>NC_133025.1:15000000-16250000 GCF_048771995.1 Taeniopygia guttata
TCTCATTTTGTCAAAGTTTTTGTAGCGTTCCTTGGTGTCCCTATTGGGTTGGAGAAGGGCTGTCTGTAATTTGTTGTTCTGTAAATGTCAGTGCTTTCAGCAGAGCAGTGTGTGGGGTGGACCCCAAGCTAGTATTTCTGCAAAGCCCTGTGTGCCATATCAGATTTTTTAAAGCTAATTCAGGTATCTTCTGGCAAGCATTACATTTGTGTTTAAATGCATTTAAATATAAGCAACATAATTTCTCTAATAACAGCAGCCCAAAAAGCTTTAAAGAGCATAAATGGATAGAGTTCTAACATATTATAAACAAGATTTGTGAAAATGCTTTGCATCAGAGATTACTAACCTGTGCTGAAAAAAAACATGCAGTGAATACCCTTTTGTATTTCTTTGAAATTCATTGCATATCAGAATTGTAATAAAATGTTTATTTATTATTAATATATTTTAATCAGAATGTTGCCCCATGCCATATTGAATTGCCCAAGACAGTATTATTTTGTGCTCTTTTCCTGTCTAAATACTAAAAATATTTACTTTATAGACTAACTAAATAAATAAAAAGGGATTCTGTCAAACAGTCTAAATTTGGTTTGACCTTTATTTTGTATCTAGTAGGCTGAAACTGATTTGTCTTTATGGAACTAACTACTCAAATAAAAAAGTTTATATTTTTTTGTGTATTAGATTAATTAAAATTAACTAGTGAAATTGCTAATTAATTCTAATAGTATTGTTAAATATTTTGATTAAATTAGCACAAGAAAAGTTGTTTAACAGCGAGTCGCTGTATGTGTTATATTTACTACTGAATGCAACTCATGTAAAGGCATGTTCTTCACGCATGTGTACAAATTATTTCTCAGTTTTGTTTAATTTCTGCTCCTTTCTTATCCTTTTGCTGTTTAAGACATTTTAGGAGAATATTTACTTGTAGTGATGCACCTGTTGTTTCTCCTGAGAATATTGTATATTAGCCTTTTTAATTAAACTCTTAAATTATAGAAGAAGCACTTGATGTTCCACCAGTTTCCCTTTGGTTTCTCTTATGCCTTTCATTCTATTCCTCTGCCATCTCCATGTTAGGTGTCCTTGTACATCTCTAGGTTTACTTACCTGTCCATAGTTCCTCCAGCTCCTGTGACACTTCTGCAGTGTGAGGAGAGGAGGAGATGAGCTATATCAGGCCATCTGTGTTGTATAATTGCATTTCAACAATTACACTGTTGAAATAGCCCCACTTTGCTATAGAACAATGGTCTGAGATTTCAAGTCTGCAGGCTAATGGGTAAAGTGATCTCTTATGATGGGATACATGTTCTTTAACTCAGACTGAATGTACTTTTTACATAAGGAAAAAAAGTACCAAGGAGCCTGGATTGTTTCCTTTTTGTATGCCAGTAGCGCAGGATTCTCATTAAGTATTACAAAATCGAAGCCAGGGCTGGGCAGGTAAATGGGTTAAGTGTTGAATATCTGGATATCACATAACAAGTTCTTTTTTGATCCAATTATTTGCTTAGCTTCTTTATGCATTTGTTAGTATCATATTAAAAGTGTTCAGGTGGTTCATAGTTCTCTTAGATGTAATGCAAAATGATCAAAAATTTGAAGTCATCCTTTCTGTTTCATTTACTTCAGAGGTCAAAAAAGCTACTCACCAAGTGCCAGAGTGAAGGCAGTCTGGTGAGTGGCCCCAGGAGCAGGGAATCTAAGTTGAGAATGGTTGAGACAAAATTACCTTCTTGCATGAAAAGGGTTGAGAGATAACCCAAATATATCAGTGAAACATGTCATCAGCAACCTGGGCTAGCCATGGCTCATGTGAAGGGCTTCACCCAAGTGAAAGTGTTACACTATTTATGTTGGAAGGCAGACCTATAAAAATTGAGCTACAATGTGTATTTGTAAAATATATAACATAAAATGCAACGTGTGTATATGTACATTAAAACTGTGTAAGGTAACATGTTCGTGTACTCTAACCCCTTAGGTTAAGCTTTCTTATTTTAATGTTGTAAGATATATTCTATGTCTGCATAATGGCCTGAGTGAACATCTCTTTTGTTTTTTAGTTTGTGCCATTCCGAGATTACATTGACAGAAGTGGAAACCACGTGTTGAGCATGGCAAGACTTGCTAAAGATGTTTTAGCTGAAATCCCAGAGCAGTTTCTGTCCTACATGAGAGTCAGAGGAATAAAGCCATCACCTGCACCACCACCCTACACACCCCCACTTCACGTGTTGCAGACTCAGATATGACTGCTCTGAAGTGTTTAGCATTTATCACAAATCTCTGGATGCAGCAGTAGCTTCTGATAACTTTTTGGAGCTAGGAAAGTTCTCGTCACATACCAAAATTCTCCTATAGTTGCATAAGCAACTGGAAAGCTTTTAAATGCTAGGAGCAAAATGTTCATGTTCTGAGACTTTTTTTTTTAGCCCAAACACCCTACTTTTTTGATGTATTTATTGTAGGAGGGGAAGCACAAGTCAGAGTTTCAACTTAGAAGATTGGGTCCTCTCTGAATACTGTGTGTATATAAATGTATAGGAATGCTATTACTCTGTATCAATGTTTACATGTTACTATTTTTTAAATTTCAGTACTTTTATAACTATTCTTAAGAATAAAAGTTTGGAATATTGACTCACATGTCTTCTAGCTTGCAATAGTTTGTCACAAGATAACAAGAGAAGCAATATCTCTTTGAATGTTTGTCCAGACAAATAAAAATGAAAGCTAGGGACAAATATATCGATGTGTTTTAAAGTAACTGAAGTGCTTCAGTCAGTTCTCAGTAATCCACTCATCTCATATATTGAAAATTTTAACTCCTAAATGTGTGCAACATAATTGCATATGACTTATAACTAGCTCCAGACTGAGGGGGAGGTATGTCTATTTTTTCAGAGATTCTCCAATTTCTAAGTTTATCTAAGTTTACAATTCTTTAAGCTACTGAAACAAATTAGAGTAGTTACTTGCTATAATTAATAAAGAAAATTACCTCAATCCAGAACTATCAGAGTATTATAGTTGACTCACTGAGCTTGTTAAGTCATATCATGCATTCCTTAAAGCACTGGAAATTTTTCATCAGAAATGTCTTTTGAAGTGATTACAGCAGATGTTTTATAATGGACCATTTTAAACTCTAAAAATTTAAAATCTTAACTTTTTTTTTTTTTTGTCTAGATTGCCCATTCAAAGGGATATTGGGCTTAATAATATTTGGGTTTGATATTGTCATTTAATCACATTTCCATTCAGGGTGCATGAATAATGAAGTTAATTAACTGGTTTTAAAATTGCACAACTATGTTGCTTTGTTCACAATTTTGTGTACGGAACTACCCAAAAACTGTATTATATGCCTGTTCATATATAATTACAAAATGGTTTTGCACGTATATTTTGTACAAAATACAGTTTTGTGAGTTTGTGTCAGATACATTTTATTTAGAACTAATGGCCTTAAATTTCACAGAACTCCTGAAATGATTGTGAATTGCCTTCAAATACTGTTTCAATTGAACATTAATTTTTTTTGTGTCACAGTTGTAATTGTCTTGTATATGTAACTTTTTTCTTTGCATATAACCTGTTTACTAATTCTGTTTATACTGTATGTTGTAATGTACAGTATAAAACTAAGGTGCAATTTTTAAGCATGAGAAGTTTTTTTTGCCAGAAAACATATATTCAATATTAATGGCATAACTGTGTAAATGCAGAATCTTCCATTTTTAAATATATTTAACATCCTTTGACTATTTCATGTGGGAAATTACATTTTCCAAATAATTATTCTGTTAACAAAACAAAAAAATATCTTTTTTTGGTAAAAAAAAATCTTGTTTTATTTTTATTTTGAAACAGTTTTTACATAAATATGGACTTTAATTTTCTCACCAAAATATGTATTTCTTAGTGGATTGATGTTGCATGAGTGAAATTTGATACTTGGCAACTACAAATTTTGATGAAAGTGCATCATAAAGAGTAAGTTTAAATCTAATATATGGTGGTGGTGTTCTCCTTTCATCTTCTACATTTATTTTTTGCACAAACAGTATTGACACTTCTGAAAAAAACTGAAGTTATACTATGTTTCTATTGTTTCATTTGATTAACAAATCATTATGCTGATATTTGTGCTGGTTCCCCATGGGCCATGTATTCAACATATCACTAGAAGGCCAGAAAACAAACTTACTCAGCTGAGAGGAATTTATTGGCTCTCATTTAGCCAGTACATTTTATTAGTTTGAAGATAAATCTCAAAACTAATCTAGCAGTTCATTTAGCAGACGAAAGAACTTTTAAAGAAAGGTATTTGTTCATCAAAGTTATTTTCTCTATCCAGCCTAAGAACCAGCCTATTCTATTCCACACTGTTGCAGTTTTTTCCTTCTGTTTAGTATTGGGTGCTAAGTATAACATATTTAATGGAAAGAAATAGTTCTGGTAAGTGGACTGAGAAATCTTGTGGAAAAGGGCTCTTTACAGACCTGTGAGATTTCCTGTCCATGTGCTTGACATCTTGAATGCGGAATGTGTGAGACTCCTTACATAGACTCACATCCCAGTTTTGGGATGAGAGTTAGTGCTCGGAGCTTGAATTTCTCCAAAAGATCACCTACAGCCATTTTTACTCCTGGCTTTCTTCTCAAGAGTAATGGAACACAAAATTCTTATTCCTTCCCAAGAAATGCTAGCTGCTATCAAAACTTACTAACTTGCCACGCCTGAAGAGTAGCAGGGAGTATTTATGTTTGCAAAAGGTAAAAGGTGACACGTTATGTGACAAATGAGTTGTCCTGAGAGAAACTGCTGGCCTTGACAAAAACTCTGTCTCTTGGTATCCATCTTGGAGTAGATATTTTCTTCGTAATACATGCAGAAAATTTTCTGGCACAAATGTTCTTACAAATGAGGGGGGACACTGGCTCATGGGGTTTAATTAAAGAGTGACTCCTTAGTTTGATTCAGACTAGTGACGAATTGTTTGCTAATCTGGAAGAAGAGACTGGTTTGATCTTGGTTACAAAATAGAATTTTGTAATTTTAGGCCAAGATGGAAAGCTCTACAGTAGAATTTACATGGAATTCAGATCAGCTCAGTGGTCTACAAAGAGAGTTTGTTGTGTGGTGCCACAGGGAGGTGTCTCTAGGAGATGAAAAAGGATTCGGGAGGGTGGTATTCTCTGAGAAGCTGCATTTTGGAAAGCTGGAAATTCTCACCTAACTAGGAGCAGATGAAATTCATTCCAGGATACTTAATAAAATGGTTGAAACAAACAGAATGATAAATTATTTATCATCTTAAAGAACTAATAAAAGGACGCATAATGAGAAGTTACACCAATGCAATGGGAAACCTGGGAGCTTAGTAAGAGGCCATTATAATTGTTCCAGAAGTTCTTTAAAAAGAAAAATCTACAAGAATAGAAAGAATATGTAGCTGTGTATAAATGTAAAAGCAAGAAATGTGTAAAAAGGAATAGAAAAACTAAAAAAAATTTATGACTGTAAAAGCCTGATGAAACCTCTACTAGAAAGGGAAGTTAAATCAATTATATAACAAAACGATGAGCACTTAGTGCATTAGAGAAAACCTGAATACTCAATTTTTTTTTTATCTTCAAGGTTCACAGAAGAGAGATAATCATTGAATTAAATAGTCAATTAAAAATAAATAAATGCAGACTAAGGTTTACTTCTACCAATAAAAATGTGCTAATACTACACAGTTCTTAAAAAGCAATATAATGAGCTGTAGGATAAAAAAGAGAAACAGCTGCTTTAAGAAGACATTTTAAAAGCAAAGCAGGATACTGGCTTTGTTTGAATTGTTATGAAGTACTAAAAGGCTGGTTAAATTGTTCAGAAAAATGCTATCACTCTTTCATCATCAAACTCAAAAAATAGAACAATTGCTGTTCCATAGGGACCTGTCTTGCTTTTGGTATTATTTGGTCATTTCCATTGATGAAGCAATATATAATATTTTGTTATTAAATTATTGGATTATATCAACTGGAGATAATTTAATCACTTCCAAAAATTGAATTAAAACTTGAAATTATTTTTATGAATTAGAAAAATTGCCTAAAAGAGGACAAAATTCAATCAGGACAAGTAGGTAAGAATACTGGAGTAACAAAAATCTACTGCACAGTTACAGCACTTTTTGCCTATGCAGCAAGTCTTTAGAACAGTGTCTGAGGTTGTAGTGGATCACAAAACGGATTGTGAGAGGAAGGTGTCATAAGTAAAAATGCTGAATAATGGCCACCTGAGATAATCCACGTTCTCACATTAATAAGGCTTTGGCTTATGTACCAGGTGCAGTTTTGAGACTTCAGATATGTGGATCAACTGGAAAGACTCTCTGAGGGGCTCTGAGGACTGTCAGAACAATTTGGGCCAGGGATCAGGGAGGATTTCTGTGGGGTTGCCCTCCCCACCAGAGGTCATCTCTTAACTCTGAACTACCAGAGCAAAGGTCATGCATAAGAGCAGGACCAGCCCTACTGAATAAATGTGTGGGGAAGCAGGTGGATATCATTGCAGCAGAAATGTTTTCAGAAGTCCATTCCCATTGTTGGGTTGTTGTTTCATACTGTTCATCTTTTTCATGTGAAATGTCCTCTACTTTTAAACTGGCTTATGGCACTTTTACACATTTTCTGCAGCACTCCATGGTGGATTTTTGCTTCTTTGCCACTGAGTTGGTAGGGTATGATTTTAAGTGTCCTTTCCAGCCAGCATTATCCATTGCCATGAGTGTTCAGGTAACTGTAGATGACTGGTATTTTCAAGTTGGCCAGCTAGAGAAAGGGTGTAGAGTACCTTCAGTTTGGAGCATATGCCTACAGCTGAACACTCGACAAAAATAAATTTCATCATTAGAATTTTTATTTGATGATTTTATTTTGCAAGCCACTGAAGGCATTGAAGTAATTGAGTGTACTTACAGATATCCCATCCTGCAGAAGGTGTACAAGTGCTGTGAGACACCTGTGCAGTGTGGATCCTGGGGCAGCGTGTGCCACAGGTGGTGGGAGAACATTCCCAAGCCCCAGCAGGCTGTGCCTGTACACTGAACAATTCCATCACTCCTGCTCTGCTTTGTTTCCCAGGGAGCAAAAATTCTGCCCAGCTCTGAGAAGCACAAGATTGCCACAATGACTGAGGGCCTGTGTGTCCCTGTGCCACAGGCTGCTCTGTGGTTTGCTTTGCTTCAGGCTGATCATGAAATCAAAGCAATTGACTGGATGTGCAGAGTGATTAGCACTGAATGCTGTGTTTTAAACTGAGTGGGCCATCAGGACACAATCACCAGCCAGAGGGAATTCAAGGAGAAGGAAATTGTCTCTCTTCCATGAGCAAAGGGCCACTGCAGACTGGAGCAGATTAAATACTTCCCTGGGTACAAGGTAGAAAGGCCCTGAAAGTACAGGAGTGACCAGGCAGCCTCGGTGGGTGGCTGTCTGTGAGTAGGAGGGAATGGAAAATATCAATATGTAGTCAAACCTGGAGGAAAGGAAGAGTCCAGCAGGAGTCTCTCATTACTGTTTCTGGCAAATGTTGTCATTAATGCAGTAAACAAATGAGTTACAGGCTACATTTATAAAGTGAATAAAAGTACTAGCTCACCAGGATTGCAGGCAGGGAAGCCTGAATAAATTTAAAAATCGTTTTGATGAGTTGGAGGGAAGGTCGGGGAAAAAATAGTGGAAAATATTACGTTCAGGAGGGAGATAAATAAGCACAAATGGAATCAAAATAAAAGACACCTTTACAAGCAGAAGTTTGGTACTAAATAATTTGTGGATTACAAGTGGGCTGCAAACAGAATATGAATCAAATTGTGATAGTGCTGCATAAAAAGCAAAGATCACCCTGGAAGATGCTGACAGCATTGTGTTCATATGGCAAGAGAGAATCATTTCTCCAGGCTAAGCTGTGCTGATGCCTGAGCTTGGTTCTGTGTCTGGTCCATGGGGCCACACTTTATGAACAACACAGACAATTTTGAAAGAGTCCAGGAGAGAAAAAAATCAGATGGTTTTTAACCTGTGATGAAAAAATTAAAGCACTTAGGTGTGTTTTGTATGCAGATAACCAGGAGTGTAATAACTGTGTCTGTGCAAGGGGTGCTGTTCTCAAAAGCTGGCATTGATGGGTGATGTTGCTGTCTTTGGCAGCAATGGTGGCTTCCATGAGCAGATAGACAAACTTCCCAAACTGTCTGGAGGCCCCTTCTAGTCCATCTCAGGGAAATTACGTCACCTTTATCTTAGAAATTGGTTTAGGACACTCTGGAGAGTGTTCAGAACACTCTGGAGAGTTGCTAGGAATTCCCTAATTTTGCAGTCTCCTTTTGAACAGGGAAATAATACATTAAATAGTTAAATATCCTCCTGAAGCCCTCTTTGCTGGTCCTGCAAAGGTAGGTGGCGGGATTAATTCTAATTAATCTTCTAATTAAGAAAGAAGAAAGGATAATGCAGAGGGATAGGATTGGAATGGATGGGTAATTACGAAGGTACCAGGAGGGCTGAAGAAAGCCCTGGTTAGATCTTGTCTGAAGTAGATGTATGCTTCCCGTCACCTGTTTCCAAAGTAATGGACTCAAGAGGCTCATGGACACAGAGACTCTTAGGAGACTTGCATGCAGCAGATAACCAGCCCCTGTGTGTGACCAAAGACCATGAGGAGGGAAAAGTCTTGTGGTGGAGGTCAGGTGAGGAGCAGGATATGCCAAGCAAATTGGTGTAAGTGGACAGCAAGATGGGAATCCCCACCTGTACACCTGAGGATTTGCAATAAGGTGTTGGAACAGCAGTAAAACTGCCCCACTGATAATTAAGTACAGTCAATTCTACAGTCACGACACCTTGGCTTGATGTACTCGGTCAACTGTTCTTACCAATCAAAACCCCAAAACCCAGAAATATCCCCTATAGTTCCTTTAAAAGGAACAACACACAATATGCTGTCAACTCCTCAAGATTCATAGCACTAGGCTGTACTGAAACATGCAGTTCCCTCAGTAACAAGAACTGGTATTTACCTTCTACCTCTGATTCACTCACTGATAGCAGGCAAATCTTTGCATAAAAGAATTGAAGAATCTTTAAGGGATGTTGGAATAAAGCTATTGTTAGATTAACATTATCAGATGCCCTAAAATCTGTGCTTTGCATGTTTATCATATTAAAATTCAGGAATAAATGCCCACTTTGTGTAGAGGGGAAATCACTTTACAATGCAAGCTGTAATTGCTCTCCCTCACTGACCTTCTGTTGAGCTCATGGTTTTCTCCTCCAGTTGGAGCTGGAGACATTCAATCTTTAGTTGTAACCATGAAAAGTACTTGATAACAAGAACCCCTCTGGTTTCAAACATGAGTCATCCTCCTTTTCTCCTATCTAGACCTCCTCAAAACCTTTTTCCTTTCTATAACTCAGACCTATAGAAATCTCAGCAAATGCCACTGTGGTAGCCCTACAAAAAGCCTAAAATAAAACTGCTTTCTAGCATTTTACTGAGTGATTCAATCCCTAGAACTGACACTGTGGAGAAATCACACCTGCTAATGAAATTGGCTATTTACCTGTTGCTAAGTGCTTTCCAGCATAGGAAGTGGTTTTATAGCATATAAAATCCCAAACCTACGCTTCAGTTGTAGACACACCACTGTTGCTTCTGAAGTAGCTTTTCCCATCTTGCTTGAACGCTCAGAAGCGAAGCCTCTTAGAAGAATGCGGGCAGGAAGAAGGTGATGCCCCTGTGAGTGTGAAAAACCACTGAATCGCAGCATTTCATTATTGGAGATACGCTGTCAGCTGCACTGCAACATTTCCCACTGTCCTGGCAAAATTAGCAAGAAAAGAGATGTGTTTGAGCACACTCCCACCATATTAGTGAGGGTTTTTCTGGCACTGTTGGGTACTTCACGGTACAGAAGACTCTAAATGCTCGTTCATGCACGCACTGTGTCATTATCAAAAGATCTGTCTATTACCTGTCATTGCAAGGAAGTACCAGGCTTCCAAAAACTCTTTTTCACAATGGCATAACCAACTGAAATGTTGCTTTATTTAAAACTTGTTAGACTGAAATAGGAAAAAGAGGATGTTTAAAGTATCACTGTACTTTGTGGGTAGGTGCTCCCCTCCTTTTCCTCCCTTCTCTCCCATCCTCAAGCCAGCACCATAGAAGGGTTCTTCCCCCCCAGCTTGGTTTGGGCATTTCCCCTCACCCCGGGCCAGGAGGAGAGACCCCCGCAGGCACTGCCTCACACCAGCTGTCAGGGACTGATGGAAAGGGACCACACGAGATGGATGTGGAGTTCTTGGTGCTGCAGAAGCCCCAGAGCCCGAGGCAGGAGCCACCTTGCCCATGGTCTCCCTGCAGCAATAGCAGCATTTGCAGAGGCAGATGTTGCTCAGGCAGGGATACCCAAACAGGCTCAGACACCACCCAGCACAGCTGCATGGGGCAGAGCAGGCGTGTCCCACAGGCTGGGTGGCAGCTCAGGAGCAGCGTTTCCCTGCCACAGCAGCGGGGCTCTGCCCGGGCAGCGCACACGGTCCCGGCTCTGCTTCACCAAGGGCAGCACAGTGCTCAGCTCTGAGGCTGCTCCCAGCAGCATCACAGCTAGTAAGGTACAAGCCAACCTTCAGGAGCTTTGTTTCATGAGTTTTCTCATGGAAAATTCTCTGTGAGGCCGGCCTGGAGAAGCAGTATCGGTGCTGGGATCCCCGACTCGGGAAGAATGATGTCTGAACTCCAATGATTTCAGAAGGCTGATTAATTATTATACTATATTATACTATAACTATATTATGCTATATTACACTAACAAGAACTATCACTACTAACTACAAAAACTCGTGACTCTCTCCTGAGAGTTCTAACACAGCTGTGGATCCAATTGGTCAATGAATCTGAACACCATCACCAGAATCCAATCAAGCAATCACCTTGGGTAAACAATCTCCAGAACACATTCCACATGGGCACAAACAGGGAGCTGCGGATGAGATAAGAATTGTTTTGATTCTCTTTTCTCTGCTTCTCTCACAGTTTCTCTCAGGAGAAATCCTGAGAAAGCTCAGTCTCTCTGTTCAGAGGGCACGTAACTACCACAAAGCAGGGTCATCAGTGAATCCAGAGGGCTTTGGGAAAAAAGGGGGGAAATGCCTCCTGGCACCAGGGAGACTTTTTATCAGTAAAAGGGACTTCTTTCTTTTCAGAACAGGAGTCGGTGAGGATGAAGCTTGGCTGAGCTCTGCACTTCATGTTAGATAGCTGCTGCTGCAGTTCCTGCCCAGCTGAGGAGCACCAGCCCTGCCTGGATGCAAAGGGAACCTACCAAGTGCTCAAGTCCAGCCCAGGGCAGCACGGGCTTTGTTTGTTTTGTAGAAATAGCTGCAGGCAAGTCTGTGTTTTAAATATGTAAGCAGGTGCACCAAGCTCTGTGGATGGTCTTTGGGTAAGGTTTCCCAGCCAAGGCAGTCCTCTGCCATTCCAGCCAGACTCTCCAAGGGCAGATGTGCCTCTGTGGGGTGCTCTGGCTGCACTGGGCACATTTGTGGGTCACCAAAGGCCCAGCTGAGTTGGTAGGAGCTGCAATATGTGCTTTTCTTTCCAGAAGCTTCTGGCTTTTGCTGTGTGCTGTACTGCTGCATGCTCTAAGAGGTACAGCAGGGCAGCCAGGGCACCTGGCTGCTGCGTGGTTGAGCCTCAGGCCAGCATGCTCAAGCCTCAAGGACAGCAGCAGTCAGATTTTATTGTAAGTGAGCACTGCAAACATGGCAATGCTAACACGGCAGTGCAGGGCTCACTGCTCTGCAGCTCATCAGGCCTGAGAAGCCAGCTGGCTCTTCCGGTTGCTGTTCCCTTCTCACTCTTATTAAATTATGGACCATCTAAATTGTGATTACTCGAAAGAAAACTAAATGATCTTGTCCTCCAGGTGCCTCATTATGGCATCAGTTAGAAATAAGGCAGTGACAGGTGGAGGAAGCTCTAGACATCTGAATTGCTTTCTAAAATTTGTGTGAATTTCATTAGGAGTTGGAGTGCAGGGGTTTGGCCATGAACTGCTTTTCCTTCCCTGCTGGCTTGTGCCTGTGCCCAGGCAGATGTCACAAGAGTTAAGAAGGAGGGAGAAGTCCCTGCATGATTTGAAAACTCTCCAACCTGTTTTAAGTCTGTGTGCTGTTTAACCTCAAATCTGAGCTTCAGCAGAGACTCAGAATAGGAGCAGCTCCGTCTGTTCCCTTTCTTCCCACTGCTGTGCTTTCCATCCCTCCGCCCTCGTGGCTTGTCCAGCACCTTCTGCTGCACACAGGGCTGGAGTGTGAGAACACTGCAGTGACAGCCACCCCTGTTTCACCATGACCACCCACCTGAGCCCCACAGGCAGGTGCCTGAGGGAGCAAGCCCCAGTGGGGGCTAGGGGGCCAGGGCTGGCAGTGACCTCCTCCAGGACTGCCATCTGGTACCTTGTGCTGCCTCTGCCCTGGCCATTAGGGTTGGTTAAATAGCCCTTCTCCTGGAGTTTAGTGCTTTTCTAAAGATTGAATTACTGTGTATGTCCATCATCTGGACAATCTGTTCTGGGAAGAAGTAATAGCCCTCTTTACCCAGAGCAGCCAGCTGTACCTAAAGGTGGACTCAGCAGGAGTGTGAGTGACACATGGCTGTTTAAAGCCACAAAGGGAGGCACTATTTTTGGGAACACATTTGTTTCCTCCAGTGTTTCCATCTGGCAGAGGCAGAAGAGTTGATGTCTGAAGACCTGTGGTCCAGGTGCCAGCAGAGCCCCCTAGCCCAGGAGACAGGGCAGGTCTTGCTCTGGCAGTGGGCACAGTCAGCCTGGGAGATAAGAGTGCATAAGCTGTGACCTCACAGATTTTTGTTTTAAACACACTCCTGAAAGGGATCTCTGACCTCTCAGCCCCCTCCTGAGAGCAAGAAATCTGTACTGCAGCAGATGAACAGGAGCTCTTGCCAGGTAGGAGTTGTGGTGGAGTATTGGATGAGTCAGGTATTTCTCATTTATACTTGTGTAGCTGCTGACAAACCTTCAGTTAAACCTGAGAAAACTTGAGCAAAATGTAGGCAGAATCACAGCTTTAGTGGTTTTTGGAATGCACATTTTTTTGCAAGAAAATCACCATTTTCCCAGCTGCTGGTAGGAGTTGACAGGAAAAGCAAGAATAACCCCCTGTCCTGCATCAAAGAGTGGGAGGCAAATTTCACAAAGATCAAAGATGTGAAATGAGTAAAATTCAACAATGTAGATCTTACATGCTGTTAGAAATCACCAGGCTGGCATTTGCCCTCACAAGGAACTGAGAAAAAAAAAATCAACACAAAAAGAAGGCTTTTGCCAAATAGGTGCTTTCAATTAAGAGACTCTATAGTATGGATAACCCTGAGAAACTGTCTTGTGGTGAGCCTCCTCTCTTGGGCTCTCTGCTGGAAGTCTGTCCTTGTACAGGCTGTCCTAGGATACAGCTCTCTGCAGAGCTGGCAGCCTCAACTGGTGACCAATTATCACTGGAGGATCCAGGAGTGATTGCACAGAGCCTTGGTCTGCAATGAGCCTCTCCAAGGAGTTCTCCAGGTTTAAATTCAAGCACTTGGCACTTGAAGTAATGCCATGATAGTGTTCTGTGAAGCTGATGAAAATCTCTTTCAAGTCAAGTGTTGGCTGTGATGCAAGCGAAGGTTGTCTTGGAGGGTTTCATCTGTTGACATGGGCTCTGGTGGAAGAAGGAGAACAAAGCAGAGGTGCTGGTGCCTGTGTGTGCATGAGCATTCATTCTGGGCCTAGAGGAGAAGGGGATTTGCAAACACAATCACACTGCCAAAGGGACCCTCTTAGTCGTCTCCTGTCTTTCCCAGATCAGGAGGCAGCCCCACAGCCCCATTGGGATCTGGAGCAGCACTGGGCTGGTGTCTGGCTGTGTGTGGGCACCCTGGCAGGGGTGTGGGAAATAGGTGGAGGAACAAGCACAGCACAGGATGGGTGTGCAGCCACTGCCACCATTGGGCACAACAACACTGGGCAACACTGGAGATGCCATCACCCAGCAACCCCAGCCCGTGGAAAAGCGATTGGCCACAAGGAGCTCACTGAAGGAGATCCCATGGAAAGATCAGAAATTCTGTGCAGTGGCAAGGAAAGGAGCTGAGCACAGTGCTGGCTCCCAAGAGGAAGAGAAAAGCTGTGAAGAGAATATTAAAGGCATAAAGCAGATGAGTTGTCACTGACCTAAAGCCAGTAGTGAGGAAGCTGCTTTAACAGTGGGTCCTTCTTCTGCAGCCTGATTTCCAGCCAGGTATGGATTCTTCCTGCAAGGGCAGGAGACACCTGGTTGAGAAGCAGATGGTTTGGGAAGACCAGAGAGCTGTTATAGGGGATTAAAATTTCATATATTTTACTATTTTTTTTCTATTTTTCAGCATAATTGTGCTTTGCTGGAATCAATACTAACCTCAAAGAAAATAAGTGTTTGTGTATTGATTACATATGTTAGTTTATATATTTAAACTTTATATATTTATCTATATAGGGATAAGCTGTTCTAATAAGTGTATTTTAAGTTGTCCAAGGCTGGTGGAAGGTTCAGTAAGTGAGCAGTTGGTTTTTATCAAATTGATCAAGTCCATGCCACTGCTTTTTTTCTAACCAGATCTGAAGGGAAGATTGTGCACACAGTATTTCCCCTGGCAGCATTGTTTGCTCCTGCTGAGGAGGTACAAGGCTACACTCCTCTTATGGAAGAAGTCTCATAATTTTCTTAATTAAGAATAAATAAAATAAAAAAAGAGCAAAGAGCCTTCTTTCATCTGATTAAGTAGATAATAAAAACACAGGCTCCCCTTAGGCATAATTGCTGATTAAGCCCTTGGACGTGGAATAAACAGGCTGAAAAAAAATGCATAAACATGGGACTGAGCTACTAAACAGCCAAAAAACTATCCCTAATTGGGAAGATTCTGTGCAAGAAAAAACAGAGACCAAAGGGAGAAATACATAATTTCTGCAAACAGCAATTTGCATCAGGACCATGCAGCTGGGGGCAGGTGGCTTGGGCTGGGGATGTGTCTCCAGTGCTGTGTGGGGGGCACCCCCAGGCACCAGGAGCAAACCTGGAGGAGCCTTGCACTGCCAGGGCAGCTGGTGTGGGCAGGGATCTGGGGCTCTACCAGGCCTGCAGCCCAGCAGTTTGGGCAGGGGAAAGGAGAGCTTAGCATTTTCACTGGCCAGCAGTGGGACTGCCAGCAGCATCCTTCTACTCTTCACCCACAAAGGTGACTTGCTAGGGTCAAGACTGATTCTGTAATATTTGGAGAAGCTCAGGTGGCAGCCTAAAAATCATTTAGATTTCAGTCAGAAAAGAGACCTCCTTCGCTAATTTGTCCCTTGGTGTAGCATTTATTTGTGGCAAGTGTGATATGACTAAATCTTACAAACTCAGCAGTGTTTATCTGCTTACAGCACACTGCATTGCCACTTGCCCAGAAGTATTAAAAGGCTTGGATGCACGAGCAAGCTCTTTGATAGTTCTGTTTCATTCCCAAGCACCAATACTCAACCCTCCCCTGTGCTTTCAGGTCCTGCAGTTCCATTTTTAAGCATGAGTGTGGCAGATGTCACCGGCAGCAGCAGTTGCTGTCATGATGCAGCTGTCAGCAGCTGCAGCACCGAGAGGTTTGTGAGTGAAAGGCTGAATCCTGCTCTGCACCAGCAATGCCACAAATCACACTGGGCAGTGGTGAATGTGAAGGCATTCTTGGCAGCCTCCTGGCCAGAGGGGTGCTGAAGAAAACCTCCTGCAACTATGGTTACATAACAAAACATAGCTCTCATGTAGCTGAATGCAAGACAGTGTTGCATGCTTCCAATTGCTGGGAAAACAGCATTAGTTTTCCTTTCAATTGCTAAACATATTTTTTATTTATTCTTTCAATGAATGAACTTCAATAGCAAAAGTCTTAGAGGATGTGAGATAACTGAAGATGTAAGCCCAAACCAATGACTTTGCAAATATATTCCAAAGCCTATCTGCAATGACATTAGCCAGGACACCTCAGCTGGGAAGACTTTATTTTTCATCTGTGAAACAGCTAATACCCTCAAAGAAAGTACTGTCTTGTTCTTCTCTGGATATTGCATCTCCTAATTAGTGTAATCCATTTAGTCTGCTCTGTTTGATTTTCCATCCACAGAGGCTGTGAAGCTTCTGCTCTTAAACTTGGACTTGCAGTTACCTCCCCTGGGTAGCAGTGAGGCCCCTGTACCACACAGACTCCTCTTTGTAGGAGCTGGGAATCGCAAAGAGAGCACTGTAACTCACTGCCCGCTTCCTGCTTGAAAGGAGAAAAGGGTGATGGGGCAATCCCCACTGAGAGCAGGTGGATGCAAACACAAAGCAGGGCTCAGACATGGACATGGCTCTAAATACATAACTTAAAATGACCACATTCCTTGCATGTCTTGGCTACTCTGTGCTTTGAAGTTTCTACTTTGCCCTCAGTGAAGCAGTGGAGGAAGAACTGCTGCCATTTCCATGTGGCAGTGTGGCACATCCTCCCTGGTATGGGAGGCAGAGCCCTTTCCATTTGGAGGTACAAGGACAAAAATCAGGTGATGTTGTAAGAGTTTTCTGTATGAGAGAAGTTTGTCTTTTCCATACGACTTCCATTCCTAGTAAGAGAGCTCTTTAAAGAAACTGGCCTTTGAGTGGTGTCTTCCTTCACTATTCATGTTGCCTTCACTTCTTGTGTGTGTCCCTCTTGTGCTTCATCTCGCAGTCATGTCCTATTTTCAGCTCACAGCTCTTCCATCTCTTTATTCTTCTCTCCTTTATTGGTTCATCCACAGAAAAAAATTCTGAGGTAGAATCTCACTTTTTAGGGCTGTTAGGCAGGTTAAAAATATTTCAACCAGAGGAAACAATCTGAATGGTTTCAGAGGCTCACAGGCTGTGTGGGGAAGTGAGCTGGCAATGCAGAGCAGTTCAGGTACTGCTGGCATGGCTGAGAGCTCAGCTCTAGATCTGCACTGCCCTGACCACAGCCATCCAAACCAGGGACCATCCTTCAGGCCAGCTCAAACCAAACATGTTTTGCAGAGAGGAGAGTAGGTCCCCTTTGAACAGTCAGCCTCTCTTGCAACATTCTCAGTTGGGTATTACCTTGAGAAATCTGATGTAACCTGAGCAGGGCATTGGAGCAGCTGTCATCCAGGAATCCCTTCCATCATGAAGCCCCCTGTGAAAACATGATCTTGAGGAAATGGAGTCTGTGGAGATGAGTGCCAGGAAGGGAGTGGCTTGATCTACACTCTCAGAAGCAATCTCCTGGTGCATTCAACTCTGTGTTCCTTGCAGAATGCACAGGACCATGCTGCTTTAGAAAAAAACAGAGCAAGGATGATAGGAGAGTATTTTCTCTCCTAGCAAATGATGGGGTCCCACTGAGAGTGGCCTCTGGATTGACTTCCAAGAAATAACTGGGATATTTCATAGTTTCAGTGTCATCCCAGCAGTCATTGAGGTTTGTGGAGATGGACATCTGGGCACCATGGCTGCTCACACAGCTTCTCACCTGTGTGGGCTGCATGGCAGCCAGAGCTGCTGAGGTTCCATCTGTGCCACAACACTTTGGGTGCCTTGTTCTCCTGCTGAAGGAGGCAGATTTAGGGCTGAGCAGTAGCGTCTGGTACAACAGGACCACACACCTCCCACGTACGCAGCAGCATCCCCATTTTCCAGGCTGGGGAAGGATCTGCTCCCAAACTCTCCTCTGTGCATTTGAGAAATCTGCTTGACAGCATCTAAAAGCATTGAACAGGGTAATACATGGAGATTGCTCTATGCATATCAGCCAAATGTAAGAAACCCTAATGGGGTACATTCTCCAAATTCCCTCCCTGGAAGCTCTTCACAGGGTAGTTGAGCCTGCCAAATGTGGCTCTGACACCACCATGATATGCACAAGGTCGGTCTGGGCAGACTGGAGCAATCTTCAGTGATGAACGCCTGAATGCCTCTTTTGCTGCAGTGGGAAAGCCAAGTGGCTTTAAGGAGTAACTATTTAGTTATGTCACACCAGGAGATCAGGGACCTCTGGTGACTCCTGGGTTCTTGCAGCCCCTGTCATAGGCCATACACTAAGCACTGGGTAACTTGAGCACTGGAATGGGACCAGCTTGACATCTTCAAAGACCACATTCAAATCTTATGCCAGTCTCCTCTGCTATGCTGAAACAATGCATTTCATCCAGTGAATGCCAAAGGAAGAAATTCAGTATTACTTTTGCATCATGTATGGGAAAACTCATATATTATCATGTATTATTTGGAGTTTTAATGGGGAACAAGAGCATGTCAAGACAGCAAGTCTGGGGTGTACATATATTGAAAAGTATAATTCCTTGTATATTGAAGAGAAAGAGATGAGATACAGCAGATATATCAGAGAAAGTTGTGCTTTACTGCCCTGCTCATTTGGTTTCACAGGGAATCCTCAACCCCTAGATTGAGCTAGATTATTTTTAACTGTTTTGAGAATGAATTTCAAGTACATAACTCCTCTTTCCTTGTAAATCCTTAATACTTGCAAACAAGCAGTCAAATGTTTTTGACGTGGTCACAGATGTAATAGTTGCATTAGTTATTTAGAAGGTGACTTTGGAAAAATACTGAGAGGAAATGGCTCTAGCAGGAATACTTGGAACATTTCAGCTGTTTTACTTCAGGTTCATGATTTCTATTCTGTAAAAAAATGCTATTAAAAATGATCTTTTGTTCTTTTGCTTTTTTTTGTTCCTTCCTTGTCAGGTTTGCTCAGATTACAAGTCAAAACAAAATTTTTTCTTCTGTTCCGTGGTGTAGATTTACTGTCAGAGAAAAATTTGCCTTCCTTTTGTGGTAAATGCTGTAGTAGACAACAGGCAGATGGTAATAAACCATGTTGAATTTCCAATATCTTGCTGGTGGTGCAAGAGCCACAGCTCTGTCTGCAGAGTCAGGGGTCACCCAGGAGTGGAAAGGTTTCAGGTGAGACACTGCTGTGCTGGGTTGGGCCATCACCATATATTTCAGATGGACAGCTGGTTCTTGGCTCATTTGTTGATTCTCATGGGCTGGTCAAGGTTTGAAATCCTTACACAAAGAAGAAGAGCTCTATCACTCTTCCCACGTAGAGCCGCGGCCTCCTGAAATCCTGACACCTGATTCTAGATTCAGCTTTCTGAACGCTGACAGTGAGTGCAGGTGTTTGACATCCTGCTTTGTGACACCTCACACAAGGCAGATCCTTTGTCTTGAGGAGGAGTCCTTTACTGGAGCACATGAGAAATATCCATCAGCTGGACGTGCTGTAAGCTCATGTGACTTCTCCTCCAAACCACCTTCCCTACCAGAAACACTGCCAAGAAACAGAGAAGAGTTTTTGGGAGCAGATCCTTTCCCCAGTCTGGACAAGGGCAATGCTGCTGCTCTAGCACATGTGGGGGATGTGGCAGAATGGGGTACCAAATCCCACTGCTCCACCTGCCTGCTTCTCCAACACAAGCATGGCAAGCTCTCCAGGAGATGTCAACAAACACGGATCCTCTTAGCAGATGAGGCACAAACCCACTGCAATTCAGGGCTTTTCTCTGCCTCTCTGCCCAAGGAGTTGGGTGACTCCTGGGTGAGCACCAACTGGGGTTTGGCAGCACACAAGGAAGCAGGGTTGCATATCTGTTACACCTGGATATGAAGATGGACCTTCAACAGCAGCTGCCCAACCCATTTGTGCCTACAACAGCCCTCGCTGTTGCTGAAATCCAGCACACCAGCTCTAGATTACCCTGGCCATGAAGTAATGAACTTCCTTGGGACACTCAGAGGTTAAAATGCAAACAGCAGTTGGGTGGCTGCAAACAAGAACATAAGCTCAAAACCAGCCTTACAAGTCTGTGAGGGAGATACCAAGATATCTGGTCTTCCCTTTAGCACAGCCAACATGACAGTACTTTCCTGTGGACCTCCCTGTGATAATTGATTTTTCAACCAGACAGAATAATTTCCAAAATTTGCAAACCTGGGCAAGGGAAAAAATAAAAAAAAGAAAAAAGAAAAAGCCAGTAAAGGAGAATTCCCACACAGAGTTGAAGACCAGAAAAGAAATTCAAGCAATTCACCTCTCCAGAAGGGGACATCTCATCTTCAATTAAATTGAGTATTCCATCATCCCAGCCCAGCTATTTTACTGATGAATTACTCTGTTGAAAGTCATTGTTTCCCTGCTAGCTTAAATTTATCCAGGATCAGCTTCCAGTCATTGGAGCTCTATTTTAATGTCATTGCACAAATTGATGGCACGTATCTTCTAGGTTCTTGTACCTTAGGCCTCCCCCTGGATCTCAAAAACTTTAATGCCAAAATATAATTTGTTCTCATTAGCAGTGTCTTGAGACTGCTGTGTGAAAGGACCAAGAAAGTTGGATGTATTAGGCTTTAGCTGAGACACATCCAGAAGAGGATGCAGCAGTAAGCAAAAGAGCAATCAGTACTGGAAGGAAGATAAATCAGGTACTTCTGTGAGCCTTCTCCCCAAGAACAGGGTGAGACAGTGAAAGAGCATAATGCAAGCCCTGTCCAAATTAAAACTGATAACATAAAATAGGCGTTACAGGCTAGATGATAAATCTTTGCAGCTCACTGCTCCCAAATCGCTATCAAGACTTTGCCTGCAGCCTGAGCCCCACTGTCCCCAGCAGGGTAATTCCTGCTTTGCCCCTCACCAAAGCACATCCATGCAGGAGGAGGGAATGGTCGTTCAGGCCTGTGGTGGTGGAACCACCCCTACCTCTGAGCTGCACTGTGATCCCAGAAATGCTCGTTAGGCCTCTGATTTGTGGAAAAAAAACAGAGTGTGCTTATTACAGCACTGGGCGCATGTGGGGATTGTTCCCCTCAAAGGACATGTACATCCCTGAGAATTCTCATACCTTTCATTCCCCTTACTTGTACATATGCATAGAGTTGCAACAGGTTCATGCTATTCATTTTTCTGGTTTTGAGTTATTATTTGCAATTAGTCCTTATCAGTTCTTGTACAGAGAGAGCTCTCTGGTCATCTTGTCCGTCTCTTGCAGCCTCATCTTTAGGCTCTTGGTTTTTTTTCAGAGTTTGAGGAGCCCTTCTTATCTTGAAAGTTCACATTCTTTTCCTTGGCTGAGGCAGTTTTGAGGTAGTGAGCAGAAGCTTTTTTGAGAACAGGGAGCCTTGAGCTCAGCAGATTTACCAGACTTCAAAACAGCACATTTCACCTAAATCCAAAATCGATTTCTACCCTGTTAAATTTCTACTCTGTTTCACCTCAGCCCTGATGAACAGCACCTGCTTTTGCCAATATCTTTCTGGTGATTTTTTTAAGCGAAATTCTTTGAGTGGGACTGTTGTAATAGAGTCCTACTGGTTGACAAGCATGGATTTTTTGTGAGGACTCCATTAACCTTAGACCCTTTCTTTCAGGCCAAAATTTTTGGTTCTGGATCTTGCCACGTGTTGCGCTAAATGATCTATTCCTGCTCTACCTTTGTGCTACCAGTCAACTGTGAACACAATTTTTATATTTGTGGTGAGCCATGGACAGCATGGCTTTTCCTTCCCCTCTCAAACCTGGCTTTAAACTGCTGTTGAATCTGCTATAATCTCTTTCTAGGATCCCAAAGCCCTGTAAGCTGTCCTTATGAGCTGAACAAACCAAGGAGTACAGACCACTAGTTAGTAAAACAGCTGTGAGGGTGTTAGCTAAAGACCTTAGATTACCTTAGACATACCAAGATTTTGCTCTCTCTCAGCTTTCAGTCCCATGATGTCAAAGTGGTCTCACCAGCAGTCCAACATCCAGGGATGAAAGAGCACAGGGCTGATGGAGAACCACTGAAATAAATGTCCTTCTGGGCAAAGAAGAAAGCCAACAAAGAGTGAAAGAAAACCAAATATAGGAGAGTGCTTGTATGATAGGAAATTCTATTGTATTGGATTACTGCCTACCTTTTTAAAGAAAAATTGTTGGCTGGGAAATTTGGAACACAAACACTTTTACAAGATCATTAATATCATCCTGAGTATTCATTTGGCTCAAACCTCCAGGGAAAAGGAGCTGTTGGGAAGCATTAGGACTGGGACAGACTGTGGAGAGATTGAAGCCTGCCTCATGTCTTACATGAGTAGCCTCAGTTTTCAGGGCAGTCAACATGTTTCATGAATCCTGCACACCTCCAAAGATCAATTTCTTTGGCAAAGAAATTTGCATGTCTGTAGCACAGTAGAAATTGATGACTGCTAATAACACCATCAAGGGGCCACTTCTGGACTCTACAGCTGTAGACAGGTTGCAAATTAGCACAATTGTGCCAAAATTATCACTTACAAGGCCTTCAAATATTGAAAGGTTTTTATCTTGTCTCATTTCATCCAAGTCTATTTGCTGTATCAAGAGGGCATAGCTCATTTTTGATCAATTTTGTTTGTTCTTTCCCAAAGAATCTTGTCTTGTAAGTCATATAATACTTCTGAAGACAGGAAAAATACACATAGAGACAGGAGGTGTTGGAACTGAAGCTATGAAGGAATCAAAGGATTCATCTCCCTTAATGTTAGAAGTCTGTGGTGCACATATCTATAGATGAGCCCATCACCCTGAGCACCCTTTCTTGTGAAGAGTGAGAAATGGGCTCTCACGGGGTGTGACTAAGCTGGACTATTTCTGTCAGCTTCATTAGAATGAAATGAGTTTTTACAGAGGCTGTGCCTGTTTCTCACTGGTGACTATAAAGGAAGGCCAGCTCAGATGTGGCCATTTACACACACAGACTATGGCTGCCCTCTGACATCTCCGGGTCTTTCATCCCTGTTGAGACAGACTCTGTCATCCTCTTTCATCTCCAATTCTAGTTTAAATATCGTGACTCTTAAACCAACCATCCCAATAATGTAAGAGGATTGAAACTCTTCTCCAGGTGCATGAAGATGTGAGCTAAGCTTCAGGGTGAAGGGCCCAGGGCAAAGTGTTTGCTGTGTTTGCTTACAGTGCTGGATCTTTCCCTTGTGCAGCTCACTGGGCTCTACCTCTATCTGCAGGCAGCAATATTATAGAATCAAAGAATGGTTGATGGGAAAAGACCTTTAAGATCTTAACCCATTTCTGCCAAATCCACCACTAAACCATGTCCCTAAGTGCCACATCTACATCCTTTAAATGCCTCCACATATTGTGACTCCACTACTTCCCTGGGCAGCCTGTTCCAGTGCTTGATAAACTTGCAGTGAAGAAATTTTTCCTAATATCCAATCTGAACCTCCCTGGGCACAGCTTGGGACCATTTTCTCTGATCCTGTCATTTGTTACATTTTGGAGAAGACACCAACACCCACCTGGCCAACCTCCTTTCAGGTACTTGTAGAGAACAACCAGGTCTCTCCTGATGCTCCTTTTCTCCAGGTTAAACACCCCCAGCTCCCACAGCTGCTCCACACAGGACTTGTGCTCCAGACCCTCCACCAGCTCTGTTGCCCTTCTCTGGATGTGTTTCAGCACCTCAGTGTCTGTCTTGTAGTGATGTGCTCAAAATTGAACTCAGGAGTAAAGGTGCAACCTCACAAGTGGAGGGAATGATGCCTCACACAGGGGAATGATGCCTGTCCTAGTCCTGCTGGCCACATTTTTGCTGATACAAACAGCACTGTGGGAAGGAGGGAGTCAACCCTAAAAACAAAGTCAAACCTTTTAAAAGAATTTGATTCTGCCTCTCTCAGTTGTTCAGATGTCATTCTCTTTGTATTATCAACGTATTTGGTCTCCAGTCTTGCAGAAAGATTAATTGTATGATCTGATTGTATATGCACACAGCAAAAAGTACAAAAATGCCTTGTGAAAATCAGTTAGAAATTCCCAAAGCACGATGAAAAACTAAAAATATTGAAGAAAGCAAGATGTGCTATACCGTTGGTGTGTGACATTAAGAAAAAGGTGCTTACTTGGTAATGAAGCAGAAGTGCTTCTTTCCCTTTCAGGTCATCTTTAAAGATGTCATAAACTGATTTAGTTGTGCTTAATCAATTGAAATTGAGAGTGGCCAAAAATCCAAGCAAGAAAATTTGCTGTGTTGAAGATCATAATAGAAGATAATTGTTTAATATAGGAGGCAGCAATTTTCAATGTTTCTCCAATAAAGTTTCTTTTAGTTCTCACTGCCTCAATGCATCTAGAACATTTACACTTTATCTTACTATCTTTGTTTTCCTCATGCAACTTTATTCTTTCACACAATTTCTGCACACCTGTGCTTCCCTATTTTGTTACGCGTTGGTGTCATTTTTCAGCCCCTAAGAGATCTGCTTTTTGATTAGTACATTTCTGGAGAAAATACAGTGTCTTTCTCTGCAGCAGACAGGCCCCAGGGATTTGGCATTGCTTGGGGATATTCACATTTCTTGGGCAGAACAATGTTACTCCTCCTTTTTCTTCCATATCCACCAAACTAAACCACTGACCTCCAGCCTTGGTCATGTAAGCACAGAACTCATGTCATTACAAAACACAAAGCCCAAAATCTGCTGAGGAGATTGTATAGTTCAACTCCAATACATCTGTAAGAAAGGTACCTATGAAAATGTTAATGGACTTAAAAGCTCTAGGAGGCAATTTGACACACTTCCAGGAGAAAACAGCGGCGTTACCACGTAAGCATCAGAGAAGATAAGATACTTTGCCATGGTTACAAATACAAGGACAATAAATATATCTGATCCTTTTCCAAGAAAATGGAAGAAAAATAACTGGCAAGGTGCCCTCTTCTAAAACCAATTTCAGTATATAAAGGAGCCTGTGAAAAGTATTCTGACTAATACACTGTGAGGCAGAGAGAAGGAACAACCATTTCCAAATGTAAGAGGGATTGAAACTGTAACCAGAAATAAAATGGAAATTCCTTTTGAGCTTCTAAAGAGAGAGACCAAACCAATAAAACTACTAATTCCTACTGATTTAAAATTTGCATTTTGTATCGCTGAAGAAACTCACTTGACACCATCCAGGAGCAGCTTCAGTGCTGCTGTGACCCAGGGATTGCAGCTTTGACCATCTAATTGCCTTCTGCCTGGGAGCTGCAGATTCAGCTGGAGGCAGCACAGGCATTGCAGGGAGGTCAGTTCTTCTCCTAAGGGGGAGTCAGCAGGCATTTTCCTCTGAAGAGTCTGGACTCAATTCTGGTAAAGGGATGTTTATAACAAGGTTATGTTTAGAGGCAGATCATATCCTTCACAGTTTCTCTTGGTGCACGCAGAGAAGATTGCTGTAACTGTGTTGTGTCAAGCTGACACACTTACCAGTATAGAGCTACTTGCAGGTAGATGTCACACGTATAGATAAACCCTGACTCACATGCTGCTTTCAGTCATCTGCACTCAGTTTTCAAAAGCAGAGGCCAAGAGTCCCTCTTTCCCTGTGTGCTCCCTGATTCCTTGTGTGTGATAGGCTGTAACTCTCCCTAGGGCCTTCAGTCTTGTCTGCTCCAGTGCATTAGGGACAGTTTAATACCCTAACCCCTGAGAAAAAAAAAAAAAACAAAAAACAGAACACCGCTGCCAGTCCTCTCAGCTCAGCTCTTTGTGGCATGGACAGACCTGACGCTTAATGCTTCATTCGGGTAAAAAGCACGGTCCCAGGCTGGTGCTTCTGGGTTTCTGCAGATTCAGGGGAACAATGGGACATTTTTTTCAGAGTATTCCATGTTTTTCATGCAGACAAAAAGATCTAGAAACATCCTTTGTCTTATGCAAAAGGTGGGAAAGATATTCCCCATGCTATTTATGGCAGCAGTGTGCCTGACAGCCATTTTTACAATGGGGAAAAAGGCTTTTAATCCTCAAATTCCCCAGCTGAGCATCATGTCCCAGGCACAAACAAGGCCAGACCCTCTTGTTGAATTAGTTGCAATGGTTAAAGTGATTCAGAGTAGCATCTGTGATGGGGATAGCTCATAACAACCTCTAGGTCAGAGCATCTGAGCAGCTGCATCTTTCCAACAGAAATCCATGCACCGTGTGGTGCTGGGCTGTCCTGAGCCCCTGACACTGGTGTCAGGGGTGCAGCAACAGCTCCAGCTGAGTGGGCAAACCAGAGGCAGGCCTCCCTTACACAAACAGGGTGCATGAAGCACTGGCTCTCCCTCACCTTGCTGCAAGCTGGCAGGCAGCAGGGAGGCAGAACTGGGGGTGCAGTGTCTGAGCATCAAGGAGAGCCATCCTGCCACGGGGATTGAAATAAAATAAACGTGATGCTGCTTCCCCATTTACCAGTGCAAAACCAGAAAGGGTTTCTAAGAAGTTCTGTTTCCTGCTTTCATTTTAACTGAACTGGATTATTTCTATCGGGGTACTGGGAGCCCTTCTCCAGCAGCACAGGACAGGTTACAGAATCCTGAATCCTGAATCCTAATTCAGCAGCCGAGTGCCACAGATATTAATCTAGTTATATCTAAAAAGGTGGGATGAAACTTCCGTTGTTGTTTTAATACATCTCCCATTGGAAATCTGTGGCTTGTGCAGCAAATCTGGGCTGAGGTTCATCATTTGACACAAAGGCAATTGCCAGGATTTTTTTTGACTAAGTGCCAGGTAACACTGTAGGAGGGAATGTGAGCCTCAGTAGCTCATGGGCACTCACTTGCAGTTGTAAATAGTGCGGTGTTTGGAAGGGTACAGCTGCTGTCAGACACCCTCAATATTGGCTGTTCAGTGCCAGAGATGAAGTGATTGTGTGAGTGCTTAGAGCAGCGGGGGTGAGAAATGCTGGGAGCTCAGCCTCTGCACAAGTCCTCTACAAGTGAAAACTCACCTGTAGCCTCTGATCACTCTGCTTTCCTGTTATCCATCGATCTTAAATGTCTCACATATTTGATCCCATTTACATAGGCATCTATTCCAGAAATAATTCCCTTACAGTGAGTGCAGGATTGTGTGTTCTGAGGTCAAGAGCAGCAAGATAGCAATTACAGAGATAATTGTTTTTAATGCAGTTTTCACCTACAGAGTCCCATTAAAATGTTCTTTGCAGAGAACAGAAAGGAACAATGTTTTAATATTAGGTTTACAAGAAACACTTTATTTCTCCTTTATTATACCCAAGTTCCTTGACAGCGACCATGAATTAATCTTCACACTGTGCAGTCTGATTTTTCTTTTTTTTTTTTTTTTTTTTTTTTGTGGAGCAGGCTTTGCTCACTGCATCTGAATAGTGAAACTTGAAAAACAGTGACAGTATTTATGGTAATTAAAATCAGTTGAAGGACACTGTTCAGTACTCTCTAGATAGGATTAAAATTCCTTGTGTGTCTCTTAACAATCAACTAGAAAGGCCGGAGTGCTAAGACCTGTTAGAGCAGGATGCATTTTTAATCTCCATCTTATTGACGGTATTTGACAATCCACTGAATTAATTCCTGTATGTCCTGTGGCCCTGTGACAGCTTTTGTCTCAGGGTCACCTACATCCACGTTGAACTGGTTACATTTTAATTCTTTGGTGTCACTAGGAACAACACTGGTCAAGTCACCTGCAACCATGATCATTCTCCCCAGAGAGGGGAAGCAGCTCCTCCTGTGCCTGCCAAGGCTGGGATCAGGGCAGGGGGATCCCTGGATCCGTGCTGGATGCACATGGATGCACATGCTGGAGCAGGGAAATGGCCCTGGCCCCTTCGAAGTCACTCCCACGTCAGCTGTTGGAGAAATCAAAGAGTTGCCACTATCCCTTGTGGGTATCTTGGTAACACCCACTCCACAGGGCAGGAGAGGTGCCTGGAGCAGCTTGTCACAGGCTCCTTACCAGAGCAGCACCTTTCCCACATTCCCTAGGGACAGGCTGGGCCATGCATCAGGGAGGGATGTTGGTCTGACCCACTCCCACTACCCTTTCCCAGGCCATGGCTGCACATCCCCAGATCCTATTGACCTTGAGGGTAACATCCCCTTCTCATCTCTGTATCCTTCCATTCCTACAGTCCAATCTCAGGAGCCATCCCATGACATCTGCAAGGTGACAAGATCACAGCCCAAAGCCATCAATACACACTATTGGTGTATGACAAATCTACAGTGGCTATTTCTTGTATATGTGATATATTTGAAACACTTAAAAGTAGGATTGTTTTTGTTTCAATACCTCTTCTGAGATTCAGAAATAAGCCAAATGATGTTCATTTACCAGAGCCTCCTTCTGCCTCTTCTTAGCAAGAGATTCAATTTTCTTTTATGGAATTTCTTGGTTCTTCACTTCTACTCTGATATTTTACATGTACTTCTTGAAGTATCCTTGGAGAGCATCCAACTTTCAAATTCCACGAGGCTCCAACAATTTGAAAATATTTTATTTATCGCTGTACTTTCTAACGTCTTTTATGTTTCTGTTCTTTTAATCTGAGTTTGAACCATTTTCCCTCTGTTAGAATAGCTGTTCAATCACTACCAAAGCATCTTGTAACAACTGATTCAAAAGAGCCATTCTGTCTCTTTGGTATCTCTTGTCATTAGCTTTCCTTCTGCTAGTGAGTAGTGAACCAATGTGTCATCTGATATTTCGCTTTCCAATGCCTCCACACATTGTGGGGTTTGCTATTCTTTATTTCTTCTTCTCTTGAATTTGATTTTCTCCCTTCCAGCACATACTGTTCTTTGATAGCCATCCTTGCTCACTTGACTTGCCCATTTTCTCTATACTTCCTTCTTGTATGAGTTTACTGAAGAGCTGAACTAGTCCAAACCGGTCTCCTGCTGCAATTTCCAGTGTGACTACATGCTGGTAGAATTGTATGTTAACTTCATTTTGTACAAGGAACTGACAGTTCTCCTAAGTATTTACTTTTAGATTGGTTTTCTACAAACTGTTATTTATTATCTCTCTTTAGCTACTGAAATCTCTTTCTTGAAGCCGACTGACTTAATTCTGTTTGAATTGGTTCTCCCATATTCTTTGCCTAAGGGCTGTTGCCCATAATAATCTGTCCCTTACAGTTAATATTGGCCTATCAGCTGCACACTCAATGCTTAAAGAGCTCTACAAAGGAAGCAACAACATAAAGCAGCCATGAAAATGGCCATATTAATTTGATTTGTGTAGAGGACACCTAAATGATTTTTTAAGGACCTGAACTATTAACTGACCTACCTTGGCTCTTTGTGGTACTTTATGATGCTTGTTCTCTTCTTGAAATTTGAGTGACACAGCAGGAGGTAAATTAAAACTTAACCTACCTGCACTAGAGATATATTCATGTCCTTAGTGGTCACAACTGCAGCTTTATTTTCCACTGACATCCAGGGGGAAAAAAAAGCAGCTATCTCCACGTAAGCTCCAGCAGTTGTACCTCCAAGAGTGCTGCCTGCCAGCAGTGATGCAGAGCAGCTTTAACAGCCAAACACAGTTGTTTGTATTCAAAGCAGAGGAGCAAAGTCCCTCAGTGGAGTAATCCCTGCTGCCTGGCACATCAGCCGTGGTAAGGCTGCACTCCCTCCAGCAGAACAGTGAGAGAGGCTGCCCAGAGAGCCTGTGGAAGCCTCAGCTGTGGAGATCCTCAAGATTCAGGTAAGAAATAAGAACTGTCGTGCCTGACTGTGTTTGTCTCACTTTTTCTCAAGGATGGGCTGGGTGCCTCCACAAGGGCTTTCCAACCACCATGCCTGTGAAGCTTTTAAACCAATTTCCCATCCCCCTGAGCCATCACAAGACTGGGATTAAAGCAGAGAAATGGGCAAGAGTCTGCCTAACTCCAGAAACACCAGCAGCTTGCTGCTAGTGATGGGTTTGCCAATGGGAAAAATTTGTGTGTGGCTGTGGCTCTTGTTTCTCCTCCCTGACCAGTCCTGCTTGTTTAAAACTTTCTTTGAAATTTATTGTTTGCCAATTACATGTGATTTTTGTGGCTGAGGTTTACATAGGTCAAGTCGGCAGTATTTTTTTTTTGACAAGCTACCTTGGAAATGGGCTGCCACAGGCCAGGACTTAGCAGAGGGTGACATATGCAGGTAAGGTGGTCCCAGAAGGCGCAGGATTGTACCCAGTCACTGAGACACATCTTTGGGAGGTCACACACAGAGAAGGCAAAGGCAGGTTCTGGGCTCCTCCCTTGCTGTTGCAGGGCGCAGGAGATACATCCCTGGCAGGCTGTGTCCCCCAGAGTCTCTTAAACCAAGGCAAAGCCTGGTTCTTCTCCTCTCGTTGTCTTTATAGTCACCATCCAAAGGTATTTCTCATCTACTGCAGACGACTGTACCCAGCCCTATCCCAGAGGAACCAATTCCCATTTCCAATGGCATTACAGAAATGCTGCTAGGAAGAGCTCTGCCATTAGCTGACCGAATATTAAAAGGCATCAGGGTACTGCAGATTGAGTTATTTCAAAGGCTAATTACTATACTAATCCTTCTGGCTTTAATTCTAGACTTGAAACATTGCTGTGCTAAGAAAATAGGACTCATAGTACATGAGACACATGGGAGAAGATTCAATTTGTAATTATAATTTGAAAAATTTTAATAAGGTTTCACCAGCAATATGAAGATTGCCAGTTTAATAATTTGTGTGAATTAAGAAGTAAATCTCAATATTTAAAGCCCTCCTAAAACATCAGGAACACAGTGCAGGATAAGCCAAGTATCTGGCAAATGCCTTGTTCTCTTTTCAGAGTAAGACCTATTCCAGCCGCAGCACTGTCTCTCACTGCAAGAGTTGAGTGCCTGAAGCTGACAGAGGAGTGGAATTTTAGGCTTAAACTCTCCAAAACCTTCCTACCAAAGCACTTAATATTCTGTTGTCTTTGCAGTGGGCATTTTAGGATGGTGTTTAAAGAAGCTTGCTTGCATGCTGAGCCGATAACTTTCCAGAAGATGGGAAGCAATTCTCTGTAAGGACACCCTCAACAGAAGAGCAGCAGAAATTATCACATCAACCACCTGAACTTGCAACAGCAGTGTCTTGAAACTTTAAAAAATCACATGTGAGAAATAAGCTGTTCTTGGCCAATATTTTCTGTTTTGTACAAGATCCCTGTGTGCCACAGAGCCCAGGCTGGTGCTGTGGTCTGCTCATGGGGTGCCCTTATGCCCAAGCAGGAACCACCTCCACCTGCAGATACAAGGAGAGAGGGGGATTTCTCCCCCATTTAGCCAACTTGGGACACCTGGATGCTGCCCCACAAGAGGTGTGGGTGCCAGCTTTGCCCTGGAAAGCTGGTCTCTTGGGGTAGGCACTTGTGGACAGTGGCATCCTACAGATCACCAGGGATAGGAACAGCATATGCATGTTCTTAGGAACTGGCAGTCATTCCATTCCAGTATTTTCTTATCTCAACCTACTCATCTGTTCATGGACTAGTAAGAGGAGTTCAAGCCTGCTTTGTGCCCTACTTACCAATAAAGGCACATAGTAGCTTTATTTTATCTGTACTACATTAAAATATGCCAATGAAAAATGCAGTCTAGATCCAGCACAAGTGCAGGAAGAGTACATGGAATGTCTTTGCTGCTGGAAAAGGATAATATTTTGTCAGTGTGCTGCCTTTGGCTGGGGTAGAGCTAACTTTCTTCATAGGAGCTGGTATGGGGTTGTGTTGTGCATTTGTGCTGGAAACAGTGCTGCCAATTCAGGGATGTTTTAGTCACTGCTGAGCTTACACAGAGTCAAGGCCCCTTCTGCCCATCACCCCACCCCAGCAGCAGTGAGGCTGGGGGTGCTCAAGGGGTTGGGAGGGGACACAGCCAGGACAGGTGGCCCCAGCTGACCCTGGGGATTTTCCAGACCATGTGGCATCATGCTCAGCATATTCCCCCAGCATACAGAGCTGGGGGAAGAAGAAATAAGAGGCAGAGGCAGTCCTAGTGATGGTGTTTGTCTTCCTAAACCATTGTTATCCATGGTGGAATGCTACTTTCCTGGGGAAGGCTGAACACCTGCCTGCCCAAGGGAAGGGATGAATTAATTCCTTGTTTTGCTCTGCTTGTGTGCACAGCTTTTCCTTTACCTATTAAACAGTCTTTAGCTCAACCCACAAACTGTCTTGCTTTAACCCTTCTGATTTTCTTTCCCATCCCACCATGGAGGAGTGAGTGAGTGGCTTTGTGGGGCTGAGCTGGTGGCTGTGGTTAAACCATGACACAGAAGAAAACAGGCATTTAAAGAAACTCCCTAACTCCATGTACTTTGTCAAGTTATGGGAAAGCAATACTGTCAGAGGGAGACTGTAGCTCACCTGGTGATATGATACAGGCTTTTAGGAAAGAAAAGGAAATAAAAATATAATTATTAAGTTAACACAAGAAAGTTTGATAAGAAGCAATGCTACATGCTGCTCAACTGTTAGCAATAGGTTTGGTAAATTTGCTGAGTGGGAGGTTTCATATCTGTATTTTGACATTTTCAAAAAGTGATTGTAACAAAATTACAGCCTTGTTGGTTAATGCATCCAGCACCATTCAGTTCTGGCTTTTCAAACTACACAGCATGAGAGACACCTAGCTTAATTTATGCAAAATGCCCTATGTGAAGCTGTATTTTGGTACACAGAAGTTAGAAAATAACCTTATCTAAGAAATCATATTTTCTGATTAGTTTTTCAGATTCTCTTGCTGCTAATTAAGAGTCTATTCCTTGTAGCTGGAAGACAAGAAATGCCTGAAAACCTTTTCCATTAGTGAGAAGCAGGAGAAAGAAGTACATCTGACTGAGCTGGGGTTTGCCAGGATTGCTTATGCTCAGTACACATTTCCAGCCCAGCAGTTCTGAGATCAAATTAAAAGCTTTGTGTCTGCAGCCAGGAATAGTTCAGCAGTGGGTGCGTGACAGGCCACCATCTCCTGCAGATGCCCACACACATCCCTTGTGCTGGGGAGTGGACAGAAAGCCCACAGGTACCCCACAGCAGGCTGCTGGGACGTGGCATTCAAAAGATGGGACCGTGATTTCATTTGTAAGCCTAATCAGATAGTAAAATAAAAGCAGAGAATCAGCATAATTAATTCAAATCTATGTCTGGCAAACAGGTTCTCTGTATGAGCCATCTTTTAAGTCAGCATAAATTGGAGGTTAAGCTGGCCTGCCCCATTGTAATCAAAGCAACCCATGGGCGGCTTAATTTTAATTACAGCTCCTGGGGACCATTTAGGTGCTAGTCTGGATGCTGCCTAGGCTTCATAAAGATGATTATTAAAGTTGTCAGTCACAGATCATGGAAGTTCATAAGCACGAAAAGAATTGATTGATACCAGCTTGTCCCTATCCAGAGCATAAGGAGAATTTAAAAAAAAAAGCAATTTAAAGAGCCATCTTGGATCTGTAAAGCATTTTAGTGTTCTGCCTAAGAGTTGCTACATAAATGCAAGTGATTATTCGTGATTTCGATGAATGAAGAGGAAGAATACTTGAAAATGAGGCACTAAATATATTGCCTTTCAGACATGGAGGTTAAAAGATGAGGGCTTGGTTTCCGAGCCTTGCCCTGATATCTGGGCTCAGGGACAACAAGGGGCCTTCTGTGAAGTTACTCTAGGGCTGTGAGGAATGCCCTCCTCCTCACAGCCTAAGCTTCGTGCTGGATTGGTGAAGTCTCCCTGCTGGATTGGTGAAGTCTCCCTGCTGTCACTGGGAAAGATGGGAGAGCAGCTCAGCCATCTCTTATTGCCTATTCGACCACCTCTGTGTGGGGCAGCTGGCCCCAGACAGGATGAAGGAGGCAATCAGATTAAGATGCCTAAACTGTAGGTATCTAAACTTGCCAAGATGAGCTTTGCCCTATATCCCAAGCTACCCACAAGCCGGCTCAGAAATCCACTGATGTGTCTGGCCCCACAGCAGTGGGACAAAGGAGCCATTCAGCCCTTCCCCATCCCCATGGCCAGCCCTGTGTAGTTGAAAGGTACTTTTTTTTAACTCACACCCCTCAGATCCTGTTCAAACAAAACCCCAAGGCTGCTGTACTGTTGCTAAAGGGAAACATTTTTATAGGAGTAAGGGCTGTAAAGCACAACAGAAGGCTGGAGGACCTGCCCTTCTGTGTAATCTAAAATCAATTATTTATGGCAAATAGGAGTCTGATAATGTACATGTTATGCAATATATATTAAGAGCTGTATACATATGAGATGGAAAATGGATAATGTTTGGGATTCTTAAAAAAGGCAATTGCTGTCGCTTTTGAATGACATTTCTGTGCAGAGCCCTCCAAAGGGAGGAGGCTGTTTATTCTCTGTGCTTCAAGGAAAGGAGAGGAACACTTTTCTTATACTTTCTGCTCACTGGGTTTCCTCACGAATTTCAGACACTCAATAATTTCAGGTTAATAGGAAGTGATAACTCAGAGCCCAAGTCATTCCTCTTGCAAATGCAAATGTTCATCTATAAATAAAACATGCATTGCAAAGAAACAACTCTTTTGTGATGGTGGGTAGCAGTCAGCCTGCACTTAAATGTTCAAAGCTGGAAATTGGTGCACTGGGAAACACTTTGGGGTGATGGGCACAAGCAGCATGCCACGTCCCAGCTCTCCCCATGCCAGCGGGGGGAGAGGGCTCAGCTGCCCCATACCACTGTTCTACCAGGGAGAGATGCCATCTATCCTCATTGACTTTTTGGGTGTTCACTGTCCCCAAGGTATCTGGAAGCTGGTTAACCATAATGGATGAATTAGGGCGGCTGAGGAGCTTCTTCTGGCCAGGGGTCAGTCAGGCTTTTGCAGACCACCCAGACTCTGAGCCCAGGCCCAGAGGAGCAGCTCACAGCACTTACCAAAGATCCCAACAACCTGTCCAGGCAGGAGGTGCCACTGCTGCAATTGTTCACCACAGCCTTGCAGCCAGATGCTGGCTGGCTCCCACCCTTAGGGGCACAGTTCTGTGCCCCAGCCAGCCCTGCCCACTGTCTGGATGCCAAGGTGGGCAGGGGAGGCAGAGAGAGATACCAAAAGCTGTTTTCCTCCACATCCCTATGGTCTTATTTCAGTGCCTTTTCTGTGGCTGGGTGTCTTGGTGAAGAGGGAGGTTGCTGGCAGTGGGATGGTACCACCAGAAGAGTGGGATTGGGGTTTTCAGAAACAATTTTCTGAACCCTGAGCAGCAGAGTAAGTCAGGCACCCGGCCATCAACATGCAAAGTGGCTTATGGTTGGTGCTGTAACTTTCCAGGCTGCCTTTAAAAGATTTACCAAAATGAAGAAAATGTAGATAGCAAAATGTAAGGCACATGATAAATTGATGAGAACTAGTTCTGAGAAAGAGCAAAGGGATAAATGTTTAAATAATGCATGGATATTACTAAATGAAGCTTTCTTCAGATTATACCACAAAACAGAAATTTGCATTACTGCCTTTTCCCCACTGGCCACAGAAATGCTGGGGATGCAATAAGCAGTTTCAACTCCAAAACCAGACCCTAGCTCACACGTACGGGAATTGAGGAGAAAATAGCACCTGAGAGCTTTAGCTGCTTAGGGCATTACTTATTCACCCTTATAAAGGTGGTGTAGATATTGCTGCTGGTATGGAGAGGCTAAGAGCTGGCTCCATTGCACTGCATGTGGGCACTGCCCCATTTATAAAACATCTGGAGCAATTCTGACACATGACTTCACAGAGAATACAGGAAAGTTATTTTTGTTGAATATTGAAACAGCCCCTGGGAGAAGTTTCCCTGCAGAAGGTTGCAGAGAATGCACAGCATTGAAGAGGTGTGTTGTGGAGGTTTCCCACTCCAGAGGTTTTCTTGTCCCAAGGCTTTTCCTCATTGGCTTCAAGAAATTGCTCACAGAGAAGAATGGCTGCTAGTCAGGGGCATGGAGCAGGACACGGAAAACTTCCCAGCAGTCAAGCATCCAAAGGGAAATTATTGTCTTTATGGAAGACTGCTTTTCTCCCTGCTTGTGTTATTGCTTTATGGAAACATCTGTCAGGCAATAATCTTGGATTTTCATGTGTTCACCATTGCAGAAGGAAATAAGAGCTTTATGACACTGAGACCTAGTCTCTTCACTCATAATTTTTTTGTTTAATGTTTGTGCTGCTTGGGGCAGGAATTGCCTTTCCATTGCAGCTGCAGAGTGCTTTCCCCAGCAGGGACCTGTTCTGTGCCTCCACTGCTAGAAGCCAGTGTAGTGAAAATAATTAATAACAATAAAATACCATTTCTTCCTCTCCATTATATATTCTGTAGGTTTGCTATTAACCTGTCTGAAACGAGCAAGATAACAGCCAGAGACAAGGTGAGTCAAACAAGGTAGACATCTGACTACTGTCATGCTCCCACTGCAAGTAGTGATTGAGGAAGTTTATTTTAGGAATTCCACCGCACCCTTTGTGGGATACTATTAGGATTTCACTTTGAAAAGAAAATCATCACCTATTGCCTAAAAGACTAGCGAAAGGGACCTGAATATGAAGATCCATTACTTAGATTAACAAATTTTAATAATAATTGGAGTAAATTCTTAGTCCTCAATGTGCATTTATTGAGGTGGGACACATTCAAAGACCTTGATTCCACAGTCATTTGGGCAATACCTCTGTGACACAAGCACGACACATGGGCCAAGTTCTGGAGCTTAGGACAGCAATGATGTTTCTAAAGCAATTGATGTTGCTTGCTTGGTCATGTTGTGGCAATGTTTCCCTTCATGGCACAGCTCCTCCTTCCCTGCTGGTACCCCTGTGGTGCTGTCAGTCATCCTCAGAAAGTCACAGGAGACCATCAGAGAGCCAACAATAAAGCAGATGTGAGCACAGTGGCTCGGGGATGAATGTCTGGAGGAACAGTAGCCTGGTACATCTAAATTAAGAAACACTCTCTGACATGGGAGCTGACTCATTCGCATGGCGCTGAAGCTGCCTCCATCCCAAATCCCCACCTGGGGATACATGTCATGTGGTGATTTCATCACCCCTTGCTGAGGTCTGGGGGGACAGGCCAGGTGACCACTGGTGTCAGAAAGCCCCAAGCAGAAACAGAGAGTTGCAAGCACTGTTGGAGCCAGCAGCACCCCAGGTCTAGGTGGATGCTTGGCTGAGACACCCGCCAGGACAATCCCATACCGAGTTTTATAGCAAGGACTACACAGGCCAGAGTTTAGATGTACCATGGGGCACTTTCATTGTCACCTGCACCATTTGCTCTACAATTGGAAGAAGGAGGGCAACACTCAGCCTGTATTTCTTCCACAGACTTGGCAGCTTTGAAGCATGCATGTTCTGCATCAGTTTCTGCTCTCCACCCTGGCAGAGGCATGATACTGGGACAGGAACAGCAACGTCCCCAGCACAGAGAGAGATGTGCCCATGCAGATTCAGTACCTGCTCTGTCACTAATTCTCACTGGGTAATTGAAACATAACCCTGACCGTACAGAGCCTCAAAAGCCAGCAGCTCCTCTCTGCAGCTTGGAGCACACACAGTCCATGGCCTCCCAGGTGAATACTGCCTAGGCTAGTGCCATTCAATATCTAAATCAAAAACCTGGAAAGTGGAAAAATATGCACAATATGTGTTCCTGGGAAAGTGTGTAGTTAGCCCCAGTTTGGTGAGCCACAGGGGAGCTGGACAGAGCTCATTACACCTTCTGACAGCTCAAATTCACTTGGTAGGTTACATCACATATGTTTAGTGAAATCCCAGGTTCAGCATTTTTTAAAGCTACTGGAAAATCACAAATACGTTTCTGAGGATAATACAAACCCCCCCCCCCAACAACCCAAAACAAACAAACAAACAAAAAACCCACAAAACTCCAACAACAACAAAAACCCCCAAACCACAAAAACAAACACCCAAACAAACAAAACCAACAAAAACCTGCCAAAAAAGCAAAACAAACTGAAACCCAAACCTAAAAAAAAAAATTCCCAACCCCACAAACTATATAAATGAGAGCTTAAAGAATTTCAGTTTTAAAAATTTTGTGCTGTGAAGTTAAGGAAAATCATGCTCTTTGCCTATGCAGACTTGGAGTCTTCTTTCCCTTGGCTTCTTTGTATTTCCCTTGAGCAAAATCTATCAGAGCGACTGCTGAAAGGGATGGGAGAAAAAACCTCATGCCTATAGTTATAATCTGCAGAGAGGGGCAGGTTGGCTTTGGCCAAATCCCTGGAGGAAACAAGGTACCCTCTGAGGGGATGGCACAGTCAGCTGCTCCCAGAGAAGACCATCCAGGAGTGGGACATTAGAGGAATTTTCTCCAGATCAAAAACAATTATCAGAGTGAAAGGGTCAAGGACTGTGACACCCCTAGAGCAATGTGATCAGTCACCTCTTTCAGTGCCTTGTTCTTGACCTCAGCCCCAAAACTTTCCTCTTAAAGCATTGTCATGTCCTCAAGCAAGACACCTGTGTAAATCTTCAGGTGAAAATAATTAGCCATTGGAAGCATGGACCTAGAAATACAGGCCTATCCCTGGCAGCAGAGAGCATTAAGTCAAAGGTGAGTATCTGTGTAGGTATTTTTAGTGCAATGAAGGACACAGAGCAGGTGCAGGAACTCCTTGTTAAACCCCATGGCTGTGTGTGAAGAGCATCGTAAAGAAGGTCCCTTGTGGCCTTGAAGGGTGAGATTTTCTTGAGACCAAGTGCTAAAAATTGAGCAGAACAACATGGATAGTGCTTGAGGGAAGGAATGAAGTTCAGTGTCCAGTGAGCTCATTGTGAGTCACTCCTCCTCTGTACTCTGGAGTCAGATTGGCCTTCAGACAACAAGGGAGCAATGAGGTGCTCTGAACTGCTCGGTCCAAAGCCACAGGCAGAGCAGATGCGATGCATGTGAGCTTTCAAAGCTTCTGAGAGGGTCATGAGAGAAGCTTGGCAGATTAAAATCCTTGTGTGTGCAATAACTACATTCTCAAAACCATCCAATGAGAAGAACTAATATCAGAGGACAGAATTCAAACATTATTTAAGCATCTGAAGAGGCAGTGAGGTTCTTCATGTTAATTTTTAACAAGCCCATTTGTGTCCCTGCATTCCTTTAGTTTCCCCAGTACACCTGCTCCTGGGAAGCCAAAGCAAGCAAAGTACTCTGGCTGAGCTTAATACTAAGGGATGCAGAAAGTTTGAGCCATGTTACCATATGGACTAACTAGAATTAAGAGAACTGTGGGTAGTAGAAATCAGCAGGGTACTATCAGAAAGGTACTTGTCTTGAGTCATTGCAGAAGGAAAGCTATGCTGTGATTCCCAAACACAAAGGACAGCAGACAGCAGCAGTGCTGATGTGTATCTAAGGAGAAACAGAGTCAAGGGTGAGCACACAACTTAGTCCAGAAGCTGTAAACAAGATAACAACAGTCAGAATAAGATCCAAATTTATTCAGCACAAGGGGCAAATTCTTCTATTTGCAACCAAAGCAGTTTACTTTATGGAATGGTGACACTTCTAACATTAAAAAAATAGCACAAAGAATACAGCAGGACAAAGCTCTCAAGAGAAGCATTATGTCAAATACATTTGCAAAGCAATGTTCACCATGAGATTGGTTTGTGACATGGGAAATAAATGAACTAATATCATGTTTCAAAACAGATACTGGAAATAGGGGCAATGTAATCATAGCAAACACATACAAAAACAATTGATGACAGTCTAATTCTAAGGCACAGAAATCAGCTTGCTTTGTACATTGGGCACACCACAAGCTGATCTAACAGAAAGATATCAGCATGGAGGTATAAGAGGTGTTACTTTTGTGGGGTTTTTTAAACAGCAGGAGAATTCTTCCATGTTCTGGGATCAAGAACAGCCTACAAATGGTGATACACAAACAGGTACATCTTCTGAACAGAGAACAAAAGACATTCTTAGAAAATGAAGTACAAAGTACCTAATGAGGTCAAATACATTAGGGATATAGAACATCACATTTTCCCATGAAAACACACATCATGGGAAATCCAATAGCACTGAGAAATAGGAAAAAAAAAAAACATAAGTGTATGGGAAAGTTAATTGTTAATGAGCAACTTTTGCTAAACTCTATGCTGACCAAAATAAAACCAAACATTCCTAAGTGAAAGGTCTAAGTGTGAGCAGTGCCCCAGAAGGAGCCATGGCTAGCTTAAAAAATATAATTTTGAACCTAAGGCAAAGGTTATGCAAAGCAGAGCATTTTCAAATCCCTGCTTACAAGGCAGATGTCTGGAACTGCCCCAGCAGTCAGCCTGGCTGCTGCAGCTGCTGTCTGAGGACTCCTAGAGGGAAAGTGTGAGTCAGGAGCTGATCTGCTGATATACATACTGGAAAAACATTGGCACCTTTCAGGAAAGCAGTTTCAGCCTAGAAGCATAATTTTGCATATATAACCAAAAGAGAAAATAGACAGATACACATAAATTTTTTTTAGAAATTATTGCAGTGTTTTACATTTTGTAATTCTGGGCTGGCACCTTATGCTGTATTACAGAGAATAGAAATAAAAGTGTACTTCATGGGGGCATCTGGAGGTTGGTAAGAAGAAATCACAGTTTAAATAAGACAGAATATTAAGGTTTCAAAAAACTGAAAGTTTATTAAGGGCTGGAAATAGATCAGCATGGTATTTTTGAGCAGCCTTACTCCCAAAGATGTCCTTTGGGTCAGTAGTTGGATGGTGATCAGTTAGAGCAAGAGGAGTATGAGGAGCAAGAGGTTTTTATGCATTGCTTGTACTGAATGAAATTGTGTCCATTAAAAACTGCATCAACTAACATCACAGTGGTCCCTCCTGTCCCTAAAATCAGATCCATTGCACCCAGTTCTCAAATTCATTAAATCTCTCTTCCCTTGACAATGGCTGGAAGAGATGGATGTGTTGGTATTTTGGAATTTAAAGCCCAGTGATCCCACAGGTAACTCAGCAGCACAATACATCACTGCAGACAGTGCTCCAGGACAGGGAACACAGAGCCCATGGCTTGTGTGACTTATCTCTTAGGCACATGTCAAGGCTTCACAAGGCACTGCCAAACAGGTTTGCAGAAATATTAACACAATGCATAGCTTGATTTAGAGAAGTCCACGTGATGGCTCATTGTATTTCATTATTCTGACTCATGTCATGTGTCAGGATCCAGAGAGAAAAGCCACTCTGGGCTTCATGTCATGTCACAGAAGAAAAGGACCCAGTCTTGTAAAAGGTACGCTCAGCTGTGTCTGACAAACCTGGGCTCTGCTTTTGGTTCACAGGGTGAGCTGGAGGCAGTCACTCATCATCCTCCACTTTACCTCCCCTGCCTGTAACACTGCTACCAGCCTCCCTTTGTGAGGTTTTTTTCAATGTCTTTAATGAGGAAACTACATACAATCAAAGATTGTCTCAACTGCATTGTCTGTGATTCTTCTTCAGTAGCTTTAAGATGCCTTTTGTCCCCCTATAGTCTTGACATCTTGTTCAGACTCTGAATCTTATTTTTCTCTCTTCTCATCACAACAGTATATTAAGGCATTTCTCCCTTCTGTGTGATGAAATGCTTTGCTAGGCAAACTATATAATAGGATCCTAAGCTGTGCTCTGTAGTAGAAGCTTAGTAATTTGAAGTCTCTTACTAAAATTAATATCTATATAAATACTTTGCTGTGAGGATGTTTGAATTAAAATGTGTGAGAGTTACTACTCAGAAAAGGAAATTAAATACTAATCTTTTGAAAAAATGACCAAAAACTTTATCCTAATATTTTTGCATTGTCCCATCATTTTGACACTTTTTTCCTTTCTATTCAAACTATAACTGAGGAATCAAACCTTCCTGAACCTAATTTTAGGTTGGCCAGGACAAAAGGTTTTCACTTCATCAGACTCTAATCTTTGGCTTTCCCAATGGGCATCATATTAGATAAATCGTATTTTGGGATCTCATACTCTTTTTGCTTCCTTTAGGCACCAGCATACCATGAGATTACCTCCCTCATGTCCCGTTTCAAGCTCTTCCTGATTGCTGGGACACTGCAATGGAAAGGAAATTGACCAGGAATATTTTAGATTAACTGACCAAGGGATTTTGTTTTCCAGTGGAATATTACAGAAACAACAACAACAAAAAAAACAAAAACAAAAACAAAAAAACCAAAAAACCCACAACATGGTAAATGTCAATTTTCTGTGAAATACTTTTGTAAACTCTCCTGTGCAGGGCAGGCTGCAGTGGCCAGGACAGGGAGAACTCCGTGGAGGAGCTCTCCTGTGCCCTCCCCACTGGCAGCAGTGCCAGCCTGCCCCTGCCCCTCTCACTGTGCAGGAATCTGGCATTTTTCATATGCTTTTTTTTCTACTGCTTGACATTTTAGTTCCATCCTCAATTCTTTGCCATCATGTTAATTAACAGTCAAGGCATTAGCACTGCCTATATTTTCATGACAGACCCCGGGGCTGGAAGCAATTAGTTCAATGCAGAACTACAAGAAATACTGCAAAGTAAAGGCAGAGGCAGACCGGCTCCAAAACAGCAAACTATAATAATAATGCCAAACAAGTTCCATCCTTCCTCCTTTCCTATGATGTTTACCAATTTGTCTTTACATGCACTTTTTCTCTTCTTCCACATAATGATTTTCCTAAAGGAACACTACTGATACAAGTTTCATACTCTTCTTCAATTCATATTCAGTCTGTATTTTTATTTCCTGCTTCATATTCATATTTGCAAGAACAAGAACTTCAAGTCAGCCTGCTCAGCTTTTCCTTTCGAGGCTTGGCATTTTATTTCCAGAAGTGCTGAAGCACCCAATGGCACCAGCTGAAGTCAGCAGAAGAAATGAGATGCTTTACAGTTCTGAAAACCACATCATTTATTTACTGACATCTTAAAGATTTAAGAGACAATGTTAGTTTCCTGTTTTTTCTTGACCTAAAATGATTGTGCTGCAAAAATTTTAAGACAGTTCTCTCAGTAATTTTCCTCCACAATCTTAAAAGTTCCCCAAAAGTGTGAAGAGAAAGGGAGCTTCACTGAACTCACTGCTCAGTGCCCTGTCTTACATGGCTCCAGCCACCTCCTGACCTGCTGGATTTGTCTCGGGCGTGGTGTGTCACTCTAATCTGTTTCCCTGAGCATACTCATACCTTGGAGGCCTGGAGGATTCCTTTAAATTGTGGGTAGACTCCTTATGGTTAATAATCCATGAGGAAACACCTTGATTTTCTGGAGGTTTTAGACTGCCAAATGGTCATTTCCATCACTCGCCCTTCCATGGTGAGCACCTTACACCTCTGCTCTCTGAGGTGCACGCTGCTGAAACCTGTGTTTGGGGGTGTCGAGGAGTGGCTGCCTGGTGCTTTGTTGCCGTCTGGGGTTAAACCATGAAATGCAGGAGAAAATGTCTCTTGTGATTTCTTGGCCCTGGTTTGCATTTATGTGGCTCATGCAGAAGCCTGGGCAAGGTCTGTCTCTTGGCTCCTCATCCTCCCTCTGTGGCTTAGGCTCTTTCCTCCTGCCTCTGCTTTTCCAGTCCTTCACCAGCTTTATCCAGAGCTCCCCTCCTGCCTGTTTCCAGCAGTGGTGGCACCTCAGGGACTTGCACCCAGGCACTCAGGCACCTGTTTTTTCATTAGGATAAGAAAATGCCTTATTTCAGTCTGCCACTGAAGACATTTTATTAGGGATACGGAGTAGGGGAGAGGAGGACTGCCTGCTGTGCACTGACTCACCGGCACAGCGCCTCCTCCCAGCACAGACACAGCAGCAGGGCCTTGGAGAGGAGGCTGCCATGAAAGGGAGGCATACTCTACATGATCCTAAAATTGGGGAAATTATTATCTTGTCAGTGGTGACTAGAAACGGGATTCCAGCAATAGCTCAGTTGAACTGCATAATGCCTATCTTCGAAAATAAGAACAGGGGGGGACCAAACATCCAAATTTAATTTAAAGCATGAATAAATTGTTGAGGTTTTTGTTCTACTGGAAACTCCTTACTCATGCACTTCAGTATTTCATTCCTCCATTGTTTCTTAAATCTAGATATAGGTACACCTACAAGGAATAAAATGCAGCTAAATCCATGCTAGTGAATTGTACTAACATTTAAGACAGCAAGGCAAAAGACAAAACCGGAGTCTTTGTCTTCACTGCTACAATCTCCAACCCTCTCCATTACCACCTTTTTCTTAGCACTGTCATCTCCACCTTGTCCAGAGAACAGTGTGAGAACAGGGAAACTGAGGGGCATGAGTGACAGAAAAGAAAGGAACACTTGAATACCCACAGCATTCTGCAATTTTCTCCAAAGCACTCCTATCACTGGCAACAGAAATTCATTAAATAGAGCAGGTAACGAGACACAAACCTGAATGCTCCACCTTGGTGGAAGTGAGAAAATGGAATAAGAGCATCCACAGCAGCTCTTCAAGTCTCCACAGAGCTCATATAAACCATGATCAAGGTGTTCCACACCCAAATTCTGCAATGGACATGCAGTGTCACACCATCACCACTGCATAGACTAATGAACAATGTCACGTCTACATCTCCTGTGATAGCAGCCACCAGTAACAAAGAAAGCTATATAGCCTCTAAGCCATCACTGGTTTTAAGTGAGATCATGAATTATGTGCCTAACTGTTGCTAAAAATGGGATACAGGAGCTTCCTAGGAAATTATCTGCTGCTTGAATCTTTCCATCCTCATTGCTGGAGCTATGCCTGTCAATATTTCTTGTCTCCCACTGAGACCAGTGGCTGCATTTACTCTTTACGGAAGATCTTTTCCAAAAATAGTTTGCTATTTTAATCAAAAATGACACTTCCTGATCCTTCCTTCAAACCCAGAGGGTGCTGGTTTAAGGGAAGTACCGAATCACCTTAGATGTAAAAGTTGACATTCAGGTGACAATACTGCCTCCCCTACCTCACAGCAGTCAGCTGCTCACTGGGCAACACTCCCAGTGCTGCCAAAATGCCTCTTTGTCCTGCAAATCCCATGGTCATCTGCTGATTTTTAACCCACTTAAATGAGAGCCTGGGATGGCCATGAAATCTCTCCTACCACAGGAGATGAGTGAGGTATGGGTGGCTAGTAGGGCTGTATGCACATCCTTAGACAAACAGACAAATACACAAATGAGGAGCAGGTGGGGAGGTCAGGCTCCTAGTCACAGTCACACAGCTGGGCTGGGAAGGGAAATGTGAGAAGAGAAGAAATACAGGAATGTGAGATCCATGTGAATGGATCTGATTCCCCAGTCTTTTTGCTCTCTTGCCCTCAGTTCCTCCTGTTCCTAGTTTACAAAAACAACAGCATCAGCTTGTTTTTCCTTATGGCTAGCTTTCTTGCAAGCCTGATGGCATAATGAGCACAAGAAAATATTTTTCTGATGCTGGAATCACACCTTATATGCTGGTGGCTGTTCTCATACATTGCAAATTGCTTTACCTGGTACAACTGTTTGGGGTCTGGTGTTATTGCAGACGCAGAAGATTTATATGCGGACTTTTGAAGGCTTAGAATGCTTACGGGTTTATTTATTGTAATAGGATTTTTTAATATTGAGAACACTGGTGCATAACCTAAGGGGAAAGGTATCTGACAGCTAAAACATGATCATCTTTTTCTGGCTCAGGTCCTGAATTTATCTCCAATTACTCTCTAGCATGTTATTATTTTACTGATGGTTGTTATTCTCACTATTACTATTAGTGGTCAAGATCCCTCAGCATCATATGGAATTTAACCACTGTAGGAGCTGCAGGGGTGGGAAGAAGGAGAATAAGGTTTCTGATGCTGAAAGAAGGCAAAGGGAAGGCCAGTGTTATGTCCCCCATACTAACCTTCAGTTTGGCTTCAGAATTTCACAGGTACCACAAGCCCTCTGTATCCCATGGGTTACACTTTCCAGTGGGCACAACCTATGTACAAGCATCTCTGCCTCACAACTGTGGGTCCCAGTTCCTGAGGGGGGTGGAGAGGAGTCACAGAGAGAGCCAAGGGAGGATCCCAGGATGTCATCTTGCAGGTCAGTGAGAAAAGGAGTAGTAACAGTGTAGGAAAAAATGTACTAACTCACTGGTTTGCATTGACCAGTCCTTAATTACTGGCAAGAGCTCAGTTGCAAGAAAGTACAGATAAGTACAAGCAGTAGTGACTGCCTGTCCCCTGCCTTCCCAGAGGGATTGTGCTGCTGCCAACCCCAGGAGGCACCTGAAGGCACAGAATAATTGCCCCTGCAAAATATTGCAGAATATTTATGTTTCATGTTAGCTGGCCAGAGCACTAGGTTGGAACCTGCTACATGACTGAAGAAGGATTAAACCAAGAAATGCAGCCCATCTTTACTAATGTTTAATAATAAAAATACTTCCTCAATGCAGTAAACCTCTGCTTTATTGAAGCATTCACTCTTTTCCATTAGGTCATTTGTACATTTTTATGTGGTTGTCATTTTACCAGCAATTTTATTATCTGTAAGAATATATAGGATTAGTTTGGCAAACTAATTACTCTGTATTTTTTGCTGATTAATATTTTGCTTACAATAAATCCAGAGTCTTTCCTAGCAACATTTTCCAAGAAATTTTGTCACTGGGATGAACTCTGGAGGGTCTGATCCTGCCTTGAATGAAAAATAGAATATAGAGTTAATATCAAACCATTATAGCTGTTTCTCTCCATACCTTAAGTGGGTGTTTCCCAGAGATGGCACCAGGCAGCACAGTATTATCTAGGTCACTGCACTGACAGGCACAATGTGCCCAGTACAGGTGACTGGGGACAAAAATGAATGCAGATCTTTCTTTTCACCAACCAGTTAATGTCTTCCATTGGTGTCCAAACTTTTTTCCTGGAAAGGAAAGTGAGGAGCCATCTGAATGCAGTTTTGTGTGAGTAAATGTTGATGTGGGTTATTGTGCTCCTCCTCCTGGTGTCCCATATCTTTGCCATCACAAGGAGGGATGGTGTGAGAACTTTGGGATTGATTTGGGGCTTTTGTGTGGTGGTAAAGTTTCTTTTTTAACTTGTGCTTTTAAAGAAAAACTCTACAGTCTCTTGTTGTTTGGTCTCAAGGTAGTTTATTGTTAGCTATCTAAAAGATTGTCTTCGCCTGCTGCGGCTGCTTTGGTCTGCGGCCCAGGCAGAGGCACACACTCTCTTGACACCCTCACTGTCCGGTGTCTTCGTCGTCTTTTTCTCTGCTCAAAGCTGTTACTATTTTTTATATGATATATTACGTACTATATGTTTATAGATTTTCTTCAATACTTACTATCTACGTTACAATGTGCTTTTCTATTTTAAACTAATCTGTGAATGCTAACATCACTAAGAACATGGAGGTAAGGAAGAAGAAGGAGGAAGAATAAGATAAGGACTATTTTCCTCTATCTTAGAACTTTTGACTCTTTTGTATAAAGTGAAACCCCCCCTGTATAGGTATTAAAACCCCCCTGTACAACACTAAAAAATTTTACTCTCTAATTTGTGACTACTTTTACTATACTATCTAATATTCTGTGATTGCTTGTTCCACCCTCAAAGTTGGTAATTTATTTTATGGTTCAAACTCAAAATCACAGCTGTTTTCAGCTGCTTGCCAGGGTCTAAAATGCTTCTGACCAAGGCCTGGAACTTCTAAAAATGTCTGAGGGACATTTTGGGTTCCGACAGGATGGAACATTGGGTGTGATGCTGTTCTATGGAACTCTGTGCTTTAAAACTTCTTCAAAAGTCTCTGTGACAACATCCTCCAATAATCCAGAGAGCAAAGCAAACCCCTTGGGAGTGGCAACCTAAAAAATCCAACACCAGGGAGTCTTCAAAGTATTCCACACCTGTATGGCCAATGAATTGATGTTTAACTGCTGATTATGGCAGCGTGTCCTGCTGAGAAATCTCCAACTCAGCCCCAGTATCCGAGGCAAATCTCATACATTGTGCATCCTGAGCTACTGTTTGTTGGCCCTGAGGGAAGCCTTTTTGTTTTGCCATGTTATTAAAAACCTTTTCACAACAGGACTGTTGTAGACTGTGATGCATCCCATACTGCATCTTCACACCAATGAGTCTGCCACAAAACTAATATAGGGCTCACTGATGGCAGATGTTATGGCATGAGGAGCTGCAGCACCAAGCAATGGTGTCAGGAGAGTAAATAAAACATGTTGCACCCTGTTGATTTAACTCCTTGGTGTCTGGCACAGACTTGGGCCTATCTCCTTCTTTGTCCTCAAAGTAGCATATACAACAGGCACTAGACTGTATAAAGATCCCCCTTGTGTGAGTTTGGATGAATGGCCTCTGCAAGTACCTGTGAACCTTCTTACGGAGATTGGAACCAGAAAACAGCAGTCTAAAGACTGGACAAGGGAGAGCAAGCTTGTGGACTTTACCTAAAGACTGCTGGGCTCTGGAGATTGGCAGACCTGATGAATTCACAAACCCAATGAATTCAGAACACTCAGAATCCACACAAAGCCAGCAGCACATGCTGGCCTCACCAGTGGTCTGTGTTCCTTGGTCTGCAGGAGCCTGGCAGGTGATTTCTGTGGGCATAACCCACAGCACATGCACCTGCTGAGGAAAGGACTCCCTGAGGGGATCCAGCAAAAGCAGCCCAGAAGCTGGCAGTGCCTCTCAGTGATCCTCTGCTCCTGAGGACACGGCTGGGTTGGTGTCCCAGCTGCATCTCCCAGCACTGCCCATGAGGATGTGCACATGCTGGGTGGAAGCCATCAGAAGCTAATGGCAGAACCTCCATGGGCAGAGAGAAACATGGAGTCTAAGTTCACAGTTTACATCCCCCATCACATAAGCGGAAAGGGGACAGACAATAATCTTTTTCTTGTTAAATGTAAAGTTCTGAAAATATTAAATTGTTAATGGTGTGGCCTACTTGCCCGCATAAAGGTAATCACATTGTGCAAAAGGCATATGCTGCCCTAGCAAACACATTGGCTGCAGGAAACATAAATGGATCCACTTCAGTGGGGAAGAAGAAAAGCATATGTTAGTCTTCAAATTAAGAAAACTTTGTATTATTTATTAAGGTCAAGCTCAGAAATCCTGAGACAGCTGCAGAATAGCTGATTGATGTCTGTCAGTGCAAAAATGTTTTAAAATTAATTACAGGGAAAGCAAGCCATTTGTTTAAAAAGTCAACATGTTTTTAGTTGGCAAAATGTCCTGAAGTTATTTCAAATCTGTTAGCAGCATTTTCATTTTTGTAATTACATTTTAAAGTGACTGGAAGAAAAAAAAAATTTCAAGAGCTCAGATGGTGACAGAGGCATATTTCTGACAGAACTGGAATTCCCCATGCAGAAACACCCATAAGCAATAGTCTCTCCTGACCTGGTAAAAGCTGATAGAAAACTGTGCATTCCTGTGTTAACATATCTTAAGTGTTTAATACAGTGGGGGTACTGTTGTGGGTCATATACTGCAGGCTGTTCCCTTAGTTTTTCGATATCAGATTTTTATTTTAAATGCACCTTGACAAGTTTCCTTCAGATTGTGGGATATATTTAGCCACAGTTTTACTTTTGGGAACAGCAGGAATAGACATTGGTCCCTTGGTATCAAATTCCAGCCTTGGAGATTTGGGATGAAAAAGATGGGGAGATTACAAATATCTATATAACTCTGAGATTTTAGATAGCGTCTTGCTAGCATTTTTGCACAAAGGAAACTCTGTGTTTTTTACAGCATGATGTACAAGAGGCCCTTGATGCCTGCAGCCCTGGCAGTGCACACTACTGGGCAGAGTTTTCAGTGAGCATGGCTGTCACTAACAACCACCCCCTAACACAGACTAAGCACAGGCATGGATTTTTTACTGAGTGCTCAAAATTACCTTTAACTGTGTTTTGATGATAGAAGGAAGAGGGTATTAAATCTTATTTTGGACAGATATAGTGATGAATGACTGGAGAATGTCTTCTGGACATGGGGCATGTCCACCCTTAGAGACAAGTCTAGAAGACATGTCCACAGCTGGGCACTGCATACGTGGTGATGCTGCAGCCCATTCCTGGCACTCCATGGTGCTGGGCTCTCTGGGCTCACAGCAAAGCAGAGATGAGCTGGTCTTCTCCTCATCCATGTCCCCAGAGAGGATCTGGCTGTGCTGGCCCTGCTGTGCTTTGTGACCAGGAGACCTCAGGGAGCACCACTGCTAATGGGGGACAACAAAAGTGCCATTACTACTCCCAGGCTTTAACCATGATTTACCCTTCAAAAGGAAGGTGAGGTGCCCAACATGCTGTCAAGCACTTATTCTTTTATCTTTTCCCAGAAAGAGAGGCATGCTTCAGTTTAAATTGTTAGTTTAGTTGGTTGAGATGATTATTTTCCACTTGCCTGTTGATGGCATTTATTACAGTTATTTGCATATGCACTATGCTTATCTTGAGAGGAGGACAGGTCAAAGAAACATGCTCTGAATCTATAATGGCAAGCAGTATGGTCTTTTCCTCTTCCCAACAGGTCCTGAAAAAATGTGTTTGGTTCTGTGATAAGCCTTATCCTTTCTGCACAGAGCAGGGTTGTCTAAATGACTGATATTTGAGGTCAATGGTAGAAAATTAACATTAAAAAAATTACTTCAAGACGACTCAAGATTGAAATCTTTCAAAGTTTGAATCACATTTAGAAAGTTTTTTTAGGGCAGGTTGCAAATTTTTGACTGGTTTCATTTTTCTAAGGGATTTGTGAGAGCAGGAAGCAGCCTGGCAGGTGGAACACAGCCCAGTTTTCCACCCTCTAGATTTTGACAGCAGTAGCTTTGCAGCAGGATTACCAGGTCTGGGAGTACACCCTCCCTTTATGAGCCTGGGCACTCGCTTCTCCACACACAAAGCTGCCTCTCAGCAGAGGAGGCAGCACTAAATATCCCTGTAAAAGAGAGATAATATGCACCTCCAAGCCCAAGTGAAAATCGTTATTAAAGCATTAATCATTATGAAAGCAATCATCATGTTATGATGATTTTTAGGCTTTGAGTCCCAGTGTTGAGGCAGTCCCCATGGCAGCAGAACATGGCTGGGGAACATGTGGGACTAATAGCCCCTTTTGGGGCTGCCTGGATGTACCCCATCCACAGCACCTCTTGTGCAGCAAGGTGAGCTTTGAGCAGTAGGTCATGAAGATCATGTTTGGCCTTGGCTTGGCTCATTCCTTGTTCCATGCTGACTGTGTTGTAGGAGGTGAAAGTTTCCATGCCCCCAGGTCAGCCAGGCTGGCAATGGAGGTACCCCCAAGACAGGAGTGGGGAAGACAAGATGCTGAGACCACCTTGTCTGTGAGCCCTGTGCTGAGGCCACAAGAGGTTTGGCAGGACCCAGCAAGGAGACCTTTCCTTCAGCGCAATTTGGTGCTTGGCCTTTCAGATGGATCGCTGCAGTCAGCTACAAAGCGTTACAGAAAACACATCTGATTGTGGCAGGATCAGTCAGAAGCATTCTCTCACCTCACCTCACCCCATCCCCTAGTACACTCAACTGGGGAAAATATTTGGTTGCAAGGGGCCCAGGAGAGGTGCCCATGGAAACCATGTCTGGTGTGTCTGTGCTGGCCATGGAGCATGCATCATGGTCCTGCAGCCAGCTCATCAAAGTGCAGAAACAGGAGCTGGGTGTCACAGCCTTTCTGAAACGTGGTGCTGACCTCCTTCCTGCAGCCCACAAGGCCTCTCATGCTGCTGTAAATGGAAGTGACCTTTGCTAAAGATCTTATGTTCCTGACAAATCCCGGATAGCTGTTACTTCATTATCTTCTGGGTATTTACTGATGGTTGGATTATTTCTTCCCATTTTAGGAGAAGAAAATAAACTGGCAAGACTGCAATTCTCCAGTTTACTCTATTCCTCATCATAAAGATAAGCAGGTTCCCAACTGTACCCATCCTCTGTTTTCTAGTGATTAGCCCCTAATTGCTGTCAGATGTGTTTCATCTGGTTTCCAAAATTACCTGTGAAATTTCATTAGCTCCAGAGAAATTTTTGGGGAAAAAAATCAATTTACTGATTTCTCCTCTTAGCAGATTTTCTATTTCTACCTGAATTCATAGCCTTTTTCACTCTTCTTCCAGGGAATGCTGAGGCAGAAAAGAAACAGTACAGTCTTCTTAGTATCATTTATAAATAGATTTGTGTCCCTCTAAGTAGAAGACCAACTCTTCCTTTCATAATCCCCTCACTATTAATCTAAACCTAGTGTATTTTCTTGTTATCTCTCATGTCCCTTGCTAGATGTATGACATTTTATGCATGGACTTTCTAATTTTCTCCTTACATGCCTGCAGTATGCTTATATGTGACCCGGTGTTTAGCCCTGTATACTTTCAATAAGCCATCTATATGAGATCACTGAAGAGCTCACCATTTAATCTCATTGTCTTTATGATGCTTTCTATTTCTCACCCTTTTAATATGCAGATTTGTCTGGTATACTGATTAGTAGGCACATACTCACACAAAGCCTTTGTTAAAATATTGGCCAAAATAGACTTCACAGTCTGAGCAGAGTACAAACTGTTTACTCAGTGGTATATATGCTAACAAGGACAACAGGGTGGTAAACATCTGCTGAAGGAGTGAGTGATGGAGAAAAGCTTTCCAAGGCTTGCACGGTGCTCATACAATAAGGGTGGAATGTGAACATACCGCTATGAGGGCAAATCAGGCACAAAATACAGGACAATTTGAGAGAGAAACTAACGCATTACTTGCTTTAGTCAAAATGTAAAAAGGAAGTGAAAAACATCATAAATTTGTATTAACCATGAAGATTACTTTTTTTATATAATGATGTCCAGTTGAGTGGTGCCACACAGTATTCCCTTGGTTCTTGATCACACAGAAGGTTCCCTGGCATTGCAGTAAGATTTGGGGATACAGAAACAGCTTCACATCCATTCATATTGAATTATCTTCCTTCAGATTTCCAATCCTGTTCATTCTGGCTGCAAACTAAGCTGCCTTCCATTCCTCACAATCCTCAGTGGTTCAAAAGCTCCAGTGCCAGCAACAAGCCTCCTCCTCCTCCCTCCTTTCATGAACTTAGCACAACCAAGCCCATGTGTCCCAGTTTATGAATCCTTCCTTAGCCATGCTCGTTCACACCCACAGCAGAGCATCTCTCTGTCCAGATGAAGGCACAGAGGAAAATATGAAGGAGGAATGATCAATATTTGTAAGAGAATTGGAAGGGAAGGTGCCAAGAGGATGAAGCCAGGCTCTTCTTGGTGGTATCAAGTAAGAAGAGGCAACAGGCACAAACAGCTGCACAGGAAGGTGCAACTGAGTATGAGAAAGAACTTTACTGTGCAGTGACCATGCACTGGAACAGGTTGCCCAGAGAGGCTGTGGAGTCTCTCTCACTGGAGATATTCAAGACCTTTCTGAATGCAATCCTGTGCAATGTGCCCTAAGATGACCCTGCTTGAGCTGGGAAGTTGGACCAGATGACCCACTGTGGTGCTTTCCAATCTTACCTGTTCTGTGATTCTGTGAACAAAGTAATCTTCTTTATCCTTTGTCCTGTAGATCTAGCTGCTAGTCATAGTCATTAGTTATAACAGTTACCTGCATAGATAACATTTATGAGTACATATATTAAAAAATAGATGGGCACCTCTATTTTCTGGGTGTACACTGCAGGTGTTCCTGGGCAGTGTTCTTGCTGACTTGCATTAATACTCTGCAAAATAATTCAAAATCATCAAACTCTTCAAAATCATCATACAGGTACTGGAACAAGATGCTCAGCCCAGGGCAGGGTTCCACAGCAGGGTCTAGATATATGGAAATATCTATTGATCAAATTCAGTAACACACCATGATTACCCAGTTAATGGAAAAATAACTGCGTCATTTGACTTGTCTTCATTCATCTGTGGGATAAACTCATTAAGGAAAAAGCAGTTGTCTATACTTCTGATTTGAACTATTCACTGCACCACCTAAAACTAGCCAAGTGATTATTTTATTGTCATTTGCCCAAGGAACTGAAATGCATTATTCTCTTATTTTGCTGTAAGCAAAGTAAAGCTTTAAAATATCTCATCTCCTTATCCATTATTATTCTTTGTCACCACTAAATTGTAGTCATTTAAAAAAGTCTAAAAAGGACCATCTTGGTGCTTTCTACTACACTGAAGTTATTTGACCTTCAGCCCAGCTCAAGAGAAAGAAACTGAAACTCCTTGAGACTGTATTAACTGTATTCATTATTCAGCTCGCTTCCATTACTCCCTAAGTGAAGACTTAAAGTAACAAAAAGAAATGCAGAATAAGAGTACTGGGAAGTTTTCTGCCTTCATTTTTATGGTATTCTGTCATTATGAATCTACTCATTTGACTAGATGGTGGCTCAGTGGGTTTTATGTGTTATGTTTCATTTTATTTCTAAGGATTTTCCATGGCATCTAGCAATAGATAGAGATAATAAAAGCACTGCTTTTTTGAAGAACATTTTAAATTATCTTCAAATCTTCTTAGAACCTCTCAGAAGTGTAGGAACAAGAATAAAGGTTAAAATTTAAATTTATTTTCATGTCATATTTATTCAAGAATCATGATGGAAATACTACAATTCAGAGACTATATAGCAAGAGAAAAGACTTGTAAAGAAGTTTGCTTCAAAGCTTACAGAGTACATAGTAGAAACCAAACAGCATCTTTGTAAACATCTTTGGAACTCTCTAAAACTGTTGAAAAAAATTATGGGAATTATATAATCTACTACATCATATACAGCTTTTCTGTCAAGCCAACAGATTAAACTGATTCCTCTGCCCCCATTGCCAGCTGGGGCCAGAGGTCAAGTTTGGTGGTCAAGTTTCTCTTTATTCATTTGTTAAATTGGCATGTATCCCTTCCTTTCTTGCACTAGATTTTAGGGTTTTCCTCCTACTGAGGCAAAGTCTTCTATCTCACAGATCCGAAAGTTAGATGACTGATACCCAGTCTGGCATTGTCCCACATGTCTGGAACACAAGACTGCCATCTCCCCAGTCTCATCCTCTAGGAGATCAACTTCTTTAGTCTGGGACATTAATGTCTTTGGCAGAACTGTGTTTATCCCTGAAATTTATAGTGTTCCACTTACCTTAGAATACGGGAGCCAAAGGAAGCAGTTGTACACTTCATATTAGTCCAATAGTGATTGAAAAATTAATAGAACTTTCAAGAAGACAAGAAGGCAGATTTAAGAGAAAATGGATACCCCGTAATTAAATTTAAAAATAAATTAAATTCAGTGGAAACAGCACAACTGTAAAATGTCCTTTGGAAAATCACTTCTACCCCAGCAACTCACAGTCTATTTAATCTATTTTGTTGTATTCTATCCTGTTCCTCCACTAATGTGTTTGGCAAGAGTCAAGCAGATCATGTTGTAAAGATACAGAGAGACAACGATGTGTGGTACAGAGCACAAAAATATTCACATTGGTTGGCCTAAACAGAATCAGAGAATTCAAATAATGCACACGGTGCAAGCTGGACACAGGACCACTGTTACAGTCTTTCCAAGGCTGACTCAACCAAAAATATTTGAGCATGTTGAAACTCCTTTCCTCCCAACATCCAAACTTGTCATTTTCGTTACTTGTCCTGCTACTAGTACAAAAATGTCTCCTCCCTAGAGTAACAAGCACACTTTGCTTTCATATCCTTGAGCAATGACAAAATGTAGATCTATTTTACACTTTTTGATAGAAAGGATGTGGATTTTTCTGCCCTTAGATTTAAAAATATTCCAGCTGAAATGAAAGCTGATTTCTGGGTTTTTTTTTGGTTGGTTGGTTGGGTTTTTTTTGTACTTGTCTTAGAGGTCAGTATTATGGCTTCTCTATTCTTATATCTCTCTGAATCCAGGAGATAGATTAATTCAGAGCTTGATTTGCAGCATTCACAACTGGTGTGAGAGAAACTGGATTTGCAAGGTGAGGTCAGATCTAAAAATGCAGAATAACAAAGTGCTAAAACAAAAGAATGAACAAATTCCAAAACTATAAACAAAGCTTTATTGCATGCTGGGAGACCAGGAAACTAATTTAGACTTTGTTGAATTTTGAATCAGAGAGAAGCATGAGTCAGTGGTGCTGACCCACTGTGGAGAAGGGCACACACCCTGGGGTGAAAACAACTTGTCCTGAAAGACATAAGGATTAACCCTTCCATGGCTCCCAGAGCTGCTGGAAGAACTGTGCTCAGCACACTTCAGAAGCCCTGTGTTCAGCTGTGGGTAATATGTCCCCAGGAAGACATGGTGCAGGCAAGGAGGCGTTAAGAAGATGAAGATGAGAGGTCTGAGGTTCTGTCCTTTGAAGGAAAATTGAAAAAATTGGAATTGTATAGCCAGGAGGAGAGGAGAATCAGTAACACTCCTCGAGGACAGAAAAGGCTGTTGTGAAGAAGAACGCAATAAACTGGATTTTGTGTCCTAAAAATATCTATACTGCATCAGACTAAAATTTTGCCTGCCAGGATCATGTCTCTGACAGCACCAAAGTGAATGTCTGTGGAAACAAGAAAACAGGGCAAGTATATGAAAGATACTTTCTTTCATAAACAACCAAGCGCTCCAGCTCCTGCTTGTTTTCAGCTTGGAGACTTCCCACTTGAGACTTTCACGTTTGCTATGAGTGGGACAAACGGCCACAGACCTGCCAGAGGAAGTGGCATTTGAGGTTGGTGTCAGGAAATCTTTCCAACACAGGACAGCAAACCACAAGCAGGCTGGCTGGGGAACCAATACTCCTTTCATCAATGCAAAGCAGAGAGCTGCATCATAGCTGGGGGCCCTGCCACCATTGCTGGTGGCTCTGCCAAAAAAAAGCCAACAAGCCTCCATTTAGAAATAAATGCCACCAAATTCAAAATAACAGACAGCAGAATTACATGTTACATTCTTCTACCCTAATACTCTGAGCTTCTGCCAGAATGTGATCTGGCCTCTGAATTTACAGAGCTGGCACCCCTTGTTTGGAAGGAAGGAGCACAGTCACAAATGTAGAACAGTCTGTTGGGTTTACACTACCAGCTGTGCCACAATTTGGGAGAGAAACAAAATTAAACTTGCTGCTATTTTGACAAGAGACAGAAGGAATGAGGCTTCAACAAACTGTTATTGGAAGAAGGTACTCTGAAAATAACCACTGAAAAAATATGTATAAGGTGGGTCTGAGTGGCATGTGTAAAAATTTAACAATTGAATACATATTCTTATATAATATAGATATTATTATTACATGTTTATGTTTTGAATTAAATATTATAACATGCCAGTTGGATCTTAACAAAAAAAAATCTATTAGATACTTTTACTTTTTAAAATTCAATAAGTGACAGTCAGTGAGATGATGTTTCTTGTGTAACTTTGGAAAGCTGCTGCACAGACAAAACACAATGGTAAAAAATGTCTATATAGTACATAAATGGTATATATACTATATATACATATACTACACTGTAGATATATATGTATATAAATGCCTATATGCTATATATGCAGAGAGTTAAATATTGAAGATTGCTGCCTGTCCTTTTGATAAATCAGAATTCACAGAGAAACTCAAAAGAAAACATTAAAGCAAGGCTTGAATCCTCAGTTCACCTCTCCCCATTATTTCCACCAGCAGCGTGTCAGCTGGGCTATCACTTTTCTATACAGTCTCAAAGTTACATAGTCATTACTGGAGCTGACATTTGCTCTCACTCCATCCATTTCCTAAAGATTATTAACATCAAACAAAAAGTTGGTTTTACACAGTTGATCCTTGACCTTCACTCATGTTCCCAAGGAGCAGGCTCTTTATTCAGCAGCTCCAGCCCCTGCTTCCTTCCATGAGTCATCCAGCAAAGAAACACTTGCATTACTAAAGTTATCCTTGGACCACACTGCGATCATAGTTTTCGGGCATATTGTTTGCTCCTCTGTGCCTCTAATTTTCTCCTGAAATAGCTGTGTCTGAGCTACAGCATTTGAGTTCTTGACACTCAAGTAATTAAAATACTTTTGGTTCGGTGGAAAACTGGTGAGAAGTGACTAAGATCCATTTTTTTCTCATGGATCTGTAAAATTCACATCGCTTGCCAGTGCCAGGGATCAAATCTGTTCCTGCAGGAGCAGACAGGGAGGTGGTTTAGTCCATGTGTTCCTGATACTGCTTTGACAGGACCAAACATCCCAAATGCACCTGGGAATGAATTATGTACGTGCATTTGTTCCAATGTTTCCTAGAGATACCTGAGTAAATAAACACATCTTGGTAAGGACCCTTGTTTCAGTGGCTCTTTTGGGCTTTGGTCCAGCAGCCCTGGGAGCTCAGAGGCAGTCTTAGGGAGTCTCAGGGTCCATCTGAGACCCAACTCCACTTTGGAACCCTTCTTGATTTTTTTTTTTTCTGTGCTCAGTCACACAGTCTGAACAGCACTGAAAATGGACAAGATCAGCCTCATCTTCAGCATACTCAGAGCAGGTATTGCTTTGCCAACTAAATACAAGTTTATTATGGAAAACATCTGAAAACATCTAAAGGTATTTCAAATAATGCACAGAGTACAAAGACTATTTCACTGTATACCACATTAAAGAATCAGATTTTAAAGCTTGCATTGGAATTAGTGATTCTAATCACTCAAGTGCAGTGCCTAAATTTCCCCTCTATGATCTTGTGGCACAACACGATGGAAGCATCACATACCCAGTTCTTATTTGCCAAGATCACTTTGGGTCTTGCTTTTTTCTACATCTCATAACAAAACCAAAGCATTCAAACAAGAAATATGTGAATTCTTGTTTAGGGAGGCAGCAGAAGGGCACAAAATGTAACCCACTCAAAAGAGAACTGACCCCATATTAAACACAGCCACTCTCTTCAAATATTGGACTATTAAATATAGGGGACCTGTGATCTGCAAAAATGCACTTGATGAGTTTTTATATAACTTGTTTTTGTGTCACACCAGCATTGAGGTCAAGAGGGCTTATATATAAGCCAGAAGAAAAGGAAAGGCACGTGGCAGCAAATGCCAGACACTCTGCTGATGGACTCCAGTGGCCTGGTGGGGAGCAGAAGGGCTATTGAGTGATGGAGAGCTCCTGGTGACAGCATCAAGGTACAGTGATACGCCAACAACAACACTTTGTCTTTCCTAGCCAGCATCCTGGCAATCCCTCAGGAGATTTCTGTGAAACCACGTGCTGACCATGCAGACCGTTCCCTCATGGATAACCACAGAGCTGCCAGGCACTGTGCACTCCTGACTTTCCTCCTCAGGGTTTAATCTTTTCCTTCTGCTTTTATAGACTGCCAGAGCAGGACCCTGTACTTGTACTCCTTTTCCAGTAGTCAGTGTGGATATAGGAACAGTACTTTTCCAATTCCTTTGAGCTCAGGGTGAGATCCTGGGAGGTGTATTTTCACTTCCACATTTTCTATAGGCACTGAAGAGCTTTCTCCTTGTCATCACATCTTTCAAGGACCAACTGCTGCCTGCAGGGACTTAGAGAAGGAAGAGACAGAAAATTAAAAATTATCCTGAAAAGCAGATTTGTGGGCAGCCAAGCCAGTAGGACATATTGTCCTACTAATATAGTTCCTTTGTCCCCTGGACATCCTCCTTCCTTAAGTAACCTCCATTCTTCTCTTGTCTTCTGTGGCATTCCCACTTGGCAGGACAGAACATGGGCTGTGGTTAGTCCACACTAAATCTGGGGTCTTGTGCTTACTGCTTGATTATCTAGGTGCTGACAAGCAATGGGAAATACCAAAATTGTCTCACCTCTTTCCTTGGTGGAAGCACTAAAAGCTGTCTTTTAAAAAGGCTCTGTAAACACCTTCCCACCGGTCTGAATCCACAGGGAAAACTGATCTTTGAGGTTTCCAGCTCTCTGTCTCATGGAGGGTAAACCAGTCAACGGGCTCAGGAGTTGAGAGAAAAGAGGAGAGGGAAAGAGAGAGATCATACTCAGGTGGTTTTGTTACCTTAGGAATCTGGGATAAAGTCACAGTGGAACTAGAGAAATGCTTCAGGCAAGATGTACTGTCTGTGTTTGTCTAGGAGAGCTAGGATGCCATGGAACAGGGAACCTTGGCATTGTCCATGTTTGGAAATCATGCTGCCAGTTGCTGGTAGCAACCCATGGACCTAATAACTTGGTATTACAAGCAAACATCTTTAAGGTCTGCTTTTTCAGAGTTTTACGTGGAATGTATAATATCACAGCACCAAAATCCATTCTTAAATACAACCCCACCCCCCCACCCCCCAACTTAAGTTAATACATAAAAATTAAGTAAAAAGACAGTTAGCTACACTACTGTACAGAGCTCTTCTCCATTTTGGCTACACATCAGTATAGAGTCTTTTAAACCATTTGTAAAATGGATTAGTTTGTTTCACCACCAAAATCCCTCTTGAAGTATGAAGCAAAGGGAAAGGTGGCTCATGTTGCACCACAGAAGAGAATGCTAGAATCATGGGCCTTTTGTCAAAAGCTGGTACCTTTCAGGCAAACTTCATTTCAGATGTAGCAGCTCCTTTTCATTTGCTGCTTTTTGAGAGAAAACATTCAATTTTCTTCATCATTTGCTAGACCAACTCCACTCCAAGCAATGCTTGTTCTTGTTTTTTCTCATGGGGCATTGGGGCATGACAGGTAATGGTTTACAGGTGGTTCTATTTACCTCTGCTGCTCAAGCTTAGACTCAGAAATAAATCTTTCTGCAGTGAACATAAGCAGCTATTTCAGAGTTATTTTCTGCTGAATGCCTCAAAGTGTTACAGGCAGGTCATTTTTCAATTTGTTTAGATTCAGTTGGCATAGCCAAATGGAATGTGGCTGATGATTTCAGCCTCCCTTTTGGGTGGTGTTCCAAAAACCTGCAGTGGGATGCAACAAGTACTCTTTGTGCAGAGACATTGCAGTGATTATGGCATCATACAGAATGAATTTCCTATTGCCCTTTAGGCAGGTAAAACTGATCATGTACATGGCACACTGTATAGAAAAGCTCAGACTTTGGCACTTTCACTGTTTGGCTGTCTGCTGCAACAGTCTCTTGGCTTTTGTGAAAACAAATATTTTCTCAATTTGTCACTTTCTCCTGTAAGTTGTGAACACATGTAAAATTAAGATAAACATCAGAAGGCAAAGCAAATTCTCTTTGCATGTTGCTGCACAAAGTAGAAAATGTAGCTGCCAGATTCAGAAGGACTCAGTGCAACTCAGTTCCTGCAGCACTGACCATCTCAATGCTCTCTTCACACAAAAATACTGCAAGCTCAAGTTCAACCTCAGCTGCCACGTGGCATTAGCCCTCAGATGCTGCAAATTCAACTCTGGCATGAAGGTTTCTAGGGGGATCTGCATTACTTTTCATTCCCCTGTACAAAACGTGTAAGATTTTTCAGATTCAGTGAATCTGAAAAAACTCCCTTCAACCAAAAAGAAAAGTGTTCCCCTGACATTTCCACGTTTACATTGGGACACCACAACACATACCACCGTGTGGGCAGGAGCTTGACTGGCTGCTGGGTAAAGATGGGAGTCCACAGCTCCTCTCCCCAGCTTCTCCCAGTGATACACTATCTGGATCATAGCTGTCTTTCAAACTTCTTCACAGCTATCTTTCTTCCCCGGTTTACTTTTTAAAAAATGTTTTTCCTGGGATCCTCAGTTGAGCTGTCTCCTTGGAACAACTTACACTGATCCATTTTTCAGCCAATAGTCCAGCACTGCTTTGTCTGCATATTTTCAGACATTTTTCTCCTAAGGCTTTCCGTGCTAGGAGAAAACTCATTGCTGATCTTGCATTTTCAGTACAGAAACACCCCATGCTTTCCATGCTGACAAAAGGGAAGGTGTGTGGCCTCTTCTCATCTCAGATCTCTCCTTATGGTGCTCCCTTGGCCCATCTTCCAGGAAGGCAGAGGACTTAAATATTTAGTTCTCATTGCAGTATCTAATCTGCTTCCAGAAATACATGAAGCAAAGTGACTGGCACCTGTCACATCTCTGCGCTTTCCTCCTCTGCCCTGGGGAGGAAGTGTGTGCAAAGGAGTATCTTGGCTCTGAGCCCATCTATTTTAAGCTTGATTTTTCCAATGCAGGGTTTATGTATGTCATTTCCCCACCCCAGACACTACCACAGCATCTGCTCACTTTTGATCTAACTTTACAAAGGGACAATAGTTCTGAAGACAAGATGCCCTGACAGGGGCCAGGCAGAAGAGAGAAGAGAGAGTTTGCCACACTATGAGTTCTTTCATAGGTGCTATGGACTGCCTCAGTTGAGCAGTCACTGTCTGCTCTTTGTGCTGTCCTCTAGCTCATATGAGGGCACTTGAAGCAGTTTGAGGCACGGTGACTGGGAAGCTGGTGAGCAATTCCATGTGAAGACATTACAGTGATGATGGTGGCAAGCCATGCCATCACCTTATGTGTCAGCTGGTGGCAGGGATTGCCTTAGGCTTCATTCCAGGAATGTTGTGATGCTCTAGGCAAGCTGAGAGGTCCAAGTTGTGGAGGTCAAGTCAATGCTGTGTAAAGCTGTTTGCTGAAGAAGAAGGAGGGTGCTGTTCCTAGGCACTGCTGCAGATCTGGACATGGTGAGCAAACACTGGAGCAGTGCTGCAGCTGAGGCTCAGGGGATGAGATGCACCTTCAGACAGCAGTGCTGTGGGTGGATGGATTCCTACCAAAATACTGCCCTACACCTGATATCTCCATCGTGCTTGGATGTTAGACAAGATTATTCCAACTGCACAGGCCACGTGTGTCTCAAGACCTAGTCTTGGCAAATGGAAGGATATTGTTTTAGGGTAAAGATGAGACATGCAGCTGTTCACAGAGCTCTGAGTGCTCCCACAGAAAGGCCCCTGGTGCTGGAGGGCTCACTTGAAGTATGGGGACTTGCCACCACCACGTGCTTTGCTTCTGGGCAGCCCTCAGAGCAAGTGCCACAGTGGTAAGTGAGCGTCTAAGTGCAGGACACAGCATGGGGACAACCCTGTCACAACACATTTTTGGCATCTGGATCACAGCTGGTGCACAGCACTCAGGGACCAGGAGCACCTCTAAGGCAGCTATTGATCACAGCAACCCACACAACTGATAGCGCCTCCAGCTGCTCTTTTATCAGCCCCAAATATTTTGGCAGCAGGCAGGAGCTGTGAGAGTTGCAAGGGGCTACCTCCTTGCCTGGGAGCAGCTGTGGTTCCTGCCTGGGCTGCCAGGGACTCATGGAATGTGGCTTCGAAAAATATTTTCTCTTGGATCTGTTCTCCATTCCGAGCATTATTTCTGTCAGAGAGGATTAATGAAGCCTTTCATTTATTAAATGGGAGCATTTGGCTTCAGCAAACTCATGTGGTTGTTTACTATTTGCTTCTATGAACATTGTTTTTGACAAATGTTTCTGTTTTAATCTGTACATTTGCTTAATCTCTTCTGTTACCTCAGCACTTCTCTAGGTTTAACAGCATTAATAAACATTTATATGCCACATGCTGAATAAAACTACCTGCCCACAAACACTATTTACTTAATTTGCTTAAGCCAGTTGGTTGTTTATTTACCTGGCATTTAGCTAAAAGGGATAGCAGGCAGCTTTCTATCTTAACAGTGCTAACAAAATATATTGACTTTAAATTTTTACATATGCATTTGATAGGAGTGAAAAACAGCTCGCTGAAATAATTCTGTGCTCCTGAATAAACTTAATACCTAATCTCACTTTTTGATAATTTATCTTCTGGTTTTTTGTGACTTGGGTTTTTTTGGATGTAAAGAATATAGAAAAAGAGAATGGGGAGGAAGTTTTTCTAAATCTCTAGCTGCTTTTAAAACACATTAAAAGGTGGGTTTTTTCCTTTTGATGCTTGTAAGAGCTACTGAGAATATAGGAAAGTGAATTTGTTGGATATACCAGACAGTGAATATTTGCCCATGTTTTATTTAAACAGGTATAGATTGTATGACTGATGTGAGCAGACTGAGGAGGGCTGAGATGATAACAGGTGAGCTATCTTTGGACTCACCATTTAATACTTGCTTTGGTTTAGGCTTCTCTTTCTCTGTCTTTCAAAAGAGATGAGTTTTATGAGTCCCATGAACTGCAGATATTTGGGATATCTGCCTGTTGTCCAGGTCAAAAAATAATGGTCCCTGAGCATAACTTCTCAAAGAGCAAAATGTGGTCAGCATATGAATGTTCTGATTCTGAATCTAAATATTTGAGAAAAAATATATAAATATGTGAACGATATTTTAAAAAAATGAAAAGTGGGTGTAGTACAGACAAGATGCTGAAGGAAGAAGAGGAGTTCATAAAGGTAAGCTGCGGTACAAAGTTACCTGTGTTACTCAGTAAGTGGCAACACCTTGCTTGTCTGTAAAATATCATTTATCTCTGAATTTCTGACTATTTCTGGTTCAGGTCAAAGACTGTGAATATATTTTATATTTCATGTTTTAAAAAATGTCAGGAACTAATCAAGGAATCAAGAGCAAAGTTCAGATCTACTCTCGTTCAGTAAGACCCCTGTCAATGAGGTTAAAATTCTACCATTAATCCTTTCCAATTTCATGTTCTATTGATGCAAGTAGTGGTAGGTTAAGCTCTTCTGACTCCTCCTGGTCACTAGAATTTTTCTTCTGGAGCTATGTCTTTCCACAAGAACGGCAGCAGGATGGCAATGTCAGCTCTCTGAATTACCCTTCTGTGCATTGTTTCTTTGTGGAGAATATAAAATATTGGAATTTATCTCCAGTGAAAAAGGTTTCTGCATCAAAATGTTTCTTAACTGTGTCTCATGTGGTTTGCCTCTCAGTAAAACGATAGAAAACACTTACTCCTTTTCTGTAGTATGAAGGTGCTAAAGGTCTCCATGAAAGTCAAAGACGTCAGAAACAGTCAAGACAGCTCTTGCTCTAAGAGATGGGCAGTTGAAGGATGAAGCATGGGAGATGAGGGGAAACGGCAGAAAGAAATGAAGAAAAAATGAGGCAAGGAGGAGTTTCTTACCTTTTGTGTGAGAACAAAGGGAGGACATCAGAGGCAAATTTCACATACATAGCAAGCCAAAATATCAGAGCTGACCAGAGGTGACAGCCCAGCAAACTCTGGGCAGGCTGGAAAACAAACCCTCTCCCACACCTTTGGCATTGTCACCCAACAGCATCACAAGCACTTTCTGCTCCCTTTTTGGAAAAAAAGACCTTATCTCTGTCACCTTCCTCATTTCTCTGTTGGAGAGACACCAAGCTGTGGGAAAGGCTGTAGGAGATGCTGCAGGACTGGGGTGTCAGCCCAGCAGAAGAGGTGATGCTCCTCTTGGGGAGCCCAGTGCAGGCAGTGCAGACTGCCTGAGCCTCCTGACAGAGGTGTGGAGAGCCTCGGAGTGTGACGCTGATGCCTGGTCATCCTTCCTGGGTCTTGGAGCAACAAAGATTTAGGCACCCTTATTGCTTTAAACTGGCCTCAGATTAGTAAAAGAAAAAGGATTGAACCTTGCAGGAGTGAATCAGAGAAACTGCTGACGTCCATCTCTGAATTTGCTATCTACTTCCACTACATCCAAAGATCCAGCAACATTGTTTTACTGCAGTGAATTCATCAAGACATGCTAATTCCTTTTTTCAGACAGCAACTGGCTTTATCAGATTATAATCTCAAAAAATACATTTCGTCTTTTTAATTTATTTTCCAGCATATTCAGGATCTTATTATGGAACAGCATTTCCATTCCAATGGTGACCTAAAATTTAATAAAAGCTTTAAAGGATTTAGTCCTCCAAAATAAAATGTTTGTTTTCCCATCAGATTAATCATTATTTGCACAATTCTGTACCTCAGTTGTGCTGATGACTCTTGAACACAGACTGTGCTGTCACCTTCCAGAGGAAAGCTTTCCATAGCAATCTAAATTCCTCACAAACAACATGTTATGCCTGAAATTCCATCATTGAGAATGTTTTTTATTAGTTTATGTTTTTCCACCTTCTATTGCCTTACACCAGAACTGCCTTTATCTAACTTGTGAAATATTTGTTCTCTGAACCCTTTTTATGTAAATGTCCCTCTATTTTAAATTAAAATGTGTTTCAAGTGGAGATTAGAACACTCTTAGAAATGCGTTGGTTTGTTTTAACAGACTGTGCCATCTGGTGAGGTAATATGTCACTGTCACTCCGCTTGTAGCTTTATTATATCAGAAACTTTCCCAGTACCTGAGGCTGAGTCTGGGCTGCATATTAATCCGTGCATATTAATTAGCTGCAAAGCTGTAAACATATAGCTTAATATAACGGTAACAATTTCTGAAGATCCTAAATGTGAATTTGGGTGAATGTGTTGATAATGAGTTACTTTATGCTGACAACAAGTGGTATTTCTTCAGTCAAAACACACCAGCACAGCTGCTGGATGCTGTAACTGATTTGGCACAGGCAGAACAGAAAAATATTTGTGTTCCCATCACAACTGAGGCAGTGCTGGAAATTCACAGCATGCAAAAGGGCCACCACCCATCTGCTTGGCAAACTTGTGACTCCAGAGCTTATGCATTGCTGTCTTCCCTTCCCTTCCAGCACCACACTGCTGTGCTGTGCCTGTTCCCAGTGGTCAGCATGGGTGCTCTGAGCAGAATGTGTCCCCTGCTCTCCTGCACAGCCCTGGGGGAGCAACCCCACTTAGCACCTGGGCAAGGCAGATGGCAGGGTCCAGCTTCATCCTGCCCCGAGCAAGGTTGATGCCTGCTTGCATCTCCTGGGTAACACTTCTGCTGCCAAAAAAACACTGCACCTGCACTGCACCTGCACTGCACCGTTCTTCTGAAAAGGATCAGAAGAAAGAGAAGGATGAGGTTCTGATATGTCTGCGCTCACACTGCCATGCAGCTGTGTGCTGCATAGGCAGTCCTGGGGCTCAGGTTTGGGGGACAGGCTTGTGTTGAGATCCAGCCACTCACTACAGATCATTATTAAATTGACATTGTTTGTTGGATGGAGAAATATGACATGCTTGAATTTTCTATGTAGTCTTTACCTAATCCCAAGGGATCCATGGTACTGTCTTTTGGCTTGTTATGTACATCACCCCACACCGCTCTGTCTCTCCTGCAATTTTACATGAAAACTTTTTTCTGCTTTCCTGAACTTTTAGATCAGGCTGGAAGAGCAGATCTTTTGCAGCACAATGATGAAAGCGTAGGAGCGGTGGGGGGTGTCAGCAGCAGCTGTGCTGTTGCTGCACCTTGGACTGTCCCTGCAAACTCTCACCATCACAACTCCCTCCTCAACTGAGCCAGTTCAGTGGGGTGTGAGGCCAACCTGGAAATACCAAACGTACAACCAGCACCTCACAGAAACACATTTCTGCTTCCTTTTATTTCCCCCTCAATGTGATCAGTCTGTGCCTGGAGAGACTGGGCCAGGAGCAGGGTAGAGGTGGTTAATGAGGGTTTAACCAAAGGCTGTGCTGCTGGTTGTGAAGTTCTCCCATAATTGCCAGGTTTCCCTGCATTTGGGTTCAGCTGTGAAGGCAGCATGAGGGCTCAGAGCCCCGGCAAGGCGGGCACAGCGTGCTCAGCTGGAGGGAAGCAGCTCTCTGCAAACTGTGACTCAGGCAGCCCTCGGCACACCCACACTCGTTAAGCCACCCCACATTCATCCAGCCTTGTTAAAGCCCAACATAAAAATAAAATCATTCCTCATCTGTGATTAAATCAGTGCCGCTATGAAACTTTGATATGCCTCCTGAAAATTAGTCGCATTCAGAAAGCACTGTCCTAAATGTTTCATCACAAGCTTTCCACAGCAGTGGCCACACTGCAAATCTTTTTATTTACAAGGACAATGGTTTAGGTTAATTGCAGTGTTAAAGACATTGCGAGCTCTCTGCTGAATTGCCTCTTGTACAGAGGCTCACTCCCACTCTCAACCAACCTTTGTGCAGAACGTGTCTCATTGTGTTTTGAAACACACATCATTTCTTATGCAAAGATTCATAATTTGGGTAGGTTATTTTAAGTAGTCTAAACAAGACGCCGTGGAAGCAGTGCTGGGATGATTAAAGGTATTTGTGTGTTGCACAATGCCGTTACCGAGGCACCTGAGGCAGTCACCCTGTTTGCAGCATAGACTATGTAGGAGGGTAAAATTCTTCTTTGTGTGCTTTAATAATCAGGGTTCGTGGCTTAAAACCAGGGTAAGGTCTATGGTGCAACACAATGCAAAGAGAAGCATAAAGCTATCAGTAGAGCAGTACAACTGTTATTATTAGTGCTATTTGTTCAGTGGTAATTGCTTCCTAGACTTAATGCAAGCCATGAAACAACAGCTCCTGCTCTGACTGTTTGCAGACTTGGCCAATATGTGGTCTCCACCAGGCTGGCCAGTGGGTCTCCACTCCTGGCACATCCTTCCCCTCTCTGTGGAGGGGTTTGTTCCTCTGGCACCAGCAGCCAAATGCCGGGCGAGCCAAATGTGCGCTCTGGCTCTCGACCGGGAGAACACGCTTCATCTGCAAGTGTTTGCTGAGAGGGAGCAGGAATTTGGAGCTGGGGCTTTCAATATTACGGAATAACCACCAAAAACTTGTAATGGGGCAATGGATGTCATTTTTCTATTAAAATCATATACAATCTTAAATCCACCCTCAAGTGGAAATTAATTTTTTGTAATATTAATTTATATCAATTAGTGAGGACTCTGAATAGCAAAGCAAAACTTGATGTTACATAAGGCACAGGAACAATGTTTTAGAACTCTTTGTTACACTGGTAACAGCAACCAGCGACAGTTTTCCTGAAACCAGGACATATCCCAGAGTGCTGCCTTGTGTTCCAGCCCTCTGAAGAGCTAGTTATTCCTTCAGGAGTGACTTTGAAGTCTCAAACACCTTCATGTTTTTTATTGACTAAAGTTGGTAAAAATAAATGTCCTTTCCTGGGGGGGGAAAAAAAAAAAAAAGCTGTCTCTTGAATCTTTACTGGTTTTTATGTTCAGGAAAACACAAGTGCTCTCTGATTCATCTATTCTCTAGAGAACTCAATTACAGTGTTTCAATAATAACTGGAACTTTTCAATCTTTTAACATAAATAGATGGGTTGCTTGCCTTGATAGGCTCAAGACAGCAACCAATCCTTCAACAGATATCCTCACTGCCAGCTTTGCAAGGAAAAAAAGGCTCTCAGTTAAAAAGCAAAACCACATTAGCATACACGACACATGCAGTACTGGCATTTTTAAATTAGGTTAATGTGTGTTCAGCAATAGAATGAAAGTACCATTTAGTGGTATCACATTTTCTTATTCTTCAAACATTGTTTCCAGGCTGCCACAACTTCACTTTCTCACCTTCAGAAGAGGCTTCAGTGCCGTAGGTAAGAAGAGAGAAAACAAATGGTGCTTTACTGATATCAAGCTTTGGCTGTCTCATTAGATGTGGATTTTCCATGGAGCCTTGGGCTTTCCCAGAGCCATGTCCCACCAGAAGCTGTGGCAATCAGCCATGTGCATGTGCAATGGAACCCAGACACACATCTCATGTGGGCACAAGCTGCCAGGTGCTGCAGAGCTTTCAAACAGCAATGTCATGCTGGTAGATATTAGTGAAACCATGGAGGAGGGTGATGGGACACAGCTTCAGAGGAATTATAAACATGACTATGTGCTCCCGCAGAAAAAAACTCGTTTTTGAATGATGTTATGTAAAAGAGCTCCTCTGTGGAGCCAGGATGGAGCAGACCTTTCATCAGAAGGAAGAACAAAGTGCAAAGGTTTTGTGAAGCACTGGTAACACTTCGTAGAGATTATGTACAATAGAAAATCTCTTACCATTTGTGTACCAGAAATGCACAAATTCATAGTGTAAAATTCTACAAAGTAGGTTGTCCACTTTCTGAATTGCTAAAATAGAAAATGTCAGATGAGGAGTGTTTCCAAGTCCTCAGAAAGCTTACTAGCCCAGAGGTAGAAGGCATGACTGCTATCATAGCAAGAACAATTGCATCTTTGAAGTCACACAAACACGGTGAGATTCAGCCACAGAGGGGATCCATCATAAGAAGGATTGTCAGTTCAGAGGCCAGCTCCCCATCATGCATGGATGATGCAAGGACAAATATTTCAGATAGCCCATCCACTCACTCCTTCCCTGGCTAACTCACAAGCCTGCTGTAGATCAGCAGGTGCTTACAGCTGAGCTGAGAGCAGCAGAGCCCACCCTTCAGGCAGACCCTGCAGTAGATGAGGAAGCTCTTCTGGTGAGAGATCCAAGTGATTAAGCTTCTCAGTGCTCAGAGCTGAAGCAAAATTTTATCAATATGCCTCCTTCAGGCAGGCACTTTCGTATAATTTCAGCAGTACAGAAAGAAGACTAAGCTCATTATCTAGGCTGGAACTGATAAACTCCTCTACCAGGATGTACTCTTTTCAGTTCCACACAGAAGAAAAAACATCTGTCAAAGTATGTTAGGTGCTGTGTGCTTTGAAGCCATCAGCATTAGCATGGATCTTATTCAAATCCTAGGTAAGCTGGGAGACCACATGCTTTATTCAGTTGCTGAGGAATCTGATAAGGCCATTTTCCTCCAGAAGATAAAAAAACCTCCAACCAAGATATTTTCCTGCCAGTAAGAACTGACCCCTACACACATGAGTCTTATTTGGGGAAACATTAATGAGGGGAAAAAAATTTTAAATTACTTTTTGTGTCATGTGAGTAGAATTGCCCATCAGTCTGCTTTCCCTGGATCACAGGAAGATGGCTGAGGCATTTACCATGTGTGACATGAGAAGAGTCTGGTGTGGACCTGCCATGTTTAGGCATCGAAATGTATTCACCAAAAATGGGGTTCAATCAAGTTTACAGCTGTGTCTTGGAGAGCTTGCAGTCTTGCCCATGATAAAAAGTCTGCACCCAAGGAGATGATGCAAGCAACCCACTGCAGATCATTCAATTACAATACTTGCCAAAGCATTTTTTTTGGTTGATCCAGTTCTTCAGCAGGAAGGACACAGAAAATTACCGTGTTTTTCAAAACCTTGGTTTCAGGGCATTCGCCATCTTAAACCAAGCCATTCTTTACTGCTGTCCAGGATGTCCTCCTCTGCCCCACTCAGGTTTGTGTGCCTAAAATTTAACCCTATCAAGCTGCTTCAGATGAGAGAAGCCAATGAGCCCTGTGCACCAGCACCATGGGTGAGCAGGGAGCTGGAAGGATACAGGATACCTATGTATCCAGGGGATGGAGAACAGCTCAGGCCACACTGGCCTCTGCCTCCTTCTGCTTGCAACTTCTCATTTTTCCAGGGCTGAGGTGTGGGATCACCATGGGTAGGATGATGTAGACTTGACCAAGAGCTATCCAACAGAGGAGGAAGGAGCACCCTCAAAACTGTGCAGTAGAGCTCCAAGAAGTTGTTTATGAAGCCTTTCTTGCATTAGCATGAAAAGCATTACTTCTCTGGGTATGGCATAATCTTGCTGCCAAGCATCCTGTCGTCACTTACTGGAAGAAGTGTTTAAGTATTTCAGCAATGTTTCTGACAACATCTGCCAGGCACAATTCAACTCAATGCCTTTTAATGATTCATTTTCATGAATTGTACATCTATTTTAAGTGCACTGCAGTTACTTCAGAGGCAGTAATAATGAAAACTTAGCACTTTGGATTTCCTACACTGTCAGGGTAAGCACAAGATGTGGACCACTGCAGGCATGCAGGATAAGTGCCTTTACAAGAGCTCTAAAATAATTTCTTGGGAAATGATCCAGATTACTTATGATATAATTAAAAATAGGGTATAATTAATTTGTAATTCTTCACTTGTACTGCAAATCTCCTTTTGATTAGTAAATATACAATGCTTAAGTGCTATTATGAAAAAATATATTTATCATCAGACAGAGGGGGTGTCATCATCGAGTATATAATTATAGATCTATAATCATAAGAAAAGCTATGTAGGCAATATCTAGAGACACAGACATCTTTAAGAAATACCATTATAATTTGTGCTCTCAGGGGGCACAAACCACTGAAATGTGTACCTTTGAGTGCCTGGCAAAGCACTGTGTGCACATCAGGAACTCAGGATGGCCCACAGCACACAAGTACGGTTCAACCTCCTGAGGCATCCACCTTCTCCAGCAGTCCTGTCCTTGATTTAATTCACAGCTTCAGCTGTGAAAGGAGCTTTAAACAGAATGGCAGAAAGAAAGGACAAGTCTGCTTGGAGAACTCACCTTGTAGGCCGTCCAGTGATTTACATTCTACACCAGGGAAACAAAACTGGTGTAAAGGTCTTCTTCTCAAGGAAGGCCACATTTCAGAACAACTTTGCCCTTCTAGAGAGCCATAGATCATCACAAGATGTACAAAATGGTAGAAGATCAAGCTTTGACTGTTTTGTTTAAATCCTCAGGGTTACACTTGTCTCCCCTGTCAGGTGGTTATTGAAGGTGAGCATGGGACAGATAGTTGAGATAAAATGTCAGGTGCCAGACACTCCTTCAGCATATGACACTGAAATGCCTCCCTACTCACTTTGGCTGCATACACTTTGGGACTTGCTTAGTTCATGCTGTACAATAACCTACTCCAGCCATTTACCCCTGAAAGCTGGACTTCAGAAACTTTAAAAAACCCCATTACAATGTGGAAACATAGGCATAAGAGGATTTCCAGAAAAAAAAAAAAAAGGCTCTAGCTGCTCTCCTAAGACTTCCAGAGATTTCTGATACTTCTTTTTAACATTTTGTCCATTTAGCCCTGCTGCTTGCAAGAAAGCAGGGATAAAGGCCATAAATAAAGTCTGTGGTGTGTGATCTGCATTTAGAGCTGGAAGCTATTGCTCTGGCACAAAGAATCATAGATAATATTGCAGAGTGTTGTGTGTGTGACTAATGGTAACAAATGTGCTTACTCCCCTGATTTTGCAGAACACAGAATTTGTGAGAGTGTTTATGTAGAATGGGAAATGATTGATTTCTATGCAAACTTTCTAACTGGGCTTCTTCAATTCATCCTGAAAGATACATCAAGTATTTGTTCTTCTATCACAAGTGTTCCATCGAGATAGAAAATTTTCAAATGTTTGTCAAAAATAAATTCTCATTTACTGTCTACTTTTCACAGCAAATTAGTTGAGCTGCCTTGCAAGTTCCAAAGGGTACACCTTACTTAAATTACAGTGCCACAGAAGTATTACTCCAAGGGGAATGCTATAAATGTGTGTTCCCAGCAACGAACTGCTGGAGATTGCCTTTTTTAGGCCAGCCTCTTGCAAAAAAGTTGGCTTTTGCTTTTACACCCACCACACGAGACATTTCCCAAGTAGTGGGCATTAGACTAAATGTCCAATAAATATTTAAAATTAAGTTAAGCAGCCCTGCCAAAGTGTGGGCAGGGGAAGCAACCACTGCAGGAGGAGAGTATCTCTACCCCAGTGGATCTGCAAGAGCAGAGAATGGCCAGGAAAGTCAAGGGCTTGATCTGAAGCAGATTTCCCCAGTTGGAGGCTGCAAAGGCACAGCAATAAATTCCCATTGCCTGCTTGTGTCTCTGCTGAAGGAAAATCTGTGGTGCTGCAACTCTCTGATGCTGGTGCCAGGAAAGCTTTCACCTGCAGCACGTGGCTCTCTGCCAGCCAGAGCAGGCATCGCCCACCACGCTGCAGCACTGATGAAGTGACCCCAGCGCCAGGAGAGGCTGTGCAGTCCAGGCTCCCCAGCTGTCCTCTGCCCCTCCCTGGTGTCTGCTGGAGTTGGGCAAGAACATTACTTCACCATCTGAAAAGCCAAACAAGTATGCTTTAATTGGATTCAGTGTTGACCACAATATTGATTTAAGTCGGAAGATAGCCTGTGTGTCTCTGTGCATTGAGGGGAAACATATTTGGACGAAGAGGAGTCATTTACAGTTTCCCAGGGGAGAATAATTCTAGTTATAAGTGATGCTTGCCAAAATGCATTACCTGGCTTTATAGATGAAGGAGATAAATTAATATAATGATTACCTTTTAAAAAAGTTAATGCATTTATCTAAGGCTTGCAGTGAGTCTAGTGCAAATAAGCCCAGAGACAAACAGTCCTCAGTCAAATCCTTATAGCCGGGGAATGTCCCTGGCTCTAAGTTAGGCTGTGCCTGAACTATTGTGGGGGTTTTAAATTATTTTTCTTTCTAGAGCTATATCTAGGCGTATGTAAGAAGCAGAGTCAAATTCTACTGTTCTCATTTTAAGTGATAAAAAATTTGGTGTGGTTACTCTGATACATGTTAATACAATACTCTGAAAATTATGGGTCAGTAAGAAGGGACCAGTTTATCCCACATAATATTAATAAGCAAAAGAAGTATGTTCTCAATACTGATCTTACAGAAATACAAATTAACTCTGCCATTGCAGCTATAAATTCAATATGGTCTTTTTACAGGTCTACCTGGGATACATTTTCTGTTCATTTTCTTAATTAGTCTTATATGTTCTTCTGGAAATCAAGATATGTAGTCATTTGACTTCTGATGTCAGAAAAAGCCTGAAAAAAAACCTTCCGTATTTCCTTAGTTCCACCTCTTCATTTAAATTAAGTGTAATTTAAATAGCATCTGAAGTAAAGGTATGCCATTGGCTGGGTGTAGAACATGATTCATAAGCCTTTCACAAACAGCAGGGAAATAACAGCTATTCTGACTGCTATTGCATATATTTTTGGCTTTAAAAGCCCATCTACCGTGTCAGCTAATAGTATCAATTTGAGCTAAAAATAACTGTCACTTTTTCATTTTTAATTACTACATCTGTTGCCCCATTTAATCTTGGCATAATAAGACAATTGGACATTTCCAAAAATAATCCCACAAATTATTTCCAGGCTCATGACTGAGCTGCCTCTGCATAGCTGGAACACAGACCCCCAGAAGGACTTTCAGCAGTAAACAATGCTTTTTCTTGCACACAAACGGTTATAGTGAATTGCCAGATGTTTTTCTAACTAAAGATGCCTTTCTGGCATCCCTAATTTGACTCAGTCAGCAGCGCTGCTCTGGTCCCTGAGGCGAGGTGGGATAGGAGCTGGCGATGTGCCTGGGCAGCTCCTGGTGGCAGACCCACAGTGGCATCCTCTGCTAAACCTAATGGCACCAACGGGGCTGCTCAGCCCTTGCCTTGCTCCCTGGCAGGAAATGTTGTGGTTTGTGGAAGGGGTTGTATCCTTTGTATCCTGAAGTGCAAAAGGCCCATTCAGATGAGTGACACTGGGTGGATGTGGAGCTGGGCTGGAAAGGCTGGTGGGACAACAGGCACCAACAAGTGCAGCCTGCCCTAAGGTCACCCATGGCCATGAAGGGGTGCAGACAACTGCCTCGTTCTCCAGACTGCTGTGGGAGAGCCCAGGAGAGCTGGCAGGGGCAGAAAAAGAAATGCAAACCCTTGGGCTGGCATCACAGCCACATCTAGCAGCCTGTGGCAAGGTGGCATCGAAATGTGACACATGAAAGCAGCACAGACATTCCTCACCACAGACAGACAGACTGTGTTTGTGGCATTGTTGGCACAAAAGCAAATGGCATAATTTCTGCACGGGACTAGGCTGGAAAGAGAAGAATTCATAACAAAAAGCATCAGTTCAGAGGGTTCTTCTGATTCCTCTACAGTGCTGCTCTTGCTGTTCCTTCTTTTCAAGGAAAACTTTAAAACCCTTTTCCTTTGGTTTTCAGCACATGAAAGCATGGTAGAGTATGTGGGATGAGCAATGGTTGTCCTTCCTGGCAACTTGAAATCTATTATGACAGAGCAGCCAGAAAGAGTATTATAACATTTTCTAAGTAAAATTTAGTTTATCTGTAGTTGCTGGGGCCTAGTTAGGTTTTTAAGTAATTTTAAATAAAAGAATTCTAGAATAATTCATGGCACTTACTTTTTGTTTTCATCTGCCTTGGAGTTTTTTGGAAGTTAATAAAATCAACCTGCATATCTTAGTAATTGTGTTTACAGAAAACCAGGCTGTAAATTCAGATTTCTAGCTTAATATTCTAAGATTACTGTCTTTGACTGCTCATTATCCATCCAAAGCATTTTATTTTTGCTGGAAACTTCAAATAAATGCATAGATTTATCTGCACGTATCAAATCTTTTAGATGAAATGCTTATTTTCCCTCCTTTTAGTATAATAAAGTCTGTGGGGAATGCTGAAAGCAGTTTTTTGAGATATATCAGGGTAGAAGCAATGGCAGGGGAGAAGATTGAGAGCATGGGGAAGGAGAGACTGAGCTTTGTTCAAATAACTGGCTCCCAGTAGCAAAAAAAAAAAAAAAAAAACAAAACAAAAAAAAAACCACTAAAGACAACTCTCTTGCTGACAATTTAGTGGTAAAAGCTTTGAGAGGTTTGTGCCTTTCTGCAATCTTGATGGAGATCCCCATGTACTGAAGCCAGCTGAATTAAATGCCATATTCTTTACACAAGCATCACAGCTGTATCTTTTGCTGGGTAGTGAACTGTAATAAATTGATTTTGGATTTGAATGAGCGGCTATAAGGTGTCCACATCAAAAGAAAATAAAACATCCACTAGGAATCAAGGCTAGATTATCTGACCCAATATTGCTTTTTTAAATGTTCTCCAAAATTTTTTGTCTCTATTTGCAGGGATTTGAAAGCTGCTTTTTTGATTCATCAAATGAAATTATCAGAAGGAAACTACTTCAGATAAATACATCACTTGAAATGTTGATGAGTGCATTTCTGGCATTCAGGGAACATTTCAATCAGCAGTGAAAAACATACCCCTTTTAGGTATATGGAGGAAAGATTACAAAACTCCCCTATCAAGGCATATCAAAAAAGACAACTAATATATATTGGATTATCTTCAACAGTATCAGCATTCAGATACTGGAGATTAGCTGAAAAAACCATATTTGCTACATGGTACAGGCTGTGTCTGTTTCAAGAGAACATCTCTTAAGAAACAAGGATGCATTATGGAAAAAAGATGCTCAAAAAACTCATTGGTTTTAAGCTCAATTGATCACCAGCTACACCATAGAGTTGATGATTGAACCATAGTTCAATTCATGGGCCATGTCCTGCCCCCATCAAAGCCCCGGGGAGCTCTGCAATTCACTCAGTAAACCAGAAAAACACCCTAATTTTCTTTTTTAGGCAAGGCTGTGGCAGGGCTGGAGACAGCACCACTGGGACAGGGACTGGTGGCCCTGGACTGTGCTGAAATGGGATCCCAGGCCATGGGCAGGCTGGGCAGGAACATGAGTACCCTCTGGACTGTGACACATTCTCAAAGATCCTCTATGTCACCACAAGATAGAAATATGGGATAGAAAATATAATCTTCTGCTTTTACCATATAGGAAGCAGAATGCATCCTTACTTGCAGGACATGAAGAAGCACAGAGGATTACAGAGGATTTTGAAGTGATGCTACCTAGTTATCTCTCTTTTCCTTCACCAGACAATCCCTTTTTAAATTACTACATTTCACTGATGCATCATCGCAATTCTGTTCTTACCTAAATCTGATCTTGTGCTGTTCCTTTTCTTTCTTTCTGAATGTGCTGTTTGATCCATTTCTCTGACAGTTCGAACTAGAGAGTCCATTGTAACATCTGAGCTGGAAGTGTGTCTGCTCACAGAAGGAGGTTCCCAGGCTTTATCCATCTCTGTAAGCTGTTTGATTTTTTTATTGATTTTTTTTTATTTACTTGTTAGTACCCTTTTAGGAAGGGTTTTTTTGTCTGTTGCTTCTCTAGCAGTGCATAGTGGTTATTAATCTTCACCTATTTCCTACTTCTAAAACCAGTAAGACTTGAAAGATACACAGTGCTTCTGTGGCCTTTGAGAGGAGACCAGAAAGCGTAGGCAGGCTGGTCCTTCTGCTACAAAATAGTTTCTCAAGTCATTGATGATGATTCTGGGAGAAACCAAAGCTTGAAAATGAAAAACATTAATAAACAGCAGAGAAAGCAGGGGATTCATGATGCAATGAAATCACTGATTTAATTAAGATATTTTTCTTGGTGACATTTCCCACATTTTGTCCAATGGGAAATGAATTAATCTAAAAGAGATGCTTTTCTTTAAAAAAATCTAACTAATGGTCTGAGGCACAAGAAAACAACTGTTTTTATTTTAAACTGTTTAAAGAAATTCTGAATTCAAAAGTTCAAATATTCTTTAAAGCACTAAACTTCTTTATCCATCCTTACTGAGGACTTACAGTATAAATATTCTGATTACTCAAAGATAGCATTTGTTTTGCTGGGAGCAGGGCTATGGAGGACATAAATAATACAGCCCATTACAGTGTCTGTTGTAGTGAAACAGCACTGAATGCTGCAAACATTGACATATACAGTACATATTTTCTGGTATTTTCACCTCCTCAGCTTCTATATGGATTCTGTCACAAATTAATAATACTTGTTAGACGGGGTAACCTCAGAAATATAGGGCTCTTCCTTTTAGCATTATGCTTCATTCCACCTGCAGTTTTTTATATGCTTTCTCTCTCTCTTTTTTTTTTTTTTTTTTTTTTTTAGTTATTTGACTGAATTCCATTTTGTCTAGTGCCTGTGAAAGCACCCGTGCATTTTCCCTCCAAGCCAAGATCACTGCTCACCCAATCAGCCAGATTGGTGATCCAGTGCCATTATACAACAAATGTTGCACAAATCATTGTACTCACAAATAGCTAATATCAACAGAAACAGGAGCTTTGAAGACTCTTGTCATGGTCTGGGCTGATGGACAAAATTTCTGAGAAAATATTTCATATTCTCAGAGAATGATGATTCTTGAGATTTTAAACTTGTTTTTCATTAAATTGCAGAGAAGTTCCACATATTCAAAGGTGTGATAGCTCTGGTAAAGGAGATGTATAATACTATTACTGTTAACATAAGATAATTAAATGAGGTGTTACGAGATACCAGTGTGATTAAACTCTGTTATTACTAATATCAAGAGATCTAAGTCAGGCTTTAAAGACAGCTGGACTAGAGTGCCTTTGGACTAGACATCTCCATCTGAGTGCTAAAACTCATCTTCCTGGTCATGTGGTTACTACCTACTTCAACAGAAGACTCCCTCAGAGTCTAGGTAGAAGAGAAGGAAATGAAGGGCAATAAAAAGGAAAAAAGGGAAACTAATGCAAGCAAAGGACCTATTATCAAAATGCTGATTGTTGGTCCATGCAAGTGGCACTTTCAGGCCTGTGGGTCAAATCTGGTTAAATTATTCCACAATGTTGCATGTTTCAGAAGTAAATCCAAATATAATTTTAAGACTTTGTAGACAGATAGCATTGACAGTTTTTGGATTATTTTTCAACACATGGCACAGAGTGTAAAGTCCATTAAAATCTTTGCATTGTCTACAGATATGCTAAAAGCAGCCCTTTGCTTACATAGAAACATGCTTGTAGTGTTAGATGTTCACTGGCTTATCTAAAATGTACTTGTAAAAAAACTTCAGAAAATCTTGGAACTAGTGGAGTGTGGGATGTGAAGCCAGTAGCTACTCCCAGTGTCACTGAGAGCCCCAAGTGGCACAAGCAACTGTGGCTCTTTGGGAGAAAATTCACCATAAGCATCAGAACACAGAAATCGTCGTGACATTCATCCTATTTTGTCACCCAGACATAGCCAAATATTTGTAAGAATATGCACCAAGTGCAGCTATGCAGGGAAACGTTCAAAATGCAGCACAACAGGTTTTGAAAATGCTAATGAGCAGAGTGAAACATGGGCACTGTAGTCATGTACTTTGCAAGATCTTCTGCAGTGCCAGAATACTGGAAACAACTCAGAAACCACATTTTAAAAGGATCTGGTAAACCTGACAGCTGTCAGTGACAAATGACATCCTTTTAAGAGCAAATACCCTGCCCTGATTCCCCAGGTAAAATGTTAAGAGCATTTGGAGCATTTTTAGTAGAACAGGCTCTGGTAGAACAGGAGATGCTGAACAAGTAGGGAGGGAATGTGAGGGAATGGAAGGAGCACATATTTCTGTCAGACACAGAAATGTAAATAATTTGCTACTGCATTCTTGAGATGAGTGATTAAGCCCGTATTAAAAACTGTGATTTGTAAACAGATGGCTTTACAACCCTGCTGCTGCTGCTTGCAAATAAACACCACCAAGTACCAACATCAGCAGAAATGAGTTCTTCTGGTCTTCATAATGGAAGACCTTCACTGGAATAACAGCAAATGGCCTGTTGGTATATTCAGTCTTCTGTACCCATACTGCTTGGAAATTGGATGCCACCCTTCAATTCATTAATGTTTTACAAGTTGACATGCAGCCTTTGACTCTAACTGGAAGCGATGAGCTTCACTACAGATCAAAGAAAAGCTGGTTTCAGAATGTTTATTTTAGATTTGCAGCCACAGGCTCAACTAGAGCAAACAAGAGCAAGAGGAGTGGCTTTTAGCCAGACTTGTAGTAGGGATCTTCTCCAGAGCATTTGCATGAGCATTGAAATGAGGTGACATGTAGTACCACTACAATAAAGGCAGCCAAATATTCACAGTCACCCAGACAGATGGTCTTAGAAAAAAACCTATGTATATTTGAGCACACTTCAGAAATTCAGAGTTTGTTGGAGTTCATTTAAACACAGGTAACGCAGTCCTTGGCCAAAGCTGGTCTGACTTAGTTTGCAGGAGAGACACTGTCATTCCCAAAGTCAGGCTGACCTCTGGGATATCCCTCTTCTCTTTTCCATCAAACACAGTAAAATGCCACTTTCAGATTTTATAATAATCCAGAAATGCACTCACTGACCTGGGTGTCCCAAATGCCCCTGAAGAGGGCTCAGCTGTCACCAGTGGCCACATCAGACCACACCAAGACCAGCTTTCCATCTCCTTCCCTGACTGGGGACCTTAAAGACAGACAGCATGAAACCTCTCTAATCATGCTGTAGACTGAGACAAGGTCTTGACTCATTTTCCCAGGGAGATGTTACTCCTGCCCTCTTTCCCATGTCACTTTACTCTCTACCATCATAGTTTCAGGCCACAGCCTGGGGTCATGGCAGTGCTCCAATCTCAGGGAACAGCCTTTAGAAAAAAAGTAGCTCAAGTGCCAACATCAACACAGACTTACTTCATTTGTCTGTATAAAGCGACACTACTTAAAGCTCATTTTAGCAAGACCGATGGAAAACAGGCACACTGGCATGGGGAAGTAATTTAAAAACACGCCTTCTCTGCTCTGCTTCTTTCATGCAGAAATCCTGCCCCAGGAAAGCCCCTCATTGCTCCCCTGACACCATGCAGCAAAGTCAAGGGTTCCTCGGGGCACTGGGATGAAGGCCAGGGGGGATTCTGAGTTCATGTGGCCCGAGGAGAGGGCAGTGCCTCCCCCCACGCCAGCCAGGGCCTCCAGGCAGTGTCCCGGGACATGGCGGCACCTCCAGTACCCGAGGGGGAGCCAGGGTGCCCAGCAGGGAAATGCGCCCTCGCTGGAATACCAAAATGAAAAGCAAACCCCTCTCTTCATCCTTATTGCAAAGATGAGAAAACAGAGATAAAAAAATCAGGTCTCCCAGATAAACTCCCGGCCTTAATCACACATTTTTATCAAACATGGTATTTCCCTTCACTTCATGCTTTTAAAAAGAGCTTTGGGAATGTGGTTCTTAAGTCTTGTAGATATGACACGATACAACATTGCAAATGGAAAGGGCGCTTCTTGCACTGTTCTATGGAGGATTAAAATAGAAGATCCAAGGTACTACTTAATGTAATACTAATCTCCCACACAAAGACTTTCTCTCTTCCCCCAAAGTGAATTACAGGCTTTGTTACTAAAATAGTGAATCAATTTGCAGACACCAAAGTCATTGATAACTTTGCAATCTTCTTACTCTGTTAGGTTATTTAATGCATATATATAGACTCCCAGTGCATTTATATCTGAATCCATATTTCTTGTCAGCATTTGTTATTTTATATTAGGAATAACATTTTTAAGTCATCCTCTGGGATTCTGATGCTATTGACAAATTCTTTATTATGTAGAAAAAGGATATTTGCAAAGTTTTGGCATATATTACAATCAAGAGAAGCTAGAATTTTGGAAGAGAAATAAAAATGAAAATACAATTATCTTTCAATTACAGCACATTGTGTTTTTACGATGATTGCTACTAGATTTAAGGGTCAACACAAGAACTTGCAATAATACACATAAATTAGAATTAGATTTGGTTTGAGCCTAATATAGCAACTTCCTATGAGTCCTTACAGGCGAGTCTTCAGCAAAATGATTCTATTGGACAGTCATCATACTAACAATAAAGCTGTAGGGCTTTGCTGATCACCATGTCACTATCAGCTTCAATTACAATATTTTGTCTCTGGCCTGGTGGATTAAAATCTGAATGATTTTAGTAGCCAAAGTTTGAGTAAGAGTATACTCTTTTTTTTTTTTTTTTTTTTTAATCCAGTGGGATCAGAAAGCTCTTTTTCCCTGAGCTGCATAGTCATTTATTTGTGAGAGATGGATATACTTGGAACAGCTCCTGATACAGTGATATATCTAATATCCTGTGACATCCCATCCTTAAGGAGGAGGGAGTTCCTGAGATTTGTAGATGCTCACTTAAATTAAAAAAAAAATAAATAAAAGGCAAAGGATCTGCAAAACATACAGAGTTTTATTAATAAATCACATGCTTGCCATGGAATCTGGTATAAGTTAGTCCTTTCTCTTCGAGTATAAGCACACAACCAGCTATCAGCATATTATCTTCTGGGCTTCTGCAGTATCAAAGGAGGAACTAATGACAAGGAGAATGTTAAAATACCCTTTCAGTTTAATTTCAATGAACCTGGTATTTATTGAACATTTTTTTTTAAATACAAAAACAAACCAAAGGTTTTGGAAATCATTTAAGTCATCATCTGTTACATCTCCCCAGATTCTGACCACAAGAATATGACAGATTTATTTCCTTTGCATCTTATTTAATTAACATGCCTTTGGAGAAGCAGTGGCAGTGGCAGCAGGGACCACCCCTGACATTCACTGAATTCCAGTAAGAATCTTTGGTCCTCCTGCAGACAGGCTTTATATGACAAGTGATTCTTTATAGCTGACTAATATGCCTTGGGTCATGTTTATGGTTAGCACAGATACTTGTAGTGCAGATATGACTAACTACAACATGTGCCACTTGTAATTTTCTAATGAAAATCTCATACTCTCCAAGAGAGGGGAAAAAAAAGAAACAAGCAACAGCTTCATAAAAGAACATCTTTCAGGATGTTCTACTTAGGCGATACCTAATTCCAAGCACACCAGCATTTTATTTTCATTTGGACAGAAGATCATTACTTTTTGAGGCAGGAATATTTTGTGTTAGAGAAATGCTATAAATCAAATGCAGTAAGTTTCCAATAGTAAGACAGTTAAGAAATCCTGGCTATTTAAGAGCAACATAGCCCTATTTGCAATGAACTGAAAAACTGAAATGACAGAGACAGTGCCAAGGTCTCAGCTTTTTCCTCATTATCCATGTTGTACAGTAATAGATGAGGTGAATAACAAAAACCATCATTGTTTGAATCAGGAGCTCTCAGCACCGTGGCTTTCATCCGTAGGTCACCTACCTGCTCTCAGGTTTAAAACAGACACTAATTATTTTAAGTTTCCACGAAGGAAAAGGAGCAAATTGGACACATAGCCAGAAAAGCAAAGGCTGATGGGAGCTCAGCTCTTCAAGAAATACAGAAAGTATTGCAATAATTGTCTTGAATTCCTGAGCCCCATCATGGCACCACCACTCACTCCTGTGAAGGAGCTCTTCAGACAGAAAGAAGAAGCCATCCTGCTAGAAATCTGGAAACTGAAAGACTTCTGTTGATAATTACATTGTACTCAGGCTTCTCTTCTTCATTCGCCCACTTTGGGTTCTTCTTTTTCTAGAAAATATATTTTTATTTATGTTTTATTTGTAAATGATTTATTTAATTTGAACAATGAAGGGAAGATTTAATAGGAGCAGTAGGAATTTGAGTATATTGAGTCTTGTTGTTCAAGAGGGGAACGAATCCAGTCTGTTCTTTATGATTGAAGACAAAATGTAACGGTTAATTTTTACATCTTTATTTTAAATCAAAATCTCTTTTTAAATAATAATAAAAGATTAATCTTGAGTTTAATGTTCTTTTCTTCCATGAGGACTTGTATTTTCGCAAAGAACTACAAGGAAAGGAGACTATCCAACACATTTCCTTCAATAAAAACTGATTGTAATTTTTTGTTGGGTTATGTGCATTGGAAATATATTTATCCAAAGCAATTTTAGTATTAAAAAATAAATAAAGTATAGAACAAGAGAATAAGACTGGTTCTACATAAATAACTCATCATCCACTTATAAAAAAAGCTTTGTAAAAAGCCATGAGATGCAGGGGGAAAATAAAGGCAACACACAAAAAATCAGAAAAATGTCCTTATCCACTAAGAGGAAAGCTAATGACACTAGTTTGTCACATATCACAGACAAAATGCAAAAAGAAGAAAGTGACTGGAAATTAAAGAAAAAAGCCATTCACAAGTGCCACTTGACCACTATCAGCAGCTGCACTCAAGGATTTTGAAGGACATCAAGCGCTAATGGGCCACCAGGGAACCTGTCTCACCAGCAGAAACCAATGTAAGGTCTTTCAGTCTGTTAGAGAGACTCATGTACATGAAAAACAGTAAAAAGTGTATTTTTTCTGTAGTCACATGTCTAGAAAAAATAAATTTTCATGCATTATCTCATCCACTCATCATTACCTTCTATGGGAACCACATGACAAAAAGTACAGAAAAAAGCAAGAATGCTATAAGGTGAACAGCTTTCATGTCAGTTCTAAAAAAACTACATTTAATGTACTCTTGAGTACAAGCAATTAAGAAAATATGGTGCCTTTTTTTCTAAATCTAAGGACTTCAAAGCCTGAATCGTAAGATGTAAGTGTAGGTCTGCATTTGTGCCTTTCAAAACATCTTCCTTGGGTGAATTAGGGACACAATTTATATTAGATCAAAAATGAGAACCAAAACATCAAAAAACAACCTTGGCTTTTGGGTTTCCAAAGACCCATCCATTCCCAGGCTGAGCAAATGCTGATGCTGCAACATCTCAGAGGAGGAGGTCAGGCTGGGCTAACAACTGATGTGCAATTTCATGGCTGCCTTCAGTGCTTCTTGGAGGTGGTGCAGTGCAGTCTGCTGAGCTCAGAGCCTTGTTACATGATCTCAGGACAAGGCAAAAGGGCTGTCAGCTCACCCCAGCTAAAAAAGATCAATCATCTCATGAGGCACTACTCAGAAAACCAAGACAAGCAGAACTCCCACACTGCAAATTTTGCTTCTGACAGCCAGGGTAGGATGATCACGCACTCCTGGCCAGGCCAATCTTTTTGATGCCATCCCAATGAAGCTGATAAGTACAGCCTACATTTACATCAATTGAAATCCTTGCCCAAATGAGCACTGAGCTTTGTTTTTCAGCATCAGGAATGACATAAAGAAACAGTCTCAGTATGCCAGGATGGCTGGGACAAATCCAGCTACAACTGTGGACAGTCTGTGGCACATGCTTACATGAAGAAGAGAGGTTGGCACAAAAGGAAGAACAGCCAAGCAAAAAGATGTACAGCCTATGGTGGGAGTATTGGGATCACTCACCCTAGAAAGGGATGAAAATGGAGGCTGAGGGTCCTTACTGTGGAATTTATTACTGGCCTAAGCTTCCTGCAAAAATGCACACAGCATTACTTTTATCTTTTTCTCCATGCAACTTACCAGGAGTCCTACAGTTTTTCCTTTTATATGTTATCAAAATACAGAAGTCGTAGTGAAGGTTCAAAGGAAAATATCAGATTAATAAAGGTATTTAGGATGACAAAAATGCACATGAGCACATGAACAAGTAGATCCGCCTTTTCAGATTTGGTGCACAGCTGTTTTCTAACTTATATGAGCTGACAACAGCAAATTGTAAAAAGAAATAATTTCAGCTTTGTATTTCCTTGTATTGTTCCATTGTTGTAAATATCAAACTGTAGTTTTATGGAAAAAAAAAAAAGTAGTCAGTGCCCTGAGTTTTATTTTTTAACTTTATACATTATAGTGAATATACAAATCCAAAAATCAGTAAGGTCTCTATGCCTTGTTCTTTCAGGTTGCAAGATTGAGCGCACGCAGCTGAAGCATTCCAGAAGTCGTTATTATTTCTTTAGTGTGTATTTCCTGTTGATTTATATCCTCTAGTGTCCTCAGAGAATGCAGTATTGAAATGAAAATAGATCCATCTCATGAAGTTGTACCTACTACAATTTCAATTAAATTAGTGTGTGGGTAATGGAAAAGAGAGTTGGATTGTAATTACCTTCTTCAACTCTGCCTTGGAAGTGTATGTTCAAAGGACCAAACAAATTGTCAATATCTATACACTTGCTGAGTAACATGAAAGATTAAATCTGATACCAAATTATCCCGTCTACTTTATGCTAGATTTAATGAGAAAATAAAGTATTGAATCTATCCTGTCAATACACACTGTTGTTTGCGTTTTGACTGCAGGGTATAGATCCATTTGGTCAAAGTATTACTCATGTTAATGCATAAACACTTCTTTATGTAATAAAACAGAACTCCAAACCAATTTTTCATCCAAGAGGCAATAAAGCCATGACGAAGGAAGAGGATCTTGTATTGTGAAAGAAAACACAAACAGGGCTGAAGAACATTTTATCATGAGATCCATCACAGCAAAACCCCCGGAGGAGACTACAAGCTGATTTTGACAGGCTAGTTTTTTGCCAAGTAACTGCAGACTAACAGTTAGTTAGATGTTAGGACTGACTTTAAAGGCTTTTCTTGCTGGCTTATTCTCTGACAAGCTGATGGACAAGAAAGTTCAAGAGCATCGCGTATTCTGTTGTGTGTGACTTAAATAACAAGGTAGAATCTTCACAGGTGTTAACATCTTTGATTCAGATTCAGTCACAAATGTCTTTAACTGATCTTTGCTGTAATTGCATGCTAAGGTTTATAGAAGACTTAATTGCTAGTAGGATGGACAATTGTTTTCCAGAGAGACTCTATTCACAAAGAAGTTTTAATTATAATGCTAGGATTTGAGAGTGCAAGAGGAATGAACCCACCAATTGATGGTGGTGGTGAGGTTTTAATTCAAAGTCAAAGGCTTCCTGCAAAGTTAGCAGATCTGATAGATGTTTAAAACAATGACTAAAGTCCTCTAGCCCTCAGGAAGAGTGATTCCATATATTAGAGGGTACATAGAGCCCCGTCAGGGGAAATGAAATTTGGTTTAGTCAGTATAAGGATAAGAAAAGCAGGATAAGAATTCCTTACAGAATTCTCATAATCTGAATGCATTTATTTTTAATTGACAGAAAAGAAAATTCTGGTGCTAGAACTCCACAAAGAAACTGTGACTCAAGGCAAACACAGCCAATCTCTCAGTACATCAGCAAGCTACTTGAGTTAGTCCTGGCTTTGGAGGTCCACATGGTAATCAATCAATTAAATTTGCCTCCACAAGCATTTAACTTCAAGGAGCTCTACAGTAAACAGACAAATCATAAACTGCTCAGCCAAACTGAAACTTCACATGCCCAAACTACTATTAACATAGTAATGATCAAGGAGAACCGAGCAAACTGTTATGTATATCTCCAGCCACTTCACTAATAAAGATGAAAGCAGTTGTTGTGGAAATTGTTAATATATTTATTTTGGGCTGAGTTTTCTGTTAGCTTGACTTTAGAAGTCAAAAATTGATGCTTCATGTACAAGGTAGCCAGCATGCTCCTCCCATAAGCATGTGTAAGAGTAAGAGTATCTCTTGCTCTTAAGAGCAAGAGTACTCATTTACTCATAAGAGTATCCATGCATACAAGGTGCCACAGACCTTGTTTCAGCTAAACAGAGCAGGGGGCATATATGATACTTCTTCCTTATAGAAAAAGATCTCAGAAGGTTTGTGAAGTCTTCAATTATATTAATCATAACTTCTTTATGTGCTGAAAATAAAGCTAGGGAAAACCAATCTGGGATGCCAAATCCTCATATCTCTGTAGGTCAGTAGGTTATGAAGCTGTTGTGCTGTCAGCTTCACACACCACCATAAATTTTATGTATCTGTACGAATGGAGAAGGAAAATGGAGAGAATTGTCTTTGCACAGATGTAGCAAGAAGATCACAACTAGAGAGAAAAGTTTCTAAGAGTAGAAGCAATTAATCTCTGCAAAAGCTCATCTAATAAAATGGCAAATTCATCACTACTTGACTGCTTTAAATAGAGTGTGTTTTCAAAAGATGAGCTCCATTTGAGCTTCAAAATATTAAACTCCACAGGATTCACTTACATAATGTGGAAAGTAACTTCCTCCTTGGTAGGAGTTCTTAGATAATAAAGTTTTGTGGCCTCCTGTCAGGCAAACAGCCAGACAAGGCCATTGTAATGCTACACCCCTCTTCCACCTTCACAGAATTTAAGTAATATATATTTTATAAGTAGTATACGAGGGAGAAGTGAAATTACTAGTATTTATCTTGAAGGCAAACTTAAAGCTTCCCTCAGACAACAGCTGTTTCCAGAATCTCAAATATATTTTCTTAATTCTTAAGAAAGCTGTCAGACACCTAACTTCTTTTTTGTTTTAAGCAAGCTATTCTGCTTCCTTGTTTCAGAAAAGAAGGCAGAAAATTCCATCCTAGTAATAATTAAGAGAACAAATCTCACTGTTATTGAAGCAAATGTGCACTGATATTATTTTAGCAAGGATACATACAACTCTTTACTATAAACAGTAAATAAATTCCTTTTCCTTTGATGTGTTCCTGTTTCTTTCTCCAGGGGCTGGACCCAAAGAGAAAAGGTAGTTCCACAAGGCTTCTTGAGATTTTAAAGCAAGTTAGCAACACATTGGATTGGGCTGAGACTTTTCAAATTTAGCTAGCAGAGTGACTGCCAGGAAAATCAGCTCAAACACTCATCACTCTGGCCTCGAGCCTCGGCTATGAGGCTTCCCCATCTCAGGAGTGCCCTGCCTAGCACCAGCAAGCAGCTCACACTAGAAGGTGGCTTCAATGAGATGTCTGGCAGATGAGTTCTCACCTTCACAACTATCTCTAAGGTAAAATAATGCTATTGGCAATAAGTATGCAGTGCTGTAGCAGCTCAGGAATGCACAGAGCAGCCAGTAAGGAAGGAATCCCACATGCAGCACACAAAACACCCTCCTGCCCTTCACCAGGACTGTGGTTATACTGTGCTTACTCCCACACACCAACAATGTGGTGGCATTTGATCACCACTGACCCCGAGAATGAAGTGCTACTCCTGGAATCAGTGATGTTCCCAACTGTGTTTCCTTTGCTCTTTTGAAGCTTGTCATTTAAATTTCAGTGCAGCCAGACAATGCTTTGAGATTTGATGGGAGCACAGGACAATGCAGCATGATTTACATATACTAAACTTGCAGGTCTGAAGTATTGCCCTAAAATTGGACTCTTGCCAGTGATAATCATTCTTTTTTCATTATATTTTCACAAGATTGTTTCTATGACAATACTTTTAGGAGAGTTGATAAGGAAATGTCAAAATGTAGTCTCATTAAAGAAGATGGGAATGTAGCTAAGGACATGGACTTTTGCAATTACATCTTGAAAAGGCTTAGACTGCTGTTATTAATAGCAGTTCAACCCAATCTGAATTAAATGCATGGGATATTAATTTACACCTACACAAAACCGGGATATAGAGCACATGGGAAACATTGCTTTAACAACGTTTACTTTTTAAGACCGATCACTTTTGTTTTATAAACCCATCAGCAAAGGAGAAAGAGATGGGGAGACTGAGTGGGTGGTGGCCAGAATCCGATTTTACTGTGGACTGCATGTGCTTATGTACTGTTCTAGGAAGGCTAGTAATTTTTTACTACAATGATTGGGTTAATCATCACATAAACAAACTTATACATTTTGCAACACTTCTTGCTTGTAGAAGTTGATTCAATCTTTTTCTCTGTTGCCAGTCTCATCCAATAATCCTGTAATCTTCAAAGTTCTGTTTGTTCTTGCCAAGGCATCCTGATTATCAAATCTCTTATGTTAATCAGGTCCAAAGTACATCATAAACCCACTAAAGTGTCTGGGCAACTGACAAGGTGAAAATCAGCTAGCCAATGCTTTTTTGAGCATTTTAATGGGAATCAAATGGGAATCACAGGAAAATGTGATTTACATATATTAGAGATCTGAAGAGGGTGTCTGAAAGTGGTCTCTGAAACAAGGTTGTAGTGAGGTCAATGTAACAAGTGAGAGGACCAGATGAAATTGCCTTAAGTTTAGATTGGATACTACAAAAAAATTCTTCATGGAAAAGGTAGTCAGGCTTTGAAAAAGGCTGTCCAGGGGAGTGATAGAATCACCATCCCTCCAAGGGTTCAAAAGGTGCATGAATGTGGCACGTGGGGATGTGGTTTAGTGGTGAGAAAGGTGGCACTGGGTTGATAGCTGGACTCAATGATCTTATGGGTCTTGCCCAACCTTAATGATTCTATGATTCCATAAAAATGAAAGGAACTCCTTCCCTATTTGTAAATACACAGATGTGTTTCAAGCAAGCTCACATTTCCTGAACACAGCAAGAACGGTTTTTTATTCACAGAAGCAAAGTGAAGCGTTAAAACATCTTCCAACAAACCAGCTCACTGTCAGATTTCAGCAGGATCATTCTCCCAGAGATCCAGCCAGCTGTAGCAAGCAGCTCTCCACTATCACCACTCAGCCAGCCACAGTGCTCTGCTAAATTCAGTGGTGCCCTCTAAGCCCCAGAAGCACCCGCTCGCTCCTGCTCCTGGCAGCCTTGCACACTCCCAGCTATGGCAGCCCTGCCATCACAATGATCTGCAGAAACATTTTTCCTCTTGCTTCCTGCTCCTCCTATCCCAACTATCCGTGAAGCCAAAGGAATAGCACGAAGTCCGGAGCATATTCTCAGATCAAGCAGAAAAACTGGCAAATTAAGGGTATTTTAGCTACATATGGCTAGGTAGATTAGCATTTCTGTCTTATAGAGATCCTTTTTGTTTGCAAAAAGATGTTTGTTAGCAAAACCAATTATCTGCATCTATCTAAAGCATACTTTTAAGAAGGATGTTTTTCTATAAAACATGCCTCAGGTGACAGAAAAATGTCATTGAATTGAAAATAAAAGGCATGTCTTATCTAACAAAGGATAAGCAAGGAGTGCAAAGTTTTTCAGGGAAAAAAAATTAGGATGCTGAATATAGATGAAGTATAAGATAATTAGAAGCATTTTCATGGACTGGACTTTACAATTTTTCATTACATGAAAACTAGATGACGCATTTAGAAGACAGTACATTGACTACTATAGGGCCAACAGACACCTGAACATTTATAGTTTGTATATGTACAGTTTGTATTTATATTTTGTATGTGCATCACCCAAATAAGAGTGAATATTTTAGAAAATCACCACATGTCAGTCTCAAAAGCATAATTATTCTACTCTTCTCAATTTGTCTTTCAGGGTTTTTTCTTCTTAGACAGAAACAAATAGAATGAATATGCAGAGAAAATAAGAATACTGTGACATTTAATATTAAAACACCCCAAGGAAATTTGCTAATCTGCTAAAAATGGTATCTTTACAACAGTAGGCCTTCAAGTTTCATTTTGTTCTCTTAGAGCAGACATGAAAATTTCACAAACGGAAAAAAAATGCAGGAAAGACACTTTAAAGATTAATAAACCTTCTTCTAGTAAAACTTAACATACTACATTATTCAAAATTAACAAGGATATTATAGCTAAATCAGTCACTAAAACAAGCAACCAGCCATGAGAGAACTTGAAGTTTTCTAATTATCAGAGTGTTGCTGGAACATTATGATTTCAAGCAGCATTGCTCTAAGCACTTGGTCACCTCAACAAGACAGCACAGGACTGCCACCTTGTGAACAACGAAAAACAGCAGAACTGCATTAACAGGACAAAATTCAGCTGCCCCCAGACACTACAGAATACCTTTTACTCACTTTCTAAAAGAAGTAATCCATCTTATTTATCAACCCTCTAGAAAATTAACAGATAAAAAATATTTCATCATCCCTTATGGTATAAAATTCTTGCTAATTCTGAATAATAACAAGTGTTGTCAAAGAAGTTAAAAGGAATGAAATATAGAACACTCACAAATAGCAGGAAATACATTCTACAACATAAAGGATTATCAAACTTCCTATCTTGCTGAATAACAACATATTTTTAACTAAAAGAAAAAAACATGTTCAATTGCTTGTATTTTTTCCTCCACTTCAAAACAATTCAGCTATGCTGTGACTGTTCAGCTTTCAGCTATTTTTATCATTCCAAGAATTACTGAAAGATCGTCTTATTTATAAGAAAAATTAAAACTGAGCTTTTTTCTTTTCAAAGCAGCAATTATAGAAATGTTAGCTATGTTATTTTTGGTTTTACCTTGAACACTTCAAGAAATTAGTGTGATTTTATTTTAAATTCATAACTAATGAAATTTACAAGAAATTAACATTTCAAAGCTGTTGTAAGAAATTTCACTGACATCTACTGAGAATGAAGGTAAAATAAGCAATTATTATTCTATCGAATCTAGAAGACCATGGCAACATGAAGCAGCATAAATACAGCCCTTTTTGCATGTCTTTAAGGAAAATAGTTAATAAATTAGAAACAACTACAATGGAAATGTTTCAGGAGCAAAATACTAAAATCCATTTTTCAGTGGATTTCAACAGTGTTATTGCTATTGATCAAAATTCTAGGAAATACTGATGGAATTTGGAGACCTTTCCTTATGACCAGTTCTGATACAAATATAACCCCTCTGATTTCTGGACTGACTTGGCTAACATGGAATATTACCTGCAAACACCCTCAGGCTCATGTGCAAAAGTGAAAACGTAGCTTTATTCTACAAATACATTCTCCTTTCATACTTTAGTAATTCATCAATTTCCACTAAATAAACTTTTATCAACTTAGCCTGCTTTCAAAGGAGCAAAATATATTAAGCACAATTGTACTTTTAAACTAAAACCTGTAAGTATAGTAATAAATTCCACTATAAAATATTGTGCCATTTCATAGTACTGGTTAAACAGCCCCAACAGGTCACAGACATCTCTCTATGTGTAATTTTTCTAGGGTCTCCTGAGGAGCTCATTAGAAAGGCATTGTGCTCTACATTTCGGTGTACATTTTACATTCACTTTTCACAACAAAAAAAAAAAAGTCTTAAAATTGTTTTCAATATTGTACATATGTAAACTGGTTCTTTTCACTTGAAACACAGCTTCTACTTCTGTTAAAAACAGGAAGCATGAACAGTCTCTCAACAGAGTTGATAATGGATGGCATTTAAAACCAGTAAAAACAGACATACTGGATAAAACACCTCTTGACTACACTGGGATCTTTGCAAGGGAATTCTTTTTCTCAAGGGAATTAACACCTGCTCCCCTACATAAAACCAGAAAAAAATCTTGGATCTAAGATACAACTTGGAATACTAGACAGAGCCCCATGCCTTTCCATGTTACCATTCCAATTCAGTATTTCAGGGCACAAATGAAGTTGTACTTAAGCAGGCAAATGCTCTTTATCTTATGATTTTATTGGCATGGCATACAAAAACAAAATTGGAAGCAGAAGGCACACAAGACTTCCCTTCCCAAATCTGTGATACTGAAATTACAACACAATATCCTGGACTCTGCCAGAACCACACTGGATTCTTCAAAAGCAATCAATTTCAGGTGTCTTTTGTCCCTTGAACCTGAAGAAAATAGGGACTGATTGAAAATGGCTTTCCCTATGGTACACACTGACAACAAATTACCAGGCTGGTAAAAGGCCAAGAAGCAAAAAGCGACCTGGCAAATATCCTGAATTCAATACACACACACGTACTCATTGAAGAGTGGCTGGAGGGTTTCCTTGGGAGAAACAGGGTTGCAAAGACTCTGATCAGAATCTGAGCTGCCACACCCATCACAGGGCTGGTACAGGGAAGGAATTGGAGCCAGGACACGGATCTTCATGGTAAAAGAAACCAGTAACAATACCGACCTGAGCCCATAACTGCCCAGAACTGAGCTCTTGAGAAACTATTCCAATTCAGAGTGACTTCAGTGGCAATAATATGATGTTTGCACAGATTTGGCTGAAGTATTATCAATACAGAATATATTAAATTTAAATAAGCTACACAGTGCCTGAAATTTTGGAGACCACTCTCCCCTGTCGCATACTTCAGCAATCAAATATTTTTGAGACATAATAAAGTGATTTACTTACAGGAACCATTAAAGCCTTCATTTACTCTGATGATAGTGCACACTACATGCTTTTAAATATATATACATACCTATATGTATATATACATTGCATTTCACCTTTGTCAACCAGAATATATACACTCAAGTTCCATTAAACATGAAAAAATACTTTAAAAATAGTTCAATAATGCCATTAGTACTTCTTGGAGATTACACATCAAAGATCTTTGAAACACTCAGTGCAACTCAGAAGTGCACTCAGAGTCGATTTTAGCACAAACCTGTGAGCACAGAACCACAGGACATAAAAGCTCAATTATTTAAGAGGGCTGCAATCCACTGCACATTGCAGTCTGACATTTGTAAACTACCCCCTTTCTAACAGGTCACTTTACCAACTGCCATTTATGTTTCATTGTACAGTAACATTTATTCCTCCAAAGAAGGTGCACACACATAGCATCTGGTGTTTTCTAAATATCAGTTTGAAATAAAATGTTCAAAATTCTCTAGTGGTTTGAGAGCCCATTCTGCTTACAAAACTAATGTAGGCATTTACTGACAGAAAAAGTAATGAAAATGCAGTGAGATGTAGGAGGCTTTGAAAACATTGTACTTTAATAGTGGTTTATACTTTGACCACTAGTAAATCTAGAAGGAAATGGCCTGATCTGAGGAATAAATATGCACACATATAAATAAACAAAAAAGTTTAATACATTGAAATCCTTCTTTTGTAAAAGAGAAGCCTCTGAAACATACTTTTATAAACTATTATACCTTCAAGGGCATGTTATATAATATTTTATTATCATGAAAAATGACAGTAAACATCTTCCTTATTTTACATTATTTACAGAAAGGTGTTCTCACATTTCCCCTCATATTGAATTTTAAAATTTTCATAAATTCAATATATGGAGTATCTTCACATTATAACAATCTTGCATTTGGTTGCAACAATATAAGCAAAAGCTTACTTCCCAATTCCAACTAGGGAAAACAGTCCTTACATGATGCAAAACATACTGTTTCATCCAGAGTCCAGTCCTGAAACAGAACTGTGTTTTTCTACAGGTATAAAAGTATCAAAACAAAACAAAAAAAAAAAAGTCACCACATAAACCTCTGTACTTCATCACTATTTTCCCATTGGAATGTTCTATTTAGAAAAAGATAAAAAGTTACAGCATTTACTAAAATATAAAAAGCAAGCTCCAGAAGTTGTCTATATAGAGACAGAAATGGAATATTGAGCCTATATATTAAGAATGGCAAAATAAAGTAACGAAATTCTAGCAATTTCTGAGGAACAGTGACTGCTAATAAACATACAAAATACATTAAGATCCAGAATATTGATTTTGATTTTAGTGTATCAGCAAAACTCCAGCCAGCAAATATATAGAATGGAACTAAGAGGTATTTTACAAGCTCGTGTCTTTGGAACACTCTTCTCCAGACATAAAATGTATAATGTCTGTTATCTGCTAGTAAATACTTATGGACATAGGTAAATTTCCAGATCAGGAATAAAGAGATGACAGTGACTACGCTATACTGCACAGGGTGTTTTCGTAATGACAAAATGAATTTCCTTATTTTCGAAGGGGTCAGTAAATGAGGAAATGCAAAAAAAACAGTAAAGGACAGAAAATAGAACAGCTGAGGAAAGTGCAAACAGGCTTCATGACTACTTCTATCACCAACAACTATTCCACCATTGACGAAGACAAAAACAAAGAAGAGAGATACTAATACAATGTATGGCCAAGTTAAAGCAGTAAGTGTAACTAATTTTTTGGGTGACAAGAGATATTCGACAAGAAACTGCAGTATTCTGGTCAAATCTGAAAATGATCCTTTCCTGGAAGAAATCTTTTCATCTTTCTTTTTCTGCAACTCAATCTTCCAGGCTTCATTTAGCTTCTCTGCAACAACATTACCAGCACAAAAAACTGTCCACACAATATTTGTCTGACGAAACATGAAGCCACAAAATCCAAGGAGAGCAGAAGTTTTATGGTTACCATAAAGGCACATTAAATAGGAAAAAAGAGTAAAAAATACTGATCCTGGATCCGTATAATAAAGGAATGTAAAAAAATAAAGGGTGGGAAACACTGCAAGAGTTAATGCAGACAAGATTCTCTGGAAACCAGACACAGCCTAAAGAAGAAGCAGAAAAATGTGGTTAGACAATGCTCAATAAAATAAAATAGTATATTAAAAGAAAACTAGTATAACTCTTGAGAAATCCATGAACACAACAGCTCCTATGTTCTTTTTTTCCACTACTGCACAAATACTGTATTTTTCTAAAGCTCCTGATATCTTAATACAGTTATACAATGTTAAAATCCAAGTGAAAAGCACAGAACATTACTGCAGGCAAGTTAAAAAGATGGCAATGAAAATACACCAACTTCTTTCATATGCCAGGTGTGCACGTACTTGTGGTATTAAAATCATGGTGGGGGCATAACTGCTCCCATACTTTGGATAAAAAGGCTGCATTAATGGGCAGAAGAAGATAAAATCAATGGTTTATTCCCCTGCAACCTCACCATGAGATTCTGTTTATCTGTGTGACAACACCATTCTGTGCCTCTACTATCACCTCTTTTGAAGGCCAACTCCAAGTTTCTAATTTTTGATGTAGCTTTTATTATTTATCCTCATTATAACTAATATTAGAGTAGGATAATAAATTTTTAAAAAGGTAGAAGACCATGCAGTTAAAAACTCTTCCCAATTATTCCACTCACTACATGACAACACCACAAATTACAACATTAAAAAATGCTGCATGATGTTTCTGAATGATGCAGTGTGAGGTGAAACAGCCACTCGATCACCTTACAAGAGGAATAGAGAAAACACTGAAATCAAACAAATGTCAAAGGATAACTAAATGCTTATACTGTCAAGAAACTTGTTCTTACATTTATGTTTTCACTTTGAAGTATAAAATTAAAAGTGAAAACCATTTATTTAATCTGATCTAATTCTGTACAGTGTTATCATTTGCTTAAAAATGAAGAGATTTCCTCTAATACACCAATTTTCTTTATAGTAAAGGAATCCTTCAGTTATCAGGGAATAGGAAAAAATGTTTAAAGGTTAAAAATGTTTTAAGATTACTTTGTTTAAGGTAAAGTTTAAGTTTACCTTAAACCTTGTTTAAGGTAAAACAAAGTAACTTTACTAATGTGAAGGATTTTAAATAGGCCATTAACCACCAAAACAATTTATTTACTGCAGTGGTAGGTGCTTCAAATTTTTAAATATACAGCAATATATTCTTGTATGCAAGCTGAATGTTATGGTCTGGATGTGTGAACAGCTAGACAGGTAAGAACAGGTTGGATGGTGAAAGGGTTACACTCTATACAAAGGACAGTAATAACACAAGTACCACAGGTATCAATACTGGGACCTGCTCTGTTTAATGGCTTTATCAAAGACAAGAAAGCAGCAAGAGTACTCTGTCAGCAAGTCTGTAGTTGACACTGTATGAGCAGGACCCGGCAATTTGCTCAAAAGTACAGGTGTCATCTAGAGTGACCCACACAGGCTGGAGGAATGGGGTAACAAAAATATGATGAAATTCAAAAAGGCCTAATCCAAAGGCCAGCAGCTGAAAAATAAGAAATCCCCTAAAATGACACAGGCTGCTTACAGAGCAGGTGAGGTGCTGCTGTTCAAGTTTTGTGAGGACTCTTAAGCAACTCCAGCTGGATGAGCATCCAAACCTTTGGATAATAAGTCTGCATATCTATTAAGTTTTATTTCAATAGAACTCCTTCTACTTATGCGCAAGAATTAATTTTTAGAGGACTGCACCTTGTGCGAGAAAAAAAAAAATTAAAAATAATTAGAGAATAGGAATGTGCCTTCTTGGCCAAACTGGTGGTGGTACTCGCAGTTACATAAAACTGAGAACACCTCACCTAGGTAGTGAAGGGAACACACACTAAGCCATCAAAGTTGCTTGTACGAGTGCATAACATTGCTTTACTTTGACCGTACCTTATTCTTCTGATGTATCTTGAACAGAAGCAAATACAGTAAATAGAAGTTCCCAGCACTGAAGAGGAGATTGATAAACCTGAGCATCCCCACGGAGCACACCACGCTTCCCGTCCACCCGAGGAGCCACGCCGCGGGCTTCACCACTCCCACGGAGAGCAGGTACAGGCCGGGCAGCGTAGTGATCATGGGGTCCCACTGCAAAGCGACAGCAGCGTTACGGGGCCGCTGCGACACAGGGCAGCACCGCCCGGCCCGCAGGCCCCGACAGCTCCTGCCCCGAGGGATCCGCACTCTGCCCCGCAGGCCCCGACAGCTCCTGCCCCGAGGGATCCGCACTCTGCCCCGCAGGCCCCGACAGCTCCTGCCCCGAGGATCCGCACTCTGCCCCGCCCGGCTACTGCCCCATCCGCTACCAAACCCGCGTTCGGCCACCCCCGCCCCCGAGTGGCTGCTGGCCTGCTGTGATTGCTCCCCGACCTGCAAGAAGCGGCCGTGGCAATAGGCCTGCGCCTGCGGGACGTGGAACACCTCGTCCATGTAGGGCCCGCGCTGCCGGCGGCTGACGGCCGCGAAGAGCAGGCAGGACAGCAGGAAGGCGCCGCTGATGGCGCCCGAGAACCCGTAGGCCTCGGCCCGCTCCATGCCGGCTCCGCGCCGGCCGCGCTGGGGCCGCCCTTCCGGGGAGGGCCGAGGGGCGGCACCCGGCCGGGCGGGAAGGGAAGTGGGGCCGGGAATTGGGGGATTGCTGCGGGAAGTGTTGAGTCCCGACCGGAGTGGCTGCGCCTTGTTAGCGCTGTGTTTTCCCCGGGAGGGGCCGGGAATTGGGGGATTGCTGCGGGCAGCGCTGAGCCCCGGCCGCAGTGGCCGCGCATTGTTAGCGCTGTGTTTTCCCCGGGACGAGCGGCCGATGTCCTGGGGATGGAGCGAACGCACCGGCTGGAGCTGTTCCCTGACCGCAGCGTCACGCTGCTCCTCTTCCAGCACGTGAAAAATGCCGCTGCTCTGCGGAAAAAAGCCATGGAAGGATCCATTGAGGGAGCTCTGCTAAACCCTGCGATGGTGAGTGAGTGCGGGTGCCGCCCTGCCGGGGTGGGGATGCTCGTGGGAGCTGAGGGAAGCTGCGCCGCGCTCTCGGCCGCTGCCACACGAGCTGCTTTGCGCTCCCCAAGTGCCTCCTTGGAGTTCATCGCCGTGCCCCGCTGCGGAAGGGGTCGGCTCTGTAAAACAGCCGTGGCAAGATTGGCCAAAACCACTGTTTTGATTCACTTCACATCCTACTTGGTGGAGTTTAAATTTGCCTCGTGTAAACTCTAGTGCTAATTAATTCCTGCTGTCTCAAATCTAATATTTGGTGCCTTTGCTCTCATTTAACCCATAGTTTCAGAATCTAGGTGTTTTGGGTTTTTTTTGTTAGAATTAGGCTATCAAAATGAAGTGGTCAGGATTTTTTTCAGATTTCAAAACAGTAAGTTAATTCTGTATAACTCTTTCTGTTGCATTTTACAGATTGTAGATCCTTTTCAGATTCTTGTGGCAGCCAACAAAGCAGTGCATCTACAGAAGATAGGTAAAATGAAGACCAGAACACTCTTTGCAGAAATTATTTTCAGCCTTTCACCAAGCAACAATGTAAGATTTATTGAACAAATTTCTTTTTTGGCAGAAAAGCTTGCTAAGATCCACACAGCCAAACTAAGTACATGTATTCCTTTAACACTCTACATAGCTACTAGTAGAAGTTTTTAATTATTATTTTTATTTATTTTTATTTATTATTATTTTTAATAACACTAATGTGCTCTTATGGTTTTTAGCTTGTCAGAATAACATTAATGTAAAATGTCTGTCAATTTATACTCTTGGTGTATCTGACACAGTAACTGAAAAGGTTCCTTATATGTAGTGAGAAAATGACTCATAATTTTTTTTTTCTCTTTTTTCAGATTTCAGATGCATTTAAGAAGTTTGGCATTTCAGACAGCGACACAGCAGTACTCATCGTGCTGGTCGTGGATGGAGACAAGAATGTAAATCTGGCAGATATAGCATCTCAGGTGGAAGGCCAGCAAGTTTCCCTAGATGAGCTCCCCCAGCTAACAGACATAGCCAAAGTTAAAAAGGTGTGTAGCCAAAAGAGAAGACTGATAGGGAGAAAAGGGCCAGTTTATTTAGTTGTCTGATTAAATATCAACAGATGTAATTACCTTAGGATCTGTATTTCTTTAGCACAACTGAAAACTTGTTTTAAGTGGACCTTGATTATTTTTTAGAATTTTTTAGTTGAAACAAATTTTAGTTGTCACACCCTAACATCACAAAGTTTAAGTCTTCAAATTATTAATGTTGTCAGGGAATTAGAGCGTAAAAGTAAATTCCTGATTGCTGCCTACCATGCAAGAACTTTTGATTCCTTTTTTTCAGGCAAATATTAATTTAATTAAATATTTCAGTCCTGAGCAGTTTTATAAGCTTTAAGTACATAGATAGTCCCAGTAGGGGTGGTTAAAATAAAAACAGGTTAATTATCTCTTAGGAGCTGTCTTGGGGCATATATGCTCTTAACAGATTACCATATGCTAAAATACGTATTTTGAAGCATATGTCTTCTATGTGATAAAATTCAAGTAACTTAAATCATCTTTATCATGTCTATCAAAGCATTGATAGGAGACATGAATAAAATTGGACAAATCATAGCATTTAACATGTGGAGCTAAAAGTGTTGCTCTCATTCAGTTTAGTATCTTTCCTTATTCTTGCAGTTTCAGAATTTGCTTCAGTTCAAATCCTGTCTTGCAGTCACAAGAAGATAGGAATTTCCTATATAAAAATGGGGGAGAGGGAAATAATCTTCTCTTGTGTACATATTTTTAGGAGTTATGTAATCAGTTTTTTTCTTCCTTACACATCTTTACTGTTTTTCTTGTTGTTTTTTTTTCTGCAGATGTACAAAATCACTCCCCAGGAAGAAAAAATCGGCACCTTATTGGATAGTGTTGTTTGCAGAATGTCAACAAAAGATGTTTTGTGAAACGGTGGAAATAAATTTCAGAGGAAGTGAAGTAGCACTGAGTAGTGTGATGACATCTGGGCTTTAACCAAGCTTGGACACAAGGGTAACCTGAGCTGTGTTCTAAGCACAGAGAGCATGCCAAGCAGAATTTGCCATTGACATTTCAGTCCTTTTTCTTAACAAGGGAGAGCTGGCAGTACTTTAAGCTGAATTTAAACAAAAGGCTCGGAAATCTGTACTTTTATCCTTTGTCAAATGTTTTTTGGTAGTCCCAGAGAGGGTTCAAACACTGTAAATCATTTCTATTGACCATGCTCTGATTTGTTTTGGTTTGGCAACCCAGTGGGTGATATCCTTTTAACAATACTACTGCCAGAAATGCATCTTCACAGCCCAAGTATTTCTGATGGACTAGAAAGAGGAAATTTTCCGTAAACCATCAGCAGCATCTCCCTCTTAGTGCTGCTGGGATAGAGTTGCTGCCCACCCTTTGAGGACAGGAAGGGGTGAGGGGTGCTGGTAGTGTGAAGCAGGGGCACCAGAGATGTGTACAATGAAGAATAAGGTCAGTGTGGATAATGCTGTGGTGGTGTTAGCACCTGACAGTCTGATGTCATCCATTGCTGGCTGTAAAGGATAAGATGTGGTGCTTTTACTTCATAACCCTGGTTTATGCATGGTGATACTGAACTCATACAGCCTGGTTACAGGTGCAGAATTCACAGATAAATTTGCACCAAAGGTTGTATCCACTTGTCAATAGAGCTTACATGGTATTAAAGGACATAAACCTTGGTATTTTGAACCACTGGTAGGAAAGGCCATCAAAGGGAACTAGGAGGACTATTGATTTGCAGTAGTCACCAGGTGCAACAGCTGTAAATGTGTATCATTTAATCACATGCATGCATCCTGTTTAAGTAAAACTACTGTCCTAATAAGGTAGAAATCCATACTGTTTGTTATTTTTATGCTGTACTGTTTTTCTGAGATGTGTGTAAAACTATAGCTGTCTGCATTTTTTTCCTGATGTTTTCTGAGGTATTATGATTTGTGTACTTAAAATATCTTTGGAAGAGAATGCCTCACATTCTTACACATACATTTTGAAGGAGAGCAAGTCTTAGAGTTGAAATGTTGTCCCATACAGTAAACAGACCAGTAAACTGACATATAGACCTGTTTTTGTCTGTGTTTCTGTGTACAGCTTCAGTTCTGCATTTTGATTTCATTTAAGTCCTCCCTTAGTTAAAACACAGTAGTACAAATACCATCCTTTTCTTACCAACCAGACCAATGGCAAATCTAGTTACGAACTACTAAAAGAATTGCAAGGTTTATCAAAGGATTAGGGACAAATGGCTGTGCTGACATCTTGTTTTAAAGATGGCTTTACAGAATGCATCATCCTCTCTAAAGGGAAATGTGATGCAATAGTAAAAAAATGGAGCTTGGAAGGACTTGAGTCTTCAAAAGTGTGTCACATCAGCATGTGAGAATGACCATGGAAAATAAAGAGACTTATTTTCCTTTTCTGACAGTCTAGTTGGTACATGGAATATATCATAAGATTCACTGGCTGAGCTACAATGTTTTTGTTAGTTTAAAATAACAGCAGACAGGCTTACTTAAGCCACTGCCTTTTTTGAACACCTGTAAAACATCTGTCTGGTCTGTTTAATACTGGAGAAATAGTAATAAAATGATTGCTGCATAAAAATTTTGACACACAAGTTCCAAACCTGGGTTTCCAGTTTCCACTTCTCCATCTATTTCATTGGTGTGGACATTAAGTAGCTTGTTACTGCTGACATGTTAAATTGTGATTTACGGTGAGATCCAAATGAGGTGTTTTCATGGGTGGATTTACAGGAAATTATTTTGGAAGCTGAAATTTCTAGTGTCATTCAGTCAGACAGATGATTTGGGTCTATGCCCTGCAAGACCACAGGTTTTCACTTAGTGTGGTTGCATTATCCAAGTTAAATGAGTTATTTACAAAAACTGGTAATAAAAGTAGATTTTGTTCACCCTGCAAAGTCTTTCAAAATGTCTTTCTGAATACATTAAAATTATTTAATTTATATCTCTAATGTTACTGATAAATCAAGCAAGGCTATTTTCTAGAAAAGCAAAAATCTAAGAAAAATGTCTTTCAAAACATTTCATGTTCTGCAGCAGTCTCTTCTGAACTTTCATACCTCATCTCCTCCTTTCACAAAGTGAAAGGGGAAACAAGTGTTTTCAATACCTTATTTGGACCTCCAGTGCTTCACTGGCAGGATTATACCTCCAGAATTTATAAATGTAACAGCTAAATGCTGCATCATGATGTGTGGACAATTATTCGAGGGTTTTTTCCTTTGGTGGGATGCATTTGGTATTTTGTGTTTGACTTCCATCACACTGAGGCCATTGCCTCTCCCACAACCCTGATCAGCAGGGGTTTTTGTGCTGCTGTCAGAATGTGTAGGTCCCTCTCCCATCTCATGTACTTCAGTCAAGGGATGGCCCATCCTTTTGTGTTCACTTGTAATGTTCATCCTGCATGTTTTATGACTGGGTCCCTGTGTTCTGTGACAATGTATTTAATGTGCTAATAATCTGTTTTCTTAAGTATTCCTTTGTGTGCTGTTCTCTGGAGAGTATCATCAAAGCACTGCTCCCACATGAAAGCAGGCTGAGGTGCTGTTTTAGCAAGGGTGCACAGGCGGGGTAACGCTGGTGGAGTGCAGCGTCAGTGGAGGAACACCAACTCCACCACCTCAGTGCCTGCTGAGAGCTGTCACTGGTGTCTCTGGTGCTACACTGACCTTTGTTAACAGCCCTGGAGCTCTTTTTGGAGACATTGCATCCTGATTGTGGATGGATACCAAAATGGTGTACACAATACTTTTAAGAATTGTGTTGTCTAGAGGTACTACCTAATTACAAATGCGTATCTGAGTCTGTAAAATGTCTAAATATCTTGCAGACTTTTTTTTTTTTTAATTGGGTTACTATATATTAGTTTAGGCAATGCTAAAATTTGGAGTTTAAGCTGAGTTTAGGCTCCCAAGGCTTGGACTATTGTGTCCAACAGTCACTGTCCCTCAGAGCTGCCAGTCCACTAATGTGTTCTCATCGGGTGCAGACAACCAACAGAGTTGAACAGAAACTGCCAAATGACTCTGTGTTCAGAAAGCTTGCAGGTTGCCTGAGTGGGGTTACTTCCTTGAAAATGTGGGAATATGGAATGCCCCTCATCAATGATGAGCTGGTGTATATAGGAGCTGGTGCTGCCATGAGACGTTAATGAATTATGGAAAATCAAGTGGTGGTTGCCAATAAATATATACAAGGTGAAGACTGAGCCAGCTGGTTGTGTGCTAAAGGATTCACAAAAGCAGCTTGTTTCATTGTTTTATTTCTGAGTTTACAAAGTCATTACTATAAGTTAAAATTAATGGATGCAAGTCCCATATAAACTCTCTTCAGCAACAGAGGTGGAGAATTCAACTTTTTCAGTGATCTTCCTTTACCAGCAGAATAGCTGGGTTTGTTGATTGTTTTTTCTTATGTTGTTGTGACATGGCACATTATTTCCCTGCTTACAGTGTATGTTTTACCATGGATTTGGACAGGCAAACTTAGCAGAGGTAGAGACTCAGAAAGTTCACAAATGGAAAGCTTGGATGGACATACAAAATATTGACCAATAAAACAGAAGTTGAACTCTCTTTCTAGAATATTGTGCTTAAAGTTTCATATACATGCTGAGGGTAATATAAATATGTACAGGTCAAACAGGTCTCTGTTATTCACAAAATTATGTTCCATACATGGCTTGTAAATGCTTCATAGATTCACTTCCACAAGTAGCAACCATTTAAGCAGTTTCAAGTAAACTGAAATACACTGAGACCATTTTTTTTTTTGTACCTCTTGAATATGGATAACTGACACAACTATCTCTTTAAATATTTGACAAAGAAAGTTGCTTATTGCTGCTATAAGGACGAATCTTTTCTTGACCAGGCTCCCCATAGTGCCCCTAGAAGGATCATGATGATCACTGTGTAAAGGGTGTGGACTGTAACAAGATCATCTCCATGCTGGTGCTTGAACCCAGAGGTGCTGTGCCAGTTCTCACTTCTGTTTCCATTAGTTTTCTGTCTGTGAGCACGGAGAGAATGTATCCTGACATAACAAAAAGCAAGATTAAGGTTAAAATTTATTCTTTATTAACAGTTCAGTTGTGTTTGTAATGAAATCCAGAGTGTGCATTGAATCATTGACTAGATTTGGGAAAGAGCTCTTCAGATTGTCTGGAGCTAATAAAATAATTTCTATAATTGGAAATGCAAAACATTTACCAGCCATTTGGTATTTCTCTCCCACTGATAGGCACAGAGACTGGGTATGGGCTTGTTAGAGGAAAAACAGTGTTCTTACTCCTTGCTATTGATATAGATCGCTATATGAGAAAAAACATACCCTTTCATTTTGCAATATTATGAAAGTGTCAGGGTCCAAATAAAAAATTACAGTTTCCAAAGCTTTAATGTATAGGAATAAGCAGAGCATGTGATCTTCCCATCCTGTTCTGGCATGTTTTTCTATCTCTGCTTTTCACAGGGGACTTGTGTCAAGGTTTTCATTAGGCAAAGATATCAGTCAGGAGTAACTATATAAAGCATATCTGCAGGATTCTCTGTAGTAATATTTGACATTGCTTTGTCACCTTTTTCAAAGGGTTTGAAAATAGAAGTATTCACCTATGGCAACAGATCTCCAGTTATTATCTTCACTGAAAATTGCCTGCTAAGCCTTAGTCCTAAATCCAAAAGTTCATGCTGCTTTTGCCCTTTTTTTTTTAAGAGAAAAGAAATGTTTAATGTGCATAATTACATCTGAACTGGAATGCCAAAAGGAAATTAATTAGCTTGTGCTTTTCACATTTGTTAGGAAGGGGTCTGAGATGGATTAGATGTATTGCAGGTCTGATTCATATATGTTCCTGCTGTTACTATGACAGAAAAGTAGAGATTACCACAAATGTTAGAACAGATAGAGCTTAGAAGTAAAAAAGAACTTTAAACCACAAATTACATACTTAGGCACACTTGGGAGAGAGCTGTCAAAACCGATTTGTTAAAACGGAAAGACTAGGTAATGCAATCTCCAAAAGGTAATTAATCAATAAAACAGGAGTTCTGCCATTGAGATTTTACAGAAGGTAGTTTGCTGGATTAGACATTTAACATTTTTATCAGGACAATCTGTCATGTGTAGCTGCAAATCAAATAACACAGTTCATGATCATTTGGAAGCATCATGTGAAGACTAAGAGAGGAATATTCTGGCAATAGTTTGCTTTTCTATTCCTACCTGAGGGGAATGCAGTATATGCAGCTTACCTTCTGCAAGCATTCATGGTATCCGGGTGATTGAGTTCCCACTGCGTCAGATTTCTTTTTGCAGAGAGGAAAAAAGCTTATTTTATCCTCGTTTCCGTGCACAAGATCAGAAAATTTTCTCTCAGTGCCAACAAAAAGAATCTTCCTTGCAAGCCTACCAACTTGACCAGCAATAATCTCAGAACATTTCTTACGTGTCGATAAAATCTCTCAAATTAATAGTTTCTAAAGCCGATTTTGACACAATTCTTCAAGAAATTCCCTTGAGCAGTTCACAAGGCAAGTTATGAGTAATCCCAATGAACGGCTTCTTTTAGCTGCTGGGATCTCTTGTTATAAACAGTAGCTCGCTGCTGAAGTGTTGCCAAATTTATAACAACACAAGTAATGCACAGATGGAGGATGGTGGTGATGAAAAATGCAGGATGAGCTGTAACTTAGAATTACTTTGTATTAGATCACAAGCTATTTTGGGGTAAAACTTAGTTCCTTTCTACAACTGCAATTTGGTTTAAATTGCCTTGAGTGAAATTTCAAGCTACCATCACTTACATGTGCTTTAATACTCAAATATTTTTTATGAAAAAAGCAGAGAGCTTTTTAAAAATACTTTGACTTTTATAATACGATCACATTCAATAAACAATCAATAAGCAATATATATTTGCTTATAATATATATACCACAAAATTATATTGCAAATAATATATATACCACAAAAAAACCCCACATTTTGACATCTAGGGTTAGTAACAAAGTCATACACATCCTATTATTCCCTGACCACCTGGAGCCATTAATTACCAAGAGGCTGTGCCAGTGCAGAATTTCTCCCAAGCTGGGTACTGCATGATCAGCTGGGTTAATTGTGGGTTTAGTATAACCAAGTCAATGCCCCTGTAATGATTTGTAGGGCTTGTAAACAAACACATTTAAATTTGCAATTTATAAAGACAGACCAAAACTCTTCCTTGCCAAAACACTTTATTCCATCATCTTTAAAATAATTACATTTCTCATTTAACTGTTACTTTCAGTTTATTGTCACATATAAATAAGACAAATCTGAACTTGTAGTTCTGGTGCATTTCTAAAGGTTTTTGCCTTTTCTTCACATATGTCCCAGTTACAGCATCTATGTTTTTATATAAATAAAACTGGTTCCTTTAGTTTTATTAAAACAACGAGTAATTTCCAGATATGTCCTGGAAGAATCACTTACACTCCAGAAAATTAAGACTGAGTTTGTTGACTCATGTGACTAAAACTGTGTCACTGGAAGCAGTGAAACTACTAAGGACAAAGATTCGTTCTTCATTATTAGTAATATATTAAATACAGTAAAACAGAAATATTACAATTGGAACTTGGAAGAAGGAATTCAGACATGAGTAAAGAATTACTGACTTAAATCAGTTCTAGCTTTTTCAGACCTGATCCCGATAATATAGGAAGTTACAACTCTTGGATTTAGTTTTCTTAAATAACATATATATGGATAGATGCAACAGTAAAAGCTGTATACTACTCCAGGGACACAGCAACCACAAAGCCAGAACTTCAGGGACATTGCAACTACAAAAGGCAAATGGGAGCATTCATGTAATCTCCCTACACTTGATGACAACAGCTTTATTTCAGAGTTTTCTTTATTTTTGACCATTTAATTTCTTGCCATTAAAACCCTGCCCTAGTCCATTTGGTTCACTTTTTTCTCTGAATTTCATTTCTTTTCACAAAAGGAAAATCTTCATTTCGTGAAAGGAAATGAAATTTTGCAATTTGAAACAGTACCAATTCAGCAAGGTTTGGTCCATTTCCCTGCGCTTCATGTCATCCCTGTTAATTTTTTCACTTTGGTTCAGAAATTTCAACAATGAAATCTTGAAAACAGAGAAGGAAGTGTAACAAACACTCTGGAAGGGAAATATGATACGATTAAAAAAATGCAATTGAAAAAAAAAGAAAATTTGGGAATTGAGTGACTCCAACCAAATCAATTGGGATGAAATGAGGTGCAGTGAAAAGGACCAAAAATTACCAAAATTATACTAAAGTCCCAAAATCAGGGAATGAAATAAAATAAAAAGGAGAAAAAAATTGATGAAATGAAATGCTTAAAGAAAAAAAAAGTCTGCAACAAAGGGAAAACAATCAAATGGCATGGGATGACATGAAGTGCAGGGAAATAGACCACACCTTTCCAAATTGATCGTCATTGAAATGGCAAGATTTCCTTTGAGGAAATGAAGAATTGCATTTCCTTTGAGGAAATGAAGAATTTTGTTTTATGAAAAGAAATGAAGTCTTGAAAACAGAGAAAAAAAGTGAAACAGACTAAATAGGAAGTATAATGACATGAAATTGAATGGGAAGAAATAAAAGAAACCAATAAATTGAAATAGTTACATCCATAAGAGTAATTCAAGGAGCAATGAGGAAAACATCAAAGAGAATGGATAGAAAATTCTGATGTAAAAAGCTGGAAGACAGAAACTGTAACAATGAGGATTGGCCTATTTTAGAAGCAACTAAGCCGGATAGTTCCCCATGCAACTGACCACTGCCAGCCTTGTGTCATTTCAAGGAAGGGAGAAGTGTGAGGTGAGCATGTTAATATTCAGCAGAAACCTATTTGTCCCAGCCATTTACTGTGCATATTTGCCAATAAATAGGGTACTTGCTATATACTCAAGTTACATGCATACTCCATGTAGGGCTCCATGAAAGGTAAAAAAATGACAAATGGTCGACTGGAGAAAGGGTTAGAGGGTGTCTTATCTGTATCAAAATCTGCAGGTTATGATTATTCTTATTCAGCTGATAAATTCCAGCTGGTTGATTTAGTCATCTAAAAATACTTAGAACAGAATACATCACTGGAACTTAATTTCTCATACCATGCATGCATGAAAAGCCTAAGCACTGCAAAGATTAAATGTTAGGTGAAATGTGAAGAGTAATGTCTTCCTAGAGTTTTTTATGAACATGGTTCTACTTTTAAAACTATTCTGACAGTCAGGCTGCTTTAATGGGACTGATAATAGTCTGTAGCTGGGACTGACATCCATGCATCTCATTATTCCTTATGCCACTTTAGGATTAGACATATATCCCCTTCACAAAATCACTGAATCCATTCGGCTGGAAAGGACCTCTGTGTCCAACCTTCGAACACAGCCTGACAACTAGACCGTGGCACTGAGCGCCACATCGTCTTCCCTTGAAGACCTCCCGGATGACGACTCCACCACCTCCCCGTGCAGCCCATTCCAATGTCTAGGCACGCTTTCTGTGATTAAATTCCTCTAATGTCCAAGCCGAACCGCCGTTTAGCTTCACTTCTGAAGCTCAGCTGCTGGGACAGCCACATCCAGCAAAGGAGCCAAGGAAAGCAAAGACCGGCGCGCAGGCCGCCCGCAGCCGGCACAGCGCCTGCAGACACGGCCCCAAGCGAGACCTTGGCAATGCCCACACCACGCTGAGGCTGTCCCTTGCGCTGCGGTTGCCGAGGCCGGCCAGGCAGGCCGGGCTGAGCCAGGAAGACCCGCGGGGGTGCCGCAGCACGGCCAGAGCCCGGCCAGAGCCCGGGCCAGCGGCGAGGACAGGGCGGGGCAGGGCGGCGCGGCCCAGCACAGCAGCCGTTGGGCTCCCCTGCCAACTACAAACCCCACAATGCACCGGAAGTTCCGTGTATCCTTCGAACCTACCAATGAGGGCGCGCAGGGCAAATCACGTGAGCGGGGCGCGCTTTCCAAGGCCGGGCGGGAGCGCGGCTCGCGCGGTGTCGGTGAGGGGCGAGCGGTGAGCGCGGGGGGAACGGCGGCGGCGCGGGCGTGTCCGTGTCCGTGTCCGTGTCCGTGTCCGTGTCCGTGTCCGTGTCCGTGTCCGGGGGCCACTCCCCGTTTCCCCTCGGGGAAAGGGGGGAACCTGTGCGAGCTGGCCTGAGGTGGGGCGTTGGGCGGTCGGTGGGATGGTGAACTGTGTGGCATCCCATAAACCAACTTTCCGGTGGTGCCCAGCGACAGGACGGGTAGCAATACTAAATGAAACTAAACCACAGGAAGCTTCGTTTCAGCGTGAATAGGAACTTTACATCGAGGGTGGCAGAACAGCGGAATAGGCTGCCCAGGGGGGCACGAGCCTCCTTCTCTGGAGATATTCCTGACCCACTTGGAGGCGCTCCTGTGTAACTTGCTCCAGGTCACCCTGTCTTGGTATGGGCTTGGACTAGACGATCTCCAGAGGTCTCTTTCAACCCTAGCTATCCTGTGATTCTGTGGGGCAGTCGCTAAATATGGGAGTTTTCAGAGGGACTGTTTACCTCTTCACTAATTCAGCAGTATCATCAAAGTCTGTGACCCTGTTGTTCGGTTTTGGGCTTTTTTAAAACCACCTGCATGTCTACATCTATGTTTTCCAGGTACTATGGAGGAAAAAAAAGAAATGTCGGTAGATAGCCTGAGTCATATGACTGAAGAAAAATTGGATATTTGCATGAGCAATGGTAGGTGGAAAGCATGTTGAGTTATTCTCTGTACCACATAGAGAATAACTCAACATATAACTCAAAAATTTTGGTAATTTTGGGTCATAGGTTAGGACAGATCAGAGCAGTGGACATCTGTCTGCCTTACATCACATTGTGTGTACTCACTTCCTTGGATGGGCTGCTGTTACCAGGCTCAGAAGCCTCCTGAGGAGCTTGTGGAGCGTGGTGCTAAAGCTTGTGTAACAGTGACTGATGTCACTCTTCTATAGATCTAATTTGAGCTCCTCCCTTATCCAGCAGCTGCTGGATTTACGTAGTGTATAGATTAACTAATAAGAAAAGTAATCTTTCTCACTGGCTCCTGCTACTGTTCCGTAGTAACCTGAAAAAGAAAAGTACTGATGGATGGGACAAATGCATGGTCACATAGCTCTGGATTACATGTTCTCACTTATTTTGATTGGAGGCTGCTGACAAGCTGCATCCCATGTTGCTGTTACAGCTGCTTAGAAATTACCATTAAGATATTTCATGATATTTGAGCATCTCACAATTATGCTCATATTCACAACTGTACCTTAAATTTCTTGGACGTAAAATATGTTTTCCTGAGTTTAGTATTTTAAACTTGGTAGCTAAAGCTTTTTTTGCCAGCTGACATCACTCACCAAATTGTCAAAGCATAATGCAATCATTTTCATTACAAATCCATGCTGTGATAAAATCCTTTTTATATTTTCAGACTTTCCTCTTCTGAGTGATGAAAAGTTTGATTTTGACCTTTCACTCTCTTCAACAAGGTAAGTTATGTAAGTACTGTACACCCTTCAAAACGGACACATGTATGGTGCTGGGCTAAGTTATTTTTCTTTGTAGTGGAAATGAAGATGAAGTTTTTGTTGGACCTATGGGACACAAAGAAAGATGTATTGCTGCCAGTATTGAAGCAAAAAAGTGTGTGTCTGCTTTTGATGATAAACTCACGTGGAGCCCACTTCAAGGAGAGAAATTTGTGGAAATTTTCAAAGAAGCTCATTTGTTGGCACTGCAAATACAGACTGGAAGCAAGGATGAGGAGACCAAAATAAGCCAATCTGAAGAACAGGAAAACAAGATTATAGAAACATTTGTGGAGGACTCAAAGTCAAAGCTGAAGATACTGAGAAACAAAAACATAGAAATAAGTCCCAGGCCTGCTAAACGGGACACATACTGTGTGCAGGACAGCCCAGTGTGTCAGCTCCCACCTTGTTTTCAGAAGGCATCACATGAACTTGTGTCAGATGGCAAAGTACATGCTCTTCCTGCTCCTCCTAACAGAAGTCCTGTTAAAATTTGTGCGTCTCCTACAAAAAATGCCAGTTTACCACTTACAGAGGAGCAGGAAACTAATACAAAGGCCACTGGCAAACTGCCAGTGGCAAAACCATCATCTGCTGGAAAAAGCAATTTGTTGACAATTGACAAGGTAAATTCTGGTGCTGGTCAACATTTTCTTCAAGTGAAGTCTGTATTTTAGGAATATTGAACCTGTCTATAATCTTTTATTTTTAAAACCAAACTTTAATCTTCTGATACTTCTCTACTTTATAAGATCCTTAGTCAGAAAACATATCTAGAACAAAAAATGAGGGCAGGCAGGTACTATGGTATAGTAACCAATTACTTTGTTTATTATGACAGTGTAAAGCATTTGCAAGTAAATTTCTGTTGTATTCTGGTTTTGTGAATACTATAATTCTTGGCTTCTCTTCTGTCTGGTTTCTGACACTGCTGTGTTGCTGGTAAAATTACTACATTGTTACACTTAATGTGTAATTTAATGTATAAAAGTGGCTTTATTTAATCCTTGTCAGTGGAAATGTATTCTGGGATAGCAAGGAAACAGTTGTGTTAGTGACCTTGTGAGCACAAATCACAGTCTTTTAATAGAATATCTCTTGGATTTTATTGCTCTACACTTTATAGCTTAGGCTCTAGTATGTATTACAGATTTTACTGAAGATGTGGCAGTGGCTTCTTAAGAACCATCACCTATAGAAATTGCAGGACTGATATACTGGTGCCTAGGCTGACTCTTTTTTCTAATTCCTTTAAGTCCATACTCAATTTTCTGGCAGGAATAAAAATAACTGTTGTCTCCTAGATCTGATGTTCCAATTCTATGTAATAATCCAGATACAATGATTTGTTTCTAGGCAAATTCACTTCTTAAAATGTAATCTGAGTTAAGGAGTGCCTCTAAAGTTCACAAGTGAAAAGTAACAATACCAAGACAAAAAATGGTGAAATAATGTGTTAAATAGGGCATTTTTTTTGCTTTTGATTCAGCCTGGCTTAAGGAAGATGACATATCTGAAATGTCCTCGTGTTGCCAGTGGTCTCCCAAGGAAGGCTCCATCATCATCATCTTCATCATCAGTTTCGAGCATGAACTCAAGTCTTAATTCAAGTTTACCCATTTCTCCTATAGGCAAAACAGGTAATCACTACGGATTTGTGCCACAAATCAATTTTGGCTAAGCGTTTTCTGGACTTTGGATTTGGAAATGTCTTAATGGTATTCAGTACATTAAAGCACTAAGAAATATTTTGTATGGAGAATAAAATTTTGTAGGCTAGCCCAGTAAATCCCTGTGGACTAAAGATAGAGGTTAGACATCCATAATTTGTAGATTGACTAGATTTTTACAAACCTGATGTCTACCTGTGAGCATCTGACACAGCTAGAAAGGAAGCAATGCCCTAGGAGTTCTCTTTCCTTTATGCATGGTCTCCTCTGTTATAGCCAAGAACGTGAGCTTCTGAATGCTCTAAGCTTGTCTGACTGGAATTAAAAGAAAAAACAAAACACCAAAACAACTGAACTTTGGAAGGAAGGGGGAGGCATTATTCCATGTTTCTGTAAGCCTAAATGAAGGATGAGCTTTACTCAAGCAGATGGAAAAACCACCTTTAGGGAGATAACACAGCCAAGAGGCTTGTACTGTGTTGAGACCATTAATTTGACCATTTCAGTAAGCCTCAAAGGATCAGGGAAAGAGTCTTCTAGAAGTACTGGCAGATGTAAGGACTACAGTTCTTGTACATCTATCAAAATACCAAGTTTGAGCAAATTTTTATTTTGCACCTTCTTTCTGGGAGATTCATAACACATTATTAAAAGCTTAGTATGAACTATTTTATGCAGTAGAACTGTCTTATCAAGATTCATCCTGTTAATGAAAGTAACCTACAGACTAAAAGTAAGAACTTTACAGAAATCTGGGGAAAATGCTTGTATGGTAGTTTAGCCAGTGGTGTTAATGAGTGTAACTCACACTGTTACCTCCTTGAAAGTCTGCTTAGGGGAACAGGGCCAGCTCTGCTGGAGTAAATGCTGGAAGTAATTTGAATCTGCAAGCCGTTCTGGCATTCCTTGAAGAATATTCTTTCACTTGATTGCAGTAATTCAGGAATTTGGTGAGAAAGCTATAAAATAAAATTGCTAAAGAATTTGAGGAATAAATTTCAGAATTAAATAAATAAAGTAGTCGTATATATTCTCCTTAAACTTGAACTGTTTGAACCTAAATTTCAGTGCTGTAAATTGCTGTTTTTCTTTCCTATGTTAGAATAATTTCTCTGCTTAGTCAAAAATCATAGAAGTACAACTTTCTATTTCAGGAAAATCAAGCATGTCATCAAAAGTCAGTGTGAGTGGCTCTAAGCTTTCATCTGGTACAAGCAGGCTGGCCCTTCTCAGACCTACCACAGTGTCATCTCTGGTGGCTGCCAATACTGAGAAATCCAGGAAGCAAGTGAGATCAGCTAGTACTCCCAAAATACCTAGTGCCATAAGCCTGGCTAAATCTTCAGCTTCTTCAGCATCATCTGAGGCTGCAGGCAGTGGAATTCGAAGACCAAGCTCTGTTTCCAGTCTGCAGCAACTATGTCAGCAGAATAAAGATGGAAGTTCAAAAGGAAGCCTGTGTCCAAAGCCCAAGGCTAGAGTTTTGTCTGTTTCCACAAGTCAAACTAAGGCTCCTGTGAAGACTCAAGGTAAGCACGTACTTCATATGACCTGTCTTCTATGTTCATTATTAAAAGCAAATGTTACCTTGAAGGCTTGTTATTTGTTTCATTACCCTTCTGTCCACCTTTGGGAAAGAATTAGTATTTAACTAAAAGATATCTGCTGTAAAAGAAATAAATATGAATCTGATAGCAATTAACAAAAATTTTCTCTTTAGATGCAACACCAAACCAATTGGCACCAAAAGCAGCACCATCTCTTGGATTAACATTTTGTGGCACACCTGGAAGGTAGGGCTTCACTGAAAATCAAATGCACTGAGGCATCCTTCTTAGCATGCATCATGGTTGGGTGTCACAACAGTCTTTTAAAAGTTCTAACTTCATTGTCCAATCACTTGAGAGTTAAATGCGTTATGTCTCTTGGAACTGATTTAAAACAAATCAAAACCCAACAGTAAACCAAATAATCCCTCCCATTCTATTCAGAAGAGGTTTCTTTGCAGTGCTAAATAGACTAAAATAATTCATAAAAGAATTCTTATCAAGTAAAGCCTGTACTATGCTGTGATTATCAACCTTAAGGTGACTACTGTTCTCTTACTGACCAGAGGGAAATGGATTTCTATAATTTGGTGGAATAGTGTTATTCAAACAGTTTCTAGAAGGTATTGGCTAAAGCATGTTCCTCTTCTAGTGCCATAGCAGTCAGCACTCCTATGAAAGCCTCAGAAGATAAGGCCTTCCAGACTTTTTGTTTTCCTGAGAACTCTGCCACCATGACTCCGGCCAGTGTGAAGCGGTCTGGCCTACCTACACCTGTCCGTCAGATCTCAGGGTTCCCAGCAGTGACTCCTAAAACTGTACCAAGAATGCCTTCTTCTGCACGTGCTGCATCTCTTCAGCAGAGCTTCAGCTTTTCTGCCAAAAAGACTTTTACAGCTGGGTAAGACAGAAATCTTCATGTATGAAATGAGTACTGTAGGCAAACTGCCTCTTAGTGAATTCTAGTGATGACTGGGGTTTCAAGGACCTCTGCTATATGTTAGAATAAACCATTTGAGCACAGAAAAGCTGAGTGGGCCTAATAAAAATTTATAACTTGTGACTAGTAAAATGGTGTAAGCCATACTGAAGTGAGTTAATATCTAGCACAAAGAATTACAGCTTTAATAGGAAATTATTTGTATTTCTTGAGCAAAGGAGAAATTTAAGTCTTGTGTCTGATGCTCTGGTGTTATTTTGCTATTGCCTTCAGGGAAATAGCTGATTAAAATGCATATTACTTTTAACTTTTGTTTTATATTGTTGCCAATGGTCTGTAAAATGATACTTTTTAAAGCATCAGTCAAAAAGCCAAGTATTTTGTTGACTTGAACGTTGTTTTCTGAGCAGTTTTACTCATGTTTTAATTCTATTTTTCCTTTTTTTTTCCTGTGAAAGTAGTGTTGCCTTCTTTGTTTTATCCACCCAGCATCTTCTGACAAGGGCCATATATATGTATGCAGACTTGTTTTGTGGCTGGTGGAGAGGAACTGTATTAAAGTAGGAATGATTTATGGCTAGAAAAGTGTCTCATGTTACTTAGGCCAAATGTCTCAAATAGTCTTTTCTCTCAAGGAAACAATTATTCTGTCTACAGTGACTTTATCAAAGTGATCAGATTACAGCTTCTAGTCCCCCAGCCAGTGTCAGTACTTCCTTTCAGCAGGGACTGAACTTTTTTTTTGCATGGGTAGACTATACTTTTTCTGCAGAATGAAGTATTTTGTGGGTAACTAGCATTTATTTAGATAAAAATATGGGAAGCTTTTTGGTCATTAAAGTTTGAAGTAAAAAAGGAGACAATGAGGTTAGAAATTGGCTTTTCTGTCTTTAGTATTAATGCTGATTAAAGAACTCAATTATTGCTGATGCTCTTTTACCTAGTTCTAAACACAAACAAGAGAGTAAGACACAGCTATCTTCAGAAGATGATACATCTCCTCCAGCTGTGCTGCCTCTTGTACTTAACTTCTCACCAGAGAAAGGTGCTACAGAAGGAGCAGAAAATGCATTAAAAGAGGCAGAAGTACAAAATGAGCTCGCTGAAGAGAAACAACCTGAGGTAAGAAATGACAATGTATTTTCCTACAAAACTGCTAAGTAAAGTGCTTGGATTATTTCAAGATAAGGGATAAGTGGGGAAACCACTTCGCTATACATGAAGTTAAAATGTGTTAGAATAATGAAATAATAGGATATTCTGAGTTGGAAGGGACCCATCAGAATAATCAAGTCCAGCTCCTGGCCCTGCACCAGGCACTCCAGGAATCACACTAAACACTTCTAGAACTCTGTCAGGCTGGTACTGTGACCACTTCCTTGGGGAGTCTTTTCCAGTGCCCAGCCACCCTCTGAGTGAAAAACCTTTTCCTGCTATCCAATCTAAACCTCCCCTGACTCAGCTTCATGATGTTTCCTTGAGTCCTGTCACTGATCATGAGAATGAAGAGATTGGTACCTGCCCCTCTGCTTCCCCTCATGAGGATGTTCAAGGCCACAGTAAGGTCTCCCCTCATCTCCTCGTCTCCACGTTGAACAGACCAAGTGCCCTCAGCTGCTCCTCACAAGGCTTCCCCTCCAGGCCCATTGCCTTCCTCTGGATGCTCTCAGATAGCTCAATGTCTTTTTTTATATTGTGGTGCCCAATTGGCTGTAACCATGTGCACCCTCTAGTGCCTATATTTAGCACTGAATATAGCTCAGTATTTCCACTGTGTTCCCATCTCAAATGCACTGTCAAGTACTTGCAGACTGTATATTGTATTTCCACTTTTGGAAGAGTACTGTGAAGTCCTTGTAGGTTCAGTTAGAAAAGTAGTGTTGCAGTCATAAAGCTCCTTCAGGGATTAAAAAAAACCTTCCAAACCCAAAACACTGCCATAGCTAAATTCAGTAACCTAAAATGAGTGCAAATCTGCATACAGTGAGGGAGAATGAAACCCCAAAGTCCATATATAGCAGGAAACTTAAGTGTCAAGTAATTAGTTCAGTGAACACTTCCCCTCTCTCAGGAACGTAGTGGCTTCATGTTGAAAGCCTGGCACTCCAGAGGCATTAAGAAGAAAGGATTAAAGTTGTAGTTCTGAAATATTAACCTGACAAAGTGGTTATTGATTTATAAATACTGAGGTTTAGAATAATCTGTGGATTAATTACATGATGGTATTTTGTCAGTGTGTTCCTTGTTGGCTTACTTGGTGGCATAAGTGTGTGTTTCAGAATTGCTTAGTACATGTATGGGGTAGTTAAACTGGACAAAAGGATAACTATAGTGTGAAGCTGTAGAGAATAGTTTGTATGGCTAAATAACATTGCACAGTAATTGTAGTTAAATCATTTAAGAGGGTTACTAATCTTCTGTTTTAAATTTAACTATACTTTTAAGTGAAAAATTGTTTTATGCCCCAAGGGAAGGGATCTCTTGCTTTGCCTTACCGTGTTTTCCCTGTGATGCTAGCCAGAGAGTAGGAGCTGAGGTTTTTACACTGTGTGCAATGAATCCTGCATGAAAAATACCAAGCTGTAAATTAAGCCTAATCTGTAGTTATTAAAGGTGTATAAGCTAAATTGATTGCCTCAATGTATATGAAGGAAACTTGGTGAACAGGGGAGAAAACCTGAGTTTTTGTTTTAAAGGCTTTACTGATAGATATTGGAGCAGACAAATCTCTTCCACACGCTTCTGAATGTGAAAGTAGACCTTTGATTGACCTTTCCAATACTCCTGAAGTGAGTAAGAGTACTTCTGCAAAGCCTGTGTTACCTGGGCAGATAAAGGTAAGCTTTATTCAAATCATCTGGTGCAAGTTATGTCAGCAGAAAAATGTCAACTGTCTGCAGAGCAGTTCCACAATACTGGAGGAATTATTTAATATTATCTCAATATTATATGTCAAAGAATGAGCATGTTTTTAAAAACCTGAACACAAAAGCTTGAGTTTGGTGCTTGTATTTGTCCTGTAGATACTAACAGGAACCCTAAACAAGAAAAGTACTTGAGAATAATAGAGATTATAGCTGCTAGTAGGTATGTACCACAGTTGACTACAATAGCTAAATTTTTATGCTTTTCTTTCAGCTGATTGATTTCAGTTCTCCTCTTATCACTCTGAGCCCTGATGTAAACAAAGAAAATCTGGATTCCCCTCTACTGAAGTTCTGAATTTGAACTGAAATGAAGAATTCTTAGCAACTGTGATCTTTGAAGTGGTTTTGGTGTTATTCCTCATTCGTGTAATTTTTTGAAGATGGCTGTAGATTGTCTGATGAACTTCATTAACAAAATAGAATTCTAACACTCTTGATGCAGTCTGATAATGATTTTATTCATGGATGTGCTGCAATGGATGTATTTTAACTATGTTGCTCTAAGACAAAAAAATTGGAATTGTAATTCCAGTTTGAATTGGAAGACTGCCTCCTTCTATTGATTGTCATTCGATTCCTCTATGTACAACAAAGTTTTAATTTAAAATAAATGAGTTGTTTGCTAAACCTGTACAAATTAGTAACTTTTAATTTGCATGCTTTTCTATTGTTTCACTAACAAATGCTAATATGTAGATTAAAAACCAGTGGACTTCAGGGTGATGTAGCAAGTTTGGAAACAAACATTTCAGTATTGAATGACAGTAGAATAAATCAACCGCAGTGAGAAGATAACAACTTATTACTGCCAGGTGACTTAGTCGTAGCTGCCCCCAGCAGAGATAAACTTCGGCTTATTCAGGGAGAACGGACATGAAGCAATCACAAGGGGAAGTTTTCTACTGGCTTTTCCCTTATGTGACTGACGGTGCTGGTCCCGTGGCTCGGGGCAGTGGGAGGGGTCGGGCGCAGCACGTGTGGGGGCTGTGGGTGGCCCGGTGGGGGCCAGAGCCCGGTCACGGTCGCGGTCCCAGTCGCGGTGCGCTCCCCTGCGGCTGTCGCCGCTGCCCGGCGCGGCGCGGCGCGCAGGCGCGTGCCGCGGGAGCGCGGGGCGGGCGGCGGTGGCGATGCTGGCGGCCCAGGCGCGCCGCGTGGCCTGCGCCGTGTCCGGCGGCGTGGACAGCGCCGTGGCCGCGCTGCTGCTGCGCCGCCGAGGTGCGGGGCTGGGCTGGGGTGGGAGCGGTGCGGTGCGGCCCGGCCCTGCCGTGCGCCGTGCTGCGGGGCCCGCGCGTCCCCTCTGCACCCCGCGCAGCTGGGGCCGGCCGGCGCCTCTCCCGCGCTCGGCCGCCCTTCGGGCCGGTGGAGCGACCCGCGCCGGGCCGGGCGGCGCGGGGAGCCGGGCCGGGCGGCGCGGGGAGCCGGGCCGGGCGGCGCGGGGAGCCGGGCAGGGCAGCGCGGCGGGCCGGGGAGCCGGGCAGGGCAGCGTGCGGGCCGGGGAGCCGGGCAGGGCGGCGAGCCGGGCAGGGCGGCGCGGGGGGCCGGGGAGCCGGGCAGGGCGGCGCGGGGAGCCGGGCAGGGCAGCGCGGAGGGCCCGGGCAGGGCGGCGCGGGGAGCCGGGCAGGGCAGCGCGGCCGGCAGAAGGGAAGGGCCGGAAGAGAGCGGGCGGGCGGTGTGACTTGGCGTCGCGTTAGGTTGCTGAAGAGCTGGGCTTAGCTGTTACCTAGAGAAATAAACAGCTATGCAGTAACTGTAGTGTAAAATGTAGCACAGGGTTGTTCGTATCTTTGGTTAGATGCAGATGACAAATGACTTATTAAAGTCATTCTTGAGAAACACAGGGTTTGTGTCCAGGCTGCAAAAACTTAGCTTTCTAAGTAATTCTTGCCTTCATTTCATAGGGTACCAGGTGACAGGTGTGTTTATGAAGAACTGGGACCCTCTGGATGAGCAGGGAGCTTGCTCCATTGACAGAGATTGTGAAGATGCTTATCGGGTGTGCCAGAAGCTTGATATCCCGTTTCACCAGGTTTCCTACGTGAAGGAATACTGGAATGAAGTATTCAGGTAGAAACACATTTACAATAGCTGGTAATTCAGTATATTATGGTATATAATATACTGATATATATGTGGTATTGTATTAAAATGAAAAGTAAGAATGGACAGATGAGCAATGGCAATTAATTGCAGTTTTATCAATGCTAAGAGAAAGCCCTGAAGCCTGTTAAATATTGAAGAATTATTTTTTCTCTTGTTTGTATTTAAGGTCAGAATTTATATTTTGCTTTTAATATGTTATTTTTCTTTTTTAGTTAGAGATTTCTGCTTGTGTGAGTGTGTAGCAATTTCTTGGTTGCTGCTTATTTCTTCAGCTGCTGATGTACTGGCCCAACCTTACTTTAACTTGAAAAAAAAATTATTTAAAAGGGGTACTGTTATTCTATATGTGTGTAATTTATGCAGTGCATTTTGCACACATAATGTGTGCTGAATCCAGTTAAGCACAAATGATTGTGACCTAGTCTTGCTTTTTTAAACTTATAACAAATATGAAACTGTTCTCTAAAGAGGGTGCTCAGATTTTCTGTGAATTTGTTGCACTTTAAGCAAAGTTCTACATAGGAAAAGCTGAGAGATTTTTGTGGAAGGTGGGACAAGAAGGGTCATGTTGGTATAACAGCATAATTTATGCACTGGACATAAGTACATAAAAATTGTTCCCTGTTCTTCGTCATCCCCCTTTAAGTAGTGCTGTTATCACCTTACATGAAACTAAGAAATAACCTGTTCATGCTACTTGTACAGCATGTTGAAATGACATCAAGCTGAGCACCAAACTTTTAGACAGTCAGTGAAGAAAACAGCAGAACAGCTCTTTTCTAGGGAAGATAACTCCTTTTTTCCCCCTTTTGGTGTAAAAAAATGAGTAAGTGCTACAAAACTTCTTGGGGTTTATTAGTACAGTGTTTCCTAACATTCTGTTACAAGTGTCTCAGTTTGTTACAGAATCCTTTTTTCTTTACCATCAACACTGATCTTAACTTTACTCCTCCTCTGGATCTCTCTTTAGAGAGTTATTCACCATAAAACACCTTTTGTCATGAGAACAGTTCCAGGTCTTGTCTTTTCCGTGGTTTATGCAAAGACTGCTCCAGTTCACTCTGTCAGAGAGAGATCCAGCAGACACCCTTCATTGCCCTTTCTCTGGTTCTGTGCTTTACTGGAAGCTCTGAATTGGTGTGAGGGTGGCTTTGTGGTGACTCCTTCATCGAACTCCGAGGGTACCATGAGTCAGGTGTGAGCCTGCAAGAGGGAGGCAGCTCTGGATAGACCCAGCTGATTTAATTATTAGTATGAGCTGTTGAATTTATAACTTTTAAAAAGGACTTAGAGAAAATAAGAGATATGTTGCTTTATTTTCTGTTTTTTGATGTCGTGTCACATGGTAAGGAAGAAGCAATTGATTGATTCTATTTCAGATGGAGAAAAGTAAAACCAAATAATAGGATTGCTGCTGTTCTTTTAAATCCAGTCTGTGCTCTCAGTTCTTCTTGAGTGCAGTGGCTACTGACAACAATCTGACAAACAAAATGATGCAGTGATAAGGCCTTTTGATATCTAGGGTAGTGTTGTATGCTGGTTTAATTTTATTAGTTATTATTTCAGCGTTTTCTAAGTAATTATGCAGCAGGGTAGAACTACAACATCGAGAAACTTAGAATTTCTAGGAGGGGAAAAAAAAATGACAGGAAAAAGTCCCTAAGCCCCATGAGTGGCTGCTTGTAGTGACATTATTGCAGCTGAAGTTACTGTCTGTTCTGCTGAGACACTCCTGGTGTGTACCACCATATTGTCCCACTAAATAATTAAATAGGGTTGTTTAATTCTGAAGGTAAGTATTCTGTGAGAGATGAGTAGGATGTGCACAGTGGACAGCCACATCTGCCTAGAGGGAATATTAATTTAATAAAGCAGGGTTACAAAATTGTAAGTGATAATTTGAACCTGTCCTCAGTGCACTTTGTATAAAATCTTCCAAACACTGTTTTTTTGCACAGCAAAATATAATGGATAGTTTATTGATGCCATAAAATGTTTACGGTGACTGGGTCTTCTCTGGGACTGGGACTCAGCTTTTCATGTTTGAACACTGTCCAGTTTCTGATAGTATTATCCATGTTAATGATTCTGATAGACATTTGAGTCTTTATTTTACAGTGACCTCTTAAAAGAGTATGAATTGGGACGGACGCCCAATCCCGATATTTTGTGTAACAAGCACATTAAATTCAACTACTTTCTGCATTATGCTGTGGATAACCTTGGTAAGGCATTTTCAAGTGTGTCAGTACAGGGTGTGTGCCATGGAAATGCTTAAAGGAAACAAACTCTTTAAAAGGTGGAGAAATATTTAAGTTCATGTGCATGCCTAACTCATATCTCTGTAGTTGTGTGTCAGTCATTGCAAAGTATTTTGTTTTAAGATTGCTTTTACATAAAGAATCACAGAATGGTTCAGGTTGGGAGGGATGTTTAAAGATCATCTAGTCCAGCTCCCCTGCCCTGGGCAGGGACATCTTCCACTAGATTAGGTTGCTCATATGTAGGAACAGATTTATTTCAGGGATTTGACCATTAAGTTTTACATTCTTAGGTGGTCCTTAAAGTAAAAAAGCACAAGTCCTGGCATGCTGGTGAATAGTTTGCATTATTTAAATAGAGGAGTACAATTATCGTGAGTGTAAGACTTCTCTATAGGTTTTCTTCTTTTGTTGCTTTCTGCTTTTCTTACTGTATGTTTGCAATTGTGTTTTCAACTGTGATCTTCAGGTTTGTACCTTTATGTTATGTTTGGTTTTTCTTTCCAATAGGAGCAGATGCAATTGCAACTGGGCATTACGCAAGGACCTCACTGGAGGATGAGGAGGTGTTTCAGCAGAAACATACTAAAAGACCACAGAGGCTTTTCAGAAACCGTTTTGAAGTTAGAAATAGTAAGTTGTGTCTTCATTTCATGTTTTGTCTTACATATAAAAGAGAAATTTAAACTGTATTTAAATAGAATCAGAGGTGTTTGTGACTTTATGCACAATGATTACTGACTAAACCCTAGCCTTTGTAGATGGTTGTTTGTGCTAAACAAGGGTATTTACATTAATGAAAATGGCCCTGACTTGTGAAGCATTAAATTTTCTTGTTTTAAGAGTCAGATGAATGTCTGCTATATGGTGAGAAGCATGCTATACCCAAAGGGAAAAAAACTTGTAAACTAAAGCTATGCGAAGCTGCCACAGTGATGATTTTACATTAGAGATTCCCTGTTTTCATTTGTCCACCCCTGGACTTGAAGGGGTTTGCTTCTTTTTTGTTTTAATTTTACCTCTGGAAAGTTGAAGTGGCCCCAGCTGGACCCCCGATCTATATCTGGCAGACTGTGGTTTGCAGATGTTGTGTGTTGTGATGGGCTTCCTTGCCCTGTGACTGAGATTTTGTATCACCAGTAGTAACTGCACTGTTGGCCTCTAGTTTGTGTCAGAGTCAAGAAACACATAAGTAGTGTTTGGACAACAGCACAGCCCTTAATTTTAAAGAGAGGGGGCAGAACGTGATTGATAAAACTACCAATTTTATTTCATTTGGGTAATCAGGAGATTTCATCTGTTTTAAAGAAAAAGGTCATACTCTCATCTCTGAGTATTGGTAATAACTCTACAGATTGCTCAAATCATTGATTTCTAGTAGGGTGATTTCAGGGCAAAACAGTATTTTTCTGAAGAACTGTATACTCCAAGGTATTTGAACCTTCATTCTCTCTTTCACAGGAAATGTGAAAGTTGTTTTTGTTTTTTATATTGTCGATGTCCTTGCCAGTGATACATGCACTGTTGCAATAGATTGAGGCAGTGCAGTGTAAGTCTTTGTGGGATTCTGCACAAAATCTTCTAGATCTTTTTAGTGATGAGAAAATATCCAAATGTTTTTGTTAACATGTATTTGAAAGTGGTAAATCAGAAATGTTGATGGTCAAAGAAAATCAATTCGAACTATTAATAGTAATGATGTTGAAATGCTTTATGTGTTTCACTTTGCAGCTGTGAAACTTCTTCAAGGGGCTGACCTCTTTAAGGACCAGACCTTCTTTCTAAGTCAGATTTCACAGGATGCTTTGAGGAAAACCATCTTTCCTTTAGGGGATTTAACAAAAAGTTTTGTAAAGAAGATAGCAGCAGAACATGACCTTCATCATGTGCTAAAGAAAAAAGAGGCATGGTAACACTTAACACTCTTTTGATTTGTATTTCTCTCTAAAACAACTTTCTTGAACTTTTTGAACTTTAACCTGTGACAACCCATCTGTTTCTGATGAAAAATAGTAATATAATAGGTTGGGAAGCATTTTTTCATATCTGGCTACTTCCTTAAAAGTACCTTTAGGAGCTTGTGGTTAGTTGTGTATTTTAGCTTGCAGGTATTGTGTCTGCTGCTGCATCTCAGAAGAATTAAGATGAAGGTGAATGTATAGGATGTTATGAGCCTAAAAGAAAACATCCTCTATCACAGCAAGGAAGAAGCTTTTGCTCTTTATTCTCCATAGCTTTTAAGAACTTCCTCACTTAAAATCATTCCTCAGTATGTCTTTAGAAATTGGATCATAGTGTTTGTCTACATTTACTTTTTTTAAAAAAAAATTATGGTTCTCTGAGAGCTAAGGCTTCATGAGTTGATCTTAAAAACTGTAGTGCAGACAGTAGTTATGTTGTTGATGCTGTCTTGATTGCTCTTTGTGCTTATTATTCAGCCTCAGTAAATGAAGGTCTGAAGAATGTCAGCAGTCACTGGAAGGAAGAGAAAAGCCTATTTGGTTCTGAAAGTGTTTTTTTTCAAGAGATGGACCATCATTGTATCATTTTGTTGTTTTTGTGCTTTAATATGAAAGAGACGTCGGTTTTTAATATACATACAACCTAGTCAGCAAGGTTAATGTATTTATTGAACAGATATTCCATTTCCCATTATCACTCTTACTTCTGTGCTTACAGCTCTCACCGATTCTTTGTTACAGCAAATGTTTATGAGATGCCTAGGATAGTTTGGGATACACGAGAGGGGAAAAAATCTTGGACAGATTATTAATAGACAAGATTTCAAATGTTTCCCCTGCTTTTGAATATTCAACTCCATGTTTCTTTTTCAGAGTATGGGGGTCTGTTTCATTGGTGAAAGAAACTTCGAAAATTTCCTTCTTGAGGTAAGCAACATTAAATCTCTGACAATCTTTTTTTTTGTTCTGGTGTTCAGTTTTTAAAAGATTGTCTATAGAAAAATCTCTAGCAGCTTGTGACCCACTGTAAGCAGCAATGTCCCACCTCCCTTTGCAGCTACAAGCCTAGTTAGAAGCTGACAGCCACAGCCTGTAGAAAGTATCTTGCCCCTCTACCAGCTGTCACTCATTTTCTGGAGCAAAAGAAGTGAACTCCTGTACCTGCCAGGCTCTGACAAATGGTTGGAATGTGAGAGAGACAAAGTGCTGGGTTCTGCTGTCTCCTAGCATATGTGAGGATGGGGATGTGAAGCCTAGAATTACTGCTCATAGGGACTGCCCTTCCTGCTTTTCTCTGAGAGCAGCATCAAGAAGGAGTCAGTAAGCTGCATGGGCAGAGTTTGCTTCTTGAAGAGTTGTTTTTCATCTTTGAGAGAATGTAGTGACAGAATCTGAAATATTCTGTGAGGTTTTCTTGGGCTGTCTTGTGACTTACCCCTTCCTCTTTGTTAGTATTTGGAACCTCAACCAGGTAACTTTGTTTCCATTGAAGATAAGAAGGTGATGGGAAGACACAAAGGTAATTGGCTAACCTACCTTAATAACTTTTAGATAAATGGAACAATACTGCTTATATTTGGAGGGACAAATTTTGGGAAATTCCAAAGGAGTCTACAGGTTTTACCCAGTTTGTTAAACCGGGTAACAGGAAAATTTGCTTTATACAATATTAGAGCCCTGAACTAGAATTGATTTTTGGTTATTTGTTCCGTATTGCAAGAAAGCAAATAATTATTAGGGTTACCCTGTTGATACTAAGTACTTGTTATTTTAATACCAAGAGACCATTGTTCACTTAATTCCTTCAAAATGACTGTGCTTCAGTTCCATATTCTTTAGTACCTAAACTTTGCAGAAGAAAATGCACCTCAGTGATGCACAGAAGGATGAACATGGGCACCTTAACTTTTCCTTTTCTCCTGTGTGTTCTTTCTTTGCTGTCCTCAATTTAAGCTGCCAGAACTGAATTCCTCTCCCAAGTAATTTATGGTAATAATACTGGTACATAAAAGTAAGGGAGACTGGCAAGACTGAATGGTAGATAACCCACAAATTGAACCTGAAATAAAGAAATGTGTGTCTTTTATGAGACCTAAGAACGGCACAGTTGAAATGGATTAAGTTGTAATCTTTAGTTTGCATTTCAGGGACAGTTGAATTTCAAGGTGTTAGTTTAGTTTGTGGCTGGCCATCTTCTCTAAGACAGCTTGGTTTGCTATTCTTTGTTTAGTAGTAAAGTTTTAGGGAAATTATTTTAATGTCTTCTTCTGAGAGTAAGAGATGAAAAGTTGCTAGCAGCATTCCATTTCCATATTTCTTTAGGTTGGTTCCTCTTTACAATAGGCCAGAGGGCTCGGCTGGCAGGCCTCAAGGATGCCTGGTTTGTTGTAGACAAAGACGTCAGCACTGGAAATGTCTTTGTGGTGAGTTAATTTACACTTGGTTTGCAAATGACTAATGCACTAATGCATGCATTTTGTGACTGCTGCTGATTGCAACGTGAGCCTAACCTGAGCAGAATTCTTGACTTTCCTCTTGGGGGAAGCAAGAACCAACTGGCATAGCATCAGCAGATGTGAAACATCTTTTCCAAACAGGCTTTTCATGAGCACCAAATTGTTTTAGATTTTGGCATAGAGCTTTTCCAAGCAAAGGGCAAATGCTGAAAAGAATCAGCCAATCTCTAAACTCTCATTTTCTACTCTAAAGCATGAGGGTTTTATCTTAGTTGTGATGTGGTTTATAAAATGTGTATTACCTTGGTTTATGATATATTGCTGTTTTGTTTTTCTAGTAAAAGAATGAGGATACAGTGGCACAGTTTTATGATTTTGAAAACTGAGGCAGAACATATATGATAAGTAATAAATAATTGGTATGTTAATGGCTAACCATATGAGGTGATGCAGAATTCTGCAGCTTGCTAGCACTGATAATATTTCTTCCTGTTCATGCAGTTGTTACGCTTCCTGGATACTGATGTGATTATAATGAGGTGTTCTGCTACTTGTTGATGTGCCAGTGCAGGAGACTGCAAAAATCAATCAAATGAGAATTAATAAGAAACAAATAGGAGCACTAAGAAAAAATGTTATGTCTTGAAGCGAGTTTGTCAAAGGCAATGCCTTTGCTGAGGAGGTGTTAATTTGGGAAGTTGGAGAAGAGGCAGGTAGCATCTTGTTAAGATAGGATAAAGAAGGTCAGATTTCTGAACCCAGCTTGAAGAAGGCAGAAATGCAATTGGAGGGAAAAGCATACAGGAAGAGAGACATTATTCTGAGGAAATTGACAAATCATTCAGGCTTGCTTTAGCCTAATTTAAATGCTAATAAGTGTTTGCTTTCTTGCTTATTGCCTTCATTTTGCTATGGCTTGATGCTTCTTCTGTATTTCATGCTTCACTTTACAAGTTACATGCTCTTTGGCAAAAACATCAGCAATAAATAAATGTGTTTTAAGGCACCAACAAGAGATCACCCTGCTCTGTACAGAGACCTCCTGCGGACAAACCGAGTGCACTGGATAGCAGAGGAGCCTCCGGCAGAGCTGGTCAGAGAGAAGATGATGGAATGTCATTTCAGATTTCGGCACCAGATGGCACTGGGTAGTCAAACCTTTTTCTTTTGTCTTACTCAGTTTGTGAATCTCTGGTAGCATTGTCGTGTAGTTCTACAGTAATAGTGGATAGGTTTTGGCTTGGCCTTCCTGATTCTGCAGTGTCTTACAAAACAATTCTCTACAGTAGTATCTTGACTTAGATCTCTTTAGCCTTGGTTTTCTTCTTCAACCTGAACATAATGGTTAACTGATAAGGTGTTTGAACATTTTCTGCTCTAGTGCCTTGTGTCCTGACTCTAAACCAAGATGGCAGTGTGTGGGTAACACTAGTGAAGCCAGCAAGAGCTATCACACCTGGACAGGTAAGTTATTAGAAGTAGTTTTCCTTCCATTTTTGTGTTTTACCTTATTTGGCTAGTAAAACAGAGGATCTTTTTTATTAGCTGGAGCAAAGTAATTAATTTATTTGTATGTGAGAGTGATTAGCTCTATTTTGACTATTTATCCACTATTTTAAGGGAGATTGTTTTGAGTTTTAAAGGATCTGTTGTTATGTGTATAGTCTAAGAACAGAATTTTAGAAATACATGGAAGTGTCTCTGGTTGTATATGCAGAAATTGAAACTGTTGTTGTTTGCAAGAAATAGATTTTAGAAGGCAGTAATTTGGTAATTCCCTTAATTTGGGTTTAGTATGCAAGCCTGTTTAGTGAGACTGTCTGGTGAATTCCAGAGCTGAGAAGAGGTGCTGTGCCTAAAAGGGATGCCTTTTAACATTGCCAGTATAAAGATACTCCATCACATTGCAGCAGACTGTCTCTCAGGCATTCCCTGCCTCCCTTCTCCCAGCATACGTCCTACCCACCCTCCCCGATCCTTGGGGGCTTGTGGGACATATCAGGAGGGGAATTTAAGAACTGTTTGTAGTGGAGGGAAGCTGAGAAGAATCCAGCCAGAGCTTGTGGGAGGCAGGAGAAGCCCCTGAGTGCCAGGAGCTGCTGAGCCTGTAGCCAGGCTCTGTGCTGACAGGTAGTGAGGCAAGGCAGGTCTGGGCTCCCCTCTGCTGCAGGAGCCTGCTGAGCACACCAGGGAGCTCCAGTTCCTTCCTTGCTGATGGTCTGCTGCCATAGTCCTTAGTCCCCTTCTTGTTTTGACAAGTGCCACTGTAGGCTGGGCACAGTTTTCTGGGGAAGGTCCAGTGAAGATGCAGATGATCTTATGTATGTCATCCCCTTTGGAAAGGAAACTTTTCAGCACAATCCACTCTGCCTCAGTAACTGAAGGGTTTTGAGATAGCCTTGTAGAAGTTAATGATGAAATTTCCACCAACATGTTTATAAATTTACACTCATGTGAGCCTACAAATCCTCTGTGATTTGGGGGTTTTTGTTTGTTTTGTTGGTTTTTTTGTTGGGTTTTTTTGGGGTTTTTTTTAAGATTTAGACAGAACAGATAAAAATTGGTCACTGTCCAGCAGGTCTTGCACAGCCTGCAGTTGCTCACCATGGTTTTTGCAGCTGCTAAAAAGACTCTCCCTGTGTTTATCTCCTAGTTTGCTGTGTTCTACAAGGGAGATGAGTGCCTGGGCAGTGGGAAGATCGTGAGGATGGGCCCATCAGTGTATACCTTGCAGCAGGGCAAAAATCGAGAGGAGAGTCCAAAGAAAGAAGAGGTTGACAAAATAGAACCAGCAACATAACACCTGGGATTGTTTATTGAAGGACTTTGGAGAATTTGCTGCTTGAGAACAATAAAACTATAATAAATGTGGTTCTTAAGGCCAGTTAACCAGAGCGAGTCCCAGCTCTTGACTGTTAACACTGAAGAGAGTTTAAAACTAAAGCCAGTCTGGTGCAATTTTGCTGGACTGTATGGTGCTGTTTATATTAATATGTATCAAGGGATGTCCTAAGGTGTTCTGTAATAGTAGTAACACATACAAGAATTTTAATACAAAAGTCATGGCTGAAATAATAAATCTATCTCTTATACGTAAGTAAAATGCTTTTTTTCCCCTTATTTAAAGGTACCTGTCCTTATTAAAGTACGTATGTTATTTTACACTAAATGTATGTTTGTGCTTTGAACTCTGGAAGAGGAATGAATGATGTTTAAGTTCAGTATTTGGAATGAACTCCAGGCAACAGATACTTATTTTTCATTTTCCATAGTTTTATAAAAACGCTTTGGATTCTTAAACTGTATTAAGTAGTCACTTCAGATGTTTACATAAAACAGAGTTACAAATCTTAGGGGATTAACAGTCTTGAATGTTAATGTTTTCACACAAGTGACTATAAATTTTCTGTTACCTGTAGAGGTATGAGGCTGTTTGTTTTGTTTCCTGGAGAAGAGAATGCATTATTGTGCTTGAGAAAAATGCAAATTCACAAGAATTTCCTTATTGCGAATCAAGCTTAATATAGACCTGATAATGTCTCCAAATGGATCCAAATGGAGTGCTCTTAAGGAGAGCTGAATACTTCATCCAAATTAAATAGGTTTATCAGGACTGGGTGCATACTTAGGACACCCCAAACTTATAGTAAAACTTCTTTGCAGCAAGTTAGCAAAAATGAGTTCCTGCCTTTCAGCATGGTGATAGAGGGTAACTGTTCCTGAAGTACCATTATGCAGGAGCAGGACTTCCTGGTGGTGTAGAATTGTGAGATTTTAACTGGCAGTGAGATCCCAGGTTTGCTGAGAGCTGCTGAGCCAGTGCCTCACAGCAAGAAAGGTTAACCATGTCCTGCTTGTAGAACAGCTGACATTGGCTGCAATGAATGTCTGCTACAGAACTTGCAGAACTGAGGCTTTTAAATATATTCTCTGCTTCCCTTTTTTTGTTTAAGCATCATTCACACTGGACACAGCAATAGCCCAGGATGGCTAATGCTGGAAATTCAGAAGCTAACGTGGTGGAAACCTCTCCAGTAATGGTCTCTATTCACTTTATAGGCTCAGAGGACTTTGGTTTTTATCATCAGAAGTGAACCTCATGGTTCTGCTGAAGAATCCTCATCTGAGGTAGAGGTGAATATGGACAATGTTTGGTTAGTACAGACTCATTGTCTGAGAAGGTTGAAGGCTGCAGCTCAGCCTCTTGCCATAGTGACAAGCAAAGCCCTTTGGCATGATGAAGGGATTGCTGCTTTTGCTCCCAATGAACCTCACCACACTGCTGTGAGCTAGGAGTTAGTGGGCATTTGTGAAATCCAAACTGCAGATAGCTTCTTGCATGGGATGCTTCACAAGAGGCTGCACGTGTGCAGCAACACCACACTTGCATGTTTAAACCAACACTCCAAACAGCTTGGAAACAGGGAGGTAAAGGAGTGAGGTGAGAGCAGAGGTTGGTGCTGGGTCAGGCGGCTGTGTGCCCTACGAGGGACCATCACTGACACCATTACTCACACAGCCTTTGCCAAAGCTGCAATTTGGCCAAGATTAAGCTTGAATGGGGTAGGAACAGTCTGGCAGATCAATTTCCTGTTTCATATCTATTACAGAAGATTAGCATCAATGTGCTTTTTAAAATTCGTTGATTTGTCTTTTTTTTTGGTCATTTCTTCTGCCACTTTGGGCAACAGATTGCAAGCAGGTGATTTCACTTTCAAGTTGAGGTCACCTCATTAAGTTTTTGAGGTCTTGAAACATTTGGTTTCAAGGACTCACATGTATAACTATTTAGAAAAGAACTTTTCCCTCACAAAATAGAAAATGTGATAAGGAGATTAGGATCATGTAACTGAAAAACCACAAGTTGTGTCAGCTAAGGCTGGGTCTGAATTGAAATCTCTGTTGTGCCCTGTGAATATATTTGAAGCCTGTGTTTCTGAGTGTATAATGGCTGAAAGATTGCATTCCAAGTGCAGTTTTATTCCAGAAGTGCTTTTGTAAAACCTGACTTAGTTGCACTTCTGGTTTTGCTCCATCTTGGCAGTGTTCCTGCCCCAGCTGGTGCTGAAGGACAGAAGTGTCCCCATGCAAGGAGAGCAGGGCTGTCCTGTGAATCTGTCTTCACCTGGTTTGGAACATTGAGATGTTGCATAGGTGTGCTGAAGCATTTCATTTGCACTATGGCAGCGCAGTATTTACAGTCCAGCAGTAAATGCATTGGCTCTTAGTGTTTGCATTGGCTTTAGGGCAAACTGAGCATTCACTCTCTTTAGCTGCAAACCACATGAAACCAAAGCTGCTGTTGTTTTCATAAAGCTTTATCCTTTTTGAAATCTATATTTTTAGCATATTTACAAGCAAAAAAAAAAAAAAAACCAAAAAAAAAAAAACCAGATTTTTGGATGCACCATTGCACCATTAAAATTTGTACTTTTATATATGTGAATATCGAATCCAGCCCCTATGGACAAGGCTGAGCTCTCCCTGGAAGATGGGAGGTGAGTTTGTGCAGCCTCCTGTGCAGCCTCTGCCCCGAAGGCAATGAGATGGGACTGGAGTGAAGGTTCACAGCACAGCCTCTGCTGCTGGGGATTTCAGGATCAGGCTGTTTCAGAGTAAAGGATACAATTTCCCCTTCCACCTTTATTCCCAAACCAGAATTTTCTAACCTCTCTTTGTCCAAAAGAACCCTTTCAGCTTGGAGTCTTTGGCACAGGAAGGGCTGGGAAGGGTCTCTGCTGTCCCTGCTTTCCATGGGACCGTGTTGGGTTCTGCAGCAGGGGATGGCACAAAGAGCTGCAGGGGGATATCAGGGCCATCAAACACCCTCGGATTTAAGTTTTAAGCTAATTTCTCTGCATTTATATGTATTTACATGCTTTAAAGCATTGAACAAAATGAAATGATCTATGATGAATGTGGTAATCACACCAATGTGGTACACACCAGTGATGCAGAGAGGTGATGTGCCATTTTCAGCTTCAGCACCAGGAGGCACCAGGGCATCACGGTCATTATCCTTTCCAACCTCGGGCAACAGTGCTAGGAGATTGTGGCAATTAGCCCATCTGTAATTGTGAGATTTTCCCTTTTGTTTTAGATTTTTGCTGAGCCAATGCATTGGAAGAATTGCCCCTCGGTGGGTTTGCTCGCGGCAGGGATAAAGCTGCCCAGGCATGTCAGCACGGCCAGGAGCTGGCTGAGAAGCAGCACCCTTTAAGAGCCAAACTCTCACTCTAAGGCTGGGCAGAGACCGTGGTACAGGTCAGGCCAGTGATGGCCTGGCAGCAGGGAAAACACACCTTTCCATCAGAGTTCAGGTCCTGCCTGCCCTCTTTCCCCTCTGCCAGGCTGTGCAGGTCATTTGTTTCCTGGTCACTCTCAAATTTCATCTCATCTGGTTCTTGAATGGGTGGAGGTAAAAGGGAGATTTTTTTTTTTCCTCTTGAGAACTAGTACCAGATTCTTACACTTCTTTGAATATGTGAGGGTTCTGATGAACACTGACTTTTGAGGTTTTTCTTTTCTGAAATACCTTACTTTTTACTACAGCATAGCACCAGCTACAGAAACTTGAGAATACAAAAAGTGAATGGACTCCTCATTCTATGCAGCATACAGAATAATTTCTTCAATACAAAAGAGCTTCCAACTCATTCTGCAAGTTTAAGGTCCTAGAAGCAATCAAACACGTGGACAGATACCCCTTTAAACAGAGCCTACCTGGAGAAATGAAGTTTTTTCGGGTGGCTGCCCCACTCTGATAGTTCAGTGGTACCTTTCCCATTCAATAGCGCCATCCTTTGAGGAGGCTCAGGAAAATACCAGCCTTGTAATTGCAGCATATCCGTGGTGAAAAGAGCAGAAAACCTACTTCCAGTAAGAAAATTCATCAAGACAAAGGTGAGCTGACTACTCTGTCCTGGGTTTCTCCAGAAGTGCTATGGGGATTCATGACAGAAATTCCTCTGGTGCTTTGCATTCCTGCAGGGCTCCTGGGTTTGTGTCCTTGGGGTTGCATGAGCTGGATGTAGTCTGCAAGCAGTGTTGGTGGCAGTTCTGGCTGGCAGATGGGACATCTGGGTTGTATCAAAAAACTTCAAGTAGAACTCCTAGACAAATGGTGAATTCTTCCTTTTCTCTAAGAATGCCCCTGGGAGGAAAGAGATATATGTAGCACTGACTTCGTGGGAGCCAGCTGTTTCATCCCTCTGTGCATCCAGTTCTCTTTGTATTTCAATGAAATTTGATCAGAGCAGAGGCAGGAAGTCCAGCCATGTCCTTGGGAGCAGGGAAGATGCCCCATGTGCTCCTCTTCCCTGTGGCAGGTACTGGAGAGATTTCCTCTGTCTGCCTCCCAGTCTGCTGTGTTCTCCAGGGCTGATAAAGACCAGCACAGCAAAAAATCCTGTGCCCATTTCTCTGTGCAACACAGGAGGAGAGACGGAAAACCAGTGATGAAATATTTATTCTCTCATTTGAAGGCCTTCAGTGAAATTTGCATCTAAAAAAGGGTAGCACAGATCTCTTTGGAAATCTGTCTCAAAGGCTTCATCCCCAGCCCTGCTGCAGCTCCTGCCTAGTGGCAAAGCAAACTCAGCTGGTCTGATATGGTCTCATTACACTTTGTATGAAACTATAAACATAAAAGAAAGATGGATTGTAAAAATAAAATGTACTGGTATGCAAAAATAGGATAACTAGCCATGTAGCATCTGGTGGATCTCAGATTGGTGCTGGATTAAAGGTATTTTTTATTTTAATCTCGTCATTTAACTACTCTTTACACATTTTTATCTCTCCTGAGAGAGTACACGAAGGACTATAGGCCATGGCACACCAACAGCTCCATGCCTGTTAGCAAATTTGCTATATGTAGTAAAACTGTATGACAACCTCTTACAAGTTTGAAAGCTATAACACCTTTAGAAATAAAACAGAATAATCTACACTGGATTTAAATATTAAAGGTGTTTTATGGTATAATATTGGTACACTGAGTTAGTTTTACACCTGCCTTTTAGGGTGAAGGAGACAGCACAAGAAGAATCTCTGATCTCATTATCAGCCAGGTGTTGAGCTTTATTTAACACACAACCATTTCATGGAGCAGAGACTGTCCTCATGTGGTGTGTCTCCTCTGCACTGCAATGCAACAGTGGAGCATGAACTCCAGAGCAGGCAGGGGAATTCGATACTGAGAGGAGAGCTGAGACTGGTGACTTTTAAGGTGGCTCCCTGCAGGCTGCCTTCTTTCTGAGGCCAGAGGTGAGCATCACTAATGGATCAGGAGAAACATGTAAATACTGTCTAAGCACAATAGATTGATCCTGGGAATTAGAACAGGCAGCTCTGCTCTGGTGCTTCTTGCCACAACTGTCCAAGGCTTTAATTACCATGGGCTTCGTGTAGTTAATGCTGCTGTACTGAGCACCTGCCATGAAAAGCCAGCCCAGCAGAGGCCAGGCTTGAAGCCCCCACGTTAAACCTCCTAAGAGGCATGTTTAACACAAATGGAGCTTGCAGAATCCCAAGGGATGCATGGTGTATCTGTGAATCACCACAGAGGCAAACTAAGCACTCTGCAAGGAACAAGAGTGCTTTGTTGCTGCTTTGCTCCAGCAAAGGAAGGGCTTTGACAGAAGGCCCTTTGGGTTTACCTCAGCTGCGATGGCACTGGCTCTGTCCTCAGGTCTTGAGGAGCTGCCCTATCACTGTGCTTGACATAGCCTAGATAAGATCAGCCAGGAAAATGTTTTTCCTTGGACAACCCAGTGGAGAAAGCTGTGTGTCAGGAGTGCTTTGATGGCAGCTCAGTCCCTCCTGACCACCTGCTCACTCCCATTCATTTGGCCATTTTGTGCCAGCAGTATGAACCCTGACCCCTAAAGCCCCTAAGCCAACTGGACTTTTCCCTGATCCTTTCCATCCCTGAAACCTGTGCATCTGGAAGTGATGGAGTTAGCCATTCTAGGCATTTCTGATTGTTTTATCCAGGAAATAAACATGTAATAAAAGGTATTGATTCTTCTCAAAATCAATGGCTGATTTATGGTTTCCCCTGGAAACTTGTTTACTTTGCTGGCTCCCAACCACAGCTGCTCCTTCTTTGTATGGGATTCAGTGGGATGTTCCTAGCCTGAAGGGAATGGATCATTCACAAAGACCCTCTGCTTCAGCTGCTCTACTTATACATACACAGAACTTCCCAGGCTCACTGTTTCCTTGAGCGTATGAATATCTAACAAAAACACAGACCCAACTCTATGTTCTCTGCTTGGAAAGCGCAGTACAGGCTGAACTTGCAAACAAGATCATTCAACTTGAACTTCAAAAGAGCTTCCATCAAATGACCAAAAGCAAGAGGTTTTCCTACACACTAACCCAGGGGGTTGCTGGGTTTGCAAACTGTTACATCTCTAGAGGGGAAAAGCCCCAGCCTGTAAGAAACTAGTACAGCAAACCACCCAGCTGGTTGTGCTACAACTGTTTCAATCAAAGAGGCTGGCAGCACCTGGAAAGCTGGAGCTGTGAGCTTCTATTTCCTGGGCACATCTCATGTAAAATGATGGCTTTGAGGAAGTCAGGAGGGGCCCCAGGAGTCAGGGCATGCTGGGCAGGGCAGCCCCACGTTTTGGCCAAGGATGGCCCTGGCACACGCAGCAGCTGTCAGGAGACAGGGCACCTCGCACCTTCAGCACAGTTCTCTCCCTAAGAGGGGTCTCAGCTCTGCTCCACCTCTGCGGTATCTCCTGACCCAGGGCACAGGCTGGGCTCTCACAGCACCTCCATGAAGCATCAGTCCACAGGGAAATCAGTCTGGGCCTCCCTTCAGATAAAGACAATGTCTTGAGACTGTGCAAAATTTTAGTTTGGAGGAGTGGGTACTCTGTTCAGAAGTATCTTTGAGCAGAGGGATGGCAGCAGCAGATGTCTGACCAAGGCAGAAGGGGACACACCAGCACAGTGCAGAGCTCTGGGGGTTCCTGGGGGCACTTACAAATGCTTTGAAGTATTTAGAAGACAGTAATGAATTAACACGGTCTCTGCCACACACACTTCAGATTAATCTAATTTTCTTTAATACAGTGCCAGCACAGTGGATAAAGGAGCAGCAGCAGCAGATGGAATGTGTCTTCAGTAAGTGGTTTGATACTGCCCCACACTCTATTCTTACACACAAAACACTGTCAGTGCAGCTGATGTTAATTGATGAGGTAGGTGCAAAACTTGCTTGGCAAAAAGTGTTACAAAAGCCCTCTTGGGCTTAGTTTTATTTTATATTTTCATTCATAGTTTGAATGATAAAATAAAAGGTAGCTTGTAAAGGTTGCAGATGCTGCCTTCAGGCATCCTCATGGACAGGACTAAAATCCAAAATGAGTATGAGAAACTGGAGGATGGATTGAAAAATCAATAGACAGAAATGGAAAAGGATCCAGTACAAATTGCTTATTTTAGGGAGGAGAAGTGAGTTGCACATGTGTGAACCAGAGCATAAAGGCAGGGCAGAACCTCTGCAGAGGAGGCTGTGAGGCCCAAATGCATCTGAGACTGCCCCTGGAGCTGCAGGTGGTGTTGGTGTGGACAGTGGTGACATCTCACCAGGGCTGCTGGGGATCTCCTTCTGTGACCCCCCAAACCCTGGCAGGAGCATCCCCTGCAGCTGAGTGGGCTGTGTGCCTAAGCATGGCATAAGGATTCAGACAAACTAACTCATCATCCTCAGAAATGCTATTGCAGGCTATTGGCAATTCTACTGGAATTAATTATTGTTTACGACTTTTAGACAGATCCCTGAGTATATTTGAAGATATTTGAGTATATTGAGTTGTTGAAGAGGCTGGGCTACATGACTGCTTATGTTACTGCAGCCTTACCATGCCATGCTGCTGCCAGTGGTGCATCTCTTATGGAATTTTTTTGCTACAATTTGCTTAGGCCAAGTATCATTGTAAAGAGTAGGACAGAAAAGTGAATGAAATGGAGATTTCTTAAATTATTTTCTTTTTTTGGGGGGTATTGGCAGGTGTACTGCTTTGCATTGTGTGCACTGCTCTGGTCTCTTCTCTCCCTGTCACCACGAAAAATGCTATAGTTGACCTGGTAATAGGTTGAAGAAGGGCAAGAAGGAAGGGCAAAAAGTACAGCAGTGTTTCTGCACATGGAACAGTTACAGAGATCCAAGCTGCCCAGCTGGAAAGAGATTACTCAAGTGCTCTAGGACAGAGCCTGTCTCTCTCTTTGACCTAGAGAAGGTGACTGAGAGATGATTGTCACTGTCTCTCCTGCTGCAAGCAGCAAAGGTGTAGGGGACAGCAATGAAGCTGAAGGAAGAAATATTTCTTGCTGCTTGTGACTGAATCAGGCAGCCTGCTGTGTACTAGAAGTTTAAATGGATCCAAAAGAACATGAGAGATGTATGAGGGAAGTAGATGGGTTGCTGGAGACAAGCACAACCGCTCCCTTTGGGAAGCCCTGAGCTGCAGAGAGCTGGGGGCTGTGGACCCTGCAGGGGCCACCTTGCCACGTAACGTGTGTCTGATAATCCTCTTTTCCTAAACATATGCTGTAGGTCGCTACTGGAGACAGGATCACAGGCTGGTCTCTCCCTTCACTAACCTGCTTATGTGAAAGCCTGAGGCTTATTTCTGCTTCTCCAATGCTGAACTAATACTTGAGAAACAACTCAGTGTTCCATCAAATAAGGCACTTGTACAATAAAATTAAAAACAGTTTCCCTTTGGGATAATTACTTGAATTTGTTTAGTGGCAAGTTTTGGCAGAGCTGTTTCCAAACTGAAGATCCTGAAGATCTGATTTTGCTCCTAAGTCAGTAGCCAGGCTCTCTCCACCTGGCTTCACACTGGCCAGTTGACATTGAGAAATACTTTTATTTCCAGAAAGCTGACAGACATGTGCAGGTCCCTGCTGTGCCTTGTGAGATGCATGAATGAGGATTTGCACAACAGGCTGGAAAAGACTGAGTGAGCAGGACCGTGGCTTGGGAGAGTCAAGGATGGAGCCCAGACTGCCCGAGAAGGCCCTTCTCTTGTCACTCCCGGCAGGCTGTCGTGGGCTGGGCTGGCTGCCACTCCCCTCGAGCTGCTCTCACACATCCTTTTCTAAATCTGATGCTTTCCTGGTGATCTGCTTTGCTCTGGGTTTCCTGAGGGCATTTCTCTTCCATGGACCATGTCCCACGTCTGAAAGATTCCGCAGGTTTGGGCTGAAATGCGACGCACACTGTGCCAGCACAGGGCCCTGGGCTGCAAGGGGATGTGCACTGGCTGCTTGGTGCTGTACAGCCTCTGCTGAGATGGGTACCTGGATGTTCCTGCCCTGCTAATCCCCAGGAAATGCCATTTGCACCCTCATTATCTGCACTGCACTTAAAAATAAGCCACCACAGGAAGAATACAAGTTCAAAAAATTTCTTAATTTATTGTAAATTCTCCTTTCATCTGTGCTGCAATTCCAGTGTTCTGCACATTAATAAATATACATTTGTTAAAAAAACCCAAACTTCCAGTGTCTAATCTGCCATAAAGCTTTTAAAAAGTCATAAAAATAGGTTTTAATTTTTTTGTCATTAATACAACTGACCCTCATTTACTGTGACAATTCTGATCAAAATAAAAACTACCTACATCTACTGGGACAAAATATACATACACAGATGTAAGAACAACTAGCATGGGTTATACACAATGCCTGAGCACACAGCCAAGTGCCAGACCCTTAAAACATTCAAAATTTTTTTGTCAGAAAATGTCACACAGAATGTTGCATAATTTTTAAAAGACCAGCATATTTCCTCTCTCTCCCCTTCCAAAGCCCTCCTTGATACTTTGAAAATGCATAGGAATATAATGAAACCAAAATTACAGTATACAGTTTCTCATCTTTTCCCCAACTCCTGCATTTTATTTAGCCCAATTTTCTGTTCCTTCTCCTTCACACACATTTGCACAAACAATAGCCAGTGTTTTGCCAAAAGGGCTGCTATGGTGAGCACGAGCTCCTGAAAGCCTTGTTGGCAGAGAGCAGGCACAGGCACACCATTGTCATCCTGGGAGTCACATATTCCCACTGTGGGAGCCACCAGCTGGGCTCTGCCTCACGCTGTTGGATGCAAACTTTTCACATCTTACTTTTCCTCTTTTTGTAAACATTGCAGAAGGTGAAGACAGCAGACAGGACACGCTTAACTTTCCTATGCTTGTGAAACCAGCACATTTTGTGGGAAACGTGAAACCTTAAGCCTTCCATGAACTTTCTGAAATATCAAAAAGACCAGGGCTTTGTCAAAGAGCTGGGCAGACAAATCTGGACATCTTTTAAGTCTTGTATTTCTGCTTTGATTAGCAATGTGCTGGATCCAGTGCGCAAAAAAGAGGAAAAAAAATATTGCACCTGAGGCAGAACTTGACCCATAGGAGGAGGGCCCTCTCCTTGGGACATGCAGAGTGCTGGTTTGTTGCAGAGCTATACACTCACACCAATTATTTTCTTGTTCTTAGTAAGGGAAATACTGATTTGACTTCTTCCAGACAAGGACTGTGTTGAAACTGTACACAAAGATATGTGTAGGCCTTCAAGTTCAGCTCCTGAACACTTCAATGCACTTATGAGAAGAGATCAAAATACCAAAAAAATGAAAAAAACAAATTTTTGTGGGTTTTAGAAAGGTTATGAGAAAAACATACTGTGCCCTTAAAGTGTTCCAAGATCTGTTAACAAAACTTATAAATTATAGTAATGGATTTTGATGTAATCTTTACTGTATTTGAAAACTACATTGTGTCTGAAGGTGGCATCCATCCTCAGTTACTTATCAAACGCCAAATTCAAGTAAAATTGTGCAATGTTCATATAAAAAATATCAAAACATCTTTTTAATTGATTTCCTATTATCAAATTAAGAAGATCAGTATAAATGTAAAATATACAAAGGAACTTTTTCTTTAGCAACACCATACAAAATATATAAAAGTATCTACACTTTTTATATATATATATAAAGGATTTTTTTTTCTTAAGACGACATGTCCATAGAGGGGTGGACAGAGATGCTGGCATAGAAACCGAAGGACACTTGTTGCGATATTCCTCCCTAGAGCACAGCAACCTCAAGGATTCATGCTGTAGCCACCAAAACTCCACAAGAGACACCTCCTAGTGCTTGTCTTCACGCTTATTGTAGGTCCACTAGGAAGCAATGTGTTTTTCCTTGGTTCTCCCCTGTAACAAGCAACCCCTGCAGCACTGCCTGCACCGTGCACAGGTATCTGTCCATCACAGTGCATCCCTGTTTCCATTTCCATGTTTTCAGCATGGGTTCCTGTGGGAGAAGCGTACCACACAGCGCCCATATTGCAAGAGCAGCCAGGCACTGTGTCTGCGCTGGGAGCAGTCAGGGTTCTGCCAGAACGTGAGACCGTGTGGGAATCGATGCCCTCCTCATCCTCCTCACCGTGTGGCCACCCTGATGAAGTCCGAGGCGGGCAGCGCGGCGAGGAGTCGGAACCGTGCTGAGGTGATCACAATTTCCTGATGGTTCAAATTGAAGTTTCATTACTGCCTCTGTTAGTGAGAAGAAGTGATCGTGTAGGCTTAGGGTTAAACAGGCACAGGCAAACCACTCCACCCAAACCCACCTAATTATTTTTAGTAAGGGCTCATGCTCTGTGAAGTTGCCATGCCTTGCCAATACAAAGCTTGCAAGGGAGATGCTGTCCTGGAGGGGAAGACCAGCTGGGAGAAACAATTTCAGGTAGTACACAAGAGAAATGCTTTAGAGGAAGTTCTACAGAGGGCTTGTATTTGTCTAATGCTTTGCTGAAGATACAAGGTTCACACACAGATCTTACAAGCTGTTAGAAACCTGGTGTATCAGATGGATTCATGCAATCTGCTGCCAACAGCAGAGTTTTCCATTATTCCAAAGCTCTGGAGATAACACAGTTGCTTAGCACAAGCTGGTGAGTTATTTTCCAGCAATGACTGTGTTACCTGGTAGCAGCTTATTCACTTATGACTTATTCAAAACATCCATGTTTCCTGGCTAACCAGGATCTATTTCACCAGCCAACTCCCAGTAAGCCAAAGATGTGCTTTTATAGTGAAGTGGGAATGGTCTGTGCACCCAGACAACAGGGGTTATTTAAAGCCTGGTGGGACAGTGCCAGAGTTAAAGCTGGATGAGAAATTTTCTCTTGGTTTGGTGAAAGAATAAGATCATTATTCATGTTAAAAAAAAATGAGACTATATGCATAAAATGCCTGCAGAGACTTTACATATGGCTGCTGTCATAATTTGAAATGCAAGAATTATGATGAGTAATGAGGTTTCTGTGAATTCCCTTTGCCTGAGAGCTTGCTCAGCCTTTTGTTTATATTTGATTTAGTTTACAGTGGTCAATTCACACACTGATTGCCATGCAGCAGGTGGGAATCACATGCCTGGTAATTTAGGATCAGTAGCTTGGTTTTCTCTCCAGCCTTGGGATCTCCTGCCTCAGCCATCGTTTCCCTCTGCCCAGATGGGTGCTCACACCATGCCCCCCACAGCCTTGTGCCTTTCCCCACCCATTCCTGGCAGGGTGGCAGGGCAGAGCAAGGCTGCTGCTGTCCAAGCGTGCCAGTACCACATCAGCCTGCCAGTTCAGAGGGTGACCCAGTAGCAGGTGTCTGTCACAGCACCTTGCCATGATACCCCTTTTGGCCTTCTCATGACTGAAACCCCATGGCCTGGGGACATGGTATGTGTAAACCATCAAGACACTCACTGGTGAGGAACTCTGGCCAGTCACCAGAGGAAAGTTTTCATGTGTGAGTCTGGGGTTGGAAGGTGAAGGGTGAGACCACAGGAGGTCAGCCAGGGCATCCCGATGTGGCACTTACTCTGAGTCTGAGGTGTCAGCATGTCCTGTTCCCACGTGGAGGGTCATGGCCATGCCATTGAGCTGGTCTCGAGACTGCTCCCTCCGAACATTTTTCACTGTTACCCCCGAGTCCGAAGGAGAGCGGACGCCCTCATTTGTCCCTAGGGAAGTAGTCCTGGATGAGACTGTGCTCTGATTGTAATCCGACAGCTTTTCGCGCAAACGATTCTTCATATTCTTATCCACCAGTGGGGGAGGGTAGGTAACTTTATTTTTTAAGATGCCTGTGAAGGAAAAGAGGGAATAATACATTTTTTAAAGTGTACCAGTAATTTAATTTATCAAGCTAAGCACATGCAAGATGTTACAGTCTCTATTTCTTACTAAGACTTCTAGTTTGGCACTTCATTTCATAACCAACAGATTAGACTACAGCAGCTACCTACTAACTTCCCATGGTGTATCTGGCTACACAGGTTGGAGCCATTTGGAAGTATTTTTCCCTGACAGAGCTACCGTTTAAACTAATTAATGCTCATTAACCCCCCAGTCTCCCAATGCAACTGTGAGGCTGGGTTGGCCATGCTACCTTTCCTCTGTTCCGGCTGCTGGTTATTCTGGTGGGCCAGAGGTCTGTTCTCCTTCTGCTGCCCTTCATTCTCCTTGTCCTGTGGTGCTTCATTGCTGTGGTTCACCTGGTTTTCCCTGTGAAGCTCTACGTTGACCTTGGTCTCTACTTTGAGCTTTTGTTTCCTACCAGGGTCCTCGCCATCGCTGGCTGTTACGCACTCTGTGGGCCAATAGGGTTTCACATGATTGGGAAGGGTATCAACTGCAATGCAAAAAAACACTAGCTCAAAAAACACTTTTGATATGTCCTCTCAACCACTGCCTGGCCTCTGTGGCTGGAGAGAAGCTGTGTATCAAACTAGAGCAATCCTTCAATCAGTCTTTGCTGGACTGCACTGCCCTTGGGGTGCATTAAATCACCCAAAAAATCACCTGGTAGGATGGCAGGGTGTCCAAATCCCTCCCAGAGTGAGGTTGCCAGTTCGATTATGGAGAGGTGTGAGGCAAAACCCACCCTCAGCTCTTCAGAGATTCCTCCTTGGGGAGGTTAGTTTCTGAAGGCTGAGGGTGCCCCAGGTACCCTGTGCTGTATCTGTGAAGAGCCACAGCACATAGCCTGGATGCTTGTCATTCAAAGTTGCCTTTCATTAGGACAGGATCAACTATGTTTAAAAATGCTTGCACCCTGCCACACAGAAATTATATTAATAGTCAATGATTACCAACTCTTTAGGTTCAGGACCTCCCCAACACCAACGCCATTATTGCATGAGGAGAGGCAGGCATTTCTTCCCCCTGCCTTCAAAATAAGTGGCTTCTTTCTCCTCTGCTTCATATGAGATTTTGCTGGCTTGGTAATACCATATCTAAGTACTTTGGGGACCTGCCTGCAAATCTGACTCTGCCTGATTCAGCATTCTGTGTGATCCTGTACTCAGACACCTCTGTGAACAAGCCTTTGGAAGAAGAAAGGTCTCTAAACTGGAAACAACAAGGATCTCTCCAGAAACAAGGCACGGAGGCAGAGATGCTGCCTGAGTCACATGGTAGCGTGGCAAATTTATCCCATCTAATCTGAAGCTGTTTTAGAGCACCCCTGCCCTCCCCTCACACTGGGGGTACCTTTGGGTGTGCTGTGGAGTGGGCCATGTTCATTGTTTTTGGAAGTAGATGTGTTCCACTTCTTCTCTGTCTCAAGTCCATCCTCCTCGCTGTCCGATGAATGGGAAGAGGCGTAAGAACTGCTGTGTTCATCAAGGGACAGCTCGCTGTCAGAGTCTGAGTCGTGCTCTGCAAATGTGCATGGGGAAACACAGTGGTGAAAGTGTAAATGGGAGCTGAACAAATCTACCTGACAAATGCACAGGGAGAAAGGAAAGGCAGGCATTGGTTCAGGCCATGACAGGAATGAGCTCTTACATCTGTAAGTGTATATAGAATAAATTCAGAAGGACCACAGCACAACCACTCAGCTCAGCTAGTGGGTAGGACATTTTACACTTAGAGGACGTGCAGAACAGAGTGGTAACATATTTTTCCCTATTTAACATGCAGAACAGTAACTCTGTTGAGTTGAACACAACACACAGGCAAAACAAGATATCTAGAAATACGAAGAATCTGAAATGAACTTAACAACTGCTACAAGGAAACAAAATTGAATGTCAAAACCAAAATGAAAGGAAATCAGACAAGAGGCACTTCTTACTTTTTGTACAAACGACAGAGCAGTAAAGGAGAATATTGCCTCAAGGTCTCAAACATTATTTTTTCAAATAAAAATTAAAAGCAACAGTACAGTAACTTGTGAAGAAGAAAGGGGATTCCATAAACTGTCAAGAGCTGTGACAGCATCAGATAAAAATTAAACCATCACAAGCAACAGATATATGATACTTTCATTCCAGGATTTCCTTGTAAGGCAGCCACTGCACAGCTTGTTTTGCCAATAGCATAACAAGAATGAGACCATCTAATTATTCCAACTATTCTTCCTGTTACAGAAGACTTCAAAGAAAGTGAGAGGAAGGTGCACAAATGGGTCAAATCATTTAGAAATTATTCTTACCATTGGATTTGGACGGATTCCTATGAAAAATGGAGGAATCTGCTTCAGTCTGACCGGCCCTTACTTGACTTGACGATCCACTGAGTTTATGAGCAGCCTCATCCCTTTGAGAAGATAAACAGAGGACAACCTTCTTGGTCACATTGTTGTTTTTAACAAGGCAGACATACAGACAGTTGCTGCTGCACAGTCACTTTATGGTGAGACAGAGGTTATCCTGATGTAGCTATCTGCCTTGTGTCACATGAATCACACTCTGAAAAAGCCCACAGCTAATGAGCTAAACTGTGCTCCTTGAGACACATCTGAATTATAACAGGCAAGCAGCATGGCTCATATAGTTAACATCACACTTAGGTTAATCACTGCGCTGTTGGAACCCTGCCCCAAAGACACATGCAACAGAAAATGCACCAAGGAGAATGCAGTCACATGAAACAGAACTGTTAAGACATAAATCAAGTAGCATTTGAACCAGAGCTCTGGTTTCCAAAAGAGTAATAAAAAAGGGAAAGGCAAGCACCTGAAAGCCATGCACCTGCCACCGGATTACCTGAGAATATAAGCAAGGTAGCTATTGTGGCTCTTGGCTGACCTGACGGTGCTTTCTAGGGAGACAGTGGATTCCCCCATAGTTGTGCGATACATGTTTGGCTCTTCTATATATGTGTTGTTACAGTTCAGAGATCGCTGAAAGGGAAAAAAACAGACATAAAGCCACAGTGAATGATTCTTCCAGAAGCTCATGTTACCCACAAATGTATTAAGTTTCAAAGAACCAAATGTGTTTTGATGCCAGGGAAAATAATTCTTTTCTCTTGAAGGTTTAAATTAAAATAATAATCAAAACTTAGGAGAGAAGCCATCAGTAGTCTTTGTACAAGTCACTGAAAACAATCATTCAGTTCACTTAATCACAGATAAGCCACCTATAAGTTTATTTTAGGTAACTTCTGCCAGCAAGAGGATGTTTTTTTTCTCCCATGCTTTTTTTCTTACCGTTAACAATGTAGCTCTTGTTGCAGTGGAATCATCTGGAAGAGGTTTCTTTCCTGTTAAAGTGTTCTTCAAGTGCTTTCTCACTTCTTTGTTAAATACGCAGTGGAAGAAGAAAATGAACAGCCCCTGGATAATTTTAGAGAGAGAAAAATGTAAATGCTTCACTACTACCATATTGCAAATATAGATATTAAAGAACACGCATCTTGAAACAACCCCTGAATTCCAGTTTGTAGTCCATTACAGTGTATTTCAAAAGCAGTAACTATTTTCTTTCTTGACTGAAATGGCATTGACTGATCTTCTACCACTTCTTCATAATTTGATTCCAAGTTCAAATGTGCATTAAAGGCCTGGGAAAATATACAAAAATATGCATTGCTCCAGAATTTACAGAGCAGAGCTTAATTTGGGAAGAAATCCAAAGGCAAACTCAATGTCCCACTAGAAAACATTGCAGAGATTTTAGAATTTGGGATTTTGGAGCTTTTACACAGATGATGAGAAAAAATCAATAGCAGCACATGAAAAATATCACAGCCTTTAGTGAAAGCCTCTGGAAATAGGCAACTTCTGTGAAAGAAGCCCTTAATACTGCATCTAAGAGAATTTTATAAAGCCTTGTGAGATATGAAGAGGTACTGGGAGCAGAGAGGTCCCAACTTCTGTCACCTAAGTTCCTTGGTTAAGCAATACCTCTGGTGGGAAAATCGGTAAAGTCCCCAGGGCTGGGCAGTTGTTGGCTGCCAGGAATACACATTAACAGTTTTTGTTGGGGGCAGGGCACACACATGTGTGTGCCTTCAGATGTACTTGCTGAGGGAATTAATGCAGCTGCCAAATTGTTATCGACTTTGGTTGGACACACAGTATAGAAAAGTCAATACTCATGAAGTTGCAGCTGTACCAACATCCATAAGAAGCCTGAATTTCATGATTTCAGCCAAAGCAATTGACTTAGTGTAACTTTAAACTTCAAGCTCACTTTCTTAAATTCAATCAAATGTGATCTTAGCTAGCACTAGCACTTTGGGATTATTCATTAATAAAATTCACCAAAATGTCTCTTTAAAAACATAAGTTCAAAGAAGGCAGTGATGTGAAATGCCACATACCAATGTACCTCCCTGGGCAACTTTGGAGAATTACGGCTGCTGACCTTTGTCCCTCTCATCAGGTTTATGTTTAATTTAGTTTTATTTTAGATTTGTGGAAGCCTGGTTTTATAGCCTGAATAGGTGCATTTATTTCAGAGCACACTACTTGCAGTGGCAAAATTACCTTGCTCCAGGCTGACCTATCTGCTGTACTTCCAGGGCAATGACAGACATCTCCAAAGGGGACCCATCAGACTTTGTTTTCTCTGTGGCTGCAAGTTGTGGCTGTAGTGTTGCAGCTGAGTGTCCTGCTGTAGCTGTTTTAGTACTGCAGGCACCTGCTAGGGCAGTTACTGTCATCCTTGGTCACATTCAAATTGTGACCACATGAAGCTCTGTGACTACTTCCATGCCAGGCCTCCTACAAATAACTATTTTCTGCGTCTTTACTCAACAGTTGTGTAAACTGGGACAGGCAACCCAGAAATCCCAAATACAACTTACATTGTATTTGAAAATCCCTATTTGTCTCATTTCTGTAAACAACAACTTAATTTGTGAAAGTCATTGACTCTGGGTGAAATATAGCAGTCTCTTGTTTGCAATAGCAACAGGATGACTTAAAAATGAGCATACAGAACATAGTAACAAAGAATTTGTCTCTAGAATGACAGAGGTATACCTGCCTACTGTCACAGGTTACTATGGTAGTGCACTTACCTTTAGAATAACTAACAGTGAGAGACATAATTACTCAAAATTATAGTTTTGGTGAAAATAACCCTCTCTTGGAGAAGAGAAAGCAAAAATTGCCTTGAGATCTCTGTTTTTCTTAAAGTTACCTCATGTTGAGCACGTTTTTGGAGGTCTGAGTATAGAAGTGTGCTCATCAAGGTCTACCCCAGACAAGATGCTACCCAACTTACCTGCAGGCAGCTGAAAATGGCAAAGAGATAGTGAAATGTCATGACGTCGCTGTTGACTGCCATGAGCCCCAGCAGCCATGTGGCGCTGACAAGCAGCAGGAGCAGGAACGCTGTCCGCAACACAGAGCTGTAAACAAACACAGATGGGCGTTTGCAGTGTGATGGCATACAAGACAACAGCCCAGCTTCTCCCATGGATGGTGTTATGTGCCCAACAACTTAGGGCAGTGTTTACCAACTTCCAGTTTCCACAACTTTCCAACTCTGTCACAGCAACACTCCACAGCTTAGCATGTTCATGTTAAAAAAGTGATTTCTTTCCAAGTTAATTTCCAAGACTTTATTCAAACAAATCTGACTGTTTTATAAGCCCATGCTGTTCACCCTTGGTGACTCTGAGGAACACATCTGGGCAGTAAATGGCCATATACATCTCATTTCAGTTTGTCACCTTCACTCTCACATTCCCTCCCAACATTATTACCCAAGGTTTTGGATCAAGGGTACTCAGGGAAATTCTGTTTGCTTAAAAATACAATTTCCACAGACACTTTCAAAAGACAGAAACAAATCTAATGGCAAAAGTTTTATATTATGAGTAACATTGCTGCCATTAGGTAGCAGTTATACTCCTTGGTTTAGGGAGATTTAGACATCATCCTCAACACCCAGACACTATTGGGGTCAGGGTTCAGAATGCACAAAGCTGACAGCTGCATGGAAATGGGCTGGAAAGGGCATGTCAAGGGGAGCACGGCACTGCACCAACGTTGCTCCTTCCACACTTTTATTGACTGGGCCACCCATGTTGCCAAGGAGCTCACCCTCAGATTCTAGTTGTCATTAAGGTTAGTGTTAGGGTTCAGAGAACCACAAAGTCTAGTGCCAGGGACACCCTACAGCAAGAGATGAAAAAAATAATGAAAAGCAGTCATTTGAAATCTCATACAGTTAGCTCATTGGAAAAAAAAACCCAAGGGGCTGTACTGCCACTAGCTAATCACATTTGAGTTCACAAGTAAATTCTGAGCTTTGGGCAAAATAGATGTTAATGAGAACAGGCTGCCACAACAGCTCAGGAAGGCGGCAAGTTGCAACTTGTGATGCTGCTCATCCCACTGAGCATGGGATGCAGGGAGGCTGGCCCTCAGCATGGGAATGTCAGTGTGTCTCTGCCATGACACAGCTGGTAACCCAGACACTTGAGAGGGGAGACCTTTCTGAGCCATGGACAAGCACAGGGAGACCCAGAATGATGTCTACCTGGGTGTGCCATGGGCAGAGGCGAAGTGACAGTATAGTAGAGACTATAATGAAAGATCTGGAAGGACTGCAATGACACCACGCGGAGGATAGATCTTTCCCTTCTCCCTTCTCCTGCCTACCCTTGGTGGTTGCAGAGCACCATGGTGGAAGTTTACAGGATTTCCAAGGGAACCCCAGGAATGGGTGGGGTAAAGGAGCTCCAAATGCCTCTACCAATACTCTCCTCCAAAAAAACATTTTTATTTCCTGCTCCAAAACTTGATTTTAGGCAATTCTGGCTTTTATTATTTCTGATCAGAACGTCTACAGGCTTTTGAATTCAAACTTACATGACTCCGGTTTTTTCAAATGAACGTTGCCTTCGTCTGCATGATGCCTTCATTGCTAGTATAAAAATGACAGTGTTTATCTGAAAGGCAAATTGAAATAACAGCATGGATCCTTTCTGTACATTTGTTACAGCTCTATTTGCAATAACAATGCAATTTTTATCTTAAAATGGCTTGTGGCACCAAGAATATTTCTTGCTCAACTTACAGGTCTCTAAATTCCAATATTCACCTTGTTTCAAGGCAACATAGTCAAGGACATCCTGGCACTTGATCTGGATGAAACTCAGTAAGACAACCCTATGCAAAGATGCTTGAGGGAAAGAATGGTTGAAATCAGTGTCCACCTCAGCCCAGCACCTTGTTTCAGTTGGTCAAATCAGAATTAAAGAATATTTTCTAGCAGAGCACAGAGTGATAATTACTCTGAACAAAACTCCAGTCTGCACTGATTTCCATGTTAGTTGGGATGTACTAGGTTGGTGGTGCATTTGTACTTAATCACTCATAGTGAATATTAATGCTGAGAATTTGTCTCATCATTCACTTTCCAAAACCCTGTAGAGTTTTACCACTGCCATTGTCCTGTTTCTAGGAATTTCTAACTTAAAATGCTGTGGAGAAATGATGCAGCTTGTCCTGTTTCTGCCAGATCTCCCACCTCCTGCTACTGCTTGTGCTGTAAAAGATTTTGAATGGTTGGATCCATAGCCATTTTCTCCAGACCAGCACACTATTATAGGCTCCTCCTTCCCCACCCCCTGCAGCTTTCATTTCTCTAGGCTTAAGACTCTTAGTCCACTTGTTGGTCCTCCAGTGTGGGCTGTCCCATGTCTCTGATGATTTGTGACCATAACCTACACTCTTCCAGGTCCACTTTTTGAGGCAAGGAGACCAGAACTTGCATATGGCGTTCAAGACAAGAATCAAACCATGAGTATTTATCTTCCGGTGTTACTTTGACAGAGAAGCTGTAAGGAAAAGTTAAACAGCAGCTCATTCTTTTAAATTGCTGAAAGTGGAAATATTTAATATTCCTTTAGGACTTCTGGATGAAGTGACTTGTTATGGCTCATTTTGTTGACTGATTTAGTAATCTCACAGACCAACCCTTCAAAAATGGAACAAAGCAAATGAGAAATAGGTTTCTGGCCATAAAGCCATTGATCCACAAGTAATCTTTGTATGGGCAAGCAGCCCTCTGATTTCCAGGAGCTTAGCTCGTGTCTTACCTATTTAAGCAAAAGATGCAAGCTCGAGTACATTTGCTTCAAATGTAAAGAACATGGCTGCTTTGCATGACTCCTGTTTGACAAAGCTTATGAGAAAAGATAGCAGTAAAGAACAGACAGTTCTGGATGCCAACTCCCCCTACTTACAATGACAACCATTACAATGGGCCCAGCGAAACTCCAGATGAGGGTGTCATGAACAGACAGCCAGCAGAAATCAGGATTCCCATAGCCTTGTGGATCTAGACCAACAGCAAGCCCTGTGTCACAAAATGGAGAAAAAGTAAATCACAAAGGTGCTGCCCATGCAGTTTTGAATAAACAAAATTATCATGGAAAAATTTATTCAATAGGAAATTCCGTGAAGGCTAAAATTGAAATAAAACTTTTTAAATCAAAATATTTGTCCTGGTTACTTCATATCAAATAATACTCTGAGTTTTGCCAACTAGAACAAAGTTCAGCTACATAAAAATGACAACAAAAGCAAGTCCCAAATTAATTCTGTTTCAGCACAGTTTTATAGTAATTCTCACACAGTATGAGCCTTGAGGGTGAGTGACATGTTGAGGAATTTCAATAAGTCTGTGCAGCAGAATGACATGAATCATAACTGAGGAGATGTCTATGCTATGAAAAAAAAAATGCATTTTTAACTTGCTGTCACTAAAATAACATCAGAGACAAAGGAACCTGGGAACTTATGGGAGTTAACTGCTTGAGCTCAGGTGGGATTCATTTTGAAGTGCCATCCCAGGTACTTCACCTTGCTTTTGGCACTGTTTGAAATGGAGTTAACGCCCCAAGGCGATTGAGCTAAAACCACACCTTTTATTATTTTATTTTTCTAAACCTGGCCAATTCCAAGGAGGTTCTGAGCCCAGCATTCACCTGCTGATTTACAGTGCTGTCTGACTTGGTGACCTACACATGCTCATGTGGTGATGGACTGGGATTTGCCTTTGGCCTGCAAAATCATACAGTCATAGAATTGTTTAGGTTGGAAAAGACCTTTCACATAAGCTGTCCCCTGAGACTTCTTTTCTCTGGGTTAACACCCCCAGCTCCCTCAGCTGTTCCTCATCAGACTTGTGTTCCAGGCCCCTCACCAGCTCGTCTTGGACTCGCTCCAGCACCTCAATGTCTTCCTTGTAGTGAGGGCCCCAAAACTGAACTGATTCACTGTGTGGCTTCACCAGTGCTGGTACAGGGGGATGATCACAACATCCTTTCAGTCCTCCTGAGTTGCCTGCTTTTTCCTCCATTTTTCCCTTGGTTCCAGCAAAGGCTCCCTCTCCATCCAGGCTGGCCTTCCCCATTAGTTTGTCTTACACCACATGGGGGCCATGGCTGCTCTTGTGCTTTTAGGACTTCCTGATGGAGGAATCTTCAACCTTTCTGGATTTCTTTGCCCTTCATGGCGGCCTCCCAAGAGACTCTGTGAGTTAGGCCTCTAAACAGACCACAGTCAGCCGGGTAGAAGTCCAAGGTGGATGTTCTGCTGAATCCCCACCTTACTTCTAAGAGAATTGAAAACTATCATTTTGTATCACTGTGTCCAAGGCAGTCTCCAGCCATCACATCACCCACCAGTCCTTCCCTATTCACAATGAACAGGTCCAGTGGGGCATTCTCCCTTTGGTGGCTCACTCATCTGCTGCATCAGGAAGTTCTCTTCCACACACTCCAGGAACCTCCTGGACTCTCTTTTGCTGACACCTGTTAAGTTGAAGTCCCCCACAAGAACAAGGACTAGTGATGGTGAGACTTCTCTCAGCTGTTTGTATAATATTTTCTCTGCCTCCTCATCCTGGTTGGATGGTCTATAATAATAGACTGTTACCGTAGTATCCCTCTTGTTGTCCTTCCTGATGATTCTTACCCATAAACACTCAACTTTTTTATTACCAATATCAAGCTCTAGACAGTCAGAAACCTCCTAACGTAGGTAACTGTTCCTATGGCTTCTAACACAGACACACCTTGTGTGTTTGCTGCCACATGGATCTCCAACCCCAGCCTCCACTGAGATGGCAGACAGAAGGAGTCACTAGCACACTATCCCACAAACACTGGCATTCTGCCCTCAGTTGCCTCTAGTGAGCTTGGTTTCGTCCCTTTCCCCATTCACACGTGGTTTAAAGCTCTTTTAATGAGCCCTGTAATTCCTGTGCAAAGATCCTTTTGCCCCTTTGAGACAGGTGTACCCTGTGTGCAGAGATCTTCCTTCCTCAGGACACAGAAACTGATCTCTGTGAGGCCTGTGGCCAGTGGCATATGGCAGGTGGCTGCAGCACGTTGTCTGGGCACGGGGCACCTATTGCGATGAGCGTATGTCCTGTCTCCAGAGGCGGCCAAGGCTGACGGCAGCGCTGCTCTCTGCAAGGAGGGCTCGTCTGCATCAAGAGTCATCTTTTTCTGAATTGAAGCCTGCATGCTTTGATGAAAGGACACTGAGAGAGGGAAAGGTAGCTGCATTTCACTCTTGCTGCCTAGAACTGGCCCACAGCCAATATTCACATCTGGTACAGGCCTATGGTCTATGAAAACTAAACTGGCTATTTGGCAAAGCAGTGGATATTGGATCTGTTTTCACCGAAATGTGGAATGAGATAGGACTTGTCTTCCTTCCTGATCCCATTGGCCCTTCCACCACTCCCTTGAGCAGTTGCCATCCAGATAGAATTAGCCATAAATGATTAAGGGACCATAAAGTATTTTATACAGATGTAATTCTGTGGATACAGTCTGTTTCCCAGGACTGGATTTCCCCATTAATGGGACTCTGGCTCTATGAGTACTTGGCAGACAGCAATGATTTTTCACTCTCAAAATCATACCCTAAAGTTCTCTATTAAACAAATGGGGCAAATTACAGTCTTCAGGTACATGGTTCAAATATTACTGCAGTCAACAACACATGAAATAACACTTTACTCAAAGGCAGAATTAAGGCAATGCAATGTAATACTGAGAAATATTTTGGCACATCAGTTAAACACTGCAGCCTGGTTGCCCTTAACAGACTGAGTGTGCAAGCTGAGTGATACCTTCATAACATTTGTAGGAACTGGAGCTGGTCCTATGGCCAAGAGTCCTGTGGAGACCAGCACCCATCCCCAGCACACGCACAGGAGTGTGCCGAGGGCTGCAGGAGAGCCATGTTTTGACCCTTCTGAGCTCCTGAGGGCTCAGCAGCCATGTGTGACTCAGGTAGCTGTGGGGCAGCCTCAACTCTCTCCTGATTAATTGCTTTGCCTAGGATTTGAAAAGTGCCAGTTTCTGGGGGATATTGGTTTTAGGGCTGTGTAAGAGCCTGTTTTAACAAGGGCTGCAGTCTCCATGGCAAAGCAGTCACTGCACACATATGCCAAGGAGTTAGCGTGCTGCCACGGAGACAGGCAGAACTGGGGGGGTCTTGCTGAATGCCAAATCCAGCCCTTTGCTCCTGTGGCAAGGAAGTCATAAAATCCTTCTCCAAGATGGATCAAACTACACTTTAAAATAAGCAAGCTTAAAGCTAATTGAAAATGTTCCACTATCACTCCCAATGGAGGAGTATTGCAGATCCACACTCTTTTGATGGCTGTAAGCCTTTTCCCAACTTCCATCCTATTCTTATTCATGGCAATTTGCATTTCTAAGCTGTGATTAAATGTGGTTCTTCTTAGAGTAAATATTTTACTGAGTTTTCTTCAAGTAGCTTGGTCCAATCACAAAAGCCACTGCTACTGTAGGTTTTTTTTTTTTAATTTTTTTTTCCCTCTCAGGATAGCTATGATGAAGATGAAATGGTATTTGTCTTTAAAATAAAAAAGTCCTTTGCATGTCCCAAGACTAATATTTCTTCCCATATCTAGACTATACCACAACTAAGAAAAATAAACAGTCCCCTCATAAAGCAACTTAAATAATATTTAGGATTCATGTTATGAAGTTAAAACCTTTTTGCTGTTTATAAATTAAAATTTATAAAGAAGCTTAATTATAGTATGTACAGTAACAAGTTATCTAGAGGCAAGAAATCATACACTGTGCTATTTATGAAGAAACAATTTTCTCCTCAGATTTATAAGCCTGGAAGGGCAAACTAAAGGCTTAATTTTCTTTATCCTTCATTTCACAAAATCCCCCGACTTTCTCAGTAATAGGGATCTGACTTTTAATTTAAAGAGAACTGCAAATTCAGTAGATTCAGAGATTAAATTTCAGGACACAACCTGGAAAGTTTAAAAGTGCAAAATAATTCCATATCACAGAGAGCAATAACCAAGTAAAAAAATATAAAAATTGCATGCTTGTGATATTTAAATTGCATAATACTGCTGTTGAGAAGGTCTGAATTAATTTTGATTTCAAGAGAGAAAGTAACCTTAAGCAGAAACTCCTGCCAACAAAATTCTTCTAAGGATAATGAGTTCTGAAATTTAATTATTTTTGTTATTTAATGGTACTTCTTTTCTGCTAGAAATGATGCTGCCAAATATCTGACTGCACTTCAGTGTTCCTGAAAATACTGCAGTAGTCCTGTATGTACTGATAAAAGTCACACAGGTCTGAAATGGTTCAGAAGTTCAAGGACAATTTCTAGTTTAAATGTCTGGGGTATGTCTAAAATGGCAGAGCCCTCTGGGCTGTGCTTTCGACTATAAACTGATAAAAGTAGAAATTATTAGGCACAAAATGATATGGAAAAACTTACCAGCTCCCTGAAGAGAGAATTAACCTATACCAGCCTACGCTGTGATTTTATATTACACTTTCTTAAAAAAAAAAAAAAAAAAACAGAAAAAAAGAACAAGTACGTATTTTTAAATCTAACTTGATCCATAATATTTTTGCAAGTGTACATGAGTGATAGCTATTTGTTTGATCTCAGAGACATCTAAACCTCTGCCATTGCTGACAGTATGATATTATCTGTAAAAATAAAACTAATTGGAATAAAGTTAACTGCCTGCCTATGATGTGATTTCCCATATGGCAATAGATACATGCTGAAACAGTTGAACCAAAAATCCCCACTCCAACTGTTCCGTGAAGCACAGTTCCTGAAGAGCTGTCTGCCTGAATTAACACAGCACCATGTGCTTAGGGTAACACTGGAAATGTCTATGGCAAAAATAGGCATGGTGAGGGTGGAGATGGATGTGCTCCAGTAGATGACTCTGGACCAGTTTAAAAGATTACTGACTGCAGATTTTCATTACTTTTCCTCAGCTGAAAGTTACAGCCTTTGTATCTGAAATTAAGTAAAAGGCAGCTTAAGTATTCCCAGCTTGGTTTTATGCCAAATAAAACAGAGCCACTGAAATTCCCTTCAGAAGTATTTACTGCTGGTTGACAGTAGGCATGTAGACAGTGGGAATGTCCAGTGAAGGGCACTAATGTCCTGTGGGCAAGCAGCATTGCTTCTGAAGCCACTGCAGTTACCTCAGAGATAGTGTGCCCATATCTGGAGGTACCAGCACAGGGTAGGAAAATTTCTGAAAGGTATTGGCAAAGTTGTTAAAATAAAAATACTGTTATTCCAAAGCGATGTTATAATGTCCTGATTTAATCTGTGCAATTATGTTTCTGTTATTGGCTAACCATCAGTATCACTTCAGCTAGGGCAACAAACATTTGATACACAGATCTGCCAAATTCAGGCTGACTTCTGCTAGACACAGCTTGGTGCTGCCCTGGTTCAGGAAAACACCCACAGCTGTCAGAGATGGGGTATCTTCCCTGAACCTGGCCAGTGAACTAAGCTTTTTTGGGGTGGTTGAGGGTACCTGTTATGATGGCAGGAATGCCCCAGCCAACGACATAGTAGAACCGCATGTGCCCGAAATTGATGTTCCTCACTTCAGTCAGCATCCGGTAGATGTGGAGCTGCTCCACAAACATCCACGCGAAGGTGCTCATGTAGAAATAATGCAGGAGGATGGCAATCACAGTACACACAAACTGCAGAAGGGAAAGGGCAGGGAAATTAGAATTGCTCTTCTGAATCACAACTTGGTGAGTCACTCATTCCCCCCGCGTAGCTAATGGCAAGTGCAATAAAAAGATTTTGGCAGAACAAATATACTGCCTTTAATTTTTTCAGAGTTTAAGTAGAGTTGCTCATACTGTGAGAGATTTTGATTTTTTAAAGTAAAGTGGATCACTAAGCTCTGTCAGGGTGAGAACAGCAAAATTTAAGAACCTGCTGAAACTGGAGACCAGGTCCACAGTGATACTACAAGTAGCAGCTACAATGGGTATGCTGGTAGCTGAAGTCACCTTTATGATCAAATAGCCACCTTGAGACACATGACCTACAGATATTTGCCCTTCTGTAATATCTGCTAGCCAGTTTTCTCTCTCAACTTAACAGTTTGATGAGTGAAAACAAGAATGACCACAAGTATCCGACACCTGAATTGTAATCTTGCAATTAACCTTCTCTCAGAAGTCAAACAAAGGATTTTGCCAAGGATCTGTTGATAAGCTGAATTAAGAGAACTTTGGGCAACCACTTAGTTTTTGTTTGAAAATGTTTTACATTGTGTTTTGTAACCTTTTGTTTCTGTGCAGCACTGACCCTGTTTTCAGACTTTGGCAGGATTTTTTAGTGGTTTGTCATGGTGTAATGCTCAGAAATGTACATTTCCCTGTTTAATGTACATTTAACCTCTTTGCTGAGCAAAAGAATCATACAAAGACCGCCAACTTTCTGGATTCACTTACCACATCAGCGTTATTATAACATCATGTGTTATTGAAAATGTGGCTCACTAAATAAACAACTTTTCTTCCCTCTATGTAAGTAGTGCCTTTCTTGTTCCTATTCTCACATGCTTATGAGTAGAGTGCTGCCCTGAACATTACCTTTTTCAGGTAAGAAAAAAGAAAGAAAATAAATCACTCTCTATCAATAGTCCAGGGAAAGATTAAAACCTCACCCAGAAATGTGACTGTTAATTTACAGAAACCCATAAAAGCCAGGCTGGGTGCCAAGCAGCACAGCATTATTTGTGCTCCAGCATTCTTTACCTCTTTATGTTCATCAGTGCATGACTCGTTAGACAACTCTCATTCCATACAGACAGATGAATAATTGTCTCAAGCAGACATGGCTAACAGCCCTCCTACCTTCTCAAATTGACTGGGTAGGCTGTAAGGAGCAGCCTTCTGCAGCATGAAATACACTCTGTAAATTACAGATCTTTGTAAATGGTTTAAAGGTTTAGGGTGTTTCATTGAGTCCTGGTAACATACAGGACATGATCACACCATGAGCCCCAAAGCACGAAAATGAGAAGGAGTAAAAGAGAACAATCTCACCAAGTACAACCATTAGGATTTGTGGTATTGATGTAATGAACTGTTTTACTACTTTTATAAACCCCTGCTTGGTGCTTCATGATACTATGAAAGGAATCTGGAAACGAGGAGCCATCATTTACTGCATAATTTTTGGTAAAATTCTGTAGGGATGTGGACTTGGCCCCCAACTCCTCAGTACATATGTTGGAGAACTGAAAGAGTATAAACCCCTTGGTAGTGAAATGCAGTGAAAAATGAGTGGTGTGCTCATGCTCAACAAGGCATGGGAAAGGTCAAGTTACACAGAGTGCTGTGTATCAATTGGCAAGGTGAGCTCCTTTCAGTAAAGTTATTTTAGTATGCAAACATTTATATAGTGAAACAAAGACAACACAAGTTTACACATGACATGAGACCATATCCCAGAGGGCAGGTCACTGCAGAAGATTTCACCACAGCAGCAGATAAAGGACCTGAGTTCCTGGTAAAGAGGAATATTGGTATATGGGATTGGAAGTGATACAACCAGCTGAAAAGCTTTATCCATCTTCGCATTCACAGTTTTTCAAAAGGTGAAGTGAGAGAAGAAGCCCAGAAAAAAACCCTACAGACTAATCTGAATCTTAGAAACTGAATAATTTCAGCAGCTTAGTTTTATACAGTTTTCCAAAAGAAATACTATTAAACAGAGATTTCCTGGCAAGAAATTTTTATAAGAGAGGTCTCTCAAATTTACTAGGAAAAGTTCTTGTCAGCACTCAGTTACTGGAAACTGAAATTAGTCAAGGTTAGACACTTTTAAAAATGCATGTTATAGCTCAAGTGGATATTAGAAGCCAGAGTGACAGTTTAGGATTAAGTTATAAATGAGGCTGCATGTTTAGGCACCACAGTGTCACTACCAAGGTGGTGATGATATTCATTGAATGTAGGCATATTGTCCTATTTCTGCTGCTTGGACAATGTGGAATCAACATGATATTTCCATTGTTGTTGTTTTGTTTTGATCTCAACACTGTACATCCCTCTCAAAAATTAGATTGAAACATGTACAGTAATGTATTTCTAGAAGATAAATTTTCTTCACTGTGTTCAGAAAATCCCTAAGCAACATTTTGAATATTTTTCCTATCTATTAAGGACATACATTTTATTGCATGTCATCCCCCATCTGTGTCAGGCGTGTTTGGCACAGGTGCCTGTGCAGCATGGCAGTGCTGGAGCCCTTGTCTGTCTCCTACCTGTCTGAAAGGCAGCCATGGCTTCTGGGATGGGTGCTACTAAGAAACAGCAGCAAGACTACATATAATGCCACATGGTTAAGAGAGCAACGAGGTCTTAAGTACAGAACACACCCACTTCATGTGTGGTTTATATCTATCTCTTAGTCAGTCTATTCATAACTTGCATTTCTTGACATGCACAATGCTGGAGATCCTTGCACAAAGTTTTGTCAACAGGTATGATGGGCTGAAGCCAGCAACCACTGTGTCTGGAAGGCACAAAGCAAATAGACAGGTCTCCTGCTGAATCTTGGATGTAGCAAGCTGTCCCATGCCTGGCAAGTGGCTTCTCCAGAATGGCCAATGGGTGTACATGTGCTTATTAGCACCTGACCAGCACGACATCACTGACAACCTGTGAGTCTACACCAGGAGCCATTTGGGCTTGGGGGCTACATGTCGCAGAAAAACTCAAGAGCCTCCTACTGAGCAAAGCAAGTGTCGTGGTTTGACACGGAAAAAGAATTTTCTAGGAAGGAAGAGGTCAATTTGGATATTGACCAATTGAGGCTGGACACGCCTCTGAGAACACAGAGGGGTTAAAAGCAGAATTCTCAGGAGAACTCGCTCTCTTTGGTTCTGATCAGGGTGCAGTGCAGGACTCTCCCCTGCCTGGCCCATGGCTGGGTGGGGGAGGGGAGCCATGCGGCCCAGCTTGAGGTAAGGCTGAAGGGTGGAGGGGACTGAACCGGGCTGGCCCCCTGCAGATGGAAGGGTGGAGAAATCTGGGATGTCTCCGTTCCCCCCTCCCCAGAGTCTCTCTCTCTTTCTAGAGAGAGAGACAGACAGACAGACAGACAGCGGTAGTTTTGTCAGCAGCACGCTGAGGGGAAGGAGAAGAGCAGGGGGCCCGCAAGGTGCCCAGCCCCCTGAGGGAGCCGGAGCCTGGGCAGTGAGCCATCCTTGGGAGTTGGGACTTTTAACCCTTCTTTGAGAAATGAAAGCTTCATGAAATTTTTCTCCTCCTTGGTTGAAAGAGAGGAAGAGAGATAGCTTAGACCCTGGGATGTTAGAAGGAGAAATTCTAGGTGGGAGGAGATGATGGAGTGGGTTTTAGCTGGACTTTTTCTTGGTAGCCACAGACTGAACCGATCTTCTCCTCCAAGAGAGACTGTATTTTAGGAGGATGCTGGTGAGCCAAAGAGACCTGCTTCAGCTGGGAAAAGACAGAAGTGGAGCGAACAGAGAAAAGTTAGGGAGGTTTGTGGTGGTGCCCCCTGCCTTCAGAGAAGAAGAAGAGAAGAAGATCTCTGTTCTTGGACCCTCGGCCCCAGGGGAAAATGGGGGGGGGGACTGTTGGTCCCAAAAATGAAAAACTGAACTGGTTTTTTTTTTCCCCTCTTGGCAGGGCATCCTTGAAAGGAAAAATCCTAAAAGCAGTCTGTCCATCCATGCATTGGTGGTGAGAGCACTGTGCATGGAAAGGAGAGAGTCACCATGGCAAACTTTTTTCTCTGGGTGGTACCATGAGTGACATGGAAACACAGGATGTGGCAGCTGTGTTTCTTGGGGGGTCTGTGGCACGGGAGGGACTCCTCCCTCCCTCGATGGACTGAGTATCGATTGTCTGGAGGGTGGAAACCTGATTGGGGTCCAGATTGTGTCTCACTGTGGTGTATTGGAGTTGGGTGGTGGGAGGAGGAATGCTTTGGAAGGTTTTAATTTTGAATTTTGTGTGTGTTTTTTCTTTCATTTTCCTTTTATAGTAGTATAGTAGTAGTAGCTTAATAAAGTTTTTTTTTTTCCCCTTGTTATTAAGCTTGGGCCTGCTTTGCTCTGTTCTCGATTGCATTTCACAGCATCCAATTGAGAGATTGCATTTTCATGGGGGCACTGGCATTGTGCCAGTGTCAAACCATGACAGCAAGACAGAAAACACACTGATGGAAAGGAAGGAAGAAAACAGTATTTAAGGTTCAGTTCCTGGGATAAACCTTCAAAAGGGCTGCTGTCATATATTCTCTGAAAGTAAGATATAGTCCTATTGCCTGCCATTGCTATTAATCTTATCAACCACACATGAATATACTAAAAATCTGAATGTTTTTCAAGTGTTGAAGCTAAAAAGAGGAGAAAGTGAAACAGTGGGAGAAGGTAAAAGCTGCAATATAAACCCCCTGATTTAAAGCTTGAGAACAAGTCTAGCAATGAACACAGAGTAAATCTTACCGGGTTTTCAGTCTGGTTGATTCCAATAAGAAAGACAAGCTCAGAAAAGAATAGGGCAGCCACCAGGTTTTTGTGGATACTGTGCAAGTTGGAACGCAGTGTGCGAATCAGGACCAGCAAAATGAAGGTGATCAGCAAAGCCGCCAGCGAGATGGATACGGTTGTGTAAGTGACGATCTTTAGAGGAAGCACCTCCCCATTCTGTAGAAAGACAGATTGACAGGAACTCTTAGGGTTTTCCCTTCCTTTTCCTCCAATCAAGTCTACTACTCAGGATGAAAACATTTTCATTACCACTGAGCCAACATACAGATTTACTTAGGGACCAACAGGAGTGAGTGATGCCACCTCTTTAGTTGCTAAACATGTTGAGTATGGTAAACATGCTAAGCATGAGTTGCTAAACATGCTCATGTTTAGATGCTAAACATGAGCAGCACTAAAGGATGCACCAAACAGGTAAGAAGGTCCTTTCAGCAAGCCCAGTGGCAGGTGCTGCCAGGCACCGGCAACACACTCCTAATACTGGGATTGATCTGCTGACATTGCCCTGAGTCACACACAAAGCTCAAACTCTGAGCCAAAGCCCTTGAAAACCAAAGTCCCCAAAAATCATGAGCCTGACATCACCCACCTCTCGTTTGGAAATGTCCATCAGGACAGCGAAGCTGGTGATATGGTTGCACTGGCAAGCAATATGGCTGTGGTTTCTGGAAAACAGCTCACACCCTCGGGAGGACCAGGCGCCTGTTCCGCCAATCCTGTGGGGAAAAAGGCATTTCTGAGCTCCACTGCCCTCTGTGGCAGCTTGTGCTGCACTACCAGAGAGGATTGCAAGTACCAGCACAGAATTATCTACAGCTGTCACCTGCCTGAAACAGTACCATCAAACTAAAAAGGGCTTCAGTTGAAGTAGTTTCTGATAAAACAGCTGCCCAGATTTCATGGGTTTATAACAATCTGGTTTGACTTAAAAAAAAAATATAAAATTTGCTTTTGGGTCAGTGACCACACAATCAATATAGAAAGAGATCATACTGAAGAAAATCTCTGTAACCAAGGTAAATAATACCAGAACCACAGAGGGACACATATTTTTGAGTGAAATATGTTTCAGCAATAATATGATATCATTATACAGTTCCTCTGAAAAGTACACAAGAAAGGCTAAAACTTTCTGTAATAAATAATATTTAATACCAAGAGTTCTCTTATATTAACAATAGGGAGGCACTGCTGCCTTAAAATTCTTCCCTGTGCAGTTATGGTGAACTCCGGTGACTTTAGAAATTATTTTGTATCAATAGGAATTATTCTATTCTGAAGTTAATGAGTAATAAAAATAGTCTTGCAGTTACTGAAAGATTTTTCAGTTAGATATGACAAGACCTCTTTTTTCATTCAGCAATAAAATATTTGTTAAATTTTAATATCACTTCCTCTCAAAAAGTACTCACTTTCTAAAAGCTCTTTCAATACATACCACCTAAGAGCTGCTTTTCAATTGTGGCTGCAGGAAGACGTAACACAGATAACAATGCCACTGAAACTGCCAGCAAATAGCTAACAGATGAATAATTTTAGAGCTAATGAGTTATTCAAGCTCAAACAATGTTTAAAAATTTATGAAAAAGGACTTGCCATTCCCTCACAATCAGCAGATTGACAGAGTGCATACAAGCAAAACCACTATTTCACATGTGGGCAAATGGAAGAGTTTATTACTGTGAAGATAAGAGATTTCTGTTGCATCCTCGATCCTTTAAATGATATAATCTCCTGAAGCCTGTAACTAGGAGGCACACATTCCCTAGTTTAGTTTGCTGTGGTAAAAAGCAACAGGATATTGCCGTTTAATGGATTTTTCCATAGGTTTACTAGATTTTTTGGGTTTTTAGGGAACAAATAACAGCTATTCTCTTTCCCCCAGGCAGACCATGTCATCCTCTCACTGTGTACCTGGGTTTATTGCTGGAAATTGCAATATATATGTAATAGTTACAGTTTTATCCATTGTTGAAATATCTCCAACAGGACTGTGTTGTTTCCACAATGCCATAAAACCAATGAAACATCAGCATATACAGTTCCAGCTCATATAATTCTTTTCTCATTTTCAAGAAAAAGATGTCTTTATCTTGAACTTTATCAAATACAAAAGACCTAAATGAACGATTTTCATAACATTTCGTCTTTTTCCAAACACTTCCCTTCTAGAGAGTCAAATACTCTCTCCTTATAATCTGCTTCTGCATTACAATTGCTCTCTGTAAACTGAAAAGGTCTTATGTCCCAAAAAAGGTGTTTCCACTCTCTCCAATTTTTCACTAAAACAAATGAAAGTAAATCCACAATAGTTGATGAAATGAAAATTAAGTTTCTTACCAGTGTAACTGCCTTTGAATGAAGATTTTATTCAAAAATTTGTGATTCAGAAATTCATAATCTTTACTCCTAATTTTATCTGTATAACCTCAGTCCTCATTTCTACCAAAATGAAGATTTGGTTTTGTAATTTTTTGCACTGGCCCTGACTGAGGCACCAAGGGTAGGTGCCTGTTTGCTATCTACTCTGTCCATAGTCATTGGGGTGTAACAGGAGAAGATTCAGCCCATGGAAGAGCTGAATCATCTCCTGAAAATCTTGACTTAAATACTTCAGACAAGACATGAATTCAGACACTGGAGTTGGACCATTCCTGTCCAGACATACATCTGTGGGCAAATAGCATGGAAATACAAGGAAATTGTGGGATTTATTGCTTCTGGGTGAAAATGAACCCTGCAGAAAGACATGACAGCACTGTGTTCCTCCTTAGAAACCACATGGCTAATCCTTTGTTTGACGAGTTATGATAATTATTTTCATTTTTCTCAGGTTGGTGGGAAATGACTACTTGGCTCTATTCCACCAAAAATCAGTTGTCAGTTGAACAAACAGACCAAGACAGGGTTTTCTCCAGAATTATCTTCCCAGGCAAAAGTTTTCTGCTACTCAGACAATTGTCACTCACAGCCCTAAAGCAAGCAGGGGACATACATGATGGAGTGATTCCAGAAGACACAGACAGGCTTTGTTCTCTCCTCTGTTTCCAGCATGGCATACTCCACTATGACAGGCTTTTCCACCAGGTTGGGAGGAAATTCCCCATCACTGTGAATGGCTGTGCTCACTACAGGTGTGTTGATGATAGGGCGATTTGGCAATCTGCATGAGGAGAAAAATGGCACAGTGATCTATACATCAAAATGCAAAGCTACGTTCTGCAAATAGAAGATCTCCAGTTGCTTCTGCTCAAAGGTGAGGCAGGTGTACCAACAGCCTTCCATACAGGTGTGTTTCCAAAACCTGCTGGCACTTCTGGCAGTTATCCTCCCACAGTGTGCCAGAGGAGGACATGAGACATGAGACATGTTACAGTGAGCTCATGGGCACTCTGTGCCCCCTTCCCAAGGACCCTGTGACTCTGATCAAGATAACCCTGGAGCCTCCTTTCTGCCCCAACGGGGTTGGCGGAGAGCCAGAGAAACCCACCCTGTCCAAAGTCTATATAGACCCCTGACATTTCCTGTTCATCCTCTTTTGCCCTGCTCTCACATGGACATCACAGAATAAAGAGAGCTGAACCAACATATCTCGGGGTAAGAGCCTCTTTTGGAAATCTTTGCCATCTCCTGATATTCCTCCCCTCAAAGCCTCTGATCTCTGGGCTAGCCTGATAATTCAGGGGGGGGAACATCAGAGACATGAGGAGGACATGAGACATCAGCAGCACTAATGACATTTGGCCGGTATAAAAGCAGTTCTGTCTCCCCCACGCATTCAGAGAGTAGAAAAAGGGATCTGAACAATTGACAAACAGGTCAGACATTTACCTCAAGCTCCTCCTGTCAGGATCATAGTTTTCAGGCAGGAGTTGTCCCAGGGATCGGTATATAATGACCATGGCAACAGTATGATGTGTCTCAATGTCTGGGTGTCTCTTCTTTCTCTTTGCAAAAGCACTCTCAGGGCTGAACACATCACCGTTCAATTTAGAGGGTGTTTTCTGATTTGAAGGTTTCATTGTAGGCACTGCTATGGAATCAGCACAAACATTAAATTCTTTGCACACAGCTTCAGAGCTACCATTTAAACTAGTAATTTTGCTTTGCCAAGATACAATAATATTAGAGTTATTACAACTCCAGGCTTAGAGCACTCAGCATGCTCCTAATGTTATATTTGATGCTTTTAATAAAATTTCAGCACAAAATCATAGCTATATAGCTGATAATCAAATAACCATTGAAAAGTGAAAAGCCATTTAGTCTAGCTATAAAATAAGCAATTTCTAAGCTAAAAGGTCCATAAGTATATAAGTATCCCATGCATAACTTCGGAGAACATTAAAACATTATGAATGCTGTTAAATTGCATGTATGTTTATATATGGCAAAACTAGTATTAATGAACACACCAACTATTCACATAAGATTTCTCCCTGTTAATTCTGTCATTTAATGAGCTTTCTGTTTTGGAAGATTCTCTTAAAATTCCCATTCCCTTTTGTCTTACAGAAAAGATACAAATCGCAGAAGCAGATACTCTGTTTCTAAGCAAAAAGTCATAAAGCTGTACTAGTTTATTATGTATTATTTTCAGAAGAGTTACTATATCTCCATTCAGAAGACATTCAACAATGGTACATGTATTGAACTTTGAGTTACCCTCTCTCCCTTTGCCCAAAAAAAAACATGTGCTGCTTTGCAGCAATCTTGGGATACCTCAGAGACACTGGGGAGCAGGTACTCCCCCATGTATTCTCCCTTATCACCCAGCTCAAGACTTTTTCATTGCTGCCTACTTCTGATAACACCTCTCTGTGCTCCCAGATTTGGATTCTCTGTCTCTCACACCACCTCCCTCCATCTCTGCAGGGACTGGAGGAAGGTGGCTGTGGGACTGCAGGCGCTGGGCAGCCATCCCATCCTATCCTGGTGGGAACAGAGGCAGAGCATTTCTCCCGCTTTGACAGGGCTTTGAGGGGCTGCAGGCCAGACCTGACAGACAGGTACAGCCAGTCCCACAGCCCCCAATGCCTCCATCACTGCCGGCAGGCAAAATGCCTCAGAAGTATGCACAGCTGCTCCATCCCTAAATAATATTCACTTGTGCAGACAATTGCCCTGCTCTAACCCTAGTACCACTCTGCTCCCTCAGGATCCATCGTGCTCCCCAGCAGCTGGCCATAATTGCTCACCAAACAGCAGCAGAAGGGTTTTACCTTTCCTTTCTGAAGGTCTGAATAAAGTATCAGGGAAGACAACAGATGACTCCAGATCTTTTGGGTAATCTTCTTTAATCTCATGAAATCGTGGTATTCTAGCTCCCGTGAAATTAGACTTGTCAAAGATGTCAACAGCAATAACTGGAGGGAATAAAAGTTTCCCATCACCACAGTGAACGTTATTGAAAGGTTAAAATGACTGCACAATGAAGATAAAAAATTTAAACCCCAAAACAGAAAGTAAAATTTAATTTGGCTCTGTTAACACCTTATATGATAACTAAAAGTTTATGTGTCAGCATTATTTTACATTTATCAAATTATATATTTATTGTTCAGTGGAAAGGAATTCACAGGACAATATCTCATACTGTGAAAACATACTGAAAACATTGGAAATAAAGAACCATAAAATCATTTACGTTGGAAAAGATCTCCAAGATCAAGTGGAACTGTTAACTCAGCACCGCCAAGTCCAGCACTAAACCATGCCCCAGGGGCCACATCTACAGGTCTCAGATGGTGACTTCCCTGGGCCACCTGTTTTAATGCCTGGGAATTGTTTCAGTGAAGAAACTTTTGCTAATACCCATCTCGAGGTAGATCACTTTGCTCGTACTTCTCCAGCAGCAGCTGACTGGGGTTTCACAGAAGTTTTTCCCTGGCTGCTGCTCAGTGAATGCTCTTGCTTCACAGAGATTCTCCATGTGCTGCTGGCTTGCTCCAGTGTGTGCTGCATGTTCCAGTCTTAGACTTGCTTTTTAATGGGAAGACTAAATCTACTGCTTCAAAAACATAGTTCTACATCTGTTGGATTGTGAAGTCAGCTGACCGAAGAAAATAACATGCATTTTATCTGGGACTACTCCTTAGTCCTCCACTGGCAGTTTTTCCCTGGCTTACCTCATCATCTCTGCCTGTTTAACTGCCCAAATACTTAAAAGCTGTTGGATTGACTTTCTCATTTAAGACAAGTCACTGAGTGCCAATTTACATGTCCTGGGGGTAACCCTATACCAAAAGGTGTGATCCTCTGCAAATTTCTGTGTGAAGAAATATCCACGTTAAGACCCACAAATTCCGACTCCTTTCCTAGTTTCTAACTAACTCCCAGATGAGCCATTAGGAAACTCTATTAACACCATGTTCACCTGGAAAAACTGTTCAAAAGAAAACAGACCTTTTTCAGGCCAGAGTTGCCTCATCCCTCTCAAGCTCACACCTCTTTACACAGGAAGAACTGGTTGAAAAAAAATAATGATTTACAATCTGCAAGAAATTCTGGGTTTGTTTTCATCTCAGTTCAGTTGGGTTAAAATCCTAAGCATATTTTTTTCTGAGTATGAAGATAAAAATATTTTGATTCTCATAGTTCTGAATCATAAGAAAGTATTTAAATTTTGGTTTATTAAAGAAAAATCAAAGTGTTTCAGTTTGGCTTAGTTCAACAATAATATATGCCTTGTTGATGAAGGATGCTACAGCCTTTGTAACTTGACTGCCTTGTGCCTTTGATTTTCTGCCCCCATGATTGTGGACACAAAACATTCTTGGGACAAGGTTTGTAGCCAATTCAAAGTCTTACTATAACAGCAGGTGTTTTGGCACATAAGTCTTCTTCATATCTGAAATAAAGGCAACAGCTTGGAAAGCTAAACACAAGTTCAGGCTGATATAGTTTAGAGGACCTCTGAAAGAAAAACCGAATAGCAATGCTGCTTATGAGGGACTTCTGAAGGTCAGCTGGCTCCATCTCACCTCACAGAGCAGGACTATCACCAATGCCTCCTCGGCTCAGACTGTTTGTAGCTGGGAAGAAAATTAAATAGAGAGAGCAGGGGAGAAAATGGGGAAATAAACTGACCAGACTGTGGTTTCTGTGCTTCACCTGCATATGCACTGCAGGGATGTCTATAAAATACATCACGGTCCAAAGTGCAGGAGCTGCTATTTGTATGTCAGAGGAGAAATTTCTTGTGATAGGTGGGGAAGGTGTCTTGGAATGCTTGATGTTTCCTTCTCAGTTTAGACTCATTCTGGATATTTTGGATCCCATGGATTTTGTTCTGATTATGGGTTTTGCAAGACTGGAAAGGCATTTGAAGGACTGGTGATTCTGTGAAAACACCTTTCAGCACAAGAATCTCTACAGATGTTAGTTTTCTGGATAGGTTCCAAGTTAGGAAAGCATGTGAAAATCAGAGGTATAATCACAGAATCATCTACATTGGAAAAGACCTATTGAGTCCAAACTTTGATAGATCATTACCCTGTCAACTAGACCACAGCACTAAATGCCATATCCAGCTGTTTCTTGAACATCTCCAGGGCTGGGAATTACACCACCTCCCTGGGCAGTCCATACCTATGCAAGTAAGATTAATAATATGCAATAAAATTAACAGTAGGGTTACTTTTTTATGTACTGTAGTAATTGTTCAGGCAGTGTTGGTCTGGTTCTTCCAAAAATGAGATCTACTACATTCAACTATAATGAGCTGTTCTCAAAAGCCATTACCTTTATTTACAAACTTAGTCCTTCCTACTATCTCTACATTGTCATGACTGCAACAAAAAGCCACATGGAGCAGTGGCATGGTCCAGAGGTAAAACAGCTCAGACATTTCCCAGGAGGGCCCCATGGCAACTGAAAGATATGGATCAAGGCTTGATGGCTTTGAAACGAATGCAATGATTTTTCTCAGTGGGTACTATTAACAAAATAACTAGCATCTCTGTCCATCACATTTCTAAGAGTCAAAAAAAGGCTGTTTTCAACACAGATACTCACTCATGTTAGTGGCAACAATGACAAAAGGTCTCATGTAGGTTTTTTTCATGTTCTGGGCCACATTGTTGAAATATTCCTCATAGTGCCTGAGCAGGTGAGCGGTGCCACCCTCCGTTCGCTGAATTTGCTCCCAGTGCTCCTTGTTGCTGGGGTCCAGTAAAGCACTACCCACTTTGATAATATTCTGAGAAATAAAGGACAAGCCTAAATTATGAAGCAAACACAGAGCTGGGTTTCAAGTGAGAAGTATTGAAAATTATTGGCCTGACTGCCTCAGGTGAGTGTATAATGAAATACTTAATGCAGCATGTTCTACTGCAGCCATATAAAAATATACACCTCTCACCCAGAGGTCATGTAAAGCAAATCCCTCCAAACTTTTTACAAGTAAAGTAAGCCAAAACTGGAGGCTGTAAGAGAACTGCCTACTTTCTTCCTCCTAATGACCAGAAATTGAGCAAGAAGATGAAGGCGGCAAACCTATCCATGTTTTCCTTGTTTCTGAGAAAAGCACATCTCTTAGCAGGTACACTGAAGAACGTCCCCAGATAAATCAAAATAATGTTTTTTTGTTGAAAAACAAAAGAAAGCCATGGATAGAAATATCACTTCCTTTTTAATTTTTTCTTTTACTTTGTTTCCTAGATAATGAAGACAACTTATACAGTGAAGAATGCTAAGAGTGAATATTAACTTGCATAGACAAACTTGAAAATACATAAGAAAACTTAAATCATGTCATTGTCTCTCCATTTTTACATTGCTTACAAATGGTATTAAAAAGGCATTTTTTTCTGAGGACCTGACTCTTCTGCCCTTGGGACCCTCAGGCTGAATGGAAGGAGACTGACCCCAAAAGAATGTGCTAAAATGGCTTAAATGAGAAGGATACTAAAAACTTTTTAATCTTGGTGTACATAGGAACTATATTGTTGTAACAAAGCCTAATTCCTAACTCTGTAAAATTGGTGTAAATGGCAGTAGGAATTAATCACCACAAACTCTAAACTAGCCAAGACAAATATTTAGGCTTCATTTAGAAGGAGCTTATCTGTATCCTGTCTTTACTGTTTGAGGCTGCAAGCACGTATCTGAGCTAAAAGAGACTCCCAATATGACCAGTTTTACCTAGGGTGAGAAGCACAACATGGATCCCAGGAATGCAGGAGACACATACTGTACTTGGTACCAGGCCTCCTCCATGTTTGTGAACATTATTTATGGGTTTTTATTATCTATTTTTCAGGCTTCTATGTGGGATCATAAAAAAAAAATTCTCTCCCCTTGTGCTTCCTCAACCTAGGATGTTACCACCTTTTATTCATGAGCCGTACTCACTGGTTTTCAAATTCCTGATCTATCCTAAAATATTTAGGGAGGTCTTGAAAACATCATCTGTATGAATTTCAGTGTCAAGTACAGAGAACAATAAATTAAAGCATATGTTTCCAAACCAATTTTTTGTTGCTTATTGTTCGTATTTCTACTTAACAAAACATGCTAGAAATGAAGATCCTTTTCAAGATCTGAATGGCCTGCTTCACAGCCCACAGGAAAGAAAAAACTGAATCTCCTAAAATTTGGTCCATCTAAAACATAAAATGTTTCAAAAGTTCTCCACTCTCTGCTTATTATACAGCCCAAGACACTAAGGAATTTTCTCAGCGGCATTTCTTCCTGCTCCTAACTTTCCAGTGACAATCTCTCCTGGTGTAGCTTGGCTTTGCCAGGCTCTCCAATTTCACCCCAGGTCCACCTGACCTGTCTGGTCCTCCTGGAGTAGCGTGAGCAGTGACTTGGGTGTAGCACACCTTCTTAGGGAGCCAAACAGATCCTGGGCCAGCACAGACGCCAGTCCTGACCCATGGAGTCATTCCACATGCTGGTGCCCAAGCTCTGGGCTCTGCTAGCACAGAACTAAGCAGATGTTTTAGCCTGGACTCCGTTGTGCCATGGCCAGAATCTTGGAAATAGTATGGGCAAGACTGGAGAAGAGCACCCCCGTACACATGGGATTGAGGAAAGCTCTACAAGTCTTTTGTACTAACTGAGACTTTCATGAATGCTCTGAGTAGCAGAAGATATCTGGCACACATTTTAGTATGTGTCATAAAATACTGATATGATATGGAATGTCTTTCACTGTACCAACTTGTGACTCATGTGTTCTCAAACTGAACTGAAGGAAACCTTCAGAGTCATTAACTGGCTCAGACTTAATTCACTGCACATTTAAATTAGCATGATCACACTAGGCACATTTTACAACAAAAATAAATATAGTACACAAAACTATTTTAGCCAAGAAAAACACATTAATGTGATGATTTCTTTTCGTATGGGGAATATTGCTTTTGGCTGTTACCATGATGATATTTTTTAGAAAAGCACATTCTATTATATTTGTATTACACATACACATGCATGCATAGACACATGCATAACCAACTTTCCATTCTAATCTGAGAAGAAAGGCTTATTTGTGGAACAGATTAGGCAATTACACAATATTGGCTTCACCTTGGTCAAAGACAAATTTAATTACCCACTGCCACCTAATTTTCAAGGGAAACTGTAAGGGCTCAGCACCCTATACAGTATTTCTCTTACCTCATTGAATTCCACATCCCTTGTGGCGGCCAAGTCAAACCCTTGCTGCTGGCTCTCATACTGGAGGACCCGGATCATTATCTGGTAAGCTGTCCTCACGTCGTTGCCATACAAGTTGTGTGTATATTGGGTGGCATTCTGCAGCGCTCTCACAATCCGTATGGTTTTATCTCCATCCAGCTTGGTCTCATTGTGGTGTAACTTCTCATTCTGAATCAGATAAAAAGGAAGAAAAAATATAATTATATATGTTGGTTTTTTTTTTTAATTCAAGTTACAAAGACAATCATAATTTAGGGATTTTTCGCAAAAAGAAGTTGTGTGGTCAAAATTTTTTTTGTCTTGAGATAGAGTTGGCAACAAAACTCAATGGCAAATGTAACTGAGAGCCAGAAAAGCACCAGGGTCCTGATGGAAAATGAGGCTGTTCCAGGACGCAGTCAAAAGATTGAGTGCAGGGATATCAAACTGGAGTCCAAACTGGTCATTATTTACAAAACAAAGGGAAAACTGAGAAAACCCAGCTTACCATGATTTTTAGATCCACAAAAGTGTTGGTGGTGCAGTTGAAAAGCTCAGGAGGCAGCCAACCCTTCTCAATGTTACAATGGCGAACCGCATTTCCTGAAGAAAACAAAGCATCAATGGCAAAAAATATTCTGAATTGTGCAGGGTAAATATTCATAGAGTTCAACTATCCTAGACTTTCAGATTTCCTACAATTTTAAGTTGCTCAAAGCTACACATGTATTTCAATTTACAAACAGGGGATTCCTGCGAGAGGAAAGTTAAAGACTACTAATCTTCAGAAATTGCTGTTGCCAGGCTTTGGAGAAAAGTCAGGAAAACTCCAAGCTCTGCCCAACTGCTCTCAGCCTCACTGCCTGATTGTTCTAAAATGAATTAATTAATTTCTTTATACCATAAAAGAGAAAGACTCTGCACTTCCTAAATATTCCTGAAAACCAACCCCTGCAGAGGTTTCTGTGCAATAGCCTATATAGGAAGACCTCCTGGACAAATGCTGTATTCACATCAACACATGCCCACACATCTGCACTACTGCAAGTGCTAAACATTTCAGCCAACATGCATAATTGCCTTTTTGCCACTTGTAAATGGGCTGTGAGCAGCTTACTGTTTAATTTAGCCTATTATATTTTGTACTATTTGGCAAATAATTTTAAAATGCAATTCTTGGCTGACGATCCTTCACCATGAATTGCAAGTAATCTAATTCAAAATTTGCATTTGTGCTAGTTGATTTGCACATAACATACTGCATATGTCTAAGCCATTTAGTTACCAATATCTAAATAAGAACTATAATTAATTTTACTGTATCTAATTATATTATTCCTCTTCCACAGATTAGGTGAATACAATTAAGCCTCAGGTTCTTAGTCTGAATATTCATTATTAGAAGGCTTACTTCTTAGAATCATTTGTAAAATTTACTTAGAACGTGCAATTACTATAAGCAACATTGCCTAGAAGAGATGCTTGGGTGAACCACTTCAAGAATAGTGCAAAAAACTAATTTTAATTCAGCTTTATATTGCTTAATCATGAAAATATTCTTTACCTAAAAAAAAAAAAAGAAAATCTATCTCCTAAAATCTTTAGAACAGGAGTTAGGTTGACCGCAAATCTTCTACACACCTATAAGCAGTGGCCTCCCCCTAGAAATATTTGGGGCAGTCACATAACTATTTATAACTCCCTGAGCCGAAGGAGCACTCACAGCAGAGAGTTACCAGGTCCAGAACCAAGACAGAGTTTTCATTTCCCACAGAACAGCCTTTGGAAAAGATTGGGAACTCTATTTTCAAAAATCTAATGCATGTTTCCAGAGACATATATGAAAAAACAGATTGTCATTTGCCTGCTGTACAAAACAACACAGCTCATCTGCTTTATAAAAGGTGTTTTTCAGCTGTTTCACTTACGGAAAATATATTGTGTGGAAAAATTCAAGTTTTGTTGCAACTCTTAGCTTTAGTAGGCTGTAGCAGGACCCTAGTAAAGCAGTCATCAGGAATATAATTCTCCTAATTTTATCTTTGCCCAGAGGAACTATATGGTTAAAGAACACTTACAAGTCACTGAAAATTACATGTGTAAGAATTGCCTAATAAATAGAAAATAGAAAATTGGGCTCTGCTTTTTAGAAAATAGAGAATTTCTGTGCTTTGTACATGTTTATCTGCTGTACTGTTGCATTTATTTATTGCTAGTATAAATGTATTTTAACAGCTCTTTGATTTCAGTTAGCTATACTTTTCTGTTCATGATATGATAAGCTATGCTGCAGTCTCTAGACCAAATTAATTAGTGCTATTCCCTATGTACACTTTTTTTTTTTTTAAAGAGGCATGCAGATAAAGTAGGTTATTATTTACCCAGGGAACTTACCCACTGAGCCCTTGGGACAAGGCACAGCAGCTGGCTGGCCAAACTTGGTCTGTGGCCACCAAATACCAGCCTCGAAAGCCTTAGGACAGCCATTATAAATTACTGAAAACAGAAAAAGAAATTATGCAGTTTTTCTGACAAGATAAAATCACAACAGTGAGACATTTGAACCTGCCTGAAGGACCTTCCTGTAATTACAAAGGAATTACAGGATATCTGTCCTCTGCAGTGCCTTCCAAGCTGGAACCCAGCAGTTCCTTATCCAACAGATTGGACAGACAGGTACAGGCAGAGGAGAGCTCAGGATGATTACGGGGCTCTGGATTTTGGCTCTGCCTATCTCTACTTGCTCCTTTATTGTGGGAAAACATTTCTCCTTCATTTCACCCACACACTGTGGCAAGATGGCTGCTGCAGCAGCTTTGTGCTGATCACAGGAGGACAGTGGGTAGGTGGGTGGGTGAGAGGAAAGACAGGATGGGGAAGAAAGGCAGAGTACACGAGGTGCATGGCACGATGCCTCTGTGGGCAAAAGGTGTGAGGGCTCTCAGCTGCCTTGTCAGCTGCAGCTCAGCAATGCAACACTGCACTGGCAGATGAACTCAGGTTCAAAGAAAAGCTAGCCTTAGTCATTTACTCCCCCTACTCCACCTCAGCTGGCTATATTTCCATATGAGAAAAATTAAAGAGATAAGAGCTTTTTTTCAGTTTCCTCAGCTCCTGTGAGGCTATGTGGCACATATCTAGGAGGAGGGGTGTATGTTTAGGCCGGTGCAGACCCCATTGCCCCACTGCTGGAGCCATGCTGCTGGGCTCCCAGCGCCCCAGGACACTGCAGCTGTCCCGCAGTGTCCCCATCCGCGCGCTGCCAGCGGCTGTGATCCCGCACTGCGGCGCGGCTGGGCGCAGGTACCTTCGCAGCCCCTCACGGTGACCTCTGCAAAGGGGTTGTCGCAGCGGTTGCACTGCCGGCCGATGACGCCGGGCTTGCAAGGACACTGCCCCGTCTCCATGTCGCAGGCGCGCGTGTGGGAGCCAGATGGGAAGCAGTCGCAGGGGTAGCAGGTGTCACTGCTTTGGGGCCTGTAGTAATTGGCCTAGAAAAACCAGAATGATAGACAGGAGGTATGTGACTTCCAAACTGCTCACATTTCTGAAACCTGCTCTAGCAGCACGTACATCATAAAAGGGCTCATTTTGAAGAGCACAGATAAAAGTTACATTACATCATCAGAAACCCAGGGTTTGTGTTGCCATTTGCAGCGGAGCCACACGGCCCACATTACTCCTCAGGCACTTGTTGCAAGTGCCCACCAAACATATTCCTGGAGGATTTATGGTTTTCTCAGCTTTGCAATTCTGCTCTTGTATGGCATGAACGAGCCACTGAGGAAACTACCCGCACTGTGCATTTGTGTTTCACGTAGAGGGTGGAGAGCATGCAATGATCCCATATTCAAATCGCCTCTGTACACGCGTTTGATCTGAGGCCTTAGGATTGCACAAGAGCACGGAGCTGGCACCCCACTGACTCCATTTAATGCAACAGTTGCTGTGTGTCCTGCTGGCATTTTGGAAAGGAGCAGGGGGCCAGATTCACAGCCGCCGGTCTGCACAAGCTCAGCTCCTCTGATGTCATTCAAGCCAGTTTAAAACCTATTGTGAGAAGTCCTTTGTAAAACCTTCATGATGAGGTGCCTCCCCTCCCATGTCCCCCATCTGTCCCTGCCTGTCCACCGAAAACTCAGGGATGGCAGTGAGGAAAGCATTTAGCCCTGCAGCTCTCTCCAGCTGCCAGGCCTTTTGCTGGCCATAGCACAGGGGAGAGCTTCAGCCAGCTGGCTGAGCTGTTTCATGGCTATTACTCACTTGTGATGCACAAAACCCCACTGACACTCCTCTGCACCCCGGTCTGATCTCTCCTGATAAACCAGGCTGCACTTCAGAGATCAGAGCCAGGCTTTCATCCTCTCGGTTCGGTTTTCCAAACACAAATAAGATAAGAATTGTACAGTATGATTTAGAGAAGGGTGGTGCCAGCAAAATGTTTTGGATAATGACTAACTCCACTATGCACATACATATGCATATGATACAAAGCACAGCTGTGTGTACTTTGTATCAGATACTCACTTGCAATTATTAGTGGTACAGTTTCTTTTTAAACTAAAGAAATTTTGACTTAAGACTGGGTTCTTTTGCTTACCTTGCAGTGGCATTCTCCATTGGTCTTATTGCAATCAGAATCAAACCCTTTACTAGTCTCACAATTACATGGGCCACAGATGGGATTTCCCCACCAACCTCTGGGACAAGGTAGGTCGATCCTGTTAAAGAAAATCAAATTGAAAGAAAGTTATTTTAAGTTCCCTCTTAAAAAGTGTGGAAAAAAAGCTTTGGGCCAAATCTGCACTCAACTGCATCATCTTACAGACAGTAATGTATCTCAAAAAACAATCATATATAAAAAAAATATAAATATGAATACACTATATAGAAATATAATTTTATAATATATATATTTAATATAAATATAAACACACTATAATATGGGAAAATTTAGAATATCAATGGTATGAAAACCTAGAGGGAATGTTTCTCTAAGTATTTTCAAGTGCAGGTGGCTCTGAGCTTGTGCCCTGGCTTATCTACCACCACAAACTGCCTTGGGGTACAGCTCCCCAACACTTTATATCCCACTCCTCATCTGCATCCTGCCCCAGGCAGCAGGGCTTCTTGTCCAGCCCACAGGGACACCAGCTCAGGTACAAAGCTGTCTGCAAGCTCATCCTATAAAGAAAAGCCACTACTTTCAGCCAACCTGGCTTTCTTGGACTGTTCATTACAAGGTCTGAAAAGCCCTGGTCTGCCACAGGAGAGACACAGGACACATGGTTGGGGACATGGAAGAGGGGAAGGTGGCAGCTTTGATCTGCACTATGAATCAAAGACTATGATTCAGACTGAGTGCAGCAGCACTGGAACCTAAGCAGCAAGCCAAAGGCCACCCCTGCTGAAGGAAAACCCCCATTCTCACTGGCACTGTTTCATCTGGGTGAGCCTTTGAGCAGGTTATCCCACAGATGCCCCAACACTAGTTCTGGCAAGGAGAGCTCTGATTCTCTGAAAGCTGGGAGTCTTTGTCAAGCAATAGCCTGAAGGACAAGGGCTCTGAGACCAGGATCCTGGTAATGCACAAGGTATCCCCTCCCTGTTGCATATTTTTAGGAAAGAAAAGCTATTTTTAATCTGTTTTGAAAATCAATACCAATTTTATTTATGGTAATTGGTAGGTTTGTACTTCTATGCTTTAGAATATAAAAACAACAATGTTGCACTTGACACATGTCAGCAGATAATGACAAGGGACAATATCTCTGTGTCACTAATCCAGAGGAATGAAAGACAAATCTGGCAACAGCACAGCCAACATTTGCAAGCCCACACAACAAAAGGCAAAGGAAGAAGCTTGCAGTTTTCAAAGGGAAGGAAACATCACATGAGCCATTCCTAAATGGGCAGACAAATGCGCTTCATTTGCACATCATGAATGGCCCATATTACAGTAAAAAGTGCCGCCTCTGGGATAAGGCTGGTTGCTGAATGCTTATCAGAGACCAGGAAGCTGCTGATGGGGGAATCAGCACGTTTCTCCCACAAAGCAACAGACACAGGCCCCAGACTGTCCAGAGGAGATGGCTCTTTGCCAGCCCAGGGACTGGACCTCCACTGCAAAGAGAATTTATCTTGTTACAGGCCACCAAACTGGTGCATTGCTCAGTGTGCTGGGGAAGCTGGAGGAGAGATGCAGAGCAAACTCAGGCCAAACCCACCACAAAGTACAGGTGAGATGCAGTGCTGTGTAACACAGCAGAACTGGTTGAGCCCCTGAGCAGCTGATGAAGAAAAGTGGCTCCTGAATAACATGTCTAGTTTCTGGGAGGAGCTCAGGAATGCCAAAAGGCAATGGAGCCCAAAATACCACTCCAATTGTAACAAGAAAGTTTATTGAAGGAGAACAGGAAGTGGGAGGACTGCTGCCTTAGCTGAAGAGCTTCCTGGAAGGATCAAGAAACCAAGAACAAAACAATTCTCTTACTTGCTTTCGCAGTACTGTCCATAGTAGCTTTGTCCACATTCACAGGTGTAGCCGTGGGATGAGCTAGGTTTGTGCACACATGTGGAGACATGCTCACATGGGTTCAAGTTACATACATCAACACAGTCTCTCCCAAAGTACCCTGGGGAGATAAGGTAAGAAAATTACAGCAACCATTGTAATTTACGATTTGCATGTCTCCAAAAAACTGTCTTAAGCTTATACACTAATAACACATCTTCGATAATCAGTAGATTCCCCTGAGATACTGTCAGAAATGAAGCACTCTTTTCCCCCTCAAACAAAATGATAGTAAGCCATTCTTTCTGACAGTCTGTTAACATGCTTGAGGCACCCTTGTGCCTTTGGTTCCCAATTTTATACTCGGGGCATGTGCTACAAATAGTTTTGTATTCTCTTGCTTCATGTATGGGAGGTGACTGTGCTGGGTGCTGACAACACGCACTGACTATATGCTCCAAAACAGAGAAAACATTCAAACTATCTTGATTAGGATGCAGAGTGAGAGACTGAAATTCAACAGCAGAAAAGGCTGAGAAAGAAAAAAAAAAATTAAAAGAAAAGGGGAGGTGCACAGGAGTCTTTTAGACCAGAGACTGTCTTTCCATTTGGTGGATACATTGCCTGGATTCTTAGCCTAGGACTACAGCTTCCAGGGTGCTACAGTGAGAGTGAGAAAGGTAATGCTGATTGGAAGAGGAAGAATGAGAAGATGAACACTTTGCCAGCATGCTGCTGCTGCTGTTGTGCTGCTTCTGATGAGCTCATGAAGATGTGATCCTGCTCCTGTATGAGTGGTCAGCAGGTTACCTGGATCACAAACACAGGAGTAGCTGTCCCAGTCATCACTGCAGTAGCTGTGCTGGGGACACGGGTTGGAATCACAAGGGTTATCCACTTCACAGCCCTCCCTCACGTTGATCTTGATAGCCTGTTTCATGTTGAGTGTCGCTATGTTTGTAGATGTCTCTCCCATTCTCACTCCCTGGTGACAAAAGACAATTATTTTAAAATTAGACTTTCCTTTCAGAGTACAGTATTATATGTTTCATTATTTTCATCAATCAATGAGGCTACATTTTAAAGAAATCACCTGATGAGCCAAACCCAGGTTTTTTTTTTTTCAAATGTTTTTCCCCTATGTGATTAGATTTGTACCTGGCGAAGTGGGTAGACTTTAATATTTTGATTCTTAGATAATTTTTATGGAGGAAACAGAAATGTTTGAGGATGGATGAAAAAGAAACCTCCCATATTTTTACCTGGGCATTTTCTCACAATTTCAAAATTTATTGCTACACTTTTAATTCCATACCTGCATACATCCATAAAATCCCTGCTGAACAGAGACTTGGTCTCCAGAGACACCTCCCACAATGATGCTTTTCATTTTCAATCCAGGTAGTTGATTTCCAATCTGCACAGTGCTCTGTGAGGAAAAGGACAGCTGATAAGAAGCACCATCATCCTCTGTGAAACAGACAGCCTGCTTTCTGTAGTGATGGACTCAAGCAGTAGCTTACAGTAGATTACATAAAAAATACCGAAGCAGTGAGGAGCCAGGCATTGGAACATGTCTTTTTACAGACTGCTTTTTAAGATATCTTATCATAAAGCTTAATAAATTAGTATCATTGATTAAGCATAAAACACTGCAGAACATGTCTCACAGCATAAGTACTTGTCCACAGTCCTTTAACCTATTTTCTCCTAAAAGCATTTGTGCAGTGCTCAGTGACAAAATCATGATGCTACCTTACCTGGTACATCCCATAGTCCAATGACATGACAGCAAGGTACTTGAGATCTTTACCATCTTTGGCACTCTTCAGCTCTACTAATATATGATGCCATTCCCCATCACTGACCCGTGACTGGCTCATCTTCAAACTAGCAACCTGGCTCAGGCCACTGTACACTTCAAACTGCACGTAGCTGTTCAGTATCTGTTGTGAAAAAAAAACCAAACAAAACATGTCTTTTTTTGCTACATATTTGTACTTGATGCAGAAGGAGGTGGAGGGCAAGATAATATTTCCTAAGAAAACCCAAAAGGAAAAAAAAGCCTAAAGAGTAAAGATGAGAATGCTTGCAAGAACTCCTTGTATTACTTTTGACATTCAGACTCCAACTTCCCTTATGGGCAGAAAAACCTCCAAAGCAACAGACTCATTTTTTACATGTATATTAATGCCCACTACTACCTCTGACTAGAAAAATAATCTTAAATAAATATGATTTTTATAATGATATTTTGATCATTCCCTTTTTGATTGTTGTAAAAGGCTAAAGTAATGATATGTTTTTATTGATATGCATTTAGTTAGGTGGATGAAGCTGTGTAGTTCATCTGGCCATATCCACTGCTGGGGGAGTATTAATTCTTTCCTAACCAAAGGCAGCCACACTTTACCTGAATGTTGATCTTGGATGCAGCCCCAGCATTGGCTTGCATTAACATGCCATTGACTTTCCGGGTTCTGAACATCAGCCCAATGTACCAGGGCACAGAGATGGTAATGTCAAGGTCACTCCAAATGATAATGCTCTCACCACTGAAACGCTGAGGAGAAGGCATTGCTGTGAATCAGAACACAGAAGAGAAACAGTTTTTATCCTTCAGGACAAATGTTAAGAGGAAAAATGATGCTATGTCACAGTGATGACACGAGGGAGCTAGCCCCTCTTCCACTGAGCTATATTCAACCTACTGTGGATGAAGAACTGGTCTAGGGAAGTTACTGTGAAGCAGTTGATAATACCGCAAATTCACAACCTAGCCTGGTTGTGGGTAGGCATCTTGTCTTAGTGCCTGTACTTAAAAGCAGCACCTCCACACTGATATAGCATTACCCACATGAGAGCTGTTCCTAGAAAGGTAAGCTGAGGATCTCTGCTGATATAGTTCTGCTGGTGAGTGGGTGGACAGAGCAGGAAGTACGAGGGCAACAGTTGCTGCAGATGTTTTCAACATAACCCTGATTACCTACTTCTAATTAACAGATTAAACACAGGAAAAGGCTAGGAGGCAACAGGAAATATGAATTAATTGTGAATACTCTAGGGCCGGATTATTCAACTGCCCCAGCGACACAGCCTTTTCACAGGGAGAAAGTTTGTGTGGAATTGCCTAAATCACCTGCCTTAAATATCCCGAGGTGACAGCTGCAATATTGCCCCCTCTCTAACGTTGCAAAGCACAGCTCCTACAGGGTGACATCAATGACAGACTTCAATAGAAAGAACTTTGCTGATGGAAAATAGAGGAATACCCACCCCCTTGGACTTTTAAAGTGGTTACCCTGGGTAACAAGAGGTACAGTCCCATGGATTAGTTAATCCCACTGATTAGAAGCACAAATTAAGCCATTAAGTGCTATTTGCAACACCACATATGACACCTCCACCATGTGTGGAACCTCGTAAGGGATCTACACTCAGCCCCTGCCTGACATCCTTGCTCGTGGGCATGTTGGTGAAGTTCATGGCAGCTTTTTGCCAGTGGAAGCAGGCCTTAGAGACTGGGTACAACCACCACAGATTAGCACCCAGCCTTTTATTTCATTATGCTGGTCAATGAAATGACAGGGCTTAACAGTCTTTCCCCTTCTGCTCCACACTACCATATCTGCTGACACTCTCTGGATTTTTTGTAGTAGGAGAGATCATGTGTATACAAATGTATATGTGTTACTATGAAATGATAAGTCCTTAGAAAAAGGTTGAGGGATGACACTATAGCAGAAAATGGAGTAAAGTTGACGTGAAGTTGCATTTTTTTGAAGAATAAAGCCAAATCTCAAATTCTCCTGCCTTGCAGGTGTCTATAAAGGGAAAGGTTGGGGTGAGGAGTGGAGTGCGGAGGTTGGACTAAAGTGCAAGCCCTTTAGCTCCCTATTTGTGAGAAACAAAAAGTCAGGGACTACTGGGCTACCACTAGCTAAGGGCAGGCAGTCCCATGGGGCAGCCCTTCTCCCTCCTGCTCCAGCCTGTGGTCTCACCTTTGCAGTCATACCACAAATGCCAGAGAGGACATATAGTGGAAGAACTGCAGCATGGCCTGCTCTTGAAAACCAGATGGTAACTTTAAAAAAGATTGTTACCAGATACAGATGTCCTCAGGTTGCTTAAAAGCTGAATGCAGCGCTTGAGTTCTGGCTGTCTGGGCCAGGGCACAATTCATCAGCCCACATGGCACCACATCAATGTAAAAGTAACCGGGACATCAGTGTTGAGCAGGATTATTTTCTCTTGCTCCACCTGTGCAAAAGTCACCCTTCCCCTTCCTCTACCCTGCTGACCTTCACAATAACCTCAGCTTCCAGCTTTGTTGCTGGTTTTCTGGGCTGCTGCTGAGATTTTTGAGCCATCTGTCTCTGGACTGCGAGGCAGGATGCAAACTTGCGGGCTTCCCACCTGCTGAAGGCTGGGAATGCTGTTTGCAAGCATTCTGCCTTTGCTCCTGGGAGAACTGGACTGGCATGGCAATTAGCCACCTTCTTCCTTTTCTCACTGGTGGTGACTTTCTGTACTTGCAAATACCATTCCCTTCCCACACCTTCTCCCAGCTTCCCTCCCTTCCCTGGGGCCAGGGTGCACCTTCCCCTGCTAGTTAAATAGAAATCCCCATTTGGCAGGCCCCTCTGACCTCCCTCTTTCCCCCAGCCCTTCCTCATGCCTGGGACCAGGAGTGTCCATGGAGGGTCCTCAGATGAGACCTGACCTTCCCTGTCGTCACACATGAGGTGTGTGGTGGAGAGGCCCACATGCTTCCCAGCACCCCGCTGCCATTGGCAAACTGATGCAAGCTGATCCTGTGCTCAGAGTTTGTCACTTGAAGCACTGCCTGTGTACCTCTGTTCACTCTAAAGAGAGTCCTGCTCTCTCAACAGGCCTGCAGAAACACGGGAGGGCTATTCCCTGTAGAGACAGAGGGCCTGGGGAAACATTCTGCCAACACCCCACTGGATGTCACCTGCAGTACAGGTGCTGGACAGGTGGAAGCTTATGTTTAGGTCCAGCCCAAGGCTAGGGCAATGACACTGGCCATCCAAGAGTGAGTCAGACACAGCTGCTAGATCTTCTTCACAGAATTGCAATACCTCATAGTTTAAAAGAATTAATAAAGATGAAACTAATTTTTCTTTAATTTTATCTCCCTTCTATATATCTTTAATTTTATATCCCTTCTGATAAGAAGAGGGAGAGGGGAGCTGCCAGAAGGTGAATTAACAGATTCTAGGAGGGTGGTGAAGGTAAAACACCCCATCCTCACTAGTGTAGACTAGATCACAGAGTTTTTGAAGAGCAGGAAATGAAAAAAAGGTTAATTGGTAACTTGCCAAAGTATTTGTCCTCTGTTAGTCTGAAGCAGAACCAGCACTACCAAAGGGATTGAAGAAATGCAGCACTCCTACTCAAATTTGCAAATATTCTATCTAAGACTTTTTTAAAAATAGCTGCTAGCTAATGCTCTTAGGATCATAGCTGAGCATTCAAATAAGAAATTTGAAAGTCAGGAGTTTAGCATATCTGTGATTCCTCCTGACTTTATCGCTGAGCTCCTGAAATCTTGGGTCACATTCTGTTTCTTTCTTGGTTTGCAATTTTCCCACAGGGACACTGGCCCACAAATACCATCAAAGAACCAAGCAGCCTGCTGCCTTCAAACTATCAGAAAAAACCCACAAATTGAGGGATCAGCAAGAACATGGGGCTTTTCAGTGACAAAGGGGACATGCAGGAATGCAGAGTGCTGGAGGCAGCTGCGGGGCCTGGGGGTTTGCACAGCAAGGCAGTGCTGCTGTGACTGTCATCATCTCTATCACCTGAATTTGAAATTATTTTCCAGGGATGGCTACAGGGCAGCTCCTAGATGATAATCTAAATCCCAAACTTTAGGGATTGGTCTTGAGTTTGGGATAAGAAAATAGTAAATAAAACAAACATGTGACCAAATTTTGAATTTCCATTTGAAAAACAGAGGGAAGGAGCATCTTTGCATGTGATAGCAGTACTCCCATTTACACCAGTACAGGATACACCATAGCTGGGCCCTGGCACTCCCCTCAGGATACATCAGAGTGAGTTTGTAGCACAGAGAACAGCCAATCATGAATAAAACACAGAACTTCACCAACAAATACACTTGACATGAGACACATGGGAAAATCAGATCTTCATACAAACCTGGGAAGCTCAAAATATTTGAGGAGTTGATACAGAAATCAGAGGTAATAATAACAGCTCTGTGCTCTGTGTGAAGTGGAGCATACGAAGAGCTCTCCATCATTCCTTTTCCCTGTTCTTAACTCTGCAAAACTTTATCTCCAAGACAGAAACTTAACCATGTGTCCTCTCCTTTTAAGCTAATATTGCTGCTTCTCAGGAAAGGGAAGAGGAATTGCCACTACCTAGATCAGGCCAGTAGAAGCATGTTTTGTTTGCTGGAAGCATCCAGAAAAACTCCAAAGGAGCAGCCACCTTACAGCACCAACCCCCATGGGACTCCTCCCATAGGCAATGCCTCACTTCTAGGGGAAAAAACTGACTGCATTTTCTTCACACTCTATGAAACTCACCTGCTGCTGCTTCCTTATCCTTTAGTAATGAGGTTTTACACATATATGCATATTGTGTTCAATCAAAGAGAAATCCACTAAAACTGAAAGCGCTCTTACTTAGCACAGAATGCCTTCTTGCCAAAAAAGTAGTGATTAAAACAGCACACTCATCCCCAGTTTGAGTCAAAGCCCAGTAAAGTCAGCAGGATTCCTTCCACTTATTTAAAGGGGCTTAGGATCAGGCATTTTCACTATAAACAAATTACTAAATACAGCCAAGTTCTTTGGAACTACTTTGCTTATGTAAGTAAATCAATGAAAGCTGCTCTTATTCATGACAGTATGTCATCTATTATATAGGGGATCTCTAAAATTATTTCAGATAGATAATGGGTGACGGTCTCGGCTGCAATCTTCTCTTACCCTCAGCCATCACAGCTGGACATAGGTGCTATGAGATGGCAATGACAGGCAATGAAACGTGCACACATGACAAGCACAGAGAGCTCTGTGCAGCCTACCTTGCTCACAGTTCTTCCCTCCGTAGCGCACGGGGCACTCGCAGATGTACGTGCTCCACTTGTTGATGCATGTGCCTCCATTCTGGCACCAGTTGGTTTCACAATAGTTCCTCTGCGCTGCACAGCCTGCAATTCAGGAAAAACATTACTTTGTATCGTTCTAATATGAAAAAGGCTCTGAATGACTGTATTTGAGTTTTTACGTAAAAAGAAGACATTACTATTACAGGTTTGGGTTTTTTGCTTTTTTTTTTTAAAATGGTTTTGAAGTCAGTGAAGCAAAATGTGGATGGGAAAAGTTTACATAAGCTGATCATGTCTTAAATGCATAAAGACAAGTCTATCTATCAAAGGCATATGCTATGAATCCATCCTTAATCCACAATCAATGCAGCACACTTTAGAACTGCAATTTAGTTCTTACACAGACCTTCAGCAGCATGGACAGAAGGGACTTTCCATTTTTGTGTGTAAGAGCCAGTTTTAGGATGATGAGAACATTCTGTATGCCTAATCACCGGAACTAATCCTGATCACGGATCTAAGGACTGAAAATCCAATCAGAACTTCCAACAGGCTGCTCCATGAAGCAGGTTTCACATTTGGGGGATTGCAGAATTTTATTTACAGAACAAACACAATTTATTAAAAAGTCATTATAAGTCTTGTCTTTTTTGTGAACTAATCCCACCAGCTTTCAGAGCAAAATGCCATTTAATAGGTAGTTTAAAAATAGAAGAGGAGAAGTTAATTTAGGAGTAAATTCCTGGCTGAAACTCACAGCAATGCAGGAAGGCTAAACAAGCCCAGTCCTTTCCAATGTGCTGCTGAATCCTGGAAGTGTGCCCTGTGCCACGGGCTATTGTATGCCTCCCTGGCACAGGTGTGGGCTGCACATTACTCAAACAAATGAGGTCTGGCCAGAGACACGGTGGCAGCACAATGCCATACACCACCTTAAGTCCCTGCTCCATAGCTGCTTTGCCCTCAACAGTGCTAACAGAGGGAGAGGGGTGATTCTAGAACACTGTGTCTCCTTCCTCTTCCTGGGGTTCCTCGCAGTGCCAGCCTCCTCGACACCCTAAGCCATGCCCCACGCACAGCTGTGGCAGAGATCTTTCTGGTACTGACCTCTGGGGCACTAGTTGCCCATACCTGGCAGAGTGCCATTATTGGCAATGAAACCAGCCATGTCGATGGGCTTGCTGTCGATGGAGAGGTTCCTCATGCAGCCGATGAACTGCCTGTTGTGCACCGGGAAATCCTCAGGCAAGTTTGGGACACCACCAAGGAGGAGAGGGCCAGTTAGGTCCAAAGATCTGAAGAAACAAAGAAGTGCTCATAATTTCTTGCAAAGAGTTTGTTTTGTTTTGTTCTTTATCTTACTGCTTCCATAAGCACATTTAAGCTGCACTTCCCTCTGCTACATGAGCACTTCCAGAGCTTGTAATCAAAGGACTGTCCAGTAACACTAACTTTTAACTTAGGAGCTGCCATGTCCATATACAATCCAGTGACATGCCCCTAACAGTTGCTAGCATGCAGAAGAAAATAAAAATTAGAGAAAAATGTTTAGCCACAGGACACTTCTTTCTGACCCCAGTCACGCAGAGACTGGCTGATGACACTCGGCACAAGGTTGAGAAGCAACACATTTTTATATAATCACTTAATTATTATATAGTGTCAACCCTTTTAAAATCCTCTGAGGATCTTAGTTTTAATGACATTTAGTGGATGTAGGTTCTTCTAAATGACTCCACACAGTGTGAGAAGTGTTATCATCTGGTCATTTGGATTAGCTGCAGTTCTTATAGTGTTCCCCTCGCTTGGGATATTAGAGCACCATGTGTCTCTCAGTGGTCTCTCTGCTATCACTCATTACTTTATATCCCCCTATGTTGCTTGATGTTCATTTCTTCATAAAACTCTAAAGTACTAATTTTTTTTCTCTTTCTTCAGAGGAAACCTTTTCTCACACCCAGTGATTTTTAATGGTTGTTTATTTACATCCTTTATTTCTACCTCCTTTTAAGACAAGACTCTTAACTTTAATGGTGGAAGTTACTCCATGTCCCAAACTAAACTTTGTTACTTTTTCTTGTTACACCATATCTGTTTTTCCAACTTACTGCTTAATCACTAAGTGCTCAGTGGGTAATTGCGAGCTGTTGCCTCTCCACTGGAAAAAGAGAATGAGTGGAAAACACAAATCCTTACTTTTTTGAGCCGGTCTGAGTCCCCTGGGCAGCACAGGTGTAGTTTCCAATGAGGCTCCCGAAGCGCACGGCCACTGCTGTGTCACAGTCGTCCACAGTCACCACAGCCACCTTCTCTCCAGAGGGCCCATGGGGAATTCCTAATCGGCCAATGTTTGGCTTCAAAAAGTCAATGGCACATGTCATATAGTGCTACATACACGTGGGATTTAAATGCTGGTTCAGTCAGCTCAACAACATACTTACTACCCCTCAAAGAGGACAAAACTAGAAGATGTAAATGAAACAGCAGAAGTTAGGTTGTCCCACGACATTTAGGCAAGGAAAAACCCTGATGGATGACTTCACTCAGAGTCCACACAAGCCCACTATGATACACAGGGTAGTCAGAAGTGGCTTTGGTCATTTCTACAGCAGAACCACTTTGGCCCAAATCACATCAAACAAGTGTTTTCTCATTTCTGTGTAGTAAATTTTAATAAATTATGCTTATTTTGCACCTCTTCACCTTAAGGGAATGAAAACACTAAAATGACTTATTATTACAACTGAAGCTTAAATTAAAAGCTTAAATCACATTTTCTCTGATGGATGTACTCTGTCAAGGCTACCAGAAACTGAGTTCAGGCCTCTATAAAAGCTGTAGTGAGGGGCTGTCTGATGACTGGGAGGGAACTTAGATGAAACCTGCTTGTTCCAGCTACAAGATGGAGTGCACAAAAACCACTGCCCATTGCTGGGTCAGCTGAGAAGCCCCCAGGTTCTAGCTACAGGAGAATAGAGTTGATGATCTGTGGAGCTGGACAACCAAAAATAATGGATGTGTCTGTGCTTGCTCTGGTGCAGGCACACTGGCTGACACTGCAGGTGCAGCATGGAAGATGCAAAAAAGTGTGTTTTAGAGCAGCAATAAAAGCTCTGGCTTTTCCTCACCTCTGCTTCTCCCAGGCAGTAAACTCCTGCCCACCCAATCACAACGTGCCCTGGTGAACATGAGCCACAAAGCTAGAATTATCACACTCAGCTTCACACCTCCACTGTTACTGGCTCACTCTGCCCATCACCTGCTGTCAGTTGGTGTTCTCCCTACTTCAGCACCTACTGGGTGGGGAAATTCAGTGATCCCAACAGACAGGCTTTGCTATGGGACCACCAGGAATTCAATACCAGCCATCAAACTTCTGAACTTCCACCACAAACAGATCCTTCATCATCTTCACTAATTTTGTCACTGATGAGATGTATTCCAGAGTGACTGACAGGAGATGATGTTTTCTGTGCAGAATCTCAAGAGACAGATTTGTCCAGTGGAGAAGTACATTATGACTGTTAAAAAAGGGGCATGTACAAACAGAAGCATAGCAGCCTCAGTGAAGAATTAGCAAATCCTGTAGGAAAACTGTTTCCATGTTTAGTGTTCATGTAGAGCTGAGGAGTCTTCATCTACCACAGGTGCAAGATCTCTGAGGACATTATGGGTACAAGAGAAGGCACTCAGCTTTGCAAAGGGACACCTCACAGGAACAAAGTCAGTAGGATCTGACCAGATGCACTGAAAGTCCAAACTTATTTACTGGATGTGTCAATCAACAGTAGCTGTATCCATATGAAAATGAAGATGTCTGGGCATCTGTAGCTTGCTTTAAAACATGTACTGCAGGACTGTGTTCTGAAATTCCTTATTTGTACAGCAAACAAGGAAGCAGTAAGGGGATAAATGAATTCTTTCTGTTTCACTTACACACCATAGATTTTTTAACATACTTACAGCAACTTTCATCATCTGTATAGAGACAGATTTATTTTTAAGGGTAAGTATCCCAGTGTATAAAAAACATTTTTAAAACTTGTTTCCTGGTGTCAATTCCAGTTGGAAAGTATTTTCCACTTCCTCTACCAAGAACCAATGTGATTACATAGTTTGGCAGTTATTCAGTATAAGGTTTTGACCTCTCTTTAGAGATATTAAGGCAGATTTTATTTTTTCCGATACTCCCTGGACTTTGCCACTGCCTAGCTTGGAAAGACAGGAAACATAAGTATTTGAAGTGCTGAAAATGTTATTGTATGCAATGATGGCAATGTTAGTGAGATCTTTTCAAAGTAAATGAAAAATACATGGAAAATGAACAAACTGACAGGCAGACCTTCCCTTCCAAAATTAAAATGTTTACATTCTGGGTGCTACTTCTATTCATTCAGAGGAATGATTCGATTAACATTTATGTTCTTGTGCTTCACTGAAATAATCTATTGTTTCTTACATGGAAGCCTTGACAAAGGCAGGGTATTTATTCCCTCAGCAGGGGGGAGCTGCCCAATGTTAATCATGATTGCAACCTGATGAGACTCAGCATTTTGCAGCTGCTCCTTCACAGTCACAAGCTGCAGTAGCAAATTTATTTTTTTTTTACTTTTATTTAACATAGAAACTGAAAAGTGTTTCTCTAAATGTTGACTGTTCATTGCAGTGCAGATCTCTGGCATCTCTTTGGCTCTGATAATCACACAGCACCATGAAGAAAGGGAATATTGCAGTGAATTAAAAGAAATCTATTGGCAGTTCAAACCATACTTAGTTTAAACACAAGATGATTTTCTGACCATGTTAAAATGCTCAATTGACAGAATTGGACAGGTTTTTCCCAAAATGCAAGAATATGTTACTGAGAAAGGAAAAATATATTTTATGAGTTAATGTGACAAGAACTCAAAATATGTGGCAAGTAGTACACACCACTCATCTTCTCAACAACTCCCATAGGGAATACTTTATAACTGAAATAATGGGAAATAAATAAAAGACTTTATCAGAGAAAGCCCCCCCAAGTTAGGAGCTCCTTCAGCAATGAATCATGGAACAGATTTTATTCATTAAATACTTTGATTAATGTTAAATATGTTTTACTGGTGATGCAAAGGATATTAAGAGTAACATGCATTTTAAAAAATCACTTTGAATAGCTACATGCAAGAAAGAGAATTAATCCCACAACATGAAACTTGGGACCTGATGAAAAGAATTCCTATTGCAGACTCTGAAACTCTCAGCACTAAATGATGAAAAATAATAAAACAACCCTACTAATTAGCTACAAAACAATGAGGAACCATGGTGAGATTAAAAGGCTAAAAAGGCAATGCAACACTGGGCTGTTGCACAGATGCGTATGAGGAAAGTTTCATGACACTGAACAGGATGGAATGTTTGGGCAGTTTTGTTTTCATTTACTAAAAATACCTACCAATTCCAGCAGGTGCACAGAACAGAAGCCAGAGCAGTGCCAAGTTTGCCATATCAAACAGGCAAAATGGACGTGGTATGTTTAACCTAGCAAAGTAAAAGCTAGAGAAGAGTGTTGGAAACAAGATGCTGTCACTGCGATGGACACAGTACAAGAATAAAGGAGTATAAGATGCCCATGAGTAATGTAGGCTGGTAGTCACCAGGGGATACTCAGTCATAGGAGGGATCATCATTGGGAAAGTAGCAGGTGTGAAAATTATAAAAAAGCCCTTTATTTCTTTCTGATTATAGAAGCCATGTTAGCAGAGGACTGGCCTATGTTTAAAAGAAAATAAGTAACAGTGAGAAGTACTTGGAAAATGCACCAGAAAGTGAATTGCCAACACTAAATGACAGCACACACATTCACATTTCAGGCATGATCTTTGCCTCAATTAAATCCTACTGAAGCAAGACTGATCCCTAACAGTAGGAACAGCTAACACTAACCAGCATTAATTCACACTATTATTTTCTGGAAAAATGTTCAAGGAGTTAAAAGCCAGACTTTCATCTGGGTACTTAGTAGTCCTTTCTGCCTGTCAGACCCATCTCCTGAAATACATGCTACCCGAAAGGCAAGTTTCATTAGCTGTGCCAATTCTGCACTCATGAGTAAATGTGCAATGTGGTGTACAGGAATTTACCAGCATGACCCCCATTAATAGTAATGCAAGTCATGTAACTGAGTTCCTGCTCATGGAGCTGAAAATTTACCTTTCGCTGCCTAACCCTAAAGGCTGCCTTTTCAGTTAGTGCTTCTCCAGAAAGAAGTTGGGATTCAAATTTCAAAGACCACATGCTGTAACAGTGAGTAGCAAGAAGAGGTACCAAACAGTGCCAGAGAGAAAACCTGGTCTCCCTTAAACAAACTATGAAAGAACTGCGTTATTATGGGACTCAAAAAAGCAGCCTTGAGTGTTGCAGTGTTTTATCACCATATGATTCTTCAAACATTCTGTGCACCCCATAATGAAATTAATTTTGTTTGTTATACTGACTCTTATGTTTTTATATTATAGTCACATATAGGGTCACTTGGAGAAAAGAAATAGTCCCTTCTTAGGATCATTATGTGGCAGCATTAAGTGCCCTACGTTTTCCTCCATCTGTAAGCCAAGACTAGCCATATTTATGTTCCTCAAATGATGGCAATTAGTACCTAAAACTGTAAACAATGTAATAAAAGTTAACTTTACCTCACTGAGCTCTCATGAAAATCAGTGGTTCTGATCTATGAGTGACAATCTCCCATCTCATGTCTAACCCATGATGCTCACCCTTGCCCAGAGAGAGTTGCAGGCAAAATGTGACTACAGGAATAACAGCCTCCTAGGATGTCTTTTGAAAATTGCAGCTCCCTTTCTGACCATAGCAGAGGTAAAAGTGAGACTCATCTACTGTCCTCAGCAGTGACCTGGAGGGGCGACCCTCTTGAGCTGCAACAGGGTATGGAACTCCCTTTGACCACCTGTCATAACTTTCTCAGGTTGCAGTGAGAAAACACCACTGTGGAAATATTTTACTAGTGATGCCAAATCTGATTTTTGTGAAACTCAGTTACAGAACAATGTTTGGACTTCTCCCCATTAATTCAACAGTAAGAAAGACATGTAGCTTCTCCCAGGTGAAAAACCCTGAGAAGTTTAATCTATGAAGTTTTGTTTTATAAGTGGAGACCAGACAGAGGAGAGAAAGTCATCAAAATGCATCTGTTTATAGTTTACAAATCTCCTGCACAAGTCCACTGTGATTACACTTAGAACATCAGACGTGGATATTCTCATGTATCTCAGTTTTGTTTGGGTTCTCTATTATGTTTAAGTAAATATTTAAACTGCGAGAGCCCACACAGTTACTTATTAAAGACACAACTGGTGTAGCGATGCACAGTGAATGGAAAAGACACACAGACCAACAGACAATGGGAGCCCTTGTCCTAAACACTTAACCCTTGTATTTTAGATCATATGTCCTACTGTTTCCAAGTCAGGATGCAAAACTGTTGGAGAGGTTTAAGCAAGTAGTCCAGTCCTTGGCAGACTTATTTTTAATTAAACCAGACGAGATAGTATCTGTACATGTAATAATAATACTGTAAAGTTCAAATGTTTGTTTAGGCAATCAGCAGCATTGGTGACACTCAGGTTCCTGGATCTCACCCTTTTATTAGTTTATCTGCAAGATAATAATAGCCTGCTCCAGAGGTCTCACAAACATTTCCACCGCCAGAAAACTTTTTTCCAACTTCCATTCCTAGATAAAAACTTGCCACTTGACTTTTCTCACAGATGGGAAGAGAGAGAGTGGTTTTGGTCAGCCATCAGAGAGTGCTCCAACATAAGGGATATTCCCTGAGGTCAGACTGCAAGCTGTGCTCTCCAGCCCAAACCTTAGCCAGGAGGTCTTCCCCCTGCTTCAGCCACCCCATTGAGTCTTTTGAAGGAGCTGAGGAGATGATTCAGCAGCAGACTGTAAATATGGCCAAGACTTAGAAAATGCAAACCAGTACTGCTTGCAGATGAGACACGATCTACCTTGTTACACTCAGCACCAGGACACCTAATTTCTTGGGGGTCAGATGTTGCATATTGTAAAATCTGCATTTGCACAGCTCACCGTCCACACGAAAAAGACATTTATTTTAGACAGTCTTTTCGCACAATGCTTTGCATGGCATAGCTTAATATTCAGAGCTTGGCTTCTTTGTCTTTTTAATAAGTGTTAAGAAGAAAAGCCATCCTGAAGTCAGTGCCAGCCTTTCAGTGATTCCAAGAGTTTGCTTACCAGACAGTAGGTTACCCTCCTGTTTTTGTTAATTAGTAGCTAATGATTTATTGGCCATTCGGCGTGGTTAAAGGTTAAAAGGAATCTGCTTCCCAGCTAATTTTTAAATACTCTCCTCTTCATTGTTAATGTGCTGGTTCAGACCCCACCACCCCCAAAAGCCCTGGGTGGAAAATGCCTTACACCTTTTGGGGCTCTGCATTTTAACGCTTCCAGCTGCAGTAATAAGGGGGGGAAATGGAGCAAGCGGCGGTGGTGCTGCTGGAGGCGGTGCTGGGGCCGGGCTGCCCTGCCCTGCCGCCCTGCCCGGCTGCCCTGCCCGGCTCCCCTGCCCGCTCCCCTGCCCGGCTCCCCTGCCCGGCTGCCCTGCCCGGCTGCCCTGCCCGGCTCCCCTGCCCGGCTCCCCTGCCCGGCTGCCCTGCCCGGCTCCCCTGCCCGGCTCCCCTGCCCTGCCGCCCTGCCCGGCCGCCCTGCCCGGCTCCCCTGCCCGGCTCCCCTGCCCGCTGCCCTGCCCGGCTGCCCTGCCCGGCTGCCCTGCCCGGCTCCCCTGCCCGGCTCCCCTGCCCGGCTGCCCTGCCCGGCTCCCCTGCCCGGCTCCCCTGCCCGGCTGCCCTGCCCGGCTGCTGGGGCCCGGCTGCCCTGCCCGGCTCCCCTGCCCGGCTGCCCTGCCCGGCTGCCCTGCCCGGCTGCCCTGCCCGGCTCCCCTGCCCGGCTGCCCTGCCCGGCTGCCCTGCCCGGGCTCCCCTGCCCGGCTGCCCTGCCCGGCTGCCCTGCCCGGCTCCCCTGCCCGGCTCCCCTGCCCGGCTGCCCTGCCCGGCTGCCCTGCCCGGGCTCCCCTGCCCGGCTGCCCTGCCCGGCTGCCCTGCCCGGCTCCCCTGCCCGGCTGCCCTGCCCGGCTCCCCTGCCCGGCTGCCCTGCCCGGCTCCCCTGCCCCGCTCCCCTGCCCCGCTGCCCTGCCCGCTCCCCTGCCCGCCTGCCCTGCCCGGCTGCCCTGCCCGGCTCCCCTGCCCGGCTCCCCTGCCCTGCCGCCCTGCCCGGCTCCCCGCGCTCATTAGGCCGCCCGCCAGCCCCGGCTGCTTCGTTAACCCGCCGGCCCCTGCTCCGCGCTGGACGCGGGGAAGGGAGGAGCCCCTGCCATTCCCAGGCCATGCTGTGCTGCTTCAGTGCCCAAAAAGCTCATTAAGGGCCATGGCAGCGGCGGTCTCCCCGGACAAGCTGCTGGAGCCCAGCCCCCCCCCCGCCCCGCGAGGAAAATAAATAAATAAACAGGAAAAAAAATAAACAGGGAAAGCACACTGCTTACAGTCCTGGGGGAGAGACTAGGAAATGCAAGAGGAGCTTAGCATGGACTTGCAGACTACTCTGATCAATCAGGAATCTCCAAATTAGGCCAGATTACAGAAATCACTAACGTTAAAATTTGTTTTCTAGAGTTTCCCCTTACAGATTTCCAGAGCACCTTTAAGATAGGCGGTGTGAAGAACAGATCCTGATTAGTCACCAGGGAAAGGCAGGACAAGTCATTTCACATAACCCCCTTACTCCTTTGATGTATGTATCCCCTTTATTCACTGAATATTTTAATGGCATTTCTTTATACAAATTTGGCTCAAGTCTGTACAGAAACACGAGAGCCTGTGACAGTGAAAAGGAAAACCAAAGAGCTTCCCATCAGTGAGTAAAAAATGCAAATCCTGAAAAGTCATCAGACCAGTTTCTTTTCCTAGAGAAACGCCCCACAACACCAATCATCAGGATCTGGGCTGGCCCACAAAGTCAAGCGAGTTTTACTGGCCTGATTTGCTATCTCCTTTAGGGCTGCATCCAGAGGCTAAACTTTGATACTCAAAGCAGGAGGCTTTCAGCACAGCTATGAGACCTGGCACTAGTGAATGGCACTGCCCGAATTGCTGCTGCTCTTCCAGTGCTGGGGCAGACATGGGGAGCAGCCCCTCCTGTCACAATACGTGGCAATGGCACAGCAGAGCTGTGAAATGCCGTGGTTACACAGGCATGGCATCCAGATATGCTCCTTGACTCTACAGCATGACCAGGATCTTCACAAATATAATCCAAAGGGTATATTCTTAGTTTTGACTAATTTTGGCAAGGGCTGCTGTAGTGCAGATGGGAAGATGAGTTTTCCCTGTCTGCAAATGGAAATGTTATCCTCAAATGCGTATTCCCAGATGCTTCTCAGCTCTTTGATGCTGATTCAGTGACACGGCAAGACAGACCTGTTTTGGCTGTCAAGAGACCATTCTCTCACTCCTCAAGACAACATTCAGTTTTCTCTGTGGGAGACAGCACTCACCAGAGTGCTTTGCAGCTGTGGGTGCCCTTGTCCTTTCTCTTCAGCCCTTTCCTCAAGCTGATCTGCCCCTATGGCTGATGTCCCTCTTCTCCCTGACCTTTCCTGCCCTCTGAACCCTTTTCCTGCCTATTTTGCTGTCTCACTCTCTTTCCACCAACAAGGATGTTCTCCAGTACCATTGGAGAACTGGGAAGGAAGAACACATCCTTTGATGCTAGAAGAGCCCCCTTTTTCTCCCTCCCCCACTGTCCTCTTACAGTTCAGCAAATCCTTTCCCCTTTGCCATCTGTCCCTGTCTACCTGCCAAAGAACCATTCTCAGGTATTTTTGGCTTTATATAAATCTTGTAAGTTCTATGACGTATTTTTGCATCCAAGATGTCAATGTGGCTGCTCTCAGAGTCCAAGAAATACCTATGACACTTACACACAGCAACTAACCCCTTCCTGGACAAATCCCTGGTGACACCTTGCCAAGCAAACTGCTGCTTAGTGGGTAATGGAGTCACATTTCAGCCTACAACATCCAGGAATCCCAGAGTTTTCTATGGGCTTGCTCCCTGCCCTCATGGTTGGATCTTTGTGAGGGTCTTCTGGCATACAGAGACTTCTGCAAGGTCAGGTAACTTCGAAGTGCTTCTTCCTCTCACTACACAGACAGATACAAAATACCTGAAAAGTTATTGCAAATCAGTGAGTTACTGTAATTTACTACATGATTTAATTGTGATAACAGCGCACTTCAAAGACCTTGCACCAAATTCCTGAGGTGCCATTCCAATGACTCTGCTGGCTTTGAGCAAGGCCTTGCCAGGCTGGGCTGCAGAGCACAACCTTCAAGCACTGTCCTCAGGGCCTTAGGTTGAGCCAAGGGCCATTCAGATTGTGCCAGGTCTCATGGAGGTCCCTTACATCTCCTTAGCCTTCAGGAGGAGCTGAAAATCACCATTTTGGGAGGTGCCACTAAATGCCTTCAGATTTTTGCAGTGCAGAGGTGCCAGATAGCTTGAGCAAACTGGGCTCAAGAGCATCGCTGGGTGCCAGGTTCCTCAGGATGACCTAGAGCCCCACACCAGGAGGAAAAGCCCCACAGCTGACACCCAGTTCAGATGTGGGGTGCACACCCTAGATGGGCACACAAGCCTTTAAAACCTGGGTGATGTGAGAAGAGTAAGTATTGAACTGCCTTGCCAAAGGTGAGGCTTCCAGAAGAGGAGGGACTCAGGCTGGTTTTGCCAAGACATCATCCCTTACTGTGTAGCTGTTTTCTGAAAAGTTACTGTTTGTGTTTGTATATAAAATCATCACCACAACAGCGGTGTTTTTCAGGTGGTGTTTGCAAGATCTGTGAAAGCAACAGCTCCAAAAAGCAGGCGGGGGAGAGAACAAGCCAAGCACTGGGTACACGCTTTCCCTCCCTTCCCCAGTCACAGAGATTTCTCAAAGCTGTCACTGAGAGCTGAGCTACTCAGTGCTGGGGAACAGGTCACACTTTACATCTCAATGACCTCCACATGACTTTCACTGCTTTACACTTTAATTTCCCGAGATGCAGCTTTAGAGGTGAGTTATTTGTTATTTTGTGTCAAGACAATGGAATGTCGCTCCACAGCCAAATCCTGATTTCCTTTCCCAGATATCAATCACTTCACACTTACCCTCCACCAGAAAAAAAAAAAAAGGCAAACCAAACACCAACAAAAACAATTACTAATTGAAATCCTCGTGAATAAATATCGGTGGAATTGCAGGGAGGGACTTTTAAAGTCCAGGCTCACAAATCTTTGTTCCACAAGGGCAGATCAGCTACCCACCCCCCACCCCTTTACACCCACTAACACCTGCAAGGGGCTCCATAACCAGCCAGAGCTAGAAAAAGTAAATATTAGCCAGGCAGCCCTCCAGTGCTTTTCAGATGTTAGGAATGTAAATGGTTGCCATAGGCCAGGCCAAAGTCCCACTGAGGGAGTGGTAGATGCTGTGGAAGTGTGTAAGAACAGGGCAAATGTGCAGCAACAATTCTGTTCTCTCTAAGCTTTCCCAATACTGCAGGCTGGAACTCAGGACAGATTTTCACAGGATTCTGTCACAGTTTTTGAATATATGGGACTCGTTCTCATCTAATCAGTCTTTTGCTTTATACAACCACGGAACATAACCCATTTGATTCCTGCTCAATAACATCACTTGCACCCAAGTGAAAATGTTCCCTTAGAAAGGGAAATACCGACTTGATTTAAAGATTTCAGGGGACAGCAAGAGCATCAGAACTGTGGGCAGGTATATTAACGCCAATCAGAATCTGTCAAGGTTCAGTTTCTACACAGCAAATCTATGGTCTTACCTAGAGGAGGACTTTCACTGATGATTCTCTGGATTTTGGTGGAAGAGGATGAATTTGACCTCAGCAAGGATGTGAGTGTATGAATCATGAGCCAGAAAACCAGGAAATGACTCATAAAAGGAACAATTTTTTCTGAGATTACCTTTTCTCATGGCATTTTAAAAATTGAGTTCTGAGCATGTGGGAAATGACATCTTTTGCATTCAGACATGAAGAATATATTTTATGTGTTTGACTAGAACAACATTCTGAACTTTAGATACAAAATGCATTCAGTAATGAAAAAATCTAATTTCTTTCCTTCCTCTTGCTGCTTGCAATTTTAATTGCTAGGATTTCTTTTTAAATGGCCAATACCACCAAAAATACATAGTACAGATAAATAATACAAATGCATAGCTACAAATTCCTCATACTCTCATATTGTACATAAGCCTCCAGCATTACTTACCACATCTTTCACCAGTATACAAACCTACCCACCAAAAAGGACAATTATCTGCTGATACAGCAACTTCTGTTCTTGTAAGAAAGTTGTGAAAAAACTGTCATAACCTGCTTCTAGCTAACCACCTTGGTATTCCAGTCAAATTTCCTTACCCTCTTGAGCTGAGAAGTAAATTAAACATTAATGTCTCTCAGGATGCTGCTTAAAATTTTTGATTGTGGCTAGAAAAGAAAGTGACTTTTACACTTGAAATGCTTTTTTTTTTTCCTTGTAAAGCTGAAGAAACCCTGTGAAGAAACCCTTTCTCTGTGAAGAACAGGCCCCCCAGTTACATGGGTAAGTACAGCTAAGTCCTCAAAAACTTGAGCTAATAAACTGACCCTGGTTATGCTCCCTGTGGTTTTGGTGTCCCAGAAACTTCCCTGTCCATAAGCCATAGCAGAACTTTTAATCCCATGAAAATACCGTAGAAGGAAAGGCATCCAGCACAAATTGATGATCTGGTGAGGTGTACCATCCACACTGCTGGAAGTTAGCACCATCCACCACCTCCTACTTGCTGTAACACCACTGACCTCTACCTTACATTCTGCTATTAAACAATTCACAATGAGCTAGGTGATAAGGAAATGATAAAACTGGAAGAAATATGGTTAAATCTAAAATATGTGGTTTCTTTTAATAGGAAGCACTACATTGTAATGCGCTTTCTGCCTTGCACACTTAGGAGAGCCTTTTGAAGATATATTGGCATTTCTTAGAAATATTATAAATTTACGTTTTGAAATGCCACAAAATTTTTATTTTCTTCTGGAAAAATATGCTCAGAGAAGTAGGGTGCTCCTAATTGAACAAAATTTTCAGTATTTCCAGTACCTCTACACCTCCATGGTTTGCTTGACATGGCAATTACTGTTCTGCATTTTTATCAGACAATGCCAAGCAATGCTGGAGCAGGTCTGTGTCAATCACAAATGCTGTAAACACAACACGTCAATCTGAGCCAGCAAAATCCAAACTCTGGCAGTGCCACATCTGATCAACAGTGGCATTACCATAATCTTCAACAACTGCATTGTTTATTTAGAAAATCTCCCTCAATCCCTTAACAAATTAGTCTGGAAGCCACCAAGAGGATTAACTTCAAAAATTCTCCCTCAGATCACAATTAAATCTGCTCCGATGTCACCAGTGATAGATATTTGCATAAGTCATACCCAAATATTATTGCTAATTGTTTTTCCAGTTATTTGACTTCTGTTGCGCTCTCTTTTTGCCAGCCAAGTTACAAAACTCAGCACTCAGCTGGGCAATCCTGCTCTGGTGTGAGGTGCTCCCCAGCACAAGGGGCAATACCAAATACCTATCTAAGAATTGAATCGCCAGCCACTTTTCCTGGCTGTTCAGATTCAGAAGTAAACGATACTGGGTGGTGTCTTGGATACTGTGAAGGCAGTGTCTTTCACCCAGGGTCCAATGACTAAAGTTATGCCTAGCTGGTGGCAGCTATGTGGCTTTTCTCCAAGGAGCTGGCAATCCCTATTCAGCTGCAGGCATGTGCCTTGCCTCATAAATCACCCACAGTGCTGGCAGCCTCCTTGGCAGGCTCAGCAGGGAAACCAAGAGCTGAGCAAACAAGGTGTTTGTGCTGGAATGCTCACACGAGGTGGGAGTGGGGTGGCACAGAGAAGCCTGTGCTGAGCTACTGCGTGATGCTGCCTGCTGGTCCTGGGGCAACAGAGTGCTGAGAACCCAATCTAACAAGGACTGGTTCCCTTTACAGGAAAGAAAGTGCTAACCAGTGCCACCCTTGTCTTTTGGCACAATTTTCACAGTCTGAGTTTCATTACAATGCTGTAGTGAAAGACACTCTGCCTTTTTTTTTTTTTCCAAGGCAAAGAGGCAAAATCAATTGTCAGTGCTGGATACAGAATATTATTTCCATAACAGGCAAATTTGCCATCAACAGAGAAGGTCTGTGTTTTCAGAAGGAAACAAGATAACCTATCTGTCAGCTCCAAAGGCACCTCGTGCAGGGGCACATGTGCCAGAGGCAGCAGGGTCTGTGCTTGCCCCTGCAGCAGACTGGCAGAGGTTGCTGCACTCATCCCACCCTATTCACAACAAATTGCTACATTGACCTCTCCAACACAGACCTAGCACCACTGCCACTGCCTGAGACTGCCTGTGCCACTTGTGCTTTTGCCCTTGGATTAAAAGGCACTCCCTGCCTTCCCATGCTAGGGGATTGCAAGTGGCCACTAAGCTTCAGTTGCCCACGGCTACAACAACACACAGCCCTGTAGATCTTGATTTTTGGGGTATGACTGTGTCACCCCCTCCTTGGTGACAGGTGGCTGCATGAAGCTTGGTCTCAGCTGGCTCAAGGGTGGGAGAACAGGGGTGGACCTGAGTTTTTAAAAGAAAATTTTGCATACACATCCTCAAGTTGTTCAGCAGTGTTCTGCCTCTGGTCACTGTTAGGCAGTTGTGAGACAAGCTCCCAGGATCAAAACAGAGGCTCTAGTAAAACAAAGGCGGTGATGAATGTTAGAGATTTGCTGTAAAGATAATCCTGAAGATAATTCTGCCTACAAGTGGCAGACATAACGTGTGCACAAGTATAAGAAATACAGGGATTTTACAGGACTGTACTTTGCAACTGGTTGATTTTTCTGCTTCATTTAGAAAATGGGGGGATGCATCCTTAGCTCCTCAGAAATGCAAAAACTCAGCAAATCCCAAACCCAGTAACCTTCCCTTTACATATCCAAGCTTGCCAGGTAAACATTGTAATTTTTATCTCAAGGTCTTTCCTCCTTATAGAGGAATTATAGAAAGTCTTTATCTGTTAAACCCCACACAGCTGCTCACTCTTTCACCACAAAAGGGTGGGTGAGAGAATCAGAAGGGTAAAAGTGAGAAAGTTTGTGGGTTGAGATAAAGACAGTTGAATAGGTAAAGCAAAAGCTGTGCATACATGGGAAGCAAAACAAGGAATTCCTTCACCAATTCCCACGGCAGGAAGATGTTCAGTCATCCTCAGGAAAGCAGAGCTCTCTCACACGGTGACTTGGGAAGACAAATGTCATCACTGTGAACATCCTCCCACTCCTTCTTCCCTTCCATCATATGGCATGGGCTACCCCTCTGATGAGGCAGTGTGAGGAGTAGAAAAGTCCTTGACTTTGTGTAAGCCCTGACCAGCAGCAACTCAAAATGTCCCTGCATTATCAACACTGCCTTCAGCACAAACACAAAACACAGCCCATATTAGCTACTGTGAAGAAAGTTAACTTTACCCCAGCCAAACATGACAGAAATTGCATATGGAGATGAAGACTGTACATGGAGTGAAGGTGGGTGATTCGGAACAGTCCATCGGATATTTTAACATTAAGAGCATTTACAGATACTCTCTTCAGATATGCTTTTAATTTATGCCTCTTTGGACACCTATACTCACAGAACTTCCATATGACATTCCTCTTTCTGACCACTATGTTGAGTGACTGGCTGCAGGAACATCATCATATGAAACCCTGACCTGGCCTGGAATTGCTTTCTTTCTTCCTGACTTTTTCTCCATGACTCTGCCCTTCCTTCCACTTTATCTTAAGTCCTGAGCAAGTGCCGATCTGCTTCTCTGTTGTGAACAGCTTCATCCCAAGTCTACCCGAGCTGGCAGCAGTCCCAAATCCACACCATCCTCAAGACCCTCAGCTGCACAGCTTCTTCTGGATCAAAGCAAGGCACACAAGCTCTGTCCAACAGTGCTGGAGAGCCACCACTCAGATGGCATGAACAAATGTGGCTCACTGAGATGTCCCAGACATGGAGGTGGTGGGTTTTGCCCAGAGGCTACCCCTGGCATCAACAGCCAGTCTGTGGGCACTACTAGTGAGCCATAGTATCAAGGCTTTGTGGATACAGACTTCAAAAAACAAGCTCTGTGATGCTACAGCACAGCTGTAGGGGCATGGTAAAATAATCCTTCAGGATCAGCTTTGGCTGAGGAGCCCTCAGGAGAGGGACAGAGCTGCCTTCCCATCCACCCACTTGCCCGCTGAGCAAGAACAAGGGGAAAGCTGCTGTACCCACCCCAGGTATGGAAAATAAAATACAGTGTGGGACTTGGCACTGAAATACAGAGTGCTCTGGCACTTTCAGTCAGTGGATGAGGGATAAAACCTCCATGAGATGGGAAGGTACTGGCAAAAAAAAAAAAATTCTAGTGCACGAGTGGGCTGAGAGCTAAATCTCTACAGTATTAACTCAGTCTTTGGTGATATTCAAGCTGCAGCATGCCCCGATGAAGGCCAGTTAACTCAAGAGAAACCATCACTTACCACAGGCAGGAAATTTTTGAATTCATATGTGAGTCTAATTGAGAGCAATGAACCTCCTGTTCTTTGAATTCACAACACACCAAAGATCAACCCTAAGCAGCCCTCACTTCTTTCAAGTTTATCTCTAACTAAAGAATTTGCCTGTTTTCTCCGGCAGTTGTCTTCAGGCTAAGTGCAGGTCTGGGTTCTGCCGGGTGGGAAGCACACAGGATGAGAATCAGCAGGTCCCTACTCACTGTAATCACTCTGAAGGGGTGGGCTACTCACAAGACAGCCAAGTATCTGAAACAAAAGCCATGGCACGTCTCAATCAAAGACATTCAAGGAGGGAGAAAGAGAACAGCAGCTTACTGTTGATTTTCAGATATGAGAAGAAACTTCATCCCAGTTATGGAAAAAGAGTAATTGTCCTGCATAGTTCATACTAGAGACTGTAGGCTCAGGAGACCAGTACAGTGGAGACACTCTCCTAGGCATCCACCATTTTACAACTCCCAACCATGGAAGTGGATCCCACCACAGGCACTGCCTAACAGCACACAGAAGCTGTTACATCTGTGAGTCACCCAGTGAGTCATTCAGGGCTTTGTTCATCCTATCCCCCAGAATTACTGCACTGCACATCAGACACTAACTGAGAGCTTGTTTCTGTATGCTTTTCTCAGATTTTCTGTCATTGAGGTAAAATTATCCTGTGCTCCCTTAAAGAGATGCAGAAGGACCTTCTGCCTACAGAACAGTAACATGCTTAAGCAACTTGGATGTCATATATGTATAAGTAACACATAATATACAGAGCATATAAATACAAATATACAGGTACATGCCCTCTATAATTAAAGGAACATGTCCATACTCAAAATATTTTTATGTTGTGCCAAATGATGAATTCTACCCTGAGGTAATGAGTCAAGTAAAACATTAACATAAATTTGATGCTATATCTCAAATGCTGAACAAAACTGTGTTTCTATCAGGAGTTTGGGAGAGTGGCTTGAACTTTGCACTTAATTAAAAACACCACTCACTACTGGCTTCAGTAAAATCTGCTGTTCCGAGTACTACCTACAATCATACGTGATCCTGTATGTGCAATGAATGCCAGACAGTTCATACAATGCCATTGCTACTGAGCATCACCACCATCAAACAAGTTTTGGCTTGCTCTTATTCCAAACAAGTATCAGCATAGCTAAACCTGGTCACTGTCACTCATGCTGGCAGGCTCAGGAGAGCCAAAGGATGAGGACCAAATTCCATCAGAGGCTGACTGTATTCTCATCACCTGGAGAGGAAGTATAGTACTGAGGCAATAGGGCAGCTGACATTGCTGCTGCCCCTTACACCAGCTATCCTGTGGACAAGGAGGAGGCTGTTTCTACTATTTTTTCATCAGTTTTATTTACCAGGCTGAAATCTTCCCCCTCCTTCCACCTTTCCTTACAAAATATTTTTTTTTAATTCCATTTTTTCTAAGTTTCTTATCAATATATACCTCTTGAGAAAGCAGGTCACCCACAGGTTACCTTTAATTCAATACCTCCCACTGATTTTAATGGCTGCAAGATCAGGGCCCCACTAAATAATGTGTTTGAGCTATCAGAGTCAGTGAGTGGCCTTCCTCCCTGTCATCCCCCACTGTCAGCACACACCTATAATGGCAAGTAACAGGTAAACTGATACTTTGCTACTGGGAAGCTGAAAAACTTCTAATACATAACTGAATCTAGATAATGGTTATAAACCACTCCTAGTTCACTTCTGCTGTCTTATGACTTCTAATTCCTTCCCCTTGATGTCTTCCCTTCCAGAAATTCAATGCAGAGCCAATAGTTAGAACAAGTTCCATGTGCTTCCCTCAGGCAGTTCTACTCTACTGAAACCAGCTGGTTTCCTCCGATGTAGGGAGCATCCATTTCCATCACTACACAGTAAATGAAATGACATTGCTTCCCTTCCTCTGATACAATATGTTTCCTTACTGCAATGTTTACAGTGCTGGTACATAGCAAGATTGGTAAGAAAGCATCAAATACTTGAACTGACAGAGAACTGGTTTGATGCCTTTCTGCAAGCACAGTGGAGCAAAGCCAGCTCTGGACTTACCTTTTAGTGATGAGGCCCCAGTGTTTGGCCCCAAGTGGCAGGGGACCTTCATGATATGAAGTTAATTCTAAACCATCATTTTTCAACAACACTAAAGATAAATATTACAAAGCACATCACTTCTGAGCTAACTACAGAAAATAGTTTAGAGGTGTTACTTCTACAATTGCTTCTCATTTCATTATGGTTATTAGCAAACTGACTTCATGCAGGGTGACTTTGCACATTGCTAGGATGTGTCTATTAAGAAAACAGCTGCTGCTGAAGTTTTTTTATGCAAGAAAGACATATCAATACATTGGATCTCTATGGATATCTGTGATGATGATTATGCATTTCCCATGGACAACATGGAGATGTCTAAAAAGGAGCAAAGACCAGGAGCTCCCCAGGCAAACAGCAGAATGGAAAAAGTGGGGAGGAGCACCAAAGGGATGCTGGTGGAGGTACCCCTGTGGCCCCGCTGCCAGGAAAAGACAGAGGCAGACAGGAGGGAGGAGAGTCCAGAAGGGCCTGAAGGTGAGGATCAAACATGAGCCAGAGACAGGGAGGAGGGAGACAGCTCAGGGGAGCTCTGCATGCTCAGAGAGGTTGTGCAGTGCCTGAGCAGAACAAAGGGGGTGTGTAGCCTTGGGATGACAAACTGACACTGCAGTAGAATTTTGGAAAGAGTGAAAGGATGCAGTACCTGCAAACCAGTATATGTGCATAATTTAAGGAAACTCTTGAGTTTTGGTACTCTGTTATTCAAACATCTCAACTGTGTCAAGTTTAGACACAGCATCCCATTCATCTTGGCACAACTCAAATCCCTAAATTGTCCGTCTTTTCAACCTCCTCACAGGAACTTTACTTCCAGCTTTGTTAAAACATGAAGTAGCCAAGAAACTGCTGTACAAACAAATACCAGCCGAGGTGAAGGCTTAACCCTGGGGCAGGGTGTGGGGGCAGCCTGGAGGGTAGGGCTGCAGAGCTGCCTCCAGCTGTCTCTGCCCTGCAGCACCCACTCCCTCTTCCACTGCTGGAGAGCTGGTTCGACATGTGCAATTCTCAGATATGCTGGGAACTCCTGAGAGCACGCTGAATATATTACTGGTGAGCATATCCTACTTGTGCCATTTACTCAATGTTGTGAGCCCCCCCCTCCAGCCCAAATTTAACTATCCTGCAATAAAAGCTGCTAAGGGGAAGGTGATGACCTCAGTCTCTCACATGGACAGCAAAGGGCGCAGTGCAGCTCTCCATAAAGTGACCCTGCTTTTCATCACTTTCATGTCACACAAGTGGCAAAGGCAGTGAAGTCAGCAGTGTTTCCTGGTGCTTCCCTCTGCTCTCCCTCTCTGCCCTGAATTTTGTCCTGTTCAGTGGAGACTGGCTCATTTCACTTCAAAAAACTGAGCAGAAGAAGAAAATGATGACAGGACACACGTGTTAACAATGAGAAAACACCAGCTGCTAACATGGCTCACCTACCAGTCTGCTTGAACCACAGCAAGCCCTGAAAATGAGGCAGGGGTTTATTTTTAACATCTGTGTCAGATCTCTTTGCCTTTTAGAGAGCTCTAGGGCCCCTTATCTGCTCGTTGGCACTTCAGTGAGCTGGTCCAGGGCTCTCCCTGCAGCTGTGCCCAGGAGCCTGAAAGCTGGAGTGTCCCTCCACTGCCTCAGCAAGTGCTGTTCACTCTGCCAGAGTAATCCTCTAACAAATATGCACACGTGGAAACAGCAGAAGAGCTTCACAGTGTCCACAGATGTGTGCATAGCAACACACCAAGTTTCAGTTCTATTTCTCTGGGCTCCAGATAGTAGAGAATATATCATGTATATTAAGCACAAAACTTAATTAAGTTTTTTTTTTTTTAAATATAAAATACTAATAGAAAGCTTTTTATTACCTTGATAAAATACCCTTAGGCTAGGTTTAAATCCTCCCATTTAAACTGCCACACAAACTGTGATGAAAGGACACAGCATTGGGAAATAAAAAACTTGCTGATCATATTAATCCTTCATCTTCCATTCAGCTTCCTACGCCAGTATCCTGTTTCCTTTTCAACAGCCACATATTTCCTTATGTGATCCCCCAAAATACTATCATGTCAGACCTAAAAGCAATGCTTCTTAATCACTAAATGAACTATTTAATTTTTATTATGGTTTGTAGAAGATCTTTGACATCTACCTGTAAATAGTGACACTGTACCCTAAAAGCCTGCTTTCTGGTTCATCATGAAATGGCTGCTCTGCACAGAGAGCCTGCAATCCTTTTAGTTTAGTCAGACTGACCCTGTGACCAAGTGGCAGTGACCATGGGGGCAGCTGAGGGACAGGGACCACAGAGTCCACCTCTGAGTGCCATGGACTGCATGCAGTGACAACTTTTGTGTTTCTCTTGTGTATCTTTTTATGTAACAGACAAAAAAATACTTAGTAAGACAGCACTTCATTACTGAAAGCTATGAACCTTTTAATAATCATATTTTCCAAACCAGAGAAGCTAGTGCTAGCTGAACTCGTCATTTGACAAGAAAAGACAGCTAAAGGAAAGAATTTTCTTTGTTTTAGAAAATTCTACACTAAAGGCTGGTAGTTATTACACTGAAGGCTGCTGCATAGCACAATTTTTTAACAAGATACAAGTGAATCCGTTGGTTTAGATACACTGACACTTGTAACAGCTTAAAAAACTGAAAATTAAAATAGTTCCAGGCATATGAAGGTTTCCCTAGGAGTACTTCTGAAAAAAATGTACTACATTTAATTTTGCCTTCCTGGGTCAAAACACAAAAGTCCTCTGAGAGAATTTTTGTCCCAGGCAAGGTAAGCAAGACCAGTACCATTTGTGCAGAGCTGTACCAATGTGCCTGGTGAAACAAACAAAATTCAGGTCACCTGCTTATGCCAGGTTAGAGCTAGATGACCCACGCCTCTGCTGCTGTATAAATAGCAGGGTTATCACCAACACAATTACCTTACCTTATTGTAGTACTGCACCTGAACCGAGTGCCACTGCCCGTCGCTGACCCCTCCCACAATGAACGGTGCCACTGTAGTGGTTGTCTCCCCTGCAGAAACAGGCAGAAGGGAAAAGTGAGTCACCATCACTGCAAGAAACAGAGAGAATCTCGTGTTGGGCACAGGATGCAGCCTCCTTGCTTCATCAAGGAGGAATTTGGGTTTGTCCTGGAAGACAATAAATATCCCCAGTTTCATGGAGTTACTCTGGTGCACAAAAACCAGCTTCTGGCACATTTGGGTGAATTATGTTGTTTTTTATCATGCTTCTGCAAAGTGTGGGAACAGATACATTGGGTAGATACAGCTATTGCTGAAGTGATCAACTGAGGGAGAAATGTACATTAATTTTTCTGCATTTTTGTGAAAAGCACCCTTTGAAGTTTTTATTAGTATAATGAGTATTGTGATAGCATATTTTGTGAGGGAAGGGAAGCTGCTCCCTGTTAGAGCTCAGAAGGTGAAGTCCAAAAGTACTCTAGTGTAAAACCCATGTTAACATTTGGCTCAGTGAAATTTTACTAGTGATTAATGAAATTATTGGCAGCCTTTCAGTGTTTAAATTTGAAAGCAAGACTTTGCATTCCAATTGGAATGCTGAAGCTTTTAAGCCAGGACAGAGTCAGCAGACTCAGCTCAGTAACCAGGCATGTCTCTTTCGAGGTAGCAGCAAAATAAACATTCATGTTGAAAGTACATAATAGGCCTGGCACACAGAAAAAGATTGCTCGCTTTTTTTTTCTTTTTTTTTTGACAGTTGGAAAATTCTACATAATAAACCACAGGAAAAGTAACTCCCCCTGAAACTAACAAAGCTCATACTATATTGTTGAGCTTAAAATGTACTTTCAACTCTGTATTTTCAACAAATACCTAAGTCAAGTATTATTCTTGTGTCCCCTACTATCCTTTAACTCCCATTCCATATATTTCTGTTATTTAAACAATACATATTTCAGCTTAGCATGTACGACATCCTGCTGTGATAGTTTTTATCATTTAGTGATAAAATCTATACAAATAATTGGGCTTTTTATCCAGCTATCAAGTGTCTGCAAAAGGAAGATCACTGTTCTGCAATCCTTTTGCTCTGCTTTCTGTGAAAAAGTTGTTGCGACACGTAACACAGTGAGATCAGGTGTCCAAAACTTGTACTGTTCGTTAAAAGCCACTTAAGACTATAAAATATAAACCATTCTTCTTCCAAAGAAAATACCATTTGTAATATGCAGGACCAGACCTGCTCTCAGGTGCAGCAGTGCAAATCTAAATTTAGTTTCATGTATCTTAAAGGAGTTCCTTCACATTTAAATGCATATAAGTGCAACCAGAATTTATTTTTTTCCCGTTCATCCTCAGGGTACCTTCCAAGCAATTTGATTCAAGTTTAGACAGGCGAAGCAGAGCTACAGAAGAAAGCACATCTCTCTGCAGCATGTTATTTCCTTACACTAATCCATTCAGAAACCTGCCTTAAAATCTAATTTGGACAACTTTGAGGTAATAAAGGGGAAATGTAACTGGATATCTTCAACCCAAAGGGCCCACATATGCACTCAGCACTGCTGGTAAGTCAATGAGGTCACACAGGATTTACCATGGGGTCTGAGGGCAGCAGCCATCACTGGTGATGAGTGTGCAACACTAATGGGGGCTGTGCTTGTGCTTCTATGGCTTTACTGCTTGCAATGTCTCACTTTCCACAAAAATACAACAGGAGTTGACTGGAGCCCATATGTATATCCTGAATATGCATAATGAGAAATAGCAGGATTGTTTCCTGAATTATATGCCCAATACAGAGCCACAAACATCTCACTTGACCTACACATAACTCCAGCTGACTTACAGAACAACAGCCCTTTCCAGATACTTGTTTTAGTCTCAGTAAAAAAATACCTTAAACCTGTGACAACCAGAGTTTGTCTACGCTACTGATATTTCATTAAGTCACCAAAGCCTTGCCACTGAAAGCACAGATCTGCTTCTGGGCATATGTCCTGCCTGAACTTTGCTTGTCAGCCCTCCCCTCTCTTCTCCTACAAGCACCAAAGACACTGGTTTAGTCCTAGTGCAGAAAGCAGCCAAAGCTGCTACTTCTTGTTTCCTGGCCCACTGTAGCAATCAGAATGCAGTTCTCCTAAATTTGTTGTCATTTATGTCTTCTTCTAAGAGGAAGTGCTTCTCCAGGGCAGAAATGCATTCTAGAGACAGCACTGCTTCTCCCTAATCCCTAATGAATGGCAGGCCATTTTCAATGCTGCTAGCTTTTCCTTTGGCTTGCATAGATTTTTAAAATAACATTTATGCACCTACATTCCTCTGATGGTGTGGTGTAAAAATGCATAAACACACAACATTTATCACAGTATGATAAAATGAAATCTCATTTAAATTTAAGCAAACATTGGCTTGGAGGCCAACATTCAGGCTAGTGCCAATCTTTTATAGTATCTTTTATAGTAGTGATAAACTCTGGCTTTTATAACTGATATGTTGACAAGCTCCTGCCTACGACAGTGAGTGTAATCACCACAAACCGCTACAATCTGGAGTACACCCGGCATCAGTTGTTTACTGTGCAGTGTCAGCCAGTAAATTAATGAGGCAGCAAATGGCCATATAAAATCACTGAAGTGCATTTGCAAACGGCTTGAGAGGATCTCCTGACTTCAAGCAGAAGCGCTCGACTCAAGTGAAAGGTCACCTGCAGAGAAGGTGAGCTGGATCTGCTCCTCAATGATCTCCAAGGCAATGAAGTCGTGCTTCTCGTTGAAACGCCCATTGTAGAGGAGGAGAGCGTTCCTCTCTCTGGTTGCAAACCTGGAACACAGAGACATGGAGTTAGTTTGTGCTTAACAGCTTATGGATTAAAGACTGATGGTCAAGTCACCCAGAAGAAAGAAGGCATTGTGTTTTGCAGATAAACAAGCCTTTGAATCAATCTTCAGACAGCAAATTGTAAAACTGAGGAGGCAGTCACAGGATAAATCTACTCTTTCACAATCAACAAGGCAAGCAGATGGAAATCACAGAAATCTACTCTGCAGAGATCTGCTGACCCTCTCGAGCGCTAAAATTAGGCAGACACAAGATGCAACAGCAGTATCTGACACTCGCCAAACAGTAGCACTGCTACACTCTGCAAACAGTCTGACAGCTACAAAGCATTTTCACTTCAAAGGGGGATCCTTGCTGCCTGCTTGCCATCTAAATGCTACAGTGTCCTAGGACAGACATCAGCTGATTAAAAAAGCCTGATGGGGAGGTAAGGGGAAAGAAAGAAAAGCATTTCTTTAATAATGCCATGTGGAAAATCAGAGTTAGTCAATCAACAGGTCAGTCAATTGGAAGAAGGAAAATAAACACTGAAGTGATTTCACTAGATCAGCACCAACAGGTGCATTTGGGTTTTAGTTTTCTTGTGCTACTAATATGGGATGTATCTTTCTTGCAGAAAAAGAGGCAACCCCACTTTGTAAAAAGCCTTTTTTTTTTTTTTTTTTGCCAGCACAGACCATTTTTTTCAAATTTCTGCTTGTTGTGAGTATTTTATATTTTTTGGTTGAATTCTCTAATCTCTGGAGAGTCCACACAGCTTTCATCTACTCAGAAATGCAAAAAAAGAAATTACACTTTACATAAACATTTTTACAAATATTAATATTAGATAAATAGAGAAAAAGAGAGAAACCATGGGAATTTCTTGCATTTCCCAATGGCCGTTTAGTTTGGTTTTGTATCTTGAACTTCAGGAAATATGCCTGATTTAAATTAAACCACTTTTCCTACAAATGAATGAAATCCTGAACACAGCTAATGAAATCTGTCTTCCACAGACACAAGAAATTACTCTTGTGCCTGCCATATCATGTCTAATAGCAAGACTCTCACGTGATGCAGCAAAACCTGCATTTCAGAGAATGGGAACGAAGCAGTATTTTAGAATACCACGGTTGGTATTTGAAAGAAAATGTTTCAAAGACAAAGAATAATTTTTACCAGAAGTTGTTTGTCAGACATATGTATGTTGTGGATCATACTGAGTAGAGACCTTTCAGAATTTGAGCTCCATGGAAACGGGAAACTTTATTCATATATTTTTTAACGTTTTTGAAGGAAAATTAATTGTTCTGGTTCAAAAAACAGAAGTCACAAATTTGATATTTTGTATAAGATTCAAATTTCAAAGAATATACATTATAGTCCATAAAATATTGATTAATGTTTTGATTACTTTTCATCAGTTTTCATATACATATTTATTTCTAGTTTTGTTTATCATAAGATAATATTATACAAGTAAAAAGCAAACTAAATCAATTACAACAATACCATTGAATCATACAACAATACAATTGAAATATCAATGGTATTGAAATAATATCAAAATAGTACCAATATTATCAAAACACAGATTTAGTTTTCACTTTTCACCATCAAATATTTCATCCAAAGGAATACAATTTTTGTAAAATATTTCCCAAAAGTATTTTTTTATGGATAACTGCTTCATCCAAATATTTTGATCACATCTATCCAGAATATATATGAGCAAAGGAAAATGGAATAATACTAGTGCTACTTCTTCAGTGAGCAGGAAGAAGATTTAATCTGGCAGCAATAACAGGAAGCTTAGTTATTTTAAAATATATTTTCTCATATTTGTATAATTTCCTACCATAATTTTAAGTATGAAACCATTATTTATTAAACTATTACATTATTAAGCCATTTTGTGTATTTCTTTATCTGTGCTCAGTTCCATTCTTTGCCACTAGTCAAAAGCAACTTTTATACTATACTTGTGGTTAAAAGCACTATTGCTTTTGAACTTGTCTGGTTGTCAACATGGGGGGAAAAAATGCTGGTTTTTAATACAAGATAAATGTTTCATTTCATGACAAAGGAAAAAAAAAGATTCTATTTCTTACAGGATTTTGCATAAATAATGAGAAAACCTCTCCACTAACAGTGTCTCTTGGAGTGAAGGAGTAGTAAGTGTTGGAATTAAGCAAGGAAGATACATAATATTGGGTGCAGAAAGACATGCATGGTCAGTAACCTAAATACTTAAAAAAAACATTTTAGTCATGAGACTGGACAATGCAAATATTCTGCACTTTGCTAGGAGTGGGTCAGGAGTCACATGAGACCGAGGGAAGCTGGACACTCTGGGATTTTACAAATGCTCCCAAATCACAAAATGCATAATGGTAAATCATCATCATTAGCAGTTAAACTAATTTGGCTAATTCTTGCTGATCCTCACATAATGTTTTCCTCCTCCACTGAAGGATAACAAAAGCCAAAGAAATAGCTAGTGTAAATAAAAGTGAACTTGAGATATGAAAAGCTAAATGTGTCGCCATTCCAGACAGTGGCAGATGAACCTCATAATGGCCTAGAATTTTTATAGTCACACTGAGTGGAGTAAGTAGTGTTTAGCTCATGTCTAAATAAGCCACCATGGTTCTAAAGACCGTGAAGAAACCCTGGTGTAAGGACTACCTTTGTACAGTACTTTGCTATATCTCAATAACCCCTACACAGGGCATTTGAGTAATTTTAACTTGAAGCACCCTAAACGTCAAAGCTCTCTTTCCAAAAGCCTGAAAAATGACACCTCATGGCTGAGGGGACAAGTCAAGGGTAGTGCAGGCAATTCATGCTGGCAGCCAGCCCAGACTGCGCCTTTGTTTGCTCTCACTGTGGGTTGGACAAATCCAACAGAGCCTTTTGCTCCTCGGTTTTTCTGTGTACTTAGACCTGATGCTTTAAAACAATCTTCACAGGCACAACACTCCCTTGCCTTGGCTTTTGTGCAACTATGTCTGTGCTTTCTGATTTAACCAAAATTTCAAGATTCCATAAAATTTTGACTTTAGGATTAAGGTAGATGAAAGATAAAATGGTTGAAACCATAAAATGATAAAATAGTTTGGGTTGGAGGGAACCATAGAGACAATCTAGTTCCAATCCCCTACCATGGGCAGGGACGCCTGCCACTAGACCGGGTTGCTCCAAGTCCCATCCAGCCTGGCCTTAAACATTTACAAGGATGGGGCATTTCTTACTTCTATTTACAGAAGCATTACATGAGGAGTCTCTCTGGGATCTTAGCTCAGGAAAGTACACTATGCTAAAGAACAGCACTGAAAAACATGCTGTAAAAAAGTGACCTGGCTCCTGACAGATGTGAAACACCAGGTAATGCCTGGGTGCTGGAGGAGACATAAGCCTGAAGCCTGTGTGACCTCCCTGGGCACTTTTTCTGGGCAGATACACACACAGGTCTGCCCTTGCAGCTGCTGTGGTACCTATCAAAAAATCCCCAGCTCTGCTCTTTGGGGTCAGGAGTAACACATTTTGTGTTGTTTACTCAGTCAGTTGTGAGGGAAAACTCAAAGTCAATCTTGACCAGCTAAACCATGGGAAAGCTGCAAACCCACCCTCTCCGCAGAGAAGAGGCATCTGTGCACCTGGAGCTCTGGCTCCACACCAAGCAAGCCCTGTGCCTGAGCCAAGAAGTCTTCTCCAGAAGAGGGTTTTTTCCCAGGGAGGGAGAGCCCTTGCCCATGACTGTGGCTGCTATCATTGCTCCTCCTTGCCGACCTGAGCACCCCCAGGGGAAAAGTGAGAGCCCAGAAGAAGACTGCCCAACATGTACATGTTGGGGCAGATGGGATGGGGATAAGGCTAGTGCCTGGGAGCTGGAATGGGACCAGAAGCAGGACCTGGGTTTGAAGGCCAGAAGGAGCTAAGTGAGGAGCTGGATCGGTTGGGGTTGTCCCAAGCCCAAGGCTGGGGACCACTGGAAAGCAAGAATCTGAGAAGGACCAGATTGTGCTCAACCATGCCTGACATGCCCAGGTCCTTCACAGGTGGGGAAATGGGAGATGGGAAGAGTACTCCCAAACAAGGAACAAAATGGATTGGTTCTGAAGCTGGGCTGAAGGTCAGGAAGCCAAAGGTCCAGCTAGTAAAAGTTTTCATCCCAGCACTTGTGTGGCTGAAGGCTAGTGATGGGTGGCCAGAGTGGTCCTGGTATCCCTTCTCCCAGCTCCACCAGCCTGTGTTACAACAGGGGAGGTTGTGAGTCAGCAGCAGAGAAACACCCACAGCAGGGCAGAAAATTCAAATGCTTTCAAATAACACGCCTATGCCCTCTCGCAGGAGTCCCTGTCAGAAGTCCCTGAAGTGACCTTCAGGGGTAGGTCTTTGGTGGGTATCAGTATGTGACAATCCCAAGCTGGAGTGAGAAGCCCTCGGCCACAGAGCCCTTTCCCCTGGGACTTACATGAGGGAGACGGTGAAGTGGAAGCGCTGCCGCAGCCCCTTGAAGGTGATGAAGGACTGAGGGGGGAAGCTCCTGGTGGTCATCTCGCAGTACGGCCGCTCGTACTCGCCTGGGGGGCACTCGCACTTGAAGCCCCCGATGAGCAGGTTCACGCAGGTCCCTCCGTTCTTACACACCCCCGGAGCGCAGCGGCCGGAGCGCGCGTTCACCTCGCAGGACTCTCCTGCAAGGGGAGAAGCAGACGTCAGGGAAGGTGACACCTCACCCCAGCACCAAGCTACGACACCCAGCTACCCAAGTGGTTCTGCTACAGATCAAGCTGCTTCCAAACTTCTACACCTGATCCCCTAAGCAACTGAGCTACAAGCCTGTGATTGCTGGGGGTAAGAATGCTGCATCTTCTTCAAGTCTGAATTTTCAGGTAAGTGTGGAATATGATCTTCTGAGCAATACTCTTGCAAATATCCAACAACACTGGCCTGTGGTTTTCAGATTCTTTGTCTGCTTCCAAACTGAGTGACAAATACAGACCTGGTGACAGATATAGATGGGAGGAGGTAAAAACCCTGCACATTCTCTCCCAACCAAAATATGTGCAAATTGTTTTGGTGTTTCACTAGTTGAAATTGTGTAAAACAGATAAATGGTTGCACTTTATCTCTTGAATGGGATTTGGCTTTACTGCCCATGGTGGCAACAGGACATGGCTGAGCTCATGACAAAGCTCTCAAAATGTCTATAGCAAGAATAGCAGCACACAGATGACATAGAGATTGCTTCCACCTTTTCCCACACATGCATCCTGCAGGCGATGACAATTTTCTGAACCCTTTGGAGAAGGGCATGCTAACTCTCCACAGAAGTTATGGATTCTGTGTGCCACTTGCTAAGTTGTTTCACTCCTAAATAATTTGTCTTTATTAATTCTCAAAGCACATAGTAGGATGTATTAAATACAATACTAAAGAATGTGTTGTTTTGCTTTGTATGTATGCCATGGGTTTCTGTCCTGTGCTTGCTCAAAATCTGAGAATAAATCCCAATTAAAAAAAAAAACAACAATGTACAGAGGATATTAATTTTAAAATATCTGCTGTGGCTGGGACAAAAGCAGCTGTTGAATTATCATTGTACAGAAAGCCAAACTCTCTGTGTGAGTTAATTAGTTAACATTAGTGTTTTGACACGCGTCTTCCTATGGTATGTTCACATCCCACATGTAAAACTGTTCTGAGAAACTGGAGGTGGCATACACAGTTGAATGTAACCCAGTAACGGTCTCTGACAATTAAATGTAGAGCAATACTACTCAACACAACTAGCTGAAGGAATAAATTTCTAACACTTCAATGTTTGCATGACCATTCGCCACCAGATGATACAATTACAGCGGGTCAGGCTCTTTACAGTGCTCAGCAACAGCACAAGGGGCAAGAGGCACAGATTGAAAAGCAGCAAGTTCCATCTGAGAATGAGAAACAACTTCTGTCCTTTGAGGATGACTGAGCACTGGAATGGGCTGCCTGGAGAGGCTGCGGAGTCTTCCTCTGGAGGTAGTCAAAACCCATCTGGACATGATCCTGTGCAACTTGCTGTGGGTGAACCTGCTTCAGCAGGGGTTTGGAGGAGCAGAGATCCCTTCCAACCCTGACCATTCCATGGTCCTGTGATTGATTCAAACACAGTTAAAACCATGAAAGCACATTCCTGCAGGGAAGTAAAAGCAGCAGGAGCTGTGGGCAGTGACTCATTAACAAAGGTAAATTTAAATGGAAAGTTCTGTTCCATTTAGTGCTCCACAGCCCAGCTCCCACAGGTTCCCACGCCAAAGCTGCCCACACTGGGAGGCAGGCTGAAGCCAGCAGTACTGCTGCACCCAGACCTGGTCTGCACCTCTTTTCTGTGCCAGGCTGTAAACTGCCATGGTTTGCAGCTGGTTTAGCCACTGCCCCAAGGGCAGTGATCTCTGAGATAAGGTGAAGTGGGCAACTTTGTGGTTTTGGCTCTCCAGCTTTGCTGCCTTTTTCTTCTTGCACCAACATCACTTGCCTTTCAGACCAGGTATGACCTAAGCCAGCAAAATGCAGGAGCAAACACAAGGCTGCTATGATCAGGAGCCAGGCACACCCCATCCAGCGGGGGGGCCCAGCTCTGGAGGATGGACATGCTCCGTGCATTACTCTGAATGAATAACCCACATAGCCTTGAGTCCAAGCCTGTGCTTAGAGCTTTTCCCCTTCAGCACTCATGTTCCTATATTCTCACTTGAATATATAAAGTGAAATGCTGTGAAAATCACTTGATAAATATCTTCCTGTTTCCATTTTTCAGCTTTACATATCAGGCAAGATAATGTGGATACACTTTCCTTAATATTTTTAAATGCTCCATAATGTGTTTCTTTTGGAAAAAATTGTATTTATCATCCAAGACATCCCTCGGTATGCTGGATATGGTGCACACAAGCATCAGATGTTTTAAGAGGACACTACAGCAAGCACTTGTTGATGATCCACTGCATAAGCACAGCCCTTACACACATATCTTGTCTACCAAAACTCTCAAAAAAGTGGAAAACCAAAATTCCTATAGAAAGAAAAAACAGAAGTTTGTTGCTTTAAAAAAAGTAGTAGGATATTTTGTGAAATAACTCTCTGGCTCAGGGAAGAATGTAATCTTCAAGGCTTTCTGGGAACAGAATGATGTATTTTGTAAAAGCAAATAACATGAAGGCTTGAATACACAGAGAGCAAAAAGGGTGAGCTAAAAAGAGAGATTCCTGGCATTGCAGCATGCTGGGGAAATGCCATGGAATACAGAGGTGAAATACAAAAGCCTAAGCTGGAAGTCATTGATGGTTCTGTATTAATTCTGTGATATAACAAGAATATATAGACCACTTGTTTAGATACCTATACAGGCATAAAACCATATAAGAGAGAAGTTTACAGAAAAGCTATATTGTATTGTTTTTATTACTTTTTATTATCATGTATAAATAAGTAAATTAAAATAATATACTTCAAGATTCTTTGTCCTATATTTATTCAATTGTAGCATCATTGATGTCCCAGTTATTAAAATAATTCTGAATTCTCTTAAGTCTGTAATGTAAATGAAAACTACATTTGATGCAAATTCTTTGATGTTGAATTTTCATATTTTATGTGTATTTACCAAAATATATTAAAATAGTGGTTTTGAAATCTCTACAGTTAATCCAAGGTGTCACTGTGCTTTGAGGCACAAAGGTTACCAAAAAATATTTTGTTTTTTAAACTTAGAAACCTTAATTACCCTTTTCTCCAGAAGTGCCTGGAATTTAGAAACAGCATTTTTGCCTTTTGGAGTAGCCATCTGAGCAAGAATTCGAAGCACTGCTTTGATCAGGACTGGCATAGAAGGCACCTTTGTGTCACCCTTGGGTTTGTCACCTCCAAGGCAGCCACCTCCCCTTGGACACACCACTGTCCCACAGTTCTGCCCTGCAGGAATCTTGAGGCACAGCCTAAAAACCATCCTCAGAATTTGAACCAAAGCCTGCAGGGACTTGAAGGAAGAGCTGGTTGCTGGCTGGAGCTGGAGTCAGAAGGCCCTAAGGGAAGAGCTACTTGAGGAGCAGGAGAGGAAGGGAGCTGCCTGTGCCAGGCTTTGGGAATGAAAAGTGCCTGTGTGCCTGCTTGCAGCTGGAGGTCAGAGGGTTGGGACATGCCATCAAAAGGGTGGCCTTACAGTCTGGTAGGAAAAAATAGTACAGAAGAGGGAGAGCTGCTGTGCAGTGAGGATCTGGAGGGGCTGGGGTGATAAAAACAAGCCCAAATAGCTGTCACACACAGCCTGGGGTCAACCTGTTTGACTGGCAATAACAGCATGGCCCAGCCACTCACCCAGCCTGTGAAACCCTCCCTTGCTCCTCACAGCATTTCCTTGACTAATATAATTTCATTTTTCACACAGGCTTGCATTTTAGGAATCACTGAACAAACCAGTTACACATCACAGCTCAGTGAGATCCAAGCAGGGGATATGAAGCTCAGCCCCTCCAGCTGCTAAAGCTAAAGCATGCACTCTCAGATAACACAGGCCGTGGCTGCCTGTTATCTGCCAGCAGATTCCTGGGCTTTGAAAAAATTCTGCCCTTGCCACAAAATGATTTACTGTGACATGGCAGTAGCTGAACTTATAGGCTCCCAATTAATATTGATGACTTTTAAAGCTACTAGTCCTGTGGCTTTCCTGCAGCCCTTTATGTAGTGCTTCCTGTTTTTGAAGCTCTTATGATCAAAATGTCATAGTTGCTTTGGACACTGCATCCTACTCACAAACATCCTATCTTTAATACATACCTATCCTCTTCGATTTTAGGACTAATGTTACAAAGATGTTAGTCATAAAGTTCCTGTTAAGTTTATGTAAGTGAGGACACCATGATAGCAGGTGCAAAATAACAAGAACAGGCAAATACAAAGACTGGCTAGATTTGGTCTCCCTCTGACTGATTCCAAATAAAGTAATGAAAATTTAACTAATAAACAATAAATGGTGATGAAAAAAGTGAAAAGAAATAAAAATATTCTGTCTTAAAATAGAGACAATAATCTCACAATTGCAAATGCCTCGTGAGCTGAACATTGTGGGTTTCAAGCAACACACTGGTGTGCATCAATGAGTTGGTCTTTGCAGCAATCTGACTGCTTTTGCTGATGAGTTCTTTGACTTTACAACAATGATGTAAAATGTTTGAAAGCTTGGTGGAAACAAGATGATGGCATCCAAATACATACAGAATTCCTCTTCACATCAGTTTACTGCAGTGTGTTTCATCAAGACACTGGCTTAGAGACTAGTCCTCAAAATTTAAAAAAAAATTGTTATTATTCTCTGATTGTATTCAACTGAAACAGTATGTTAGATATACATTTACATGAAGCAGCAAATTTACACTGATGTTCTTTTTTCATCAGTTTCCCATGACACATTAATTTTTACTCACTGTCTGTAATTGTTTGAACTGATTATTTTCTCTTTTCCTCATCCTGCACACACTCCAGACACATATTAATTTTCTCTATGTTTCTAGTTGCTTTGCCAGAATAAACAGCATGTTGAGAAGCTGATTTAAGCAGTTGACCTAAAATTATACATTTTAAAGTGGAAAGGAGAATCCACAAGAATTAAGACAAAAGAAGAAAAAACAAGAAATAGAACAACTAAATTTTTCAAACAATTCCTATTGACCATTAGCCCTAATAAAGAACCAACTACACTAAAAATGTATTTGCAGTCTTGCACATTATGGGAAATCAATCCCCCTTTTCCTCTAGTAATTAAAGCACTACTAACCTTACATGACAACAGGCACCAAAGCAATCAGTGCACTAAGAAATAAGAAGGTTGTTAAAAACAAATTAGCTGCAGAATCAGCTTGGAAATCTCTTCGGGGACAAGAGATAAAGAGGTTGGGATCCTGTGCTTTAGGGGTGGTTTCACCACAGTTCAGAAAAGTGGGAGTTACCACAGTCCCCTCCTTTCCCCAAGCATGCTGCAGTTTCCTCCCCCTCCCTTGTGCAGGCATTCATGTAATCCTGCAGTGACAGATTTGTAGAGCTAAGATGGCAAAACACCATTCATTTCTTTATTGAAGTGTTACTGATCTTCAGATTAAGTCCCTTCTAGAACTGATGGAATGAATAGCACAGCAAGCACATGGGAAGGAGGCAGGACCATGCACTAAGGAATTCTTAGAAAGATTTAACTGTTATGGAAATACAGCTTTAAGCCATTTTAGATGGTTCATGTGTGAGTCTAAGTGGCTCAATTCTTGTCTTAGGAGAACTGCACCGACATCTTCAGCAGATAACCACCTCTCTCCACTGACTGTACATGGCTGTACTGCAGGAAAATTTGCCTAAAACATAGGTGCAATTCAAATAATAAAAATTAGTGCTGGATTTTGTCCATAAAGGGAAATGAATTACTTCAGTGGCTCTGTTGTGCATGAGTCTACCCTCAGAACCTACTGGGAGGTCAGCTTTACCTCCCAGCAAATTGGCAGCAAATGCCAATTATCAATTAAATGTGACACAAACAAACATATAAACAAACAAACATCTACTGGGTTTATGAGAGAAGTTCTAGAGCAGCTACCCAGAACCATTAGCCAGCTCATTCTGAATGATGAAGAAACTGGTTCAAATAGAAGTTAGAAACCACTGGTGTACTAGTGAGAGATTAATTAGGGGACAACTAAATTCATGTACCATTTTACAGCAGTTTTCTGAGGTGATATGTAGAAATGATTCTATAATAAGATACTCCAGAAATCACCCCTTTATCTCTGCATCTGCTTTAGGTTTTCTGTGGGCATAAGCACTAAGTTCTGAGATGGTGGGAAGAAACTGCAGATTTACCACTGCTCTTTTGGATACAAATACAAATCTCTTATACCTCTCCTTTACCATCACACTTCTCCTTTCCCTGTGCTTCTTCCATAAAGTTCCCCCTAGGCATCCCTGATAACTCACAATTCAGATTTTCAAAAACCTTAAGACTTAGCTATATAAGGGTCCTAAGATTTTTAATCATGAGATGCTTTAAAATAATGCATGTGAGAGGCTTTTTATTTTCTGAAGAGGCTCTGAAGCTGTGGGTGTCATCTGCTGGCCCTAAGGTACATGAGAGCTCTTGGTGGTCAAATTCCAGCCCAAATGTCTGTTCTGAGGGAGCTCCTATTCCTACTCACATCTCAACTCACATCTCAGCAGGATGATGCTACTTGAGCCTTCCTAGTTCCTCTTCCCACCAGGATCCTCAAGGAAAACCTCTGCACCCTGGCTGTTTTGAATTCCTGCACCTCCTGTGAGGAGAAGGACCACCATGAAAATACTCCATGGGCCAAATGGGCAAGGGAGAGGCCAGGACCCCACTGTATTTGCTGATCTTTTCCCGTTGGAAACCAAGCTAAACTGTATTTCACAAAAGCTAAAGCAGCAAAAGCAGGTCTCCATCTCTCAAGCTGCTCCAGGCTGCAATGCACAAGCAGAGCAGGCACTGCATGGCCTGGCCCTCTGACAGCCCCAAACCAGCCCCAGGTTCCTCCAGCAGCATCAGCCTGAGCAAAGATGTTCCATTTTCCCTCGACTCCTCCCCTTCCCTGGTCACAAAACAAAGCAAAACAAAAGACACCCTGCAGAGAAGGATGGACTGATTGATGATTTGGGCTGTTTTGTGGTTTTGCATTTAAATGAGAAGGAATAATTGGGGGAGGTGGGAGGGAGAAGAAACAATACTGAGGAGGATTAGTGATATTTGGGGCACATCTGTTGGAGAAATGAATTAGTCTGTGGATTCAGAAATTAGGAGCACGATCTCAAGAAGATATATGCCCAGTGCTGCATAACCAGTGAACCTCATTCTCCTACGCGATTTCCACCAGTGCCAGCAAGAACAGAGCATAGACAAAAGTCACAACTGAATACCTGTGTTCCCTCCCTTGTGTATTTGTTGAGGATTAAAAATTCCCAGGCATTAAGTTTCCACTCTACACCAGGCAACTCACCTTTCACTTTCCAGCCATGAGGCGAGAACACTGTGAGCACTAGAAGTGAAACCAAGATTTATCACGAGTACTGTGATTTTTTTTTTTCCCTGACAGCACCATGGTGAGCAAGGAGCCAGATGCCACAGTAAAATATTCTCCAGTTGAAAAAACACCCAGTTTTGAAACCACCTTATGGTTTAGCAAAAAAAAAGAGGTAACTCATGATATTACAGCCTATGGATTGGTGGCAACACCTCCAAAAAATCCCCAGATGGTTGTTTTGCAGAGGTAGGGCACATGTTCAATGGCAAACTCATGAAGAGAAATCTCTGTGTGAAACCTGGGCACTGGTGTCTTGCAATGGGCCAGTGGGCACGGTGCACACAGTGTCTCTGATTTCCCCCTGCTGCCTGCTCCACAGCACCAGACATAATCACCCCCAGGCTTTTGAGGAAATGCTGAGGAAAAGCACTTTTTTGGAATGCTTTAGATGTGGTGGAGGAGAAAAACCCATAGAATCACAGGATCATTTTGGCTGGAAAAGGCCTTTAGCATCCAAGCCTTTAGCCTGCCACACTTATTTAACAACAAATTTTGCCCTGTGGGGTCCAGTGGATAATTTCTTAACATCTTAATCTTTACTCTTGGCTGACTTGACAATGGTCACTAAGCTCTCTAAACTATTGGGAGTTTTATTGTAATGTACATTGCCCTCACAAGGTGTCATCTCCTTCTGCATTTGACCTGTAAGGTAAAGCTTTAGAGGCCTTTTAGGTTCTGTCTCTCTCACAGAGCTAAACACAGTACAAATCTACACATGAGAGAAAAGAAATGCACAAAAATTTCCTGTTATGCTGAACTCTGTGGCAGGTTTACATGTAAGATCATCATAATGCAAATTGCAGTGATTTGGTGTAAGATACAGTGATGAAGCAGTGCCTTTCAATAAAAGCCTAAGCTTTATCTCTGGATGTATTATCAGGGGGATAACATTATTATAGATGTCAAAGATAAACCTCAAACTAGATTATGCCATTGTGTCTGCAATTTGCATTATCACTTGAAATAAATCTCTTCCTAAAAATCCCACCTTAAAACTGGTGAAGAAGCTGGAGGTGTAAGAACAAAGCATCCTTTTGCATAACACATTCATTTACAGAGGAATATCCCTCCCTTCATTTATTTTTAAGAGGCACAATCACTCTCTATCTTTACTATATATTCATCTGATATTATATTTTGTTTTCTAGGCTCTCTGTGCCCCTTGATTCCTCTCCAGCAGTGTTACTCAAGGAAGGGCAGATGGAGGGAGCCAAAGGCTGGAGTAGCCACCATGGCTGGTGGGACAGATGCCCTTTGGGACAGCCTTTGCAGGCTGATCCATATTTGTATCTCTGCACGCCTGCAGGCACTTCAGCATGGGAACCACCTGCCAGGCCTAGTTCTCACCTCCTTCCATGGGCAGCAGTGAGGTAGAAGGACACAGAGTCATTGTGCTTCTGCTCAGATAACAAGAAAAATTATTTCATCCCACAGAGTTGCAATTTTTCCTGAGCACCAAATTCTACCACCAAGACCATTAACTCCATAAGGCTGCTGTTCCACAGGCTGTTTTGGCCTCCCACTGGGCTTTTCAAAATACATTCAACTATTTATGTGAATGAGGAAAGCAAGCAAGGTGTGGTGGCAGTGGCAGGGGTGTGTGTGCAATAACATCTTTTATCAACAGGAACTCAGGAGCTGGAAAACCAGACACACTTTCAGGCACCATCAGGCTTCCTGCTCACTTTCAGCCTGGTTTCCCTAAGCTGCTTTCCACAGAGATCACCAAAGGGCTTCAACTCCCAGTTCCTAAATTGGTGGGCAAGAGAAAAACTCTAGCACTTGTTTTTGATCAAGTTAGCATCTCAAAGCAGTCCAAAATGGCAACACATCTGCAAATAACTGCCCTCAAAAAGAAGACGGACAGTGAAGCCTAAAGAATATGCAGATAAGAAGATCAGTGTCTCCCTTTCAAGGGCAAACATTGCTCTTCTCTTTAGGAGAGTTCAGCCCTTATTTCACTAAGAACCCACTTAATTTTCTCCATGTAACTGTTACAGACATGATGGTTCAGCTCACAGGAGACAAAACACAGAAGCAGCCATCTCCCCCGTCTCCAGCAGCCCGCTGGGACTGACAGCACAAGCAGATAACTCCACACGTCTCACTAAAGGAGGGCTGGTGAGAGCCCGCATTTTGTGTTTTCCATAAAATTACAAGTTTTCACAGGAAAATCCCACTCTCCCATTTTCTGTGTAATCCAGTGCTATGGTAAATATCATGGCAATTTAGAACCAGGCAGGCCCCAAATCAAACCATGCCCCTTCACACCCTAGGTGGTCCCAGAAGCTCTGGTGGAAAGAAGCGTAATGGCCAATTAGTGAGAATAACTGAAGATAAGCCATAAAATATTAATAATGCAAGAGAAAACCATGCTTAAAGTCAATCTACCATTGTAAGTATATGTTAGGAAGCTAGCAGTTCAGAGCTCTGTATTTTATTTTATATGAGAACTATCAGCTTCAAAGAAAGGTATACTTAAAAGCACTGTCTAAATATCTTTACTGTGAATCGTAGTTCAGTGGTTTAGCATCATGGCATAGATAGAGTCGGCAAAATCTGATGCTCATCAAATTCTCATTGTTATACATTGAAAGAAAATTCTGAAAAAAAAAACCAATCAAAAATACCCCTTTTCTTGTCAAATTAAAAGGATTAAGGTTAAAAAGATAATCCTGTAATCTTATGTTTTAGTAATCTCAAAAATATTTGGTACACAGCACAAAAACACAAACTGAAAACAAAAGGCAACTTAATCAGGGAAACTGACTTCTTCTTAATGAGTCATGAAAAAAGAGAGATTGTAATGTCACACACATCTTGCACAGAAAATCTCAAAATCCGTGTATTTTTAAACCTACAGAACAGATGGAAATTCAAAAGTTACTTTCTTAAAAAGTGTTTTTAAATTGACTCATAAAAAATTAATCCAGCCAGCTTTCATGGCTTGTACTTAGCTCTGCTTACAGCAGTCCAGTGAATTAAAATTCAACCTTTTTGTAAAATACCATTCAATTTAAAAATAACCTTAAATGATTACCATCTTATTAGAGTTAGTACACTTCATTGTGTCAATTAGAACGTGTTTAATTATTAATATAAGGCATTCTTCATATCTTTATCTTTCTTACAATATGCACATCAATTATGCTGACCCTTTGAAGCTGGCCTCTCTAATTAAAACATGCTTTTTAATTATACTATATGAAAATGCTGTATAAAAGATCTCTTAAGCTTCGCCATGGAGAATTTGAGAGACATCCTGAAGTAAAGTATCTTCATCCTGAGTTTTAGAAACTGAGGGTTCAGCCTGGTGGCTGCTGGAAGCCGCGTTCCGGGGGCACCGTACAGTGCGGGAGCAGAACAAAACCTGCCCCAGGAGGAGCAGGGCTGCGATGCAGCCACTGAACCATGATGCTCTAAACAAAAGAGCATTTGCAAAAACAATGAAGTTGTGGTTCCCACCACGCTCTGCACAACTGTAATTATCTTGATGTTCAAGGCCAAGTGCCTCAGTCTGGTGCTCAACTGTCGAAACTTTCAATCATCACAACACAAAGAACAGAGACACAAGAAACTATTTCATGCTTTTTTCCCCTCCTAACAGGATATCATCCTGATACCCTCCTCTCTGCAGCCAATCATCCTTCCTGCCACTTTCTCATTGTTTATCCACTGATGAAAACAAAACTGCATAATTAGGGAATTATAAATATATATACAGAAGTCCAACATGTCTTTCATAATTCAGTCTTACTGCTTCTCAGTTTTGTTTCCCAGTTTTTATTTTGCAGACAGGAGAAAAGGAGCCCCATTACCTTGATCCTTGGAAGCTAAATCTCTTTTTTCGTTTTGGAAGATCTAGAATATTTCACTTCAGATGTCCTGGATTTTTTTTTTCTATTTTCACCTTTGATCTGCTATGAACACTGTGAGGGGATTTTCAGAACAAGAGGTATACTGGAAAAAAATACTACCTCATTATGATTTTATCTTCTGCACAAATAACTTATAGGCAAGTTTTTGGGTTTTTCTCCTCATTTCTCTCTTCTTTTTTCTTATCTGATTTGTTTCCAGTGAGAAAAAACCACAGCCACTTAAGGGGTAGTCTAACATATGGGCTGTTTTGACATTTAGCAAGTGTATGTTTGGGTAATGAGAATGTACTTGTGCAGCTTAAAATTTTATCCAGCTAACCTTTTTGAAATTAAACAATGGGGGAAAAAAACCCTAATTTAACATTACACAAGGCTCAACTTGGCTAAATTAATGAAAACAAAATTGTAAACTATGGTCACAGAGAAATCTGCTGTTGTTTAATAAACTGCTATTTAAAATATTTTAATGAAAACAGACCTCCATGTGTGTAATTTCTGTCAGACCAATGATCTGCAATGCATATATATGTTCACAATTATGACAGTGTGTGGGAATTTAGCTATATCACTGAGGAGGGGTTTTACATGTACCTATAAAATTATAATATAAAATACCTCCACTATGATTAATTACACTTCACATCCCACATTTTTCATTTCAGTTTTACCCGTGATTATATGAAAATGTGTTATAACAAAGGTTTTCAAAAAGCCTGGGAGAATTGTGACTCCCATTTAGGTGTGGCAACAGAAAAACCATCAATATAAAACCAGGAAAATAATTCAAGAAATTTTTCAAAATTGACAGAGCAATGTCATAGACAATAAAATACAATAAAAGATTTCACATGTGCTAGAATAAAGGGAATCCTAAGTTTGACCAGTCTGTTGTTAACCAGGATGCCAACAGGAAGGCTGAGGTGCTCACTGTGTATCTCTCTGCCAATGGACACCACTGATAGCTCACACAGCACATTTCCTGCCAAGGGGTGGGCAGAGAGGTCAGGTGCCAGAGGCAGGCAGGCACCCATGCCACCAAAGCAGGATGCCTGACAGCAAACAGGAGCTTAGCAGGCATGGTGTTCAGGGTCAAATGTGTCATTTCCACAACAGCTAGTTAATGACATTCAACTTGGGAAAAAACAGACTGAAACCGATGTTAGCCATGGTAGAGGGCTTGGATTAGCTGATCTTTAGAGGTCCCTTCCAACCCAAACCATCCTGAGGTTATACCTGGCCATCAGGGCTAGATACTGAACCTCTGCATTGTAGAAGAGCTGGGGCAGCACTTGTCCCACAGCTGCAACCCTGTCCCACCACAGTCTGTGCTTGCAGGACTCTCATGTCCACAGGCCTTGACCTCGTACTGTACAGCCCACAACCAAAAACTGCCTTCTCTCCATCTTCCACCATCATCTCAGACAGAGATCATGACACCAAGGGCATTAAGAGCCAGCAAATGTAAAACTGCAACTGTGAGAATGGAACCACCCTGAAACAGCTTATTGCCTGAGTTATCTGGTTACTGAATTCTAGCTAGGTGCTACTTTTACTGGTGTTTTTTTTTTTTTAATCAAAATCTGGGGAGAAAGTGTAAAATTATCAGTGATAGACTTTTAAGCTGGCAAATGAGGGAAGTGGCTAAATGAAGGGAAGAAAAAGCTAGCCCCCACAGCTGTCTTATGGAGAAGCAAAAGAAGATAAGCCATCATCAGTAAGGAGGATTTCCTAGACACAGAACTGTTTGGAAGAGCTGAATTCATAAGTATATTGGAGATTAATTACTAAGGTAGCTCCTGAAACCAGGGCTAAGTGAATACATTGGTGTGTGATCTGCTACTTGCATCTACAAAGCACCCATCGTGCCTCCACTGCAGGAGCACCCAGCAAGAACATGAGTCCTGTCAAATAATTCTAAAACTAATTAAAAAGAACAAACACAACATTAAGTCTAGGTTTCCACATGACAGCAAAGGACTTTGATCAGTGCAAATATTTCCATGGGCAAGGAAGATAAGACACAAGGCTCCAGATGAAGCATCTGAACCCCCAGCACTTGCAGCAGGTCAGCTGAATCAGAGACCATCCCACGTGCAGCACCTTGGAGGGCAAGGAGGGTTTGGACATGACCGAGAAAACTGTGGAACTTTAAACAGTAGCTAGTTTATGCACATCAGGAGGATAATGCGATAAAACTCTTTGCCTGGGTTTAAGAAAAGGCATAACAGATTGCTGTGAAGGCCATGTACAGCATTTGAGAGGTAAACTGTCAACAAATACACCACAGTAATCCAATTAGCAAAGGCTTTGTGCATCCCGACAAGTGAGCGTAGGTTGAAGATTAGCTGAAGGACATATCCTCCCCATAAAAACCCACCTAGAGAAATGGTAGCCCTCTTCAGTGAGTCCTGAGAATCTGATATAAACTCCAGATTTGCAACATTCATCTCCTGTGACTTGGTGACAGACACGGACAGGAATATAATCAACTGATAGCAACATGACAATAATAGACTTCAGAATTTGACTGAAATTTTTTGCACTGTTTTTATTGTTTCATTTATCTTCTGGAGGAAGCAGTCATGCAGCTGTGGTATCTGGGCCACAGCCCCAGAGCAGCATCACCTGGATCCAGCCATCAGGCTGTGGTGTGCTGGCCCCATCCCTGCATGTGTGAACAGCAAACCTTGCCACAAAAAGAAGCAAGGACCTATTTTAACATGCACAGCAAATCTCAGAGTTAAACACACCAGGTGAGTGGGCACACAGACTTCTGATGAGAATCCAGTCAGGAAAGAAATGCCTTTCACAGGGATTCCCCCAGGTTTCCAGCCATTGGCAGCCCAGGAATGGCCCTTCCTCAGCTGCTCTTGACTTGCTTTTGATGCAGTCCAGGACACAACTGGCTTTCTTGGCTGTAAGAGCACTTTGCCAGCTCATGCCCAGCCTCGCAACCACCAGCACCTCTGAGTCCTTCTGGCAGGGCTGCTCTCAATCTCTTCATCCCCCAGACTGTGTTGATACGGGGGGTGCTCCAATCCAGGTGCAGGACCTTGCTCTTGGTTTTCTTAAAAACCTCATGAGATTCCCATGGGAATCCTATGCATTTCTTGAACTTGTCCAGGTCCCTCTGGATGGCATCCCATCCTTAGGTGTGTCATGTCAACTGCACCACTCAGCTTGGTGTCACCTGAGAAATTTGCAGAGGGTGTGCATGATCCCTTTGTCTATGTCTTTGATGAAGATCCTAAATAACAATAATGACAGTCTTTTCCAGCTTTTGCACCAGTCATGCTCTGAAAATAGTTTGGAGAATTTAAGCTCTGCTTCTGGACCATCCACCTCCCTGCTTACGGGGTCCTTGCCAGCCACCCACGTGCTGTAAGCACTTGGGGGCTTGGAAGGGGCTGGGAGGAAACAGAGGTACCTGGCTGTACACAACTGCTGCCAATGTGAGGGCACAGCTTGCCATGTCTACACCAATTCAGCAAAGGCACAAAAGGGCTGATGAAACAGAGAAAGTTGAAGATGGATGGAAAAGACCATGCTGGGACATCAGCCAAGGAGTACCAATTCTAAGGATGGATCTTACAAACAAACAATTATTTATCTTTCCATCAGATGTGAAAAAGCTGCAGAGAGTCAGTTCCACAGCAATCAAAGGGAAGTGGTGATGCTATTATGAAGACCTAGTTTCACTACAAGCATCAGAATAATGGCATGGCATAGCACTGCTGAAAAGAAAAAAATATAGAAACATGCCTAAACCTTCTACACTGTCCAGACCTTCACTGGCATGCAATCACCCTCCACAAGCTTTTTCACAGTATTGCCATACAGAAACTGCAAGGTAAGGCAACCAGATATTACATTCGAGGCACAGAGAAACAATGAAAGTTAGTCAGCACTCTTCTTCAATTTCTCCTGCATCCAAAATCAGCAGAAAAACCTCATAAAACCCCATTAAGAGTTCAAATTTTGGAAATACTGGAAATCATCCAGCACTCTAATAACTGTAATTGTATTTAAACTCTTAAAATTGACTGTATGTTTTTTAGAGTATTAGACCTTGCCTAGGTTTTTATCTCTTTAGTATGTAAAACCATGTGAAATTCAGTAGCATAACTCTGAAGACCTAGACTAAAAGATACTGTTAAGGCAGCAATGATACAAAACATTTCAGTATCTTAGTTGTGTTCCCTTCATATTTGAATGAAGTATCAGACAGATGACCCATAAAGCTGTCACATGGCAATGACAATGTCCCTGCATTCATGGCAGTGTTTGTAAATGACAGAATTTCTTGTTTGGTGTTTTAGATTAAAGAAAAACTTGGTCACAGCTGCTTGAAAATGTTGTCAAAGCTCTCCCTGTGTAATGATAACCTTTGTTCATACTTGCCGTCACAAAACCACGGCCTTACACAAGCTAAACAAAGAGTTAAAGATGCAGTGAGGAAGGAATGACATTTAGATTTGCTGTACAGGATTTGGCTGTTACACACCAAGCGGCAGAAGTGCAACTGAGAGTGGAATTTCAGACCTTCTTGCACAAGATAAAACACTCATTATGACTACTGTAACTGCCAGATTTATGTACCTGAAAGCTGAAATTCCCTGAAATAAATATTTTTGGCCTGAAAAAGGAGAATGTGGTATCAGAGTAAGCTGAGAAATTGCTATCTGAAGAATATAAATAAAGATAAAGCAGAAGATATCCTCACATTTACTTTTATTTTCTATGTTTGCAAGAGCCAAACACCAAGAACTTACTAAGCAATATGATTAGGAACTTCTGGCAGGCTGCTGAGAAACCAGCTATAATTACCTTCTCATGGCACGAAGTTTGAATTCATAGCAGGCACCTTAGGTGTAACGATTCCTCATGTGAGTATTGTATCATAAATACAAATTAGGAGGAAAAAAAGTGTAACACTCAAAATATCTCTAATTGCTGTATTTGATTACTAGAAGATTTACAACCACGTAGGATTTCTCCTCTGTCTGAAGTGAAATCCAAGGAGAGATGCAAAGGATATGGGGAATTCTCTGATGAGAATTCTTCCCCTACAAGCTGCTCCTTGCTAGGGGTCGCATAGCAAAGGAGGCTGAGAGAATGTGATAATGCTAAGGAGAACTGTGGGAACACTGAATCTGTCTTTATTTCAGGAGTTGGTGGGTTTTTCTTTTCCATTAGAGTGCTTTTGTTCTGTGTTGATTAAAGTTTGCTTTTTGGGAACATGACCATAGAGGAGAGCAGTCTTGGTGGCTGCTGAGCAGGAAGACCATGAGAATAGGAGGCAGCCCTCATGGCAGGGCAGGAACAGTGGGAATTCACACCCAAAAAGGAGCTGACTTATGCCCACAGTGGTTTGCTCTGTAGGAGGCACCAGGATGGGGCTGGAAGTACAGCTCATGCAGGAACTCCTGAGGCACCCATGCCCCTCAAACGGGTGTGGATGACATGATGCATTCTCACTTCAGGGGGGTGTTCCCTGGGCAGTACAGACAATTCCACCTGTGCCTAAGCCTTCACCTACAGCTCACCTCAGCTGCTTCTGCTGTGCTCAAAGATATATGAAATGAAGCTAGAAAAATTATACAGGCTTTATATAGTGTTCAATAAATGTTTGCTTAAGTGAAATTACATCCTTTAACCTTTAGTCATGCACACAGATCTCTGCCATCAATGGCAGAACTATTAGTGTGTACATTGTTCACTTCTCTACACTGATTTGTACTTCCTCACTCATGTCCTTACATCACAGGAAGTGAAGTTAATTCCAAATCACCCCAGCCTAGCCAGTAATCAGGTTTCAAAAATATCTGTGGAAGCTCAGTTTACCTTTGTGCCTGTAACAGAAGACTCCTGAAGACAGAGAAACTTTCATCATGTATAAATGACTAACAATTACATCGAACCAAATGGAGGGCTTCAAAGCAGGGTGGAAAAATGGAGGGAAATTCCATCCTATTAAGATAGGACATAATTGTCTTGTACAGGAAATAAACACTATATTTTTAGCAGGTGACCAGTCAGATAGAATCAGTACAGGGTTATGATTGTGTAGTGATTTCTCATCAAATTGCAGCCTATCTCCCCAGAGAGATGACAGATCCTAGTATTTTCTTATAATTATTTTTCTATGTAGGTCCTTAATTGGGAAATGGAAACATGAGAGCTCCCAAAGCAGGCTGCATTTCATAGACTATTACCATTCATATTTCATCTTTTATAATTAATTCAAAGATTTGTAAGTACCTCATACTGATATGTTACCCCACCAAGTTAGTACCATGATAAAATTTCAGTAATACCAGAATCTTCCAACCTTCAGACTTGGCAATTCCCTGCTCGTTCCACCTTATGGTCACTGCGTTCCATGAGCCAACACACACTGCTGCTATTGAAACCAACTTATGCTATTTACATATCAAATAGATAGAAAATCTGGATTGCTGTAAGCAATAAATTCACATCCAAGCTGAAAACACAATATTATGATTAATAGTTATAAACTGAACTTGCAAATGAATATGTATATATTTTTAAAAAATAGTAAAATCATAGGTAAAATAATACTTGAAGGAGATTGGAACAAAATATGCATCTTCATGAAATATTTCTGATAATAGATTACCTGCTGATAACATTTTCAACCTTGCTCTGTAAAGGGGATGAAAATCAAGGAACTAATGGCCACCATGTGTAGGAAGATGTTTGGGTTTGATGAACAAAAAAAGGTTATGCAACATGGAACCCAAAGGCATCAAAGTAACTCCAACCAACCACCGAACAGATACTAAATTTCTGCTGCATCCATCCAGCAATCAACCAGAAATATTCTACAATATTTGCATGGATTTTTGGGATAAAGTATTCCAGAGCCCTCTTTATCATGGCTGGAAGTGTTTTTCCCTGGCCAATCTGAATGTGATCAAACTGTCCTTCCAAAGAAGAGTTTCAATCAAGTGCAGTTAAGTCTGAAACCTAAAGACAGCAAAGCTATAAGCAGTGCTCCCTCCTTAACTTCTGACCACTTTAATATCCTGACAGCAGGACAGTTAATTTTTAACTCAACAACTATGCACTGAAAACAGAGTTACAGATCAAATCTTTCTTTGTGTATGAATAATATGGTGCTTCTCTTCTAAATGTGTGCTGTTTGTTCTGACTACAGCATTAAGTATTAAACACGTTCATCAATTATTAATATAAGCTTATTATCTTTCATTCTAAAAGTGTATTTAGGCATTTTTTTCTCAAGGTTTCTAGCAAGAGATTCTAAAAATGTGATGGAATGCATGTCATTCCAAATTTAAGACATAGATGTACTAACTTCATTTTTATGCATATCTTTGGTTAATGAATCTTGCTACTTCCTATTTACAGTACAATAGTATCCAAACATTTTAAATGAAATCTACTGATCATAAAATCTATTTTTGATGCCCAATTCTGTGTGTATTGTGTATTTATGGATAATGGACTTCAAAATGTATTTCACTGTGGAATTCATTCATGAGAAGCTTAGCACGAAAGTAACTCCTCAACAAACACCAAATATCCCAACCATCTCACAGTTTTATTCAGGGTTTCTCCCATCAGGCAAAAAATTTGTCCCCACCTTCTTAGAATGTTCTCCTACCCCAAGCCCTGCATAAATTTGAGGGAGCATCTTCTGTCCCCCATGTTGGGAAAAGCTTGGTTCCTTTGCTGCCACGTCCCTGCTCACTAACTCTTGGCTCCTTCCACAGTCACATTTTTGATGACAGCCCCAAGGCAAAAGCCAGAGACTGTGAAAGAAAAGGCTTCCACCTGGAGGGCTGGATCCACATCAACTAGATTTTTTTTTACAACAGAACTTAAATAATTTATGTTTTCAATTTTTTAAAACTTCAGCAGTCAGAGGCAGTGTTGGGAACCAACCTCCTCTGCTTCACCCCTTGTTTGCAGGGGTCACAGCAGACATTGCTGAGCTGTCAGTGTAAATTACAGCTGGCAGCACGTCAGTGCAGAATGCTTAAATGCATGTGCAATTTCAAATACATAAATAATCCCACTGACTTTTCTAAAGCACCAGAAAACATTCACCAAATATTCTTTCGTAACTTCTCAGGAGTATTTGAGAAGCAGCACTTTGATCTTTATTAGCTGTCAAGTCCATGATGAGGCAAAGTATGTTCCTCAGCGGGCTGTGGAGACAGGCCTGGAAGCAGCTATGTCCTTCTGGAGTTTTATCTGAACATTTACAAACCAGAGCTGAGTTACAGTATTTCCCTTAAGTGTGTATTACTGCAGCTTTTTAGAAACAAGAGCAATGCTGATGCTCTGTGCTTGCTGATGACCAAGGGCTGAGGAGCTCCTACCTGGCTGTGCACCCACACTATACCCCGGTATGTGAAGGGGCCTGGAATGGGTTTACATGCAAACCCATGAACCAGGAGATGTGTCCCATCTTTTTCCTTCCAGACAGAAGAAATGTGTCTGAATAAAGCATTTTGAGCAGAAATTCACATGGTGCAAGTCTGTTCAGCAGCTGACAGTCCCCCTGCATGACCTGGAGTAAGGCACGGTTCCTGCCACTGTGCACAGAGATGTGGGACTTGCTCTCAGTGCCACTCACAAACCTTCTCCTGACTAGAAGGCAGCGCCGGGAGTTTTTCTCCCTTTGACTAAGAAGGCCAGCAATTCCAGCATGACACAGAGCTGGCCTGGCTGTTGGTCTAACATATAAATCATGGGCCAAAGATAAGATAAACACATACCGGTGTAGTCCTCGTAGCACTCACAAGTGTAGCCGCCCTCTCGGCTTCGGCAGAGCCCGTTGCTCCCGCAAGGGTTGGAGTAGCACAGATCGATTTCCGTCTCACAGTAGTCCCCGGTGAAGCCCGGGGGGCACCGGCACCGCAGCCCGTTGATGGGGTGGATGGGGCGGAACAGAACCGTGTTGGAGCTGATGAACGGGGCCGAGCTGTCAAACTTCAGGACAGAGACACACTTCATGTAGTTCTCACAGGGCTCACGCAAGCAGATGTTGTCGTCGAAAGGCAGCACCCTCTGTGTCGAAATCATGGTCAGCAGCGTCCTGTTGAGGTAGATCTGCTCCTGCAGGTCCTCAGAGGGGAAGAACTTGTTTCGAATGCCGCCAGGAAGCAAGGCTGAGAAAGTCACGTTCAGGATATTGGAGGTGACATCCGTGTCGTTTTGGATGTTGAAAACAAAGATGCCGTCCTTGGCAGTGGAGAGCACAGTTGCCACCCCCTCCACAAAGAGGGACAGGAGGGGAGACAGGAACCTCTCCTGGGACATGTTCTCCAGCCGCACTGTGATGCTGTTGGTGAGCATGTCGTCCGTGATGATGGTGACACGCAGGGTGCAGACTGCAGTGACACTGTGAACGCCATCTGAAGGGAAGAGAGAAACACAACAGCGATGTCAGAGAGCAGGATTCAACCTACAGACAAGGAGGCTCCCACAGTCTACTGAAAATGAAACAGACCTGCAAGACACTCAGTTCAGGGCACCAGGGTGAGAGAGGGAAATGTATCCACCTTCTGAAGTTATTACCAATGCCTTTTCTCAGGAAAAGAAAATAAAATTTCTTAAGAATTGTAACTCAAAGGACCCAAGACAATTCAAAGAGGCAAGAACACCCAGAGATTCCAGGCAAATAACTAGCAAGGGTTAGTGTGGAAACAGACTGATGGCCCTACAATGGCCCAGGGAAACCAAGAAGAAGGTGACAGGTCTCCTGACAGCGACTGCTAGTCCACAGCTGGTGCTGAGAAGCTGTTGCTTTTCACAGCACAATACAAAAAATTATCTTCTTCAGGTGTGGTCTCAGGCTTAGAGAGCCAGAACTCTGCACAGACAGAGAATTGTGACCAGAGCTTCAGATAGAAGTCATTTAAGGAAACAAGTCTTAATATTTGAGCACCAGAACTTCTTCATTTCTCATATGTAACTTCTTAAAAATATTTTATGGATATTATTTTAAAAATTTAGATAAAATATGCCTGTAGTGAAAAGCAGACATTGAAAAACTCTTCCATTTTATCCTTCCTTTAAGGCATTTCTGATACTGCTGTGCCTGTTCTGCAATAAAACCCATAATTATAAAAATATAGCACTAATACCTACCACTGGACTGAGAGTTGCCACTGCAAAATTTCAGCACACCCTGAGGCTTACAACAGTGCTGTGAATGTACAAATTCTAGATGATTCTGACATTATTGAAAATAATTATGACACAGTGAGTGCTAAATTTAATCTAACTTTAATGCATGTGTGGAATGGGAAGTTGCATCATCACTGAAATCAAATCACTTTAAATGTGTCTCCTTGCTAACATTAGGGACTCATTAAAATACAGATTGCATTACAGAAAATATGGTTAGCATTAGAGCAGCATCTAGAAATCCCAGATGAGATCAAGAGTGGCTTCCAGTAGGAAATGTTCCATCTGAAAGATGTCATAGTGTAAACAAACAGTCTTAAATGGGCATGAGTTCATCTCATGAGAGAGATTAACTGGTTTGAGTGGCCAATATGAGCCCCAGAGTGAGGTTAAGAGCTGAGCCCAGTTTCCTTAGGCCACAGCTCAGTGCTACAGCCTTGGTCTGAAGTATTCCAGTGATAATAATTACACAGGTAACCTGCTATTAAGCCTAATTTCAATTAAACCACAAGGTAGGTGCAGAAATGGATTTTGAATCACATGAATGCAAATTGCATCAGGAACTGCGCTTAAATCAATTAGTGTGAGATCAAAATTCTAATGGCATAGACTACTAAATGTCATTTTGCTAAGGTTTGTTATCTCGAAGTGTAACGTTATGACCTATTATGGTCACGCAGAAATAGAACAGAAGAAATCAGAATTATTTCTTTCCTACTCACTGTCACCACTCCATCTCAAGTGTGGTTTTGTTTTAAAAAGAAATGTATTGTTGGAAGATTTTTCCTCCAGTTTTATAACAGCGATACAGTAAATCATAGCAGCATAATTAACAAAATGGCTTTTGACTCCCTCCTCCTATCAGGTTGTCTATAAAAGCTCAGCTGTTGACTTTTTCCCCACTGAAAAAGCTTTTTTTTTTTGAAGCAAATAGAAGAATCTCTTCTTCTGTGTGCTACTTTAACTACTGCCTGGCTAAAACAAATCAACCAGGAGGGGACATTATGTGGAGTGATCTGTTTGACTTCTCCCAGGTAACAAGTGACAAGACAAGAGGAAATGGCCCCAGGTTGCTCCAGGGGAGGCTTAGATTAAGTATGAGGAAGAATTTCTCTACCAAAAGGGTGCTCAGGTATTGGAACAGGCAGCCCAGGGAAGTGGTGGATTCACCATTCCTGATGTGGTTTAAAAGATGTGTGGATGTGGCCCTTAGGAACATGGTTAAATGGTGGGCTTGGTGAGGCTTGGCTAACAGTTGGACTTGATGATCTTAAAAAGCCCTTCCCAAAATAAACAATTCTATGATTCTATGTGCCCATCACAGAAGCTCACATACCAGCTTTCATTTTCTCCAAAAATCTTTTTTTGGGAGAAAAAAGATTTTTGCAAAAACCTTTATCTTCTCTTCCTCAGACTCATTCTAGAAATCTGTAGTATCAGCTTCCATCAAGACCTTTACAACCTTTACAAATTATTGGTAGCCAAAATCCTTATTGCAAACTCCTCCTATATGGTCTGTGGATTCCTGGTCAACAGACAATACAGGATTACCAGTATTTTCATAAACGACATCCTCAGACTAGTTTACCCATGTCTGTCATTTGCACAGCTCATTCCCCTGAAAGGCCAGAACAAACTATTCACTTTTTTTTTTTTTTCCTAAAGCAATTGACATTTGCCTGTTTGTCCCATAGGGTGCCTGAACTATTTTGCTATTTGTTGCACAATATGCTACAGAAGTTCTCTCATACCAGCCAGAATGCTGGACAATGGGTCCTTTTTTAAGAAAACACTATGATCTATAGCCCGTGGTATGTATAGTAAGAAGACAAAATACGATCCACTGTCTGACAATGCAGTAGAGTCTACAAACTGTCATAATCAATATCAACTGTCACAATATGCAAGAGCTTCCCAGCATTCACAACAGCTATTCTGACACATTTAATAAATCACTGGAAAAAAGCCTGGTGTCAGATACCACACAGCCTCCTTGTTTCATGGGCAGCACAAAAGAAAACTGGGCACAGACATATAGCTGCAAAATGAAGTTGTGTTTTAAAAGCCAACTCAGCTTTGTGCAACCCTGTTGCAGAGCATTAAAATAAAAAGAGAGTAAAAAAGGAGCAGAGCATGTGTACTATAGGCAACAAAAGAATGGCACAGCCATAGAACTGGCTGGACAAGCACCTCTTTCATATCACCAGTTAGGCTGAGAGCAGCATCACAGGATCTGATCAACTATTCATTCAGAAACTCAAGGAAAGTTGAAACAATCTGTGGTTTTATGAGACCAAATTAGTATCTATTCTACTTTCAACAGACAACATTGGCTTTGAGGTTGGGAACAAGTGCAATAAAGAAAGTGGAATTTTTTTTGTCTTTTTTGGGAAATGACTTAAGCCCTAAATACCCAGTAACGTGTGTGTTTTGAGATTTACAATTGAAATGCTCAATGACTGTTTAAAACGTTTCCTGCCAGAAATGGCAGAGAATTATCATTAAGAAGTACTGTTTAGTGGAGTGGCCATACTTCATGGCCTTTAGTGTTTGAGATGCCCACCATATGCATTTACCAATCTGCTAAAAAGGCTCAAACCATCTGAGTTTCCACAGGTCTTGAGATACAGCTATAAGAAGTCCCTATCATGTTTATGGCAGGTGCAAGATGGTTTCAGTCAGGGGTGTGAACCAACCCTCAAGTTGCTACACTGGAAAATTCTGTCTGCACTTTACTCTCTGGAGCAGATCTTGGAACAGATGAGTGCACACACATTCCCCAGGCTTAGCTGCCACCAATTCTCACAGCCATCATGTGGGGGCTTCAGCAAACCTGCTGGATGCAGGAGTCTTCCTGAAGCAGCTCCAAACACTCAATCATGCTGGCAGAGGGGATGTGCAGGCATCCTGCTAAGAGTGATTTGAGCAGAGATCTCGGATCTTAGCAGCCCAAGCCACCCAGGTAGCCTGAGGAAAGGGAAACACAGGACAGATCAAAGAAAGAAATAGGATTCAACCAATCCTTTCGTTGGCTTGGCTCCTAAATCCCTGTACCAATGGCTTTTGTCACTTTGTCCTCGAGTTTCTCTTCCATAAAATAGGGATAATAGCACTTAACATGTACACTGTGAAGTAGTGGGTACAGGTGATGAAATGCTGAGACACTGGGGTAACAAATCAACACAAATGTCCTTAAGAAATCATGAAAGGCTCTTTTAAGAGCTGTTGCAGCCAAGTTTATCAAAAACAAGGTGGAAAGATTAAATTAGGACTCTTAACTGTCACACAGATCCATGAACAAAAAAAGAGAATTCTGAACAGCTTGGTGGCTACACCAAAAATATGTTCATTACAAATGTGATCCCTGCACACTGAATTTTTATTCTGGCAATATTAGTCTAGGTATAATTTCCACAAAAGTGTTCTCTACAAGGTGGAAGTCAAAGCAGACTGTTGTCTTTTGAGTCATTGTCATTGCTGAAGAGGAGACATACAACTAGAATTACTCATCTCTATCCTTCATCAAATAAATGAAAAGATTTAATAGCAAACACATACTCTGATGCATTACAAAGAAAAAGAAGACAAGAAAGGCTGATGAAAGCTTGATGCTCTCTAAAACACATTAATAACTAGAAAATTGACTAAGTAGGCATTGTTTCATTATTACCTTTACTTTACAACAAACCTTATCAAATCTGATACTTTAATCTCGACTTTCTATCTTCTGGCAGTCCATAAACCAAAGAATTTTATTATCTAGAAATGCAAACACAGCAAAGTTTAACTGAAAAGCATATTTGGCAATGGCAGCACCTGGCCAGAAAGGTTCTTTTGTTTCTATTTTAAGTTTGCAGAAATAAAGTAATTAACACTTTTTAAAGCTTACTACACACAAAGCTCTTAGCACCAATGTTGAAAGCTGCATACTTTATACTTTAGCATCAGAGCTTTCTTTCACAAATATACTGACCCAAACCCATTCTAATTTTGCTTTATAGCACATCTGGAAATAGCAGATGTTATAAATGCCAGTTTTTGCAGCATATATATATCTATATAAATCTATATAAATATATATAAATGCCAGTCTTTATAGCAGCCATGCAAAATCTTGGCTAGCAATCCACAGGTTCAAATAACCTCTTGCTCTTCCCAAATCATAAGAAGTAGCCATGGCCATGGGTAGCAGCCACTGCTTGGTAACAGGCCTTGGAATGATCAAAGCTGCATCCCCATTGCTTCCAGCCTTGGCTTTACATACAGGAGTTCATACACACCCAGTCCAGCACTAAACCTGGAGTTACTGATGAGGATGCTGTGCTTTTAGTGTCCTCACCACTGCTTGGGTGGCAGTAGCACATCAGTAGCACCAGGTCACAGAAATGAATCCCGCAGGCAATGCTTGCCTGTCTGAGCAGGGCTGGCACCCAAACCACACTTCCCACTGAGCAAACAGCAGTAAAAAATCAGCATATGTCAATAAAAGTGAGACAGAGTGCACAGTCCTGCCCTGAGCTTTAGTTTGCCTCAGAGACCCTGCCACCATTGCAGGGCTGACTCCTTTTCTTGCATTGTGCTTCCACCACCATGGAAACAGATTTAAAATGCATAAAATATCAGTATACTAATATTGTCCCTCCCAAACCATTGCTGTAGGCACTACAAAGCTTCACTTCCATGAGCAGAAATAAGAACTCTATGAACACCCATAAGATAAACTCCTGAAAATGTCTTCTGCATTATGGAAAGTTCAGGAACTTAAAATGCAAAGAAAATATCCTGAAAGAAAATAAACTGCACAGAAAATGGCACGTGGAAACCTAAGTAAGACTCCTTGCTGAAACACCAAGAAGACATGACCAGAAAGGAAAAAGGAAAATGGGCATGATGGTGAATTTACAGATACCCCATCTCAGAGCTTTCCCAGGTAGTAAGCAGCCTCACTGAGGAAGTGTTTCAGGTTAGAAAGTGTTTATGACTCCTGTTTAATGAATGTCCCCTCAGGAAAAGTAAGCAGGCGATGGTTTTGGTCTTTCCAAAAGACAAGCACAAGTCCAGTGGCAAATATCCTGTGTCTCCCTAAAGAGTCTCTCTTTTGTAGCAGGAACAGCTCAAAGTGCAAAGGCCTCTTTTGCTAGAGAAAAGTGATCTTAAATGGTACAGAAACAGAAAAGTAACATCCATGATGTTACTTCCATTGTTTTGTGAAAAAAACATAAACACATTGTGTATAATATCCTATTATTTCTTAGACAGACACTAATGAATTCTGTCAAAGCCTCCCTTTCCTTGGAATCGGAAACACTGCTGATGAGCAATTCTGTCATTACGTCAAGCTGGATGCAACTACATAGAGATGACTGTCCTTGGCCACATGAAGCTTATGTTATTGATTTTGTCCTTTTGTTTCAGGCTGCCAGTCAGCTCCCTGCATTTAGGAGTACTGATAGCCAACACAAGTTGTGGGCTTTGGAAACAATATATAAAAAATAACTATCTATTATTCACACAATGCCAAAGGTTCATGCTGGAACTGCTGCTGTGAAGAATATCAAAATCCAGGTCTGCTCCCAGGCCCACTGCACCAACAGGAAGATTCCCATTGACTTCACTGGGCTTCACTCTCTGCCAAAATTTGGCCTAGAGCCTGATTCCCAGAGTCATTGCCAGTGCACTCACACAGAGCTTCACTCCTGACCCTGCAGTCCCAAAAAAGAACTGACTGCCCAGGAAGTGGTGTGGGGTTGAAAAATCAGAACATCAAGAGCAGAAAGCAAAACATGAGGGATGAGCAGGGCAAATGTGGACACTAGAAACATGCCCCATGGACAGCACCTCCTGAGTTGTAAAGGTGGTAAGGGTTTTCCTAAAATCAGGTGTCTGAATCTGTACCTCAACATCTCTCATTTTCCAGGAAGGATGAGCAGCTGCAGCCACCCTTCAGCAGATACTCTGTTTTGAAAATATTGGTCAGTGTTGCCCAGCATCTTTTGGAGGAAAGATTTGGAGCACTCACAGGAAGAGGGAAGACAAAGGTCTGTTACAGGGGTATTTTAGATTTCAAGGTGAGGTAAAACAGGAGGCAGCTGAGGTGCATAGTGTATGCAAGTGCCTTGGCATACTCAGTCCTGACAGAGCTGCAAGAAAAGGGAACGTCCTGGGTAAGACACGTCTTTAGGGGAAAAGAAGGTATCTGGGATTAACTACAGCAAGGCTGGCAGACTGATGGAAGACAAGCAATAGTCCACACTGGCAGAGTGAGTGCTGATGTGACAAGCTCTCCTTAAACCAGAATTAACCACATTACCTCCAGCACCTTCTTGCTGCCACTGCAGCAATTCAGAGCACCCCAGGGGGTCTGTCCCAGGCCACCCAGACCACGGGGTATGCATCTGGGTCATGGCTATGCCAGGCTGTGCCTTGTCACTGCACTGCCCATGGCAGCATCAGCCACATCCCCACTTGTGAAATGATGTCAGGGTCATTGCAAGCAACAGATCCCAACACCTCCAGGCAAAGCCACCTTTTCTGCTCACAAGTTTCAGGCACCCTTAATTTCAAGTTAAACTTTAATGTACTTCTTTTTGTAAAGAAGATGTACTGGGACACCTGGAGAAAGTGGGCAGTAGCACTTGGGGCTCTCACCCCACAGTTCCCTTGGCAGCAGCCATAGCTGTACCAGCTAAATCAAATCAAGCTAAAAATACCCAGGCTGTGGGAGGATAAACTGTGCATAAAGCAACTGTGAATTCCCGACATTCATAAGAGAAAAAAACAAACCAATTTTGTCATCATTATCTTTAATGTAGCTTTTGCTGTTCAGGATTACTTACTTTGTACATAATACTGAAAAGAAAAAGAGCATATTTGAGTCTGCAGCTTGAACAGGGATTAAGAACAAATTGATGCCAACTGGATTGCTCAACATTGTACATGATTGCTGTTCTGAAACCAGCACCTGCAAGCTGAGAATTTTGAAATGTTAATTGGCTTGATAACACTAGTCTGGGGGAACATTTCCGGAGGGTAGGAGGTAAAGCAAGTTGGATCTGCTGACAAGAATAAGCCCTCTTGACTTCTAACTGCAGCAAGGCTGAAGATACACCTCATTTCCTTGAACATCCTCCCACAGAATCATCATTTCTTGCTCTTCAGGTACCTGGTGCTCATGGGCTATAGCTTCTGTAGGGGGTGAGATGCAGGCAGCGGATGCTGACAGGGATGCAGGAGCAACAGGTTGAACAAGGAAACAAACCCCTGTCCTGAGTAGAAAGTTCAAGTAGAAAGGATTTGGGACACTTAGAGGGAGGTATGATACGTGGGAAGATAGCATGAGCATGCTAAAAACCAGCTCTTTACAGACTATTTAACTAGATTTTCCTTCTAACTAAAATGCAAAGCTATTTTCCTTCTGGGCTCTGCACATTTCCCTGTACCTCAGCTGGTTTTCCTTGTTAGCAAGGACTGGCCAGACTCCCCTGCCCAGCTGTGCCAAACAGCAGGGCCAGCTCTGCACCTGCACATCCTGCCCTGCTCCGGGCCATGCCAGCCCCCAGTGGGGTGCACAGCCCAGGAGCTCTATCCCACTCTGGGCTATGCCAGCCCTTGGTAGGGTGCACAGGCAGGGAGCCCACCCCGCTGCTTCTCCAAGCCAGCTGCCAGCCACAATACAGGTTGCAGACTCCCACTGAAGACAAGGATTTCCATTTAATGCTAATGTCCATGGAAACTGTGCATCTTACAGCACTCATCTAACCTGTTCAGCTGAAAAACCCTGCTCCAGATTGCTACACCAGATAAATTCACAGACTGACTTGCTGGGGGCTCCAGCACCTCCCATAAAGCTTGATTTTGTTTCATATATAATCAAAACTATTGCCTAATTACTGCAATAATTTTATCTGAACTTTAAAGGCAGAGGGGTTTAATATCATTCACATTTTAATTCTAATCAAATGCAGAGCTAAATGGTGTTAGCCAGATGGTTTCCCAGCAGACTCACGTGGCTTGCTGCCTCATCCCGCAGTGGTGGCAGCAGTGGCTTGGGTGGGATGCTGCTGGGCAGGCAGAGATGCCAGCCAGCACTGAGGTGTATGAAGCCCAGGCACAGGGAGCACTGCTTCCACTCATCCCACAGCTAAAGGGCTTTTCCTGGGCCTCCACCTCCCCAGCTGTACCCAGGAGTTGAAAATCCATGAAAGAACTGGACAAATAACTGCAGTCATGGGATGCTCCAGCGTTAAATCTCCATTCAGGCCATGGTCTTCAAGTAAATGATATGTTTTGTACAGAGGACATAAGAGCAGTGTGTTCACCCTGAGATTCTTTAACGTCATTTACCCCACTTCAAAAGGGACAGCCCCTGTGTGGGGTGCCTGCCTGTGCTGCTGGGGGGACAACCCAAGGGTCACCATAAAAGCCTCCATTCTCCTCAGAGCTACACATCTCCCGCAAACATTTTTACTCACAGTGTCTGATTAAAGCAAGAACCTCCCCAAGCAAGCCAGAGCTCTATTCAAATCCCTCTCTTTGCAGTTTCAAAACAGGAATGGATGAAAACTGTTTTGAGGATGGCAAGGGTGAGGTGGGATGAATTGGGGTGGGGGCCTGGGAGTTTCAAAATTGGTAGCAGTGCTAAGGAGATTGCTTCTCTGCCTGTTTGCACCTGTACTGCATATTAGTAACCTCAAAGGTATCCTTTCAAAAGAGCATCAAGCAAAATGAAATCCATCGGGTTTATTTATCTGAATGCCTCCACATTCTCATGTTGCTTTTCCCTGCAGATATGCTCTGCTTCTTGCTGTGACCCACAGTGAAGTCACGGGGACACTTCCTGCTGGATGGGGTTCAGGTTTGCTATCTTGAGTGGAAAAAAAAGAAGGGAACAATGGAAGAAAGACAACAGTTATGTTTACAGACAAGCTTTCAAAACAACTATGTATCAGCTGAAAGTTATTGATATATGAGGTGATGCAGACTTGCCCAGCTCTCTGAAACAGAAAAAAACACCAGAAAAATTCAGCTGTGGTAGCTCAACAGGTTGCTGACTGTGCTTGTGTGCTATGGAGGCCCAGCTTGGGAAATAAGAGGGTTCTTAGGCATATGGGCACTTTTTTTTTTTTTGTTTTCTGTGGTTTGCTGTCATCCTAAGGCATTTGCAAATTAATACAAGGGCTATCTCTCTGAGACAGGGCAAGCAATAATGGCTACATGCCAGCTTCCGCATGCCCTGGGCACAGAAAATTTGGTTCAGCTCCTCCTTCTGCCCCAGGAGAACCAGACTCAAACATGAGGGACCCACATAAACAAGATAACACTCTCAGGCTGCTTCAGCTCTCAAATTTTTTGATGGGAGCAATGACAGGGCATGGATGTCCCACCTGTAGCACATATATCCAAAAGAAAAGGTTTCAGAGCATTTATAACTCTACCTTTTTTCCCTTCCTCTCTCAAGCTTACTTAATGTTTAAGAATTTTTAATAAGAAGTAGATAAAATTCAAGAGAAGAGGTGGGGTCCATCATGGTCTATCCACTGGGATATTACAAAAAATACACCCATCTCCCACAGTCAGAAAAATTTAGACTTTCAATTAGCTTAATTCAATTAAAAATCTCAAAAATGAAAATATTCAACAGGATATCTCATTTGCCTTCATTTTTTGTTTCAAAGGGAATAGATTTTCCTTTTTCTTACTAGATTGTCAGCTGACCAGCTTAGCTGGTCTTTTCTGTTAACTGTCTGCTGACTTAAGTAGAATAAGAAGGAAATACGCAAATCAGAAACTTGAGGAAATACATTTAAGCAAATAAGAAATGTAAATAAATAAAAATTGCATGCATCATGTGGTTAAAGAACTATGAACACAAAGACAAAATAAACAGGAAAAATCACCCTTACCAAACTTTCACAGTTTTGGGAAAGACTCACCAAGCAGTGGGAATATTTCTAGGGAAAATGCTGTGTACTTTGTTCGGACTCTCTGTTGATAGGAGACCTACACAATCTTCTAAAAATGTAATGCCAAAACAACCCCCTTTTGATTAACTAACCACCTACACATCACTGGCCACTGGCAATGAGATCATGGTGAGTTTGGCTGCATGGTCAACTGAGATTATTCTTGGATCCCTGCCGTTAAAACTAGAATGCTGGACAAGAATCAAAAGAGACAAAGCACTTGTTTCCTGTTTCTATAGTACTGAACCAGTAGTGGGTATTTTTCTTCCCAAAACTTTTCCAAAGACAAAAGCAGCAGCCCATACAAAATGTGGAGAATGCAAGAGCTGACTCCTATCGCTGCGCGTCATCTCGGGAAGCCGATGCAGAGAAAGGGCAGGTCAAGTTATGACAGATGAAAGTGGGTAAGTCAGTGACTCGGGGCCACTGGTGAAACACAGAAACTACACTGATCTTCAGAAATGATACCGTAATCTCAAATGCCTATCTAAGGATTCCTATTCAGCTGAACTGTAGAAATGAAGTCATAACTGCATGATTCACTTCTTTAAGAATCAGATGAGATTTTCTGCCAGACACTTTGTAAGACACAGATCTGGAGCAAAATTTTGGATTCTAGGACTAATGCAAGACTATCCAACAAATTCCATAAGAAAAAGATTCTCTTTAAAGGAATTTACTATGATGGATAAATGGAGAAAAACTTTGTGCTGCCAATGCATGCTTGATCTTAGCACAGCATCAGCAGGGCATCACCAGGAGTGTGGCAGGCTGGGCTCTGCCAAGCAGTCACCTGTTTCTGGCTAGGGCAGGATGTCTTTCTCTTCTGGGTGAGGGTTACGTCCTTCCTGTTCTGCCAAATTTGCAGACAATCCAGGCAAGTTGTATATGGTGAGATCAGGGTGTTCAACAGCAAACAGAGCCTTACTACAAGAGCATGGCAAGACCCAGCAGGCATGTGCCCACCACAAAGCAGGGCAGGATGACTCCCTGGGACACCTGCATCATGGACAGCATAAAGTTTTTCCAGTTAGGTGAGAATTAATTCACCATTCCCAGGCATCCCATTGAAAGTAATGCTCCCACCAGACCACTGGACATTTTAACATATGTAAAAAAGCCTCTTCTTTCAACCCAAGCAGGATTTCCAGGTGTATAAGAGGACACACACAGAGAAAGATGGATATATGGTGACCTTAATGGTGCCATGGAAGCAGCACTTTTTACCTAGCATTGAATAAACTACCCATGGGGGGGAAAAAGTTTCATTGTACATTGAGTTTTCCCAGGGCTATTTGTATATTCTACAAAACCTTAAGAATTTACGTATCTCCTTCATTATAGTGCCTGTAGATTCCTATCAATATCTTTAAAGGCATTATTTTTCTTTTTTTAAGTTATGTTTTATGGAAAAATATAAAATACTGAGCATATGTAAAATATACTCAAAAACTGTCACCATTAATGTTGAGCCTTAAAATGTAAGTCACTCTGTTAAAACACAAAAATCTTAATTCTAGGAATCCCTACTCCTATAATCCCACTGATCTCAGCACAGCCTGAGCATTACAGGACTGCTGGACATAAAGCCTTCAGCCTGAGCTCTGAGACTACTTTGGTATGATATCAAGAATGTGCAGCTTCCTGAGAAACCACTGAGTCCCAAGGATGAAATTTCACCATGCATTAGTAGAGGTTCATCCTATCACCTTTCTATAAAAGATACCAAACCTGTGTCCTACATTTGTAAACATGCAATGAGATAAACTTTATTCCTGAGAGAATATAAATACTAACTTTATTTTTAAAATATAGTTTTTTAAAATTTAGTAGTACACACTGTGAAAAGCAGCTGTCTGTCAATCAGGATTATTCCATGCAAAGACCTTATCTGAATTCCTGCATGATGCTTCATACTGTGGAGTCACTTCCCAAGAGCTCAGACAATTGCAGAAGTTTAATTAGTAGAAAGCATTTGTGTTTCAGTGTCCAGACCACATCTTTTCACCACCTTAGCTCTGAGGTCAGCTGGACAGACAGTACATCAGCTCTTTGGGCCATGCCTTTGAGTCCAGACATTCATCCTCTCACTCTGCTTATAAAATTAGGCTTATGCCATGGCTCAACTCAATGACAAAGTTCTCAGAGAAAAAATGTATTTTAGCTATTTTTAAATTTCCTCAGTTTTCAAAAACCTCTTTAACCCTGTTTATATTCAGCCCTGATACTTCTCTATTTGGCCAGTGCTGAGCATCTTCATGAAAGAGCTTCCTAAATGCTGAAAAAAACCTCAGTTTTAACACCTGTAGTCATTGTACTGCATTAATAACCCCAAGACTTGCTCCTTCTCTCCCCAGGGCCAACCAGAAACCCCCTCCTGCTTCCCAGCCTGCAGGAAACCTGCTGATCCCTGAGGTGGGTCCTAAAACAGCCAAATCCTACCCGTACTGGTCCTCAGCTGCAGGTTCTCACATCACTGGCTGCTTGAAGCACTAACTCCCTTGAATGTCTCACAGGTGGGCTCATGCAAAAGGGAGCTAGAGCTTCAGTATTTGCATGGAAAGGACTATTTCTCTCTGGATGTGACAGCTGGCAATGGGGAGAGAGGCAAAGCAGCTGTACCCCAGAGCAGGAGGTTTATAGGGCTGCCAGCGTGCCCGTGCAGCACAGGAAGCAGCAGCTCCACACAGGCCAATGTTAGTGGAAAGGACAGCAAAATTCACACAAATGTGTGCCAGGCAAGGGATGTCTGTGGCACTCCAGGTCCCAGGGAGCACAGGCAGGAGGCTGGGTGGGGGCAGTGTGGTGACCAGCAGCAATGCCCAGATGTCACCCAACCCAGCTCCACAATTTGTCACACAGATGTCATTGCTCGTATCAGAAAACTCAGAGCAAGATGCATGTGGAAATGTCATGACAGGTGGCTGCAATGTCTGGAGAAAGCATCAGGTGGAGAAACATTTCTACCAGAAATCTTCCCAAACTGTAGAAGTTATTGATCTCCAGCTCAGGCTGACTCTCATGACTGCTAACAAGAAGTGGACGCAGTGGACTCCACAAGCAGTCCACAAGCAGTGGACTCTTCCTCCACCACCCCTAGAAGAACAGAGTATTGTCCCAGTGAAGCTGGCTTTTACTCCTCTATTTTTTTTTCTTTCTGTCTTCCCAGGAAAAACAAACTGCTGCATTTGTAGCTACAAGGACATGGAGGTAGAAAAGGACAGCTCACATGGGCATTCTTCTTTGCAGTGATGCAGAAGAAAACCCCAATAGTGCATTTCATGGTGGAAAACTGCTCATGGGCATGAAGCCCATGGGGTGAGGTGGGTTTGGCCAAACTCAAGCTTTCATGAACTCCATTACAGTATGTTCATTTCATGAACTCCAACTTCATTACAGTAAAATTTAAAAGTGTTTCCTCAGTTGAAAAACATATCTTCTACTTTGGTTCCATTAAAAAAAGAGAACAATCTTCTAATTAAGGAAAAAACCATTAAAATTTCAGATGCATAATTAAAAAAAAAAAACACGAAAATTTAAAAAAAATTTCAAACTCATATTCTAGACCTGAAAAAAGTACCAATTTGTCTTTGTGTCCTTTTCACAGACCTGTTTGGCAAAGAGGACATTTCACAGTCTCCTCTTACGGAAATCGAACGCCACGCTCTTGCTTCAGGACTGCTGCCAGCTCCGTGTTTAGTGGATAAACCCTTTCACATTTGTCTTTGAAAGAGGCTCTTGTGAACAGGAAGCTGTGCTGTGACACCAGGCTCCTGTGCTCTTTAAAACAGCTCAAGCTCTGCAAATGACCTCTCTCAACTCGCTTTCTCGGCTGGCTCAAGCCCTCTCCTACACGTTGTTTCTCCAGCAGTAACCTGAGGCTTCAGAAAATGCTGTAACAGGTGGCCAAAGTTAAGTCAGCGCCCAGAAAAAGAAACATTTTAATATTATCTACCTAGTGCACCTTTCTGTCTTTAGATGTTTACACTCATAATCAGAATTTAAGGGGTTTTTGTAGAGGTCCATGACTCATACCCAAACACTATGCATGGCCGGTAGATATGATATTACAATTTTTAAAAATTTAACATCCTTTAACATCTGCTGCATTTTACTGACTGAGTCATCTGGAAAGCACAGGATACTCTGGAGATCATGGAAGTACAGAGGGGCTCTTTAGGTCTCTGAGTGCGTCTTGTACCTCTCTTTCATAATTGCTTTTATTTGCCAATCAAGTAATGATATTTCTGTAATCACATTAAAGTACTGAGCTCACCTGATGCATGCTGGGCACTGCTGTGCAAGGCATGGGATTTGAAAAATGATACTGTCCTAAAAAATACCAAACCAAAATCCCAAGACACCAGCAGAAGCTGAGAAATGTCAAAAGAAAGAATGCAGCAACAACAAGGTCATATGAGCACGAAACAGACTATTTCTCTATTATCACTCACCGCTGTAAAATAAATTGGGTGTTTCCCTCTCCTTTTTCCAAGCACAGAGTTACACATTCAGCAGCACTGAGCTCAAAAGAGTCTCTACCCAAAGCAGCAAAGTAACTGCTCTGCTCTGGAACACCTTTGGTGTACTGGACTTATTTTAGTTTTGCACACAGGCACCAGGAGGCAGAATCTGGCCAAATCACTTTAAAAAGACTGAACTGCTTGAGATAAATACCTGAGAATCCACCTCTTAATACGCCATTGCTCTAATTTCTCTTCTTAAAGCATTTGCACCAGTAATAAGTGGTGATCACTGAGCTCCATCCTGCACCTTTAATTAAAGTCTGTTTCTGAAAGCCCTGTCTAGAGAGACTAATCCCTCTCTACTCATCTGCTAGACTTGCACAGGGGGACAAAATGTCACAAAACACCTACTGATACTCAAGCCAGCTACTTCAAATACAAATTGCCAACAGTCAGTAAAGAAGTGGGAAGAGAAGCATATGCAGGGGAAAACCATGAATATAGATATGAAAACTAATAATTCAAGGGTAACTACATATTAGTTTTTGTTTGGTACAACCAGTGTGGACCCAGGTCCTGTTACCCCTTGCCTGAAGCTGATGCTTCTGTTGGAGCAGATGCACAGAGCTTGCAAAGAAAACTGGAGGAAATCCTCCCTCAAAGCTCAAAGGAGATGGGAAAGAAAGGAGAGCTGTCACATCAACAAAAGCAAATACAGTCCTCAAAGCAGTAGTGTGATGGCTCACAGGATCCTCATGTGCTAATGAAAAATATCAGAGAGCTACCATGCTGCTATAGGCATGGTATATCAAGACTTCCACGTCATTAGGTCACTCAGCAGCCTTCACTAGTGATACATTGCCACTTACCTCTGCTCTGTCAGCACAGCAAGGTTCCATCTCCCAGCATCAGATTTACCCTACAATTCATCTTCACCCAGTGTCTGTCCCTTTTTCCACAAAGTCCTCCCTCTGTTTCTCACTATAAACTTCTCTCTTCTGAAGCACTGCTGGGAAACTGCCCTCCCGTGATGGCAGGTTACAGCAGGTGACAGCAGGTGACAGCAAGTGGCTGCAGCCACTGATGCCTTCTTCACATGTTCATGTGGATAAGGGAAGGTCCCAACTGCAAATGTAGGTGCAAATGTACAGAGACCAATGGCCTTGCCCTTCCACCATCCCTCCCCCTGCGTGAGCCTTGCAAACTTTTACCATCTCTTTTTTCAGCCCCTGGGGCTGCCTGATCCATGTTCACACACCTGGCTCTGGGTCTCAGCAGGCTGCTAAAATGCAAGAAGATAAGAGTAACAAAGCAAAGATATCTCTTGCAGAAAGGGATTTATGGTCCCGGGGCATATGTTTGTGGAGAATTTACTGTGTGGGCTTAGAGACTGCTCAGACTGACTGAGCTGCAGCTCCTGCAGAGACCAGTGCATGCAAAGGGACACAAGTAACCCAAACTCTGCTAACTCACAGTCAAGAAACAAACATGAGCCAAAGCCTGGAGACAGAGGGATGACCTGAGTGACCGTGACTGGTATTTCACAGTGAAGAGCCAAAACCTGTAGTCTGTAAGAGAATGGGATGTGATGTTACCTTCTGGGAGTTTAGGATTAATACAATAAACATATGGAGGGTAGATCAGCTCAAGAATACTGGGGAATTTTCTGAGTCAGTATTTCCAAGTGAAAACTACTGAGAAGGGCAGCAGGGAAATCAGTGCTTAACAAGATCATGTTAGAAATGTGTGACTAGAAAAGCCAGGAGGAAGGCTCCTCTCAGCTGCTCTGGTACCCACTGCAGGTCAGCAGAGACTGCACAGCAGCCAAGGGATGCAGGAATGCCACAGAAATGAACCTGCAGTGCCAGGGCTCACGGGTGCTTTCTTCACCAAAAGGTTAGTACTCAGATTAAATGGTCTTAAGCAAAGAGGGTGCTAACCTCCCTGTGCTCACAACTGACAGTTCAGAAGAGCTTCAAGATAAGTGCAAAACACCAGAAGAGGCACTTGGTTCAGAGGTCTCAGCACAGGCTCCAGCATAGAGTGTAAAAGAAAATATAATAAAATAACTCCTGAAATATACATTCTTACAACAATATACATTCCAAGAAGCCAAGCCACACAGGGCACACTGATGGCTGGTGTTTGCCTCCACTGCTGACAGGCCCCCAGTATGTAAACTTCTTCCTAACACAGACATACCTCTCAGGTCTGTGTACTCTGGGATTTCTACAAGCCTGGAGAAATGCCTGAATATGTTACTCTGCAAAGCTATTTCTCTGCTCCTTTTTACATCTTAAAGAAACTCTGAAAATTTAATTAATTTTAAAAAGTGAAATATTGGTGACAGTTACATTGATGTACACACGCACAGTATAGAGGGTATGGGAAAGAAGTGAGCTATGCAAAAATGTTAATAAATGATGTAATTTGTGACCTAGGCAACATCACCAAACAGAGAACAATGATTCTTGGACTAGCAATGGAGAGAATGGAGGCAGAGGGGTGGGTGATACAATGCTAGATGTTGCTAACAAAAACCCGTATGACAATGAAGAAAATAAGGAGGTAAAACATGATGGGAGTGAATAAATGGAACAAACCCCAAAGCAGCCATAAAAGGAAGCCAGCTGGACATCAGGAACAGACCACACCACAATATAAACTTGCTTGGCTTTACACATCTTGTAAAGGGGTAGGGAATTTTAACACACTATGCATTGCTAGTAGATCTATAGAACAGCTCTGTGATACAGAAACAGTAGAATCTAACTACATGAAAAGAGATTTGAGAGGACTTAAGAATTAAAGGAACAACTAGCTGTTAATGCAACATGTAGCAGTTTAGTGCTAGTAATGAGCAAATACAGCAGTCAGCATAGGGGAATGGCAGAGATGGAAGCTCCTGCATTCATTATGTTCAGGCTGGTTTCAGAAGGACGCATGCCTCTACTTAGCCTGGTGACACCTTGAAAGGCACCAAATGATGTTTGGGGATTTTACAAGCAGGAAATACTTGGTTTCTCTTCTTGATACAGTTTTTACAAAAAGTTACTAAGTGGTTCATGTAAATGACTCCAGGAATACCAGAACTTCAGTATTGACATACTGATAAAAGTAATTAGAGTATTTTTTAAAAAGTGAGTATTTCCAGTACTTCTGAATCTTGCCTAAGGTTTCCCCTTGAGCCACCTGATAACATTTCAGGTTTTAAGCTCCATTTCACCAATAAAGGATATTTAAAAATTATTTAAAATCAAATCTCAGCCATCCAGAAGGCGCCATCCAACCAGAACCTCATGCTTGGCGAATGCACCATGCTGTAATCTTTCTACTGCAGCACAGCAGCTCTGTCTTCATTTATTGTCCTCAACATGAGAAACTTTCTTGCATCCTCTCTCACCTAACATGCTCAGAAGCCTTTCCCTCTTGACATTATTGCCCCAGAGGAATAAAAACTACAAACATTGGCTTACTAGCTGAAAATGATTGAAGTGTACTGTTCCTCCTTGCAGAGCGAGACTAAGGAGCTGAAAGGTGATGTGCGTGAGAGTTCCTTTGATAAGAGGCCAGGAAGTGACATGAACAAGATAATCAGGCCTTCAAACCAGACATGCACTTCTGGGACAACAATCTCCAGCTTCCATCTGACAAGAGAATAACCCTGCTAATAGGAGTCTTGAGTTGAGTGCTCCGGCAAAAGAAAAAAATTAAATTAGTTTAATTTAGTTTCTCTCTGGCTCTTATTGGTGTCTGAAACTCTAACTCATGCCATGCAAGAAGGGGTGGAATTTTACTACAAGGGGTTTTGCCATGGGTAAATGAAACCCCAGTTTGGTCACTCTGGGACCTTTTGCACTAAAACTCCAACTATAGTAATTCTGGGTGCAAAGGAAGTGGCCTCTCAGACACAATTGTGGAACTGCACGTGAGCCATGAAAAAGGCCAAGTCCTTCACACTGATCTCCAGCTTCCCATCGTGAGTGAGAGCAGGGCTGTCCCCTACCACGCAGGGCAGGACTGTTCTCAACACCCCGTGTGGTGCAGGATAACCACACACGGTGGGGATACCACCAAGGGCATGACACAGCACCTCTTGCCCAGTGTTAAGTCCGGCAATTGCAGTGTCCAGCTGGGCCTCTCACTGTGCTCCTGCATGGTGGGAGTGGTGAACTGTCTGACAAAACAGCAGAAGTGCATGAAACATCTGGCCCCAGCTCATGTTGGCAGGGAAGGAGGGATCAGCCTCCAGAGCGCAGACTGGGTCGGTCGGGAAATGCGCTAACTCTGAAAGAATGAGCAGCTCGGCTCCTGGTGGTTGATGTCAGCTGCTTCTGACTTCTCTTGCCTCAGGTGAGTTGATTCATGTGTTTTATAGACCTGAAGTATGATGTATGAAAGATGCTATTGTTCCTTGAAGATCCCCACAGGATGCAGTTTCCACTCTTTCGGTCCTGATTTTGCCTCCTTACCAATAGTTCCGAACCACAACTTCGCAACCCAGTACTGCTAGTTTTTGAGAAGATCAGGTTAATGTCATTCCTTGACTGACCCTTATTTTCCTTCTCCTGAATCCGACTAACCACACCTCTGAGCACACCAGATCACGGGCAAAAAAGTGAACGTGGATCAGGCTTCTGCTTTCAACTCTTTCCCTGATCTGGTTCTCCTTGCCTCCCTGCCTTTGTTTTTTTCTCACCAGTCTGGTGTGGGTAATGAAGACAGAATATGCATTTTGCCTCCAGCAAGAGTTTTTTAGTTCAGATCAGCTGCCTCTAACTGGAGTAAATAATTCTGGTACAAGAATGAGATGCAATGCACAGCAAACTGAAATAAGAAAACTTCTGGCTGCTTCAAGGACAGGTTGTACCCTGACCCTTTGTTGCCTGCAGCAGCACTGGTGCTTGACGTACTGCAGCTCTCCCACAAAGAGCAAGACCATACATGCACCTACAGCTGCTCCAGAGGCTGATTTGGGGCTGAGACTCACAAATGTCTGTGGACAGCCAGGGTCCTCCACACCAACCCAGTGAAGGTGACAGCCCCACAGGAGGTCTGGCAGGACACTTTGTGCCTGGCTGGGACACCTTGCCTAGCCTGCATGGCAGCTGCAATCACCAACATGCACTGCAGCCTCACCGGAGGAAAGGCAGAATTTGGATGAAACCCATTAATACCAGCCTAGCAATTAACAACCCACAGCTCTCAGTACAAGAAAATCAACTACTGCACCATTTGAAGTGTAGCACATGTACATACATGAAAACACTCAAAGGGAGCTTCAAAAGATACGCTGGGGAGAGAAAGAGGAGGAGGAGCTGGAGAGGCTGAGGGCTGCCCAGAATAGGAGCCTACAGCAGTTTTTGTCTCGTTGTTTTTGCCAGTTGCCTTTTACAAACAATGTTTGGGAGAAAAAGCCTCCATAAATGTCAACAATTGCAGTTTATTAGGTGGTCCATGACCTATTTGTAAACCAACTAAATTTCTTAATTATATTTGCCTTTAGATGGTAAGAACTACACAAAAAATTGGTAGCTTTTGTGAAGCTATAGGAGAGCAAATTACCAGCTTCCGGCACCTTCCTAACAGCTCAGCAACTTCTGGCACAAGCTCATTCAAGGAGGAGCATGGAAAAAAGAATACGTTTGTGAGAAAGAATGTCTATCATCTGTTATGGCTGTATTTCTCCAAAGCAGAGCAAACAGCAGAGCTCAGGTAAAGCTCAGACACACAGAGCACGCTTTCCGAGGGCACTGAGAGGGATAAAATTCAGCTGATTAACTTGCATAGACTAGCATTTAGAAGGTCTTAGCAATATTTTAAAACATGCTGTGAGAAGCACATCAATCTGTCTCCACTAGCCTAATGCTGGTTAGCTCAGGGGTCTGCAGACTTTCAAGGCTTGGCACCCAGGGCAGTTCCTCCTCCTTGCACGAGAGACTACCTTTGCCAAGAGAAACCAAGCAAGTTCCTGGAGAAGCTGCTTCTGCAAGGGGTGACATGCTGCAGACCCAGAGATCAATAGCACCACCAGGCAAGCCAGTGGCACCCTGCTCCTGACCGATTTAATTATTAGCCTATTTTTTTTATTCCTCATTTTATTCAATGCACACTTATTTTACAGGAGACAGAGAATTAGCACTGAAAGACTTCTTAAAAGGAAAATTACTTAACTAAAAACGAAAAAAATGTTTACAAACTGACCTTCTAGCCCCAAATTAAAGTTTACCTTACAAATTAAAAAATAATAAGACAAGCAAAATAATGCCTTCATAGAACGTAGCAATTAAGCAATTTAAAGAATAGAAAAATGCACTGGACATATTTCAACTGAAGATGGGAACAGCAATGTAACACCCTTTCCTGTATAAAGGTCATTTCATTTGCCACCCCAGCGTATTTGGCTGATCATCATAATTCTACCATTTATTACAGAATGTAAAAAAAGGATTTTAAAAGTGAGACCACTTGCAGATTTTTCATCTAGTCCACAGTAGGCAGTTAATGACTATTAGGAGTTTCACAGCATTCCTCCATTGCAACTCACTCCAACACTCCCTGCCTGGGCTGCTCAGCCTCTTTCCACTCCAGCACTAAACTTTGCTAACATGCCCCATGCACAGGCGCTCCCAGGCAGGGCACGGCCACTGCAGCAGCAGCTCCCACCCCACTGCCCACCCATCCCCTGCCCCAGGCCATGCCAAATGCTGCCACCCACGGGCTCCTGAGCACCACTCCCACTAACACCTCCTGGAGCCCGCGCTGGGAAAGGTTTCCAAAAGCAGTGGCTGTGCTTTTTGGGCCAGCATACTGAACACCAAAATGCCACCTGAACAGCAATTGTTAAACTGAAAGCACTGCGCAGCTTCCAAAGGGGCGCTCGGTGCTTCATTGGAGAGCACTGTTTCAGAAACAGGAGTTTGAGAGTCTTCTAACAGCTGCATGTTCTGAGACCCCCACAGATCTTTCTCAGTGCAAGGAAGACAATTAAGTAATCCTTAACTCTGCATGAACACGGAAAGAAAAATACTCCTTTCTGGGATTTTTGTTTGGTGCACAAATGCAGATGATATAAGGATCAGAAACTCAGAGATTTGCTGAGATCTGAGACACCTCCCAGTTCATGCCAAGCCCCCTCTGAAAAGGCAGACAGAAGAGTAGCCATATTGAAAAAAAAAAAATAAACAAATGGGAAAAACATTACAAGGTTTTGTATCCTACTGCACAACTTCAGATATGCTGGAGAGGAGTCTCATTCTCCCCCTTGAATTGGGAGTGCCTTCCTAAATCAATTTACAGTCAATTTATACTTCTAGATCTCAAATAAATTTTTATTCCTAGAAAGATACATACACATACACTAAAAATGTCCATTAAAAATTGGGGATGAAAGGTTTACAAGATTTTTTTTTTTGACATGCTGAAAATCCCACTTGCTGCATTCTAACCTTTCAGCATTTTAAAGAGTCTTGTTGCAACCTGTTTGTGGTTCACCTCTGGTTGCTTGGGAAGCAGCAGCTAACATGTACAAAATACAAGACTAGTGACTAACTAGCATAGGAACAGGCATCTTCAGGGCAGGAGTGAGCTTTAGCCAAGCATCAGCCTTCAAAAACAAGAGTCCCCCACCAGCAATCCATGCTATTGAGCTCTCAGAAGAGCCAAATGGCATTACCCTCCACCCAAACCTGTTTTTAAAATGCACTGGTTTGGGAAGTGGTTGATGCTCTGACTGTTCCCCCCAAAGCTTTTCTCTTCCTCCTCGGTGCTCAGCTCTATGGAGCTCATGGAGTCACCAGATATGTGTTTGCAAACATGGACAGAAGAACAGCCAGGATTCTCACTTCCATCATGAACAGGACACTTTTACCAGCTTTATTTCCTTTTCTCTTCTCTACACATGGCAAATGGCCTCTCCAGTAAAGCCTTTGTTTGTAAAGGTTGGAGACATTCGTTTTTACAGTGCTTACAGAGACTAATTCAAAAACATTTCTTGGTTTCTGGCGTTATGTTGTGTAAATAGAGAGAAAGGATTTGCCTACCACTGCTTGACTTCAGCTGTTAGCAAGTAATCCACACCTTCACTAAGCCTTTTGTGAAGAGAATGATAAAAAAGTATTACTATCCAAACAACCACCTGATTACTATTTGAGCTCTTGTGTTCTACTAAGCTTGTGTTCACCCACCTGAGAGGCCTCTGAGGTAGTATAAGGATCAAGGGATTTTTTTTAGGCAGGTAACACTCCAAACTAGCCACAGAAACTACGTGTTTCTCCTTTGAAAGGAAAAAGCAGAAAATCTCAGCAGTGGGTGGCTCTGTTGATGTCCTTGCAGCTGCACCATGAGGGGTCACACCTACTGAAATCCCTTTGCACAGCCCATAAACCTGCTGCAGTCAGAACTGACACAGATTTTTGTGTATATGTAAAGGGGTATCTGTCAGGAGCTGCCCCTCCAGTCCTCAGTACAGAAGTCACCCCAGTGCTTTGCAACACTCCAGACTTGCCACCACATGCCATGAAATAATGGAAATTTGCTCAAAAGCAGAGCTCATATGATATTAGACCTCCACAGAAAGGACAATTTTATTAGCAATGCTTGGGTGGAGTGTTAGAAGACAGCTGAAGAATAAAACCACATAGATTCAGTGCACATTTCCAGGCAAGCCCATCCAGCTGTGAGCATGTGTACAGAGCTTTGCAAAGCAGAGCTCGAGCAGAGCAGCTTCATCCCATGCTTCATGCACTATGGATGACAGACTCAGGCCACCAAAACCCACTCAAATCTGTTCGAAGAAGAGCTGGTTGTTTTGTTGCAAGACAAAAGAAACTTGTCCCTTTTTATCTGTGTATTTGAAGTCTGCCCAGAAGTAAAACACTGTGCTCACCCCCAGAGATGCAGACCTGGCATAACTCCACTGATTTTGCTGAGGCTACAGGGCTATTACTGAAGAGAGAACTTGGCATCTCTGGTTCCAGCAGTAAAGCTAACAGTTCTCAGTCTCAACCAAATGCTCAAACAGTAATAAATCTGCCTTGGGCATATGAGAATGATCTGGAACACCCATCCCAGCAATACCCACCCCAAAATTGCCTTTACAGTTCAAATCAAGATTTGCATGTGGTCTAGCCTACTCGGTCTGGCGCCCTGTGAAGGCTGCACCCCCTGGTTCCCAGCCCTTGGCAGGCTGCAGGCTGCCAAATTCAGGTTTCATTGTCCCTGCATGCTGCTCATTCCTTTTGGCAATACCTGCTCCTTTTGAAATGTATGTAGAATGAAATGTATGAAAAGAAGGGGAAAAACCTAGGGACAACACGTCTCTAACATTTCCATTAACTGAGTTTATCTAACTTATGCTTCTTTTCCTGATCCAGCCACAAAGGGAAAACACAGAAACATGCTGCAGCTCCCTAAGAGCCACCACAGAGCACTGAGTGAATGCAGCAGATTCCATAGCTCCCCATGATCCCTATTTAAAACTGTCCTGTCACAAGGACAGTGAAAATTTTTGAAGGCTATAAATGTTTTCTTCATTAACCAGCAAAGGCCTTGGCCTGAGCTTCACAGGGAGCATTATGCTGGTGGGACTGACTTAGGACTCTGCATCTAACACTTGTGTGTCCATGAGTAGAGAAGAAGAAGCAACATTTGAAGAGGGAAAGATTACTCTTATTATACCACTATTTCCTCAATTATCTGTGTGCACTAGCTGAACACCTTGCTTATGTAGGTAAGTGATAGAAATGTCCCAAAACAGATGCAGCTTGCAAAACTCCCCTTGTTTGTGTCAGGTCCTATTACTTGTTGTAATATGAAAAATTGTATTGCATATTGTAGACAGGAGGCTGATCTATTCACTAAAGCTTTTTCAAATCTGAAAAACAAAAGCATTTTTCAAACTGCCTTTTATTGTCTAATATTTGCTCTATGAAGTGGTAAAACATTACAGAAATGCTCCTGCAGCTGTCCCATGCAAAGGCTGGAGGCAAAGGAATTCACATTGTGGAGACCCAAAACCAAAATGGCATAAGACACTTCGGTTCTTCACTGCAAATGTTTTAGATGCAATATATCAATTTTCTTTGAACCATATCTTTGCTATCACATCTTTAAATTCATATCACAATCATATTAGCAAAAATAAGCCATGAGCAGCCTGAATGACATCAAAAAAAGTTGTACACTGACAGCCTACAGTATCTCCATTTATTTTTACATGCAAATTCTGAGCCAATATAGCTTAAAACCAAGTGTACAATTTTTCAGAATTATGTAAATACATAGTTTGGAAGATAGCCATATGGAGGTCAACTGTGATAGAATTTACTATGTTGACACTAACTAAGGACTATTTATTCAGATCTACATATGACAAATAGGGACTCTATCACAGTCCTTGAAAAAATGCCAAACTGAATGAAGAAGAGATGTAGCTGATCCAGCATCCTCTGACACCTGGAGTCTCTCACTGCCCCTGCTTCCAAATCTCTACTGCTGCAGTAGTTTCTCCTGGGTTAAAAAGGGATACTTCAGTCCTTCTATTTTTGTTTCCTTGTGGAGAGTCCATAATAGCAATTTCAGTGGCTGCCAAATAGACAGGCCAGTTCTGTGTTCTGGACTGGTCTCCATCGGTTTGGGGCTGAGCACTGCCAGGCATGCTCGACAGAGGCCACTGAATAATGCCACTGAATTAATTATTCTATTAAAATACAACATGCATAATCTGTTTAATTTTTAATTATTCAAGTACTAACTGTAAAACAACTAAAAGACCAATTATTTTCAATTACTTTGATACTCTGGAAACCTCTGAAAAAAAAAGGAACAATGAACTGAAAATTGATTAGCAAGGAAAAAGAATAAAGTTTAGATTCTATTGTTTGCTGCAAAGAGAGAATTGCAATTATGTGAATGCATTTTAATTTGTATCAATTTGCATAATAATTTAGGTGCATTAAGTTATTTTTTTCACTGAGTTCTATTATGCTGTGTTATAAGTCTTTAATGGAACTGCAATGGAAAAAGTGATTGTCAAGATCAAAAATAAGAGAAGGAATTCAAACTGGCATGATATCAATAGAAGTCTTAATCCAGTTCCTAAGGAAAACAATAGGAGTTTTGGCATTTGCTATAATGGAAGCAGATCCGAGCCTAAGTGTCTTGTGTTTTGGGACTTTGCACAATTTCCTCTAGCTTTCAACTTTAATGATACCATTCCACACATTCAATTTTCCCCTTGTGAATTCACACTTTCACAGGAAAATATCAGCATGTTTCACCTGTGGATTTGAGTTGTGGTAGGATCTAAAACATTAGGATCACAAGACAAATAGTATTCTCACAGATACCAATATGAAATAATCCCAGTGTTTCTGATGAGGTTTACACTACTCTTCTGACTGTAAAGAGATACATGTATGTATATTGAAAAAAAAGACAAATACTTTCCCTTTCTTAGAACATGAAAGCTCAAACTTCTGAAATGGAATGGTTTTGGACTTGGGATTTTTTTTTCCTTTTTCTCCAACTTCTTAATTTTAAGGAAGTTCTCCTTTCAGACTTGAAGGTGAAGCATTTCCATCTGCAGAGATTGAATACAATAATTTTTCACGTATTGGAATTGGATTTTTAGTTTGCGGGGGTGGGGGGGTTTCAGTGTTGAGTTTTTTTAACTCACAGGAACTTTATTCATTATGTTCCATCTATTTCAAATGCTGCTAAGTAATTATATGACAATACAAGCAATTTCTCACACTATACTCTCTTTACAGAACAAAAAAAAATCCCAATATATAATCATGCATTACATGGACATAGGCACACATAGGTAAATATATATACATACATATGAACTGAGGACAAACACTGACAATGAATGAGAGTCACATCTTTCAAGCAGGGAGTTTAATTCCTGTGTCCTTCACATGCTGGGAAACACAAGTTCCCCAAGACACAGCATGTATTCTTCCCCTCCCACTCTCCCCTTTCACATATTCCCTCTCTTAGTAAAGCTGTAAAGAGGAATCTTTATGCCTTGAGAGACAGACATTTTGCCAGATCCAGGACAACAGGTATTTCTCAGCCAGGAGGGCTGGGAGGCAGCTCTGGGGCAGTCAGGAAAGGAAAACTTTTCAGCTAAAGTGTCCAACTCCAGCAGCTTCCCACAACAGCCAACCTTCTCCTTTCCCCCCCAGTCCTACAGTTCTCACCCCCTCACCCTGCTTTGCCTCAGAGCCAGTTTCTGGCTCTGCCCATGGTTCCCAATTGAAGGAAGTCAGAATTAGAATTACTTGTGTCTAAAATAAAATGCACTTTATTTCTTTCAGAATATAAACCCAAAGCCCTGGGACTTCACCTTCTCGAGGCTCTGTACACCCAACCCTCTTCCCTTCAGGGCCAGACTGCTATTCCTCTCCTGATTCACTAAGCAGCAAAGATTTTCACTATGTTATCCAATACCACTTTTGTGAACCAGAACAAAATACACTACTTGATTTCTTTTAAAGAGACTTTATCATGACCCAGGGCTGGAAACACTTCATGCATGTGTTTGTACAAAGTAGTCCATCACAAACTTCAAAAGACTGTCACCCAGAAAAATGTGTACCTAAAAACAGACGACTCTTCACAGCAGTATTATCTTTAAAGCCGAAGAAGCAGTGGTGCTACTTAGTGTTCTGGTTCAAGCCTGAAAGATGCAAAATAAAGCTTTCAGCCTTTTAAGTGGCTCCTTTCTGTTTATACAGAGAATAAACTTCCATAAATATCCTTAGCACATCTGCCCTAGTGCATATTTTTAATTAGACTAATCATCAAACACCTTCTTAGGCAAAATTTTCACACACTAAGGGCCCAAAATAATGTGCTTTTATATAGGCAAAGTCCTGTCTTTCTGCTTGGAACAAAAATGCTGGGAAGGGAAAGGAGACATATCCAAGAAAACCTAGAAGCGTGATGACTTTGTAGATAATTTTTTTCAGAATTAATAAGAAAATTTAAACAATTTACTACCTATCTGATTTGCTAATGCTTTTTGAAAGAGAGGGAAATTGAGAGAGCACTTGAAATATTCCAACTACTGTATTTAAACTAGAGAATTTCTACTGCACGATGTATGCTGCAGAATAAAAACAAGGTTTAAATGAAAGGTTTCTGCTGTGAAAAACTTGAGAACATACGATCAGTTGTCAAGCAACTGATTTTGGATTTAATAAAAGGGGAATCCCAGTCAAGTATGCTGTTTTCTTTGTCTCACAGCAAGAAAGCAAGTTCCTCATTCATCAAGACAGCCCATCAATAAACTTAAATTGTAGGTTGGAGAAGACCATTGTTATGAACACAAAGATAAAGACCTCCTGGACTGAACAAAATAACCAAAATTTTGATATATTAAGCTTTCACAGTCTTGATATTTTTCCTGAAACTAAATCTCTCCTTTACACACTTTTCCCCATTATTGCTTTATCAAAATTATCATGCAAGTAAATAATGCCTATGGATTTAAACAGGAGTGCACCTTTCCAATATGCAAGGCTGTCACTATTTGTATTTTGGACTTAAATAACCCCATGTAAAATAACTTTCTGAGCTTATACAGCTAGTAATTGTTTCAAGTCTTGTGTCCCTTTTCTGGTGGAACAATGATGAATCATTGGACATTAGGTCACACCTTTCTGCCCGATCACTTCCCAAAGCTAAGAATGCGTGGAATTCTGTTCCCCCAAAATGTGCAACAATGCCAAGAATGCATTGCTCCTGCCCAAAGGTTTATAAAAGCAGCACAAAAAGAAAAAAAACAGAGGGCTAATATTTTGAATTGAAGACAATAAGTGATGACCAAAGGAGACAGTTACTTTGCCCCAGCTGCCACAGCTAGGAAATTGTTAACCATGGCTCTAACTGTATAACACATCCCACGTGTGGTCACTTCAGTTCTTAAATACCTATCTACATATCTGACACAGAAAGTTTATAAATCCCTTTATTAAACACCTTTATGCTAATCTACTCCTCTGGTCCTAAAAACCTTCCCACCCCTCAGGAATCTCACTGCAGGGCCTATACTGTGAGGGGCTAGGACCCGTGCCAGAGGAGTCACCTTAGGTCCACCCTGGTACAAGTTTCTTCTCAGAGTCGCTCTGCAGTGATCTCTGAGCTTGGTCTAAGTGCACAAATATGATGAAGTAAGTACGGCTTCTACAATCAAGCTGGTACTTGAAGCAGCATAAATCAAGCTCTTTTACAGCCATATTTTTCAAAGCAGCAAGGTGGTCACTAGGATGAAAAGTCAAGCAGTGTTTTTCCTCCAAGCAGCTCCCGCTGGCACTGCAGGAGCAACGGGCACCTACTTGATGAGCTGCCCCAAGCCGCCCCAGGCCATCCATCTGCCAGAGCAACGTGTTCCGCAAGAACTTTCATAGTCTTCACTCATCATCTTCAGGGGAAAACACTTACTCATCAAAACAGAAAAATACATTGATGAAAGAGTTCTCTATTAATAATTGAAAGCGGTACATACCACACCATTTAAAACTTTATATAACTTCCCTTATTATGTTGTTCAAACACTCCTGTTTCAATAGATGCAAGTTTTAAAAGGGAATTTATAGATTAATACTTTCTCTGTTTAACAGAGAGTGATTCCTGCTGTGAAGGGGCACACATCCTTGTCTTTCCATTGTCTTCCACTCTTCAACATTTTCAACATGCTGCCTGACACAGAGTCCTCACCCAACACTTTGGAGAAGGCAAAAGTAATTAAATAAGAAATGTTTCCCTCATTTAGGAACAAGAACTACCCAAGATATTTTTGTGGCACAAGGAATGAATCTTCTGCATGACAGCTGCACTGTGCAGAAGGTACCATAGACTTGTTGTCTGCCGTATTCCAGCAACCTTACATTCAAATTTGGTAATATATACTGCAAGACAAACATACCAACATGGCATATGAATCCAGTCATCTGAGCAGATTTTATATAGTTAAACAGGAGTACACTTTTCCTCTCAATTTCTCTGAATACCAAGGTAAGACTCAATGAAAATGCTATCCAAAAGAGCATAGTCTCTATAAGCATTTACAGTACTGCAGTAATTTTTTAAGAATTAAACAAAATCACTGAGCTGGTATTTATGAATAAAGAGACCACAGATTATGGACTTCCCTAGTCATACAAATTTTTCAGACAATGAACAAAACGATACACTGTGTAACCCTCAGGATGTGTGACTTGGGAAGCAAAGGCGACTCTAATGCTGGAGTCCTAATGGCTGTCCCTGCCCTTCCTGGGCTCACATCCTGCCCTAGCATTCCCAGGCACCCTTTCCTCACCATGGCACATGCTACAAAGCTGGCTGCAATAGTCAAGTGGAGAACAAGACAAGCAACCAACCCAGTTTAGTCTGCAAACCAGAAAGGACCCAGTGAGAGAAGGAGGCAGATCCTGACTCCACACCCTATGAAGCTAACTCCTAAATTATTTGAAGATAAATTGAGCACACACAAAGATCTGCTCCCCTGGCTTCCAACTTCAAAATCATCAGATGAGAAGATGCCCCTTCAGAGTTGGAAAGTGAGAACCCAGTTCTACAACTTTATAGAGACAAACAATAGAGAAATCTATGGGGCAGCAATACAACTTTCAAACAAAAACCTAAAACACTCAGTGAAGAACAGCCAAACAAAATCAAGAAAACCCCATTAGCAACGAGTGGATTCTTGTCTGCCTGATGAGAATAAACTGTACAGCATATATCTCCTCCTTCGAGCTAGCTGCAAACACAACACACTGACATGAGTTTTGTCATCAGAGATTCTTGCCACTCCCTCTCGCAGAAAATCTGATAAAAGGTGCTTAGTGCATTATATGTAAACAGACTTGAAAGGAGAATTTTGCTAATAAAGTCTCTACTAATTAGTGTCCAGTTGAGATCCCTAAAATTAAAGTGTGCTTAGAGACTGTTGCTCTCTCTCATTAGAGTGCATACTCTGCTCTTCTGTTACAAATCTCTTCAGATCCCAACATGCTAAAATATGGCGCCCAAGAGACATTATTTACTGCAAAGGATTAGGTTAGCTAATTTATTGGAGTTAATTTAGAGGCATTTACTTGTTGAAGTAGTTGCACATTTAGTCCATAGGATTACCGTGAGAATGTGACCAACGTGAGTTGTTTAACTGGTCCCTCAGAACTCAGCAAACTGATCTTTATCTTGCTCTTCACCAAGTCAAAGGAAAAATTCCCATTCCTGGGAACGGCACAGGCTCCAGCCCATACCACAATTCTTCTTCCAGAACCGTGGCCAACTTTTCCCATTACATTTTTACAGTGAGTTCCTGATGTTTAATTACTACACTTGGTATTTAGATAGAAAACAGCTTCATCTACTTCCACTAAAGTTCAGGTATTAGATTTTGGAAGGGTCAATATTTCTTTTTACATCAATGAGAATCTCCCATGAGGTAATTAAATCACATGCTTGCTCATGGTGTGCAGTAATGTACACCTGGTAATTGCCATACAACTGCTCCTGGAACAAAGCATTGCTTAATGCAAACATGGCAGAATTAGGCCCCAGGACTCTATTAAAATGCCACACAACTGTCAGAGTATGGCTTTCTCACAACAACACGTGATTTTAAAATGAAATTGCATCAGGTTGAGAAATCTTGTATTAAAGCAATTAAACGTTTGCTCATTAAAGTGTTTTGGTTTTTTAACCCCAAAAATGAAAAATTGATAGCTGTGAAATCACAGGGCTCCAGGTGTGAGGGGATTCAGAAAACTAGTAAGTGTGTGTGCTTGCAAGAATTTCATGCCATAAAAAAGTTCTAATGCTGTCTCTGTTACTCCTCTGGCTCAGGAACTTGCTTTGCCATCCTGACCATGCTGCATCTGCTCGATGGGCAAAGAACATCTTGGAAGGAGGATGAGATGCAGTCTTTGTGCAGGAGGCACCCATGGCTCTTTGAGGCTGGACATTGACTTCTGCCAATACAAATCTGGAAACCTCAGCATCATTTTTACCAAGAAAGGGCAGGAAAATGCAAACAAGGAATCTATAGTTACCAAAACAGTTTTATAATACGAACTGTATGTACTTGTAATGAAAACAACATTTTTAACTAATAAAGGAAAAGGGAGATGCTGAAAGGCCAATAATTCATATACTTCATTAATTTGTTGGCTGTGTGAAATCCAACAGACTAACTCAGCAAGTCAAAACTTCTTGTGCATGAGTCAGGATTTGATTTACAATCTGACTTTATAAGCCTGCTAATGTACTCATTACATTCTCACAGCCCTACTAAATCACTCTCCACTCACCGTATTTGGGCTAAATATAAGAAGAAAGCAACATGTTTATCTCTTTTAATAATACCATAGTTTGTCATTGCCTTAAAAAGTGAGATTTTTAAACTATTCAAAAGAGAAATATATATACATATGGGTACACTGCCAAATATATACAGAGAGATAATTTATAAAGAAAAACACAGAGGAAATGCAAGTCTGTACTCTATTCAGAACTGGGCCATCTCTACTCCTTAGAAAACAGACAACTAAAGTTAAACAACAAACCAAATTCCCCTGTGAGCTATAGCTACAGTGCCTTGTCTTCTGTTTTTGGGTACACAGAAGGATCTTGCTCCTAGATTGCCATCCACATCCAGTGGGAAAGTGAGAAGTCCCACGAGGATGCACTAATTAGCAAGAGCTATGTTGGCACTGGCAATATCAGTAGAAGGACTGGAAGGAAGCTTAGGAGAGTACTGAATACATGAGAGGAAGGTTCTTGTTTTATTCTGACTGCAGTTAACTAGTGCATGTCACTTATCCTCAGGGAAATCATAATCAAGATAAGGTACCAATATTTTCCATAAGGTCAGCTCCAAGGGTTCAGGTAGGAAAGCTCCACTGACTTCAGCAAATTTTCAAGAGGATTACAGAAGTCCCTCACCTTCTTGATCCCATGACTCAGGTAACTGAAGTGAATTGTTTGAGCCAAGTCAGAAAACATAACATACTTGCCATAGTGAAAACAACTGAAAACTCACCTGACATAACTCATCCACTAAAAAAGTTTTTACATCATTTCTGAAAAAAAGCTTCCATATAAAAATGGAAAAGATACATTCTAGATGTGGCAGACCTGATTTCTTGTTGCCATCTCTTCACACCATCCCTGAACTGTGTCCAAGAAAAGAAGCACTGATAACAGCTATCAATCACAGATTATTGAATTATGCTCAGCCCAAGGAAGATGCATTCCAAAAAAGGATAAAATGCACTTCAAAAGGGAAAGGAGAAAGACCTCATATTTCACAGCAGACCTGCCTAATGCACAGTCTGGGGCATCCCACTCCACATCCACTCTGTTGGCAAAGTCCCAGCGACTGCCAGCCCCACCCTTCTGCCCCCCCTAGCCCGGCAGTGAAGGTCTTATCCTCTCCTTGAGGTATCTCCTGCTTAGAAGGCGTATTCCATCCACACACCTTTGAAGAAGTAATTGTGCCCTAAAAAAGGATTGTGTCTACTACATTTGTTTGCTTTCTTTTTCTTATGGCCATCACTGGAAATGTCACTTGAAGTGCATGTACCAAGAACAAACTGTACCTATGATCTGTCCAACAACCTATGATGCAAGTAAAAAATAAAATTTAGAAACACAAAAGAACTCATTGATTCCCTTAAGTAATCACACAAAAACCCCATTAAATAAACAAAACTACCAAGACCTCAAATATCTTTCCAACAGTAAATTGCAGTACAGAAGAGAATCTGTATTCTGGAGATTAAAAGCTTGACCTGGAAAATTCCAAGTTCTCCCTATCCCAATGACTTTTGTAAGAGAGGCCAGTGCCCAAACCCTTCAAATTGAGACCATGAATTTTCTATTGTTTCTGAGTACTCACATACCATCTGTGTCTGTTACTTAGAACTGTTGCTGGTGCAGCACTTCCTAAACACACTGCATTGGCCAAGAGGAAAGGCAGAGACAGGCCCAACCCCAAGGTGTTTACATGCATTTGAGATCCTTAATGAAGCTGCCAGACAGGGCAAAAAAGATTGACAGATGTTCCTAGTGGCACAGCAAGAACGGTTAATCCGACAGGGAGACAAATACGCGAGACGTGGAAATCCACTGTACAAGCAACCTCAGCACTTTAGGTACTCAAATCTCTGCAAGCAAACAGCCCTTACCAAAAGAACGATTCCTACAAGAATAGCTCTCAACAGACAAAAAATGTTACAAAATCCACAGGGAAGAAAAATCTATATAAATGAGGATGGACAATAGGGTCTAGATCGCTTATCAAAACCAGCCTTTCCTCCTAAAAATGAATTGAAAATGGGAAGGAGGAGTTTGTTACTATGAAGTCGAGCACCACATGGGAAAGGAAGTCAAACTGTTGACCTGGTCTTGCAAACTTCTTCCTACTCTGGCAGTTAGAATGAAATTAATGAAATCGCTCAAGGTAGACAAGATAGCTCACTAAGGCAAGAATTTGTAGTGTTGGTGCCTAAAGAGAGAATAGAGTTTTCATTCAGATCTGAAAATTATTACAATAAGCTTTGGTGTCTCTGCTCTATAGAGAACTGACCTGTTTATACCTGAAAACTGTTTTACCACTTGCAACCAAATTACACACATTCTAGTATTTTTGGCAGAAAGAGAAAACGTGGTTGACAGCCATGCTGAATCATGCCAAATATCCCTGCAAATTTATCCTCATTAGTGCTGTTCTAAACCATCTAACTGCAGCAGTTTGTTTGCCAACAGTTTCTCAGACCAATTTATTCTGAAAGTAAGCATTGGAGAGTCTGCTTTCTGCAATGATGGATAATGGCAGGAGTGGGGATAAACTGCTGGTATTCTACAGGGAAACTAAAAGAGCTCCACCAAAAAGTGCGATTAAACCAGTATTTACCTCTCACAGCAGAAGGAACATTCACATGCAATTCAGCAAGATTATAAACAGTTTTAAGATACTTTCAGCAGATAAAAGCTTTTTCATAGTACATATTTCTTCTAATGCAGCCAAAGTTGCTAACATAAGAGTAATAGTGCCTAATATCTACTATTTTAATTTTGACGGTATAAAAACTTGGATGTTTTGGGTGCTTTTTCCACTGAAGTAATGAATAACTATCCTCAGGTTCCTAGTCCAAAGTGATGTGACATTATGGAGACTAGAGAGTGCACACAGACAGTATGGTAACATTAATGACACAACAGAAGAGCTGTTTGCTCAGAGTATTCAAGTGGAAGAGATGGGAGAATTCTGTCTTTACAAATGGGATAGATGTTAAAAAATTACAAGAAAGGAGCAAAAGATTTCCTGTAAAGTCTAACACCTCACAATGTCATTGCATCACTGCAATTTCACAGGCTCTAAGTCTTCACACCCCAGACACTCAAATCTCTTCAATACATTTAATGCCCATGTCACACAGACTGTGCTGGATTGGTCCCACTAGCAACCAAATTCTGCTCACCTCCCCAGTGGGAACAGACTCATGGAATCATCAGGACACTCTATGACTTTAGGCTTGTGGGAACTGGTTGTAGTGAAGTGACAGAATTCACTTTAATATGAGCAAATGTAAAGAGATCCATTTTAGAACAAAACCATATAAGACACACTATATGATGCATGGTAACCAAAACGTACTGCCAGTGGATAGGAGACAGGCTGTTTGGAAAAAGAAAAGGCTAATGGAATTCTTGGCTGCACTAAAAAAGAACCTTTTATGCCACAGTACAAGCCCAGTGAAACTGTATCTGGCCAATCATCTCTGTTTGGGGCTGTGGTCCTGCAGCACCACGGAGCCCCCACCTGCTACACCCCCCTGACTGCCTTCACCCACATACTTGCCTTGGGATGTCTCTCCTTGCAGCACCTCTCCAGATCTGAATGCAGCTCCCAAAGTGGCACGGGGAGAGCATCTTCAAAAGCTCATACTGTTTGGCCCTGATGAATCATACTTGCTTTGGGAGCTTCCCACAGCAGCAAAGAGGGAACTAAATAAAAACTGGATGCAGGTTTAACTGCATTAATTTCCTTGGTTTCATTCCTGACACCATCCAAGACACCGTATGTTCACCCTGTCCCTGAAACCTGGAGCCAACACAGCATGCCACTGTCACCCCTTCTTGTCCTCTGACCCAGGGGCAGGACCTCCACTGCTGGCAGAAGATGCCATCCTCACACTGTAAGGGCTGAGGATCTGCTCAGAGCCATCACACAGATTTTAAACTCAGGCAGGCAACAATTTCTTGTATTTCTTTAACTGCACAGGTGTCAGTGTATTTTCCATTTAAGAACTGAAAGAATAGGGGCAGATAAGACCTGAACTCATATGTATGGGAAGAAGGAAGGGACTTCTAAAATCCTAAGAAGAGCTTGGAATGTCTAAAGCACATGGCAGGGGGGCAGAGTCCCAGCAGAGGGGACAATCCCTGTACCTCTTGCACTTCCCTTTCAGCCAGCACTACACCATCCCCTTCCCCTGTTAAACCCATGCCTTGAATTAGACATTTTAAGCAAGTCAAAGTAAATAAAAATGTAATACAGAATAGATACATATAGTCTATGTGTATAGACTCCCCTGAAAAATAAAGTTATTAACATAATGTAACAGTGAACAAGTGAGACAAAATACAGTGGTAAATGAAATTATATTGTGATGTCTCCAGTGCTCTGGCCCCATTTTCTGTTTATTCAGTGACCAATCACTTCGAAACAGGTAAGCAAAAAGTCTTGACTGAGAACACTCTCCTATAGGCAGGTGATCACAATCTTTCAGGCTAAAGCACGTTTATTGTCAGATCCTGGAGAAACTTATAGTTCAGCTGTGGTTTTGTTGCTGTGGCTACACAGACAAAGACTTGAGCTCCTTTTCTGCAAGTTCAGCCCGCAGCTCAGGGCATTCAGCACGTTAATTCTGCTGGGGCCAGATGAGTGATACCCCGGAGCAGATACAATCTGGCTGCTACCGATGAAAGACTCATTAAAATTTTCTTACTGCGAACACACAAGTGCAAGAACAATTTTGAGTGACCTTATAGCTCTGCAAATGGCCAACGGCCAAACTCCTACCGCTGCGTACGACCCTTGTACCGCAGCTAGAGAAAACAAATTTAACAAGACCATAGCTGCAAGGGAATACGCCTGAAACTTTAAAATCTTCCCAACATTTCCCTCACTGTGAGGCAGAGGGATTCGCTTTCACACAGAACAAGCCTCCGCTTCATCCACCTTGTATCAGATAACCTTTTACATCCCGGCTCCCGGAGTTTTGTCTTCTCCGGGAGCTGTGAAAATTCCTCCGGTGCAGTGGCTTCGGTCAAAGATCGCATTTACAAGCGGAGCGCGATGCTGCCGGTAACCACAGCAACGGGACACCCCTCCCGAGCCCCCGGCCCGGTTGATGAGTAACCCGGGACAAAGCTGCGCCAGCGCTCCCGCGGGTCCCTAACGCGCCCCGCCGGCCAGGGGGGATGAAAGGCTGCAGCGTGAAACAAACCCCAGCAAGGGGGACCAGGGAACCCTCCAAGCTCAAACAGCAGCTGGAGAGACACCCCTAGCTGGTGGGAGTGATCGTAAAGGGAGTACTGAAGCAAATTTTACCAAATGTTGCCAAATGACTTTGTTATGCTTCCTAAAGGATTTTTGAATGAGTATTTACAGCACTTTCTCGTGGAAAAAACACATAAGAACTATGAGCTGGATCCAGATTTTGGTCCTCCTTAACTTTAGAGCTTTCAAAAAGAAAGGGCAGACAAAAAATTGTTCAAAATATTATTTCAACCATCAGTTCACCTGTAACAATCTCTTTGCCAAGTGTAATGTCATGTCCAACTATTTTGAGCTGCTTTAAAAATCTATCATTAAACATGTTTCAATATTCCAGTATTTCTGAAATATTTAAAATCAGCTGCATATGTGAAAAGAAAAACATTTCTATGAAAGCATTAACTCAGCACCTGCTGCAGCACCCTAAGAGCAAGAGAAGGCAGACACGAGGCAAGCATGGCTGTGTGCTAAAATGACAAAACTTGCCTCCTGGTATCTTGTGAGCTTAGTGACCCTCCTGTGGATTTTTCTCACCTGATGAGACCCTGCAGACTTGCTCCAAGCTACTGCCTGACATCCAGACAAGGATGGACAACTGGGAAACTCGGGGTAGAGCACATATTCCCCTCCAGGCTGCTGTGGCAGCACAGGCACAGTATGGCAGTGCAACAGGATCTGTGAGGTGAAAGAGAGCAGAGGCCGACAACCACTCTGCAAGCATTTCAGGGGCTCCTGGTCTCGCCTGTCCTGGCTCTGTCCTGAGAACCGGCTGTGTTTAAAGTGAGCACTCTGGACAAGTGTCCCCTGGGAGAAGACCAGTTCCTGCACTCACAGGTGACTGCATGAAGCACACTGAAGTGCACATTGCAGTGGAGTAAGTTGGAATGATCAGCAGATCTGCTTCAGAAACATACTTGTGATCTGAACTAAAATGCTGACATAATGCACCTATGGTGAGACAGATTTAAACTACACTGCAGCTTTCGGCTTTGTCCAGCTCCACAGACACCCTGATGCAATACCAAAAAATACCCCTGTTTCTCCCTCAGATGGATTTTCTCATACCCACAAACCCTGAACTATTCTGGAACTGATGAACTCTCACACAGGGAATGAAAGTAAAATAAATGGCTCCCGGGTCCTGCTCCTTTCAAGTCGATTGCAGAAGTCCCTTTGACTTCAGAGACAACAATAAGAACAATAATAGGTTCTCATTAGGCCTCATTCCCAGCAGGGCTTTGGGTACTTCCCGAAATAACAAGATCTTCCTAAAGGTCTCTTTCTTTGTCTCTTTCTTTAATCCCAACAGGATTGGAATTTGGGGTTAATTTTGTTGCAGGAGTAGGCATTGAAATCTAGTGCAGCTCACATCAACATTCTCAATTCTGCCACTGTCTCCAAATAGCTCAGGATTAGACCTTTCTTGCTGGGCAGCCAGGTAAAAAAGTAGGTTCCTAACAGATGGCTCTGGGCTAGCCACGAGTTTAGCTTTCATCTAATTAATATTCCTTGCATGTGCATGTGTTATGAAAGAATTGAAAGTAGGTGTATGGAATAAAGCACATCCAGGGACTCCAAGTAGTGAAAGATATAATTGCCAAGAGACTTCTACAACCTCACCCCAGCCCCTGCATGTATTTTATTCCTAGCTTAATTATTTTCCAATCTTTTCCCAGATTATCCAGCATACATTTTGATTCACTTTATATAGTAAAGATTCCATCCAAGAAACATGAGCCTCTTCATCTTATTTTAGTCTTATTGAGAAATACAGCACAGATATAGCAGTGATTCAAATAAACAATTATGTCTCTCTATAAAAACCCCACCATGTTGATTCAACACTGTATTTTGAGATTTAGCATAAAAATGATTTGTTCATGTTCTCAACTGTCTCTTTTGTATCTGCATCATTCTGTCCATAGCCAAACACACTGATGACACATTTGGATCTGCCTGCTCCAGAGGTAACAGTTAATTCCCACTTAGGTCTTTTCAGGCAAGAGACCAGACTTCTATAAGGAGGGATTTCCCAGGCTGTGCTTTTCAAGCCTTCTCAGAGCTGGTCATTCAGGGCTCAGTTGGAGTGTCTTCCTCAAATCTTTTCCTATTAATCTAGGGAACCAAGCTATGATCCTGGTTTAAACCTAAAAACCTGGTGCCTTGCAATAGCAAGAAATTGGAACTTAATTCCCACTGAGTCATTTCTTGTAGAAAGTAATTAAAAGAAGCATTGATACACAAACAGCACTCCAGAGTCCTATTGTCTTACAAAGTGACAGAAATCTGCATTTAGACAATGAAATAGGCTCTTCAATTTAAAGGGTCCCTTACTTAAAAAAGAGACTACAAAGGTGCATCTTGCAGCCTACTTTTCCTGAGGAATGTCTATGAGGAGGTTTCAATCACTATGACAACCTCTTTTTAATGCCAATGATTTTCTAGCCCAGACAACTCTTTCCTGAGAAAGGGCATGTTTTAAGGCTCTGCCAAAACACAGAAAACTGTGGTTAAAAGCCTTGCTGACAAGAGAATAATCTATGAGGTTACCGTTTTGGCAAACATGAGTTTTCAAAAAGAATCAGGAATTTTACATTATAGCTGGCCAAAAGATTGCTGCTGTGAAGGAAGAAAATAACAGAAAGAATAATAATAAAAGAAAAAAGGCCAGACCAACCTAACATAAGCATCATTTGAGTAAAACATGGGATCTAAAGATTTAAGTATCTCATGAGTTTGTAAACTTATAAAGAGGCATAGGGAGAGATAAGGAGAAGATTGTATACCACTGCACATTTGCATTTTATTTCAATCCACAATAGGGATTTTTTAGCATTTGTCAGTCTTTATCTGCCAAGTCTCTACCATCAACAAAACCAAGTGCAACCATTTCTTGCCACTTGTATTTACACAGCATTTCTTGTACTATATTGCCATCTCTCTCTAGAATAAGCAAATAAAGGGCTTCCCTTTCACCAATGAAACATCACTGATGTTATTCCATACGAATTCCCTCTCATCACTGATTTGATGTTATTCCATAAGAATTACCTCACCGGGAATACGATAAAAGAGACTCTTCAATATTCACAGTGCAGTCCTCACCCGGTGCCAATTCAGAGGCCCATTAACTCAGCCCCCCTAAGAGCTCTGCATTCCCGAGGGATGCTTTGTAGCCATGTGGCCGCCCCGTTTTCCCTTTCAGTGAGGATTTACACCTACCTAGGCTACAGCCAGATCATTTTCTGCTCTGACTTCTGGCCTGTTACTACTTTCACATGGAAATGAATAAACACAGGTTACATGGCACAGCTAAGACAGTAAATGGCAGAGAATCAGCAGCAGATGCTGGAGTGCAAGATGAGGATTTTGGAGACTCATCCCGTACAAATGGTCACGCTGCCCAGAGCTTGCAGGCAGCCTGCCGCAGGGGTCGGCACGGGGAGAGACAGGCAGAGAGTGGTTTTGCAATCAGAGCAGCACAAAAGCCTCAGCAGCTGTTGCTATTGAATCTGAGGGATGCAAAGGCTGCACACACCCCCAGCAACCACCGGCACCGGCAGCTGACAGCCCCAACAACGCGCTGCAGGAATTGTTCCCTTTTACCACAGTGCTGTTCTTCACACGTGTGGGTACACACGCAAGAAAGAGAACTCCAATGTTATCCAATAACAATGCTATGTTGTACAATACACAATAGTTAAAAGAAAGGAGCTAATTTTATGTTAGACATGCCTGATAGAATACAGTGCTGCAGGGTAGCCTTTGACTTGCTAAGAGTACAGCTACTGTACTGAGCCTTCTCTTCTAGAAGCAGCACATATGTATAAGAAAAACAGATGTTACAAAAAATCCTACAACAATTTCAGATGTTGGGGAAACACCTTTGTTTCTGAAAGAATCCACAAAAACCTGTGTATCTGTTCCTCTGACTCACAGTGATCTGCTGCTTCAGAAAGCTGTTGAAAGGGTCAAATTAACATGAGACATTGTCTAGTCCTACTGCCACTATTTAGGGCTTAAAATGCTGAAACAATAGTGGATGTCTCAATATTTTAACCTCAAGAATACTTTTAGTGTTATATGGTCATATACAGGCACACATGTAGCAATATAAATGTATTTATAGATCTCTGAGAGGCCCAGCCACCAAATACCTGGTAATACTTGTGTCTCTGAAGAGACACAAGTATTATAAGAGAAAAAAAAAAGTTAACCTCTGAAGTGTTAAGCCACAGGACTGGAGGATCCTTTTTTCTAGAAAGCATTTAGGAATGCCAATACACTTGGCTAATGAAAATAAGCTTTGTCACAAAAATTACATCAGTAAAGAGACAAGAAACCAGATCTCACTTTCAAGACACAGCACTCAGTAAAGGCTGTGTGTTCACAGCCCCTCAGACTAAGCAAAAAGGACCTCTGGGAGTGGGCAGGAGGACATGCCAACGGGGTAGGACTGGCAATGCTTCTCTCCATGAGAGCAACAAATTCCTTTCCAAAAATGCAGCCTCTTGCTCTTAGGGCAGCAGAGCTATGCGAGCATACAGTTAGCCCTGGGCTAGCTACAGCTTCTGTAGACAGATTACATTGTCTCTCAGGTAAGACAAAGGCTGGTCCTTGTTTAGACCTCCAGGACAGATGCTGGCCATCCTGGGAGTAGCTTGAACAACTCATGCATCCATCAAAGTCAGCAGAGGCACAGGTGCAGAAAGTCAGGATCAGCCCTCATAATCTGCTGACAGTGATGGAAAAAATCACCCCAGAAGGCAATACCTCCCAGGCTAAAGCTGAAGACATAGCTCAATCAATCTAGAAAAGAGGTGACAAGGCAAGATAAGCAGAAAGTCATGATTTTTGCTGATCATTGACCAGGTCATTTCTTCTGTCAAAACTTCTGTCAGGATACTTTGCCACAGAGCACCAGGCTTCACCAGCAAGCAGGTGTGCAGCTCTCTAGCTGGTCCTCTCAGCATGCCCAGGAATACTTGAGAAAGCTGTGGTCACACACTCAGGACAGCTGCTGGTGACGTGTGAGCAGTTGGGGAACTGATGGAAATCCCCCCAGTGCCCACTGCTCTGCCCTCCAGCTGGCCTCTTACAGGCACTACTTACACATTTCCCACAAGGTACAAACAGTACAATGGTTTTCAACATCTTCCCGTTTCCTGGAGCTGACAGCCAGGAACAGTTCTTGGTTCTGCTGCTGTCTCTGCTTCCTCTGTCTCCAAGGGTTTGGCAACCTAGACAAATACCTCCTGAAATGATCTAAAATCCAGATATGGCAGATATTGGAATCAAGGCCATCAGTTACTCAGTTGAGGATGCTTTACATGACAACATGAGAAACAGGAGTTGTCCAGAGTCCAGTTGAATTTGATATGAAAGGGTTGGCCCAATGCACAGAAGACCCTCAGTTTCTCAATGCAACTGATGACATTTCGGGCTTTTCTGCTCCAGAAGAATTACAGGAGTGAACATCTCCAATCCCTCAGAGCAATGGGGCCTGCACGGAGCAGGAATGTCCAATGGAGAGGATCTCTCTCAGCACCTGGAGGAGGAATCTGATGGCTGTGGAGGCCTGTTCTCCAGACCTCAGCCACACAAGGGTCCTTGCAGATGTCTGCATCACAGCTTTGCACTGCTTAGGAAAAGGCTCAGAGCCTCATCTAGATTGCTCAGGCTTTAGGGAACTGCTCTGTTTCAGTGACCTATCAACCTGGCAGGGCTCAGCCTCAGTGAGAGGTGCCCAGGTGTCACCAGCCGTATGGAGCAGCCAGCCAGCAGTATTTGGTCAAAACCAAGTTCTATGATTCAGGTGAAAACAGAGGTAGTCCACAAGACAACAGGAACTTTGCAGTAAGTTCCCATTAAAGCTGGTAAGACCCAAGTCACAGCACTGCCAGGTTCCCTCCTAGAGGCTTTTGGAAACACGGGTAACAGTTTTAATATCCAAAATGCTGATGTAGAGGAAGGTAGCTAGGCTGTAACTCTGGAGCACAGAACTAGCCCTGCTTGGTTTAAACAAAATAGGCTCCCTTTGTGAGCCGTGCCTGAGGTGGTCAGCCTCTAACAAAAGACCACTGACAGTCCTCTGGCACGATCTCAAGCAATTTGAACTTTCTGCAGCTTTTGCAGTAACACAGTTCACTTAAAGCTGTCACAGGCAGGAACTTTCCAGTAATCCTCATGTTAGCTCTTATGCCGGGTTAATAATTCCCTGCTCAGTCATCTGTGACCAAGACACAACCAATACAATTCCAGTTAAGTCTAAAAATGGACTCAAAAGCACATATGGAAAAATTGAAAAAATTAAATAAAGGAAATGCTGTATCATACTTGTGTGCAAGGCAAAGCAGAGTTGTTGGTTTTTTTCATTTTATTATAGTGATTTATAATCCAAAGTGGAACCAAGATCAAGCCCCTATCACCCAAAACAAAACCACAAGAAAAACAGAAAACACTTTGCTTTGTATGTCCTTTGAACAATGATGCTTAAGATTTTCTGCTTTTTCTTTTTGTCCCTTTTTAAAATCAGTAAACAGAGACAAATTTAAATCTAACGATTAAAAATAACACCCAATGCTGTTGCTAAGCACTGAACTCCCATTTTGGGTGAAGTTGTTCTCCAAAAGACTGGCGACAGGGGCCCCATGAAGACACTCCCACAGCACCATGAAGCTCCCAAAGCCCTGTACTCCATATGCCAAGCAGATAATATTCTCATTGCTTTGGTCTTCTTCAGAAGCCTAGAGAAATCTTCTTTCTTGAGCTGATTTTGACTTTGTTAAAAAAAAATAAATTAGTGTATTCTGATTTTAGCAGAAAGAGTTCTTGTAAAAAAAAAAACAAAGAATAATCTGTTCCCATGCACTCACCTTTTTATTTCTATCACAAAAGCGCTGAGCAAGGGGGTCTGAGAAACCAGGCATCCACACCTACCCCACCTCAAGACAAAATCCTGACCAGGTAGACAGCACCATTGAAGGAAAAACAGGGATTTTCCCTCAGCGACTCAAAGGCAATTCATACAGCAATTAAAGTATCAAGTTCAGATGTGCTCACAATTCATGTGGTTATAAAAGCAAAAGTATCCAGATGCATAAACAAAGAAATAAATAATCATGAATGGGGTAAAATGTTTAGCTTGAGTCAAGCCTTTCCCCAGGGATGAGAGAGCCACAGTGGTCCCTTCTCCCACAGCAGCAGGGATAAGCTGGGCAGGGATCAGCTGGGCAGGTGTGATATGCAACTCTGGCTTAAGGTGTGCAGAGACCCTGACCTCATGGGTATCTCCCACCCTCTCCTGGTTGTTTCCACTACCAGCAATTACCTGGAGCTGGGCCCAAATGTAAGCAAGAGCCCAATAGGGATGAACATGTTAATTCTGACATGATGTCCAGCCCAGGTCACAGCTATCCTCCATCAGCTGCAGCACAGGGAGGAGAGCAAACACTGCTCAGCACAGCTCTGCAGATGAAAATGCTACCAACAAATGCAAATAAAAATATAAAAATACATTTGCTGCACCTAGTTCTTTATTCTTTTCTGAAATATATGACTAAGCTTTGCTCTGACATGAGTGGGAAGGCAATATAGCTACTATTTGTGTACTGAAATGGGCATTAAAACAGCTCAGTATCCAAAACAGCCCAGCTATAGAGGTGAGCAAAGAGTAACAAAACACAGCTCTTCAAACGGCAGCCACCAGAAGCAGCTATCTGGGAACAACAATGTTTCTATATCCGAAGTTTTGTAAAGAAGTTTTTAAAAATTTTGTAAACACAGTACAATTTTTGCAGGAAAAATACAAAGCTCAAAGCCTCTGAGAACATTGCAGACAATTATCACCTCTGCAATTTGCCTTTTCCCTGGAAAAAGTTTGGCCATAAATGTACCCATATACATTGGGATGCTTTCATTTGCACCCCCCTGGGCAAGTCAGGCATATCTGGAGAAATCATCTTCACAGTATATTACAAGACTAGGAGCACTCATAGGATATAAAGACAATGGCTAACCTGAAGCATGACAAGGAAATACAAAATCACACTAAGAAGGGAAACAAAAAATAAATCCCTGTCCCTCACAAAAAAGATCACTCAGTGAGATGATCAGGCCACATGTTTTAACAGAAAACCATTTTTGCTAGTGGGTGCATCTGAATGGTGGAGACTGTGATCAGGCACTGGGGAAAGCAGAAACTTCAGCGGGATTAAAGAAATTGAGAGATGAAGGGGCCATGGACTGTGGCACTGACTTGCCCCACAGTGAGTCAACGCCATGATCGGGAGAAACCTGTGGCCCCAAAAGCCCTTAAACATCTGCCTGCTGTGAGCTGGAACAGCGCAAGGAGGGAAGGATCAGTCTGTACTTGTCCTGTTTCTCATACACTTTCTTCAGTATATGTTGCTAGGCAGAGCAAGAGTGGGATATTAGCTTGGCCATCCCTTTGGCCTTACAGCATTTAGCAGGTCTGAGAGGTGATGCTTTCGGCACTAAATAAAACAGGGCACCACAGACATACATTCATACCTGCATAGTGCTGCCACATAACACAGCAGTGTTAGCCCTGGACTGGTGCAATTTTTGGCAGGTGCAGCAGCACCCTGCTGAGCTGGCTCACTTGCAGGGACAGATCTGCCCATACCAGGATGGACAAAGCAAAGGGAACCATTCCAGCCCAGCCAGCCTCTGCCATTTCACCTGCAGGGCAGGGAAGCATACCTGTCTTGCTTAATGAGCCTCTGTAAACATTAACAGGGCAGATCTCTAAATTACTAAAACATGCAAAGCAGTGGTTAAAATAATCCACTCCTTTCTGCTGTCTGTAGGGCAGCGGGCTCACTGATCTCACACATCAATAAAAGGGCCACTCAGGTTAATTGGAGGATATATCTTAGTTACCTATATGCCTGGCACTGACCAGGCAGCCCAGCCAAGCCCCCATCCCAGTGGCCTCCTAGCTCTAAAATGAGCCATGCCAGGAGATCCCATTACACTGTTTACCCGCCTCTCCTCCAGCCTTGCTTCCCCTGAAACAGAAGGAAGTCAGTGTACTTTTTGACTAACAAACTCACCCAAAAAGGGTGTGTTGTATCTCACAGAAATTGTAACTCACAGAGCAGGATACACCCAAAAAAATGTCTCCAGCAAGCACCAGCTTTTCCCAGAGACTTGTTTTGTGCATATTATATTCAAGACCGTGCTTTCATGAGACTGCTCCTGTCTGCAGAGATCAATGTGAGGCAGCCCTGGGGCTCCTGCCGCCCACGGCCACCAGCCTGGCTCTGCACCCACAAGAGCTCTCATCTGCAGATCAAAGGTTCTCCTCCCAGAGCTTCACAGATGGGTCTACCTTCCAGTTCCCCTTTTCAGGAGGTTTTTTCTCATGCAGGAGAAAAGCATCCCTGACTGGATTTCTTCTGATCAAACCCTGGGTGAGAGAAGAGTAATCTCCTGGGGTCCATCTGGTCACCTTCTCCCTGCCTCTCCCTGGTTCCTCCCAGTCCATTAAGACGAACACCTGTGATGTTATGCCACAAGAGAGTTGGAGATTCCAGCATGTGGTGAACATCTTTAACACACAAACGCCCAAGAGAAGAGGAGGAACGGTGTAAAATCAAAACACAGTTCAAGAGACAGCAAAGCAGTGCCTTTCCTCCTTGTGCTGCACAAATCTAGCTTCAGGGAAGGAGTTACCACACTTAAAACCAAAATGCTGAATAATTGTAGGCTGCTTAGCCCAGTACTGCCTATCATGCAAAGTCCTTACAGGTTTCCACACAAATGAGTGATTTGAGCAATTTTGGTCATTTTTAATGATAGGGACAGCAAAAAGGGAACCCCAGGTGCAAGGACACAAGTTTAGTCTGAGCAGTTGCCCTGCATTAATGTCCAGAGCAGCCAGGTGTCAGGCACACCCGGATGTTTTCCCCTGGCTGTGGCTGACAGGGACTCAAGGGCCTTCTCCAATGGCTCCAAAGAGCAGCAAACCAAAGGGGGGCAATGATTTAACAACCATGACAGCCCATTTCCCAACTCCGAGCATTTTTATACAAACCATTGCAGGAACCTGGCTCTCATGACTCACCCTGCTCAGTTGGACTCCTCTGCTCCGCTCCTCAAGGAGCACAAGCCAGCACAGGCCAAATCCTACCCACTTGATACCGGCTCATGAAATCAATTACAGGAAGCTGCTTCTCAGATTGCAGGGCCCTCGCATGCAGCCAGCAAGCTGGTGAAGGAACACATGCAGATACATCCTGCATACACCACTTGCCTCCATCCATTTTTTTTTCACTCTCTCATGAGTTTTCTAAACTCCAGACTCATGGTTTGGAGGAAACAAAGGAGGGGAGAAAAAGAGAAGAGGTGTGGACAAAACTCAAGGTAGCCTGAAATCCCAGCAGCCTCCCCAGAACCACCTCTCTCCAACTGGTGGGGCTGCACCCATCTTTGCAAAGATAGAGGCCTTTTTTTTTTCTTTTTTTTGGAAATGTAACCAGAGTTACCAGAACAATCTTCTGAATCCAGCAGTTTCCTAAAGTGTGAGAGAGGCCAGAGACCAGCCCTTTCTACCAGCCCTTTCTATTCCCCCCCTTTGTTTGGATCATGAATTTGCAATCCAAATCCCCGCCACACCAGAGCAGGCAATGAGCCTAGCTGCTGTAAAAGCATTTTAGAGAGCTCATGAGGCTGTGTGCCAAGGAGCTGCTCGGAGACAAGGTGAACTGAGTTAGAAAAAAACTGTATGTATGTAATACCATTAAGATAGCAAATAAAAAACCTGTCCTGCAGTGCAAAGGAATGTGATAGTTACCAAGTGCTCCACTATAGCTGCAGAGTCCTTGAAATATTAAGAGGGTTATCAGCATTCACTTATCGGTTACAGTAGTGCCTAGATAATTCAAAGGACTGAGCCAGAGCTCATCAATATGTACACTTTCTCAACGCCAAACTCTTATTATCAGAGAATTTGTTACCTCTTTAAACAGAAATTTATTAATATTTTAAATTAACAAACTTAGAAAGGTAGAAATCTACAGGGAAAATATATTCAGTTGTTTATATTTGCATCTATTTATTATTATTTTTCATGTGCTCTGTATTTTCAAGACAGGTGTTTTTCAACATGTTTATTGAGGTTTTGATGTTAGTACAATGCAGCTCCATTTTGTATCAAAACATCTGTGATAGCTTCAAGCTGTAGAATTTCTAGGTGGCAGAAATTCACAGAGATTAAAGCTGGGGGCTTTGTACCCACAGAAGAAAGTGGTGAGCACTGACACTCTTGCCTACGTGGATTAGGTACTGAGTATTGCACAAATCCTTCACTTGATATGAGCCCATGCAGTCACACAGGCCTGGGAGAGGGACATTTTCATAACTTAAAAGGACTTTCTAGAAACTTTCAACCTTTCAGAGAGACATAATGCAAGCATGGGCAAAATTATATAATATCTCTTTCCAAAAAAAGCAGCAGAGAAACAGCCAAACAAAGGGCAGAGCCTAAACCCATCTAATTAATGCCTCCTCTTTAACACCATCCCTATGTCTGTCCAACCATGTGTTGAACTGCTCCAGCATAAGGCAACAGAAATCCTACAAAAAAAAAAAAAAATCCAAGAAAAATTAGTTTTGCCTTTGTTGCAAACGCAAAGCAGCCCCAAGCTAAAGGAAGGGCTGACTACCACAGCTCCTCTCCACCTCTACACTGGAACTCATTTCATACTGCATTGAACTGTTTCTTCACACCAAGTAAGAACTTCTTTGTCTGTTTTTTATTGCTAGTTTGGCTTTTTGTCAACTCTCATCCTCCCTTACATTTTCTTCTACTCATTCAATGAACTCAGCTGTTTCCTCAAGCTGAGTCAGAAGCTTGTGTTGTTGGGGTGTTTTATCAGCAGATTGGCTTTTTAGAAACTTGGTGCATGGAAACAGCCCAGCACAAGGTCATACAGGAAAGCAAAAGGCTGTAACAGCCAGATGCAAGACTGGTTCATCTTTGCTGCAGCTTGAATCCTGTGACATTTGTGAATAACTTCCAGCCACACTCATGTATCTGTTGAACCACGTTACCTTGTGGATTCTTTACCTTCTTTTGATACCAAGTTTAGGAGAAGATAGCAATGGTGTTACCAACACATAGCAAATTCCACAAGCTCAGGCAGTTCAAAGGGCTAATTGCTTTCACAATTTATTAATATGTATGTTTAATTTCTGCAGCAAAAAGGAAATAATTTTTCTACCAGCAAGTTCAATTTTCTATTTAAGGAAGATTCTCAAAGAAATGTGTCGTATATATATATAATATTACTTGAAACTATGAAGCTTATCAATTTATCAAGCTTTATCTTAAACCCAGCTACACTTCTCTGGATCCTTTCACAGAGCGGTTATTCCAGAAATTTGCTTCCCTGAAGGTTTCAATCTGCCTTCTAAACTCCCACCTAAATTTATTATGTTCATTTACACATTTTTTTCTTTAATCTGACCTGTTCCTGTACTTCAGAGATGCAGGTAGCAGTCATAGTCTTCTTTGGGTTTTATTTTGCAATAAGAAGGATGTAATCTTCTACCATAAATGATACCTCTGGTAAAACAAATTCTCTCTGTTCCCCAATTTGTCCTCTTTACAATATATATAACATTTATTGACTAGGAACAATCAGAACTAGAGAGAGATGAAGCATTTGCAGTGCCTTGTACAACAGCATGTAGTACTTCACTTCATGTAATAAACCCATATCATTATTAAGCCCCTGTGGTGGAAGCCCCATGCACCACTGCATTTCTTCCTCTGCTCTGATGCTTCCACGTATCTGAACCAACTCAAATACATAGACATTGTGCAGGTAAGAAAATTAAGTCACCCAAATAGTGTAATTTCAGAAAATGGAGCAATTTTCCATCCCAGTATTTGATGAGCACCTTAAGTACTATATAAGTTGATGGAGGGTTCATCTTCAAAGAGAGGGCAGTGTGACACTGGCATATCACACACAGGTAAAAATATATTGATTTCTTCAGAGAAGCAGCAGCATTTCCTCCAAACAAGCAGCAACACATGATCCAACTAAAAGAAATGCAAGAGGTGCTGAAATGCCATCACACGGAACAAAACTTGTTCCAAGAGATTTTGTGACTCATAAATTATCATAGAGAAAACGAAATGCTGCAAAATACCTAAGAACAGAAATAGAAAATAAATTAATCAAAATGTCTAATAAGGAACAGAAACAGTGGTACTTCCTAAGTGTTGGATTATTAACTGCTGGGTTTTCCAAAAGGGATTATGTTACCCTGAAGGACTAATGGATCACATTCTCATTTGCTAGAGGACCAACTCTCAGCTGCAAGTTCAATATCCCACCCCATGACTTGAACACCTCTGCAAGGTGCCTACACCCATGGGCCCCTCCAGCTGCATCATGAGGATGGAGCCAGGGTTCAAGAGTGAAAACCCATCCCCTGGTGACAGATCACCAGCTAATTGCCTGCTGGCTGCCACAAGTGGGATGCAGGAAGGGATGACACAGGTCACAAAACTAGTCAGAGCTTTGGTTTTGATAATCATGGTAGAATAAAAGGGAAAAGCATGGCAAAAAGGAAAAAGTACTGGAAATGCAAATACATGGCTGTGAAATCATCAGAGTGAGCTCTCTGTTGAGTGCACAGACAGATTCAGTGACCCTCAGGGAATCTTACCTGATGAATGAGCCAAGAATACGCCTTGCTGGGTATTAGGCAATGTCATGTAATATGACTACAGCAGTAAACACAAAGGCTCTACAGTGCAAAGAACAACACTGGGAATTTCACAACCTGATTTCTCTAAAATTCAGTTTCATCACAGGAAAAAATATTAATTAGGGTTTTCTTATCATTAGCCACTTATATAAGTTCATTGAAATACCTGAAAATGCACAATATTCAAATTTTATGCAGCACTAAGCCATCCTGTATGACCAGTATGGGATGCTAGAGTGTGAGTAAAGTTGTTTGTCCCCTGGGATGCTTTCCAGTCGGAGAAAGCTTTCAAACTGGCCATCAGAATTGTCATTTTACTTTCCCCTTAGGCCTTGAAAAGAGCAATGGAATATTTTAACAGCTACAGATTGATCAAAGAAACTCAGAGCAAAAACTCAAGGAGTCACAGACACAACCTCAGAGCAGGAGAAACTCTCCTGGAGGACTTGCCCCAAGGGAAAAAGAAGGGATGGACACTTAACTGTCAGAAGTGGTGTGAAGAATTTTATCTGATCATCTCAGCATCTCAGCTTCAGCCCAGCCTGATGCAGGTTGGCTGAGATAAAGGAGTTAATCAGTCATCTCAGCTTAAGAAATCCCCACCACTTGGCAAAGGACACATTTTAAAAGCAGATCATACAAAAGTTTGTAAAATTTAGTCATAGAAAACAAGCATGTTCACTGCACAGAACACAAAAAAGTCCTTGTCTCTCAGTTCTCAACCTGAATTTATTGCCATTAATCAGTAATGTCCATCAATGCTGTTAGTAGTAAATAGGAATTTCTTAGTTTAAAGCTTCTTAAAGCTGAATAAAGTCCCAGACACTGTTATTAGCTGAGCCATAGGGTAGCTGAGGCACAAAGGCACAAGTCAATAAAGGCAGCTGCACCTTTTCACAAGGGATAGGAAAAAAATACAGTCAACATCAATACCCAGACTGGGCCACACAGGTGTTGCTTGCACAGACTGCAAAGACAACAAGCACTGACACTCAGTGTGCAGCATATCCTGCAACCTGGAGCTGCACACAGATGTCCTGTGACTGCTTGTGCTGGTGACCTCTGTGGGGCTGTCAGCAGCACCTTATGCTGCAACTCCCTGGGCTCTGCACAAGGAGAGGGCAAAGGATTGTGTCTGCAAAACCTCTGGAAGCTGCAAGCAGCAGCCATCACTGCTGAGTTCTCAACCCAGAACTGCCAATGGAAGTGCAAGGGCTGCGTGGGCAATGCACTCTCAAGAGGCATCCCAGGAAGGGATGAACTCTGCCCCTCACCCTGCACCAACACACCCTTCTAAGTGACAGCACAGTGGTCAGAAGAAGTGCAGTGGATGAGAAATCTGCTCTGCCTCCCTGAATGCAAGAGGGAAGGCAGTGACAAGGGAGGTGCCACACCATCAGCAAGCCCTGTGCCTGGTGGGCAGCTGCCAGCGCCTGTCACAGACACCGTGGGCCAGGCCCAGGATGTCCCCAGCTCTGCTGTCTGTTATCTCACAGGGCAGCCACTCAGTCGATGTCTGCTGGTTATCCTCATTATTTACAGCAGGTCCCTGCTGTGCATGGCTCTGTACAAACGTGCAGCAAGCAAACTCCAGGGATGCAGCACCTTGCTGCACAACAGGATAGGGCAAACAGATCCAGTGAGTGTAAAGGAGAACGGAGAAAAATATATGGAAGAAGGAAAAAGAAACACCAGCATATATTGTGTAATAACCTTTCAGCATCTACGAGGTCCCAGAACATACCTGGGGTCCTACTCTACATAACCAGTGCCTGCTGTCAGCAGCTTGGTCTACAAACCCAGGTGTCATTCTGCCAAACTCAATGCAGAATAATGTCAGGTAGTTTCATAAGTAGGACCTAAAAGTTAATCTGTCTTACATATCAATCAAAAAAACCCAGAGAAATTTACCCACATCACTATAATTTGTACCCAACCCTTTTGCAGACACCCTGCAAAACTAACCAGAAGGCACCAGCAGGTTCATGAGCTTGAGAAACTGAAGTTAAGATGGGATTTAAACTAGCAGGCAATTATCTGCCAGATGGAGAGCTCATCATGCAGACCACATATCACTAAATTACGCTGTGTCAATAAGAGGAGGCCAACATCAGAAATGCACCCCGTGAGAAGGGAAACTGAGTCAGCCAACAGGATAGCTCAGCCCAGCCATTGCTGCCAAGAGACCTTTACCACACGTGTAGGGCAGCATTGGCTGTCTACAGCATCGGCGAGCACACCGCGGGAAAAGCCACTGCATCCAAGTGACGAGCAGCAACATGTCGATAATTGCTAGCAAGTCTATCATCATGGCAAACTGCAGTGAGAAGGAGGATTAAACAGTAGGCAAAGATGGGTTGGGCTGAATATTTAGCAGCATAATTGAAGTCTGAGCCCATGAATTCTTCCATAACCAACCCTTTAGCCCATCTGGGGGGCTGCTCCCCTTAAAATCAGAATATATTTGTTAAAGCCAGGAGGCAAACAAATAATCTCTGATCAACAGGAAAGTACTCCATGGAAATTCCCAGTGTTCTTGTTTATTTTGCCTTTAAGTTCCCAGGTGAGAAGAATTCAGTTCCTGGTTACAACCAGAAGTGACCGAGTCCTGACATGGCCTGAATGGCTCGTGATCCCACGATCCCACGAGTTATAGCCTAAAGAGCATCCAGCAAGGGTAAAAAGCAGACTGCCCACACTGCTGCTGACAGAGGTGCCTATGCACAAGAGCCAGAAACCTCCTCTCCTGCACCCTGCAAGAGTGAGTGTGATCCTGTGGCTTACGGCACTTATTGAAGAGATGGGAAATGCGAGTACCACAACAGCCTGTGAACCTTCTTCGGCTCCTCTTTAATGTACAGCACAGTGAGAGCCCTTAGATCAAGGGCTGGAGCCCAGCCCATCTCTGCCCTCACTGAGTTGTCCTGATCGCTGTGCTGAGTGAAGTGCCCAAGCTGTAGTGGGATGGTATTTCAAGTATTCCCACTTTACAGGACACTTAACTGCCTAAAACAGAATAGGGCTGCAGGGAACAGGCACCTGCAAGTCAAATGCTCTAGCACTTGCTGGTTAGATCCAAGTCCTCTTACTAGACCTAAGTTGTGGAAGGTGCCAAATGCCTTTCCCTAGTCACTGCTGAGCAGTGCCTGCACTGTCTGGAGGCTGCTAAAACAAGAAATGTACTGGTGTGGGACAGCTTTTACATGATTTAAACAAAATGCACACAGCCAAATCAATTTTAAAACTAAAAATCACAGCTTGGATGTTCAAGGGTCTCCTTTAGAAATGGAGCCAGCACAAACACTGCAAGCACACAAATAAATGAAAGGCTGAGTTGGTTCCTGAAAAGTTAAAAAGTGCTGTGACAGGAATTCAATGCAATAAGCTCAGTGACTTGCTAACATCAGTTTTGAATAGGATCAAGGAGTCTGATCTGTGGCTAGTGAAAGGAAATAGCAAGATCCAGCTATACCAATAAATTCAGCAGATCTTTGTGCCCATCATGTGTGCTCTGGTGGCATGGCAGCTACAGAGATCCACCCTGAGTACATCACCTTCCAAACCTAACAACCTTGGGATCTAACAGCAAAATCAGACTGCTAGCTGCTGGCCATCACATCTTGGAAACTCAAATCTAATATCATAGTCCTTGCTTTGCCCCTTTTGGTGGGGTCCAGAACCTTTTGCTTCTTCCTAAAACTGGGCCTAGCCCACAGACTCCACAGCAGGCCGGAGATGCCATGTTGACAGCAGCTGTTAACAAGGGATTTTTTCTTTTGCCTTCTTCAAAAAACACTGAAATATTTTGACCATATGAGTCATTTCCAAAAGTGCTGGAGACCTGATGGAATGTAGCATCTATCATGCGTCAGGCAATGGTGTTGAAAACAGATTACTTTCCCTTGTATGTGATAAACATAACATGTCCATATTTATCATGTGGTCCCCTGAGGATTTATTACAGGTTTGCTGTTCCATTTATTTGCTTTTTTTGTGCTTGGCAAAGGTAAACACTGGAATAAATATGAAGGTGGTTACAGCTTAGCAGCATTAATGACTTGTTGAAACAAAGTCCAACAGTTTTCCTTTCTCTCCAACAAATCCTACATTTCTGTTCAAGTGCTTCTTTTAAAGTGCGAAGATCATCTTTCTGAAGTATTTTTAAATTTTCTTTCTTTATTGAATGCCAAATTCCCATAAAAGCATACTTCCCCCCTTCATTCACTCAAACCCTTGATAATATTTAAAGTATATCCTAACATTATTCATGGCAAAACATTTTCCTCTTTGCAAATTACAGCCTCCCCCATATTTTCTATCTAGTCTGCTAAGCCTGTTACTACAGGTAGTTTGTTGTAACAGAAATAAGTACAATCATCACTCCAAAAGAAAACAAACCCTTCCGTTCTGGCACACACATTCAGGGTGGGTTCATCCCACTGAACTTTAGCCACCTAACAGCAAGGCAATCAGCCCAAGTCAGTCATTTATGTTCCCTCTTTAATCAGTGGGGTGAGATGGACATTTCCAGTCAACAGCCCTCCTGCTTATCAACCAGTCATGGCTGCAACCTACATTTGAATAGATATAGAGGATGATCATGGTACCAGATAAAGAGCTGACCATAAAAGCAAAGCTGTACCTTTGATAATATTGTTTGCAATACAACAAGATCAACACATTGCAATTCATTCTCAAGCAAAAGACTTCGGAAATTTTTAAAAAAAGTATTAGACAAATCTCAACAGATTTCAAAATTTTTGATAAAGATTACATTCTGCCCCCTCTGGAAAACTGTATCATTTCTATAAAAAGTTTAGTGTTTTTCAACATTGGAAAAAGCTTCATTTTGGTGGTAGTAATAATACTGGCACTTGTCACAGAAATACAAAGTGGCAAAACTGAATTTAATTAGGTCTCAGATGTTCTTTGTTTCAAGTGGACAACCACTGTGAACAAATCTTTGAAGAACTGAACTCCTTGTCAACTTGTTCCGTACTTTGATTTATGCAATCTTTTGTACAACTAGTTTTAAAAAAGGAGCAGACAACAAAAAAAACCTATCCTTCAGAAAAGACAGTACTACCATGATTGTTTCTTGAATGGCAAAGTAGATGCCAGAGTAGTCAGGACTACTATATTACCTAAAACATCATAATTCCCACAGAAACCAGGACAGAAAAACTGTAACATGGAAGATTGCCAAAGACTGTCATTAGATTTCATCTGAGTACCTTCAGCTCTTCTAACCCTCCTACATTTCCCAAATACTTTCCATAGATATTTTTGGAAATGCAAGTCAGTAGGTCAAAGGAAGCCAAAAGAGATAGTTGCCCAAACCCTGTAACTTAGGCAATACTGAGGTAAGCAGGTAATAGTTGTTGTTATCTCAAGTACTCAAACGTAGAGAGCTTGTCCTCACCAAATGTCTCTCAAAACCCTGAAGGCTTAAGAAAGAGAGGGTGAAGGACTGGAGAACATAGATCTTGTATCTTGACATTTGATGCTTCCCTCACTCATCCTCCATGCATGAGCATTACTACTAGGGTTGCCTACACTGCTAAATATTGAAAAGGTGCTTGCACACAGGTTTAAAGCGGTTTCTGCTTCACATTTAGTTGTTTCCTGCTCCAGCTTTCAGAGCAGTCATATTCCCGGGGTCTTTGTATCAGTCTAACATGACCCACAAGGGAAGTGAGGGGCCCAGTGAAGCTGCAAACCAAACCTGTGCCCAACATAACCAAATGGATGTGAGCTCAGCTATGCCAATGTGTGCAGCAGCCACACATCTGGCTGAACTGGAACCACCATCACAGCTGTGGCATGTTCTCACATGCCCCTGGACCCCTGAACTCAACACTCAGCCAGCCCAAAGACTGGAGACAACTTGTCAGCCACAGGGGGTGTCTGACAAACCTGCTGCACACTCTGAGGAGGAGGACGATCATGACTGAGTCACCCCAAACCCTCCATATGAAGATGCTGGGAGATACCAGGATGGCAAGATGCTCTGATCAAGATGCTCTGACCAGACTGGTTGAAATGTGAGGATGTCTGGGTTCCTAGACAAGTGTCTGCTAAGGGTCTCTCAGTCACCCTACTGGTGAGCAGTGAGCACACTACCTACTTCACTTAATGTTACACTTTAAAACCTCACATTATGTTCTTCAGCCATGGCACGTCTTGAGAAAATGTATTTAGTTCTTACATGGGAGTCAGCAATGGATGGGAGTTCCAAGGTATTAAGTGTATACACTGAAGGAAAATGGACCATTCAGTGAGCAGATGTAAAATGATAGTCTTTATCAGCAGCCAGACACTTCCTCAGGTAACGCTTGGGATGTTGGAGAAAATGAAGTATAAAATCCCGCTGCTTCACATCACCTGCTTTCCCCACCACTACCTCTGCTGCAAGTTTACTATCATATTAACACTGAAAGTTAGAAAACTATTCCTGTATTCTAAACAAAGGGTTCTTTTGCCATTACCTGGACAACAATTCAATGTTTATACTATATTTGGCAGTTTGCAGCAGGTTCCACAATCCCAGCCTAAAACAATTCTGAAATGCCTTTCCAGAAAAACAGAACAAGAGAGGATTCTTCTGAAATCAGTGGTGCAGGTCAGAAGGAAGAATACTTCAGTGATGTCTGAGATGGAAGCAAATCACAAGAGAATACACCAAGGAAACCAGTTCTTTAATAAACCCTGAGGCTTAAAAAGCAATCAAAAATATAAATAAATTACTAATTCAATTTTTAAAAATGCTTATTACAACTATCTCTTTATTTGCAAATAATGTGAACATGAGAGGAAAAAAGTTTTCAAGGTAATCCCACCACCGTACTTCTCTACATTTAATTTCTTTCCCATGAGACTTGTTACCAAGTAAAGCCTATTAGATCTTTCTGACTGTCATATCTCCATTCTCATTCTTCTTATACTTTTTTCATTGTTCCCTTAGCTTCTCTCTTTTCAGAAATTGCTGAGAAAAGTATAAACATTTTATTTATTGAGAGACAGAAGATACCTTTTATCTCATAAAAAGTTACTTTGTCAGTCAGACTTCTGCTAAATATTTTCCCCTCATTGCCATAGACGTTTTCCTGTCTTTTGAAACAAAAATACACCACTCCTATGAAACCCAGGCATAAAGTGGCAGGAAGCCTGTAGGGAAGCAACAAGGCAATCACAGCTTTTTATCAGCTGGAACACATCACACAGCTGAAAACGGAAAGTCACATTCCAGCAGGCTGGAAGGACACATATCTATAATGCACCTTGCTGTAGCATGAATTAGAATGTGGAACCTATATGGATGCAATAAAGGATACAGGTAGCCACAGCAGATCCAGGAACTACCCTTGCTTTAATTGATGGTCACTGTTCTTGATTTGCTATTTTAGGAAAATAAATGCAAATTTTCATAGTCACCACTGCTAGCTATTATCAATCACCCCTCACTTCAGTCCCACCAAACACAGCACTCAAGGACTGGAGATACAATCCTGCAGCTTGTGCTATCATGCCACCTTTCTCAATGGGTCCCTCATCACTGCCCCCAGGCCTCGCAGCCTTTGCACCACTGCCTCCTCCCCTGGCTCTACAGTGGGATGCCGGAGGGAAGGGCAGGAAGGGCAGGAGCCGAAGGATGCCAGCGTGCAAAAGCCCTGCAGCCACAGAACAGGCCCCAACACATTTCCTGCTCCAAGGGGAGGACTCTCCACCCATCCATTTCCACCATCTCCTAACTGCCTAACTCACAGGGATCCCTACACCAGCTGCCTGGAGCAGTGTTTCCCTGGAAAGGGGGCCATGGAGAGCAGCTTGGGTGCTAAGTGCCAGTTTGGGTGCTGGGTGCCCCTTGCTGTCCCTGGAAGCAAGGGTGGTCCTTGGTGGCAGCTTCTGAGCTGCCCCCGAAGCTCAGAAGGCCCCACCTGCCCTGCTGCCCAAGGGGGGGACACGAGGCTGGGCTGCACCCTGGTGCTGCCCTGGTGTCCAGCACACATCCTGAGAGGTCATGCCATGCTCACCCTCTGTGCCCACAGGTGTCCCTGGACACACAAGGATACCTTTTCGCTAGAAGTTCCTTTTTCCCTTTAATCTCAAGTCTTGCCACACACAAGTAATGCCCCAATACTTCGTATTTCAGGCACAGCTGTGGCCTCACCTTTCTCAGAATGGCTGCACCAAAGTATTGCATCATCTGTATTTGTATGGAGAAGGCACAGACCTGAAAATTTAGGATCATTAGCAATAATGACTTTTAAATTACAATAATAATGAAAATTCTTTATGAAGCTCTGAGTAAAAATTCCCAAAGTTGATTGTAACACAAACAAGCTCTATGTTAATTTCTAGTTGCTGATAGCCAATAACCTCACTGAATGCCACTGGATATTTAAAGTTAAGGAAATGTAAAAGATGATACTTGAGCTTGCACAGTCCTCCGAAATGCTTGGGTGTCTATCCCTCACTGCCTGAGGTGCAACACCTTCACAGAACTGTATTCTGCATGTTGCATAATGATATTTTACATTTATCTGGACCACTCAAAAGGTGTAGCATGCAGCCAGTTGGGGTTTTGCCTGCACTGCTGATTTAGGCTGGGTTCCCAGAGGAGTTTGCACACACATCTATTGTATCCCACGGAGCTGTCGTTGATGATAAGTGGGACTACTTGTGGCAACACAGCCAAGCAGGTGCCAGCAGTGTTTGCAATGTGATACCCAGGCAAACTTGTGTAACGCTTGTGAAAAGCTGATGCTCATACCAGCCTTCCCCCCACCGCAGCCCCAGCACGAACTGCAATATAATGTTTAACAAGCAAACGCAATGTTACTTCAACAATGTTTAACCCATTTTTGACCAAATAAATCCCAATTTAACATTATGATGAACATCACTGTGGACAAAAAGTAATTATATTTAACCATCCTGTCAATTAAAGCTATATATTTATTAGTAATACTAAGAAATCACAGACTGATTGACCCTTCACATCTTGTTTTAGAAGATCAGAGTAAAATCCTGCCCCTCCTGGACAGGGAGGGGCAGGAGTTTAGCAGAGTCCAGATTTCACCCCAGTTGTTAAAACAACAACACAATGTGCAGACATGGGAATATAAAGCTAAAGTTCTGCCTTTCTGTAGGAAAAGCTTGAAGGCACACTAGAAAAAGGAGAACATGCCTATTTAAGGGACCCCTGGAGCACTTCTGGAACAGTTGCATGCAAAAGGGGTCCGGTTTGTTCACTCGGACGGCTCTGTACAACCGGCACAGGCAGAGGGACACCCAGAGAGATTCACTTCAAAAGACACAGACTTCAAAAGCTCCTTCCCAGTCCAAAGCAAAATGCTAATATCCACACCACCCACATTCCTCCCTCCTCTGCCTGGGCTGGTTCCTGGCTGGCTGTGGGGGCACAGCCCACAGGTACCCCACGGGCACCCCAGCACCAGGCAAGGGCAGAGCCACGCACCCCCCCGAGCCTGCCCTAGCTGCTCACCACCCCACAGAGCCTCTGACAATGATGACATGAAACTTCTGGCAGCTTTATGAAGCCTATTAGCTCCATTTGCTTGGTCTTCATGATTCTTAAATTTTGTTAATAAGCAGAAGGCAAAAATTACCATGCTTATTTGAATAATCCCCAAGTCAAATGAAAGAGTGCTGCGTTTAGCCACGTATCTATCGGTGTCTCAAAGTACCTCACTGGAGTAACAGTGAGTTACTTAGTGCTCCTTAGTGCTCCTCGCTAGCACTGCACACACATGCCTCTGCAGCATAACACATTGCTAGATTGAAATAAGATTTTTATAGCACCACTGTTATTTCCGGCTCATATAGAGATCAAATCCCCCAAGTTCATAAGGAGTCCCAGTCCTTCCCTGACCTAGGAGCAGCTGCGAGGAGCGGAGGACTTTCTGTTTGTCTGGGTTGAGAGGTTAATGGCTACTCCATAGACACGTTTTTTCCAGTTAACTGGCAGGTCATTTTAACAGATGATTTGCAGGTGTTACGCAACGCTTAGAGATAACCCCGTGGAGTATTTCTGTCTGAGCTTCTTTTCTGTCTCTTTTGTTTTTGGACTGCATCAGATAAATCACAGAAACCAGGCAGGTGAGACTTTCATGGACTAATCACACGACAAACTGCCCTTCCAATTTCCACACAGTGAACTTCTCCAAATAAATGTCAAATGTAGTTCAGTGCTTGTTAAAATTATCTTAAAATCCTAGCCATAAAAAACTTAAGCATTTCAAGTATCTCAAGACACGAAGCAGACAGTCCATTTTGATGAACATCACAGCACAGTTTCAAAGTTCACACCTTCACAAAACATGAAAAGGATGCTGGAATGATCAATCCCTTGCATAAGAAAACAGGTCTTCACTCCTACCTGAGACTTCAGTCACTTAAACCGTATAACTCATTATACTGAGAAAGGAATCATTCATGTCAGCTATTTTTCTGCACTGAACACACTCTTCACCTAGCCTAACAACTTTTTCAAGCTTTGTGCTCCAAGATGAGTGCTTATCTCCTGCTACCAGATAAAGAGCTACTGGTTCAAACAGTGACCATGCAATCATCTGCACCTTAATCCAAATGTTTTTCTTTAAGGTCACAAGCCTACTGTCTGTTTTTCCTGCTAGTCCTTACAGGACACGGAAACAGCATTTACCTTACCACATAAGCAGCACCCTAGCATTTTGGAAGAACCAGGAGCGGCTTTTCAGGGGATACACTGCAGCAAAATCAGTCAGCTCAGTTAATGTCACTTTCATTTTTCTGAAGAAAAAAGAACCTCAAGCCTGAAAACACAAGGGAGAGTGTGGTTCACTTTTCCGAGGCCTTGCTGCACACTGTGGCCACTTTTACAGCAAAACAATTGCTGCTGGGATTATGCCACAGTGTGCTTATTATTTTTCTAATAATCTCCCCAAGTGTGATTTTACATACCTAGTACTTTGAGCTTTTTTTTTTGTTTGTTTTGTTTTTTTTTACAAAAATAACACAAATCTTAGAGAGAGGCAGCAGAGAGAGGCAGCAAGAAAAGTATCTGGCTAAACCTTTGAAAGTCAACAGAAATATGGGATCAGGTCCACAGTAAACTTTATAGAGTGGCACCTGAAGAGGAAATTACTCATTGCATGATTGATGTCACAATTAGAGGCATAAAAAGTAATTCCATGATAAACAAGCAACTGAGCAGAAAAAGAATAATATCCTAACAGCATATTTGTGCTCAAATAAAAGTACATATTGGACAATATGGAACAGTCTTCACACATACACAGAGATGCGAGTTCTCCAATGAAGTTAATGGCACAGCATCCCTCCCTCTCCCTCCCCTTAACAGCCCTGATTTGGGGGCTGCATTTGGCCAGTATCTGCCCCTAGTGCCACTAAAGCAGCTCCAGTGCCATTAGCCATGTTACACAGCTATCACACAGCCACAACTCACTGCTTTCAGAGCTGCCATTTCCCACAGGAGTGCAGGTCAGCAGTGCAAACAGCAGCAGAACATCTGGTTCCAGTCCACCTGGGCCACACCAGCTCTGGGCTGAGGTCTAAGGAACTACCAGCCAAACCTCTGGGTACACAGAAGGGAGTAAACATGTTTTGTTGCTGAAAAAGCAGACATATCAAACCTCAACTTTTTTTTTACAGAAAAATAAAGTGGGAGGGGAGAAAGCATTACAGATACCTGTGCATTCCCTACATCTTGGCAAGTTACATCATTTACTACCTTTATGGAACCACATCAGAAAAGCTCCAGCCTCAATACCACCTCAGCTGAGGGAGTATGCTCCCTTCCATGCACACTCATATTTATTTATCCTTGTGATCCACGTTTACAAAATAACTTCAAAGCAACACTTCAATCCACAGCACATAGACTTGATAGATTTTTGTGGTTCCTCTCCAAAAATTTCACAGATAAATTGCTGCTTCAGGAAAACCAAGAGCTACACTCTAAACTGCAAGCGTGTTATTTCTGCCCATGCCCCCATGCTGGTCTGACAAACAATGCACTCAAATGCTCGCTTACCTGAGACTGACACTTTCATAAGGGCTTCCAGGGGTCTGTTGTTGTCCAGATCACGACTGAGTTTGAGTTCCCCAGTGACGGAGTCCAAAAGGAGCAAGTTTAACTCATTGCCTTGGACAAAAGTGTAGGCCAGGCTATCAGACACATCGGGATCATGAGCTGGGATCTTGCCAATGACACCAGAGGGAAAGCTGTTGGACTTGTTGGTCACGTAGTTATTGAAGAGGATCTGGAAGTCCTGCAGCACGGGTGGATTATCATTCTGGTCCAGGAGGCGGATGTGCACAGTTGCTCGGCTCACAAGAGGGGCTGAAGTGGCCTGCACCACAATAACATACTCTGTCCGGCTCTCATAATCCAGGTCCATTAGGGCTGTGAGGTCTCCATTGAGCAAGTCTAGTTGGAAAACCTCAGGGATGTTCCCCTCTACAATCTGGTACATGATCTGTGCATTGGTCCCCTCATCAGGATCAGCTGCACTGATCCGTGCCACAATAGAGCCCACGGGGCTGTTCTCCTCCACAAAGATATCAAATTCATCCTTCTCAAAGACAGGGGGGTTGTCATTAATGTCCAGCACAGTCACCTGGATGTCCACAGAGGCTTTCAGTGGTGGGCTGCCCCTGTCCACAGCAAAGGCCCGCAGGCTGTAGACAGCCACGTTCTCGCGGTCCAGCTTGCGCAGTGTGCGTATCACTCCAGAAGTGGGTTCAATGTAGAAGTCTCCGTCTCCATCATCACCACCCTGGAATGTGTAGAGGAGACGGCCATTGAGGCCTGAGTCACGGTCAGTGGCAGACAGCTGCAGGACACTGGTGGAGAGCGGCACATCCTCAAAAACCGAGCCCTGGTAGCGGTCGCGCAGGAAGCGGGGTGCATTGTCATTGGCATCCAGGATGAGAATCTCAACGTACGTCGTGTCCGATTTCTGGGGGATACCATTGTCATGGGCTGTAATGGCCAATGTGTAGGAGGCCTGGTCCTCATAGTCCAGCTCCATCAGGGTGGTGATGGTGCCTGTATCAGGGTCAATGCGGAACTGGGGGATATTATCATCCAAAATATAAGTGATTCTTGCATTCTCCCCTGTGTCCTCATCAGTGGCACTGATGGTGACAATAGAGGTGCCAATGGGCTTGTCCTCACTGACGCTCACTGTGTAGTGGGAGCTCTGGAAGACTGGGCGGTGTGTGTTGGCATCTGTGACATTGATGAAGACCTGGACGGTGTCAAAGCGAGTGCCATCAGAGGCAGTAACTGTGAGCACATACTGTCTTTCTTGCTTGTAATCCAGGGGCAAGGCCAGTGTGATCAGCCCTCCTCCACTCTGACTGGTGATGGCAAAACGGTTCCTGGTGTTGCCACTGGTAATCTGGTAAGTCACAACACTGTTAACGTCCCTGTCCACTGCTGTCAGGGTCAGGACACTGCTGCCCACAGCTGCATCCTCGTTCAGTCTGAGGTGATACACCTTCTCTGTGAAGGTGGGATTGTTGTCGTTCACGTCCAGGACAGTGATGGACACGCTGGCTGAGGAGGTCATGACCGGCACACCGTGGTCCCTGGCCTCCACCCCAAAGTGATAGTTTTCCACAGTCTCTCGGTCCAGCTCTGCAGCCACAGTGATCCACCCCGTGCTGTTGTTGATTTGGAAAGGGAACCCAGAGTCACCTGCAACAGGGGCACCTCCAGTGGATGGTGCCATCTCTATGAGTTTGTACTCCAAGCGGGCATTCTCTCCAGAGTCAGCATCCACAGCCTGGATGTGCAGCACCGAGTAGCCCAGAGGAACATTCTCCAGCACCGTGGCCTGGAAGGGAGTGCTCACAAAGATGGGGGCATTGTCATTCACGTCTACCACCTGCACTGACACCATACCACTGGAGTTGATCAAAGGAGGTCTGCCTCCATCCTGGGCTTTGATCCGGAGCGTGTACTCCCGAATAGTCTCGTAATCCAGAGGGTTGATGAGGTCGATGGCGCCAGAGAAAGAGTGAATGTAGAACTGGCCTTTCAGGTTGCCGCTCACAATGCTGTAGTGCACCTGGGCATTGCTGCCCCGGTCCCGATCTGTGGCTTGTACCTGCAGTATCTGGCTGTTCACTGGGGCATCCTCTGGCACCTGGACTAGGTAGCGCTTCTCACTGAACTGAGGGTAGTTGTCATTCTCATCCTCTACAGTGATGTGCACCATAGCTGTGGCACTGCGTGGTCCTGGATCCTTGCCCTGGTCATTGGCTTCCACCACCAGGTGGTACTCAGAGACCTCCTCCCGGTCCACTGAAGCTCGGGTCCTCACAACCCCGGAACGCGGGTCAATCTCAAAGACCCCATCACCAGCTCCTGGCTCCAGCAGGCGGTAAAGCATGTTGGCATTGGCCGGGGCATCACCATCAGTGGCACGGATGGTCAGCACCTCATAGCCCACCTCCAAGTTCTCCCGGATGCTCTCCCGGTACTCGGGCTGCTCAAACACTGGCTCGTGGTCGTTGGTGTCACTCACAGTCACTGTCAGATAGGTGGTGGCCGAACGGCGGCGTGGGGAACCATGGTCGGAGGCGGTAACCTTCAGCACGTGGGTGTCCTTCGTCTCCCGGTCAAGGCTGCGGGCAGTGACCACACTGCCGGTCTCGGCGTCGATGGTGAAGTAGTCGTTGGATCGCTCGTCAAAGAGCGCCTCCATGGAGTACGCCAGCCGGCCGGCCTCGCCCTCGTCAGGGTCCTGGGCCCGCAGCACGATGACCGCCGTGCCGGCCGGTTCGTTCTCGGGGATGGAGACCTGGTAGCTGGGCAGCTGGAACTGCGGGGGGCTGTTGAGGCTCCGCGCCCGCCGCGCTCCCCGCCGCCCGCCGCCCTCCTTGCCCGGCAGCGGGGCGCAGCCGGCGGCGGCTCCGCGGGGCTCGGCGGCCGCCCGGTGCCGGGCGCGCCGCGGGCCGGGGCCGCCGCCACGGGGCCCGCGGGGCTCGGCGGGCGGAGCGCGGCGCGGCGCGGTCCCCGCAGCCCTCAGGCGCCCGGCGGGCGGCAGCGCCGGCGGCTCGGCGGCGGCGGCAGCGGCAGCGGCGGGGCGCCCCGCGGCCCCCGCGGGCAGGTGGAGGAGCGGGGCGGCGCGGGGCGGCCGCGGGTCCCTGCCGCCTGCCGATGCCAGGGCGCAGAGCAGCGCGGCCCAGGACACGCAGGCGGCGGCGGACAGCAGCCGCGGCATCTCCGGAGCTCAGCGGGCAGCGGGGCCGGGCAGCGGGCTGCTGCACAATCCATCCACCCGCCGGGCTGCCCGCCCGCCCGCATCCATCAGCCGCCGGCCCGCCTCCCCCACCGCTCTCGCCTCCCGGGCAGCGCCGGCCTCAAGCCCCGCGCCCCGTCCCGGTCCGCGGGCAGCGGGCTGGAGAGCTCCAACTTTTCCACCTTAAACTTTGAAGTGAGTTCAAAATGGCTCCTCTCCTCCTCCTCCCGCCGCCGCTCCCCAGAGGGCGATTAGCATAAACCTGCTGCTTCTCTCCTCCGCCGAAAAGAAGAAAAGATAATCAAATACCGAGGTCTCCCCCGCGGTGGGGCCGGTCCACGGGCGGCGCGTTCCCGCGTGGCTGCGGGACACGGCAGAGCCGCCGCGCCTCGTTCCTCCCGTCCCGTCCTGTCCCGTCCCGTCCTGTCCCGCTCCAGCCTCCCGGCCCGGCTCGGCTCCGCTGAGCAGTGCAGGCAGCGCGGAGCGCGGCGGGCGCTGCCCGGGGCGGGGTTTCCTGCCCGCCCCGCCCGGCCCCTCCCGGGCGGCGGCGGGGGCCGGGCCGACCTCAGCCCCGCGGGGCTCCCGCTCCGCCGCCCGGCGCCCCTCGGCGGCCGGGGAAGCTGCGCGCCCCGGCGGGGCCGCTCGGGCTCGGAGCAGGTCCCGCTGCGGCTGCTCCGCTGCCCCGCGTGGACAGAGCTCCGCGGGCGGCGATTCTCGGCCGCTTCCCCACGCAGCAGCCACCTGTCGTCTCAGATTCGTCGTCCAGGACAAAGTTAAACAGAAATTCATTTAAATTCATTTTATTAAATTGTCGCTACGAAGGGGGCAAGAATAAAGTGAAACTACTTTCCAGGGCAAAATGAGCATCATGTGGGGGCCCAAGAGGGGCTGCCAGTATCCCGGCGGAAGATCTACTGCCGTGCTCACGCCTTGCTCTGAAGCACGCAAAGCAGCCGGCGGCATCTGCAGCCTTGAGTTCAAGATTTCTTTGGGGCAATCGCAAATAATGATAAACAGCACGCAAACTTCTGTGGGAACAAGCAAAGCTCAACTCCCCATGAAAATGTTGAAATGTTGACATGAAAATGACTGATGGTTATAATGTCAATTCTACGAATTTATGCTAATCACTGTATGTCGCTCTACTTTTCCCTTAGCGATGCAGCCGCCCGAGCGATGCGCCCGAGCTGCGGCCGCATCCCTGCGGCTGCAGTGGCCCCTGGTGGGTGCGGCGGGAAGGGCCGCGGGAGAGCCGCGGGACGGGACGGGGAGAGTCGCGGGAGAGCCGCGGGAGAGCCGCGGGACGGGACAGGGAGAGCCGCGGGACGGGACGGGGAGAGCCGCGGGACGGGACGGGGAGAGCCGCGGGAGAGCCGCGGGAGAGCCGCGGGACGGGACGGGGAGAGCCGCGGGAGAGCCGCGGGACGGGACAGGGAGAGCCGCGGGAGAGCCGCGGGAGAGCCGCGGGAGAGCCGGCCGAGCTCGCCCTGCCCGCCGGCGGCGGCAAGGACCGAGCTGAGCTACGGAGATCCCGCGTACAACAGCTTTGCGCAGGAAGGAGACATGGGGTGGTGAACAGCGACCTGCCCAAGGTTGCCGACTGGGATTTTGGAAAAGTTTGTTACTTTTAGGAGCTGGGAGGCAACTTTCAGAGCGATCTGTCTCTGTCGGTTCAGGCTCTTCAGTGCTTATATGAAGGTTGTGAATAAAAAAGATTCTTTCAGTGGCTTTCATTCCCTGAAACGCATTATTGCAAGGGAAAGAAAAGAAAGGAAAAAAGAAAAGAAAAAGAAAAGAAAAAGAAAAGAAAAGAAAAAGAAAAGAAAAGAAAAGAAAAGAAAAGAAAAGAAAAGAAAAGAAAAGAAAAGAAAAGAAAAGAAAAGAAAAGAAAAGAAAAGAAAAGAAAAGAAAAGAAAAGAAAAGAAAAGAAAAGAAAAGAAAAGAAAAGAAAAGAAAAGAAAAAAGAAAAGAAAAGAAAAGAAAAGAAAAGAAAAGAAAAGAAAAGAAAAGAAAAGAAAAGAAAAGAAAAGAAAAGAAAAGAAAAGAAAAGAAAAGAAAAGAAAAGAAAAGAAAAGAAAAGAAAAAGAAAAGAGAAAATAAAACCAACCACCTGGATAATTGCCAGTATGTCTGTCAGGAAGAAAAAGAGCTTTCTAAATTGTTTTTTTTTTTTTTGAAAGAAGTTTTGCTGATTCAGCTTTACTCAATTTGAGATTTTTCAAAATGGAATTTAGAAGCTTACTTGGCTTTGTATATCCTCTGTTGAAAAGGATTGCTCATGAAAAGAAAGTTTAAAAAATTAAGCATAACCTTCCATTCATGTATTGAGTTTGAGGGGATGCAGTTACCTGCTCCAGAAACAAAGCAACTCACTTGGTAGATGGGTTAATCAATATTAACTTGGGATTTGCAGAAGGAAACTTTTCAGTCCATACTTTGTTTGCTTCCTTCTACATTTCCTTACTTCTATGTTCAATGCCGACAATTTGAAAAAAAACCTCTTGTTATAAAATAATTTTTTTTGCCTCTTTAAAAATGAGATCCAAGTACATATTTCAAGATGAAATAGATTTGTAAGAAAAGACAGTTTAAACTTTTTTGTTTTCTTTTATTGCAATAAGAGGCAACAGTGAGTTGGGCAGATACTGAAATATCTTCTGTATAAACCAATTTTGTATATGATTACACAAAACCCTCCATCTTTTCCCTATTTGACCTGCCTTCTATTTCCAGTCAATTTCATCTTGTTGATATGAAGTTTCACTGTTTTGTAATTAAATGTATTCTCCTTATTGTTCCTTGCATGCATTACACCATTTGTCATGTTATTTCACCATTAAAATAGACTTCAAATCCAAAATGGTGAATACAGTTGTTATGACTGACTCACTGCTCTAGCAAAAGAGTGGTTCATTTTAAACTCTGGCAACTCAAGAGACTTTTCAGTGGTGAAATGACTCACGCTTGCTCACAGAGTGCTCTGTGTGGGAACAGGGGTCGCTGTTAGATCAGAGGTGGATCTGTTTCTGCTGCTGCTTCAGTGGGTCCAGAAGCGCCAGAGAAGGCAACAGTGATACAGAACATTTGTTAAAGGCAACTCAAGGTGGGAACAAAAACAGAATTGCATGTCTCTCTTGTTTTAGCTGCCAAGTTTTTAGTGAAGGCTGATCCTTCAAAGAAAACCAGAAAAAAACTTTCTTTATGTCTGATTTTGCAGATTTTTTCATATAAGCTGTTCTTTTCCTATAGAAGAAATCACACTGACATCACCATGATGAGCAACGTTCATAAAAAATGCAAGTGGGTGAGGTTTTCCTTGACCCTGTTTCCTTAGTACCAATTGATGACATATTCATTTCACAGCTAAAAAAAAAAGGCTGTTTCAACTTGTCTAGGAGTGAAATCTTTCAAGTTTCTTTCCAAAGTGAGTTTTAAAAAAATTCTGAGAAAAAAAAAATAGATAGAATTGTTACGCAGCTTAACTCAGTGCTTAGCTTAAAAAAATAGTAGTTAAACTGTAAGGGATTTTCCTAAAACATGAAGTTTACAAGACAAGGGGAGAGATCAAGAATCATTCCTTAATTGGGACTGTAGCCCAGAGGAAGGCTTGTGCAGAGTGAGGTTGACTGCATCTAGATCCAATAGTATTTTAAAGGTTGGGAATAAAGTAATTCAGTGTAAATCCATCCCTGTGGAAGAGGTGGTTCTATAGAAGGAGATGGAGCTTTTCTTATCTTAGCCCAGCAATACTCTGAGGAAAGACTTAAAAAGTCACATTCAGTAATGCTGTGTTTAAATTGTTAATTTCTCTCTCTCTTTTTTTTTTTTTTTTTTTTTTTTTGGTTAAAGAACAAGAGTGATGAAAAGATTTTTTTGGCATTGGATTTGTGAAGTATATTGCAAAAGTCTGATATGCAGTATGTATCCCACCCCTCCAAACCAAGGGTTTTGTCTTCTAAACTCTTGCTTGGGGGAAGAAGAAAATTTATCCTCAAATTTAGGTATCCATGCAACACAACCTATATCTTGTATAAGATCTCTGTATACATAGTGTTAACATAAATTGATATATGTATCACATCTTCATAACTGCATTTATTCACTTCACAAATGCACCAATGATCTAGTCCTGCTAAAGTAACAGTTTGAGAAAATAATCTAAGAAACCACAACAGGCAGTAATAAAACAGCCTTTAACCACAATTTATTCCACAACCTTACAATTTTCCAGCAACTTGAAAGAAACTGGATGTTTTAGAAATGAATAATAATGGATTTTGGAGGGGAACGTTATTTATTACCCCTTATTTCAAATAAACTAACAGCATATTAGACATGAAAAAAAAACAAACCAAACCCAAATGACTCACTGGTTTTTAGACTACTTGTGCTGGTTGCTGGTACATCCTACCCTCACAGCTGGGTGTCTTCAATGTCTGGGGCTGCACATCAGCAGAGAGCAATCGTCTGTGATCCCAGACAAAGCCTAATAAAAAATGAGAGGGGAGAAACGAGGAATTCCTCAGTTTTGAAGGTTCCCCCTGCCTGTGTCAGGAGGCAGGTGGGAGCCCTGGTCTGTCACCAGCAGAGTCACCCCGGCTCTCTGGGACAGGGCACCACAGGGAGGATCTCTGTCCGCTCAAAGCTCCTCCAGGAGACCTCCTCCTGCACAGTGTGCAAACTAGTCTGAGCACAGGAGCTGGCAGGATCATGGTAGTGAATTTAGGTTGGACAAACCCAGGATTTTAGACTATGTCTCCAATCACTACAGAAAGAAAGCATGAGAAATTTCTCTGTGGACAGGCGTTTGGTCTTTCAGTCCTCATGTGAATCTGTTCCATGTCCAGCCCCAGAATGGTCAAATGAGCAAAAGTAATTTATGTTTCCACACTGAATCTGAGTTTATTTTAGGAATAGAAGAACTAGTTCAAGTTCCATATGGTGAAATTTGATCCCTCCCCTATTGCAGGAACCACACAGGTTTGGAAGTGTTCCAGAAAATACTTTTATTGCTAACATTCATTCTTCTTAAAGCCAAGAATGGATTTCAAAATGCTGGGATCCTTATTGCAGGAATTATGTTCAAGGCTTCTTGGCTGTATGTAGCTTTTCTTTTCAGAAAGAGTAGAAATGATTTTGAGCTCTCTTGGCATTTGTGGTAGCGAATCATATTGTTGCCTCTTTTAAAATCCTCAGTGGATACAGCAGCGATTCGGTGTTGAGACTTGTTTATTTCTTTAGAATTCATACCATCCATTTATAATTTACCCTAAGGAGCTCAGCTCCACCCTACTCAAACACTGCCTGTGAGTTTCCTCACTCTAAATTGGTTTGGGTATTTTCTCCCTCCTCACTTTAGCTAAAGGCTCCACTAGTTACAACATGCAAAATGACAAATAAACCAATAGAAAAGCAAATTTCATTTTCAAAAATTGCACGGTGGCCAAGAACAAATAAAAGCAGAATAAGGCTTGATTTTTACTTATGAAGGAAGTGATATGGAGATTAATGCATCAGAAATGTAGTTATACATAATAACAAACTCTGTAACACATCCTGTAACAAACAAATAAAATGTGAGACTAATCATTGAGTTCAAGTGAGCAGAGGAGAAAACTCAAGTTTGTACATTGATGTGTTTTTCTGTACTTTGCATATCTCTCTTATACATTAACTGAGGTACTGAGTGAAAAACAAACCCTTGGAAAGTACCTTTTACTGTTTGTTTTGCAGGATTTGCCCTTTCTTTCTGACAGGGTCTCACCTTATGATGTACAAACAGATTTAAAAGTTAATTCTTGGGGCTTTGCCCAAGAGTTTGCTGAAAGTTTGCTGTCAGTTCATCAAAATAAAGGTGCAATGGGACAGATTTCCTTTGCCAGCTTTGCCAGCTCCTGTTGCTTAATCAGGGGATTAGGGCACTAATGAATGACAACAGAGTACAAAAGAGGAACAGTATCTTGTTTGACATTCTAGCTTGTCTGAGTGATGGGTTTGGGACTAAAGTCTAAAAACACATTACAAACACCCTGATGTGGTCAGCAGGGAGCATTTACTGCTGGTGCTACAAGAACCGTGAGGAGTGAGGAGATGACACAGAAAATGAGCAGATTAAGCACTGGAGTTCAAGTGCTGATAGAGATGCTTCTGACTGTGGAGGAGTCTGCAGGGCCGCACTGCTCATGGGGTAGGCATGCTCTGCTTTTACATGGGAATATGGGGATATTGTTCTTGTCCCACCATCGGTAGCTATTCCTCACAGTGCCTACATGTGGATATTTGTAATATGAAGTTAGAATCCAGACTGCTCCTATTTCTCCCCTAGTATTTCCTTCAGCTTTCTCTAATATTTAGACACCCGTTTCATATTGAAATGCTGTTTTCTAGGGACTTTAATGCCTTCAAAGTATTTTTTTGCTGGAGTGAGCTAACATTTTCTGAACTTTTTGTGGTTTTACATAGAGACAGGATTAGGGTTTTTCCTCCAGTCTCTGTTATTTTGTCATTATCAGCACCAAGCATCATCTGCCATTATATTGCCTACTTGCTCAGCACCAAGAGATTTTTCTCCAGAAGCTGGTTAGATTTGATGCCATTAGATTAAACAGTACTGCTTATTTTTGTAGCATCTACACACCCTGCCACCTTCCTGCTTGGCTCCTTCCTGCCAGTAGGACCTTGTAGCCTGTTTTTCATGAGCTTGCCATGGGCTCGTTGGACACAGCAACATTTGCAGAAGGAAAACATGGAGAAAATTCTTTCAATTACTTATCAAAGAGTATTCAAAGAGCTTCTGGTGGATGGGCATGAAGGTGGAGTGAAAGCAAGGACACTGTGACTTTGGTTTAACCTATTAATTTTCTAGAAGTTCAATTACATTCAAAGACGAGGTATTTCAGCCTCTTGGGGGAGGAAACACAGAGTTCTAATTAAACACTTGCAGGCAGGGAATTAGTTGCTCTGTTGGAAAAATAAAAATTTTAACTGAAATACTTAATGTGGGAATATGAAGTCAGCATAATAGGTTGCTCAGATAATGATGGAGATTATGGCTTTGTGGTTGTTTCATCAAGAGAAGGTGAAGTCATAATTTAGCACCTCTCCTAATCACTAATCCTAATCTCCCCCTTTCTTAGTTTTATTTCACACCTAGAAATAAATGGAAAGACAGAGTCTTGGTTTCTAGTCCTGGACTGGAAGCACACTCTGCACCATAACCTCTTTTTATCTTTTCCCAGGAAACCTAGGAATAGTAAGTTTTTTCTCATAGATGCATTATGTAACATATTTCTGAGGGTTCATTAGCATCCCTGGGGCTTGGCAACTCTGAATGTGGACAAATAGGAAGTGTTTGAAAAACCACTTTAATAAGCCTCACTAATACTGTGCTGGGCCTCAGTTCAGGCTTTCCCTGGCTGTGAGACAGGTACACAGAGACACCATGTCCATCTGCAGGCATCCAGAGGGATCAGGTTCAGGTTGTGTGCATTGCCCTGCTGCTGAGCTTCCAGGCTGAGCTTTGCCTATGCCAGCTCACCTCCTTGGTCAGCCCATGCCAGGCTGGGCTTTGCACAGCCCTTGGGACCATGCATTCACTATTCTCATAGTGAGAAATTTGGATGGAGCTACCCTGTGTGTGTTGGGAAAGGCAAAAGAGCTGTTCTCTGTGAGCAAGCCATGCCATACCAGTTGGTCTCTGTAATGAAAAATGGGCCCTGGCCTGATTTATTTCCCAGTTTAAGCAAGCTGAAAGAGAGATTTCACTCCAAATGTATGAAATACATTGCATTTTCAAAATCTAGTATCTTATCTGTTCTATTTTCTGCTGCTCTGCTTGCTGCTGAGAACCACGGTTCATTGTCCTGCCTCTCCAGCAGCTTTCAGCAGGCTCACCACTCACAAACAGACCATGGCTCTGGTTGCTGAATTTCTTTGGAGATCACTCAGTGTTCTTTCATAAAGGAGAGGAAGAGCATTTGCACTCTTAATGAATTTAGTTGTCATCACTTGTCAGCTTTGTGCTCTGAGGTCTCTCTTAGGTAGCGTAATTATCATTGTATTTATATATAGGTAATTATGATCTGGGAAGCAGTCCAAATTCTGCTTTTTAAGTAAAATTGGTGAGGCTTATTTGCAGTGACTGGACCCCCTCAGCACACAGCAGCCTCACTGGCAGCACCACAGTGGCTGTGGGAGGATGTGCCAGTGGCTGGATACAAGAGACCCTCTTTCCTGCTTAGTTACAGCCAGGAGCCATTTCCTGTTCTATCTGCCATGTCCCAAAACAGCCTTAGCTTCAGATATTCTAGCCTGAACGCTGTAGTCAGGAAAAGGACAAAAATTATCCCTGGTTACACAGGCTGGGGGAATGGGAAGCTCATTGGGCTGTCAGGCATGTGCTCCAACTCCACCTCTGCTGCCAGGCTGATTTTCCCTGTACCGACAGATATGGGTCTCACAGCCCTCAAAGAAACAAGAGTCACACAAGATGATTTCCAGAGAGCAGCTTTGGTTTCAAATCCCACCATCAGTCATGCCACAGCAATGGTTTCACAGGGCTCTGCAGAGCCAAATAGCCCCACTCCCACCCTGCCTGCTTCTCCTGAGCACTTCAGTAGTTTGGGGGTACAGTGTACTACTGTGGCTGACAGCTGGACTTGATATCTGAAAGGTCTCATCCAACCTGGATGATCCTGACCTGACCTTCAGCTATAAATGCCTCATGGTCCCAAAACATATTTTCAGGTGAAAAAAATCCTCTGGGAAGAGCTGTAACCATTCCTACTGGAGGGTGCAGCATCAGCCATAGCTGCTGCCTCTACAGTTATTTGCACCTTCTGCCATGTCATGTTAGAGAAATGCAGGGTGCCCTTGGGTTTTGGAGACTGTGGGTGAAACACTGGGACTCTTTGCTACTCATGCAGAGAGCATTGCTCTAACATTAGAAAGTGCTGATCTCCATTTCCACCCACAGTGGAGAAAATGAAATATTTTCTGAACTATGAGGAGGTTGAGAGACTTAGAAGTAAAAGTATTCCCACAGCTGGCACTGTCACTGATGAAAAAGGTTGTCAAAATTGGATTATTCTGAAAATTTCAACCAACAGAGCATGCTGTCAGCACAGACTGGGACAGAGAAGAGTCCTGGGGCAGTCACAGGGCTCAATGCTGGAGGCTGGGATGCTGGACTTCTCATGGGTGGATATCACTGGGTGCTAATAGCTGCTTCTTGGGAAAGGGGATGAAGGGAACCATTCCAAACATTTGGTCTTGTTTGGAAGAGGAAATTCTCATATTCTTTCTTTGCTTTCTTACCCAACTGCATGCTGTATAAACCTGCAGATGCCAGAGATGTATTTATATTTGGGTTGCTGAATGTATATTGCCCTGTATCTGTGTTTTACTGTTCTATGGCCAAGATTGCTTCCTGTCCTAATCCATGATCTCCACCTATAGTCTTGTGACCTTCTGAACCATATAAAGATGTAAACCAAACTCACCCTTCCTACCTATGTAGAAGACAAGAAAAATAAATCACATCATCTAAAAACTCAAAAATCCTACCTCTAACACATTCAAAATTCCTTCAAAAATCCCCATATGTGCCTCTTTTACAGATTGAGGCAAGGCTCTCTTGGAAAGTCCTTGCTTTTTTCATATACTGTAACTTTTGATCAGATGGTTTGTTCAGCCTCACGGCAGCATTTTTCTAAAACACAGAAGTGGTTAACCTTGCTAATCCATTGGTAGGAACTTGGTGGCTATTTCTTTCAATGAAACATCTCTTCTCAGGTGAGTTCTGCAGTGTTCCTCCCCTGGTATTGTGCAGTGGAGTGCAAAGACAGCTATTGGTGCCCTCCCAGGCTAAGCATTCCCAGGAGGAGGATGTCAGGAGGATCCTGCCCCTCTGCTCAGCACTGGGAGCCCACACCTGGAGTGCCAGGTCCAGTTCTGCACTCCCTGTACAGGAGAGATGTGAACGTGCAGGAGACAGCCCAGAGAAGGGCCATGGAGACCATGAAAGGGCTGGAGCACTGCTCCCATGAGGAAAAGCTGAGCGAGCTGGGACTGCTGAGCCTGCAGAAAAGGCTCAGGGGGATCTCATCAGGTTATACAGGTACCTGAAGGGAGGGTGCAGAGAGGATGGAGCTGGACTCTTCTCAGCTGTGCCTGGTGACAGGACCAGAAGCAAAGGGCACAAAGTGAAACACAGGAGGTTCCCTCTGAACGTAAGGAAATATCCTCTCACTGAGAGGGTGACTGAGCACTGGCACACGCTGCCCAGGAGTCTCCATCTTGTGCAGTCTCCCTCCTTGGAGATACTCAAAGGCCATCTGACTATGGGCCTGACCAACCAGCTGCAGATGACCTTTTTTATCAGAGGCTTGGACCAGATACTTCTGGAGGTCCTTTCCAAATTCAGCTATTCTGGGGTTCAATACAGGGCAACAAACAGTGGGAGAAAAGCAGGATAAAACAGGGCAAGGAAGATAGAGCAAGGTAAATTATTGAGGCAGCACAGAAGAGAGGGATGAAGCTGCCAGGAGGGAGCATTAGTTAGTGTTCCCTTTTTTCTGGCCCCATTTGAAACCAATATCTTAGGGTTTACTGGGATATAATGCTGCAGTAGAGAGTAGTTGCAAAGTGGAAAATCATAGTAGTTCTCACAATTTGGCAGGCTTCTTACCTGGTACTGAACTTCTCAGGATGATTGTCAAATGTTGCAGTCAACCTGTGCCAAGCCATCCCATCCTCCTGTGACACCAAGCTAGGGAAACCTGTAAGTGCTGGAAGAGCTGCCCAGCGTCAGCGCTGTCACTGCACTGCATCTCCCAGGTACACAGGCTTCTCTGGGTGTGCAGAGTTGCTGGCAGGGTGATCCAAGAGACATGGCTGCTCCTAACCAAGCATTTTTCTGTGGTTTTCCCTCTCCCTTGGAGTCTGAATCCCAACAACAGGAACTGCTTGGGGCATGAGCTTGCAGTACTACGGTGGTCAATCAGAAGCAGCTGATTGGCACATAAAATAGCGCTGGGTGGACCTTCCTGGCAGCCCTCGCTGGTGCTGTTCATCTAGATTGTTCTATTTTCCACTGACACTTTTGCTAGCTGAGATATGCTGGGATGTGATAGTCACAGCTGGCACAATGTCTGCTGGCAGGTCTGAGCCCAGTTTCTTTGCTTGGGTTGCATTGCCTCTGTATTCCTGTAACTAGCAGTGTCATTGCAGGGGTTTATCTGGTGCTGTTGGTTTATCTGAAAGCCATACAGACCTGTACTCTTCCTCCTGGTGTTGCTCGAGGCTGGCTGTGCAGTGAAGACCATGCCTACAGGTGGGGGGCTGTGGCAGGGGGGACTCAGCCCTCCTGGGCTGAGCCTGAGAAGCTCCAGTGCTCACCATGGACCATGGTCAGGCTTTCAGTGCTGTGGGAGCACTGACTGCCCTGAGACACAATCTGACTGAAAGGTGCAGGCAGACAAAACCCTCTAAGGGCTTTTTTTCCATGTCTGGGGCAGTCTTTGCCTGCACCCATAGGAAGAGAGCAGCTTGAGCCATAGTGGGTCTGATAAAGGAAAATCATCCCAAACCGTACAAATGTAAAGTCTTGATGATTTGAAAAAATATTCCTACTAATTATTCACACAAAAACACACAGCCACCAAATTAAATGAGCTTTACTGCCTTTGCAAAGTCAAGTTCACAAGAGTATACCAGAATTAAGGTGAGCTATATGTGCTATACAGACTTCCTCAGTACATGTACTATGGGAATTTGTTGCAGTTTCTCAGTGTAGCACTTGTTGTACACTGTGGACTTAGTAATAGAAAGGATTTTAGCCCTCTTTAACATTTAGTTGAGGCTTTTCTGGCTAGCTGTCTCCATTCCTGTTATAGACACTGTAGATGACTCCTGCTGAGGTTTGAAATGTCATCTAGTGGGAGATGAGATGTGTTCTAACAAATGCTTAATAACCTTTGGTGTTTTTCTTCAAATGTGAAATGTAATGGATATAAATGATACCAAGAAATCAAGAATAAGCATACCAAAGAGCTTCCTGGCTGGTTACCCTGTTTCTGGCAGTGACAGGTCCTGCAGGCAGAGCAAAAGGAGATGACAAGAAAGTGTTGGTGTTTCACAGAAGTGCTTGCAGACTGCAAATATTTGTGGTCCAAAGACTTCCTGACCAGAAATAACACCTTCATTTTTGATACTGACAAATGGATTTTTCTTCCAGGAATTTGGCTGATTGCTTTATGAAATGTGCAAACTTTGGCATCCTCCCACAAACTGCTGTGGAACTTCAGAATTCATTGTGTGAGAAACCCTCCTCTTCCTTCCCTGTAGCATCTGCCACCTGCTCAGGGCTGCAAACACCCTCAGACAATGTTCTCTGCTCCCTTTCTTCATCCTGCTCAAGACTTCATGCACACAGTTTCCACCCCCCAGTTATTTATTTTCAGGGCTAATGGCTGCAGTTCTTTCTGTAACATATTTTCACATTTATATTTACCTTGAAATGTGGGCCCAGAACTGTGTATCTTGTTTTGATTTGCAATAGCTTGTTCAGGTTTTATCTCTGCACATTGGAAGCTACAACTGGGTTTGCTAATGGGTTTGACTTAAACTATTCTGTCTTTTATCTGCAATTTCACCTGCCACTTTATTGTCCAGTTTCTGTGTATTCTGAAACCCTTCTGAAACTGCTGCAGTAACTTTTGTCCTTATTATTTTGGACAGTTGCATATAGTTGATTGACTTTACTCAATATCCCAGAAGGTCTATTCTTCCTATAATAGGTCTATTAAACCTTCATTTGTGGATTTTGTAGAAACTGATTGCTCAGAGGAGCTGCAGCATATGTCACTGTAGGACTCCAGCTGGGATCCCCCCTTCCCTGTGAATAATGCTGGTGTATTCCTGGGTTTTGCCAATTGCTTGCTCACATGAAAACACGCTCTCTTAATCCATGGCAGCTATTTCGCAAGTTGCTGTTGAAGGATTTTCCCAATGCCTTTTGAAAATTGAATTGACTTTATCCTTTGGGTTTTGCCTGTCTGTTAGCACCAGTTTGTTGATGGTTTCAAAGTAACCTTACAGATATGCGAGTCGTGACTGCTGATGCTGAGATGAATGTACCTTATTTATTTACATATCCACATGACCAGTCCTTTCCAATAGTTATTTGACCCAACTGTGGAGTGGCCTCAGACAGTAAAAGCTTAGAGTGCTTTTCATGTTTATATATATTCTTATCCAAAAATACTGCTCATCTTCAACCAACACCCTCAGGAATCATGCAATTCATCTTCCGGCCACCAGGTAGAGACAAAAGCCGTTGCAAAAGTGCCACCCTGGTGATAAAACGCCTGTTTCCAAAATAGCAGTCTGATTGGCATCAAAAGAAAGCTTCTGACCAATCTGTCTTCATGGTTCTTAAAATAGGTCTGGCCAAATTCATATATAAAAATTAATTTTTAATCTCATTAGCTCTGCAGTCATCTACTTAATTAGGAAGCCATCGCAGTCAATCGGTATGAAGCACACTCTAATTATCCCTTTCTACTCAATACATGAAAAATTAATCATGCTAGAGTTGCTCTACCTTTTAATACAATGATAACAACATTTGAATAACTGTTTGATCTCTCAAACAGTATCCAATGAAGCTCTTTAGAAGGAGGGTTTTTTGCTTTGTGTTTTCAAGGAATATTTAATAATTCGTCTGTAAAGTATTTTCTAAATCACAGATTTTATAAGTCTGGCCTTGCAAAAAGAGTCATTAAAAAAGGTTCTAAATGTTGGCACCAATATTCAAAGGTGTTAAACCTTAGATATCCACAACATGAATATATTATATTAATTATCTTTTAATGAGTTTTTATCACTTTTACTTACACAGAGAAAAAACATTAGCAAATATAAGTTAAAGGAAAACTGAAGACAACGTTTACATAGATTATTTATTCTCTGTACAGGAGCAGCATCAATCCCAAATTTTCAAAGACATGATTCTTTTCTGAACCTTATCTATCACCTGTACCTGTTATCATTCATATTGCAGCAGCTCAGTGACGCTCATGTGGCTCAGGACCCCATTATACCACAGCCCATGCACATACAAAGCACAGCCCCCCTGGAACCCAAAGAGTGTAAATGGCCCACGTCTGAAGGGTGCTGTGGACCCTGGGGTGGGGATGTGGGATGTGACTACACCAGCCACGTGCTGCTGCAGGGGGTCCCAGCGTGGCCACACGAGGCCATCTCTGCCACCCATGCAGCGGGCAGCACTGGGAGGTGCACAGGGCTCAGCAGCACACTGGTGGCACTCAGCAGGGTGACACTGCTACTGAAAAGCAGCCTCTGGGTTTCTTGTCATGCTATTTCCCTGCCACTGTAGATCCCTGAGAGCCTGGGATCTGGTCACCTCTCTGGACCGTGGTGTTTCAGTCTGAAGCCCCAGGGCTACAGATGCATCTTGTTCCATAGTTGGTGATCACTCTGACTGTGCCCTGCAGGTGAGACAACTGGCCAGTCAGTCTTTCCAGTGTCCTCACTGTGAGGTGTTTGCACCAGTGATGTACTCTGTTGAAACTTTTCATAATCTGAAAGCCACACAAGAAAAGGAAACATTTCTTTTTCATCTGATTCCTTAGTGGGAACAGACCAGAGAAGGGCAGGATGATCCAGCACTCACAGGTTTTGGCAGAAGAAGATACAGGCTAAATCTGTCTTTACAGATGATGGAGAGGGGTGAACACATGATGATGAGGAGGAGGACAAGGAGGAGAAGAGCTGCTGGGGAGTAGGAGCCATTTCTGGGACAGCCTGGGAGGCAGAGGAGAGTGCTCAAGGTCCTTGACAGCTGAGGAGTGAGGTGAAGCAGTAGCAGCCTGTGGGGCTGGTCCTGGCTCTCAGGGAATTTGAGCTATGACCCTTGTGAGGGGTGGGGTCCTGGAGGAAAGATGGTAGAATAATAGCAATATACAGGAAAGGCAGCCTGGAGGAAAGACCTAAATGTTTTCTTTTTAGATTTTCTGAAACTTTGAAATCTTAGCTAAGTGATTAAAAGGATTGATTGTACATGTAAAATCCTTTACATAAAAATCATTGACCAATCCTGGGACTAAGTCTGGATCCAGCCATCCCTAAACTCCCCTCAAAGTAGAAGTTTAGAATGCAAGAGGGTCTTTCTGAACCTCAGAACTCAATGGGAGAGTCTCCCTGACAGTTTTTTTTCACTCTGTTCCATATGCAGCAAATCACCAAGTGCACCTTGCCATCAAATTAATTAAACCACTGTTGCATTTACTATCAAATGTTTTAAAATTCAATGTTTTATATCAATAAGAATATTCACTTTGTTTCAAGTGAAGTGCATCACTCCATCTACAACAAGGTGTGCCCAAGTTCTTCACTGTACTTAAAAATAAAGTGCATGTTCTCACATTACAAGCCTGTATTGCCTGCCTGTCCAAAAATCAGCATGGATTTTATTTCTGTGCCCACTTTGCTCTAAGAGCAGGTGGTATTGAAGCTGTCAGAAGGATGGAGGAGGAAAGCTGGAAGGAGCTGGGCACTCCTCCCTTGGTACACACATTAAAGAGAACAAATATTTGTCATTAACTTGTGACTCTTCAGCCAGAGTATGAGGAAGATTTATACTACTCAAAGAACTGTGTGATTAAGTGCTACAATCCCCCAGACTTCCCCTGTAGTAGGATCATGTTAGCTTTAGGGAGAGATGCAGCATATCAGATTCTGTTCCCACAGGTACCTCATGAAGTAAGTTGCAAAGCATTTGATTTGATTTGCAAGAAGAACCTAAGGAAGCCAGATCTCTGGGATCTAAACACAGCTTACTGTTCTGCATGAGGAAAGCACTGTGCTCTGCTAGCTAGATCCTGGCTCCTTCAGCATCAGAAGAACAGACACAGAGCTCAGAAATCTGTCCCTAATCCCCCTGCTGCTGCTGTGTGAGTGTATAGGTTTGTCTGCCCCAGGGCATCTCCAAATCAGGGCAGAGGAGGGAATCTGCAGTCCCACCTTCAGAATTATTCACACTGGATGAAGCTAACACCCACTTCATGGAATCTAAACTCTGCTGCAAAATATGCCCATGGGAGATAAGAGCACCATGGATTTGACCAGTTCTGTTAGGCACAAGAAACTCTGGAGGGAGAGCAGAGATGACTGAATACAGTACTTGGTCAGTCTGGGACAATATTTAACCATTCTCCAGAAGCTTTAGGAATATGTGCTCTCCTTTACTCCTTTTGTAATGGGAGGCAGGGTAAGAGGAAGGATAATTTTCCTGCTTTGTTTCTGGCTAGAAGATGAAAGGGCATGTGTAGGCCATTCCATGACCACTGGCACTAGACACGAGCTGAGTCCCTGGGAAGCTGTTGGTTGAATTTGCCCAGCTCTGTGCTGCTCATGCAGCTCAGTGCAGGAGAAACCCAGCCAGGTGGCTCTGACTTCCCTATGGCGACAGCATTATACAGCAAGCAGCTAAAGCTGAAGCTCCTGAGGTCCAAGACTGTTCTCAAGCTGCTGCAGGTGCCCAGTCTCCAAACAGCAGAGAGACAACTTCTTCCAGGACAGATATGGGAATGGCAAAAAACTTCTGGCAGCAGCTGCAGGCAGGACAGAGGTGTGCAGCTGGTGTTCAGGTGCCTGCAAAAGCTGTCTACAAAACTTGCATACTGTATTTCTTCTCTTTTTTCCCCTGCAGATGGATTTATCTTGCACTCTGTGGGATTCAGAGAGCAGCACTGAGTTCTCTCTTTCAGTGGAAAGGCTACCTGTGGGGAAGGCAAGGCAGCTGTGCCAGCTGAGCAGGTGAGTGAGAACAGATCTGCAGGATAATCTTCTCAAGGGGCTCTCCACTTTTCCAAGAGGGCATGACCCAAGTCCCTGGCATCCTGCTTTCAGATAAACCCTGCTGGGGGGGTGACTCAGGCAGAGTTTCTGCCCTAAAATACACAAAGATGGTAAATGGATGCCTGGAAGGGCTGATGCTCTGGAAGGGCCTTTGGCTGTCCCTGTGAGCATCAGGTCTGTGTAGAGGACATGTCTATGCCAGCCTGAGCGGAATGAGCTTCATACTGGGCTGAATCAGATGTTGTGCAGCATTTCTCAGCCCAGCAGTTTACCATGGCAAACAGTTAATAGCTTACACACAGCTGCTGGGGGGAAGGTCAGGAATGTGACATCCTGGGGGATACACAGCCACCAGGCAGTGCTGGATGGACTTTTCCTGGATCTGCATTCCTGCTCAGCCACATCTAACCTACTACAGCCTTGCCTAATTCCAGATATTGCTGTTCAATGAAGGTTTCCAGGCTCCTTCCATTGCAAAATGAGACAAGCGTGCACTCCCAGGGTATGTCACTTCCTGCTAGTGCATGTCAGTCGGCTCACAGGATGGAAATTGCTCTTAACTCCAGTGATGAGGGATACCAACACATCAGATATCTGTCATCCGGGCAGAGAGGAGTAAAGCAAAATGATGTTTCTTTATCATGCTGGGTTTTTGCAGCAGACAGCATGTGTGGGAACCACAACTCCTCCCTCAACAGTAGTGTAAGAACTTATCCCCTCCATGTGGTGTCGTGGTGACCAATCCTTTGAGGCCTTTTCACCTTTCGATTGTTGTTGGGGGACTTTGAAATGGATAACCCCATCATTTCTTCAAGTTTAATCTACTTCTGGAGACAGGAGCTCAGAGGGAGAGGAGCTGGTACCTCTTGCCTGTTAGCCAAAGCCAGGTGCAGTGAGGAGCAGAAGAAAGAGGGGGATGCTTGAGCAAAGTGCTGGTGAGGGGAGGGCAGCAGAGCCAGGAACAAGCCCCTGCCTGCAGAGTCCCTGGCACTTGGCAGCATCCCTTGGCTCTCCTCCTTGCCATGCCTTGCCATCCTGCCAGCCTGTCCTGTGCCTGGGAGAAGTCTCTCTGGAAGAGAAGCTGTTTTCTTTGTTGAAACTTGCTCTCCATTTAATTATTTTAACATCGCTAAAATAAAAATAAAACATTTGCAATTACATAGTTCAGGTTTATTTCAGCCCTGACACAAGTTGGCTGAGTTTCAATTAACTGGTTTATACCAAACACTGCTCTGCCATACCCACAGCTTACATCTATCTATGAGAATGAAAAGAACTGTCAGCAGCAGGCTCAAGCCAGATCACACAGGAGCTGCTGGAAGGAGCTCTGTGTGTGTGTTGCCTTTCAGGCTCCAGGCTTTGGACTGGGTTGCTGGAGTGTGTTTGCTGTGTCCGAGGCCTCTTCCCCTCTGGCTGGTGACTCGGCCTGTCAGTATGGCACAGGTGCTGTTTCAGCTCAGGGCTCAAACCCAGATGATATCACACTGCAAGGACAAGGTGGTGCCATCTTCAGCTGTGTGACTCAGCACCCTGCTGGAAGAGTCTTGGCTGGCTGACTTGAAGGAGAGAATTAAATCTTAGATGATGAAAAAGGACTTTTTTCCACCTTATTAAAATATTTAAATTCTTAATGAAATCTCACTTAATTATAGCCTGAGAATCCAGCTAGAATCTTTCACTGGAGCTTACTGAGCACAGAAACTGGGCATCTAGCAAGACACACAGGATATAACACATGATATGCTTTAGACTGTGCATGTCCACAGCTGAAATCTTCATTGTGAGGGCTCACTGGCAAAGCCAGGGAGGTACCAGCACAGGAGAAGAGCAGCCCTGCACAGTGAAGTGCAACCTGATGTGCTGTGCCATGAAATCCCACATGTGAGCAGGGATGTCAGCTTAACCACTTCTTCCAATAAATCTTTTACAGCACCCAGTCAAACCTGATCCCTGGCTGACTCCAGGGGACAGAGAAGACTGTCTGATATGGCTGTTACCTCTTGTGGGTCATCATCTGACAAGTGCAAGAATGTGACACAGCCACAAAATGGGGAGGACACCATTTTCAGTGCTGGAAACAGTTTCACTGTCAAACTGCCTTCAAGAGCAGGCAAAAGACCTTTTATGAAGGTCGATAACAGCAGCAACAGATGCTACTACTACTACTAGTACTTGGATCATCAGAACCAGCTAATGAACCTGTTTTGAAACTAGAATGGGAAGCAGAGATTGGATTTTTATCCATTGCAGGCACTTAGCTGTGGTAAAGAGATGTGTGAGGGATTTAAATAATAGTACTACTGTGTTTAATTTCCAAGGAATTCTCACCCTTGGCTGCCTCCTAAACTGATCTCTTGTCCAAGATTATTAGTAAGTAAAAGTGCCCTTGATGGGGAACCTTGAAGAGAGGACATTCATTGGGGAATGGATTTCTGCTCCAACACTTCCTCATTAATCATTAACATTATAAAAACAGTTTCTAGGGTACTGCTCTGGTATCCTTTGCTTCAGAAATGCTTGCTTCTTCCTACACATATTTTACTTGATTTCTTTTTTCTAAATAGCTGTCCAACCTCAGCAGTGGGGCAGAAAGGTGTGCCCCAGGTGAGGCATAGGAGCAATGGCAGGGCCAGGGGTCATGTGTTGGGAAGCAGTTGGCTGCAGCCAGCATTTCCTCTGATGCTAGCAGATAAGTCTTGTTTCCCACACAGCCAACCAGAAGGAAGAAATCAGGGTGCTTTCTTTTCCCCCCTGAGCTATAGCACTGAGTGAGCAAGCAGTGACTCCCCACTCTTGCATTTCCTAAGACAGCTTAATAGAGACAAACAGGGAGAACATCAGTAGAAAGCTGTTCAGCCCTGTACAGGCACAGATGCTTTGGCGTCTGCTCCCAGAAGCAAAACTGCTGATATTGGGGTTGCCTTCACATTTTCCCCAACCACTTTCAGAGCTGTTGCCTGCTTAGGCCTTGACAGTTGTGTCAAAGTTACCCACAGCCAGGTTAAAGCCCAAAGAAAACATGAATGGTTTTATCAAAATGGTAAAATATAAACAAAACAAATGAAAGCAAAAGCAACTGCAAAAGAAACAGAAAAAAAAAAAACAAAAAACACCAAAAAAAACACCACCAAAAAAAAAAAAAAAAAAAGGAGGAAAAATTTCCAAAATCTGAGTATTTCTTTCTGACCTGACTCTTCATTTACATGAATAGGGCAGCTAGGGCATGATCTTGTGTTCTACCTTTACCTAGGGAAGGCTCCTTGCCTGGACCAGCAGGTATGGGCTGTTTCTGAGGATGCTGCAAGCCCCACAGCAGCTGGCAGGGTGGGATAATACTTCTTCCTGTGGTTTCTTAGTATCTAGTGTAACTTTCCCATAAAGCAGAGAGCTACTGTTGCTTGCAAACTTGCATCTATTTAGTCTTTTGTTATGAAAATCCTTCTTGCCATCTATGCACTTCTAATCCCTTTAAAACATGGCTGAGCTTTTGGTTGCTGCGCTACCCTCCCTCTGGTAGGGAGGGCCCCTGCTGGCCCTGCATGGCCCCCTGCTCGCCCTGCATGGCATGCTGCTGCTCACCCTGCATGGCATGCCCCTGCTCACCCTGCATGGCCCCCTGCTCGCCCTGCATGGCATGCTGCTGCTCACCCTGCATGGCATGCCCCTGCTCACCCTGCATGGCATGCAGCTGCTCGCCCTGCATGGCATGCCCCTGCTCACCCTGCATGGCATGCCCCTTCTCACCCTGCATGGCATGCCCCTGCTCACCCTGCATGGCATGCAGCTGCTCTCCCTGCATGGCCCCCTGCTCACCCTGCATGGCATGCAGCTGCTCACCCTGCATGGCATGCAGCTGCTCGCCCCGAGCTCTGCAGCAGCTCAGGGCTGTCCAGTGTCCTGCCCTGCAGCCACCAGCTGTCACAAGAGGTGATCCATCAGCCCAGCTGGCTCCAAAAGAGGGATAGATGGTGCATGCAATCCTGAGCTCTCTCTTTTCCATCTAAAGATGCTTTAAATGCCAGAAGGAGCATTTCAGGCATATGCTCAGGGAATTGACAGAATCAGGGTTTGTAAGAACTTTTGTCCCCCTGTGTTTAACACTGAGAAGAGGCATGATGCGGAGCGGTGCGAGATGCCTGCTGCTGAGCTGGAAAGGTTCTTTGTGCTGAATCACCCGCGCTAAAAGGAGCTCGGGCTCTCTCCTGCTGGGTGGCCAGTGACTGCTGGGACCCCTCTGAGACAGCTTTTGTTAGCAAAGATCAGCTGCAGCATGAGGTGTCTCGGTCCTTTCACTACAAAACAAGCTGCAAGAGACACTGAGGGATGAATTCTGATTTTATGCTTTTGCTCTACTGTGGAGTTTCCACTTGAAGCTGCAGTTGTTTGGCTCTAACCCAGGGCCAGAGTGCAAGTCAGTGTGGGAGCAGCATGGACTTACTGTGAGTACATGTGGATGTAGCATTTGCAGGGTGTTTGTGGAAGAGATGGGAGGATCCTACATCTCCGAAGTCAATACTCAGATGTGACTTTTTATTACCTTGATGACAGGAGAAATTAGTTGTGAGATATATGTTCATCCCAAAAAAGCAACCTCCCAACAAAGCAACCATCTTCCTCTCAACATGCTCAGACAGCCCTTACTGTCACAGGCTTCCCACTTTGCTGTAACTTAGTCATGCCTCAGAAAGCTTTGTACAAGATCAGTTTTTTTGGGACGGAGCAGTTCAATAGCCTGTTTCCATCTGTGCCTGCAAGACCAGGCCTCCTTGAGTCCCTTTGATACTATGACAGTCCCAACAAACCAAAAGCCTACCTAAGAAAAAAAAGTTTCAATACCCTCACGTTTCCTTCACTTTAGTGAAATTCAGTGTGGTGCATTTATATTCCTTCCTTTTTTGACTTCCAGGCAGCGCCAGGCAAAGATTGGACACTGGGCTCTTACATCAGCTACACCCGTAGCTCTCCTGTCCAGAGTGAGTTTTTCAGAAGCAGGCATGGTATTCACCAGAATGTGCTGAGTCCACGGGGCAGATTAGGTCAGAAACATCTCCTGGTTTATTTGAAAAGTTGTGCTGGACATTTTTCTGAGTCTTGGCAAATAGGGCTGTACTTCATATAAAGAATGTTCTCCAGACCTTATTAGGAGGAGATTTAATGGCCCATAAATGGGAGCGGTGCCCAGGAGGTGAGAAAGTTTTCCTGCCCCAAGGCTGGATGCACCCAAAAGATTGATGGGCAGCCACAGTGGAGCAAACTGAACACAAATCCCTGTAGAAGAGTGACTTTGTCTCCTGATGGGCCGACAAAGTTATTTTAAGCAGCAGCACCCTCAGGAGATGGCTGTACTCAAGCTGTCTGACCAGCGCTCAGGATATGTGTGTCCAGCTTTGCAATTCCTTTGAGCATGGGTATGATGCCCTCATGTCTGCATCACCTTTCCTCTGTTGCTCTTGAATTGGTGACATGTGGATGTGCCTTTTTTCCCTTTCCTGGTACCAACTACACTGTCCCTCCTGCTCCAACCCTTGGAGTTACCAGGATTCACTCCCCGTCCTTCATTTCCTTTCTCCCCAACAGCAGCACGCTGTGTGTGCTGGCATCTCGGTGAGCTCCTCAGCGAGTTCCCACCAGCATCTGTCAAACTTGCAGCATTCATTTACAGCCTCCTGCTGTTGGTCCCTTCTGGGGCCTCACACCCACCCATTGCCATTCCTTTCTCATTCCTACCAGTCTTCCCATTTCTATTACTATTAGAATAGTCTTCTTTTATTAGAAGACAGTTAAATCTGTAAGAATTGGGGTTTTTTTCTGAATGAATTTCTGTAAGAGATTTTTTTTTTTGCCAGGGGATGGAATTAGCATTATGGACATTATAAGGCAGGAAACGGTGTGGTGGTTTATGTATTTTTTTTTTTTTTTTTTTTTCTTTTAAATCAACTGCTTCAAGGGAAAAAATGAGAAACGCTTTTGAGAGCAGCTTTCCATCATATGAGAAAGCAGAAGCTCAATTCCTCATTCTCACAACCTCTGTCTTTATTAACCCTAACTATTTTAGAAACAAAACACCTCTTGCATCTTTCATGTAAGCCAGGGTAACAGAATCCACACAACCATCAAAACAAGTGCAGGAGACACACAGAAAAGTAAGGTAAAAAACTTTCTTTCATGCTTAGATCTAAGCTCCATAGACCTGAGTAAACTGCCTGAAACTCTTCACAGTTCATGTGTGTACGGACCAACCCTTTGGTGCATCCAACCCAAAATCTTGTTTCCAGGTGTGGCTGTGACAGAATAGGCAAAAAAGACTGTAGGAATAGGACAGACACACACAGTCTCTTCCTTTCTATATTCTCTCAGCCTATAAGATTTTTCAGTTTTTATCTGTTTAGCAAGACTTAAAGAATTTTTATCTCAGTTGTTTGTCCTTGAGCTAAATCTAGCATCAATAGCCAATGGCAAAGGTTTAACAGGTGAACTTCTCATTGCATGAAGGGCTGCTCCTCTCAATTCAAACCTCATCCTCTCATAATTTCTTTTGATGTTCCTGAGTTCTACTTGGTTCTGCCAGCAGCCACATTCATCTGGCACCTGAGTCCAATTAATGGTCTTTGAATAACCAGTCAGTAATGATTAGATGGTAACTGGATAATTTTTAAAAAAGTTCTCTCCCAACATCCTGGAGAAGCATGACCATAGGGTTATGCTCTACCTTTTATAACCTGGTTTGGGTCTTTGTGATACCTTGGTGTCAACTCTGTTTTGAAAGCACACTGTGGGTGTCTCTCTGGAAAGGGGTATCAAAATTGAAAACCAGTACAAGTAGCAACATTTATTTCCTTGGAAATAAATACTTCAGATCAGCTAATTATAGCTAGTTGGGATTTTTTTTTTCTCTGAATACCGATTTTCCCAATTATGCTAAGCTTGTATTTCTTTAGAGACACTAGAAACATTTTTAGCTCCGATTGTTGTTATATGCCATACCTGAAGCCTTGTTTCTCCAGCAGACAGTGTCCAGCATGGCACATGCATTTCCCACTCCAGTGAATGCATTATGATGCTGATGTCCAGCAGGTTAAGTGTTTCACTGGACTGTATTTACCAATCATTCTTTAAAGGGAAGATCTTCTTCTTTCTGGGGTTTTCAGATGCTACATCTTATCCCATGGTTGTTGCCTATAAACTTCTCAAGAGTCCAAGAAATAATGTTTCTAGTGTGAGCAATTGTTAATGCAGACCAACAGAAATTCTGAATGTGCATAAAACACATCTTGAGCCACAGAATCTCACACTGTTCTGTCCAAACTGTTCCTGCTTGGGGGTAAATGATGGGTGCCAGTCAGAGCACACTCAAAGCAGGAGTGTGGCAAGGACAGATTGCAGGCTTAGCTTTCCCTGGGACAAGATCATTGGAAGGGCTTGAGTAAAACAGATGCTTGTGTTACACTTGTGTTTGGGTTGTGTGACACCCAATGAGGACTTCAATGGCAGCCTGGGAAATCCATTCAGTGAGAGGCTCCTCTGGGTTTTGAATGACTTGTCGCCCTGTTCTTTAAACAGTTTTTTATGCCTTCAGATGTTTACATATTTCTACTGGAGTTCTCACACACTGTTCATGTAAATAATGATTGTTTTGTATTCTTTTTCGTGGGAGGAGAGAATTAATGGACTGTTGGTTTGACCAGTGTGGTTAGAGAGGTGGCAATTTCATCCTCCAACCCACTGTCACTTTTGGAATTCTATATATTGCGAGGTCAGAAATAAAATTTCGCCTCCTTTTTGTTCTTTTGCATCTTAGAGTGCGTGAGTTATTCCGTGCCGGGGTGGGGGGGAGACAACTGACCCTCTGTCAGGATCAGCTGTGCTCCATCTCTGCTGGAGGGGGGCTGCTGTCACCCCAGGTCTGGAGGAACTATGGAGAAAGAGAAATGCAGGGCTTGGGGGAACACTAGTGATAAGGCAGAAGCAAAGACACTCTGACAGCTGGGTACCATTGACTTCCAACAGGTTGGAAGTTACATTTTATTTAGACACTTAACAGAAAGCAGGTAATTAGCACTAAGGTCATAACCCAGCAGCAATATAACATGGATCATACTTCATGTAACACTTACTGTCAGAAAAACGCTGTGTACATAAGCCCAAGAGATACCATGCATGGAGTAAGCATGAAAGATTTCTCCCCAGGTGGTGGTCCCAGGAAACACTCCAAATTCTGTCATTAAGTGATTTTTATTATTCAGTTCCCATTCTTCCTTTCCCTGTAAACAATGTGATCTGGATGTAAACCATCAGGAAATGCTATGATGGAACAGATGCTCAGGGCTGTGCAGAGGCCATGCCAAACTCTACTCCAGGGGTGGCAGGACTTGGGGCTACCCATATGGCTGCCTCTACCAGAGTGAAGGGTGCACAGGCCACACAGCTGCACTGGGCAGGACTCTTCAGTGTCCTTTTGTGGGGCACACAGTTGTGTCCAGGACAGGCACTTGCCCTCCACACCTGCTCGTTTTCCCCATGCTTGAGTAAAAACCTGTCTGTCCTGAGCAGGAGCAAGCCTCCTTGTAGGTGGGCTCTCAGTTCCCCTATAGGTTGAACTCTGCTGTGAAAGGCAGATGGACTTTAGACCCTTCTAGGGAAGCAGGGAAATCAGAAGATCTATAGCAGCTTGTTTTCTCTTTTAAATTGTACATGAAAACAAATAACTCAGTGCAGTGATATCCTTGTGGTTAATATGAGGTTAGTATCAACGCTGTATTAACTTTTTCATCTTACACTCCAACTTTCAATCTGTAGTTGATTTACTTTAATTGGCAAAACAAAGGCATAGCCCAGAGATGCTTTTGGGACTGCAGTAGGAATCAGGTAGGGACAGTGGGCTTGGTATATTATCTTCAATTTTAAAGCATTTTCTCAATTCCAGAGCTGGAAATATGTATTTTTTAAAAGTACTGATCCTGTAGTGCAGAATCCATTTTCTGCAGCAAACCTCCTTACCAGGAAACTGTGAAGTATGTCACACTTCAGATTACTTAGTGGACAATTAACCCTTGAACTTTTAGACCACTTTCTGTTGCTTCTAATATTAAGGCTCAGCCCAAGCTCATCACATGCAAACTAATTCCCATTTAACTGCTGTGGATGGTGTCCTGTACATTAACTTCCAAAATTCTTTCTGTGTCAGTCCTAGCTTATACCAGCTTTGCCTTTCCTGGATCATCCCTTCCCTTTGCTGGCACAAATGTCTGTACAACAGTGGCAGAACAGAGCAGCCACAAGAACATGATTAAAACAAAGCTTGAAAGAAAGGAAAAGAATAAAAAAGGTTTGTTTTAACAGGGATCAGTTCCTCAATCCTGTGCTTCACATTGTCAGGAGTGAGTGAAAAAAACAATACAAATGGACAGTGAAGAGCAAATGATGCATAAAAAGACCACCTAAACTATAAATGCATGGACGTGACCAGTTTCAGTCACTTGGCTTTAGACAATATGAAAATCTTCTTTAAGCCTTCAAGTATTTTTGTAGCTTTAAATGACTGGTTCTCCTCCCTCTGAAACAATCTCCAAAAATGAAGAATGACAACACTGATAGAAGAAAATGGAACCAGTTCTCTGAGTATGGAGTGAGCAGCTCTCATCTGAGTGCCCAGCCTCACTCCTGGCTCCCTGAGCTGCCCAGGAGACCCTGGAGGGCCAATACCTCATTTTATTTTCCTGATTTCTTGCAGTCTGTGGAGACTCAAGTGGGACTCTGCTCTGCTCAAAGGAGTGAGAGTTTAGAGGCTGTACCAGGTGATCCTGGGAGATGTGTGTCCTGGCTCAAACACACTTCTTGGACTGGAGTGGGTTCATTCCACTCTGAATTCCTGCCTTCAAGAGAACTCCCCAGGAGGATGAATTCTGACCTGCAGCTCAGAGGGACAGAAGAAGAAAGCTCCAGCAATGCCATCCAGCCTTTCACTCTCAACAGTCCCCCTGACGCATCATCCCCTGCCCAGATTTCTTGTGGCAGAGGGGTCAAGGATGGTGGCTCTAGGCCCACTGCAGGTACATGTTAATCTTTGGTATCTGATTTTGACTATTTGATTGGAAACATAAGGAACTACTAAGTTTCACCTGCAAAGTGTCCTGGCCAAGAGGCCCAGGTTAGCAATGCTACTGATACTGAATACAGGTGCTGTCGCTGGGAGCTGCTCCTTGAGGGTGCTGGCACCCAGGGAGCTGGGTTTTGTTCTTTCTGAGAGCTACCAGCAGAGATTCCTGCTGGCACTAGGCTATAAAACACAGCTGTGTGCTATTGCTGACCAGAGGGTGTGAGGAAAGCCCCTTCTCAAGTGTGGGGTCACACACACTTTGAGCTCACGCCCAGAGCAGGGGTGTGCAAGCAGCCCATAAACAAACTGACCTTCACCCCTGCACAGAGACCACACCAGACCCCAGGCTGCTCTCAGGCTTCTGAGCAGGGCTGTGCCTCAGACCAACTGCAAAAATGACTGCAATGTGAACCTTCTGGAGCTGCAGAGTCCTACAGCTCCAAAAGCAACATAAACTTACCAAAGGTCCCAGTCACTCTTAAAGTGTAAAGAAACAGGATAGAGATAAATGCAGGGGAAAGATAGAAATGTACTGCATGGCTGCTATTTTGGGATATGAATTTACCTTTTAATTAATAGGTAAAACAAGGTAAAATAAAAACAAGGTCTTGAAACTTAGGGAGAATCTGCACTTAGTTCTGGATCCTACTTCCTTGCTGCTCCTTTTATTTACAGACTAAGTTGCAGAAAGCTGTTGTTATTTTAGACATGAATATTTTTTCTTTGAGTGTTACTGCCTACCAGAGACTTTGATTTTTTTTTTAATGTTGGCTAATTTTGTGTTTTGAGTAGGAAGCTTCAACTTCACACCAGTTCCACACAGGCCCTTCTGCTATCCAGCAGTCTGGGCAAGATAAACCTGTAACCAAGAGATTCCTCCCTTAACCCTTATGGCTTTATCGCGATTTCACTATTGCTCGTCTTACTGTGGGCTTTGAAAAGATATGGGGCGTATCTGAAGCAGTTTAAAAATATTCAATCTTTTAAATATCTGGGATGCAGGCAAGAGTGCTTATATATCCAGCCCCCAATTTTGCTTTTGCTTTCTAACTGCTGAATGAATTAGGGAGGGCAGGGCCAGGAGAGCTGCCTGCAGTGACCTCTGCAGGGAGCGAGCTTCCTCCCACTCCTCAAAATGCACTAGCCACCTGTGCTCCCACACCAGATGCCTCCCAAATCCTCAGTCCCTGCCCAAAACATCTGTGCTGTTTGTCCTGCACCACCCTATTGCTCACAGAAGAGGGACCCCCATGGGCAGCACCCCATCTTGCCCACACTTACGGTGGAAGGGAACACCCAGGCAGCATCAAGGCAGGAAAAGTCTCTGAAAAGCAGCAGAATTAGCAATGTCTTGCATGCCAAAGCAAGTCCTAAGGCAGGCAAAGCAGCATCCAGGAAAGATAGAGGCCCACTCCCAACATCCCACCTTGTCCATCCCTCCACCTCAGCACAAGGTGGGAGGCAGTGGGCAGCTGCGCCAGCACCCTCATCCTGCTCCATGGCTCATCCATCAAGAGCAAGGAGGAGGATTAGTGCTTGGTATCAACGTGGGCATCTGCCTGCCAGGCTTGCTCTTTAAAACAGGCTGTCAAGCACAGATAGCTGTTGAATCAATATGTGCCTGGTAGCTGTTGATGCCACTTCTGCCAGCACAGGGTGGGCTGAGCCGCTGCAACCAGGAGGGATTCAGGCTCTGAGAGAGAGGATGCAGCGCTGACTCTTCAGTTCCCATATCAGATGACTGTGAGAAAGCAGTCAAACAGGAAGACTTCGCTGATGGTGTCTCTGCGTTGCTGCTGCCAGTCCCCCCTCCCAGTGCCAAACATGAATGTTTGCCAAGCACAGAAGAGACTGGATATACCATGGTTGGTCGGTTCTTTGAATGAGATGTAAAAGCAGGGGCCTCCACTACCAGCTTTGACAAATCCTGTCTACATCCTGAACAGATGATAAAAATCAGCTGACATCCAGATCGCTGTCTCCTCTTTGTCTGGGCATTCCCAGGCTGCAAACTGCTGTGGATAATAGCTGCGACCATTCATCCAGACCATGGCTGCCTACCTGTGCTGGCGTGGAGGGCCCGCTGCTCGATGGTCCCATTGCAGAGGGGATGTCTGGCTATTTGGAGCTCGTGTACTTGGTGACAGCCTTGGTGCCCTCTGAGACCGCGTGCTTGGCCAGCTCTCCTGGGAGCAGCAGGCGCACGGCCGTCTGAATCTCCCGGGACGTGATGGTGGAGCGCTTGTTGTAATGGGCCAGGCGGGAGGCTTCTCCAGCAATGCGCTCAAAGATGTCATTGACGAAGGAGTTCATGATGCCCATGGCCTTGGAGGAGATGCCAGTGTCAGGATGGACCTGCTTCAGCACCTTGTAGACATAGATGGAGTAGCTCTCCTTCCTGCTTTTGTGACGCTTTTTATCGCCCTTCTTCTGGGTCTTTGTCACCGCTTTCTTGGAGCCCTTTTTGGGAGCTGAGGTTGACTTTGCTGGCTCTGGCATCCTGAGAACTCTTTCGCTCTGTCTTGGAGCTGCTTGGAGAGAATATAAAAAAAATCAGATTATTTTCTGACCTTCTACAGAATAATTGTACTGCAAGATGAGAGAGTCTGAGTTGGAGGCAAGCTCAGAAACTGAGACAAACACCCCATGGCCCTGCGTGAGCATTTTTGAACTGCCAGCAAGAATTTCCCCAGTTTGTGTATGGCTTTTTGTTGTTTTGTTGTTTTCTCTTTAAATACTGCAACATTGGCATTGTCAAGATCTCTTGAACACAAGCCTAATTGGCACCTACTCAATAAATATGAGATGGAGCCTGAACATCTTTCCTAGAACACTGCAGTTCCAAAGAAAACACTAACTGCAGCATGGATTAAATCAAATCTTGCTGGAATGGGCCCTAGACTGTTGCAAGGTATCACTCCAGGCACCTTTACATGAGACTGGTCCAAATTATTATATGCAGTTTACAATCTCCAATAAACTCTTTTTACTTGCATGTAGATAGAAGTTTATTTTGAGGGTGCTTGCACTTCTGTGGCTATTTTTCGACACCATGTTTTCCAGTGAAATATAAAAAATAATAAGCTAGCTGGCTGAGCTACAGGAATATATGAGTATTCACAGTTGCTATCAAAAAATACCAGAGAGTAGAAAAGCTTAGAGGAGGTGGCAGGAATCACCTGGCTGAGAAACCGAAATGTGGATAGGAGTCAAAAAACAAAGTGCTTTTGGGCTACATGCTCATGGAAAAAATTATTTCCTGCTATTTGATGCTTTTTGCTTTTGAGAGAACAAGCCTTTGCTGGACAGTTTACCCCAAAGATGCCCAATCTTCCCTCTAAGTTTTTCTTCATTAGGTCACAATGTGCAGAGCCATGACCTGCAGCTGACTGCTCTCATCCAGAAGTGCAGTAACAAAAAAACAGTATATAAACCCATGAAAAAACTGTGTGCCTCCCCTACACTTCAAATTTACATGTGCTTTACTTCATGGGCCAAGGGGAATAACTGTGTTGCAACCTGGAAAATGGTTTTGTGTTTCAGAGAACACTTCAAATGCTTCCTTGAAAGACAAGGCTTCTCCAGGTTTTGCTGGAGGATAAGCTTACAGCATCACCCCAGGGCTTGGGTTTTACTGCTCTGCATCTCCTTTGAAGATGACCTAGGAATTACAGTCTGCTGGCTAAGAGAGACTAGTAGAGAAAAAAGAGCTTCAGGGCTGATGGCACATGGGAAAATGGATAGAAGTAAACAGAAGAGAGAAAGCTGGGATGTAACATATGCTCTGCACACCCTGAGTATCAGAGAAGGACCTAAACAGTGCCTGTGCCAAGGCAATGGCTGCATGCTCAGCCCTGCCTCTTCTCCTTGGGAGAGTGAGATGTCTGATTTCTCCATCTGCAATCAGAGCCAGATGCAGCAGCACTGCTGCAAACAAGTGCTCCCTGTGGGAGGAGATAACTTTGATCCTGAGGCTGGATTTATGTGCCCACTCACACCTCAGTGGGTACCAGCTCCTGCTTCCAAATCACCTCCAAGGCTCCAAATCAGCCTGTGTGATGCTGCCTCCCGCCTGCAGCGAGCACCAGGGCACCGCTGGCTCTGGCACCCACATGGTCTGGCAGCCACTGGGCAAGGGCCAGCCCTGGGCACTTCAAGTAGGGCTGTGCCCAGCTGGAAGGGCAGGCTGGCATTGCTCGGGATGCTGTGGAGCAGGGAAGAGAGGTCTGCACCACAGCCCTCCAAAACACCCTCCTGTCTAGAAGCCGACGTCAGCACTAGTGTCCTTAGAGCTGTGTTTGTGCTCCAGAAAAGCAGCTTCTTCTGCAAAGACATTATTTTTTTGAATCTGCCACCTCATGTCCTTTCTTATTTTTTTCTGGCATTCTTCTCAGTGGCAGCATTTGGAAGGACAAGTGCTGGACTGCCCCAAAAGTTCTGGACACCTTTCAAAATACCTGCCCCCTTAAACACAACATTTTCCTCCTCTGGTGAAATCACAAGTTTTCTTCATTTTTTTCCTCTATTTGGGAAGCGGCATTGGGAAAAGAAATTCCCTACTGCTCTGTTTGTAGACTTGAAAATATGCCTTTTAAATGGAAAATGATTTTTCTACAAGACGAAATAACCGCACTTGTTAATTTTTCTTTTGAGCTCATTTCCTCACTGAAAAAGACAACTGAAAAACGCAAATGAGTATTTCTTAAGCATTTTGAAAAGTACATCCTCCTAAAATAAGTATTAATTCTTAAATGCACTTCTACTACAGCTTTATAAAAACGAATAGAGAGCCCAACAGCCACCACAGTGATTTCATAGGGCTCCAGAACAGGTCACACCTACAGGACATCTCTGTCCATTTGATCAGCTAATACCCTTGGGTAGCACAGCCTGGATCTCACTCCCCTCCCATGTAGGGCTGCAATGGGGGAAGCAATGATGCTGAAATTCAGAGATCAGCACAAAAGCTTGTGCTTCTCTCCACCTGTTTCTTTGCAGCTGACTATTTAGCAGGTAAATAACATTTTTTTTGAAAACAGATTGTGTTCTTTGTGGTTTATTTGGGCAGTGCCTAGCACACAGAACCTGAGTGCATTTGCCAGGTACTAAATAAATAATGTTAATAATGGCCACCAGTATCACAAATCTTCTGTCAACAGTACAATGTGACCCACAGCAGGTGCTGCTCTGGTATAAAGACAGAACTAGTGGGATTATTCCCAAAGTGTCCTTGTGGAGAATTTATTGAGGAAAACAAAAAAGCGACCTTTAAAATAATGGTTTCTTTTTATAAAAATAGTTGCACATCTTTGTTTCCTTAGGGGAAAAAAAGAAAAAAAGAGAGAGAGAGAATTGGAGAGAGAACCTGAAGAGTTTAGTAATTATTGATTTTTATTTTGGAAGTGTTTCCAGCATAACTGATTCTCTACTGTGAGGCAGACCAAGCATTGGGTACAGGTTGCTCAGAGAGGTTGTAGGATCTCCATCCTTGGAGATACTAAAAATCTAACTGGACACAGCTCTGAGAAACCCACAGTGGCTGACCCTGCTCTGAGCATGGACTGGACTAGATGTTTGCCAGAGGCATCTCCAACCTCATCCATTCTGTGACTTTTGGAGACAAACTGGGTAGAAAACATTTTAGGAGCTGTGTTCCCTTGATTGACATCTCCCATGGGATCAGCCCAAGATTCCCTAAGAAGAGGATGTGCTCATCTCCAGGTCCAGGCCACTGAGGTCCCTGGGATGCAGGGTATGGCCATGCAAGAGAAGCACTTTCAAGCAGCACATTTGGAAAGTTTCAGGTTTTTGAGAAAAATCTCTGGGAACATGTTTTTCTTTATGGCTTGTATGCTCTGAGTTAAATCAGTTATCAGTGCTGGCAGTTTTTTCCTTCCTCAGAAAATCAACAACAAAACCAACCACAGTAATTTTTCCAGCCAGTTCCAAGCAGCAGCCTGACTGCTGCCAGAAACCAGAGCAGTACAGAGTGACAGATACATCTTCCTTTGTGTTGACACTCCTTTCTTCAGCATCATTAAAAGGAAAGTGAACGGAAAAACATATTCAAAGATACAAATCACCACAGTCTCTCAGATCTGAAATGGGAGAGGAGCCCTGCTGAGAAATCCCACGTGGAACTTGATGCTGTCTCTTATCCCCTGGCTTGATGTATCAATGGAGAGAGACAAGCAGGGACGCTCCTGCAAGATTTCTGTTCATTTTTGGCCTTGCTGCTGAGTTTGTAGGACCAGTGCCAAGCTGCTGCCAGCAGTGTGCATGGGTAACCATGGGTGGACTATGAGCTGGCCTTTTGGACCTCTCCTCATGCAGGGCTGGAAACAGCACTTGGAATTTTTTTTACTTTTTTTTTCTTTTGAAAGCTGTCCTTGCTATGATGAGTCCTGGGGCATCCACTGTATATCCCCACGCCCTTTCTGTAATTTCCTAGTCAACCATAAAAGTTGTATTTCCAGAATCAGCATTTTGTTTTTAGGAGGTTTTGGTGACCAGGTAAACATTTGTAAGAAAAACTCAAACTCTCATCTTTTGGACATCTGAAATTCTGATATTTTTTAATCTTCTGATGATCTACTTTAATCCTTGCTAGAGTAAATGAGAGCCAACAGACACCTGCTGATAATTTGTCCCCTTAAACAGGAATGTCCTGTCTGTTCTGTCCAATTATTGCCCCTTTCCTAATTTTCTCCTACTATATAAGAGAAAGAATACTTGGCTTTATTCCTGCATGCCAAGAAATACTAAATGAAATTTTCTGCTGCTTTCTGTGTAATTTTCTTTGAAACACAAAGAGTAAAAAATTAGGAAATGTTTCCACCAAAAGGAAAAGGCTTTCTAATGGATTCACCTGCTCTGAAATGCTTGTAAGACCTGGTAAATATAGTTTACAAATTACAGTGTGTCAACAAATAACTGCTATTGGAAAAGAGAATTTCTGCAAACTGCAAATCCTCTTCCTTTTATTATGTATGGCCATCTACTATTATACAAGAACTTGTTCATCTGTCAGGTGTCATTATATAGTCATATTTGAGAAAACAAACAATATTAGTGATTATTTGGTAGCAAGCTCTGCCCCAGGTATAAAGCAGATTAGAAGCATGATGAGTCATTGTGAGACACTGGCGATGTTGCCTTGTGCAAAAAACTGATAGTTGTATTTTGGTCTGAAAAGAATTTTTCCCTTGGTATGTTGTCTGGCATGTGATGATGAGGTAATACTTACTTTGAAGCGAGGAGGAGAATTTCCTAGAATAAGGTAAACTAATTTGAAATGCCTTATTTCTTCCAGTGGCGCAGGGGTGCAGCAAACAGTTTTGACATTCTAGGTTTCCTCCCAAGTAATCCAGTAACAGCACAAGATCCCATCCTCAGTTCCACATGCTCTGCTGCACTTTATATCTCTGTTCCTGTAAAATTTTCACTTAAATGGCTACCTTTCAAAGTTGGATATACACATGAAATTATCTAGTGAACACAGGACTGTGACTATAGGCTAAAATTGAAAACGACCTCTACTCACTGACAAAGAAAGAAATACTACAAGCCCAGTCCCTGACACAGACCCATCAGGCTCACATAGATCTTCAGATTTCTTTAGAACAAATACAAGCAGAACAGAGCACTGTGTCCAAGCTCTTTGACTGATACTTATCTTGCTTGTGTTAACCCATTGCTTGGGAGTTCTCTACATAATACTACAGGAATCTTTTCTGTTCTTTTCTATAATTTCAATTTATGATTTTTAGAAAGCATATTTTTAATCACCACTAACAGATGTAATTTCTTGTGCTGCTCCTGCCCAATTGCAAGTACTTCTCAGTGCTGCAGGGGTATCAATCAGAGATTTTGTATTATTACCTACAAAGTAAGGAGCAGGACTCTACATCAGAGTTCTCTGCATAGAAGATACACTGAAATTTTAAATAAAATAAAATCTTACCCATGAGTCAAGTAGAGCAATAGAGAGACAATGTTGCAAGAAGAATGATTATCAGGACACTAAATACTGCAGTCCTTATGCTGATTAAAAGAATGTCTGAAGTCAATGGGGATTTAACACGGGTCTGAAAGCACATGTACAATGTTTAGAGATGTTTAACACCAACAGCTGACATTGATTTCCACTGGAATCCAAAAAGCTCCTTACTTCACCAAAATATGACTTCATATTTTATCAAGGTTTTGTTACTGTTAATAAACAAATACTTTAAAAAGCTTTATTATTTGCTCTCTGTAAGAGTACTCATTGTGTACTTGCTTTGGAATCGCTCCGCTCTACATGTTTGAGCAAGTATCCAGTAAGTACAAAAAGGAAATGACATTTTCTATGGATACCTGTTAAATGTATGAGGGGTACACCTAGTACCAGCATCTGCTGCATTACACGCCAGTCAGCTTTCCCACAGAGTGTCAGGGTTTCAGAGAAACCTGCAGGAGTTAACTTTGATGATCCTTGTGGGTCCCTTCCAACTTGGACCATTTCATGATTCTGTATTTTCACAACCATCCTCAGGAAGCCCAACGGAGTCCCACAGAGAACGCAAGCAGGCTCACTTCCTTCCTGGTGTTTTATCAACAACTCAAAACCTCACACATAAAATGCACCATGAGCTTCCTCTCCAAGTTTTAGAATCATCAGGATTTTCTGCTTCTGCCATGAATCCTTTCCTCAAGCAATACCCTTTTCCCCCCTTCATATCCCACTTCAACTCAACTGGACCCACTGGGAGCCAACCTGTCAGCAGCAACCCTGTGAACCTATCTCCAAAACCACTGATGACTGGGGTCTGTAATACCAGTGGAAGAAAGGATATCATGGAATAGGTAAAGCACCTATGCTATTGAAAATAAAAACTGCCTTAAAAAAAAAACAAATTGCTCTGTGCTGTATCAAAAATGAAAATCACTTGCTTTTTATCCACATAATTTCAATTTCTCTGGAAAAGGAGAAGAGCACAAACTCACTATGGCTGTTATATCTAAATAACTCCTTCTACAGTGGAACCATGGTCTCTAAACTAGTAATGATAATAAGCCTGAAGAACTGCTATCACATTTAAGCAAACTATTTTTATGCATTTTATGCATTTTATACATTTTATGGAGTAATGGAGAATTATCAGAATTCTAGACTATTTTCATAAGTGCTGAAAAAGGCATCCATTAAAAATGTGCTAATTCAGCTATTCAGCCAAAAATAGGAGAGAAGCTACAGCCCAACACCTGCAGGCCGTAGGGAGAGCGTGGGTGGAAGAGACAGAAGAGGCTTCACCATGAAATGAGAGCTGCCCCGAGCTAAGGTAGGAGTTATGTGGGAACCAATGCAGACGCATGCAGCACCTCTTCCTCCTACACACCCCACACCCAGGCTTTAGCAGGTTCCTGTAACCCTTCTCCAGCACCACAGATAATTGCTGCAGCAAAAAGAATCATAAGCTGAGATTGCACCCCAAAATGTGTACTTTGGCCAAACCCCACTGACTGAGAATAACAATTTGGACATAAACCCATGCTGAAGTGAAAAGCTATGTCTAAGCTATATTAGGCTGAAGACCAGACCAAGGTCATTAAGGCTTTATGAGTGATGTGATAGGAACATCACAACGTAGTGATGTACCTATGTAGTTACCACATATTCTCAATGCCATGCATAAAATGAACCCAGCAAAACCTTCTAACAACCTTCAAGGTATCTGTATGGGTCCAAGGCATGTATGCTCAACAGACCTGGACATTACCATCACCAACTATCCCCCTACATGGGGAGAAAGTGTCAGGCAAGGGCATGATGTGTGCAGCTGTAATCAATTATGATTACATTCCTTCTAAATGGGCATTCCTTCTAAATGAGTCTTTCACTTCAATCATCACTTCCCAGTTACATTACTCACATTTCAGCAAATCCTGAAAACAGTTTCAGAAAAAATGCAATCAAAAAAGTCAGGGATATGTGAAAGCTGCTTTATAATGGTGGTAAAGCCTGGGAACACAGACTGTAAACACAGGAGGTGGGGTACCAGACAGGTATATCCAAAAGGACTGCATGCCATACCACAAGCTAAAGGACAGCAAGTGACACAGCATCTGACTTCATTGCTACAGGATACTGAAAATACTGTAATGCTGTAATGTGTGTATTAATAATTAATTTGGCATGGTAAAAGCAATTTTACTGTAAAACAGAGATATGTGACTATTACTGGAGCCTGCAGGGAAACAAAGATAAATGTCCTTCCCCAGATCTCACATCATTCAATAACTGGATTGGGAACACAATCCAAGACTACTGACACTTTTTTCTGCTGCTGCCACCAGATCACATTACCACAGGCAGAGAGTCCTCTGAGCATTAGAGGTCATCTTCTGTAGGAAACAGGAAAATGGAGAGTCTGTTAGATGGAAGGAGAGGAGAGAAGCAGGGCTGGGATAGCCAGCTCTGGCAAAGCTCCCCTGAAGAGGCAAGCTGGCTTTTCTCCAGAAACAGACAGGGACAAGCACTAAAGACAGAAGAGCTGCTGAAAGTAAAAGTAAACTCTGAAACAAGAACTGACAATAAACTGTTTTAAAATGCTCATGAATAAATTTACACTGGAGATGAAAGGGAACCTCACATCCTTACTTGGAACTGGGAGGATAAAGGCAAGGGAGAAGGAGAGAAAGACAAGGAAATCCATTTCTTCCATATTTCAAAGACAAAACTTGGTATTATAAAAATTCTAGGAAATGGCTCCAGCATAGCAAGTAACTGCTCTACATTAACCAGGCAACATTTTTCTATGGTGCTGTGCTACTGAATAATTGTTATCAAAATACACAGATGTCCTTCACTTTGTACTTCTCATTCCTTTATTCTTTTATTTATTGTTCCTTCCTTCTTTTTCTCACATCTATTACAAGTGCCAGGAGGTTCAAAGCCCCAGCAGGTCTGCTGCCACTTGGTCCTGTCTCACATGTGGTATTTGTACAGAGACTAACAAAGTACTTTGAACAGCCACAGGGTTGAAAAACTGGCAGCTCTCCAAAAACTTTAAAAGAAATGGCTGTTGAGTTAGCCCATGCCCAAATTCCACACTGCACGAATTGCTTGTGAATAGTGTTTTTATTTACCTCTAATTTGTGATAGCATGATTATTGCATGAATTTATTGTGCTAGTCACTATGCTGATGCAAGCTAAAAGACACCATCTCCTTTCCAGAGAAATCAAGGTATAATTTGGGATACACCAATATTTACATCAGGCAAGATGTAAATAAGCAGTATACTGAAGACTTGGTTGCAGCCACTAGACCAGCAGTGAAGAAAATGGGGGCTGCTGGACAAAATGACAGTGGTCCTGGATGGTCAGTAGTGCTAAGAACAATTAAATGTAAAGTTCACTTTTCAGAACCCAGAAAGGCAGAAGGTTTAAAATACCAGTGGAGTGCCGTATTAGCTGTACAAGACTATTATTTTTAACCATCCTTGGCTCCATCCTCCCACATCCACTTTCCTCCTGAGCTTTCCATGCCCTTAGTTTCTCCTTTGCTTTAGTCCAACAGACTCCCAAGCTGTTTCTTCCTCAGACAAACTGCTCACCCTTTGCTCTTCTCCCTCCCTGCTGGTGCCTCTCCCAGCACACTCCTTCCACAGAGCTCATTAGTACCTCTGCTTCCAGAAGCATATCTTTGCAGGTGAGTGCTAAATCCTTTTCTTGAGTTGTGTCCCAGTTATCAGGCAGCTGCAGTCGATAAAGGATGACTGGAGCTGGGCTGAGGACCCACAGTGCAGGAGATGAGAGAAGGGTTAATTCTGGCATGCAAGAAAGAGGAGGGTGGTACTGGAAGGTCCAGACAGCTGCAGCCTCCATCTCTTCAGGGCAGAGCTGCTGCACCTGCAGTGCATTTTAAGACAAACACATCAGGAATGAAAACAGCCTATATTTATATTAGGTATGGTCAGACAGCTCCTTCCAGACACGATCTTCTGTCTCCCATCTCGCAGAGCCACACTTGTCACTCAGTCAATTTCCAGGTCCCCCAGAGGACCTAAAGAAGACTTCTGCCTCTCTGTCAACAAGAAAGCAGCTTCCCTTCCCTATGCTTCTTTCTTTGATATTTACCAATGGTTCACTTCAGTCCTTTCAATTTTCCCTTTCCTTCCTGTTCCTTGATTCTACCTGCCTTTGTGATAGAGAAATGAAGAGACTCTCAATAAATGCTTTCCCTGGCCTCTTTTCGCACTAGGTTTTATCTTCAAATGCTGAGCTCTAGAATACCTTCCTTTCTGCCCTTCCCCTATGTCATTTCAAGAATTTTCTTCAGAAAAAAATGTCACATACCTCTTGCCCCAGCTTTCTAGCATAACTTGTGTCCTCTCTGTAACTCCCAACAACCTGGGGTGGGTTCTATTCTCCTACACTTTCTTCCATTGCCTCCTGTACACACCACCTATTGCATTGCCACCTCTGTGCTTTGTTTTCATTTCTTCAGTCTTCTCTCATGCAGTATTTTCTGCTTGACAAATGTCAGTCTACTTCATAGGAACTCTCTCCACAAGAGACAGAGTCACAGAGGTTACACAAATAGGTTATAAGGAGAGATCTGATGTGCCCAAAAGCATATCTGTCTTTCTTGACTGTGTCTAATATAGGCACTGCCTCTGACAAACTCTGCCCACTCACATCCTTGATCATTGTGGCTAAAAGCCCACAGTTTCCCCCTCAGCACACACCACCTGCAGTGATTACCTGGGGGATGGTCCTCTACCTTCAGCTGATGGATTTCAACTCTTTAGGCGACACATCTCATGTCAGAGCTATGTCCTCTGCAAATGGAAACTCTCTCATCCATGGTCCTAAGGTAAAGGTTACCTTTTAAAAAATAACACAGAAAACATTGCTGCATTGGACCACCTATGTACTTTCAAATTCAGGAAAAAAAAAAAATCCTCACCCTATTTATAAGAACTTTTAAGGCTGGTTTGAAAGGTAAAGAATTCCTACTCCAAGAGGGTCGATGAAATAATATGACAAGGGTGGTGATTAAGTCTCACCACAAAGGAAAATGTTGAGTTGATGTAGGTGGCATATAAACCCCCCACTCTCTTTATGAGTCAGGTAAGCTGCCAGAAAGCGGAGGTGGAATCCGTGGGATGGAGCTGTTTTCATTCCAGCCAGTTAGTAGTATGCTCTTTGAACAAAAAAAGTAGTTTAAATAATAAATTGTATTTTTAAAAACTGAGACTTGTATCTAAATAGCAAAATCTAACAATTGCTCTTGATCCCCAATGATGGTGTTCGTAGTCAGTGGCAGTCAAGGGAAAAAATTATTAAACAACTTTTCCCCCCACCCTCTGAGGTTAATGTAGCATTTTTGGATTATGCATCTATTCTTCCATCTCCCACCCAATGCATATGATCCTGCAGTCACAGCTCTCTCCTCTCCCTATGGCTCCAGAAAAAAGGGAAGTTGACAAGCTGAAATCCCAGTCTCACCCCACACGGAACCCTTTTCAGAGGAAGAGCTTAGCTCTGCTGAGGAGAAACCATTTCTCTTCCAATAACTGCAAAAAAGTGGCTTAACAAATGCATAAAACAAAACAATTGGGTGAAAAAAGAAAAATATATTGTGAGGTCTTATTTTGGGTCAGTCCAGCATATTCAAAGATATGGCAGTGTCCCGCACTTAAAATTTAAGTCTTATTATTTAAAAAAAAAAACAAACAAAACTCTGAAATTGAGAAATGTAAAAAGAATGTCATTAGGTCTTTGAGTTCAACGGGCTTGAAGTCCTCCTCTGGAACTGTCAGTGGGAGCACAACATCTGCTCTGTTCACAGTGCAGCCTGAGCAAGATGCTTTCTTAAGTACACATCTGAATTTAAGAAATTTCCCACATACTTAATTCTTCAGTCTACCCAATATATGTTTGAGGATGGGTAGGAACAGTGTACTTCAGATGCTATGAAAGGGATGAAATAGGATCAGACTATTAGCATGAGTAATTTCTTGTTTTCAGGTCGAGAGTGAAAGACATGGGATGGAAATATATGTAAGTATATATATATATACACACACAAGTAAAATACACATTAATGTAAGGGAGTAAAATATATGTAAATGTAAGGGAGGAAAAGGACAGTGACCAAAGGAACAGCTTGGAGAAGAAATGTCAAGAGGAAGGCAGAGTTAGGCAGTGGACAGAAGTGAGATGTCAGAAAGGAGAGAGAAGGAGACGGTAAACAGAATGACACAGAAGGGAAAAAAAGAGGTGTAAGAAGAAGATATATGAAAGGGAACAAAAATGAGACAAAAGACATGAGTGGACAAAAAATAGAGAGAGGAGGAAGGTAAAGTAATGAGCACAATGTTTGGTAAGGCAGAAATACTTAAGTATCAATAAGACAAAGAAAAGAGAAATTCGTAAGATGGGTCACATGAAGAAAAAAAGACCTTGCGCAGCAGAGAAAATGAGCAGCAGGAAAAAAAAAAATCACCTGCTAGCACAGCACTGCTCAGAGTCACGGGTGAGAGGTGCTGCTGTCCCAACAAGGGACAGAGGCAAACCCTAGGAAGTGACAGGCTAACCCCAAGGAGAACAAAGGATGACACTGGGAGAAGATAATGATATCCTTGTACTAGGTTGCTGCCTTTTGTCTGAAACAGAAATCACAAAGGTCATTGAAATTGCTGCTTAAATCTTACATCTGATACTTGAAAAAAACCTCTTTTCCAATACAATCATTCTTCCTTCTCTCTCAACACTGGATTAAATTAATTACTGTACACACTACAGTTGTACCTCCCTGCTGGGAAAGTAGACCCCAGACACCATTCTGCTCAAAGCAGACCTTCGTCTCTGGCTTCCTTTACCTATAGAGGCTTCTGCAGAAATCTTTCTGTAGACAAAGGTAAATTTCCTGCAGCTCCAAAATCACGAAGATGGATTTGGCTATCATTAGTAAAATTAAGAAAGAAAGAGGAAGGAAACAGGGGTAAGCATTCAGGAAAAAAAGCTTTTTTTTTTTTTTTAATTAGAATTAGGAAACTTGCCCAGTAGAGAGGGAAAGAAATTGCTGCCTGTAAATAAACTGCCACTCCTTTCAACACCAAATAATAGGAACAAGAGGGAGTGTGTGGGAAGTACATTCATATTATCAAATTCTTTCTGATATTAACCTGTTCAATGTAATGAAAACATAATCAGGAAAATAACATATTGTAACACAAATACTATGGAGGCTATAGAGAAAAAACGGCAGGAAGATCAGTGCTCCCAGGGTAGCTCCAGTCTGAGAAACCAGAGCTTTATTAGTAGTAACAGGAGCAGCATATGGAGATGAATGAAACCATGTTTGTAAATGTGATATGCAATTGCACACTCTCATTTGGCTTTCTTTTTTCACGATCTGACTCAGCCTCCACACTCCCCCATCTTTTGATTCATAAATTCTTGATATCAAAAAATGAAAGAGTTACAAAGCCGGCATGCAAAGGGCAAGAGATGACGAGAAATACAAGGATGCCGGTGAGCACAGAACGTGCCATCAATACCACCCTGCAAAGGGACAAATCTGCTGGAGATAAGCAGTGGAGACAGGGCCACTCTCTCCAGGGGCTGGCTGGAGGACACCGAGCAGCAAACCACAGCTCATCTCCATTGCGCTAGAGGCGCATGCTGAGGTAGACAAATCTATTACAAAATTGTGTAATATTGCTTATGTTGCACAGCAGCCACTCAGTTAGGCAGCCCCTGCATCCCAAACCTGCGAGACTGGAGGTGAGAGGAATGAGAAATAAAAGGGTTTCCCTATGGCATATACTCCCTGCATTTTTTAAGCTATGGAAAAAAGATCAGGGTTAACCACAAGCAACACAAAACACAAAAAACAGCGCATGAGCAATGGTGTACAGCCCTATACACTTACTAAATAATTAACAACCTCACAGAGTGTTGACACAGCGGGGGTCTGTACACAGGACAGTCCCTCCCTTCCCCGAGGGCCCGGGCTCCTCAGCATGTGCGCGCTCGGGCTGCAGACGGCCCGCCCGGCCGCGGCACCGCGGGCAGAGCCCGGCCGCGGCCCCCAGCCCTGCCACGGCCCGGGCTTCGCCTTCAGCCCCCGGTTAGCCGGAGCGCACTGAGCCCCGGCGATACGATTCCTACGACCGCAGCAAAGCAGTGGCAAGGCTGACACACTTCGGTGCATTCGCCAAGCCCGGAGAAGGACGAAGCCCCGACTCGGCGGGGCTCAGGGTCGAGCACAAGGCAGGTCAGGGCACCCCGCACCGCGGCACAGCGGTGCGGCAGCTCGCACGTTCGGGCAGCGCACCCCGCTGCGGACACTGCGGCGAGCGGCGCCCGCCGCTGCCGCACCGCGGGCAGCCAGCGCAGGGGAGGGTCTTGCCTGCTGGGCGTCTGGGCTCCTCCGCGGGCGAGCTCCAGGCGCCGCCGTGCCGCGGGGCAGGTGCGCGCGGCGGGGCTGGGGGGCCGCTCGCTGCCGCTCCGCGCAGATCCGGCGGCCGCTGCGCCGGGTGGGCCGCGGGACAGGGACCCGCCTCCGGTCCCGACCAGGCTGAGACCGGCCGGGCGCCTCGCTGTGCGCCGCTGCTGCTGCTGCTGCTGCTGGCCGGGCCGTGCCGCACCGCCCATAGCCCGCCCGCCGGCTCCGCCCGCCCCCGCCTCTGCGGGCTCCCGCCGCGGGGCCGCCGGGGGCGGGGCGCGCGGCGCGGCCCCGGCGAGCGGCTCGGGCGCTGCGGCGGCGGCGGCTGCGCGGGGCGCTCGGCACGGCCGCGGCGGCGGACGGGCACCTGCTGCCGCCTCGCCCGCAGCGGCGCCGCGCTTTGTCCGGGCGGAGCGGGCGCGCCCGGCCCGGCCCGGCTCAGCACAGCGGCCGGCGGCTCTCGGGGCGTCGCCTGGCTCCGGCGGCCTGGGCACGGCGGGGAGCGTGAATGAGAGTTTGCTCCGATTTCCGAGCAGGGTGAGTGCCTCGCCGGCCGTATTGGAGGAATAATAATAATCATAATAATAATAATTTTCTGGGGTGTCCACACCTTTTTGTACTAGCCCGGTGCCACCTCCCTGGGGCAGGGTTGCATACGGGGCGCGGTGTCTCTCGCCACCCTCGGACGCGGAGCCTGGGAAGGGGATTGCTGTCCTTTGGTCCGTCCGTTCCCTTTTGTTTGGCTCTCCCGGGCCGGGGGAAGGGGCGGACCGGGAGGTTGCGGGGAGCCGGCGGAGGTGCCGGCCGGTGGCCCGGCTGTCCGGGCGGTTGCGGCGGAGGGACGCTGTCCCCGTGCGCGCGGGGGGTGTCCGGCCGCTCCCTCCTCGCTTCCCGGCGGAGCAGCGGCCCTTTCTCCTCCCCGCGCCCCTCCGGCACGGAGGAGCCGCCCTGAGCTGCGGGGACAGGCGGTGGCATCGCCGCCACCAGCCAGAAGGCACCGGCTGTAGTAAACACAGCGCATGGGGCGGCGGTGAACCCGGTAAAGGTCACATCCTTGTGTGCACACGCAGCCCGACCTCTCTGGGCTCCCTGGCCGTTGTCCCGGGGCCGGTGTGGCGGCTGGCGGTGCCGAGCCGCGCTCCGGCCGGTGGCTGTGCCCGGCGGTGATCCCCGGCTGCGTGCCGGGATCTCCCTTGGCGAGAGCGGCGGTGCGAGCTGCGTCACACCCTCCTTCACCTCCTCCCGCCCCCGGCCGGGCTGGCAGCTGCGTGCCATCCGATTTAGCAGTGAGAGCTGGGAATGCGGGCTCTGCTGTGAGGTTTGATTCCTGAGCGGTAGCTGTGTCTAGCCGAGTTCAGGGCTAGGCACACGTTCATGTTAAATAGCAGCCAGCAATGTACTGATTTTTCAGAGCTTGCAGTGTCTGGATGCATCTTGGTGTGGAGCAATGAGGCACGGGAGTGCTGGAGCAGTAGAAGCAGTGGAATGCTGCTGGAGAGCTTACTCGCAAGGACACAGAGAGGATGGGATGGTAAACGGCTGTTTTGCAATTCAGGCTGTCAGCCTGGACTCCTGCAGACAGGTCAATAGGTATGCATAGATTTTGTGGCCTTCTGTGTCCTCCTGTGGGTCATCGCTGGGCTTGTGTGCACAAATGGGAAATGACAGCTTTTTGTCATGATTTTGTGTCCTGCCTTGTTGCTGTAGCTCAGAAGTTTTAGATTAGTAGATGTGGTACTGTTAAGCTTGTGTGATTATGGAATGAATGATGGACAAGTTCTCGGTATCATATTTCCAGTGATGGTTGAGATGTGAGTGGGGAGAGGAAATATTTAATAAAGTGGGGCTCTCAGGTCTCTGTGCTTTATCTGAAAGATCCTGCCTTTACTTTTAACATGTGATAAATAATTTCATTCCACAGAATTAGAAGCTTGAGTTTAACTACTTTTTTTAATGCCATGTTTAGTTATCAAATACCATATCTAATTGTTCAGAAAGGGAAGGCTTTTTTTAGTCCTAGTCTGTGTTCTTTAGAAGCTGATAGTTAAGCTTCTAGCTCTGAAACTGATAAAATACAGAATTGTTGTTATGGTACTGAATTGCGCAAAATTCCATGGAAGCCTGAGTTATGTTTCACTATTTTTCACATGGTACCACAAGAATGTTTGGCTCATCCCTCTGCCCTAATAAAGGTGGTTTTGGGTTGAGATGCCAGACTGAACTGAAATGAGCCATGTCGTGCATCCTGCTCTGCAGGTAAGCTCTTGGAGCTGGTTTCGGATGGTGATAGGTGGGACTAACCTAAGTTCAAGTATCAGACTGATAGGTTTGGTTTTGGTTTTGTTTCTCATTTAACTGTGGCACTACTGAGATGTGATCTGCTCAGCATGTCCTTGGTCAGGGGGTGGCTCTCAAGCAGCCTGGAGCTGGCTGCTGCTGTTGGATGTGTGTGTGCTACTCCTTGGCATGGTACAGCTTCTGCTCTGGGTGAAGGCATCACCCAGGCTTTGCCCTCCTGCCTGATGCCTGCCAGCATCGCTGTGTCCTGGTGACCTGACATCAGTACCTGGGGCGGCGAGGAATTAAGGGCAGGAGCTGGGAAAACCCTGTCCTGGCTCTGCTTTTTCATGGAACCCGGTTTCAAAGAGACTGGTAGAAGGGAGAAATGAGGAGGCAAAATCAGGGGGCTGACTGGCAGCCCTGCTGTCTTTCCAGCTGGAAACTAATTCCCAGTGATTTACAGCAGAAACTCTTCCCTGCCCTTACCCGTTTTCTTCCCGTGAGTGATATTGAAACTTCTATTCTATTATAGGATTAGAAGTTCATTATAAAAATGAATGGCTGGAGCAGTATTACATGCCAAAGAAATTCAGTGGTGTTTGAGACCTGGGGGGAAAAACCCCGGCTGCAAGACTTTATTTTGGCAAGGGAACCCTTTCAACGTCTGAGAAGTGATTAGCACTGCTGTTAAAGGTCAGGTATAGGTACTGTGTGTGAAACATACATGTGGTGCTATGTATCTGTGGTATTTCTTCAGCATCATTTTGGTACTTGAGTGTTCAGTCCTTGGTACAGAGACTTCAAAACTAGGGAGAGGCATTAGCTGTTTAATCTCCAAAGTGATGACTGATCTGTTGGAAGAATAGCAAAGATCCCATTTCTCCTTATTTTGTCTGCTGAACATTCACGTTTTATTTTTTGACTGTATCACCACCAAATGTATAGGGACTCTTGAACACCAGTCTCTGTTTAGTATAACATATGGTCCCATTAACAATTTTATAGTGAATAATTTTTTATTTAAGCAATAATAGATCACATTTCCTGATGTTTTGTTTTTTATAGGTCTGGGTAATAAATACTCTTCAGGAAGACTTGAGTCAAGGGCAACATATACCTCACTGATTTTTTTGGGTTAAAGTTGTGTAGCTATTCAATGGTTTGTCGCGGACTCTTCCTCCCTGTCTTACCCCCCTCTATATTAAATGAATACAGTATTTATCAGGCTTAGTGGCAATGCTCCCTAATTTCAAAGTCCTGAAAGCCCTGACTATAACTAAAATACCCCAGTATTGTGTTCAGAGAATTCTGTCATCCTGAATTGGAGGCTCTCTTGTCCAAACCTGTGTCAGGCCCAAATAAAGTATGCAATTTTCTAGTTTTATCCTTTAGCACTGTTTCTATTTCTTTCCTACGCAGACTTTTGCAGCTAAAGAATATCTGCATGGCAGCATCCGTGCTAGGAGGAGAGATCACTTTCTCTAATGTGTTATTTTTATGACACAGAATTTGATCAGAGGGAAAGCTTTGGACAGTAAGTGCTTAATCAGGGTTTTTTCAAAACAGATTTTCTCTCTGCCCACTGCCCTTAACCTGTCAGGTTAATCCATGAAATAATCTGTGCACAGAAATACAGACAACAAATGTAGTGCTCATTAATGTTGGGGGCTTTGAGGTTTTTATCTGTTTTGTTCTTTGAAGTTTCTGAACATGCAAGTTTCCTTTTTGCACCCTGTGTTCATTGCCGTTGCGATAGGACACACAAACCAAAGAAATGAGGCCTTTTCCTACAGGTCAGAATTTACTAAAAGAGTTATAGTTTAGTTGTGAATTCCACTTAAAATTTAATGACTTAGTGCTGCCTTTTGTTATGACATAAGAAAACTGAAGTAAAGAGTCTTTGAAGTTACTTCAGACTTCATGAATATTAACAGGCTCTGCAGTCTTCAGAGAGAGTAGGTTCTGGATGTTTTTCTTCACCTTAATAGTATGGTTTCATTTGCACAGTAAATCTTGTCTTGACTAAACTGAAAGAGCAGTTATCAGATGCAAATCAGAAATGCTGTATTTGTGGGTGGGAGCACTCTTGCTGTGTTTCCCCTTCTCTCTTCAACACCCAATCCTTTCTCCTGGTACATGCTCTGGGAGCATTAAATTTAATTCCATGGCTTACAAGACCAGATCTTCAGAGGTGCTTAAATGATTGAAGATTTTTTGCTTCTGAGGATAATGGAAGATATAGATTCACAGCTTATTCACTTGCATTGAAAAAATCCTTTCTATTTGTATCCTGGGTCACTATATATGTTTAATATTTGCTTGTGTTAATGAGGAAAAAGGCCCCACAAGAAGTTCTCTAAACATGCCTTGAGAATACTCAAAATTTTCTCCAAGTTTAAAAACTAACCCGCATTTTAATAAAAACTGAAATTCTGTTTAGTTGCAGAATAAATCCCAGATTAATGCAGAAAGCTTTCTGTGATGGTCCATAAAGAACACTCCACCTATAGATACACGTTAGATGAAGTTTGATGTATTATTTTAAAACTTATTCCAGGTGTCTCATCAGTAATTAAAGATAATTCATCTTTTTATTTTGCAGCATCATGGAATGACTGAGGTTAGAAGGGACCTCTGGGGATACCAGATCCAGCCCTTGGCTCAAGCAGAGCCAGCTAAAGCAGGTTGCTCAGGGACAAGCCCAGATGGCTTTTGAGTATCTCCAAGGATGGAGACTCCTTAACCTTCCTGGACAGCCTGAGCAAATTCTCAGTTAAAAAACCCCACAGTAAAAAAAGTGTTTCCTGATGTTCAGAGAGAACTTCCTTTGTTTCAGTTACCTCTGCCTGGGCACCACTGAGCAGAGCCCAGCTCTGTCACCTCTGCACATTCCCTTCAGCTTTTTTTTATACCTTTATAAAATCCTCCCCTTGAGCCTTTTCTTCTTCAAGCTGAACAGTCCCAGCTCTCCCAGCCTCTCCTCACAGGAGAGATGCTCCAGTCCCTTTGCTGGACTATCTCCATTATGTTATGTGTCTCCTGTGCTGGGGCCCTCAGAACTGGGCACAGTGCGACAGTTGTGGCCTCATGTTTCCCAGCGTGCTTTAAAAATAAGAAACTTCTAAAGTAAATCGTGCAATTTTTTTTTTTTTTTTGGATGCAGGTTCAAGAGGTCACTTTGGTGCTGTAAATCACTGATGCAGCTTCTGAGTACTGCTGCCCTTCCATAGGAGCTAATGTTCCTTGTTTAAAACACATCAGCATTTTTCTGATCCCAGCAGTGCAGGCTTTGACAGCTCTTTTGACCTGTGATTAAGGGATTTATGACTAGGTTTGCTGGCTGCACATGCCTCACAAGTGTAAGCATTGGATGCTGAGTCACATGGGGACATGTGTTTTTGGGGTGTGTTGGTGCAGACTCCTGTCTGAAACAGAGCTCACTGCAGCATATAATGAGCGTGTGCTTACATTTGTGAGGGCACATTCCTGCTGTGGGCTGGTTTGGTTCTCCAGCAGCCGCCCTCCTACTCTGCTGGGGCTGACCTGCCCGGCCCTGGGCACTTCTGCATAGCTGCATTTCCCCGGAGATGAGCCTGGAGGGGAGCAGCTGTCCGGAGAATAAACCCAGGGAACTTTGGATGCTGTGTGCATATATGCGTAATTCTGTAGTTGATGTTAAATACAGAATTTGTAAACAGGGGCATTATTTTTAGGTCAACAGGGTTTCTATTTTTAGGTGAACACTTCTAGGTGGAGAATAAAGATATCGGTGTAATGCTGCTACTGCTGGCCATGGACAGGCGGGAGAGAGAAGAACAAGAAAAACGCATAAAGCATGAAATATCACTTTATCCTTGGGTTTTGCATGAAACTCCTTGAGAGGGGATGTTCAGTTCTTTATCATTAAGTGTCCCCTCCTGTTAATGTTAGTATGTGTGGTTGGTTAGGGTAGGATTTTTTTTTTTGAAGGTTCTTAAAGAATATAGCAAAATCATGTGGAAAAAGCAGTTGGGAGTTGCTTGCCTTCTCTATGTCCAAAAAAAATGGTTAATACGCACCTTTCACATTTTCTTAGTATCCCCCAAAAAGTAGCTTCACAACATGAGAGGTCTGTACTTACCTTAGTTGGAAAGAACAGAACCACACTTGGGGCTGGGCTGATGCATGCAATTAGTGACTGAGTGCAGTTAGTTTCCAGCTGCTAAAACTGTCCTACCAGGTCTCTTGACAGGACTAGCAGCAGTTTGTATTGGTATCTAGCATTACTAATGCTTGGCATTTTACCATGTTGTAAAAGCCACTTCTTCTTTCAATATTCATGTCAGGTATCAGGGTTACTGGCATACGGAACACATAAAATTCATGGTTTGGAAACTGACCAATATTCAGAGATCCAAAATTAGTACCAGGTTTTTCAGTGAAGGATACACAAGCATCTTTAGATGCTCTCAAGTCAGGGTTTAATTCACAAACTAAAATATATCATGAATTTAAATTTTGAGAACTGACTTTTTACGTTAGAAATGTGTATGAAAAAGCTGACTTCTTAAGAGAATTTTAGTTTTAGAGGTACCTTCAGAAAAAAGTCCTGCAGCTTCTCACTATGTATTTTACTACCTGAGGCTCCACATTCCTTCTACATTTGGAAAATGGTTTACTTGTTTTTCTTTCTTTCTCTCTAGATCTCTTCTCTGCATTCCCAGGGGTGCACAATAACTGCTTTAAGATACCTTGCTGCACTTCTCAAGGTCAAAAGTGCGTTGTAATTCCTGGGGAAGTGTCACAGGGCTACAGAGAGGTGTGTGGATTTCTAACTGTCAGCAGTTTTTCAGGAGTGTCATAGCCATAGGGGTGGGGAAACATAAGGTGTTTGGAGAAGGATCTCTTAAAATGTGGGCATTTTTTGGACTTCACATTGAGTAGTGCCTGCAGCTTTGTTTTAAGCCTGATGAAGATACCTTTTTTTTTCCATGTTGTTTTTCAGAGCCAGGTGATGTCTGTAGCTGTACAGCTTCAGGGACCCACCTAGTTATGTTAGGACCGATGAAGATGTCCAAACCCTGTAATTTACTGTAATTTGCTCCAGATCAGAATACAGGGAACTGTGTGGCTTTGTGCTTTGGGTAAAGCTGCTTCCGTTGACACTTCCATAGTAGTGGGACCACTACCAGTATCAGACTTTGTTCCAGGGATAACCCAGAAAATGGATGAGTTTATGAATTGTCTGGAGAGAATGGGATGTCCAATTTGAGCCTTAGAGATCTTAGCAGTAGAGACCAGTCTGAAAATACCTATAACCCCATTCTGGGAGTGCAGGGAACTGGGAGTGCAGGGAGCCTGGGCTCTTGAGTGTTTTGTGAAATGCACAAATATTGCAACGAGAAACTGGGTTGGAACAGGAGAAAACAATAGCATTTTAAGCACCTAAAGATGAAATGCTATGTACCTTCAATGTACACAATGCTGTGTACCTTACAATGTGTAACACTTGCTGTTACATGGCCCTTGATGAACACGACCTTTACCTGAATGAAATCAAGTGCAAGATGATCTGTAATCCAGATCCTATCTCTGAACTCATTTTTGTGTTAGGGGCTTTCTTCATCTTCTCTCTTGCTCACCTTTTCCCTTGTGTGACAGGGAGTAGTGCCAAAGGAGTTGCCTTCATGGACTTTTCTGTCTTTTGCTGAGATCTTTGATACCCAGCAGCTGCTATCCTGTTTGTGTGGAGCAAATACAGCTGTGAAGTGTGGAACTTGGGAGCAGCAAAACATCCAAAGCATCCTCATGAGACTTACACTAGGGTGTCTTTGTACTGGTGAGATCATCAGATAATAGTAAAAACCATCTCTGTAGACTGCTGAGTCTTGCATCGCCCTGCAAGGATTGTGTCGTTGGAAGGAGCAGGAAAAAGGGCAATCTGTCTGAATATATTCTTTATGTAGCCTGACTTTTCAAAGCATTAAACCACTTGCAGGTGTTTTTACAGTTAGATTAAGTTTATAATTCTTTGCACTTCTGCGGTGCTTTTATCCAATATCTCACACTCCTTTAAAAGTTAATCTATAAAGTAACCCAGAAGACACCTCCAAGTGTCCGAGATCAATTTTTGTACAAAAATGTAGTGTGACTGGGTTTTGTGTAAAACCCTGCATGGTCTCAGCAGCTCTGTGGGATCACCTGTGGTTGTGCAGTGAGGAATGCCCTTCCCAGCAAGCCGTGAACACTGTGGTTGGACACGTTGATCCTTTGAGAGAACTGCCAGCTGCTACAAGGTGCTGTCCTTGCAAGATTTTCTTCACATACAAGAACTTCCTGGAAACTTGCAATAAATAAAACTAATGTCAAGAGTTTTCAAAACACTGCAGAAATGAGAACTCTTTTCTCTTCCAGATTATCTAGAATAATAAGCAAGCCTTTTTTCTCTTTAGAAGAAATGTTCTGAAAACATTCTGAGAACAAAAGCTTTTGATACTTAAGAAGGGTCTCAGCCTATTTTGAAAAACTTTATCTTCCCTCCCTGGCTGAGTTGCATTATAGGACTGATGATTGTACCTGCATTCAGCAGCTCTTTTTACTTTCAGTCATGGGAATAACCAGCCAAGGTGGGATAGTTCTGACTTTGACAGAAAATATATTAGGTAATATTTTTACAGCAAATACACATTTTGTAAAGCTACTTCTGCTTCTTTCTTGTTTCTTCCAGTAGCAATTCTTCTCCAGTTTGAGGGCTGTGCCAACAAAGATTCCCTCTAATGCTGAATCAGTTATCCCTCTTGAAAATAAATGAAGCACAAATACCGTTTTTTGGAATGTTTTACAGGAGGAATGTGGAGCTGACTTTGTTAGCAGTTTGAATTTGTTTGGTCCTTTGGTGCTTTGAAAGCTCTGGCCCTTGCAGTTCTCTGTTAAAGGAGAGTAAAGGACAGTGTATATATGCTTTTTGAGTACAAAACAATGGCTGACATTTTCAGTCTGGTTTTCCTGGTGCAGTGCAAGCCTGGCTGTGTCCAATGTCCACTTTGAGTTTTACTTGGATGGTTACAGCTAACCTGGTTTGAGACACTACAGGGATCTATTCAAAACTCATTTTGTGTTTTGTTGTTAATACTTCAAAATTGCATAAATATTTTTTTTCTTTAGCAGTAAGCTCTAAGTATTAAGCTGTTGTCTGTGACTCATTAGTCTGTTGTTGGTGACAGTTAAATAATGGAAAATCCTTCCATGCAGTTTATATTCCTTATTGTCTGAAGCAAACTACAGCTGTTTGTTTTACCCTGAAGGAGGCTTTCTTCTCATCTGGCGAAAAGTTCATAATAACATCTGAGAGCTAATATGAAAGTACAGCAGACCTCATTCATTGAACAAAATATTTCATGTGCATATTTAATTGTTGAACATTTGTGTTAGATGAGTTTTGAAAACACGGCATAGACTGACACAAAAAACAGTGTCTGTTTCCTTGGGTTTTTTTACTACTTCTTCTCATTTCAAAAGCTCCAGCAGAACTAAGTGTTGGTAGTTATACAGAGTGATGTTTTCTAGAACTTTTTTAATCAGTAATTCAGTTGCTATGAGTTAATACTGCATTAATGTAAAAGTCAGAAGAAAAGTCAGTTAAAGACCCATATACTTACTGGAAACACTATGAAGGGGTTTGACCCTGAAGATGACTAAACAACCACAGATAGCTCATTATCTGAAATCAGACGTGGGGAACTGTGTTTAGGAAACAGATGCATTGCTGATGTTTCTGAACCACAGAGGAAGCACCAGACACGAGCTCTTGAGGTAGATTAGCTACAAGCGTGCAGGTTTTCTTTAATACGAGTTGATAATTGGGACAGCTTATTTTTATTTTTAAATAAGGACTTACTAGTGGATTCAACTTTTACTCTAAAAGTTGTTTTGAAAAATGCACTCATAATAATAATGCACATAACAATGTGGTTGTAGTCCAGTGTGCACCCTTGCGTAAGAATGCCAGTATGAAGTGGTTGGACCTCTTCTGCATGTTTGTTAACTATACACCAAACCCAAAGACTTTTTTTATGTACATATGTGAGCTCTTGGTCAAAGTTCTTAGTGCTGGCTTTATAGAAATCAAACCCAGCTTTCTGATCCCAGTGTCAGTTGTGATCCCTGGGCACTCTGAAACCTTCACACTTACTAGGAAACAATCTTCTAATATGGAAAAACTTGCTTTTAAGTCTCTGGGTTGTGTGCCTCCCTCTTCTGAAGGAAGGGTTTTAGTAAGGAGAGGTTTTTATTTTGTAATACATCTTTTGAAAAGCCTGATGCCTCTGGTATGCTGTGGGGCATCAAAGTTGAGTGCAGCAATTAAAAGCTAGAACGGTCCCTGATTAAAACTGCTGTTTAGTTTCTGAAACTTTTGTATTATCCAACAAATAGAATGGCTTGGCAGGGGTGTCCATAGGAGTTGAACTATCCCTTCATTGTGTATTTACAGCTTTTCTTTTCACCCTAAAGACAGCCAGTCCCTGTTATTCATCAGCTCTTCTTCCAAGACTGAGGTGTTGTTTAGAGCAGACTCCCATTTCCAGCCATCCAAGTCCCTGCTCAAGTTTAGTCTGTCTGTCTAGATCCTACAGCTGGATGGAGGCTCCAGATGTCTACAACAAAGAAACCCAAAGATACCATCTTTCTTTTCCTTTTTCTTTCCCTTCACCAAATTTGATGTTTTGTAACTTGCTTTTGGGCATTTTTTGCTCTGGAGATCCCTAAAATATTCAAGAATAATATGGTGTAGCTTTTACTTTTTTTTTTTTTTTTTAACTTTTATGCCAACCACGTAAGCAAATCAGAGGCTAGTGGGAGCTAAGTACTAGCTGGTGGTTCCATCATATTCTGCAATCTTGAGTGTACTTGTGACATTAATGCAAACAGTCTCAGAATTCCAAGTTTCCATGACTTTGAGAGATGGTATCTGTTAAAACATTTGTGTAGTATAAACAAAATGCTTGATATCCCTATACTGGAATTTGAGACTGACTTGTAATTCAACTTTTGGGATTCTTCTTGAAAAGTGAAATCTATGGTTTAGGTTTTAAAATTCCAAGATGGTGAATATTATTTGAGTAATTTGGAATAAGTTAAAGCTGTAGGAAATCCCAGTTAAGAAACTGACAGAAGTGTCAAAAATATCACTCTGCCTTCCTTTTTATCCATCCCCACATTCTTTAGAGAATTTTCGTGAGGTCTTTGGAGGTCTGTGTGTGGTCTCTGGGGCTTCAGCTGGTGACGTGACCTCTCAGTTTTAAAATGAGGCACCACTGGCTTCTTTTGTAGTAGTGGTTGGATAAAGAAAGGTGAGATCTCTCCAGAAATGTCCTTTGCGGACTGAGGAAGCTTTGAAATGGGCGCAGCTGAAATGGTTTTATGGTGGCAGGTGGGTGGATGGCTATGGCAAGGGCTATGGCTCCCTCCTCCTTGTTTCCCCACTCCAGACACTTGGGAAGACACTCTGTGTGTGCCTGGCTCTCTGCCTCAGAGGACTTTGACCTTTGGACCTTTTTTGTTGCCAACTGAAGTGTCAGCATGGCATAAATAAGTGAGATCAAGGAGCGTAATTCTGGCCCTCATCCCAGCCTTAGAGGCAGACGTAAATGTCATCCTCTAGCTGGCTTTTAACTTGTTTGGTCTGATTGAAATGATGACTGATATAATCGTATTTCTTCTCTCTTGGTTTCTTCACTTTGTTACTAAACTCTCTCCTGCTATCTTTGTGTTAATTTAAATCTATTTTGAGTCTGAAGGCTCAACATGTGCCAGGTTGCTATTTGCTGTCATTGGCTTTGGATTATTTTAGCAGCCTGACAGGCTTTGCGTTCTATCTGTGACATTTTGAGACAAGAAAGTACTGGGGTTTTTTATAATAGAGCATGCAGAAAGTATGGTAATTTAGACTGCTTTTACAGGCTTGGTTAATAAACCAAAAAGTTGATCCATGAAGTGCAGACACCATTGGATTCATGTGTTATTCCATATTTGGGATCAAATGGCATATCTGGCAGATATTTTTTTTCCTTTTCCATGTGTTCAATGCATCTCATGTTGAAACCTGGTGGAAAACTTGCTAGTACCGCTGTTTCAAGAAAGGAGCTGGTTCTCTTGGGAGAAATGCCACTTATCCTAAGTGTATACTTTGGTGATGCTAACAGCAGGCTTCCCCTTTGCAGAGAAGTGGAGCTGGGTTTGTTGATATGCCCTGCTTTATTTAAAGACATGCTCTAAGATAATGTTGTTTCAGTTGTTTCAAGCAGCTTCAGAAATGTAGTTGTTAACTCCTGTGCATAACTTTCTGTCATCTGCAGTTATGAGACAATAGAATATAAGAGGCACCATTAAAACGTTAATTTTTTACAGATATGACCAAGATAGTATGAACTGGGCAAGCTTATGGTAATTACCTCAGCTGTTTGGTTTATTGTTAGGAAGAGGCTTTGTATCTTCCTTACAGGCTTACATAAAGCAGAATTTCTGTGTTTCATTGAAATTATGGAAACTTTGCTTTAGTTTTCCTTGGCTCTATTCTTGCTTTAAGGAGGCCTCAAAACTGCTCATAGAATGTCGCCGTGCATCTCCATTTTTGTCTCTGTTCCTGTGGCAGCCATGTGTGTGCCAGGCTGCTGAAGGTGGGGAGCTGAGCTGCCCTGTGTGTGTGTGTGTGTGTGCAGATGAGTGGATTATGATTGCTGGCTGGAGCTCGTTTTCAGCAGTGTTGAGTGTCTTGAGTGATGAGTTATTTTGGTTTCGTTCACAAAATGAAATAGGTTTTGTCAACTAATAAAATTTGGGAGAAAATGCAAGAATACATGGGAAACTTGAGTAATGTCTTTTTTTTTTTTTTTTTTTTTTCCTTTCCTTCCCTCCCTTCTCCATCATTCTTTCCAAGGTTATTCTACTTCCTCATAGGCTATGGTCCCCATCTGTAACTATTGGTGGGGTGAGGAGATGTACTTTGCTCAGCCTTACCTTCATACTTCTCCATCACTTCATCACTTGCCTGTTTAACTCTCACTGCTGCTAAGCATGTATGGCAGCCTTGTCCTGGGCTGGACTGGTGTCCATCTTCAATCCTCTTCTTACAGCAGTTAGTGGTATCACCCAAATTGGCTTTTTTTGACAGCAGTTGATACTACAGGCAGAGATTTTTGGGGAAGAGCGTGGAGGAAATACCCAGACAGCTGCTTCTTGGAAGAATCAGATTTAATAGCAAAGATTTCTAATGAGTTTTGCTGTCCAAACCCTGTTAAAATCAACATGTGAAATGAAAGATCTGCAGTTATGCCAGAAGACCTGAGCGTTTTACTGAACAAAAGTCCTTGCAGGATTGTGGTTCTATTCCTCAGGGATCTTGTTTCTCACAGGACTGTACCCTCTGCTCCCTGGTATGGCTATACTAGCTGGGGGTTTGGTTTTGTTTTTTTTTTTTCTTTAACAATTTAGGATTTCTACTTTAAGCATGGGGACAAAGGACAGATATTCTGGCTACTGTGGGAATGATGCGGTTTGAAATGTGAGAGAATAGGGGTTTGCTCCTGTAAGGAAGATTACCTTGAGCAGCAGGGCATTTCAATCTGGAGCTTGCCATTTCACTAGGTTAATTATTTAAACAAGTAATTGCAGTTCAGATATCAAACTCATATTTCGGGTACAGTGATTTCTTTCTTTTTTCAGCAAATGTAATAGCAGTGCAGCTGGACTTACATAAAAGGTTGCAGTCAGAAGAAATGCAGGAGGGGTCTGTGATAACTAGAGACAAGGTTTGGTGCTTTCCTGTGTCACACAACTTCCTCTGCTATTTGCTAACTCTTCTACGTGGAGTCAAATATCTCTCATCTTTTGACAAGCTGTGTGGGTAGAATGAAGGAGGCTCTTTTCCAGAGTGCTGCTTTCCAGCAGAGCTGCTGTCAGTCTGATGGGAACTTGACCTTGACTTTTTTACTCTGTGGTAAGGTTTCAAGGAATAGTTTACATGGCTTTTACAAGTGGCTGTGTAGTACAGACAGTGCCAGAAATTCAGCTGATGCCTGAAGCCAGACTTACTGTATAAAACTTGGTCTTTCTGTATTACTTCTTCATTTAACTTACTCTGATAAACCCCATCTTTGTGTGTTGTGCCTGTCCTTTTGCACATTATTTATGCAAGTTTTTACACGATATGTTTTACCCCTTCATTTAAAGGTTCACATAATGAGTAATTATAATACTGCAAACTTGTATAATCCATGGTGTATTTTAACTTTTTTCCCCCCCTTCCCTCTCTTGTGTACTTGTAGCACCAACTTCGGAAGCATTTTCAGGTTTTTGTTGGGAGAAAAGGACAAGGAATAGAATGAGCAGCAGCTCTGCTTCTTGCATGGAAATGTCTGAGATTTGGGGTTTATGCACATTCTTTGTAAGCTAAGGGCCAATATATAGGAAAGAAATAAAAGATGTTGAATTATAGTGGTCATTGTAATTGGCATGTGCTAGCTATGTCTTTATAGTTCTTTGTGGAACTACAATGTTATATTTAACCACAAGGGGAGAAATTAAAAATCTTTAATGCATTAACATTATTATTATTATAATAGCTGTGTGGCAGTTGGAGAACTACTGGTGTTTGGTAAAATGCTCAGTTCTTTTCCTCAGCCATGTCTGTCTTTTGATTTTTGTAGTCAGCATAACTGAAACGCTTGGTGTTTTTCGCAACATTCACATTTCAGATCAACAGTAGGATAGTTAAAACTTGGAGAAACAAGTTATAAAGTGTTGTACACAAAGTTGCTGCATCTTGGGAATCTTTCACTGAAAACTTGCATTGGGATGGTTTCATGTAAACTGGATACTCACAAAGTTCTTGTGTTGGCTTCTATTGAATTGTCTCCCTAAATTGAGGGAACACCCTCAAAACAGACCATCTTTCTGTACTCTGGCCCATATTCTTGTTCTCAGTGAGGTACCCTGGTAGATATGTGATTTGGGAAGTATGAACCTGGGCTTGTGGTTTCTTAGTGTCAGAAAGGTAGGGGGGTTCATTTTATCACTGCATGTGTAACACAGCAGTTGTAGGCTTGTGGTCTTTTGCCTATTAGCTTGAGCAATTCCTTCTGTATGGTCTTGCCATAAGTGAAATTGTAATGCACAGGATGGCGCTGTGGCTCAGGGGAAGTGTTATTCAGATGTGTGAGGTGCAGAGGTTGGTGAGGGCTGGGGTAGGCTTCTCTTCAGCCCTGGCTTGTGCTCTCAGCTGTGCATGTGGGTGTTTGTGCATGGTGAGATGTGTCAGGCTGCGCTCCTTAGCGGTGAGCTGTGTCCTGCTTCACTTGGGTACATTTTTGTTTATACACACAACCAACAAAAAGGAAGGCACAGACATTCTTCTAAACTAGACACCGCCATGTACCTTTGCTCTGTTTTCATAGGTTGCTCAGTGGGCTATGGTCAGACACCCTGAGCTGATGAGGTACTTGCTTCTGAGAGTCCTCTCAAAGAAATACCTGCTAGGACCAAGCCAGTCGGTGTAGGCCTTGGAAGGCTGTTCTCAAAGAATCTTTTTTATCTTTTTTTAAGCTTGGATTTTAGCTCATTTTTACAGTGTCTTTTTTTCTTTGCAGTACCTTCGTTCTCTGATTTATCTGTAGTTACCTTCTGAAGATGAGCATGCAGTTGAGATTATGAAAAACTTGGCATCAAAGAGGTGTCAATAACTTGCTCTTTTTTACCTTGAAGGGATAGAATCAAAATTCTTCAAGGCTGGCAGGGCTCACAGTTTTTATAAACAGTCAGTGATTACCTTCTTAATAAACTTATTAGTCTGCATAAGATGCTCCTGCCAGTATATGTGCTTCCGACTTTAAATATTTATTTTAAAGTAGGTTGCAAAAGACCAGCATTATTCCGAGTGTTGTGTCAAATGAGACTTCTTACAGTTTCCATTTGAACAGTGGAAGAGCAGACAAATACAGTGATGACTCAATCTTACCCTCTGTTAGTTATGTCCTGTCCTTCTGCCCCATTTGTCACCCCCATTCTCTGTTTTTATAGGAAGGAGCTGTGCTTGCTTAGGGCAACACTTGTCGTGTGCCCAGCTTCTTACCTGTTGGAAACCTGTCCAGTTCTGAGCTGCCTGAACCTTCTCATATGCAGAGGCTCTTGCTAAGCTGGTGATGCTCGTCTTCATGTCTTCACCCTCAGCTCTACCCTGAGTAGACAAAATTCAGAGCAAAGAAGCAGAAAAAAGCCTTTTGTCAATGCCAAGCTGTGACAAACTCTTCCCTGTCCTTCAGAGTAGGGAATGAAGCTCTTGAGTCCAATTTCTGAAGTGTGCCTTGTGGCAGCTTCATAAACACTGCCTTTAGGGTGAAGCTTTGCAGTTGTTTAACCTCATTTAAGTGCGGGTGGCTCCTGTAAAAGGATGCTTTCTCCCTCTGCCCACCACTACCACAAACATTTGCTGTGTGGGAGCAGCAAAATCTCCAATAGTCTGTGCTTCCCTGAGCGAGACTGCATCCCTGTCTGCTCTGATTAGATGGACCTTGCCAGAAAACAAACACAAAAATTAGTTGCTCAGCAATGAGCTGATAAACTGCATGAGTGATCAAATGACATTAAGGCTGTGGCAGAAATTATTGGGGTTGTTCCTTTTGGTGTCAGCCTATGATCTAGTGGGCTTCAGGCTTGGCTAGGCTCTTCTTCTGGGATTGGGATGGGAACACAGCAGGGGAGGAAGGAGGACCCATTGGGTGACCAGAAAGGGAGAAGTTCATGTCAGCAATAGCCTTTATCATGACATGCTAACTCTTTCACAGGCTATCTGCCATGGCTTGCACTGGTGGCTCCTCCAGTCCATGCATGCTGCTGGAGATCCTCTCTGCAGGCAAAGACTTCATGCAGGGTTTTTTTTGTGCAGCTCTTCTGGTGGCGTAATCAATGTCTCACTTTTATTTTCTCCCACACAGGTGTCCTGAGGAAAAATGAGTTTTAGCTTCCTGTTTAGGAGTTAAAATTTACAGACAAATTAATTTAACAAAGCTTGCTAATTTTAGGTTTCACAATGAGAGACAGAGGTTTAATGATGACAGACAGAAGTGTGTATGGTGGCTCTGTGTTAGTGGCAGAGGTGTTAGGGTAAGTGGGGACTTAAGGACAAAGTACAACTCCCACAGATACTCAGTGAAAATAGTTACTGCCTTTTGTTCCTTGACACCATGGAGTGCGACCTGGATAGGTGCAATTGTGTGGTTTGGGATTTTTTTTTTGTGAACCAGTCCACTCACAATTTTCCAGTGGTGGTCAAGTCAAGGCCCCCAGTTTCAGCTGTCTTGGACACTGAGCAGCAGTTCCCCCTTCTCCATCCTTCTGTGGAGGGTCACTGGTGCTGCTGCCTCAGCTGACTGAAGGTCCCCAGGTCATTAAGCCATTAAATCAGAGGGATTAAGGTCTGCAACTCTGTAGGAACCCAGTAGCTCATTTTGGCAATGTCTGCCTTAACATTTTTGCGAAATATGCGTGAAGTACTGTCTAAGGAAGGTACAGAAGAGAGCCCTACAGCCCCAGCCACCATGTTCTGTGGCTCCCCTCTTCCCCCAGCGCTTTCGTTTGCAGCAGCCAAGCTGAAGGTTTTGAAGACAAATCACTTTTACTGTGCAGTCCTGATTTGTCTCCCAGGGAGCTTCATGTTGTGAGCTGAATGACACATTACTCCCTTTTGGGGAAAAAAGAGATAAATTTTAGTGTAATGCATATTCATGAAGCTGCATTATGGTTGCTGTGACAACCTCACCAGTGGTAGTCGAGATCTGTATGTTGAACCTCATTTCCAGTCTCCATACTGAACCACAGAACATATTACACAGCTTTCCACTTTTTTTTCTTCCTCCCCTCCTCCTTCTGGTGGACAATATGTGTTTGAGTTGATGCTTAATTCATAGCTGCATCTGTTTAAGTCTGCAACACGAAAGCACAGCTTCCTGTTGGTTTCCAGGCTGTGCTAACTGAGTGTTGCTTCTGCTGGGAGTCTGTAATACAGAGGAAGTGATTCTGGTGGGATTTTCTTGTTCGTCTCCCTTCAAGCTTACAGGCATAATAATCCTGAGTTACTAAGCAGAATGTTTCTTCAAAGGCAGCCTGATAACTTCATCTATCATGAAAACAAACAACCCAACAGAGTCCATTTCCTTAGTCTATCCCTGTCTAGTCTAGTTCTTTCCTAGAGTTTTAAGGACTCCTGACCCTGCAAGGAGCTTTGAATAGGTGTTACTCAGTATCAGAAAGCAGTTTGTTCTGGGTATGACCCTGAAGCCCAGGGTGGTGTCATTAGAAGAAGACTTGACCAGACTGTGACGCTGAGGCAGTGAGCATTATTTCAGGATGTGCCTGTTGTGATGAGTGCGGAGATTTGTTTGCGTGTTTGTTGATGTCAGAAATTGAGGGCACTTGTGCAATGCTTGTAATTTTCAGAGAGTGTTTGTAAGCTGCTCTTGGCCAATCCAATGGAATGTTTGGCCCAAAGTATTGCAGTTGTGGTTTCCAATGACGAGTGATGACATTCTATACTGAGAACCTACAATGTTGTATTTTCCTGGATGAGCTCAATCTCATGCTGGGGCTGTTCATGAAAGGGCTGTGTGGATTGTGAATCGTGTTCCTTCTGTGTGCTAAATGGCTTTGTTGAGTTGAGCTTAATGAAAAGTTTTCTTGAAAGATGCTAACTTCACCTCGACAAAACCACTTCCTGTTGTTCAAGAACTGTGGGTAAAGTTTGGCTTTCTTCACAGATGTGAACCTTCTGGAGAGTAGTCTGGGAGAAGTCTGTGCACAGGGGGAAGAAAAGTTTCCTTTTCTTTTATCCTGTCCTCTAGGATGACCCTGCTTGAGTTGGGAGGTTGGACCAGATGACCCACTGTGATTCCTTCCACTCTGACCCATCCTAGTTCTGTGAAAAGCTGAGCAGACAAGGAGCTCTCTAGCACAGTTGATCTTTCTCTGATTAGTTCCTTAAATATTAATAAGTACAAAATGTTCGGAAAGTGACTTGAAATGAGATTCCATTAATTAAAATGAAAAATTAGGGGAAAAAAATCATGTAGCAGGAGGGAACTTTTTGCACAGAACATTATACAGAGGACTCTGAATCTGTATTAGGCTTAGAAATACTTGCTGTTCCTTCTAGTTTTAGTTAAACATGTCTAGAAAAGAATACACTGAGCTTAATTTTCAGTGTATGTGAATGGATTAAGGTTTTCTTGTGTCACTGCTCTCCTTTCAACTCTCAGGATATTATTAAGGAGCATTTCAGTGTAGAAGTAATAAATACCAAACACAATCTTGATACTTTCCCTCAGATTGCACATCCCTTTCTTATGATAAGACCAAAGTGTCCTGGTGTTGACAACAATGTCTGTATTTGTTCATCTGCATACAGCCTGGCTTTTTTTGAATACCAGGGCTTTTTCACTGGACTTCTGCAGAAATGAGAGAATGAATTTGAGAATGAAATGACATATGAAGGAGGTAGAATGTGAGGATGAGAACTAGGGGTGTGCTAGACTTGCAGGTCATCTTTCTTGCAGGTCTGCTTTCTGAAAAGCAAAAGGAACATGGGTGCTTTGAAGGTTACTTCACTGTGTCATAGTCTTGTAGGGCCTTTTTGATCTGGAACCAAATGAATCCATGATGTTTTAAGTGGTTTCTTTCTTTGTTTTCCCTCAGGCTCCAGACTAACACTTGCTGAGGCAATGCTGTTTGACTTTGTGTAGCAGGTTTGTGTTTTGTTAACAGCTAGGGAAATCTGACTGAACCCTCTGTTGTGAAGCACAGCTCTTTCTCTGAAAAGTGCACATGAAGATTTAGCTGTTCAATCCCTGCTGGGTCTACCAGGCCACAGACTGTACTTGTGTAAAAACTAAGTGCCACAGCAGAAAGCCAGAACCTATAAACTACTTGTAGGAGACTCTGGGGTGAGGTGAGGCAGGTTTCAGACAGCAGCGGTGCATTGGGTACTGCGCTTCCCTGAGTTCCCTCTGCATCCCAACCTCTTCCACCTTCATGCAGGAGTAGAAACGGGGTAGCAGTGGCACAAAGGGGTGGGAGGGTTGTCCATAGGAACACGTCTCATGAACAAGTCCCTCCAGATGGCAGGGGTGGCTGTGAATATTCCCTGGAAGCTGGTTGTCTGCTTACTGCAGTGTCTCTATAAACGTAGGCTGAAACATTTCTTGTAGCTCTCCTTAGAATTTTCATGTGTAAGTTTGGGAAAACTTGATTTTTCTGTTCTTAGTATAAATTTGGAATGTGGTTTTTGGGTTTTGATATATTCATTTGAAATAAAGGTCTGACAGTTGTTTGAGGGTTTTACACATTAGGTCAATAAAGGCATCTCTTCCTTGGCCTTCTCTAAAAGGAATAAAGCTTCTGGCTTGAAGGATTTGTGTTAGCTAGTAGATATATTAATGGCCATTAAAAAGAAAGTATTTAAAGAATATTTTAGCTAGGAGGTTTTTTAAGCATGGAAAAAATAGATCTTTTTCACTTGATTATTGTCGCATGTATGATAGTGTTGGGAAATGCATGTTTGGCAGTGTTAACATGCTTGGAGTTAAAAATACTTGTATTTTTATTAGAGTGTTATGGTATTTGTTAGTAGTTTAAAAGCAGTGAGATGTGGGTCTGCCTTTGAGCTCCTCATGTGTAGAGTTGCATGGTGGATTTGATGTAGTGGCTGTGGGGAGCTACAAGAAACAGCCTGAAACTCACAGCTGAGCCAGCTGAGCTCAGAATGGGTGTTTGGGTAGGGATGGGTCCAGGATAGGTAGCTGGGAGAAGGTGAGGGATGAATAGCTATGATGGTGAAGCAAGTGTTTTGATACTTAGTTGCTGTATTTTACAATAAATCTAATTCTAGATCAGATTTGGGTTTTCATTTTACAAAAGCTTGTCTAAATTTGACTCAAGTCAGTTGGAATACAGAATTTCCAATAATCTTTTTTCCTAGTGAAACTGCTGAAATGTCAGCATAAAAAAAGTTGCTGGTTGCAGGAACAGGCTGCTGACATAAAAAGCCTGTCTTAGATCCAACATTTGGCTAGAGGCCAGATAATGAGTTTTCATGGGAGCTTGTTGGCAAGCTTACATTTCTGCTTAGGTTAATGTAATGTAACTGTAAGTAATTTGGGAACCTGGTACATGCAAAACAATTTTTAGACAAAATGATCTTATTATTTTTAAGTTTTAACTGAGAAGATATTTTTATAAACCAGCTTCCTGTACTTCAGGCACTTTAGAAATGCCTTGGAGTGTGGTTCTTTACTATGTCCTCTTTTACTGATTAACCTACTGAATAATCCTTTAAAAATATTGGCCCTCATGACATACCTGTCAAATCAGAATTTATGCTGACTTCTTTCAGTGGAGTGATTTAAAGAAAGGTTTGGATTTTTAAATGGCTAGGTGGTAATATACATAGGGGTATGTCATCAGTCTTGTGAGTAAAAAAATACCATAAATTTGTTCATGGGTAATCTGTTGGCCAGGTTATTCTGTGACCTAGGGCTGAAATGCATGAACATAGTAGGATAAGAAAGGAGCTCAATTTCCCAAAATGATGCTCATCCCTGGCAGTTATGCTGGTGGGCCTTTTCACTGTCCTTGTGGCTTTTTTCAGTCTTCATTCAAAGGGCTGGAAGTTGCTTTGTCTCAAGATGTTTTTGATGCTTCTCATTTCTTATGTATGGTAAATGAATGTGAATTTATGCTAGGGGGAAAGAAAGCTGAATTCTGATCTTGAACCATCTGTGGAAATGCTGGCTATAAAAGATATCCATATCCAGCCATGTCCTTTGAGGAGCAGTGGCTAAATGTGGTTTTAACAGTAGAATGCTGGGGACCCTGTTTCTGTCCAGGGCAGCAATGCTTGTCTGCAGTAACTGCTCCATCTTAAGAGGGATAGAGAAGGCAGGGGATGGATGCTTGTCCTCCATCATTACAGGCTGCCAGCTACTCCAGGGAAGGAATAGCACTCTTCCATGCTTTATTATTTCCATGCACTGCTATCACTCGCAGTGACAGCGTGGATGATGAGCAGACAGGATTTGGATTACAGCTGCTTTGCTGTAGGTCTCGTACATGGTATGTAAATCTGGTTGAACATAGATGGAGATCATTGTGATGGGAGAGAGAATAATACAATAGTGCTGGTGCTTATCAGAGGTTTTAAACTTCCCTCATACCATTTGTTCTCTAGTTGCTATTAATAGTAGGCCCTAGAGATATTTCTGGATGTGATAGCTGACAAGTTTCTTCATCAAATAGTCAATGAATGAGCAAGAAGTGTTTCTATTTTAAACATAGCTCTGATAAGTAGAAGAACTTTAAAGAAAAGCTGTTCATAGAAAATAACCCTGGTGTGAATTACCACAAGTGTTTCTCTATAAGTGATAGATTAAATGCAGGGTTGAAACTTTAAGCATCTCTGATAAAGGAAGAATTTTGTGGGGTTTTTTTGCCAGCTGTACTGTAAGGGGTTTATATTAGTTTAAAACTTCTGTGATTAATTGAAAGGTGCTGATAAACCTTGACAGAGGTGCAAACTAAGACATATTTGAAGGGAATGATCTGGTTTGAACTCGGTGTGAATAGTCAATGCCAAGCTGTTAGGGTAAATGGCGAATCCCTAGGGAAAGTTGAAGAACTCTGTTGAAAAGAGGTTTGTCCTAGGAGGTTAGAATTGCCTTAGGTGCAAAGGTTGTGGTAGCAAAAGGTTTTTCTGTTTTGCTCTTTATTTTCACTCCTGAATTGACATGTGTCTGAATTTACCTTTGTACTTTCATCTCACACCAGTGTCTGGGATGATGTGCCAAGAGGCTAAGCATGACTTCTAATGAAGAGAATGGTAGTGCTGACCATAGAGGACAAAAGGGTTGTACCAGGAACAAGTGCCTCAAAATAGATTTTTAAAAATCCGTTTGCTAGGGCATGGCATCAACCTTCAGATGAATCTCTGTGTCCTGAGATAAATGTGGCTATTTTGTTATAAACTGACAGGGCAGGAGCTTGTTGGAATGACAGGATCAATGAACTAACTAACTGTTGGGTTTGTCTTTTTTTTTTTTTTTTTTTTTTTTTAAGATGAAGCTTGGCACCTTTGGTACAGAGTGTGATTCCTTGAATGGGACCAGTTTGGCAAGTCTGGATTAAATCAGAAATTAGGCCATGCAGTGTCTTGAAAAGCTGCCATTACAATGAGTTTACACACATAAATTAAGCTTTCTTCTGTTGTCTTTTAAAAAGCAAAATGCTTCTCCTAGTATAATTTTAGGGGTATACAAGATTGTCACATTGTGGAAATTTTAAGCATTTTGCCAGTGTGTTTGAATATGATTTATGGTCTGTGTCAGCTGTCTAATTTTTCATGAAATCTTCTGCATGGATCTGTCTGTGGCTTTTCCCAGTAAGCCATTGGTACTTTCTGTTTTGTTAGCCTGAGGTTGTAGTGAGATATGATAGCATCCTTACTCTTTTGCTTTAGTTTGTCTGGGAATTAGAAAGTTGGTGGATTTTCCTGGCTTTGATTAGGAGCACCACAAATTGAAGAATATTGATTTATCAGTGAAACTTTTTTTTGTTTCAAATAACCTGCTAGGAACTGACTTCCTAATCTTTTTTTGGAGGGCAGGTTGTTAATTTCTGCTTTTTCTGGCTTGCTTTAAAAACTGCCAGGAGAGAGGGGCCATGATAGTCTGGGAACAAGGTAAATGATCAACTACTGCAAACTGAACCATACATTTGTTACACTGTGGAAAAAACTCCTGTTAAGAAGCTAAGCATGTTTTTCCTCCAGCGGCAGGAATGCACTTGAAAAATGGTTGGGAGCAGTTAGTGATAAGAATGTGTGTATTTAGATTTATTGCAAGCTTTCTAAAATACTCTTGATTTCTTGATCTTGCAGAGACTCCAACCGTCATGTTAAGGTAAAGCAGAAAAGTGCAGTGCTGAACATGCTAAAGAAGTTGGACAAAATAAGGTTCAGAGGTCACAAGAGAGATGAGTTCCTTGATTTAGCAGAGTCTCCAAATGCTTCAGACACTGAATGTGGAGATGAAATCCCGGTGAAGATACCTCGAACATCAATTCGAGACAATGAAGAGTTGAGAGACCCTGTAAGTACTCAATTTAGGTATTGTTATATTATGTTATTTAGTGTTCAGGCAGAAAAATAACAGAAATTACTAATTCTTTATCCTTATATTATGGTTGTAACACTTGAAGATTGTGGGCTAGGAAGTAACTTTCCAGTAATAGGCCTCATTTTGTGGAAAGATCAATTAATTTCTCAATATTAGAGTTCCCTGTCCCTACTTCTATTTTAGATATTGTGAGTTGACAGGTTTATTTACTTTGGATGTGCTTCTAAATGCTCTCTGGTGTTTATTTGTTTTGTTGAATTACTAATGAACATGTGAAAGAGGAAAGGCAATTTTTCAGTCCGAGGAACTCAGATCTGCTCAAATGACACTGTCCAGACTTTAGGTATAAGAGTTCTGGTTTTTTCATTAGTGTTAGAAGGTCACACCAGCTCCTTCTCCACTACAGTGTTATAACCAGTAGTGCTTCCATGCAATTAGTGCTGGTTTAAACCTGTGAAGGAAGTGCTAAAATTTTTTAGTGCTTGTAAGCAGAAGCACCAAAGACACTGCTTCAGGAAAAGTTAAATGTTAGTTTAAAAAGTAAAATAAAATAATTCTTGAAGTGTTAAAAAAGTGCTGTGGATCCATGAGCTTGGAGTGCTACAGTATTAGTTTAGACTTGTCTATATAATTGTATTGTGGAAGTGACGTAGATTTCAGAATTTATATCACCCTGTGAAAACTTCCTGTGCAGTTTTTATCCCTCAAATGTAATCAGGCTGTTTTCTGAAGTCTCATTTCTAGAAGTGTGGGGCTTGCTCACAGGAAGCAGTAAACTAAAAGATTTTAAACTGTATATGCTTATGCATCTCCTTTGAGGTTGGCAATTTGTGTCTAGTTCTGTAGCTATTAGCTTTTTCAAATGTAAGTGAGCTTTCATAGTGCTACACACAGTCCTGCTTAGAGAGAGCTTTCTTGCCAGAATGTTTTTCCTATGATCATGGAACAAACAGGTGGTAATGACAGAGCATGTTTTGGTCACAAAAAGTCTGTTATATGTAAATCCTCAAGCTTCTCAGACAAGGAAGCCTGTTAAATGCTATTCCTTTGCTCTTACTGTACTGAAGACATTTGTCATTTATTAAGATGTTTATTGTGCATACTGGGACTAATCTCTGATGCTGACCTTCCAATGTGGTATTTTGTGAGTTTTTTAATAGGTAAATACTGGCTTATTTTCATTAAACTTAAGGCTTTATGTTTCGTGTTGGTATATATGCCTTTTGTATTTAATCAGAAGTATCTGGATGGCAGAGCTAGAGGCTACAGAAAGATCTGCCTTAAACTCCAGGTACCATTTGCTGTATTTCTTCAGGATAATAGTAACTCCTGGGTGGTATGGAGGGTAGCCGAGGGCACAGCAAGGTAACCTTGTAGTTTTGAATAGTTATAAAGCCTTAACAGCTGCACATCTGCAGTGATGGTCTCTGTTTTCTCAAAATGTTGAGCTCTGTGTGCTGAGAAAGGAACTTGGAGAAACACTTTGCTTCTGGCTGATTACATACTGCAGTAGGCTGTTGTGGTCTAAGTCCTTGGGATACAGTTGAGGGCAGTTCTTTAAAATTAGGAAGAAAGGAGGAGAGGAAAGCAGAAATGGCATCAAACTTGTTTTGCCCCATTCCTGATGTCTGGGAGCTCCAAACCCAGTGTGATGCTGGAACAGCCTAAGAGCAGTAGCTGTGTTACAGATATGAGCAAAGTAAGCAAATTGGTATGAGGAAAAAGGTCTGACATATAAGGGATAAATTTTAGATGGGAATTTTGAGAGATTAGCAGTTGGCCCTCACAGACATCTGTGCACTCAGCACTGCTGCCCATCTGTAAAATGAAGGGAGAAGAAATAATCCCCTGTGTTGCAAAAGTGCCAAGAGTAAAGAAAGTAATGCTTATATATTTAAATCAGTATTAAAGTAGTGGTGTCTGAGGTTATGTGAACAGTGCAATTCTGAATTATTTGTTTGTTTCTTATTGAGATTATATAGTTGAGTTGTGCCTGAATTGGTTTTAATTCCGTGTCTAAAACTCATAACTTAAATTGCTTGTACAGGGTGTTTTTCTTTTATAGGCTCTGCAGGCAACTTAGTATTATATTACAACTGATCATGGGAAGACCAAGTCTTATTGGTTTCTTCCTGTTTAATACCTTTGGGAAACTGCTGAAAGCACACAAAAACCAATGCAAGTCTTTTGTGTAAATGGAAGTGTCTTTTCAGATAGATGTGAGGTGTACTGTGCTTCCACTTCTGCTCCTTCATTGTTTCTATTGAAATCTGGGTGCAGAACTCATGGTCTTGAAAGAGAAAGGTTGGTAGCTTGGAACTGAACATAGGTATGTAAAATTAGGGTCCTAGTCCCCTTATCTGCATCTTCACTGGCAGCCCTTCCCTAGACAAAGACTTCATCTCTGCCCCTCTCTACTTCCCTCCCCCTGCCCCTGTCTGGTGTGTTAATCATTATGGAAGCATTAAGGAAAGATCTCTGTCTATTAGAGCAGCACAGTGCAGTCATATGAATGAAGGATCCTTCTGTGCTTCATGGGTTTACAGTGCTCTTAAAAACGCACCTCTTCTTTAGCGTGTAGCTGAACTTGACAAACGGGTGCAAAAGCTTGATGCAAATGGAGGCTGCAGAGTAAAAAGCTTTGTCATAAAAGCTGGTGATTGCAGAGCCCTGACCATCTGCCAGGAAGAGCATCATCCTCTGTTGCACTTCCAGCAAATGAAGTGAATGTTCAGTCTCAGGCCACAGATTGCACAGTGGCACTTAGTCCCAACACTTCACATGCCTTACTGAAGTTGCACATGTAAAATTCATACCCTGTAAAAATACAGAAAGGATGGCCAGATGAGGTAATTTCCTATTCTTTATCTTTAAACTGAGCTTTACCTATGTAGTTCAATAATAAACATCCTAACCTGTGTTTGGGTAAAGCACACAGCTAGCTCCTGGTCTGAGGACTCTGGAAGAGGAAGGATTTATATTTTCATTTGAATTCTCATTGGTTTCTGAGAGTTTTTGTTCAAAAGGTGTCTTTATTTGAACTAGTTTGGATTCAGCTTACAGGCTGGCTGCTTGCTTGTGTGGGTTTCCCCCTCTCATTTAAGTGCCCCAGCTACCAGATATGCCTTGAATAGGAGATACTTTCTTAGGTCCCTGTGGGTGTTGGGATGCTGTGATCAGATCATTGCCAAGACAGCAGTACTGGTTAACTACTTTAACTCTCTGCTAAACATCTCTTTCAATTCCTGAATGGCTTCCTAGATTTCTTCCTTCATTCCCTCTTTACCATAGCTGGTTGGTTGTTTTTTTTTTTAAGGCAAGGGTATTAGACACTCCATGCAGCACTGCTCTTTCTGCATTGTTTTGTAAAAATCACCACAATTGCAAAATAGGTAGAGGGAGGAACCTGGTCCACTCCAAATCGATTAGCATGTGATTTGTTGTGACATTAGAAATTGAGGTAACGTTGCTTGCTCAGTAATTAAACTCCCCTTTATTCAGTGCTACCCTTCCTGTTTGTACAGAAGGGGAGACAAGATCCAGTTCTACATGCAGGTATAAGAATGAACATGTTGCAGAGAGATCACATCCCCTTCACAGAGTAGAGAAAGAGCAAACTGTGTTTAAACCTGTAGAGGCTGGCGCTAACCTGGCAGTGAGAATTACTAGTAAAGCTCTCTTGTATCTGGCATATTGTACTGAAAGCAGTCTAATCTATTTATGCAAGTTCCCTGCCAGTGTGCTAGGATTAAATCTGAATTACTGTGGTACAGAAAACATTACTTGAATTGCTCTTGCAGTACAGCTTGGTTTTTCCTGACACATGTCAGTTAAAGCCTTAAATGCTGCTCTGTTGCTCATTTCATTTACAGTGATTGGAAGGTATAAAGTGTGCTGCAAACATTACAGTTAAGAAGTTAAAAGTCTCTAAACCTGGCCAGCACTAGATTTTTAAAAATTTATAGAATATAGCTGTGGTTTAGGAGCATGCCAGTATGGGTATGCTTCCATTAATAGCTACTAAGGATTAACTATTTATGCAGATGCTTTCATTCTTAAGCAGTGTTGTTGAGTTTTTCCTTTTCTTACAGCAGGTAGTTGCAGCATTCATGGGGAGCCCTTTCATAATTTGGAGTAAGAAAATGCACATGAAGTGTCAGATGAAAGACTCAGGAGGCTAGAACTTCTCGAGACAAGCTGTGTAGTTTGTTGTATTGCTGAAGACTTCCCCCCTCCTCCTTTTTCCTCAAATGAACGCAAGTTAAAAATTTCTACTTTAAACTATCTCTTCCCTGTATTATGTCCCAGCCACTTTCTGGGCTCTGAGGAGTGACTTGAGGGATGATTTTGCCCCTGGCATTGGCATGTTGTGTCCTCACTGCTCCCCATCCTTCGTGTTTGAGAAATGCTCCTCTCCAAGTTAATGACAAACTTGGAAATTAGACCACAATTTTGTTAGATATTCTTAGAGAAAAATCATCCACATACCCATGCTGTTGTGGAAGGAAGTTAGAAGCACAGAGTTGGGCAGTTGTGTTTCTGTGTGATACTGAAGATGTGCTGTGCTGCAGGAGAGGACAGATCCACATGCACTTAGCTGGGAAGTGACTTGGACCCTTCCTGTGGCTGTACAGCAGCAGTGGCAGCACAGAGAGCAAAATCCCAGGGCTTGCAGGGTGAAGGGGTTTTGGAGAGGGAGGGCAGAGAAGTCTTGGGCTGGAAAGTGCTGTTATGAAAAGCCTGAACTGCAGATGGCTTAAAAAACACTTCTGTGGGGAGATGTGGGTTTTAGATCTGGAGCTGGATGTGGCTTGGACAAGCAGCCCTGAGCAGCCCTGAGCTCTGCTAATGGGTTACAGGCAGTCTGTTGTCATCAGAAATGCTCCTTTAACCCCTCTGTCTCTGTGTTCACCTCAGGCATTTCTCTGTCTTCCTAGGCACTGCCAGGCCTTCTTCCTTGTGGTCTTGGCTAAGTAATAATGATTGCCAACATTTTAAGAGGGCTCCTGTGTCAAGTGCTGTGAAAGCTAGAGAAGCAGAAGAAAGAGCAGAAATCCGTGGAAGCCTTCAAGGCTTTTACTGTGAGTCAGAAACTAGAAAGGACATCTGTACAGTGCAGTGTAGTTAATCCAGCCTGAGTCCCAGTGCTATCCTACAGAGGCAGCAGAGAGGAGAAACCTTTACCCAGATAAAACTGGGATTGATACAAGGATTTTGTTAATTTGTGAATTGAGCCATGTATGCTAGCTTCAGACAGAGGGGCTTTTTTAAATTCAGAGGCAGGCAGTTGACTTAAGCAAATGTAGAGACCTTATTTCTTGTTTTCTAAGGTGTGTTGGTGTGGGGAAAATGCTTCAGTGACAGAGACATCTGCTTAAATGTTTCCCATATCACTGTCCTGGGCATTGTCAGTTTTTCTGAGTGTGGTAATCATAAAATGTTGTTGTGATACTAATTTTGGAAATTGGATGCAAACTTGTGTCACTGTGTATCTTAATAAATGATTTTGCTATTACATGCTAATTACATTATCTTGCTCACAGTATTCTAGCGAGCAGTCTTATGTTTTAACTCAGTGGATTTTCTTTCTCTTTTTTTCTCCTCTCTAAGTTAGGAGGTCATTTTAACCGTTTGTAGCTAGTTTAAAGATGTGCACCTTCTGATTTTTAACCCATCTGTGGATGTCAGGCTGCTTGGATCCAATGCTTTAGCAGATAAACATTTAAAAACTCTTAGGAATGAGTCATGTTAACTGGTATCACTCTCCCCAGTGCTCTGCACCTCTTGCTCTTTCCTTCTTTCTTAGAGGCATAGTTAAGGTATCCTGGACTTTAATTATTTACTTAACGTTACTGAAAAAGCAAAAGCAGAGCTGGTTCTCTAGGCCTATTCCTGAAATGTAGTACATCTTTGGGTAAAATATCTTGAGTACCTTCAATAAAGATGAAAATTTGAATATGCTTAGGTATTTGCTAGCCCCTTTCTTTTTCTTGTCCTCCCTCACCTGGGGTGGAGACAGGCTGCTGTCTAAGCACGAGGCTGATGCCCAGAGTTCAGGTACATTCCTTTTGAGTACAGCACCTTGCTCTATGTCCTGTATGTGAATTTATGTATTTATCAATAAAGTATTTAAGCAGTGGCACTGTTCAGACAGCTCCCTGTGAAATCCTGCATGCTGGGAGCAGAGATTGTCCCCATGTGCTAGATGTGGGTATACAATACAGAAAGCCATGCATTAACACCTGGGCAGCAGTCTGTATTTCAGTAACACTTCCCTTGTGCTTGCCCATGGAGTGTGTTGTAAGGGTGCTGCTTTTCAGCTTCAGCCACACTGTCCTCCTTGGGGCTCTCCAAATGTCTGGCAAGTGATAGCACTAAATCTTGCAGCGTAAATGAATACAACCCAGCTCTGTAGATAAGAGATCAACACCGAGGTTAATTTGCATCCTGTGCTCATCTGGAAAGCATCTCTGATAATCTTCTGCAGTGGCTGGAGCAGTTGCAGATGGCATGTCCCACTGCACCTCCCTGGCTGAAGGCAGGAGTGATGGGGACGTGTGGGGCATGGTGAGGAGGATGCTCTGCTGCAGCTCCCGTGTGAGGATTGCCCTGGGGTCTGTCCCTCTCTGCTGAGGTGTGATTGGTGCCAGCTCCAAAATGGGAACTAGCCCAAGGCTGCTGCTGAGCCAACAGCTGCTGCTCCTCCTCCAGTCCAGCAGCGCTGACAGAGTGCTGTTGGGTGGGTGCTGCTTAGGGGACTGGAAATAGCATCTCTGCTTGGCATTGTACAGAGCAAGCCCAGGTGGGGAGGTGGTGCTAGGTAAATGCTGGGCAGTAACTGCCTACAGATTGCCAATATGCCTGTACAGACAAATTCTGAGGCTTCAACTCAGGATCTGTTCTTAAACTCAGGTTCAGTTCAAACAAGAAAACAGATGTTTAATAGGTATTTCCACACTGTTTATCTTGAAAGTGCAAATCAATCCCAGCTGTTGCTATCAGTAAGCTTTCTGCACATATTTCCTAAAACATAGAAAATGTCTTAATTTAATGTCTCCAGTAGATTACTTGAATTTATCTATGCATGTAATTTAAGCTGTCATGATTAAATGTATGCAAACTGATATTTGAAAGGAATACAGTTTTCAGGGTTCAAACAAGGAGTGGGGAATAGTCAGAATGCGTAAACAAATTCCTTTTTGTCTTGAGATCGTTTTTGAGATGTAGGTTTTTGTAATCTATCACTTTGTTTTTGAGTATAAACTGCTAGAGCAGCTTATTGAGAGATTTTTTCATACCTGGCGGGGACTGTACACAAGCACTGGGCAATCATTACCCAGGAGATGCCCTCACCCACCCTTTTCCCTGCTGTCTGAAAATGCCCACTTTATCAGAGGAAGAAGGCATCATCTGCCTTCTGCTCCGTGGGCTTGGGGTTTTTCTGTGTTTACATCATGGAGGTGGTGGTTGTCAATGGTCTCACTAACTAATCAAATTGCTTTTTAATTCCTGCTTTCTGCGGTATTTTCAGTATGCTGCTGAGTTTATTCAAGGGGTGCTGGTAAATTTGTTGAGGCATACAGTCTTCTGATTTCCTGCTCTCCTAGCCTGCCAGGAACCTGCCAACATCCTTCTGCAGTAACTGGGTTGTGAGGGAGTGGGGACCCCCTTCCTTGCTGAGAGACTGTGCTCTTGAAAAATACACATTCCATCGATGGATATTAAAATACACAATACGTGTTTCCCAGTAGCTCAGTAATTATCTAGAAAAATATTACTTTTGCCAGCCTCACAATTTTATGTTTAAAGTGTGTAGCATTGACCATTCATTCTATGGGAAGAGGAGAGGTGTAGTATAAATATGGCTTTTCAGTCAGCAGACGGGATTAAATGATGATGCAATAGAACTGGTGAGGGTGGTGGTGGGAAACACTTGATTTCTGTAGCTTCCCAAGGTTTGCAGAAGTGTTTTCAGTAAAGTCACATTTGATTTGCTTTCATTCACTTATTTTGGTAATCTGATGCTGAAAGAGGTGTGTAGAGTTGTTGATACTCGCATGTTTCTTACATGCTTGTTTCTTTATTGCCCCAGAAATCAGTTGATGTATTTAAGTAACACACACACCAAAAAAAAAAAAAGAAAAAAAAAAATCCTTCTGAACTTTCAGTATGTTCTGGCTTTCTTATAGGCTGGTCCAGGGACCATCATCATGGCTTCAGGAGTCCAGGATTTTAACAGAACAGAGTCTGACAGACTGAATGAGATCAAAGGTCACCTGGAAATAGCCTTACTGGAAAAACACTTTTTGCGTAAGTACAAAATGCTCTGTGGAGAGGAATACTTTAGGACTTCTGAAATAATGTTTCTCTAGCTGTAGGTGTTGGCATCAGAATTTTGGGGTGTGCTGATGTGCAGCTAGTACATGGGTTTATGCTTCCCTAAGAAGAACTTAAAAGCATTCCCAGGGTTTCTGGGTCACTTGGGTATTTTTTCTTCATTGCATTCCTCACAACATACTCAGTATGTGACAAAAGCTGCGTAGTTGAAGTGGTGATGTTGACATCTGCAGGTTGTCTTAGAACGAACTAAGTCAGCCTTAACATACCTGCAATAGGTGTTTTTCTTTGTAGTAGTAATCACTAAGAAGAGATTTATGAAGGGCACACCAGTTCATTTTCGTGGCAGCTGTTTCAACATATAATGCACCTTAAAACACGTCTCTTAACATTATGTGTATTATTGGTAAGTGGTAGTAGAAGTTCAGAGAAGAGTGTCTGTAGATTTAAAGTGTACATTATATACATACATACATACATGTATGTGTGTATAATGACAAAAAGTTGTTATTCATGGATAGAGGCAGCTGCAAGATTTTGGAGATTTTATCTTAGCAGGTCTGAACTGTTGATTTTTAAGACAGGATACTTAAAAACAGAAAACAGAAAACAAAGTAATTTAATAGAAGTAGAGCTCTCGTTAATAAACCAATGGGAATTCTTGCTCAGTAGCTTCCCAGAATGGCCATTTTCATATTTTGGTTTTGAACTTCAGAGTGTGAGGGTTGTTTTTATCTGTTAAAAGCCTGTCAGATAATTTCTAAGGAGTAGAAATAACAAGACTATAGATTCTGTTCAATTTCAGGCTATAATCCAATGACAAGACTTAGGTTTTTATCTTCAGGGTGTTCTCAAGGATTTGTCATTAATTTTTCTCTGACTTGTTTTTCACTTGGCAATATTTCTTTGATATTTTTCCCCCCAATATAGATATCAGGGAAGCTTGATAAAGGAGTTTGGGCAGGAATTTATAACAAGCTGCTGTCAACTTTCACCGATACCTGGAAGAGGTATCATGGTTGGAATGTCAGGCATAAACTGGAAGATCTGTTTGATTTGCCTTGTTAGTTTCAGTGATTTACTTGATTTTTATTTAACTATTAGGTGCAGAGTTACCATGTACTTCTTCCATCCCCAAAGATGCATTGCTTAAGCTCCTGTTATACAGCTGTGTTTTAGGCTACATTGGACACATGTGATTTCTCAATGCAATCTAATGTGCAACAGAAACACTAGGACTTAGCAGAACTGATTTCTGATTTGAATTAAGATGTGCTTTTTGATGTAAAAACAGGGTAAGGCTCCCAGGAACTTCCATGGCTGGCGAATTCATGCTCCTTAGTATGTTCTTACAGTAACTAAATGGGGCACACAGGTTTGTGAATATTGGTAGTCTTCAGGTTCCTGCTGTAATTTGAAAACCTTCTGATCAACTGCTACTTGGAATCATTTAGTTGTAGGAATAATTTTTTTACTTGTGGGAATCATTTTTCCTTTGTGCAGAGCTTCGTAGTGAGCTCCAACTTTATCCTCATTAGATAAGGAGGATAAAGTTTACCCCTTTGTGTAAATTTGAGCAGATGTTTGGGGGTCAGGCCAGTGGGGTGGTTCAGCTGGGTGCCTTGAGTCAGCCAGGGGCGTCTCTGGCCCTCACCTCTTCACCAAAGCCTGATGTTTGCTGTAGCTGAAATTACAGCATTATCCTGATAAATTGGTTGTAACTCTGTACATAAAAACAAGAGTAAGAATCATAAACTAGTTGAGAAATAAGTGAGATAAAGTTTATCCCTTATTTGGCCACTTTGCATTCAAAATTTTGGGATGAAATAGGTCGCCATGTTTGTCAGCTGGAGTGAAGTAGGAGTTCAGCTTTTGCATATGGCTGCTGAGTTCTTACCTTTCTTTTTTCCTTCTCTTTTGAGTTAGTTTGGGATTTTTGATACTAGAAATGCTTCATTATTGTTTTCTTCCCAAAAGTGAACTAATGCTGTGCAGAAGAACAGTCTTGAAATGTGCAGTTTGTTCACTTCAGTTTGCCCTTGGAAGAAAGCCTGGTCATTATTTTTTTAAAATCCTTTTGCTGCAGTAGGTGTTTTTTAGGAAGGCTGGTTGCTCTGCAGTATTTCCATACTATTTTTAGCTATGGAGTCCCTTAAGGACTCCTTGCTATGGTTATGGTTTTGCATAAACCATTTGCCATGTCCACGTACTGTATTTCCTCCAGCTGGGCATGCAAATGTCAAAGCATTTGCTAGTTAGTGAGGGAAATATCTAAAGCTTCATGCATTTAATTTTTAGTGTGCTGTAGTTCTACTTGTCATCAGCTTGATTCTGACTTTTTTTGGCCTCTTCTATACTTTTATTTGTATTGGTGTCATCGGACCAGGAGGTTTAAGGAGGAGAGATTTCCTCTCATACGTCATATGTAATGTACACATACATTACACAGCTGCAGGTCAGTGTAACTCTGTAATTTGAGGTGCCTGACTAAAGTTTTTCTCTAAACTTCATTCTACCATTGGTAGGCATCAGCAATGGGTGCAGTTTGGCTGAGTAGTACATTCAGTGAAACACATCCCAAACCTAACCACTAGTTTCTACAAGCTGCAGAGGAGGTCCAGAGCAAGTAGATATGGAGACAAGCTGTTGTCTCTCTAAGGGGAAAATATCTTCATCTGAGATGCCACATGATTGTCTTCTTTAGAAAAGAGGTAATCTAAACACCCAGAGATGTGAAGATGGAGAGGAATTGCTTAGCATGTGCAAAGCTGTAAATGTAAATCAGATGTGTCTGGAAATGCAAGGGATTTAAACTGGGATTGACAGGAGGGTGAGGCATGCAGAGAATGGGATCTTGGATAATGTCTTTAGCAAGGGGGAAGGATCATCTGATTCTTCCAGTTAAAGGGGCTTAAAGCTGCTTTTTCTGTCTGTGTGGGAATGGTCTTAATCTTTTTGAACTAATGGCTCATTCTGAGCCTTATTATATGAATGCTGAAAATGTGCCTGTTGCGTTTGTGGTATTGGTGTGGATTCTTTCAGAAAAAGTCTTGGAACATCAGCTGAATGAAGAGTGCAAAGGGCTTAGTCTGCTGGAGTTTCCAGTGCATGTGGTTGGAAAAAGCTTTTTCTTGGATCTGGGGCAATCAGAATAATATATTTTTAAAGGACTTCCTATTATTATAACCTAGTTTTTATACAAGTGAACACTGCCTTGGTCTAGTTGAGGACTCAGTTTGGGAAGGCAGCTACTGACCCAGGGCAGTTAGATTGATATGCTAAGATTAGTAGTGATTTTAATGTTTCCATTTCAAAAACCTGGTTGTATCGTAACAAAAAATAAAATTGTACTTGCTGCTGTTGCATTTGAAAGACAAAACAACCAACAAAACAACCTTTCTGCTTTTGCACCTTTTTTGTTTGAGGTAAATGCCTTGCTTCCTGTTACTTCCTGTGCCTGCTTATAGAGGGCAGTTTTGGAGATGTCAGCGCTCTTGTCCTGGTGCCACAAGGTGCTTTGTAAGCACACATGCATCCTGTGGTTTACGTGAAGTATTAGCTAATTCTAATTCAAGGGTGTTCAAGCCTTTTGCAATGCGGAATTCAGCAGCTCAGGAAAGAGGAGTTGGTAGCACCAGCTGAGAGTGAATAAACCCTGTGACTCTTAGAGAAGAGGGTTAGCCATGAACTGGTAAATCAAAGCAACCTCACCTGAGGATGAGTACTATAAGGAAACAAACCTCTCCCACAAAGGTTTTTGCATTCCACTCCGTACAGCAGTCTGTGGCAGGAGTCTTTAAGTTCTTACCAAATCAGTGGTCTCAGTCATGATGTTTATACCACATGACAAAAGAAGTTGGGATTATTCTGCTTTCACATTGAAATTTCTGCTCTGACACATTGTTCATCCTCGTGCATTTTTGAACCATTTATGTGACTAAATCCACAGTATTTTCTCTGGCTCCCATCCCACTTTCTGATATAAATGACCTGATGATTCTGTTTAAGAACAACCTAGAAGAATACTGACCTCATGGAAGTAAGGTCTAGAAAACCATACATGATTCTCAGGCAGAACTGGCATGTTAGAAAGTGTTAAATCTCAGAGGCCAAGCATGTGCTGACCAGCAAAAGACCTACGCTGAAAAGTCCAGTTCTGTGCAGAAATGCTAAAAGCTCCTCAAACAGTCCCAGTCATTTATGCAACAGGTAGACAGTGAAGCTGTGCCAGAGTCCAGTTACCAACTGTGTTAGAATACCTTTGGTTTAATTTCTCCTGATATGAGGGTCGCACCAGCTGCAGTAGCAGAGCTAGAGAAGAGCAGAAGAAGAGATTCACTGCATTGGTTTTGCTGTTTTCTTACTGATGTAGCAACCCGTAATCTGAACCTTAGATTCAGAAATCTTGAAGCAGAATCTAGAGCTGATTTACACAGCAGGTGGAGACCCTGGCAAGAGAATAGGCAGCTGCTGTGTTTATCTGAGAGACCCAAATGCTAGCTGTGGGCCATAATAGCCATTCCTGCCACATGGTCAACCCTTGGCCAAGTGATCCTGATGCTGCAGAATGGGCTCTGAAATAAAGTGTGCCAATGCTGGTGAGTGCTGAGGGTGCTGTGGCACTGGAGCTTACCCTGGGTTTCTCACATCCTTTACTCCTTTCTCTAAACTTCCTTTATTTCAGTTTAAAATCCTGGACTCCCTAGCACTAAAAACATGTCACTGGGAGATTTACATGTCTCTTTTGAGATTGTAGAGTTCCTCTGATGAAGACTGGTTTGCCTGTGGTGAGTTTTGGGAAGTCTTGAATGCTTATCCTGGGTACCCAGAGAAGACACAGTAAAAATATGTGAATCCAGGCTTTGCTATGGTGCTTTCTTTTTACTAGAGCTGTTCCCATTTGCTTACTAACAAATTTTAAAATTCTTCTTGGTCTGACTTGTGACTGGGACACTTCTCAAAAACTGCAGAAAGTTTCTTAAGAGGTGTAGGAAAGGTTTTGCTTATACCTAAAGATACTTGTATACCATGTATATTGAGTTCATTTCTAGCCTTCCTGCGGAAAAAAAAAAATCCTTCAAAACTCTGACTTCATTTTCCTCGAAACACTATTGGAAGAGGCAGTTGTGAGCAGTGTAGAGCATTTATTTGGGGGTCAAGAGGCCTCAATACAGACTAATAAGCATTCAGATTTCCATTTTTCATCTTCAGGGACTCTGCTCTGACTGGTGGAAGAGACAGATTGGGCTTTTGCTTGCTCTCAACTTGGCTTCCAAGTGCATGAGGTTCCTGAGACCAGGGGAGAGGGCAAGGATGTGACTCCATGCCAGTACAGCAGCAGGCTGGAGTCCTGGGCTGAACCTTGGTCTGAGCCTGGTTTGTGCAATCTGCCCTTGTCCTTGTACAAAGCACGTACTTGATCATGTAGGTGGTGGTGCTGTATGTGAAGATGCCCAAATGCTGCAGGAGCTTGTGTTGTCACATTGTCTTTTCATGAGACTGATGGACCACAAAAAATGCAGCACAGTGCTCTGAGGGATGTATTATTTGAGCTACTCTGGAGCCTTGAACAGATACCACTTACATACTGTGTTATGTATGTGGGCTGTGCCTGTTTCTGCCTTTTTTTTGTGTGCCCAGCTTGGTTTAATTGCAGAGATGGTGTGAAAACCCAGGCAGGGCAAGGTCAGCACTGTTGTGCCTCTCCCTTTTGTATAACTGGGACAGAGATTTTGGGAGCCCTGTGTGGAACCTGCATTTCCCTGCTCAGCTTAGTAACACAAAAGCCTTGGAAGAGCTTGCTGCTATTCCTAAGCCAGACATTATTTCAACATTTATAGACTGTTTCGCTTCTGCCAAAACCACAGAGTGAAAACCATTCCTGCAATAATGACAACATTTTTGCAGCTTTATTTATATTGGGTGGGTTTTGCAACACTTCTGGCATTTTTATTCTCTGAAATTTTTGAAAATTCATAGAAGAGCACTATTTTTCATGACTTTTAAGCGGTCCTTTTAAGTGTATCTAGGAATACAAAACTTTCCACTTGATGTTTTGAGAAGGGGGTCTGTCTCAGTAAGCTATATTTTCAGGAAGTGTAATTTAAATTCCTTCCCTAATGAAGGGGAAATGATCCAGGTCTGTGTCTATTACAACATGATAAAGCTCCACTGAAAGCACTAAATGTAAAGTTACTAACTGGTAGTTAGCATAATGATTTTGTACAAACCTTAGCAATGGCATCTTAATTCTTTCTAACCTCAACCACTCAAAGTAGGACATAACAGGAATGGTGAGAGAGGAGGCTGGAACAGTTTGCACAGAGGAAGAAGACATTGTCAGATATAATGTGTTTTGTAAATCAATCTTCCTCATCACATGAAAGAAAACACTTTATATGAAACTCTTGCTGTTTAGGTGAGGAGAATAGCACCAGTTAACTGATTGAGAGAGGATGATGGTTCAGACTCTGCCTTCTCGTCACTGTTTCTGGATCAGAGTTGGCTTATTTCTTATCAGCAGAGCAGGAGCCCTGTCAGCACGCTGCTCCCTGTCCTGTAGGCATATGCAATGAGGCTCAAAAACTGGTCCTCTAAAGCTCGGCTTAATGTAAGTACTGGGGCAGGACCTCTGTCTTTGGAAGAGTAAAGGGAAGCACAAAGGTATTAAGGAAACAAGACAAAGCAAAATTTGATTGTCTAACTGCCAAACTTGTGTTAAAGTTTTTAAAGGCAAATTGGCATGACTAGTTTTGAAAATGACAGGTCACTTCTTTGTTTTGGTGTGTGCAGACTTAGCTGGAGAAAGGTGATATTGAATATGTGTGGTTTGTATTTATTCATTTCACTTCTCCACTCTACCAAAGTGCCTATATAAAACAGGGCAGAGAGGAAGGAAGGGTATGCACTCAGTAAAAATACTTAATCTTTAATGATTCTGTTTGCCTTTTGGCTTTTTTATGACACCAATATTCCTATTAGAAATTTTTTTTTTTTTTCTGCATGAAAGATTCATGCAAACAAACAAGAGGCCTGACCACAAGGGAAAGCCATTAAATGGACAAATCAAGATGTTCACAAATGCAAAAAAGCAAAGAACAAAAAAGAGGAGTTCTTCCAGACCAGTTGTTGTTCAGCGGTGGAAGAGCTATGGAGAACAAGAATACTAGTATCAATTTTTACAAAGGACATTTTCAGGCTCTTCCTTTATAAAATCCTTAGAGTAATCCTCCTAAGCAGTGAGCTTTGGGATTTCCAAGTGAAGTGTAGAAATCCAAGCATGAAAGACGACATGACCTACAAGAAGAAAGGACAGTTGATAAAGTGGAGCTGCTGGAGTGATGGCTTAAATAAGCACTTTGCCAAGCATCTGGCATGCGAAGAAGTAGAATATCTCACAATGTCTGGGATCAAAAGGTAATGTTTTATCTGAAATCTTTTGGGTAGATTTACGATAAGTTCTTTGGCAATCTCCATGGTTCTCAAGTCACTGAGGGAAAAAAAACATATGCCCTGGAGAAGGAGAATCGTGGATTAGAAGAACAAGTAATGAATAATGCACTTAATAAGGTGTATCTAGTTATAGCTATGAACTGTGAACATGTCTTCAGAGCAGTATGCAAATTGCAGAGTAATTGTAAGCAGGAAAAAAACAGAATTCCTTTGGAGGTTCTTCCTCCATCACTGCTTGTTGGTCAAACAATATTCTTTGTCTTTGCTTTATCATAGGTTATGGAGCTGTTCCATGTCTTTCACAGGACTACCATTTGCTGCTGGTTTTAACAATGAAGACTAAAAGCTCTTCAGTGTCTATGATGATACAAATATCTGATGTTTTCAGACTCCTGACATTTTGTTAGTAGTTTCATATAGTGAGTTTAACTGGGACAAAGTTAACACATTAGCTTTCTGTAGGAATTGGGAGTCTGGTAAAGGTAGAAGCTGCCTGCCCTGGAGACAACTCCCAGTGTCTAACTCCATCAGCACAACTAGTGAGATCCAGATTGAGAGTGTGTGGTTGGGATTTAATGTGCTTAGTAACAATTAAATAACATACTTGAACTTCAGTGATGTTCAAAGGGTTGTAAGGAGATTTACCATGATTAGCATAGATGTAGAAGGGTTATTTTTGTCCTGTTAAGTACTGGTGTTTCCCCATGTAAATATGACGGGGTTGCACACATACTTTTTGCTATTTCTAGTTTGTAACTCAGATTAAATTCCTTAGATTTAACACTAAACTGAATTCAGGTAGCTAGAAACAGTGACTGGCTGTCTCTAGCTCTGCTCTGAAATAAATATTTGGTCACTTTGTCCCAGAGGGGGGTTTTGCAACATACCTGTAGGTCTAGGAATAAATGGTATTATATAAAACAGCTATGAGGAGGCTCCCTAATCTGCCTCCAATCCTAGGATTAAGGGAAACATCCGCTTTACTGCACAAGCAGTTTGGAATTAGAAATCCAGCATTCTGCCATGTCTTTCTAGCCTGCTGTATCATCCTTCTTTTCTAAACACTACTCATATTCTGTTCAGTCTCACCAGAACTAAATACTAAATAGTTGGGTATTTACGTGCTTTTTAGCAAAACATTTCTTACAGGTGAGTATTCTGAGGATCAAACTGAATTTTTAAATTTGCTGTAGTGGCTGATGCTGTTAGATGATGCAACAAAACACTGAGTGCTGCTGTCTTTTAGCAGTTATGTGGTATCAGCCAAGCTTTTTGACATGCTAAGTCTTTCAATTTCAGTTGTCAAGTCCTTAGAGTTCAGGTGCAAAGTTCCATTTCACTTCATAGAGGATAAAGTGCTGTAGAAAAACTGAAATGGATGAGTTTTTTTGGTAACCTGTGAGATACATCACTGATGGTGGTCTTTACTATGGGATCAATTCTCCTAGGGTTTACAGTGCAATAAGAAATGTAATGATTACTGTCATTGAAACACCACTATTGCCTTGTCTTACAGACTTCTATAGCTTATTTTAAAAGAGCAATAGCATCCAGATATTGTCCTGCTTTTCTACACAAGTTTTTGCTTTGCTAGAGAGCTTCTAAAGCATTCTTTCAGAGTCAAGCTTGCTGTCACAACCTGAAGGGTTACCCAGTGTGTGACTGAGTTCACAGGCTTCTCTAAGACTCAAGGACATGGAGGTTTTTTACTCTAAGTTCTCTACTTTATTATAGATTGTGACAAAAATCATGGCCAGCAACTATACCTATGATTTACAACTCAAATATATATATAAAAATACATATTGAACTGTTACAAAGTCCTGGGAGCAATCAGTAGTATGGCAGCAACCAAGTAGGTGTATACTGTTACCGGCTACTACAAACTTTTCACTAAACTTTACAGTAAAACAATAGAAAATGTAATTTTGATGGATTATTTATATGCATATATACAAATGTTAACATTAATACCAGTATACATCTTATTGGACAGATGTCAGAATGGGCCAGACCACCCCAGATGTGGAGGAAACTGTCCTGGATGAGGGTCCAAGATTTCTTAGAAAGTTTGTGTGAAGGGTTCATCCTTTTTAGGAAAGGAAAAGTATGTGCAGCATGCAAAGTTCTTGGAGAGAGAAGTTTTGTTTTGCATAAAAATTAAGTCATACCAGGCAGAAATAAGGAAGTATAGGACATTACCACTTCAGCAGCCAATAGATGCTGTTAATTTCTATATTTCACCCAGAATAGCCAACAGATGTTGTTTTCTGATTCTATTCACTAGCTGTTGTGGTTCCATGTTTTTGTGTTTATCAATGGTATATCAGGTTGTCTCAGGTTTCTAGGTACCAGACTGCATTTCAGAGAGGCCAGCTGCACTTCTCAACAGTGCTTCTGGTTCCCAGGTCTAGTTTCCAGGCATACCAGCATTTTCTCTGTCAGTATTTCATCAGACACTTTCTTCTTTCAGTAATTTCTCTCCTTTAACCAGGTCACCTTTATGGCTGCTTACTTCACCTGAATGTCCAGCTAAGACATGCACTGAGCCTCCAGCAATATTTTAATATTTCTTGCCCTGGAAGAGATAATGAGCCACGATGGATATGGCTGGGAAGGAAATTATGGAAACTGATTAATCTGGAAGCTTGACATTTTATGTTTTATCCTTTTGTGTGTGTGCAGAGTGGGGAGGATGTTTGAATTTTGCCTGACTGAAGATGAAATTCAAGGAGCCCTCCATTCTCAGTATCATGGAGGGTATTCATCTGTAAAACTCAGTAGATAAATACAATGGTGAAATGTTCTTATGGATTTTTCTCAGGGGTCTGTGACCTCTGCTCTTTGTTGCCAGCTTCAGTCATTCTGCAGGAAGGCTCTTCAGGGATAGAGAAATTTGCTTTAAAAGTATAGTTCAGCTTGGCCAAGTGGTAGATTATTTCAGGGGAGAGAGCAAGGAAGAACTTCCCCCCTCTTCCCCTCTCTGTGGCTTCTGTTGCTTAGCAGACTTAGGAGTATTTAACTAACTGAACACGAAGGTTTTACAGTGCCAGACCACGCTGCTGCCAAAGTAGCAACAAATACTGCTTTAAGGACTTGATGAGGTGGATTTGAATTGCAGTCATGTATGGGAGAGCTAGGAAATGCTCTGAAATGTAAAGCTATGACAGTTCTAAAGGATTGGATGTTGGTTTTTTTTTTTAGTTTGTTTTATAGGAGTTCTGCCTCTTTCATTCTGCACCCTTTAACTCTGCCTCTTTCCATAAAGAGTATTTGGTACTGCTTGTCCTATTTGGAGGACAAGAGGTAAAATTTCCGGAGGTTTTGTTTTGGTTTTAGTAGTACAAGATGTAGTGCAGTCAGAACAACTGGAATTAAGAAAGCTGGAAAATCTGACTTTCAAGGACATTGAGGTTAATTTATAATGTGTGTGGTTTTCTTATGTACACAAAATGCATAGTCACTTCCTCTTTAATAAAACAAAAAATGTGTAATGACGAATTTTTTCCCTTTAATGGTCTTGAGAAGATAATGTCTCTCTCAAGTTTTTGGAACTTTCTGTGATATCTTCATGATATTGCACAAGCTCCAGCGCATTTGAAGTGCAACAGATGTTTCCCCTCAGCTGTGTGCAGGCTCTTGTTCTGGAACAAGGCAAGCCCTTGAAGGTAGGGTAAACTAATTATAAATGTAGTTTTCTTTTTGGATTTAAAATTCCTTGTGGATACGTAATTAGGAACAGCTCCATGTAGAAGTCTGCCCTTATATCCATATCTTTCCATTTATTTACAGGAGAGACAGTACCTTCTACGCCAGTGACACTTCCCTACCACATCCTTGGGGATTCTCAGTTTTAGCTGCTGGAGGATAATGTGGTGGTTTCTGTGCTCCAGCTCATCTTCCCAGGGTCACTAACTATCCCTCAGTGGGGAGATGGGGAACAGCACTCCATTCTTTTTAGTGGAGCTCAGTGTGTAGCCTAACAGTGGGAGCCATAGTGTTGTCCCACTGATTCCTGTATATTCTTCCCATCTCTCCTAACTCTGTGTTTGAAGCTCTTACTCTGCTGCAGGAGTACAGACGATGGGCAGCCAAAGTGATGGGGCACACTGCACAGGTTCCTGCAGGGCACGGAGAGTGTGTCAGCTCCTCTGGACATTTGCACTGCGGCTTCAGACCTTCTCAAGAAGCATAGTGGTTGGAGTCAGTGAGGCTCAGATACCAAAATTCTCTGATTATCAAAGATTTAGAAGGCAATATGTGAGAAGAAACAAAAGAGATTGCGTAACAACCCTCTGGAGGGTACAACATAGTATTCCAGTCTTGTAAAACAATGTAAAAAGCTTGAACCTGCTGTGTTTGTGATGGTAGTGGGAATAGAAAGTAGTTTCTGTTCTGGTTTGTTGTAAACTTGAAATACACTTGCTATTCTACTATTGATTGTTGTGATTGAGCTTAAAAACCATCCCAGAGGAAAAAAATGTAGAGTAAATTTTGGCTTAAAAAAAAAAAAAAGAGATTGCTAATCTTATTTTTGCCATGTCTCATGTATGCCTTGCTAGGAAAAGTTGTCAGTAATAGTGACCCCATTTTAGCTCTAGAGTAAAATAAGATCATGAGCAAGGACACTGCCAGTGACAAAAAGCAAGGCTAATTAGCCACAAAAAAGCCTTATGCATCCTTGATACTGACTTTGTGTGAAAAGCGTTGTGAGAGTGTGTATGTGTTTGTATAAGTAAATATGTGAGTATATTTATATATATATAATTATTACATGGAAGTTAGTAGGGCACACAATAACCTTGGAAATGTGTAAAAATTTTAACGTAGTTTCTTGTTTCACAACCCTTTGTTAAAATTATAAAGTGCTGAGGCTCATAGAGGGTCCATCTGACTTAGTGCCAGAAATAGATGGCCACAGGTTTATATGGCATCATATAACTTCTTTTGAGTTTATGGTTTCATATTTTCACCCACATGGGGAAAAAAACAGATACTTTTTTGTTATGACCACTGGATTTAGCAATAGACAGCCTTTTCTGTTGATTATTTCTTTGGGGAATGAAGAGTATGTCGTGTTTAAGTAAAGATGGCATGTACCAAGGGCTTGCTTTTGCATCTTGAAAAGAAAACTTTGGAGTTGTTTTCCTCCTTGCTTAACAATTGTAATGAAACAGTTTGTACTTGATACAGCTGTGTGCTTTTTATGAAGTCCGTCTAGCCCTTAAGTACATGGTTTTTTTTTCTGGTGAACATATTTGGTATAGCACAGCTAAAAAAATCCCCCACACCGAATCTGTCATAATTAGATTTTAAATTTCTTATAGAAATACTTCAGGGTAACTAAATCTTTATCTTCTTCTTCTTCTTTAATTAACAGAGGAGGAGCTCAGGAAGCTGAGAGAAGAAACAAACGCTGAAACATTAAGGCAGGAGCTAGAAAAGGAACGGCAGAGGAGATTAGAACTAGAACAAAGAGTCAATGAAGTACTTAAAGCAAGGTAAGAGAAACATCTTTACTGTGAAGCTGAAAGCCACTTGAGATCTCTGATTGTCTCTGGGAGGTGCTGGTAAAAGCATATCTTTCCAGTCTAGGTGCTCTTTAAATAAATTACTGGTCAAAGAGAGAGCAGCTGTCTGTGTTGTGCTGTAAAAATACATAATTAACATCCATGTACCTATGAGTTACTTGGCCATACATGCTGCTGTAGCTATAGAAGTGCCGTGACACTTTCTAGTTGAGATATTTTTCATTTCACATCTGATGCTCTCCCTCTGGGATCTTGCCTTCCTGGAGTTAGTGAATGCCAGAGCCTTTGCCAAGCCATTGCATATGCTTATCCTTCTCAAAACCTGTGTCTTCTCCAGACTGCCCAATCCTTGTTATTCTTATTCTAGCAGCAGCAAGGATGTCCCAGTGCCACAGCAAAGCCCTAAATGCATGTGAGTAACTGGAACTGGAGCCTTTCTTGCCACTGCAGTGACAGATGGAAACACCTCCCCATGCTCCTAGGTCCTTTTGGCCTCAAGGGCATCCATCTTGATGATGCAAAGCGTCACATTGGATGTTGTCTCTCCTTACTCTGCTTAGCTACACAGATCTTCAGACCACAGCAGTTGCTTGGGGGCCTGGTTGTTCTGGACCCCTTGTATGTGTAGCTGCCTGTTTTATCTTCCCCAGCAGTAGCTGAGATTACTCGGCAGCAGGATCTGTGGCTCACCACCAAGTGCTGTCATCAGGAGACAGTGCAGGCTGAGTTGGTGATCACATGCTAAGCACTGCCACTTACTTAGAGGTGACAAGCAAGAGCAGACAGGCAAAACGTTTTGCTTGGATATGCAGTTTCCCAGTGCCATGCAGATTCTTCCCAGCCTCCCACTTAATTTGGTACTCGGGTGTAAAAATATCTTCCTTCCCAGGCCAGTCCACATCCACTGGTAGCAATGGAAGTAGGAGCTATTTATAGAAACATGTGGGCCTAGTTTCTTTCTGTTCTCTGTCTACCTTCTGCTCCCATGGAATCACAGAATTATTTAGTTTGGAAAAGACCTTTAAGACCATCAAGTCCAACCATTAACCCAGCACTGCTGAGGCCACCACTAAACCATGCAGTCCAGAGCCACATCTACATGTCTCTTAAATACCTCCAGGGATGGTAACTCAACCATGTCCTTGGCAGCCTGTTCCAGTGCTTGAGAACCCTTTTGGTGAAGGAATTTTTCCTAATACCAGGTCTAAAACTCCCCGGTGCAACCTGAGGTCATTTCTTCTTGTCCTGTAGCTTGTTACCTGGGAGAAGAGGCTGATGCCCACCTGGCTGCAATCGCCTTTCAGGCAGTTGTAGACAATGAGATCTTCCCTTGAGCCTCCTTTTCTCCAGGCTAAACACTCCCAGTTCCCTCAACTGCTCACTGTAAGCATACACATACACTGTATTTACGGGTGTCAGAAGGTACATTGCTATCTTTCACTTCAGTCTCTGTTGGCAGACCGCTTATCCATGAATTTTTTAAACACTATTAATTGCTGGAGCTGTCTTCTTCTGGAAACTATTGAGACAACACATTACAGAAGTCCCATCTTAACTCTAAAGAAGCATTTTATTTGCTTTCCTTTTTAGCAGATTTTATAGTGGTTTCAAGAAGTGCCCTATAATTACTGAATTGTAAGATTTGGTGAATTACTGTTCAGCATTCAGTTTATTTGCCATCCTTAATGAGTCCTTTCTTCACTTACATTCTCTCCAAACTAAAGAGTTCCAGCTTTTCCACTGTCTCTTTAAGAGTACTCCATCCCCTTCATCAGTTAAGTTGCCATTCTTTAACTGTTTTAAGAGTTTGAAAAGTATTCAGAGTGTTGGTGCACCAAGGCTTTAGATAATAAAAGATAGATTAGGCTTTCCCTCTTATTCTCAGTATCCACTACAGTGGGATTTTTTTTGGGTGGTATTTCACAGTGATGGTTTTCCAAAATCACTGGTTCTGTGCAGGGTTGGTCTGTGGGAAGTCTTTGACCAGGACTGCCAAGTCAGCTTAGGAGGGGCTCTGGAAGGTCCTTGTGGAAGTCTGGTCCCCAAGCCAGCACCACAGCTGTGCAGTGGGAAGGTGGCCCAGACTTTAAAAGTTGCTCTTACAGCTGGGATGTGGGAGTGCATTTTTATTGCCTGTGCTGGTTGGTGTGGCTGTGTGTCTAGACTGGAGTTGCCTGTTAGAGTGGACAGCTGAAGAGGAGAAGCCTGGGGCTGTTGCATGCTGAGAGTATCAGTTAGCACAGTGACAGCTGTACAAAGCACTGAGCATTGTTTCCTGCTCTTGGTAGATGAAACTGATGCTTAAGGAAAGGATGCTTTCTCACCTGTGACTTGCTGCCTTGAAGAAGTTGCTTGTGATGCAAATTCCACGTGCTTGTCTTTAGTGCTGGCACAGGCTTTCGGCTTTGTCCGGAGGGTGGCTATGCCTGGACTCCAGGTCATGCACAGAGAAGGGGGAAAGTGATCTCCTCATGGCTGTGCGTCCTGGAGGAGGATGAGGAGCTGTCTTCTTCTGCACGATGGTACTCATCATCCCGCTCTGCTTCTGAATAATAAGCCTGACTCAGAGTCTGATCTGGCCCACTGCAGCTTATCAGCACGGGTTTTACAGAGAAAAGAGATGGAGGGTCTTTGTTTATCAATATTTGTGCTGACATGCGTACCTTGTTGGGTTGTGAACAACAGCAAATCTCTAGCAGGAGTGACATTGCTAAATTAAGGTAGGATGACATGGCTCCCTGAGTGCAATTTAGATATCCTAAGGATTGCATTAGTCCTGTCAGCTTGGGTATTGCACTTGGGGATTACATTCAGCCAATTATCCTCTCTACCCAAGTGTTTCTGTAACTGGTCATACTACTGTTTCAACCTCTCTGTGACAGGCAGGATGCGTAAGGTGACAACAAAATAGACTGATTTTTTTTGGTTTCTGCCTAGGAGGAGAGCATTTTGTATGTCCATGATTTTTCCTTAACTTGTGCTTCATTGTGTGAAATTCTTCACTGCTTACTATATTTTCCACGTCATTGTGGACATTTAAAAATAATTTTACTAGGACTATATGGGAAATATTGGCTTACATAGTCAAATATGTAATAGGCCATATTTATGCCTGATGGAAATTTAATTTTATTAAACAAAGTAACTGCAGCAAGTTCTATCTGGTTATGTCAAATTCACCCTGCTTCTAAGGTAATTGTTTGCAGTTTTAAGATAGATATTCATATGTCCCCTGGTAGGGGAGGGAGCAGCTTTGTGGTACTTAGTTGAAGGCTGGGGTTTGCGGGTACTGTTCTTGCTTGCAGAAGTAAACTGCTAATGAAAATCAAACTGCGCTGTGGTATAAGAAAGAAATTATTTTAAAAGTTGCAGTATTCAAAAGTATTTGTGAGGCAGGTAATACATACAGCAATATAAAACTTGATGAAAGGTGTTTGGCAAGGAGAAAACAAGTTCAAAATCTAATTTTTTTTTTTCTGGTGAAGAACATGGGTTTCCTTCATTGGGATCACAGTTGTGCACAGGGAAGAGGGTGGAGTGGAAGAAGAGGGTTTTTGGTGCCTTTGTTTGTCGTGGCCTTTATTGTTTGGATATCTGATTATTCAGAAATACAGTGCCTTCAGCTGAAGTTTTTCACAGATACATTCAGAACATCACAGCATTTGGTGTGGCAGCTGAAGCTTATGACATATTGCGAGCAGAATGATGCATAAATAATCTGGAATAATTTGTGTGAGCTGTAACTGCCATATTTACAAATTGTGAGCTACAATCATGCACAAAAAGAAAAAAATAACAAAAATTTTGCAACAGCACTTACCAGCAGCTTGTGAGTTATGCAGCACACCTTGTTATTAGTATCATTGTGAACTATTTTTACAAGGACCAAATAAAAAATGCTTCTGCATAAGTCACTATTCCTTCATTGTATATGAGAATAGCAAGAGCTTCTGAAATGTTTGGTGTGTTTTAATGGGAAGGAGATGGAAAACATGAGAATTATTTAGCTTGTTTTTTAACAGCTCTTCTGGGTGAGAAGCCATGCATACCTGAAAGATGTGTTTTTAAACTAGGCTAAGAAAATACCTGCTTATTTTTGCATGTATGAGGTTGGAATGTGCTTTTGGTGGAAGTACACACATATTCACACATATTCCTACTGCTTTTAGCAGTTGGAAAAGTGTTAACAGCCTTGAAAGTCCTCTACAACAGTGGTGGTTGAAAAACTGGTGGTGGGTTGCTTGTGAACTTGGAGTTAGCCTGTGGGAAAATTGCTTTGGATAGGTCTGAGAACATCATGGCAGTGACTGCACCTGTTGTGTCCAGCAGTTCTAGTCTGCATCCAGTTTTCTGGGGGAGTCTGTTGATTTACAGACATCTCAACTTGCAGCTGTATTCAGGGCCTAATGTGCAGAAATAAAAATATTTATTTTAGGGAAATGGCCTTCAGTGTCAAGGTTCCCTTAACTTTTGTGTTATACTTGCAACTAAATAATTAAATAACACTTGGGTGCTGTTCTGTGGGGCAGCACTGAATGGACACTGCACCAGAGTGTGCTAGTTGCTTTTGAGAGGTACATGTGTCCTGGTCATGAACAGCTCTAATATTCATTAAATATTGATGCTTCCCTGAACTCAATATATTAAAATAAAAGAGAGATAAAAAAAGACAGTTTGTGTTTATCTCCTCTGCTGTCTGAGTTGCTCTTATCTGTTTCAAACAGCCTGTGCTTTAAATGGCTGCTATCTCTAGTTGCATAAAGATGACCTAGCTTCATGTTGGTGATGTGTTGGTGTAACCAGTTACGCCCTTTTTCTGGGTGGAAAGTGTGTCCAGGAGGAATTAATGCAGCTTGTTTTCTTAGGTTCAGGCTGCAGTTAGGAAGCCCACATAGGAACACAGTGTTGTCTGGGGACTGTTTGTTTTTCAGCCTTTTGAATTATCTCTGGCATAAAGAGTGGTCCAGAAACTTGGAAAGATAATTTCTTCCCTCTGTCAATAGTCTTGATGAGCTGGATGGTTCAACATGACCTGGTTTTGCAATTGAACTTCCCAGTAGGTGTGCAAGCCCAAACAATGAATTCTGAGCTTCCTGTCACAGATCTGTCTGAGGTGGCTAATTATAACCTGATTCACAGGTGCAGTAATGAGCTGTCATTAACCTGATGATTCGTAAAGGTCAGGTTCTTCATGGGGAAGAAGTAACAGGCAGATGGCAAGTAAGACATTGCCAGAAAAATGAAACAAAAGCACCAAGAAAGGCCAAAGCCAACTGTCATGTGCTCCTGATGGAGCCCAGTCAGGCTGCTGCACAGAGCTACTTCTTGATGAGATTTTCTTGATTTTTTGCCTAAAAAATGTGGGGAGTAATGACGCTGTGCTGCTTTTGAAAATAAATCCCAGCATGTCAAAGGAAGACCCAGCCTGAAGACTCTGACAGCTGACAGTGGTGGGATCTCATCTTGGCTCTGTCCTGGGAGTTCAGGTGTGACACCACCTCAGTCAGTGCCTCCACTTGGCTGGAATGGGCTGAGGAAGTGGCTCCTGCCTGCTTGTTAATGACCACCTCCTTTCCACCTGAATATGGCTTCAGCATCAATGAAACACAGTCTGAAAGACAGATCTCAGTTGAAAATGCTCAGTTGTATGGTGTAACCATCTGATGTGTGGCTGTCAGAGGAAAACAAGACATTGCTGTATAATAGCTGGTGCAAATTTGATCATGTTTATTGCTGCCTGTCTTTTGAGAGCTGGAAATAGAGGATATGCAAGGGTATAGGAGAAGAAGCAAGGATAGGAGGAGTTTTAGGTGAGGAACCTGTGGCTTATATAGACACAGGGGTAAAATGGCATGGAAACCAAAGTTAAAGTTTAGCTAAAGAAAATAAACCGATGATATTTCAGGTGACTTTTGAAAGGAAAAGATGCCACAAATACAGAAGCCATGGGGAAAAATCCTGATAAATCATGAAAGCAAGTGTCTTTCAAAGCAAAAGCCATTGGTTTCAGCTCATTAACGCCAATAAATGTTGAGCTGTAATTCATAAATCAGTACATTACTTCTATATGTTATTTTTAGAAATGAACAAGGATGTGGAAACCTCATTAAGGATCGGGAATGCTTAGGAAGGGATGTAACAAGTTCTGTAGTTTCTCCATCATGTTCATTCATGTATGGTAATGTTGAGCAGCACACAGTAGTAATGACCTTTTCCATGTGCAGGCAGTGCAGTGACATCTTTTCCTAACGTCCTTTCTAGAGGAGCAGCAGGAGAAAGGACTGTATTGCTGCAGTCTGCCCAGTGCTGTAGGATGCCTCTTCCTGCTCTTTGCTGACCATGTTTAACTTGATTCCCTTTCTGAGGAGCAAAAGATGAAAGGAACATTTGAAAATGCTTACATCGCCTGATAAATGAGTGATCATGGAATTGCATGGTGGACACTTTTTTGTTTCAAGAAGTAATCTTTTCAATCATACAACTCCCTGTCAGGTAAAGCTTGCTGTGGCTGGTTGTTATTTTGTCAAAGCTCCTGCTTCATTAGAAAAATCTTTCTGTATGATATCTGCATGGATGACTGAAGACTGTGGGACTGAAGCCTGAATTATTCTCAACACAGGTTGGCAGTTGGAGGCTGTGTACAAATCTAATTTGAAGCCTTGCACATGTACAGAATGCCAAAAGCATTTATGTTTAAAAAAATCTGTTCACTTTTAATGGATGAGAATATTCTTGAGTCATTTTGAAAGGTGAGACTCATGATGCCAGCTACTTGACATATATTTTTAGAACATTTTTGTTGCAGTTTTTCAGGCTGTTTCAATTTCTAAAGTTATTTTTCAACTTGGTTGTGATCTGTATATTTTGAGAGTTTACAGTGTAACATTTTAAATAATTCTTAACACTCGTTCCTCTTGTGAAGTTGTTTGACCCTAGTAGCGATGGCAGGATTCGAGATTAGTGTGTTAAATTGTGGTTTTGTTCTACTGCTGTGGTTATCTACTTGTGATGTGGAATCCCTTTTAATTTATTGCTGTGGGAAAAGTCACGGCTCTGAAGAATTTTCCTGGCAGGCATTGCAATGAATATACCACACAAAGGCATAAATAATGCAGGAAATTTAATACTACTTTGTAGAGCAGTTGTAAGATGAAATTGAGCTGTTGGTGACAGGAATGACTAAACCCCACTTCACAGTGGAAGGTATTTCCCAGGATCCTAAAAGCAATGAATATTTTGAGTCTTTTGAAAGGGTGTAAGCTGGGTTTTCTTTTGTCATGATTTTATAATCTCAGCTATGGAGGTTCTGGTGTTTCCCTTACGTAAAAGGGAATAAATTCTTCCTCTGTAACATTTCACATTGTTTCTGTTTTCTTTGTAGGGCAGAAGAGGTGCCTGCAGCTCAGCAACCTGCAAAGCCACAGGCACAAGCCAATGGAACAGGTGAGCGTCATCAGATCTCTAACAGCACTTCAGTTGGATTTTTTTTTTTTTGTTTTTTTTTAGATCCTTAGAAGATCAAATCTTGCTTCTGAAGAAGCTGATTATAAATGAAAATTCAATCAACTTCTCTCTCTGTACATGATTCTGCATTTACTTTTTTAGTTGACTTAGCATACCTGAGCAAGGAATTTATAGTGTATTGTTAGGCCTTTAGGTATGTAATGAAACCTGTTGGCTCACTTCATCATTCTGGCATACCTTGCTGATCCTTGACTTACCAGAAAACAGGAGTAATACATAGGAAAAAAGTTCTGTTTTGTTCTCAATTGCAGAAGGTCTGTTATGCCACTACCCATATTACTGCTTCCTTCGTCTAAAAGAGGAAACGTTCTGGAGAAGGAGTAAGATTAAGCGTTACTAATTTGTTAGACACCTACACTGCCACATACATTTCTCAAGATGATGCTAATTATGAATTCAATAATGTACTGATGTCTGAAAGAACTTAGGCAACAGTCAAATTCTTATCTTTCAGTACACTTTTACTTTCCTTCCAATAGCTTGTGATCGAGACTTAGGCTTTTAAATCTGTGGACTAAATCTGAAATTTCCCCTCCTGTACTTCTGTAGTGTCAATGCTACAACATGACATTTTTTTTCTCTTGTCAAAATTTCCTTCTCCGTATTTTCTGAAGTATTAGTGTGTGGGAAGCTACTTCATACTTTTATTCTCAAATGGAAACATTGTCCCAGCTGTAAACAGTCACTAGATTGCCTGTTTTTCTAGATTTCATTGTAAATCATTAATAAATGTTTTGATTCTATTTTCTGAGCACCAGTGTTTTTTTCTCATGAGCTTAAATGCATCATTTTGGCTGTTGTAATTGGCTGATGAATCTTCCATGCCTCTGTTTAATCATATATTAATTTAATGGAATTCTGTACTAAATTTGGTCATGGAGTAATTATGACCAGTATCCTCTTTGTGGCATTACTGTATTTAGCTATGTTTCCAAATAGTCTGTCTGTTCCTTCTAGACCACAATTTTGTGAGTTACAGATGATTGTTTTGTTCCCACTTGCAGTGCCTTAAGGCTTTTAGCCAAATTTTATTTCCATGTACCCTATATTATGTAGTATTTTTCCACTGAAACTGACATACAGAAAGTGTGCATGGCTTCATTATTTTGCTGTGTAGACTTCCCAGGTAGTATTATGACTGTATAATCCATATATAGAAAGTGGTATATGCAGCACAATTTCTGAAGGCTGATTTAGAAAAAAAAAACCTGCATGTTCTTTTTGTATATCTTTAAAAAGACACACACACACACATAAATTTTTATGAACTATCAGTGGTTGGAAAGTGGAAGTAAAAATACCTCTAGCAGAATCTTGCTTCTGTTCCCACCTCCCTTTCCTGTCAAATCCCTGTGGCTGCAAGGTGGTTGTCCAGCTCTGTGCTCAGGAGTGTTTTGCTTTGCACTTGCTTTTCTCAAGGTGACCCTTCAGCACAACAGGGAGCACTGAGATTGACGTCAGCCTTTCGTTTACAGAAGTCACTTAACCAGAAAATGTTTTTACTGTGTTTGTTAAAAATTACTGTTTGTTAGGATGTTTTACGCTTTGTACTTTGGGTAATAAGATGCTTCCATGTACTGTCCTAAGAGCAGTGCAGGAGTCACCTTTAGTCTTATTTTACCAATTTAATGCAGTTGGGTTCCTGTGCAACAGCAGAAATAAACTGCAAGTTTCCACAAAGAGTGTTGGTGAAGGATGGGGAAGCTGTACAAAGTGCACTTCCCAAAAAAGCACCGTGTGTGGGAACAGGCTGGCATTGGATAAAGATGTCTTCTAGCATTATCCTGATACTTAGTGCTTCTCTTTTATAGATAAGAGCAGTCACACAGTCTCAAGACTCCAGAAGTGGTTTTGTGACAAATTTGGGGAGTATGTTGAGGACTTCAGATTTCAGCCAGAAGAGAATACAGTGGAAACAGAAGAGCCACTTAGTGCTAGAAGGTAAATTCATAATGTGAGAAATGGTTGGTGCCTTTACACATTGTTTTTTTTCCCCTCACTTTTTTTTCCTTTTTAACCAACCTTTTGTATGGTTTGACCAAGTGCTTCAATAACAAATGGTAACAACCAAAAGTACAGAACTGCCTCAAAAGTTTTATGACTGCTTTGGACAAAACATGAGATTTTAAGTTTATTTGCTGTCTGAAATAAAATAAGATTTGTATTATTTACCAGGTTTTGTTATATGCCTCCCAGAAACAATGAACAAAGTCTTAGGCTGGAGAGCTTTTAAACTTCAGTTTGCAGTCTGTGCAACATATTTTGTAGCAGTCAAGAATGAAGCTTTACACACATATAGTTTATAACTGTGAAGAGTATTTCTAGGATCAAATGTATACAAATGTCCACTAGTTGACTATTTATCAAGTTGCTTTTATCTATTATTTTTCAGGTTGACTGAAAATATGAAAAGATTAAGTAAGTACTTAGCAATATTTTATTCATTGTGTTTGTTCTGGTTTCATTTTGGAGAATACTTGTGACTTGTTGTTAGTGGTGTACATGCATTGCCTTCAGAATACCTTTTAAAAAATAGTATTAAACTTAAATTTAGGGTGGTTCCTAACTTCCTCCAGGTTAGCCACAAAATCTAGATCCCTGTTGTCCGAGGAGCCTGACTCAGAGCTCTCCAGAATGTTGGTGTCACCAGTGATTTCCAGTCTTTCAAGTTTTAATCTTCTCTATGGGCTTGGTGTAGGCTGCTGCAGCAGAGTGGGTGGAAGCAGCACTTGAGTCCATGAGCTCTTCCAGTGCCTTGGGTGTGCCCTTCCACTTCCATCTGCTGCTTTGGTTGTGCTGCTGATGCTTAATGAAATCTAGTGCTAATTGCTTAATTACTCCACATAGGAAGTGTGTTTTGGATAGCTGAGTATCAAGCCAAACAAACTGGGACAGCAAGTCAGAGGCTCTCTTGAAGAAAGACTTGAAAAGTTGTGAGTTCTACTGCAAAAGAGAGTGAGAGCTTCTGAGGCTCTCTGTGCAGGAGGCATCATCATTCTTCTCACCAGGAAAGGCAAAACTGGTGTGGTCCAACAGGGACCTTGGTGGTCTTGCAGCAGCACTCTCCTGTTTCCTTGTGTTCCCTAGCTAGTTTGCCCAAGTCATGAAACATGGTAAAGGATAAGAGGGTTTTAGGGAGCTGAGGAAGAGCTCCTCTTGCTCTTGCTGGCTGGGTGTGTCTGTGTGTGGGCCTCTCCCAGCCCAGGTCAGTGTCCCATGCAGTGACAGCAGGACCAGAGGTCTGCAGAGGTGGGAGGCAGACTTCTTCAGGGAGTCATGTGCTGGGTTGCTTGGCTTAGGAAGAGTAAACAGCAAAGTGCTAGCAATGGGTAGAATCCTGCAGAGGTACAGCCAAGAGATCTAATAAAGCTTTAATAAAGCTGGTGAAGCAGCAGCAAGGAAGGGAAGGGCTCTGATGTTGTCTACCTAGACTGTAGTAAAGCCTTTGATGCTGCTTCCCACTGCGTTCTCCTGAAGAAAGTGGCTGATCATGGCTTGGATAGGTGTATGCTTTGCTGGGTAGAAAACTGCCTGATGGCCTGGCCCAGAGAGTGGTGGGGGATGGAGCTACATCCACCTGCTCACAAGCAGTGTTCCCCAGGGCTCAGTACTGGGGTCTGTTCTGTTTAATATCTTTATTAATGGAGTGCTCCCTGTCATTTTGCAGATGACACCAATTTGGATAGGAGTGTTGATCTGATGGTGGGTAGGAAGGCTCTGCAGAGAAAGTAATTTAGGGACGTGTTGGATTCAACAATGCTAGGTTAATGGTCGAACACAATGATGATCATAAAGGTCTTTTCCCACCTAAATGATTCTGTAATTCTCAGTTGTTCCTTGGTGGCTTGTAATTCAGTCAGGTTAATGGACATTGTTTTACAATGAGCCAAACTGACCTATACAGTGGTCTCTGGGGTAATGTGAGCATGGCTGAGAACAAGCTGCTTTTAGCATCCCAGGTACCTTTATAAAAGATGTTGATTTTTTTTCCTTTGTCTGTACTTAAGAGTTGAGACGTAATCTTTATCTTGGGTAACACTTCAGTTTTTGGAAGTTCATTCTTTAATAGTTCAGTTACATTGGCAGGTTTAATTTTTTTCTTCATTTGGATAAGCCTTTTTCTTATTACATGTCGTGAATATTCCTCTAGTTTTCTAATTCGATTGTTTGTGATTTACAAGTGTTTTAACCACTGCCAGCTAATTCTAATATTGTGTTTTTTCTCAACTTCCACTTAGAGAGAGGTGCCAAACCTGTTACAAATTTTGTGAAGAATCTTTCTGCCTTATTAGACTGGTATTCTATCTACACTTCTGCTATTGCCTTTATTGTAAGTTATCCTACTCCTCCAGGAGTAGTAAGAACTTGAAAAAATACATTATTTGCTGAAATTATTTGAAACTGCCATATCTGAGTAGGAGTTGTGCTACAGTTCAAGTCAAATCAAAAAGTGTAATTTCATTTGACACAAAATACCAGTAGTAGTCACTTCTGTTATGTATAAAACCAGTAAAATTTTCCTGGGTGTTTCCTGGGTGTCTTGTAGCATAATTTTGTAATTGTTAAAATAACTTAGAACTATCTGGGTATTGTTCACTCCTTTCTTGTTTCTCATCTCCCAGTCCTGGTAATTCAATGATTACTTCAGCCTCTGCAAAGTTTCTTCTTGTCTAGGGCTGAAATGCTGGTAGTGGTTACATTTGATGAGAAGCTATTGTCCCCATCAGGGCTCTTTGCCATTTGTTAGGATCATATGGATCAGAGGCAAAATGCCTTGATTTCAGTAGGATTCAATGTGCAAACATTAGGCCTGTGAGCTGAGTTTGAGCCTTTCTATGCTATCTTAATGAGGTTTGGATGCTGCAAAGAGACATAAGTATCCAGTGGAGTTTTGATTTGTTTTCCTTCCTCCTATTGTTAATTTAATTATCTAAATTCTTTCAGTCATAGTGTATATTAAATGAATTTCTGTCAAAGGAATTGGCAATAGCTGTGTGGTGAAAATGTCACTCAACTTATTGTTAAATAATACCTCCCTGTAAGTTACAGACCTCCTGCTATTTTGCGTGGCACAGCTGAAGGAATACTGAGGAGGAGACTTCCCTCCCAGTGCCCTCTGTCTGTTCCTTCTCTGTATCTGCTGATTTTTCTATTGCCTTACCTGGTAAGCCCATTTTTTCAGATAAAAACTGAAAGAAGAAACTTGAGCTGGTTTTTTTGAAAGCTCTGGGACCTGTGAGCCAGAGCAATGTTTCACTTTGGGGTTATCAGTAAAAACCCTATTGTCTCTCACAGAGAGACTCTAGTCTCTGTTTTCAGAAGGTGGGAGGAAAATAACTTTTGAAGCTTCTCGTGTTTGTACTTTTTACATAAAATAAAACCTGTTTTCCTGCAATCTTTTTAGTCTTGGTAAAAATTTGGGATTTAATTTTTTCTGAAATAATAGAGTGAGAGTTTATCTTGTTGCCCAGTATGGGGCTAATTGCTGTAATTCCACTTCCATACCATGGCTTCTGTGCCATTGCTGACCAAATCATGGTCACATAGCAGATTCACAGACTTGAGGGTTTACCTCTTTTTATTTCCTCCTACCCCTTCAAGTAATTGTAGTGTTGAAAATACTCTCTCTGAGGCAACTGAGAACTAGTTAAGTGTCATCTCTGGAGATTTGGTTCATTCTTAGTTTTGATTTTGCATTCTGAATGTGGGGCTGTTTTCAGTTACAGAGTGGCTAAAATTTATTACCTTTTTTTAATATGAATTGCATGGCTCTGAGCCAAACAGCACAGTGGGAAGTGGTATTTCATGTAACGCACTGTACCTCAGTTTGTAATCCACATCTCTGTTTGTTTTTTCTTCTTAATCTGCAGATTTACATCAATGCTGTATGGCATGGCTGGGCCATTCCTATGTTCTTATTTTTAGCAATTTTGAGGTTATCCCTAAATTACCTCATAGCCAGGTATTTGCATAAATACTAGCTTACTTAAGTAATGCTTTGTTTGAAAGATGTTTTGTTATTCTTGCACTGAATTGTAAACTGCTACCTTTTCTAATATTGTGAGTTACATTTAAGATAGTGAAATTCAAACTCAAATATCCTAAGTATCATTGCTCAGTTTCTATAATATACTATTATTGGGAATTATCTTTGTATCCTGTGATTTGGGTTATCATAAACAATGTTGCATGCTCTCAGACAAATCCCTCAGCACACAAAAATTCTAATATTTCTAATTCTGCAATATTTAGAGTACTTGAAGAATATCACCTTCAATATTGAAGCTTGCTGTTTTTCCCAGCAGAGAATGTTCACCTAGGCATAAAATGGCAGTTGAAATACTCTTGAAATACTTTATTCAAAGTATCTTCCATTTGTAAAGTCAATCTCTTGTACAAATTAAGTCTGGGGTTTTTTTTAATTCACCTTAAAATAGCGTAAAGGACCTTTATGTGCATATTGTAAAATAACTTTTCTGACTTTTTAATTGATACTTTCTGTTTGACATTGTATTCCCTGGAAATTGCTGGTAGCAAATAGGCTTCTAAATATGGTGATGTAAGTTTCTTCACATGAAAAAATAAGAGAAAAATATTCCTAATTCTTTACTCCATGCACACCATTAGCTTTTGTTATAAAACCCACAAGCAGTGATTTTGTTTAGTATCTACTTAACTAATACTTTTTAAGCTGTCTGTTGGCCACTTGTGCTTCTGTTATTTTGTGGGTTCTTTGTTAATCTGGGGATTATATTATTTGCTTTTAAGCCATAAGTGCTTATTGCAGAAAACTGCTTTTTAACCTTTTATAAATAATCCGTGTTGATGGATGGAGTTCTTGCTCTCTTTAACTATTTCCATCATTCCTAGGGGTTGGAGAATACAGTGGAGCATTGTGCCTGAAGTTTCTGAACAAATGGTAGGTCTTTGATCAGCTTCACCTGTATGCCTGCAAAATAATGACACCTTTAAACCTTCCTCTGTGTTTGTGTGGGTAGCTGGAAAGGAAGGAAGAGCAAGCTGCAAGTGAAGACACTACATTTTTTTTCTTTCTCTTGTAATTTACAAGTCTTTACTAACAGCACTCTTGGGTTCAGATGCTTCACCCTAAAATATTTCAAACTTAAAACACATTTCTAAAATGAATTTTAATTTATCAGCTTGGGACAAATTACGCCCTGTGGGATCTTCAAGAAGTCTTGCATTCTGTTTTCTTTAAGAACATCAAGTCCATCTGTTAATTCAGTGTTGCCAGCCCCATCATTGGGTCTGGGTACATGTCCTTAAGTGGCAGATCTAAGTGTCATTTAAATACTTCTGGGGATAGTGGCTCCACTTCCCTGGGCAGCCTGTTTCAAGGCTTGACAAACCTTTTAATGAACAAATTTTTTCTGAATAGCCAATCTACACCTCCCCTGGCAAAGTTTGGGGCCATTTCCTCTTGATCTGTCACTTGATACCTGGAAGAGAAGACTGACCCCCCCCCCCACCTCACTACAACATCCTTTCAGATAGTTGTAGAGAATGATAAAGTCTCCCCTGAGCCCCCCAAAACATTAAAAACTAAAAATAACCAGCAAAGAAAAACATAAAAAGAAGATCTGAAACAAGGGAGGAAAATGGTAAATGCAGAGACTATTAAAAGTGAGATGAGTATTGCTAAGAATGTTGAGGGGTCACCTTGTTCTGACAAGTTTTTTAAAATACATTTTATCTGAGCTGTAAATGAATGGATTGTTTCTTCCTTGCCTAAGGAGCACCCAAAAGAGGACCTGACCGTGTCTGAAAAGTTCCAGCTTGTTCTAGACGTGGCTCAGAAGGCGCAGGTACCGTGCTGCTCTTGGGCTGCCTCCTTAGAAACGGGGGGGATTCATGGTCCAGGTGCTCAGAGGAGGTTGTTACGTAGCAAGTGAAAACAAATGCGTGAAGAAGAAATACTCTTGCAAAGGGAACTTTACCTGTGAGCAGTGGAGATCTCAGGAAGATTCATGGAGCTTCTGAAATGGCATGATGCTTCAGAAAATGGGTTGTGGTTCTCTGACTGCAGCTCTGAGCAAACTCCAGAGGGGAACAGAAGCAACTTCTCATAGTTTTCTACCTTATATATCATATAAGCTTCTGATAATGTAGACTGGGTGGTGAATCTTCAAATTGTACTGGAATGTGGATCCATATCCCAAGTTTGCTAGTCATAGAACTGATGTAGGAGACTCTGTTCCTTTAAGATTTAGCTGAAGGCTGTGGTCTGTTTCGCTGTATTAATTCAACAGTTTGCACTGTCTGTAAAACAGCATGTTTTAAAAAACTCCACCCCCTCCAAGCCTTGAATATGCTGGTGTTGGGGAGGCTGAAGGAAGGTTTTTCTCCTAGCTCTCTGAGTTGGATGGGGTAGCAGCTGAGTGACTGCACCATCCAGTTGAACTGCAGCCTTGTGCCATGCGTGATGTGCTGATGGGAGAAGGGGTTTAACCTTCCCTACTAACTGTGACTGCTCACCTCCTTCCTTCTGCTGGGGGTGGTTCATATGTTTCTATGAACACTTTTGGAAATGTATTGGAAATGTGAAATTTTCGGGTGCTCTGGCAGTAAGGATTGGTCGGAGAATATGGCCTGAGTCCTGAGCAGGGGTCAATTGTCTCCCCATTTGTTGAAATCAGTTGAAATCTACTGTCTCCAATGGTTTATTATAAAACATGATAATGATCTGTTTCCAAGAAGCTAATAGTCCTTTCGATGAACTCAGTTACCACTTCCTGAAATTTCAGCACCCAAAATGTCTGAAGAAACCTTCGGTTTTGTTACCTACCAACAGAAGCTCTTCACTCTTAGATTGACAGCTTAATTTAAAATATTGGCAGTAATATAAATGCTTTTCAGTCATGACAGTGGGATCAAATAGTTTCTTCACTTGTAATAATCAATCACAAGTTACAGAACAAAGTTAAATCAGATGGAAGTCATCATCTGTTGCTATTCTGTTCTGTATTTATTCAGTTGTGAAGTATAAAAATGGCAAAAAAATAGTTTTAAAAAAAATCACTTCTGGGAATTGCTTGCCAACAAAGTCAGAAAGCTATTTGTTTTCATTATGTGGACAAAAAACTCCAAAACAATGCAGGACTTGATTTTAATTCTCTTGCTTCTTATGCAGAACCTTTTTGGCAAGATGGCAGACATATTGGAAAAATTTAAAAAGTAAGTTATCTGATATGAGATTTTCCTCCCTTTTTAAAACAAGACTTTACTAATATCTGTAACACTGGTAATAAAATTTTGCTTCTTTTTTCTTTTCAGCTTGTTCATGTGGGTCCAGCCAGAAATTACACAGAAGCTCTACATTGCTCTATGGGCAGCTTTTATTGCATCCTGCTTTTTGCCCTACAGGATTCTTGGGCTTGCATTGGGTAAACACAATAAATAATTCATCTTACAGTCTAGACTTAATGGTTAAAACTTACATGATCTTTAGAAGGAGAATTTTAGAGTTTAAGGGAGAAAACCTGCATTAATAAATCATGCAGTGTTTTAAAGTATTTTCATTGTGCTTGGCATCATTTGTCATGACCATTTTGAAAACCATCTCAGTGTGTAATAAGAAAAGACTGAATAATGCTTTTGCTTCTTGAAGAGAAGTCTATGGTAAGCTGTTAGCTTAGAATTTCTCAGACTGTCATCTCCAAGGCTTCTGGAAAATCCTGTATGTTGAGGGTGTTTTTCTCATACATCCTTGTAGATTAAATATGTGGCTTTATACATCTGAAATGAAAATGACAATGTAGGCAAAAAGTAAGAGTTAGTGGGATTCCTGGTAAAACTTGGAGGATGGGCTGGACAAAATGAACAGACTACTGTGGGTCTGTTACAGATCCTCAGTCTCAGCTGGGAATTGAGAAGAGGGTTCTCACTACATAATGAGACTCTTTGCTAATGTACAAAGCCCTGTACTGTGAACCAAGAACTCTCATTTTTTTCATTAATGATGTAATCAAATTAGTATTACTTTTAGTGGCACTGAACTTCAAATTTAGTTAGCTTGAACATAAATGCAGGTTTGCTTGACACAGCAATTGAATTTAGATGGGTGAGGAATAATTGTTTGACTCTTAGGAGATCTAAATTCCACTCAGTAAAGTTTGGGGTGAGAATTTTAAGCCCATATTGAATGGCAGAAGGCAAGGAAATAGCTTGTATGAGATAAGAGTTGGGACTGGAAGACAGAGTTATATGTAGTACGTGAGAGCCCTCTGTTGCCATTAAAATTCTTGCAGAAGCTGCATAGTTGAATGCTCTGGTGTGTTTTTTCTTTTGGTAGTATATAATGTTTTCAGAATGCTTCTGGTAATAAGGAACATATGTTTGAATTATTCAAATGTTCTTCTGCCTAATAGTGGCTATGTAAATGTTTAAGGGAACTGAGGCTGGGAAGGAAAGAAAAATAGTTTTCTGGTGTTGGAAGAAGAATAGCAAAATAGTAAACCTAGGAGAATGGTTTTAATACTGTGACTTAGCATACAGGATTCAGTTTCATTTGTGAACTTTTGAAAATATGATCAAAACAGTGATGTTCTTAATGCCTCTTCAGCATTCAAATTGAAGTGACCTTTTTTTCAGGACTCTATGCTGGAGTCAAGTTTTTCCTTATTGATTTTATCTTCAAACGATGCCCCAGACTAAGAGCTAAGTATGATACTCCTTATATCATCTGGATAAGTCTCCTGACAGATCCTCAGCTCAAAGAAAGATCTAATGCTACAGTGTCCAGACGGGTAAGGGTAATGAATCTTTTTGTCCCTATGTTCCCAGCCTCTGAAAATCGGATCCCTTTTTCCCTTTTCCTTTTCTCCAGTGACTAGAGCACATTAAAGAGAAGGTTAATTAAATCTTTACAATCAATGTTAGTTGATTGTAATATCCCTTTTTTATTATTTTCAAGATGTACAGTTCTTCTATGGACTCTGTTTCTTGTATGAAAGGAATCAGTTATCAAAAATGTGTATGTTTGTACAGATGTACTGTGAATCATGAAGCTAAACATGCAAATATAACACCATCCATATTCATACTAATTTCTTTAATCTACATTCTCTGTAATTCTGTTGTCAAATACAGTCTTTTTGTAACCACTTTTTCTATTCTTAGACATTCCTTTTCAGTGGAAATTTACATACCTAAATTGAAGTGCAGTTAAAAAATAGATAAAGGCTTGAGTATAATATGCAGCTTTCTAATGGGATAATCACTAACAAACGTAGTAAGGCAGTTTACATATTTAGACATGATGCCTCATGGGTATTTGTATTAGGTGACCTTTTAGCATAGTGATGATAAATGGCTTTGTGTTCGTACTCCAGGAGTACATTTTCTTTTTGTTAAAATGTCATAGTTAAATCACTAAGTATTGTGTTCTGTGCATCTTTGGTAAATTTTTTTGGGGCCTGACATGGTAATTGAGTCAAGGTTTTCCATATCCCTGGATTTGTCAATGTTTATTAGTTTAAAAATTAAAATAGTTGTAGTAAACCTTGAGTCTAATGCCATTTTAGCATTTGCTTAATGCCTCTTAGCACAATATCTTATTGCATTTCTGGAGTTTCTCACAGTACTGAGCAGTAATTCAGCCGGGGTATACAACTGGAGAGCAAAAGGGAGGAGCACATGACCCCTCAGTTGTTAAGAGGAAATCTGGGGCTAGGGGTGGTGGAGCAGAGGGTGGTAAAAGAACTGCAGCACAATTGACTATTTCAGAAGGAAGTGGACAAGGACAGTCTATTACAGAAAGTGAGTCTTCTGCTCCTGTTTTCCAAGGGATGAGATGGATTAATAAGCACTTGGATTAAGCCATCCATGGCCTGTATTTCTCTTGCTTGCAGAAGATGATCTTAAAAGCTCCTGTGGTTATCACACTTACAGGTTCTTTCACATACTTGGTAGTTGTGACATCATATTGCTAAATCTCTCTAATCTGCCTTAGAGGTGGAAAGATTCTGAATTGTCTGAAACGATTTTGAATTGATTGATTCTGATTGAATTGACTGACTCAATTGAACTTGAGTCCATAAACTTAGAGAGTAGTTATTCCTTTTGGCTTTTCTTAATGGCTTTAATTTTGCAAGTAGAGACAGGGTTTTTGTACTACCAGGTCTGGCTCAGTGGCCTTGGCCTGGAAAGGATGTGCAAGACTGCATTACCTGCTTCCAAATGCCTTTGAAAACATGAACGTGATCTCAGTAATTTTAGAGAAACTTTCTTACCCTTTGAGAGATTTCTGCAAACCTCACAGTATGAAAAATAGATTTTTTTACTAAAAAGTAAGAGCCAAAGAGGGTTAATTTTTTTTCATAGCAAAGGCAGAACCCAAAAGCATGTAGTGGCAGCATGTGTGCCTTCGCTTCAGCTTCTTATTATTAAACAGTGTACAAGACAGAGTAAACTTAGACACAATGCAATATTAATTGCCTGTACCACCACTCTGACCTTGTGTCCTTAGAGAACAGTCCTGACAACAGATCTAATGGGTAAAGGTTGTATGTCAAAAGCTGATGACAGATCAAGTGAAAAGGAGTACCTCTAGGTTGTTGGTGATGTTTTTAGACAATCAGGACTCTTCCAGCATTACAAATCCAGTCACTTCCAGTTAGATTTAACTTTTCTCTTAGTGATGGACCATTGGTTGTCTCAAGCCTGAGTGGTAAAGAGGAAACATTTGCATGTGTTAGGCGGGACTAGAAGTAAGGACAGAACTACTCACACTTTCAGCCACCAGATGGGTAATGGTACTGAAGTTTAAACTCCATTTTTTTAATCTCTTTATATAACAAGTAGGTAGGAAGCAGTGTAGCAGAGAGAAGAAATAGTCCTTAATCCAGCACAAAGCACATTAGACCTCTTGCTTTGATCATTTTTGTATTTTTGGCCATGGTGCTTCACCTGGTTGTGTGCATGTGCAGCCCAATAGCTTATCTAAGAAGGCCTTCAGAAAATTCTTTTCATCTTTAGTTGCACACAGATTGTTGAAGAAGCTGTTGTTTTCCTTGGTTCCAGGGACTCAGCGCTGCAGAAGTGATATTAGTTACTATCAGCCATGTTAACTTACTTTATTGTTTTCCCCTGAAGCATCATTGTCTTACAGGTACCCTAAAAAGGCAGACTGCAGATGCCCTCTGCTGTGCCTGTTTTGTCAGTCTGGTTTCTAGTTAGCAGTTGCACTTCTCACGTTTTCATTTGCTTTGGATTTCTTTTCTTAGTGTGTAAATCCTGGGAGGTGTTGAGTGCTGCCAATTTAGTGCAAAGTAACAAAAAAAGCAGCTGAAGCTGCTTGGCTTTCAGCAGCACTGGGCCTTTGCAGAAGAAGAGCTTAGTCCTGAGCTTCCAGGCTGTCAGTTTGCCAATTGTTTAACTGCATGTGCATGGTAGGGCTAAGAGCAGAGCTGCTAGTGCCAGCTTTTGGAATCATGTTTTGCCCCACCAAGATGAAAATGAAAATACAGGCAAGCTTTCCAAAAGAAACTGTCTGCTGAACTTCCAGAAGCAAGGCTTGTTGCCAGAGCAGTCTCCAGTGGTTAAGGAGCTCTGTTTAAAACTAGATTTTACTCAAGTACTTTGGTTTTAGGAACTCCATACTAGGATACATACAAGGATGCCAGCAGCCATTCAGATTTTGTTTTATGTGTCAACACTCTCAAAATTCAGTACAACTTCAAAGCACAGAAAGATGAATGCTTCTAATGTAACCTGAATAAATTGAACTGGTGTGCTCTAACCACTCGTAACTCTTTTTTAATTGCATTCATTGTGTATAGTCTCTTGGTTTGTGAGCAAAATCTTGCAGTGCCACTTGGTTCATGTTTTATTCTGTGTATTATACTGTTAAATAGATTTCACTTTTTTTCTTTTGTCACTGTCACATTTGTGTTGTTTGTTTCTTTTCCTGCTAGCTGTCAGGGCATGAAAAGGTATGGATCATAGTGTGGAAAACTTCCTTTCATTTGCAGCATTTGTATTCATAATGAGCTTATGCTGTTCTGTGTGGCTTTTTTTTCCTCTTTTTTCTTTCTAAACTTCTTTTGTGCAGTAATACTTTGTTTATCTCTTGAAAACAAGCCAAGTACTGATAATATATTGTCTATTAGTAGTCCCACTAGTTACAATCATTGGAGCTGTTTGCAGTGAGTTAGCTGTATCTAATGAGACATAGCCTTTACTGTAGAAAAATAGTATTTTAAGATAGGTACATTTAGCACTGTGTGCTTCAGCCCACTAAAGTGTGTCCATCAAAGGGTAGCACTTTGAAAGGTTGTGTTCAGGTACCATACTAGAGGCTTGTGCTCTAGCAGCAGCATAGTGCAGTAGTCCAAAGTTAATTTATGGAAGTAGTTAATGAAAACTGTTGCATTATGGATTTTTTATTTTTTTAGAAAGCGTAGTTAGCTAAATTATTTTTAAGAGTGTAGCTTAAATGTTGCTGCTCAGATTTTGGAATCGTGTTTCTTTTTCTGCAGCTTCAAACAGCAGCCTCCAGGAGTTACGTGGGCTCAAGTGCTCCAACTGGAATTAGCAAGGATGAAGACACAAGTCGTTTTCATACCACCAAGAGAGGAAATTTCCATGAAGTTTTTAACCTGTCAGAGAATGAACGTCCTTTGCCAGGTATGATGCCACAGGAAGGCTACATTAGTAGAATATTTTTCAAAAAGCCAAGGATAGTTTAAAGTTTAATTCATTTTCTGTGCATTGTATAGGTGTAAGCTTTTGATTTAAAGGTCTTGCTTTAAATTAGGATGAATGGAGAAGGTCTCTTTCATTCCATACCCTTACAGCTCTTTGAAAGAGTCCACAGTCTGCTGTTCCTTTTATGGTTATGCAAATCCAGTAGTCAAGTTAAAGGGAATAATTGTGTGGGTGGTTTTTATTTTGTTTTTTTTTTTCAAAATGAGTCTTAAAACAGATGTTATGGTGTCTAGAACACCTGATTTAGGCTTTTCTTTCTAAGTACCTTTAGGTATCTAAAGTTTAATATTAAAGTTTAATATTCAGTGTTTTCTTTTGTGTAAGGAGAGTGTTGGGGATAGTGCCAGGGTCTCTTTTTCCTGAAGTAGGATTTCTTGTTTTGACTTTTTCAGTGTGTGAAAATGGCTGGCGCTGTTGCTTGATTAACAGAGATCGGAAGATGCCTACAGACTACATCAGGAATGGAGTTCTTTATGTCACAGAAAAGTGAGTCACTGCACTCCACGCCTTTCTTAGGAGGGAAATTTGAGACATTAAAGCGTTTGAATCTAAAAAGGGTACTTTAATAATGTTTCGAAACAAAAATGCCATTTCAAAGTGCTTTGCAACTTCAAGGAAGCATCAAAGGAGAGGGAGAGCTGAACCTGGTGTGTGGCTACGCTTAATAGATGAGATTTTGCCTTGGCAAGGCTTGCATAGGAATGCAAAGTAGCTCTGTACAGACAGCTGCTAGAAGCTGCAGTTCTTGATGTGGATAATGTACTAACTGTATAGATACTAGAAAAGAAACCTAAAACCTAAGTGAATGTTGAAAATTGTGATCAACAACTATTTGACAAATACTCTTAGTTTGGGGCTTTTTAAGCAAGCTGAACATAAAACTTCCCTGAAATAACAGCAACAAAAAAAAAAAAAACCAACAAAAAAAAAAAAAAAAAAAAAAAAAACCCAAAAAAACCCCCAAAAAATCCCAAAAAAACCCCAAAAATAAACAAACCTGAAAATTAAGCCTTGGATTCAGATTTTTATGGGTGAGTGGTTGTTTTTTTAAATTTCCTTACTTGCCTCCCAGGACTGAATAGCTATGGTCATTACTGTTTGGGTCTTGCACTTAAGTTCCTTTGGAGTGTAATGAAAGGAAGTAAAACTCATCTGTATGCAGTGTCACCTAGTGATGGAGGCTGCTCTCCAATGTTTAGAAATCTGAGCTTTTGTCTGCAGCACAATAACATGAAACTAACACAGTGTTTCTCATTAATCTTCTTTTAGGATGGTGAAAGATGTATAAGCCTTTTGACATTTGGTATTTCAACTGTTTAAGGATATATGTCCCTTGTGTGTCTTTAAAATGCTTGTCAGGTTTAACCATTCAGTGCAGTAATAAAAACACAAGAATTCTTATGTGTGTATGCACACTGTATGTTCTGGGCTTTCAGGCACACCAGCTAGTTGTTAGAATTTATAAATGTTTGTGCTAAGTTAGAAGCCATAACTGAACTGAATGTCTTTTTTTATTTTGAAAGTTATTTTAACTTCAAACTTCAAAGGGACAAGAGGATATTTAAGAAATTTATTTTTAAACACTCTATCAAAATGAACACTTTCTTTTCTTGTTTCCAGTTACTTGTGCTTTGAAAGTTCAAAATCCGGCTCATCAAAAAGAAATAAAGTTATAAAGCTGTCGGACATAACAGATATCCAGAAGGTATGCCTGGTTAGTGTTTTAAAATAGGGGAGTGTGGGAGCCTTTGGCTTGGTTTAGGGGTTTTGTGTGGTGGTAAAGTTTCTCTTCTAACTTGTGCTTTTAAAGAAAGACTCCGCAGCCTCTTGTTGTTTGGTCTCAAGGCAGTTTATTGCTGGTTATTTAAAAGATTGTCTTTGGGCTGTGGCTGTTTGGTCAGCGTCCCAGGCAGACACACACGCACTCCTGACACCCTCTCAGTCTGGTGTTTTTTTCTTCTCTCTCCCTGCTTAGGGCTTCTGCTATCTTTTATATGATATATTACGTGTTCTATGTTTACAGTTTTTTCCCAATACCTACTACCTATGTTATAAGGTGCTTTTTTACTTTAAACTAATCTACAAGTGCTAGTATTACTAAGAACATGGAGGTAAGGAAGAAGAAGGAGGAAGAACAGGATCAGCCCACTTTCCTTTATCTTAGAACTTTTGACTCATGTACAAAGTAAAACCCTCCTGTACAGGTGCTAAAACCCCCCTGTACAATACTAAAAAATTTTCCCCTCTACTTTGTAACTACTTCTACTATACTATCTAACCCTTTGTGACTGCTTGTTCTACCTTCAAAGTTGGTAACTCATTCCATGGCTCAAACCCAAAATCACAGCTGTTTCCAGCTGCCTGCCAGGGTCTGAAATGCTTCTGACTAAGGCCTGGAACCTCTAAAAATGTCTGAGGGACATTTTGAGTTCCAACAGGGGAGAAAACTGGTTTTCTGTTCAGCTGGTCATGTTTTGCATTTGTGCTTTTGTTATTTTTGAAAAACGTGCCATGATAATTTGTAGAAGTGGAATTTAATTCTCTGATTATGAATGTTTCACAGAACTGCTTTTTCAGACTCAGCACTAGCAAATTTGCAATGAGTATGAAGACAAACTAGTTTAGTAAACCCTTACACTCATGCATCTTTTTTTAAATTAAGTTATATTGTTTACTAATGCCAGTGTTGACCAGAGCTGTGTAGGCCTTAAAAAGATCTATCGGTAGCAGGAATTCTGTATTACTAACTTCAGTTTGGGTGTGAATATTTATAGATGCACCATCTTAAAAGTATGTGCCTCAGAGGGAGGCAGGATTGTTGTCAGTGGAGAAAGGTAGATCGTTGGAGTAGCCAGACTGGGATGGGCTGGAGTTCCATCTAGTTGGGACCCATCAGTAACACAGGCAAGAAGTGGAAGGTTGGAAGCATAGCAAGGGCAGTGTTGTCCTTCCTCTGGTTGAGGTTTTTCCGCCTGTGGTTACTAATGGCTTTATTGGTGCCTCACACCACTCTCTATGGCCTTTATTTGTTACCCTTTCTGAACTTGTCCCTATCTTGAACACAGACACCCTTGCTTTCTGCTGCATCAGATTACCACAGATTAAATCATGTTGAGCAAAGAAACACCTCAGCCTGGTGTCTGTTACTGCAGAAGTACCTCCAGATTTTCAAATTAATTCCTTCTATTTCTATGATATGTCTATAAAGCAGACAGCTTATGCTCAAATTGAGCATTCCTACTGGAATTAATAATTCATATTAATGGATTTCAAACATCATACTTCAACTTACTTTGTTGTTCAGTATGCCTTTACTGCCATGAAGTTTCTTTTGCATCTGTGTAGTGTTTTTAATGAAGACGAGACAGGGATCATGCAGTCAAGCATAAAAATGTACTGTGCCTGGTTTTATTTGGAGGTGGGAAACCCAGGTCTGACTTTAATGTCACTTTCTCCCTGTGAATACTCTCACGTTCAGCCAACTGTATTCCTTCTTATCTGTATTCCTTCTTATCAGTATTCTTTCTACAAAAACAAGCAAGCAATCCACCTGTGGCACTGGGTACTATGGTTTAGTTGACACGGTGGTGTTTGGTTGAAGGTGGGAGCTCTTTTTCGACTTTAATGATGACTCTGTGATACCCTGTTTTCCATCTCATTTTGAAAAAGAAGCTTTTTCTGGTCTACTTGCTGTGCTTCTGGGGAGTGGATGGATGTCAGCTGTAGGGGAGGCTGTGGGGGATGCACACAGGCCCTGTCACTGTGCTGCGCCCTGCCCACCCCATCGGGCTGGCTCGGCTCAGCTCCCGTGTGCTGGAGCAGGACTGATGCTCCCGGTGGGGCTGGGGCTGCTTCCAGCAGGGTGAGTGTTCCTGTGTTGCTGCAGCTCGTGGGAGGAGTGGAGAGAAGGGTCCTGGCTGGCTGGGTGAGGCTGTACCCAGCGAGTCACGGAGAATGAGCCTCCAGGGAATGGCAGCTGGCTTCATCCTGGTTTTAGTAGAGGTCTCTTAGTTGTGGCTGGGAGGACATGCCAGTGATGGATTGTGTAACCTCTGCAGCAACTTTTGCTATTGTTCAGTACAGAAGGTATCTTATGTCTTTGTGTGTGGCTTTTTTTTGCTTTTTTTTAGTATAAAGTGCTCTCTGTTCTCCCGGGATCAGGGATGGGTATTGCTGTATCAACACCATCTACACAGAAAGTAAGTAGCTGGCTGTATCTGTATTGCTGTGTTGGATTTCTTACGTTTTCTTCCTCTGGTTAACACAAGCATAAAGGCTTTTTTGTCCCTTTATATCAGTGGCTGGCTTTTTTTTCTCTTTTAAAAAATTCACTTGTCTATTATTCAGTATGTTTGTCTTCAGAATTTTAATGAATTAAATATTCAACTTGGTCTGCTGTGTCTGGAGTGTTTTACTCTGACACTTTAGAAAGCTTTTCCCCAGCATCCTACATCAGGAGCACACAGTCTGCTACGCAGTCTGAAACAAAAAGCTGTTGACTTGAGAGTGTCCATGGGGGAGGAGGCTTTCAGGTGGGATGAATTGACCCTCAGATGAAGTTTTTAAGGAAATGGAAAATACTAGAAAATACACCACATGGTCAAAGATTTAATAGAGAGACGGATTATTTTGTCTTTATCAATGCATTTTTAGTACAATTAATCTGTTCCTAGTGACTTGACAAAAATATACCTAGAGGAAATTATTTTTCTTTGTGAACTAACATGATGTGGTTTTTTCTGTCATTTAGCCTTTAGTGTTTGGTGCCATGGTACACAGAGATGAAGCTTTTGAGGCAATTTTCAGCCAATACATGAAAATAATATCTGCATCATCCAGCAATGAAAGCTAGTGGCTTATCTTGGAGGACCTGAAGGAAACTTTCTTCTTGTATGACTTGGTAGTGAAAAAAATGAACATCCTCATATATTTTGCAATAATTTTTTCTTGTCTGGTGGTTTATATTCTATCTGTTACATAAACCAAGTGTATTTTATATATGCCTTCATGTTTGTTTTTAAGGTTTTTATAAAAAAAGACAAAAAACCAAATGAAAACAGTGAAAGTGCTATCATCACTATTAGCCTTGCACATTAAGCACTTTTAATGTTTATTTATTGACATTAAAAGCTGGGAAGATACTCGGAGACCTGACTATATAACAGATTGATCCCTCTATTTCCATTGATGTCACTAGGAATTCATTTGTCCCTTTATCTTAGTTGTTGTTCCCTGAGATGTGAGAATGATGACTGCAGCAGCCTGAAGTCTCCTTCTTCAGCTTGGAGTTTTTAATTGGGTCCTTTATTAAAACTGATGGCAACACCGAGGAATTATTAGCTTCTTAGTATTTCCATATGTACAACTGCATATCAGATAACTTCTTCTCTCCTTCCTAATTTTTGCATTGCAGAAGGATGATTTACTGGTTTGGTTAACTTCAATTTTTCCTGCATAGAGATGTTTAAATTACTTGTACAGTGAATTGGAGGAGAAAGTTTGTAAGTATATCTTCCTTTCCTCATTAACCAAAGCAAGAGGAAGAAGGCAGGCAGATACTTTTTATAAAAGAGGGCGCCAAAATGTTGTTCCTAAAATGTTAGGCATCTTATAATTATATTTCTATAGGTACTTGTCCTAGAAGGGCTCAGCTGTTGTACATGTTGCATGTACAAGGCGTTTGTATGTTAATGCATTAAAGACTTGAAGGCTTTTTGTGTTGGGGAGGTTGGAACGATTAAACTAAGCTCAGATGTGGTCTTTTTTTAATTTGGCTCTTTTCTTGAGTTACCTTGTGATAAAATTATGCTATAATATAGCAACTGAAAGTGCTTGTTCCTCTCAAAGCATAATTTGAGAAATGTTGGTGTGCTTCTGTCTTCCCCCTTGCAGAACTAAATTTTAGTAACAATTAAACCCAATTGTCAGGTAAAGCAGGAAGAGGCTGCACTCCTCTAAACTCTCTCAGGCCTGTCTAGCAGCAAAGCACATATTGACCTTTGTCTTTAATATTAGAAAGCTTTTATACTCTATATAATAGCACCCATCTGAGAGGTTTAGATTTTATTTGCATTTTCATAAAAGCACAGTAGGAGTTATGCCAAGCCTTCCAGTGTCTTTTCCTTTGCTGTGTCTTTTGAGTTGAGTAGTATAGATGTCTCCAGACATTATATGAATGACCCTAAAAAAAGCAATGGAGATGCAAATTCTTCTGTAAAATGAGACTTAATTTCATGGATTTTTTTTTCTCTGTTTTTTTGAACAGGAATTTCCTTTCTTTGTAAGGAAAGGGGTAAAATTAAGGAGGGAGAGGGGTAGCAAACACCAAAGGGTGTTTAACTTTTAGCACAGTTTTAAATTGAAGTGTGTCAATAAGTGCAGGAGTAATGAAGAAGGTGGAGGTCAAACTGTACAAACCTTATTTTAGTCTGGCCATGAAGAGGTAGGATATGAGAACTAATGCAAATTTTATCTGAAGTAGTAGTGTTGAATACCATAATTTGTTTGAGTATTGTAAAGTGAAACACTGATACTCTGGGTGGTAATGTAAGCAAGAATGGGGGAGAAACAACTGTAATTGTTAAAATGCAATTTTCAAGTTCTCACTTTAGAGTAGCATTGGAACATGTCTGTACATGACCTGAAAAATGAGTGCATTTCTAACACCACCTTTGGTATGCTGTAACTCAGGGCCTGGAAACTTCAAATATAAGTGAACTGGTGGGAATTCCATTTTGCCACCATTTAAAGTGGATGTAGCTTGACAGTTTATGGTTCATAACTTTACACATTCGGGTTATATGTTTAAGTAAAAATTACTGATCTTAAATCTTTCTTATAAAAAACTACTTCAAAATCAGTTAATACCTTTTTTTGTAATTGCTACGTACTATAATTTGGCTTTTCTTTCTAGACTCTTCCTTGAATAGCAAGTGCAGCTAAAAAATAGGCATTAAAATAGCTTAATGTTATATAAATCTTAATCAGATTCATTCATTTTGTCTTAAGAAAATATCCTTTGGGTGTGTTTTAAGGTTATCCTTTTTTTTTTGAAGAAACAGAAAACTATATTTTTTACAGAGAGCATGCTCTTTTTCTTATTTTTGTATCATTTTTCAAGTGTAATTTATACCTTCACTCTGATCATAACAGCAATTTCAGTAGGAAATCAGTTGACTTGCACTTATTACCTCCTCCCCCTCCCACCTTTCAGTGGTGACCCTCGTGTACAGGGTTGTCCTAGATTCTGGTTCCTGGAGGAGCTATAGGATCTATACTGCTGGTGCCAGGACAATTAACCATACCTAGGCTTCCAAGAGGGAGAAGAGATATCATTATCCTTTTCCCAGACTGAAATGCCTCATGTGTACAATACACTCTTAAGATTTATTTTCTGAATGAAGAAATTAGAAATGTCTTATAAAATCTAATGTGCTGACGTTTGAAATGAATCCACGCTTTAACAGTGCGAACTTAAAAGTTAGCGATCCTTAAAGCAGCAAACCTAGTGCAAACTGCAATGCAACATTGGTTCTAGTATTGAGAAAACAGTCTGGGTTTCTTTTTTTATTTTGTTTTTGTGTTGTTTTTTTTTTTTTTAATAGAGTTGTAATATAATTGATGGATATCAGTGTACATATTTTGCAAATTTCACTTTACATTGGGTTATCCGGTTTCCTGCTGCTCAGCTGCTCAGAGACTGAAGGTGACCTCGGAGTGTTTACTCACAATTTCCTCCCTGCTGCACGCTCTGGGGTCTGGAGGGCAGGAGGGGATGGGCAGTGAGTGAATGTATCCTTGACTTGTGTGGTCACACTGCAGCCCCCACCTTCAATTCCAATCTTCCTACCTAGTTTTGCAGTACAGCCTGGTGCACTTCAGAAACGGGCTGGGTCGGAACACTTAATGTAAAGTGCTTCTAAATAGCTGAAAGTGATGTTCTTGTCATTCTGTCTGTCTGATTGCTGTTTATATTTGCAGTTCTGTTCATGTCTGTGGATGTCTGGATCATTCACGTGTAATTGGATTTAACTTCTTTAGAAGTTGGTTGGTTAGTTTGAGTCCCTTTTAAAGACAATAAAAAAAGGGAGATGAAAACTGACTAATTCTTGATCACTGACCATTTAAATTCAAAAGCGAAACAAGCTGAAATATGAAATCATGCCTTTCTGTGCACTGTAGCTTTTGTGAGGCAAGATTGAATGAAACAAGCTATTTATTAGTAGCAACATCACACAGGATGCCAGCAGCAAAACTCTACCCTCGTTCTGCAGACAAAGAGAAAAGGATTTTTACCCAACTGTGAAGAGATGAAAGGATGTACCTGTTTTTTGGCTACTTAAACCTGTTTGAAAACATTGGTAGTTTTTATTGAACTCTGTACATTTTGGCAGATGTTTAATTTCTACTAATCATTGAAATATAATGGATGTTAAAATTTTTATGTCTGAAGTTTGAGTCTATATTTTGAAATTGTAAATAATTCATTATCAGTGTAACTTTTGTTTGACAGAAGACTTATACTGTATGAATAATTGAAATAATGGAATTATTTGCCCTGTACATTTTTTAAGAAAATCTTGTTTGTTTAAAAAGTCTTGTATAAATTATAATTTTTATTTAAATAAACCTAAAAATGCTTTGTGCTAATAATGCTTCTTGCAAACTTCAATTATTTATCTATCAAAACTACACCTGATTTCTTGGAACAAAGTTGAGTTAGTGCTTTTTGGCAGATTCACAACCATCTCTGGCGAGAGGTGGGTGAGTGTTATTTCTTTTGAAGCCCAAGAACTTGAATTTTATTTTAAATAATTCTATTACTTTATTGGAGAGTGCAAGTATGTTTTTGGATAGCCTTTTCTATGAGTACAGTCACTTTGTAGTTATGTGGTAAATGTAATGGATGAAAAAGCAAGCAGTGATTTCTAAGATGCTGCTGCAGGAGGGCATGGATGACACAAGACTGCTGGGAGGAGGACAAACTCCTGTCAGCCAGAGCTCCGTGCCACTGTGCTGCTGGTGGGCACTGGAGGTAGGGATAAGCCCTTTCCATCCCCAGGCTGTGCAGGAGCTGTGCTCAGCAGCAGCATTCCCCGATCAGGAGCAGCTGTGTCACCTCAGCTCTCTGGTCACACCCTGCAGTGCTGTGCCTGGGTGTCACCTGTGTCCCTGCTGGGGTGAATGGGCAGGCTCCCCCATCCCTGCTGTGTTCCAGGGAAGCTGTCCCGCTGTCCCACGCTGCTTCCGCAGCGTTCTCAGACCTGTGTCTGCCCTAGGATTGTAATCCTGGGACTGAGCTGCCTGCTCATCCAATCCAGACCTGTCTGTTTGTCTCTACAGTGCTCCAAGTGTTTGACTCAGCTGAAATGGATCAGTCTGGGATGGATCCTCCACATCTGAATGTGTGCTGCTCTCCCTATTTCAGTATTTAGTTTTCTCCTGGTGGCAGCAATGCTGCTGATGTTTTATGCTGGTATTTTAAGTGTTCTGACAATACTTACCTTGTTCAGAGAATACTTAACTTCCCTCTTGTACTGGTTTAATGTGTTCTTTGTTAAATGTTTGTACAAGATGAGTTGCACCTGCACCAGTACTCACAGAGGTTGGATTCAGCCCCACCTGCCTGAAGCTTTGTGGAAGGAAGATGTGGAGCCTGGAAGTCTGGTTTTGGCTATAGACTCCATGGTATATGTGAGGGGACTTGGTCTTCCTGAAAACAGTGCTTGCTGTGTCAAGGTCACTTTAGCAGCCTGTGAAAAACATAGAATTGAGTTGAACAAGCTGTTCACCTGCTCTGCCTGTAACTCCAATTCCTACTGCAGAAAGGCTTTCCAGCCACAGTCTGCAGCGTCACCCACACACGGTGGCTTAGTGCACGTGAGCAAGGCATGGCCTGGGCAGTCCTGGATTAATGATAAAGGGCAGTTACAGCATTCAGCTCGGAGAAGCTGAGGGGTTTTTTGCTGTTACTTTTAAGTAATTTTCAAGTCCAAGTTCCTCTCCTGAATCCCTGGATTCACTAAATTGCTCTCCTTAGTTTTAGGGTAGGCTAAATGTTTAGTACATTAATTATTGGCTCATCTTAGACTTTTGAGTATTTTTATTTCAAAAGTAAGAAATACAGAAGATGTGAGAAGTTAATTTTCTGTCTTAGAGAGGCTGGGATATTGAAAAGGGATCAGTCCCTTGCAGCAACAGTGTCCGCACTGGGCTGTGGTTGCTCCAAAAGTTAGGTGGGTGTAATGCAGTGCCTGAAGGGTGTAGCTATGAACATCTCTTTAATACTAGATTTAGCCTGAACTGATTCTGTATTTGGTCAGGTTGGCTTTGACTGGGAAGCAGAGAGGTGAGGGGTAGATAAATACCTTTTTCTGGTTTTAAATAGCTGGCACTTTTCTGTACCTTGAAATCTGCACAGCCTAGTTGAGAAGTGCATTAGGCAAAATTTCTGCTTTTGTATTCTCTACTGAAGTTCCTTCCATCTTTTCCAATTCTTTGTGACATATAGTTGCATATGGATAATTATCTCCTTCAGCTTTCCTTTTTCACTATCTTTCCCTATTAATTACCAAATACTGATAAAAGTTGCTCTTTTTTTTCATTCCTAAATTTCCAAAATTTCTCCTTTGCTGTCTATGACAGTTTTGGACTCAAAAGTTTTCCACCTGTTCCTTTGGCCTTTGTTTCTCTCTTTCAGCGGTGTTCTAGTTTTCTTCCTCTCACGAAAATAACTGTAATTTCAATCCTGATTATTTAGAGATACTGACAGACCATGTCCTGATGAACATGTCACAAGTTCACTAAAGCTGCCTTCACCTCTTACATCTTCCATTTTGTATAAATTGGAGTTAAATTGCTATATCTGCTGGTTTGGATTACTCAGTGGCTTCCATTTTCTCAAGCTAATTTGTCATGTCTTTGCTCCTGATCATCTAAATGACTGGGAAAGAAGATGCTTCTTTAACTTGTTGAGTGAGCTCTTTAAAGCGAACAATCTCTTCTTGAAAAAGCCAGTTTTACTGGTGCAAGCATTGGTTGTGCAAAATATGTATCTGCAGAGGAGCAAATGTAGATATAAATGATTTTGCCTGCTGCAAAATGATGTTTGGGAAGAAGTGTTTTAAGCCTAAGCTATTGCTGAGTCTCCATGCCAGTCTCTTGAGCATCAGGATGTGAGGTTTTAACCCATCATGGCTAAGTCAGTAAGAAATTCTGCAAATCCTCTCCCTAGGTTGTTTATGTCAGATGAGTATTTGGGAAGGATTCCTGGTGTAAAGTCTGTAAACAAAGCAACTGTATTCAGTTTTGGTTTTGCTTTGTCAAAAAATGTTGCCCCTGACCAGAAATGTCTTTGGCCAGTCACAAATATTAACCAGCCACACAACAGGAATAAGAGTCATGAGTTGATTCTAAACCTAACAATCCTTAAAAATATCATGCAAGTTACATATTTGTAGATATGAGATCTATACAAGAATTATTTGGGGTGAAAAGAAGCTCTTTGCCAAAAAAAAAAGGAAAAAGGATTAAATCTTCTAGATGTTATTTGGGAGAAATCTGTTGATGGGTCCTGGAGTGAGCTAACAGCAGCCTCCGTTAGACATTTCTCCTGAAGTGTGAATATTTCTTTACTCTCATAATGCAAGGCTTTCCTGTGTTTCAGATGTGTTTTTCTTGCAATACCCTGCATTTTGGATGCTTGCGGGAAGTGTGTTGTTGGTGTTGGTTAGTGGACATGCCCTAGAAGTTTCCAAATCCACACAGGATGTCATCATTACTCCCAGCACTTGCCTGGCAGGGCAGATCCCTTTTCCTGCTCATAGAGGGAGCTTCACATTGGTGTCATGGGGTGCTGACCCCTATGAATTAGCAAAATAAGCAGCCCTGACTGCAGAGCTCGTGGAGTGGTGGCAGCTGTGTCTGTGCTCAAATCCTTCTGCAAGATGAGTGGCTCTGGGCACTTTCCAACAAAAGCAAAGCACAGCTAAGCTTTACCTATGGGATGCAGGGCTGAAATGGTGAAGGGAAGACAGATGGGATATGAGGGAGAGGCAGCTTTGAGTCCAAAACTGGATTGTGATGACTGTGGGTGCTCTTCACACCATCTGTGGCTGAGCAGGGTTCAGGAGGGCTTTTGGAAAAAGGAGAGATACTGTCTTCAAAGCTGTATAAATATCTTGAGACTCTTCATTTAAATATGCCAAAGAGTATATAAAGAATGTCTATATGGAAAATGTAGCTTTACTGTATTGCCCTAATACAGAGATTTTCAAATACAACCGCTGTGGTCATCATGCAAGGTCACTGTGTGGCAAATACCAGTTGTATTTGGTGACTTCTTGGGAAAATAAACACAAAATCCTCTAAACCTCAGCAAGCATCTTGAGCTTGCTGCTCTACTAACTCCTGCTTGAGATTTATTTCTACTGTAAGAGTAATTTTACTGTTTTATATTCCTGACAATGTGGACAGCTTAGTCAAGACTTATTGTGCATCTTACTTGGATATGGCAGGAGCCTGTCAACACCTGCTTCTAGAGGTGTGCCAGGCTCCATGTCCAGCTGGGTAAACACCTTGACAAAACACCTGAGTTCTGCTCCAGCAAACATTTTAAGGTAACTGTATTTTCATGCCAAACCAAGAGCTCCCTGCCTCCTGCTACCTATCTTATGCCAATGCTGGGTCTCACCAAAGCTTCCTGAGTTGGCAGGAGCCCAGCACAGGATGAGAGCAGTGGGAAGAGCAGTGCATTATCCACCTTTCCAAAAAGCACAGGAAGCTGTTAGAGGCTGGCTTGGCTGCCTCTGGATCTGCAGCCCAGGTATGGTTTTGGTGGCCATAATGGATCTGACACGCCTCTATGAGTTCCCCTTTTCAGGTTTGCAATGTCCATCAGATTTCAGAGGTAACTTTTAAATAGAACTTGGATAAATGTTAAGGGCTAATCCTGAGCACATAGTATTAAAGAATAACGCTAAGAAACTGAGTTAAAATGTCTGTGTGTGCAATCTGCACAAAACCTGATTGTGCAAATATTTAAAGAGTTGGAATGCTGTTGATAGAGGTATGTTTAATCTGCTAAATCCACTTCCTTCAAGCACTGATTTTTGCCCACATCTCCCCTTAAAACTTCAAACAGAGCTGGCAAAAAAAAAAAAAAAAAAAAAAAAAAAAAAGGGGCGGGGGGGGAAGGAGTGGCTGTTGCTCATTAGATTTTTGGGGCCATTGCAATAAGAGCAGGGATGGTTAGAGAGGAGGCAGGAAATACAGCCAGGAGAGGTAATGGGCTTTTTTGTTTGAGCATGTTGTCTCAGGGGCTGTGCTGGGTTAAACTCATCCCTCTTAGAAGCAGGAGCAAAGTGGGGATGGCTGTTTCACAGCCTCCATGCAGAAGAAGGCATGTTATCTGATGTGTGGCATGTTTTCATCCTAAAAACCATGAATAAGGACCTGGGATTATCTTAAATTAAAATTTAAAAAGGTTTAATTTAATTTGCATTTTTAGCCCATGTTACTCTTCAGTTTTACCTTCTTTCTGCATGTATGTCTGTGGACACGTGTCTGTGTGCACTGAAAAAATGGGCCAAGATCTCTACCTCTCTGTGTACAGCCAGTACTTTCACATGAAGGTTGGCAAAGCTTAGCCCTCTTTTTTCCAGACCCCTATCCCCACCCAGCCTTTGTGCTCTGCAGCTTTCCCACTTCAGTTCCCAAAGCTGCCTCCAGCCACATCATGCTCCCACAGGGCCAAGGGCCACTGTCTGGCTTGGTAGGTGGTGGCACTGCTGAGCTGGTATAAAATGCAGGTAGATACAGGATTGAGCTGTTAAGCCATGTAAAAAAAAAAGTGCTGCTGTCCTATATCTTTTGCAAAAAAATCTCATCTTCAAGTTGTAATTGCACTCTTGTGCAGTAAGTTGTAAGATGTGCTGTGGACTGTAGCAGCAGTGGTGGCTGCTGGGAGAAAGCTCAGGCTTCCCAGATCCCAGTCAGCAAATGTCTGAGTATAATTTTTTTGCAGGTATACACAGTTTCTAACACTTGCTATTTTTAAAACTAAAATAGGACTATCTATTAGATGGGGGATGTCCTGCTCCTGTTACACCCCATATCCTCAGCCTGCAAAGAATGCATTCTTGCACTTAAACACCTTCAGATCTGTGTTCTTGCACTAGTGCCAGAGATCCCAGCATTTGCTGTATTTATCTCTGTCTCTATGATTTTGCCTTCTTGCTTTTTGAGAGTATGAGCTGCCTGAGGTGTGGAGCCCACCAGCACCAGACCAGGGTGGGGAATGTTGGGTTGGCTTGTCTCTCAGTGCTGCTGAGGTTGAGGGGTTCTTGTGACAGTTCTGGGAACCTGATCTGTAAGCCCCACATGGAAGGAAACACATCACACATTGTAAGCTATTTATGTTATGCTATGGCTGAAATATTTATAGCGCTGTATTTTAATCCTCCTTGATGCTAATATTTTTGGTGGGGAATATATTATCAAAATATAGGTGCCAGGTTTCAGTTACTTCTAAGTTTTTGTTCTTGTTTTTAGGAATTATGGTGTTGGGTTTCTTTGTTACTGCCAAGGAAGCCCTAATGAGAGACACTTTTCCCCTGCTTTCAGGAGTGTTATTTTGGTGATTGCATCAGGTTGCTCAGGGGTGGATGAGTTGATGAATGAAGACCTGAGCACCTGACAGGAGAAGACTCTCACTGTGACAGGGAGGAAGGTGGTGACAAACTTGCTTAGACTTCTGATTTCTGACAAAGCTGTGTCTCCAAGAGGTATTAAATCCCAAATATTGGTGCTTTAAAGTGCCTCTGGTGGGCACTCAGCCCTGCAGCTGTCTGAACGGACAGAGCTGCTGAAACCTTTTGGCTGGAACGACCCTCACAGTGACCACGAGCTTGATGGCCCCTCCAAGCCCAGTCTGTGCTGCTCTGCTGGCCTCAGAGCTGGTTGGAGGTGCCTGCCCTGAGCTCCTGGCTCCCACAGGGCTGCAGGGGGAGGTGGAACAGAGCAGCTGCCCTACCCCTGCACAGCAAGCAGCTGGAGTGAGGCACTGTCCCACTGCAGCTCCCAGCTGAGTACAAGTCATTGCTTTGTTCTCTTGGCCAGGAGAGTCATCACCACCCTGCTCCAGCCTGTCCCAGCTGGGAGAAGTTACAGAAATGCCTGACACCTTGTGCCTCTGGTTGGGGCAGGTTGGGCTGGTGCTGTCCCCAAGGCACTGATGGGTGGGCAGAGTGGAAAGGAATCCTGCTATCCTCTCCTGCATTTACGGCCAGAAAAGTTTCAGACAAAGCCTGAGCTTTTCTCTTATCAAAACAGAAATTTTTTTAGGCTGTTAACCTCATTCCCACCCGTTGTGCCACAATTTATGCTGTCCATTATGTCTTAATCAGCCAGCTGTGTGTGGGAAGAACTGTCCAGCTTGCACTGTGCCTTGTGTCAAGATGGTGAGAGCATCCATGGTGAAGAGAAAGGGACACCATTAGGAGTGTCTCCCTTGTCCCATGTATTTTATCCTCTTCCATTAGCTTAACTTTCTCTCTGGTTTCATACTGGTTTGTATAGTTCCTGAAGTGCAGGGACTACCTTGGCTCTCCTTTGGGGCCTAAGCCTGCAGATCCAAAATATGCTCTCAGAGCCAGGGGGACTTTTTATGCCAGGCCAGTCTGGGCTCAGGGGATCACTGGTCTCCACTTCCTCTGACTATTGATGTGGTTGAGGTAATTTAAATGCCCTTTCCCTTTGTTAATTTTTTTTTTGCTGAAATACAGCTGCTGAGTGAGGTCTCCAACAATGGAAAGGGAAGCCCCCGTGGGAAATGAAGCGTATTTATCAGATGTTGGTTTTGATGCTCTCTTTAGGAAAAGCAACATTGTGCTCTGTCTAATTTCATGTTTTTAATAAGCAGAGGCACTGTTGCCTGCTGTGGTGGGTAACATGTCTAGCCTGCTGAGCTGTGGGGGTGACATGTTCTGGGCACAGAATGGGGAAGAGCTGCTCATCCCCGTGGGGTACAGGGATTGCACTGTGCTGAAGCTGAAGGTCTCCATCACCCACAATATTGCTCACCTGGGCACCTCTGAGGCCTCTGGGGTGGGTTATTTAACAATGTGTTTTCTTGTGAGCTCTCCTGGTGAAGAGCGTTCAGCTCATAGTTGAAGACAACTTGCATCCTCCCTGACCCCTGGGCTGGTTCCATCTGCTAGTATTTAAAAATGAAGGGAAGGATCTTGGAGTTAAATGTGCTGCTTTAGATCTCATTGGCAGTTTCTACTTGCTCATCGGCAATGAGGTGAAAATAGCATCTGGCTACAGATCAGTGTGCAGGCCTTGGAAAAGGTCCCTGTGCCTGGGGATTGCAGTGGCATGGAGATGCAAGTTTTTGGCATGCAGCTAAGTCCTTTTTAAGAAGAAAACTGTGCACATTCCAAGAAGAGAAGCAATGTTGCTAATCCAAGTGCTCTGTAGTACTGGAATGCTTTTGTACCAAGGTGGAGGCTAAAGGCTGAAGTAAACTCATATCCCACAGCCCCCAGCACAGCAGTCTGTAGATGTAGGCAGAAGAGGGATGGACAGGCCTCAACTCCAGCTGTATGTGTGCTGATTCCTTAGGCTCCAACAAGGAAAACAAGTGGAAAATAACTTGGAAAATCTCTTTGCCCTCAAGAGTGCAATATCTGTTGTCTTTAATAGGTAACTTGATCAGCCCAGGGGCTGGCCAGCGTGGCTGAGGGTAGCTACCTACTGCTCCCCCAGCCACCCTCCACCCACAGCTCCATCCTGGGCTCTGAACCCCTCAGGGGCTGCCCTGTGCTCTGGCTGTCAGGACATGGCTCCTGAGCTGTGTGGCACAGTGGCACACCAAGGGGCAGCCCCTCCTGAGCAGATAACTGCGTTTTATAGGGCTGGGAGGAGCTGTGCACAGCAAAACCCTCTCCCCCAAGGCTGCTAATTGAGCCTGCATGTAGGCAGGTGTATTGCCTGTACCTGCTGTCTGTTTGCCTGTTTACTGATGTCAGGCATTCTGGGGAGGAAGAGCAAAATAAGGTGAGTAAAGGTAAATATCTGACCAAGCAGAAACTGGCCTCTGGCTTCCCTCCTGCTTCCCAGTCCTGCTGCCATGAAAGGGGTCATGGAACATCCCAGCACTCCAGCCTCAGCTGCTGGTGGGTTGGTTTTCACAGAAGCAGCTTTATTGAGAGAATATGTGAGACATATATATAGATCAGATTCAATATCAAAACAAGAATACAGTAACAATTTTGTTATATCTCTGACTCAATTTGCTTTTTTCCCTGAGATGCATCACATCTTCCAGAAAACAGGCAAAGATAGGAAAGAGACAACAGACAATGTCATTATTAATCTAAACATTTTTAGCCAGGCAGCAGCAAACAGTTAAAAAAAATTATATCTCGTCTCTAATATAATTAGCTGTGGCTGTCAGTATCTAAGGAACAACTAAAAGAACCATGTTAGATTGTGCTGTATACTGTGACAAGTAATTTTAAGAATTTTTGAATGTTTAGCAATGGCAGGAGGAGGTAGAAGCAGGAAAGGTTATTATAAAAAAATCCCTGAAGGCTGAGGCACAGCAAGACACTGTGGTCTTCTTGCAGACCTCAGTTATTTCCTTTCCAGGTACAATGCTGTCTTTTTGCAATTGAAATGCATTTTTTACCTCAACACATACTTAAATCCTTCCTGGTGGACTAATTCCTACTTGCTACCCTGTTCATGCCCCCTAAACTTTGCATCAATAAATTAGAAGTGTGCATTTGGGGATATTCGGTGCTATTATGAGAATGTGCATATTTTCTTCCTGGTTGTTTCAGGAGTGTTATCTGGTTCAAAGCCAGAAAAAACGTCTAGATTTCATTGAAAAGATGTAAAAAACCCACATACCCTTTTAAGACATCAAATTCTCTTGATAGTAGTCCCTCTGAGTGCTGCTTTGTTGCTATGGTGATTACTAGTCCATTTAAGCCACTTTAAAATTGTAATGATGAGCAAGAAAACCAAATTCATAACAATGTCATTAGCATAGCTATTTTCGTGTGTTCCATGAGATTAGGAAATGACCAAAGTCTGGGGAATAGTAGCCTGATTTATTTTCAATTTTTATGGGCTGCTAATGATTTAATGGCAAACAGATCTGATGCAAGCTGCTATCAAAGACATCAGCTCAGAGCTCTGAGATGATAAAGCTATGGGGCCTTTGTGATCCACTATGGTAGAATAAGCCAGCCTGAACTAATTAAAATACCTTCAGGGGCATCCTCCACCACTGGTGTGACATCAGGCTTGTGCTCAGAGAGGAATCTCGTCCTGCTGAGGCAGTACCAGGGAAGGGAAATCCAAAGTTAACTCAGTTCCCAAACTTTTTGGGCCCTCAAGCCCTCAGAGGCAGTCAGCTGAATGGTGGGTTCCACGAGGCAGCACCCTTGGCACCTCAGCTGAAGAACCCAGTGCTGATGCCGTGCCTGCAGGCCAGTGACTCTGAGCTGGAAGTTACCTGGCAGATCTGCAGGGGGCTGAGGAACCTTCAGCTCAGTGTGTGCTCTGAAGGGGAACAGACAGGGAGGAAACCCCAGCACTCACCACAAGTTGCTTCTCTACTTGTCAGGACACATGTAGAGAGGCTTTAGGCTTTAGAGATGCTTTAGCTGGAGGACTTTGAATAAATGCATGGAGGATGACCCACTGTGCAGGGGCTGGGGCAGCAGCAGGAGAGGGACCTTCAAGCAGCACTGATGAGGCTGTCCAGGCACACTGCACTTCCTTTAGTCTTTTGGAGACTGTTTCAAATTATGATTCACTGAAGTGTATTTAACTTCACTGAGTAAAGTAAATGTGCTTCTTATCCGTAAGTATCGTTGAGCAGGGAGGCTTTGGATTTTGGTGCCAGCAGGAATTGGGATGCCCTCCAGCAGCAGGAAGGATGCTCCCACCCAGCACAGGTTTTGTGTGAAGACCAAGGACACTGGATGCCACACCAGAGAGGCACAGTTGACACAGGCAGGGGACAGACATTGCCCCTTGGCCAGCAGCAAAGTCTGATCCAGGGATAGGAGCACCCTGCATGCCACCCCCTTGCAAACTGGGTCCATTAAATATTTGTCTTTGCTAAGGTTATACATAAAGGATATGACTCCAAAATCTCTTGTTTAACGAAATATGCTCTAAAATATATTTTAGTGCCTGAAAATGTTAAAAATATTGGCCAGCTGGTGGAGGAGGGGAAGAGCTAAGATAAAATAATAAAATAGGTGAAATGGCAGACTCTGTGCTGCTGGTGTCGCTGATGCTCCTTTGGTTTAAGACTTGTATGAGGCAAGAGAAGTCTGAAGTCCCAGATATGACAGACAGGAGTTATCAAAGTAAAGTTACTGTGACTATTTTTATAAGGCTCCCAGAAAATTAAAGGCCTCTCCTTTCCCTGTTAAGAAAAATATTTGAGCTGAAATACAAAAATATCACCTGCCGTTCAAGGCTGAATTCTTTTTCATTCTGAAAATGTGAAACTTGTTATATCCTCAGTGACCCAACAAGTGATGAAACTCTCATTTCAGAGGCAAAAGACTGGTGCTTACCACAGCCTTTCCATGGCAGGAGGCACAACAGGCACAACTGGGAATACTCTTGTCTCAGCACCTGGCTTAGAGTCTGTATGCCACTGGTTCCAGCTACAATGAGTTGTAAAATAAAATTAAATTAAATTTAGAAAAAGCGAGGTATTGATTTTATGATATTTTTGCCTGACCTTCTTCCCTTTACCTGGGGGTAAATGTGTTACTTGTTGATTCACATACAGTGCTGACAGCCTGTGTGTCAGCATGTGATGTGTAGTGAGAAATCCCTCTCCAAAAAACAGGCTCTGAAAGGCTGGGAGTCAGGCAGCATGTGCCTGAAAACCTCTCTGGTGTCATCATGGCCCAGTCTTACCTTGCTAGTGCAGCACTTGCCCCGTGGTCCACCTTCTGTAGGACAAATGCTTGAAATAAATCCAAAATGTTAGTAAATCCAAAATTGAGACTGTCACCTTTTCCTTATTCTATACATATACACATATATATATATATAGAGTATATGTGTTATTTTTATATAACAGCTGATTTGACTGGTTTAAGGAAGGTAAGCAAAGGTACACAAAAACTGCTGAACCTAATATATCCTTATAATTTAATATTAGTATCTGCCTACTCCAGCAGGCTGCTGCTGACCCTGGTGAACCAGATATCAGTGTTTTGGCTCCCACTTGTTGGTGTCATGGAGATGCCCACTGCTGTGGCTCAGGCACCACAGAGGATCTGGAGCTGCCGTTTGGAAATTGCCACCACCAGGCTCATGTGGAGGGGGTATATTTAGATAAGTTTATTTTGTAGACAACAAGAGATACTAAAATTATTGATCCTGTTCCACTCCAAAATTGTAGCGGCTTTCACTGGCAAAGATGAACTCACCGATTAATGCCTCTTAGAAAAGTGGAACAAATGCAGGATCTTTCAAGTGTTTTGCTCAGTGAAAAAAACTGTGATGCAAGAACTTTATTTTAATTCAAAGCCTGCACAATGTGACATTTTCCTTTATCTCCTCCATCCATATGTGGCTTCCATGTGAATAGCAATGCAAGAAAAACAACATCAAAATTAAAAAGAAAACCATAATATTTTTGGCCTGCAGAAATTTTGCCAATAAATTCATCACAGAAGGGACTGAGTGAAGGCAGACTCAGCTTGTCATTTTGGATGCAGGCAAATGGAAAGGTAAATGAAAGGCAAAAAATGAAGGTGTTGGGTCACTATCTCTAATAACACATCTAATTCTATTGTTATTCCATCTACAGGTTGAGATGGGGAATTTGTTGAACTTTGAATTTCTGTACAGATATAGGGTTCATGCTTCAGTGCACAGTGCTGATTGCTCATCAGAGGCCTGTGAGCAAAGGCAGCTACTGCAGAAATTCAGTTCTCCTTCTGTAATGAGCTTGTCCAAAAGAAAGGAGAAAAAGGATTAAAGTCAGTTATAAATTGTGTTTTATTTTCCATTATGACCTTTCTTTGCAAACATCTTAGGTTTCCCCCATATGGCTTCTGTATAAATGAATATATATATATATGTTTTCCTTAATTTAAATGTAACACCAGATGAATTATCTTTTGTCAGAGTCATGGAGTAATGAAGAGAATGAACAAAACCCACTGAGTGGTTATTTATTGCCTGTGATGTTTCAGTGATGAAAGACTTCCTGTTACCAAATTAACCAGCTCCCCTCTCTGCTTATTTGACTAACAGATGAACAAGACTGAAAGGATTTGCTATTGCATCTTTTCCCTAGTAATGCATCAGTGTGGAGCCAGAATGCAGCAGGAATGAGTTCTGTGATTGCAGGGGGTCTCTGGCTGTGGCACTACTATAAATGTCACTCTGGCTCTCTTGCTAGGAGGGAGATTTAGCTCAGCAAAAATGGAGTTTTAAAAAAGTGGGCTCTTTAGAAACCATTCACATAAATGGAATGAGACTTAGAGTGTGTTTTAGAGCAGCAGCAATAATAAGAGTTTCACAGAAACTGTTTCCTGTTCATCTGCTGTCCTGTTGGAGGCTATTAATGGCTTCTTATTGCAATGTGTATTGAGGACAGCTGAATACCACTGAACTCTGCAAGGACAGCTTTCATTTCACTTAGAGCAAGTGAGGGTCTTTCTTGGAAGGTTCACAGCAAATGTTCCTTTAAAAGAAACTTAAACTCTGCAGGTTTTAGTGTAATTTCTTTAAAATCCTGCCACTGTGGTCTCTGCTGTGCTTTTCTGCATTTCCCATAAGGTGTTCCCCTGCATCACTGCACAGCAGCTCCAAGTCTGCACAGCAAGTGCTGAGGAGCTGTCTCAGATCCCTTGGCTGTTCAACCAGTGGTGGCAATATATTTTGTTTCCACCATTTCAGAAGCACTTCTTGTTTTCTTATTCATGAGTCCCTAGTTGCAAGCTGGTAGTAAAAGCACACAGCTCTATAAAGCACACCTTGCTAAGGTAATTTTTTTTATCCTGTGCATCACTTAAGTGCTTGTCTAAGTTGTATTTATCTCCAAGAGTTCCATCAGTAACAGTTGTATTCCCAAAGCCCAGCTGCTCTTCAGAATTGTTTTTCTCTTTACACTGTCGAATAAGTTTGAATTTTGGTTGGTTTTTTTTTTCTTTGGATTGTTCACAGAAGCCATTGAAAAGTTGATGTTTGCCAGTTTTTACCACAGGTATAGCTGGCATTTAATTAAGCCTCTAAGCTACTGCAGATTGCTTGTTTTTTACTGCCAAGTACATATTAGGCTTTATATCCCGGGGGGAAATGAGTTCTTCAACATTTGTTGTTTGGCCTGATGCAATTTGGAATATTCACGTGAGCACACATAAAAATCTGAACAAATTGTTCAAATAACACCATCTAATTTGAAAACTTCTTAATGTTTTTGTTTCAAGCTTCAATCTACAGCACATACCTGTTCCTGAAGCTGCAGTCCTTGGGGCCATGAGTTTAGATTCCCTTTGTGCCCATTTTCCCTTGTAGCATTAATCTTCAGGCTTAGCTAACTCATACACAAAAAAAATCCTGGGGAAGAAATGCCAATTAGACAGCAACCTACTTTGCTTTCTCTCAACCCAGCTTCTTATGGATTGTCAGGGATAAGAAGCCTCCTGGGAGCACATGAAGGTCTGTGAGTCTGAGGATCCTCTCTTTGGTGTAACTACATCCATCATTTACCCACAGTAATGCTGAATCAGAACCTTCTTTTGATAGAAAGCTCCTGCTGGAGCATTGCAAACTTTTTTGGTAATGGCACCAAGTTCCCACCTTGAAAAATGAGACTGAAACAACTCACCACATTTCTGTGTGGTGAATTCACCTGTGCTGTGTTACCTTTAGAACTGTGTTGGCTCCCAGATTGCTCTCACATTAAACAGGGCCCAATTGATTTCTGAGGTTTGGTGAGATTTCTGCCAAATCAGGCACCATGAGGTGACTGAAGAGATTTCTGGGTGCAATCACTCAGGAAGCAAGCAAATGTTCTTTATGGCTAAACTCAAAGCAAGGTTTCTTTCCATTTCCTTCACTTGTATTAGTGGCCAGGTCTGCCAAGGCTCTGGAGCATCCATCACATATTTATGCTCATTTCAGATCCAGAAACAAAATTAAAAATGCGGGGAGAGGCATTAATATGATTCACAGGGTTTCTAAAAACATGAAGAAAGCATAAACCAAAGAGGATTTAAAATTTGAGTGACATGAGGGACTCCTGAAGAAACTGAGTCTGATGCAGTACGGGAAGGATGTTGATGGGATGGCCTTGCAGCCTTTAAATATTTTCATGTCAGCAGATTTAGAAGGTCAAGAGTTCCTCAGAGGTGGTAAAGCATAAAACCAGGTACGTCACACACTGTGACAAACCTCAGAGTATGAGTAACAGACTAAAACATGGTGAAACAGGGGGCTGAGACACTGAAAATGCAGGCAGCTAGTTAGATGAAAATTTGAAGAAATGGAGGATGAAATGATCTTGTAAAATTATTACTGATAAGACGGGCAAAGTAGTCTCTTTTACCAATTTTAAGATATTTATTGGATAAAACAAACCCATTCTGTTGACACTTCAAAAGCAAGCCTGTTTTTTCTTTTTGTGTGTGTGTGTTTTGTTACAATTTCATCATTCAGTGTGTTACAGATTTTAAAATAAATTTTTTGAAATAAATAAGGATTTAAAAATAAACTTTAAATATCAGTTTTTCATTTAGACCCATGGGTAAAGCCGTATCACAGCTCATTTGTATCTCAGTGGTCCCATTTTGGACAAGCTGTGGCCAGGCTAAAATTAAGAGCATAATTTTGATATACATGGGCTCATGTGAGTGGTAAAGCTGCTGGTGGGTCCAGACATAGGACCAGACTCTAACTTTTCTTTAAAAAAAGTGAGATAAACAAACAAGTTCCCTCCTACACTTGTGAATCACAAAACTCAAGCAATTTCTTGGCATCTGAGATTTTTTTAAGGCATAAAGAGGTAATTTTTAAAAAAACAATAACAAGTTGTTTTGTTTCCCACTAAAGATTAAAAAAGACAGTTTGCTCCCCCAGGGTTCAGGTGTCCTATACATATTTTTAGCAAAGTTCTGTCTGAATTTTTTATTATTTTTGGTGTTTGGCTTTAGATGAGGGTGGAAGTATTTGGGACAGGTTTAGTTTTGATCCATTAGAATAGATCAGCATTTCCATGCCATCACTGTGTGAGGCATCTGAAGGATTTAAAACTATTTGACTATTTGGATTTGGAATCTATTATGAAGCCAAGTGAGTCTGATTAAACCTCTTTGAATCACAACTATGTAAGAAATGCAGAATTAAAAACAATGATAAAATGGAAAATAATTTTTGTGAACTTCAGTTGAAATTCTCTAAACCATGGAGATAAATTGAGGCAAGAATTTTTAGTTACTATTATCTTAAATAAAATATAACGCTGCAGCACAAAATCTAATACTGAAACATTGCATTCTGGAGTTCCTTGTAGCCTCCTGCTGCAGTGGAACAGCAGCTAAGGAAGGAGCATTCAGGTGCAGTATGGCATCTCTGCTCAAGTGCCTGTGGTGATCAGTGTTCACATCATGGCTACAATCCATTCCAATTATTCATGGAATAATTGGGGCTGGAAGGGACCTTTAAAGGCCATCTAGTCCAACCCTCCTGCAATGACACCTGCAACTAGATCAAGTTGCTCAGAGCCCCATCCAACATGGCCTAGAATATCTACAGGGATGGGGCATCTGCAATCCCTCTGGGAAACCTGTCCCAATGTTTCACCACTCTCATCATAAAACATTTCTTCGTTATATATAGTTTAAATCTATCCTCCTTTAGTTCAAAACCACCACCTCTTTTCCTATTGTGCAGTTGAGTTTTGTGGAGGCTTTTTGATCCTACTCAAGGAGAAAGGGAAAGCTGGGGGAGGTGTGCATGTGGGCAGGATTTATGGTAAGGGAGATGAAGGCTTTGGTGCTCAGGGAGAGCTGTGCCTCCTGGGACCCGTGCTCCTGGGGATGGAGTGACCACTGGGGTGCTGTGCCAGGCAAGGAAAGACGATCGGGAAAACTGGATCAGGATAGCTGAGAGGCTTCACATATGCAACTTTCTGGTTAGACACAGCTGTAGAAGAAAAAAATCCCCTATGTTTCCATTGTGAGGTCAAACTCAGCTGGGATATGTGGAGCAACTCAGCTGCATGTGCTCAAAGTTTTATATGGGGAACTTATGGTTGTATTATAAATTGTTTTCTGGTCAGCTTTTCCCTTTTTTGGGCTCTAATTTTCCCAGTTCACGTCTGTCTTACCTGGACGCACACCAACTTCTAGTGCATATAGCTTTCCTTTACCCTTTACTACCCAGCTCTGTGGTGTGGAATACAGATACCAGAGCAATGAATGTGTTAAAAGAGGTAAAGTTTATGTGTTCATCTAATATATGCTTAGTCTAAATCTGAGTATTGATCACAGAAGGCTTATTCCGATACTTAAACACGTGCTTGAGCATTTTCTTAATGTAGGAAATATAATTATGTGATATTTATGAATGTTATTATGAGTTTCTGTGTCATGAGAGATTCATTATCTTACTGGAAAGTGAAAAGCGGTTAGCTCATGACCATAATTAGAGTGTTTGGCTGTGTTTATCTAACATTTTGTTTCAGGACAAAGCTATGTATTATACCACACAAAACCAACTTGCTGAAGCTGGAAGCATCTCAGAAGACCATCTAGTCCATCCCCTGCTCAGACCATGTCCAGTTAGCCAAGGGTGGACACCCTACAACCTCTCAGGGCAGCCTTCGTTTGATCTCTCACAATAAAAATAGTGGTTAAGTGCTGTATAGTACAAATTCTGTCTTCCTTAAATCACCATGCAAAGCAAAATAGAAATCAGTTTAAATAAACAAACACACATTTCACCCTAAGTATGTTTTTACCACTATATATTATCTTATTTCAGCAAGGAAAGTGCCACTAGCTGGTACAAATTCAGTGGCTGGATACATGAAACTATTTAGGTATCTCATACCCAACCAAAACAAGGAGTGTGTACAGAGCTTCCAAAATGTGGTCTGAATAACTTGGCCAGGATCAAGGTTGAGTCTGACTCCCTGGCTCACTACCCTAAACTTGTTGCACTTGATCTGTCTTCTGTCTCTCTCCCCATTAGATCTGAAGTAACAGTTTTGGCCTTTCCAAAGCCTGACACAGTTTATTCCTTGCAGAATTAAGATAGTCTGTCTTATTAAAAGGACTATAATATTGTAGTAGCATTTGGTTTTTTGCTACATGGATAGTTCATTAGGAATGTCACTCAACATTTCATGAAAATATGGAAAAAAAAGGATATTGTATAGTAAAAATCTTTACTTTTTTAACCTTCTTACACATTGCATAAACATGAGCAGGTCTTATGGAGTGTGGGTTTGGTCCAAAAAATAAAATAAAATAAAAATTAAAAAAAAAAAATAATGCTTTTCAAGCATGGAGCTTTATCTTCCAGGCAAGCAGAAGCAGTGAACACAGGATACTTGCAGGCTACAAAATGCAAAAGCAAATTTTATGCAGTGAATTAAAAAAAAAAAAATCACAGAAGATTAATATCTTAAAATCAAAGCAAGCTTTTCTTTAAATTTCTTATCATGAAACATTTTCTCTTTAAAGCTATGAAACAGCAGCTCAAATCAGCCCCCTAGGATGTCAGGCAGCCGGGGTCTGACTGCAGGGTCTGACAGCCCAGTCCCACCAGGATGAAGCTGCCAGCACGGTCAGGTGCTGCAGCATTTCAGGCACTGCTGCAGCACAGCCATGGCTTATTGCTGTAAAACACCTGTAGCACTTCTCCAAATGAGGTCAGTGAGTGCCTTAAGAGCCAAATACTCTTGCTTTGTGTTAGCTTTTAATAGTGGATGATGGAGTTATATCTCAGAGAAGCACTGGATGGCAGTAAAAGCCCAACAAAAACCAGGCAGACAAAGGCAATTAAATAAAGCAAGGCAGGGAGAAGCTGAAAACTTCAGCTGCTTCAATGATCAGTTCTTTACAAATGGCTATTATATAATATAATAAGTAACTGTAGTTTTACTTATTCATTAGAGAGTTTTGTGCATGGCTACAATCCATCTGCTTTAAATGGCTTGAGAGTGAAATTGGCTGTCTCAGACTTTATAGGAGTTTCTGAATATCAGGAAGGACAAAAAACCTTTCTGTTTTCAGGTACATTGCAAACTGGATGAACAAAAGATTTTTCTTTGAAAATTTAAATGACTGAACATATTTTCTTATTTGCCAAGGTTTTGCAGATTGATTGCTTTTTTGTATGTATAGGCAAATGAGCACAGAGCAGTATTTCTGTTGAACTTGGTATTGCTTTTTCTTTGAGATGCATTTGACTGATAAAAGCAATGGCATTGCCAAGCTTGACACTGTAAGGCATTTTATTTGATAATGGATAACATTCTGCTGAAAAAACCCAGCATTTCTGTACACAAAGCTTTACAAATCCCTACCAAAAGGCTCAGAAATCAGCCAACGGACAGATCTCAGAAAGTAATTATATCTGAGAAACCAGTGTCCCAGTGGAGTGTGCTGACTGGGATTTCACAAGGTGCTGGCTCATGGTCCTGCCCTCATCAACATTCTCCACAGCCAGGGTGCAAACACACCCCACGGGACTTGACTGCCAGAAGTTTGTGTGGGGAGAGGACAAAGGGCAGCCTTTCAGAGCTGAGCACTGGCACAACAGCTCAGGTTCCCCTGGGTAACACACATTTTACCAGTGGGCTGAACTGCTGGAGATGGAACAGCACAGCTGGAACATTTTTATGCAGGTACCAGTAACAGGACTTAGGACTGTATTTCAGCAAGCAGTGGCCAAGCAATGTTTTCACGGTGGATAGCTGGCTGCTGATGGACTCCCAGACTAACCAAGTGGTTAAAGTGCTAAAGCAATCCATGGCTGCATGGGAAGGAAATACTGATGAGAAGTGGGAAGGGAAATTATCACTCTGTTAGGCATTAGCAAGAGCTTTACTGGAACAAACTGACCACTTCTTGGATCCCCAGTTTAAAAAATATGCTGATAAATTGGAGAGCATATACCAAAATACTGCAAGAGTGATTTGAAGTCTGGAAAAGCTTAGAGCATGCCAAGAGCTCAATATAATTTATCCAGAAGAGCTTAAGTGCCTCAGTCATGGCCTGTAAGCCCGTGTCCAGGGAAAAGGTTTCTGAAGTTTCTGTCTCTCTAACACAGCAGAGAAAGATTGGAGTCAGGGTCAGAGGAAGGCTGAAGATCTAGGATGGAGAAAAATGACTTTTTCAAAATCTTTGTACATTATCCATAAGGACCCTGGGCTCAGCCATGCAGGGCCAACCATTATTGAAAAAAATGAGCATTCAGTGAAGGAGTTTCTCCTCTGTTACAGCAGTGGTTATCTAGATTAGCAGCTTAAGTCAACACTTGTTTTAGATTTATTCAAGCATAAATAAGAGCAGATTTTTGTCTGCCCTTCACCAGATAAATATCAACGTTCCTGATTTTTCACAGCAATATTAAAACAGAGAACTATGTTGCCCTTAAATAAATTGTATAGGGCTCAGAAACAACATACTGTAGACAACAAGGTCCTTAGGATAAACAGATATTTTTGTTGCAAATGCAATGGAGTTATTTTTATATAAAGAATACCACAGGTATGTCAGATAAAAGCCTTGATACATAGCTAGATAACAGACTGTATTCAATAAGTTTTCCAAACATCTTGTTCTGTCTGTCAGTTCTAATGATGACTGGTGACTAGACACTTCAGTGAAATGCTGCTTTGCTATTTATTTCTCATTTATTCTCTTGAGAAATCTCAAAACATTTCCAATTTGATTTAAGGAAGTTTCCCAAAGTCAATTGGACATGCTACAGAAAGCAGTTCACTTTCATGGTCAATATGTGGTCTGTAAAGAACAATAAGGAGAAGGTAATTTCATTGTGATCATGCTAACCTTGTATGTTTATGCTTTGCTTAGATTTTAGTACTCCTGTCACTTGCTCTGAAACTTGCATTATGTTGAATCCTTTTGTCACACCCAAATTTCACTCAGATGGAGTAAAAGGATGCACCCACGTGAAGGCCAAGCTGGTCAGCAGCCTGGGAAGCATGAAATGGGAGAGCCCACAGCCATGAGTGGTGGTAGAGAGCTGTGCTTTTAGGCCATCCTGCCACAGTCACAAAGGTGGATGTCCTTTTTAAGCTTTCCCTTGGCTGTGTTTGAGAATATAACCAGGGAAATTAACTCTTTTTGCCAAAATAATTGGATGGTAAATCATCGTCTTCCTCAAGCATCAAAGACCCTCAAGCCATAAGGCTGCTTTAGCATTGACAAGATTGACCTTCTAGACCACCTTCAAACCCATCCCCATCCTCTGGACAGCAAAATCTAGGTCTGATAGCCAGTGTCCAGCAAACCCCAGTCATTGCTATGGCTGTCTGTGCCATTCAAGAGGCAGCAAAGGGTCAGGTAAAACATGGAAAGAGAGGGAATACATTCAATATTCAGGGAATGGTCCTCAGGGATATTTGATCTGAAGGGCAGCTTAGATGTGGGCTATAAACTGGTCTTTAATAAACATAAGGTGAAAATTACCAGAAGTATCCCAGTCTATTAGAAGAATAAGAACCATAGTGTCCCAGTGGAGGAAATGTATTTACCTGAATAACTTTAAGGTGGATCTAGGTCAGTTTATGAAGGTCATATTACATGCCTGCTGAAATGGACAAGGCTGACTGCTTGACCAGGGATGTCCCCCCAGCCTTGTGCCAGGTTTATCCCTGTTCTCCCAAAAGTCTCATGCCAAATAGTAGCCTGGTGTTTTCTGCTTTCTCCCTCCCACATAGTGTGTTTATTTACAACAATGATAAGAAATTTTCAGTCTGTGGTTTCCAGACATTGTGGGTTGAATGAAAAAAAAAACCACAAAACCACAAAAAACCCACTAACCCAGCAAGCAAGCTACAGTTTTACTGTTAATTTCAGGCCAGGTAGTTTTTTTGGTGGTTTGTTGCCATATTAACTTTTTTTCTAGCATCATTAAGTGTTAAAATTCCATTATTTAATATTAGAAAATTTGTGTGTGTGGACAAGCCAGCTCTGTGTTTTAATGATTCTTATGTATATGGAATTTTAATGAATATTGCCTTCAGTGGGCCATTTGTCTAATCAAGATTATGTAAAATGCTTCTTTTCCTGTAACATCTGAAGAGCAGCAAAAGACAAGAATTTAACCTGCTCCTATGCAGTTAATGGTGTGACATTTTCCATCTACAACCAGGCAGGGGAAATGGGGACAGACCCATGCAGCTGGGCATCCTGAGAAGCAGGAAAAAGTAGCTTGGGAAAGCTGCTGTGACCAGGAAAGGCTGTTAGTGCTTCAGGCATGCCTCTCTGAGGAGATGAAAGGATGCTGAGCCCTGAAGATTGCTGGGAGAGAGTTTCTTTACTTATCATAGACAGAAATGCAGCATGTGGGGTTATATTGCTAACTCCCCATTCCACTCCTTCCATCTCTCGTCCTAAATAAAATAAAGTAATTTCATAATGACATTCACGAGGCATTCAGCTCTTTGCATGTAAATGAAAGACTTTGTAATCTTTCCTGGTGCTGCTGCTCATGGCAGTGCCTGTTCCTTGGGGGACCCTGTGTTTGAGGACTCTGTCCTTGTGACAGTAGAGCTGTGAGTCTGGGGAACACTGGTGGCAGAGGGTCCTTTACCAGCCAGACCTCTGGGGAAGCAGAGAGCCTGCTTTCCCTGGGCAGGGAGCAGAGGTTCTCCCTGCCTCCCACCATGATAAATTCCTTGTGACAGGGTTAGCAAACAGATCTGCTCCCATTTGGCTTCTCACAGGTACCTTCTGTCTTATTTCTGTTGAGCTGGCCACTTTCACTGCCTCCATGTGTCTCTCCCAAGCATCCCTCCCATGTGCTTTCCTGACTGATTGCTCCACTCCCATTCAGGTGAGGGCTTTTGTAAGGCTGCTTGCACCTCCACCGTGGTAGACCAAGATTTTTTTCTGCAGGTTCACAATGCACCTTCTTTTTCACATTCTGAGGTTGCCCATTCCTAAGAAAGCTTAAAGGACCTGTATGTGAGGAGAGAGCTTCTTCAGCTAGAAGTAAGTGAAACCACTTTCCAAGTCACCTTCCTGGGTCTTTCTCTGCTTTCTCCTGGTTTCAAGCACAGTTTAAGTATCAAGCTACAAGAAGATGTAAAACAAAAAAATATTGGCCCCTAATACTTGTTTGGTTTGAATAACATGTTTCTCTTGGATTTTCTGGCAGTTAATGGAAGGCTGAGACAGAAATATTTTGAAAATATGTATTTTTTATTAACTCCTCATATGAAATCCTTCTGCAAATCCAAAATCTGATGGTTTTATCCTTCAGGATGCTGAGCCTGCACTCTCATCCCCTTGGAGTACTAAAGCTTCTGAATACGTTGCAGGGGGAGCACTTTCTGCACTCTGGCATGAAAATGGTGTATCATGGAAAAAGTGGGCCTCAGTGATGGGGCAGACAAGTATCTTCCTATCTCTGAATAGATTTTAAGCTGTGACAGACTGTTCACTGTCCTGATGCCTATTGGGTTTGGTACTGAAGGAGTTAACAGTGTCAGTCCTCCATGCCCATGGCAGGGGGCTGGAAAACATACTTTTTAGCATAACAGTGCCTTGCCTCCTGAGCAGCATTTGGAGATCTATCATATTTCTGTTTAAAATTCACATCCTTTCTTCAACAATACGCAATGCCTCCATCTCCATGGAAATGCTGGTGTTGTTCAGCATTCACAGCTCACGAGGACAAAACACAGAAGATGCAGTTTGTCCTATAAAGAACAGGCCCAGATTCTGCTGCAGCTGCCAGGGGCTCCCCACTGCTCTTTGCTTATTCAGTACCACAGCTCACCTTAAAATGTTTTTAAGCATCAGCTCTCCAGGCTTTCACTGCCTCGAAACACCTTTAAGGAATCCGTCTGTGTGGAAGACCTGCAGGCGGTACAAAACTCACTGCCCCTCTCCTGGCAGTGCTTCAACACCCCACAAGTTTATGTAGTTGCTGAAGGGATGAATGAAAGAGGGCTCTGAGAGTATTCCTTACTCCCCATATAGAAAAAAACAACTGGATTTCCTCTATGTTTTACTTTTGTGTATGCATATTATGCATTTATAAGAAAAGGCAAACAAACCTGGAGGTGTGTTTTATCAACACTGCACTAATTGACGGTTTCCTTTTTTACCAACAGGAGAGAGAAATAGCTTTTCAGGCAACTCACCTTGAGAAGCTGGGATGAAACCTTTGCCTGGAGAGAGCCCTTTACCTGCACCATCCAGCATGGGATCCCTGGCAGCAGCCCCCACAGAAAGTTTGCTCCCATCCACTTAGGGCTGGTCCCTCTCTGGTAGGCACCCGGGGGAGGAAGGCGATGAGAAGGAGCCCAGCAGAGGTCAAGCACACTAGGACAAGTGGTGGGGAGGACAGCATGAGAACTGGCAACTGTGGGAGGCTGGTGAGACATGCTGGGAAACTTGGTCATGCCCCTTCTCCTTTCAAGAGAACACAGAGAGTGGCAGTAATGTCCTTTTGTGGAGGATTTTGAAATCTGCACGTGAAAAGACTATACATAAAGGCTGAGTACTGTTATTGCCACTTCTATTCCCGCAGTATGAATTAGTGAGTCCTGTCTGGTCCAAGCCTTTAGGAGAATCTACCCATACAATTTTATGGGTATGCTTGGAGCACTCTACTGCTTCTGCTCTCATTTTTGCCACAAACAGGAACAAAAAAAGATACACCTAAGAGGATCACCAGCTTATGGTGAGCTATCTTCTATGAAATTACAGTAGTTGCAAAGAGACATTGTTTCCTTGGCATCAGCCACAGTTTGTCCCCATCTGGTGACTCCTCACTTGCAGTCTCTGTGTGCCATGTGTGATGGGCACCTGCTGCCTTGTACCTGGACAGGCTGAAGAGGAGAGAGCACTTTTCCTTTCCATTAAGCTATTGGTTTGAGAATTGTTTGCTATTGAAATATAGTTTGTAATAAGTAAGACTAGATAAAACAATGAACCAACCGTAAATATTAGTTATGTCAGATTAAAACTAAAACAAACCACTTGGAGTTTAGAGGGGGTTTAGTATGTGACCAAGAATAAAACAGGCAAGAAGCCCCCCCATGCTGGATTTTGTTGCAGTGGTTGCCACCACTCTTAGCAACATAGATTTTGATGTAAATTTGCATGCTTTTAAGTACAGACCCTTTCTACACTTTTGAGCCCAACCCCAGAGGTGCCTGTGGAGTATCACATACTGTGAGAAACACTGTGCAGCATCTTTTTTCCCCACAAAAGGAAACATTTTAAAGCAACTTCCTTTTGCTGTGCTGCTGTGTAGAATGATGGCAGTTCCCAGAAAAGGCCAAGCCTGCAGAACAAGCAGAGAAGAAAGCCAAGCCAGAGCAGGGTAATCAGCAGTAATGAGCTAGAAGAATGCTTGCCTTGCATTTACCTGACTGTCCAGCAAATACTGCAGTGGAAGAGGCTTTAAAGGCTGATAAATGGAAAGAAGCCAGGCTTTCTAAAATTGATACGCAAATACAAGCTAATGCCTAGTGAGAAAAGCTGCTTATGTGAGGATGAATATGGTATCACATATAACAAGGAATTATTTGGTTTATTTTAAGCTGATTTATTTTAAAATTATTTCTGAGCTCCTGAGGAACTACATAAACATTTTTCATAGTATTTTACAGCAAAAGCAAAAGATCTGGGTTTTAATAGAACTTCAAAGTTGCCTCCAGACCCCACTGGGTTTGTATATCTGCTGGGCAGCTAACACATCAACTTTTTCATAATCTCAGCCCAAAAGGGAGCCACTAATAACAAAGTAACCCTTAAATGGCTGTGGAATATTTTAACTGTGCTTAATTGGGTTCACCTTGTAATACTGGCAGCCTTGGCTCTCCCCACTGGGAGGGGAGAGAGACAAGAACAGTTTCTTCTTCCCTACTGGGAAGAGGTTGTCTGCAATGCCAGGTGGCTGTATCTGAGCCAGCCCCAGTGATTCCCCAGTCACAAGGGATATAAACTGGGTCATCCCAGCTGACAGAAGACATTAGGAATGGTTCAGATACCTTATGTGGCCTGAAGAGACTCCCATAGGTGGCACTGCAGTGGCCAGTGAACACAGCGGGATTGTCCTTGTCACTCTGCACAGACCATCTCCAGGTGTTGAACGTGGCACGTCCAGCTGAGACTCTCCTGCTGGGAGGAGGTCATGTGATGAACATCATGGGAAGGGGTGAGCTCCAAGAGGTGGCCAAGAATGTCTCCTCTTCTCTCAGAATGTCTCCTCTTCTCTCAGAATGTTCTCCACTCTCCATTCTCTCAGAATGTCTCCTATTCTCTCTTCCTTGGTTGTCAAGTAGAAAGTTCTGCACTGACACTGTGCTGCAAAGCCAGTGGGTAATGACAGCTTTTGGAAAGTTTAAGGCAGTCAATTCACAAAGTGCGGTTACTCCAGTGACTTCTACAAGTGACAGTCCCAAAGTTATTTCAAATGCAGAAATTAGCACTTTTGTCTTAGTTTCTGAAAACCTGATTGAGTTATTTTTATAAAGGAGTTGGATATTTTTATGGGCTTAACCTTTTATCCTGAAATTTCTCATAACTGTTTTATTAATGCTCAGGAGACCTGAAGTACAGATTGCTCAGCTTAAATAGGTAGGAAATTTAAATTACAGTTAAGACTTGTCAGGAAAATTAACCTGAGCCACAGCTTCAGCTTGGAATGAATGGCTGGTGAGTTAGTTACCTGCCACTGACCATCCACCAGGACAACCTGGATTTTGTGCATTCAGGCATAAATGAGAGATGATGTTGCAGAGGGTGAAAGACCTGCTGGGACCAAGATGCATTTAGGACCCCCACACTTGCTGCTTTTCACTGGACTTTGCCCAGGACACACTGGAGTGCGAGAACCATGAATCCTTCCTGGGATTTCCCACATGCCATGTCCCTGTGTCCTCAGCAAGGGCACTGTGTAAGCTCCCATCCCTCTGGAGCCGAGAAGGACACAGTGACCCAGCTCTGTGCCAGGCTGAATTTTAGCAGAGACAGGAGTTGGTTTTGCTCTGAAGGGGAAACTCTTTCTCCATTAAAAGGTGTAGCATCAAGAGAGAAAATTAAATCAGAGACATTCCAATAGCATTTGATTATTAAATTAGAGTTGACTTCTAACTTGCAAGTTTTTCACAGAGTTATTCAAATGCCATGTTAATACTGTGATTGTTATTTGTTTTAAGAAATTCACAAATGTTCTCCTTGCTCTCTTTCCTGAGAAAAGGAGATGACTTTGGGAAAAAATTAAACCCTGAACTTCTCAAAAAGGATAAAGCCAGTAGTATACACTCCTGTATCTTGGGTGAGGGGGTAGAAGCAGAGAGCAGCGGTGTGGCTCAGAGCCACGTGGCACATGCAATGGCAAGGGACAAGGCTGGACAGAGAAGGGTGATCAGTGCCTTTTCCTCACTGAGTAGTGGAAAAGACATGGAGATGGACTGAGCCCAGCCAGGAAAATTGAACACAGCCAGCCAAAAAACCTATATCAAGCCAGAAGCATACTGAGGACTTCAAAAAACACCTTCCACTAGACCAGGTTGCTCAAAGTCCCATCCGGGCTGGCCTTGAAAACTGCCAGCTATGGGGCAGGTAGATAAAGAGGTAGATAACTTGGTTCCTTGGCTGCTGTTACAAACCCAGGTGAGAGGCTTGTGCCAGGTGATTTTATGTGCACAGCACTAAAGAGCTGGGGCTGATGCCTGGAGACCTTGACAGGTCAAAGTGAGGGCTGGTTCCCTGGTGGTGCATCTTCTCACAGGTTGTGTGTCAGGCTTAAAGCTGAGGTCATTTAAAGTCAGGAATTAAGGGCCTGAGGGAGAGCTGTGCACTGACATCTCTCTGAGGCTCCTGTGAGCTGGCACAGGTGTTACTGGACATTACAAGATAAATGTAAATAAAAGCAAAAATAGATAGATAAGCAAACTGCGAGTTGCATAGGACAGTGTGCTTCAAAAAAGAAAGTGGACAGGGGACTTAGGCATGGTCTGCAAAGCGTGGAGTGGAGGGAAGCGTGTCTGGGTGCTCTGTGTCCAGGTTTGACTTTTTCCCCTCTGCTGCCAGAATATCAAATGCATCTAGGAAGGTGATGTCCTTTCCTAGCTGAGATTTCCAGTTCCAAGAGAAATGGTATGTTTTTGAAAAGGGGCCAGACATAAAGTGACTGACCTTTTGCTCTGAACATCAGGCAGTGTATTTTTGTTGTGGGGAAGTGTCCATATACAGCCTCCATAAAAGGGTGAAATAGCAGCCTTCATACATCACCCATTGTAAGTTTCCTGACCACTGAGGGCAATGTTCAGTATTCGTGCTTTGGATGTATTAGAAGCTAAAATATGAATCAAAAAGCATGACTTGAAGCTGATTTGTTTCAGAAGAAAGTAGAAGTTAAAACTTTTATACATCTGCACATCAAAGTGTTATTACTAGCTAAGGTTTCTTTTTATGACTTAAACCCATATCTGAATTGAATTTCAATGGGCTGGTTGTGTGGTGCACTCCAATCAGTCGAGTTTGATGAACACCCCAAAGCTCAGTAGCTGAGAAAGAAAAAAGAAAAGCTTGCTTAGGAACATCAAATGGGACTGCAGGCCTGATATCTTTTGCCAGTAGAAAGATTGTTTTAATACCCTGTCGGTCACAGTAATAACCTTAAACAAATAGATCACTTGTATTTACTTTGTAATATCAGTGCTTTTACAAGATTGACTACCTAGTGGGATTGTCTGTACAAATTCCACAGTTGTCCCCAGGCAGCTCTGTGAAGAGGACACTTTAACTCCATATGCCATAGAAAGATGCCTTCAGTGATGCTCCATGAATTAATCATATCCCTGAGGGCTGTGGGAAGATAATGGTAGAAAAGCCCTGCCGGAATGGTTTGGAGAGCTCCAGCGGGCTGTCACAGCACCTGGCCACTTTGTGCAGTGAGGAGCAGTTACATCAAACAGGCTGTGCCTGCCTAAGCAGACAGTGCTGAACCTCACCCAGCTGTCAGCAGGAGAAGGGAAGCACCACTTACTTTACCTATTGGAATGGGCTCCCCACTGCCTGGGGCCACAGGGGTTACTGGAGAGAAAAGGAAGTAAACATTTATCTAGCGGATTACTCCTTTTTTTTCCTAATCCCCGCTCTTGAGTTGCAGAGGCACTGTAAGGATGAGCCGTGTGTATTCTTTTTGATGATAAAATTGCCTAGCAGTGAGCTGAAGGTTTTATGCACAAGTGTTTGGGTTTTTTTTCTTTATTGGTTACCTGTTTCTTCTTCCCAGCTTCTAGGTTCCTACTCTCAATCCAATGGCCATGCACAGCCATTCCATGTATGCAGCATGTGCACCTCAGGGAAGGTAGGGAGAATGGCTTTTGATGATAAAGTAAAATTATCACCAAGACCACCTTGTGTTCTCTATTCTTGGTATTTACAGCAGTTTATGTCAAATCTGGGGCTTTTTTCATCTTTTCTGGGCAACAGAAGGTTTCCCTTTGTATGAATATAAATAAAATCCTTTCAGAGTAATGATGTTTTCATGGAGGGTGTGTTAACCTACAGGAGTGTGAAGTAGGTTTACATTCTGAGAACAACACGTGCATCAGGATTATTCCTTCTCCACTCCCCCTGAGTGAGACCTTTTGTTTCCATTTGAGACAGGTGCCAGTTCATTACTCTCAGACATTTAAAATACATCAAATGCAAGTAATGTATCACATTTTTTCCTAAATGTTTTGCAGTTAATCTGTTTCTGCTATAATTTAGACCTTTTTTTCCCTGTCAAGACAAATCTTGCCTGGATAAATATGAGCAAAGCTTTGGTTTTGTATTTCATTGTACCTTTCTCTGTAGCCAGATCCTAGCTACAGGGTCTTCTTAACCTCTCTGACCATGCCAGGTGACTCCCAGGAGACTGCTGGCGAGAACACTAATTTACAGTCACAGGAGAAAGCAGGAAATCAAATCACTGCTTAAAACTTTATACATGCCAGGCACATATGATCTGACCACACATACATTTGAACAGCCCGACAGGTGAGACACATCTGGAAAGATCCAAATGCCACTCTACACTAAATCCGTCTGTTTCTCCTGGTTGTTAGGAAGGAAGACTTGATGAGATTAGTTTGGCTGCAGCCCTCAATTCTTCAGTCATTTCCATGGTGATGAATGAGCTTCCCATGTTCCCTTTTTCCCAGGCTGTCACACTTGCCATTTGCCTTCATGCAGGGAATTACCTTTTAAAGACCTCAGGGCTGACAACCAAACTACATCATGTCCAAAGTGTAGCACCATAGGCACAAATTCCTCAAATGCTGTTGGCTGCTTATCTGGTTGATAGCTCCAGCCAAAACATTCTGGCTTGAAGAGACAAGGAAGAAATTCTTTTTTCCCCAGGTCAAGCTCCCTGGGCCAAGCTCTCTCTGGATCAGGGGATGAGGCCAAGGAAGCAGCTAGACCTGTTCCAGAGACTTAAGATTACAGAAACAGTTACTACCAGTTGACCTCATCTCATTTTTCTCATTTTGTGCCTTTTAGACGGGGCCAGATCCATCCTATGAGGTGCTGAAGGGGTTTACACCCTAATTGAAGTTATTCTGCATTTTTCACCTGCTCTGACAGAAGAACTGGGGAAATATTTTCTCCAGGTTGCACTGTAGGGATCTGTGTTGTGCAGAATTTCACATCAGTTTTGATGAATCTTGGTTTTTTTCTTTAAAGATCTGACCTTTTATCTCTAATGCCTTTAATGAGATTTCTGTCCCCTGTCCTGTTTGGATAGGGTAATAGTTTTTTATTGATGTTGAACTGGAGCAGGCTTTGGACTGATCAAGTACCCAACCTATTTTACTTCTACTGTGAGTAAAACTCTTAAACAGTTTAGTGAAAACCTGTCTTCTCCAGAGAAACGCCTCATTGCCTGGCTGTTTCATTTTGAAGCCTTGTAGCCATGAAATCTGTTGGGAGAACACAAACAGCTGTGATTACCTGACAACTCTAGGAAATGGCATAGAGATATGTCTTTGAGATAAGTGGAGGCTGCAGGCATATCTTTAAATATTCTCTGTAACCTTTGGGCTCTGGTGGGCACCAATGGTGGGGATGCCCTGCCAATCTGTATCAATGAGCAATAGCAATTTGATACTGCTCTTCTGCCCAGCTGAGTGATTAGTTTTGTTAGAATTGGATTGAGGATGTCTATAAATGTGATGCCATTATTCATTCTTAATATAACTACAGTTTACCCAGAGGATCCTAATAATAACAGAGCCTTGTACCTGCTGTATGTGTCCCACCCGAGAGGCAGGTCCTGACCTGCCGTCCACCCACTCTACAAGGGGAGCATGGAGAGGTGCACATGAGGAATTTTGCAACATTGCAAACAGAAAATCCATCCAAAGGAGTCAGATTTTGGAGTGCTAAGCCACCAATTCCTCTTCAAATTCCTGGTTATTCTGCAGCACAGCTCACTGGGACTACAGGAGGCAAGTTTTAGCAGCAGGAGATGCAGGCAAGTGTTGATTCTTGGGGGTCTGCTCACTATCTCATCAAGTTCTCCTTAAAGTAGGTTTGGATGAAAAAACTTATAAAAGCCAGTGCTTCCCTCCTTTTCTCTCATTCCTGTCTCTTGCTTGTGAATGCATTAATCTTTATTGCAAGGACTTTCCCTGGCACTGAACCAGGCCTGGTGGGGTTTCTCAGCCACAGATAACATCTTCAGATCTGTTCATTTCCTTTTCTCATCTCCTTCCCTTCCCTGAGTTTTTCTACTCCCTAATCTTCCCTTTCCAATTATTTTTTCCAAAGATGCTTTACCAATCAATCTCCAAGCCATTGTTACTGTACTGCAAAGGACCTTATGCACTCTCCCTTTTCCTTTTTTTTCCTCTCTCTCCTATTTTTTTTTTCTTATTTTCTCCCCAAAAAACATTCCCCCTTAATGTGTACTACCAGCTAAAAATCCTGCCTGCACACCTGTACCATGTGTGATGGTGCCCCAGCTCCCTTTGTGCCACAGGTGGGCAGGAGACAGTTCAGTCCTGCAGGATGCTCCCACACTGAAAACCCTGAAATATAAGCAAATCCCAGTGCCTTACTCCTGCCATGAAGCAGTGGTGGATCTAGTGATGGGATAACTTAAAATGCTTTGGTTGGTTTTGCATTTGAAGAATGCCATAGTGGAACTGCAGTGAGACCCAAACAGGAAGGCCAGAGCTGTGTGGCTAGTCAAAGCAGTCACAGATTCCGGGCCCTCTGTGCTCTCCTGCTGCTGCAGAGCAGTGCCAGGCCAGCTTTTCACCAACTGCATGCAATCACAGTGAGGCTGTGGAGCTGTGAAAAATCAGGACTGAATAAAGCCAGCATCTGAACTGCCCTTGTCCCACCATATGTGGCTCAGGAACAGCCCTGTGCTGTGCTTACCCTGCAGCTGGCTTGAGTTCACCTGTGCCTAAATCTCCTGATAGCACAACACCAAGCAGAAACATTAGAGCAGGGAGCACTGGTCTCTTTCAGTAACCCAAGTCATTATTAAGAATGAAGGGAGAAAAAAAAAATTATGTGGACTCACCAAGATTTGACAACTAACCTAGGTTGCACTCAGCTTTAAATTTAACAGTCCTGGAAAATATCCTCATGAGATTTTTGAACAGGAGAGTCAGAGATATTACAAAATGGAATTGTTTTCTTGAGATTTCTACCAATTCTGGGCAAAATCCCATGAGAATAGGTTTTTTCTGCATCTGAACAAGAAAGAAAATATGTTCTTGAAGCATTACATGTCTCACCATAGTTGAGTGGTGTATCTGGAAATTCAATTCTGACACTTCATGAAGACTGCAAAATGAAGTTGGTTGAATTGTGTGAGACTATTTTTACCCCTTGTCACATCCACAATGTCTTCTATGTGTGGGACAGCTCTGCAGCCAGGAGCTGCCAGCTCTGCTGCCCAAGGAGCACCCCAGCCCACAGATGACACGGTGGGGTATGATTGTCATGTGAAATGAGTGGCTCTTTGCAGCCCCACATCCCTCTCATTGCTTCTCTGTGTGCTGCAGAGCTCCAAAACCAAGAAAGAGACTGGACCAAGCAACTGGTTACTGGCAGGGAGGTGGAAGAAGTGGCCACAGGCAACAATTGGAGAGGAATAAACAGTATTTTCATCTGATTTTATAGAAAGAAGAGGGCTAAAAAAGGGCTAAAACAATTTTGTAGAAAGAAGAGGGCTAAAATGTCTTGTAGCTGCTCTGTGTGTGAAGTGTTCAGGCATGTAGGGTTCTGGTGATGATGGGCCTTTGGGTACTACCACCAGGTCCAGACTTTGGAGAAAGAGAGCTTCTCTGTGAGGGGTGGAGTCATGAGGGACCCTGGTGGGGGACAGGGAGTCATGGGGGACATGCTGTCACTCCTGGGGACTGACCCACAGGCCCTTAACAGGCAAGCAGAACTGGGGGGCAGCAGGCTCCAACTGTGAGCCAGGGACGGGGCTGGAGACAGACAGCTCTGCAGGAGGAGCTGGAGCGGGCTAGAGGGAGTGCAGGAATCTTCCTGAGGGATTTAGCAACCTAAGTCAGTAGAACAATGTGCAAGATCTCCCTTGTGACTACAGGAGCAGAGATTCTGATGCCTGAAGGTCCTGCCTGGATTTCTTTGATGGAAGACTGCAAAGAGCACTCATGGTGCCTCAGGCTGCAAGTGCAGGCCAAGATTTACATTGTGGCATCCAAGTAGTGTTCTCTTCTCCTATCCCATTCCTCTAAACCCTCTGCCTGGGTCTCCTGGCTGTGGATGTGGCCTGGCAGATTGCTTATGCATATTTGTGCTCCCTGGGCAACTCACTGAAGCTGCACATTTCTCCAAATCCAGGCCTAAGATGTGGTAGGATCAAATTAAGAACTTCTAGTAACATTGGCTGCCTGTGAAGCTTAAACACATGACTTTGGTATAGCATAAGGTGCAGGCAGCTTTAATGTTGCCAGGAATGAAGTCCACACTCCGATGAAAAGTGAGTGGGGATTTATGTGCAGCTCCACTCTTCAACTAAAGACTAGGAGCAGCTGGTCTCCAACTCAGCTCAGTCCTCCCACTATCAGCATCGTGCACATCAGCATCAGCAGCCACCATCCTGGGATGTGGGTACTGGTGATGGAGGGTGTTGTCTTTGGTCATGATGCTGTGCCACGTGGACTTCAGCTTGGGGTTAAGCACATGGTGACACCAAGGTGGCAGGGGCTGCATACCTGCATGGCTGTGCTGCTCTGACCTCTGAACACTGGCATTTGCTGGGCACTTTCCCCCAAGGGTAAATCCCCAAATTTCTCACTGAATTTACCCAGCAGCAAGGGGGAGGGTGATGCTCCTGGCAGAGCTGCCATCCAAGGCACTTCCACAGGGTCCATGACTGAGAGGATTGTTTGCAGCTGGCTCAGATAGCAGCAATTTCAGGCTGCTGATACATTGCAAAACAAACAGGCGTAGTTTGCTTTTGGTTTTCATAAGGAGGCTGGATATGGCAAATACCTTGTGATGAAGAGAAAAAGATTCCAGGATGGTGGAGATGTAAGAGCTGATAAACTAGGCAGCATTATGGAAAAATACTAGATCTTTTTGCAAACTGAGGAACAACAGCTGTTAAGCATGTCGGTATTTTGTAAGCAGAGGGGTAGAAAGCATTGCTGTCACATACAGAGAGGAAAGGAAGTGAGTGCAGCAATGAACAGGTGAGAGAGCCTCTCGTTGTTATCCATAGGAGGATAAAAGCACCAAATCCTTATTTAATCCTTGCAGAGTTATTTAAAATATTAAAAGTGGTGAGCCTCAAAGGGGATTAGGAATGGTTGCAGAGGGTGAGTTAAATTACAAAGTTAACATTTGAGGGTTTTGTACTTATTTGCAGGAGTAAAGCAAGTACTTCTTTTTCGCAATTCTTTTTTTTTTTTTTTTATTTTTTTCTTTTATTTATGAAAACAGGCACACCATGTACTTAACTACCAGTATTGTGTCCTTTAAATTCAGAGTGTGAACCTGGAACCTTATCCCTGTTCCCGGTGCTCACCCTACAGAAGTCTCCAGTCCCACTTACCTGACCTCTGTTTCTGCCACTGCTGAGAACCCACACACCTCACAGATTCCCAGTCAGGGTTAATCTCCTGCCTTCCCTGCATTTTTCCTCCTGGAGTGTAAGCAGTGATCTGATTTTCCTTCTTCATAAAGGTGACACTGGTCTCCCCTACTTTTTGACCCCACTTTTTTATACCCCTTTCTCTAGAATCAAAAGAGGAGTTGAGTCTTGTCTTCTAACTTCACCCTTCTTCCTCCCAGTCCTTCCTTTGTCTTCTGGGACTAGTAGCCCTCAAGTTGCTAATGATCCCTTGTGAGAAACTGAAAAATTAATGCTTAATGACTCAAACAATTGGCCATTTGCTAAAGCAGCAGCCGCTTTGCTGATGCTGTGCAAAGTCACAGCCCGGGTGCAGAGGGGGTGCACACCCACCACTAGAGGCTACAAGCTGGATTTTCACCCAGGTAAGGGAAGAGGACAATAAGAAGCAGACCCTGCAGAGGTGGGATAGTGCTTTTTATCATGCCAATGTCCTCTCTTACACAACTGGCTCAGGTGTAAATCTCTCCCCCACCCCAGAGGAGGTATCAGAACATTCATAGACAGTTCTGAAGGTGTTCATCCCTTCTGATGGGGCATAACTGACTCAACTACACTGACCTGAGAGGCAGTTGTCATGTCTTAGAAGGTGCCATAAACCATCAAACACCCTGAAGCACCCCCAGATTAATTTCTGAGACCTTCCACTGGAGGATTGCATGTGATCTACAGTGTTACACCAGACAGTGTAAAACTCCCTGCCCCAGGAGAAGTATCTGGGCATTCCCACCTGAATCTGAAGCTGCTGAACATTGTGTTTCACAGGCTTCCCCCTCCTTTGATCAATGGACATCAAAATTGCACTAATCAAGTCTCACACTGGATACATGGGTGGAAATATCCTTGTACTCTAACCCTTTTTTTTTCTTCCTTTCCCCTATACATTTTCTTAATTGCTATTTTTTGCTACAGATAATAACCAAAACAGCTACATACCTACTTTCCATTGCAAGCAAATTGTTCTGAAATAAACCTGCCATATGCATATTTATAAACACTTGTAATTTGGTGGCAGTTTCACTCTAATCTGCCCCAAGGGATCTATTAAGAAGATTCTCAGTTACTCTGCCTTCAGGGATGGGTCATAACATCCCTGGAAAGCTCTGCTATTCCAGTTTAATTTACTTGCACTCATGCTGACGAATCTCAGACCTGTCCATCACAATCTTAGAGTAACCTCATATTAAGGTGGTCTTTAAGCAACTGGATCTGGATGGACTGCTTGAGCAGGAGACTTGGACACTAAAGCACTTTAGCTTTAGTGTGACACTTCAGCAGCTGAAATACTTGTCTTCAGTGCCAGGATGGAGTCAGTTTTCCCATGTAAGCTGGTCTGGGATGAGAAGGGCTTCTGCAGGTGCTGGAGGGTAGATATTCTGAAGCATCTGACTCCAGTACTCGAGGTTAAGTGAGCTCTCTGAGACACCTATCCACAGACAGGGCCTGGGGAGTGCCACCCCTAGGACAGGCAGTGGAAGGTGCAGTTTAAGTGCCTGTGTCACAAGAGGATAGTTTGAAATGTTCTGTATCTGAAACAGTTTCCATCCTGGCAAATACAGCACAGAGTGACCACGTGCTGCTGGTGTGGACACTGTATTTGAGGAATAAGATTCTTGAGCACCTCAAATATCACTAGAAGTCTCTGTTTCGGCAGCTGAATACAGTTAGTCGAGAGCAAGCTGTTCTCCCAGATGCCTCCCAGTTGAGGGTGCCTAAACAGAGCCATTTGCATTATTCTAGATGTCCCAAGTTACTTGGAACACTTGCTTAAGCTGGTGAGCATGGCAGCAAGCCTGGGAGGTTGCGGCAGGAATGCCGGCAAGGTGCCTACAGCATCTCAAATGGCTCTTGGTGTCTGTGAATCACTGTAGATATGACTGTGATAGAGAAAGCTGAATCACTCTTTGTGCTCCACTGACTCTATTGACTAGGCTCCCCTTGAGTGTAATATGATCTTAATCATGCAGCTTAAATGGTGGTACCTTGATTTAGTCTGGACCTGAATTCTGTCTTTAGAGCTGACAGTCTAAATGTAACCCTGTATTTTTTTTTCTGTAGAGCATTTAGCAGGAGCTAGCATTAGCAATTTGCTTCAGGGGTTAAAAGTCTTAATAATAATGGCAAAGTAATAATACCAGTGAAATAAGATCATTATTCTTATTCTAATTTGTAAAAAGAAAGTCCTATTCATTATTATATTTCTACAGCTCTGTAGTGAAAAAGAGATATAGTTCATTTGGTCTCCAAAGTTTATCTGTAATTATATTATGCATATTTAACTGTTATTTAGAATATATGACATAATGCTCATAATGCATAAGAAATAAAAAATACCCGCTAGCAGAAGTAGAAACTAGAAGATGTTGGCTACAGCCCCTTTGGAGCAATGAAACTTCAGGGGTTTCTTTGGAAAAAGCAAATTTGTTTTCTCCCCTCCACCTGGTGCCTTCAGACATGCAGAGGACTCCTGCCTAATGCCATGTTACCCAGCCTTGGCTGTCTCAGCCTCGCTGTTCTTGGCTGCTCAGCACTGTGCTGTCTTTGTTTTTGCTAAGGCTGGGCCAGCAGCACTCTGGCTGGGATTTGCAGAGCTGCCTCTGAAAGCCAGGGAGGGTGGAGAACCTGGCTCTGTCCATCCTCATGGTTAGTCTGACGAGTCGCTCCTGTAGGAACACCAGCTGAAATGTTGTTTCTCCAATTTATCCTCTGCCAGCTCTAATTTTTCATGTTCTATCTATGCTACAACTTAGTTGATGCAGCAGGTGCTTTTTAAATAAAGGGAGAGAAATACTGCTTCCTGATTATTTATATATGTTTGATAACTTCTAGGAGGGCCGATTCTGCCTATGCCATCCTTAATAGAAACAGGATTTGAGAAATCTGCTGTAATATGAGAGAACCAGATGTTAGGGACAGGCTCATTCCTCAGGCAACCTTAAACTTTCTCCCATCAGGCAGGACTAGACTTTGCATACATAGTTTCTCAAAGGTTCTGCTTTAAACCCAAGCAACTGATCAAATGGCAGGAAATGAGGTCTTCCTTCCAAATTGGGGGTGGGGAGTGAGTTGATTTAATTTTTAAGGAAACACTGGCACACATCAAAAATGCCAAAAATTTGTACCTGACTGAGTTACAGCCAGTGCAATTACCTGTTTAGGTTCCTTAGTGTTTTCCTCTTGGCTGTGGATTGAGCAGTGGGTTATTTTTACTCACCTACAAAATGGCAGAGTTTGTTACTATACAGTAAACCCTTGCAGCCCAGGAGATTAGAGTAAAAAGAGGACAAATTCATGTTTGCCTCTTTTAAAAAACAAAACTTTTCACAAACAAAGAGCAACCTCCAGTGTTCAGAGCTCTGTGTACCCAAGCAACTCTGAGTCTGTTCTTTCAGTTTGGCCAGAGACCTCAGGCCACTGATATCCCTCCATAGTTGTCCATGGCCAGCTTGAGTTTCCTGGAAAATTTTGATTTTTTGTGGGATTTCATGGGTCCTCATGCAGCAGCCTTTTCTGGTTACAGAGCTGATGGAGGCTGCAGGACAGGTCAGTGGGCTCTGGTCCAGATTGGGCAAAGTGGCATTGAGCATGTGATGCATCACAGAAGGCTCCCAGATACGTTGGAAATGTGTTAGCAGATTTTACTCTCCCTTGCTGTAATGGGACACATCTCCTGCTCCTCCAGTTCTGCCCTTACCAGGAGAAGGGCAGGGGGAGAGGTGCCTGGGTGGCAGAAGGGCTGCAGGAGGTGAGAAGGTGGCGCTGGGATGGTGGAGACACGTTACGCTCAGATGGGAACCATCTGCCAGGGATAAGAAGAAGTTGAAGGAGGTGAGGGTATACAGAGTGGAAAGGAGCAGAAGTGTTCAGTTGGTGCGTGTATGAGAGAATTGTTAAACTGTTTGCAGAAGGAGCAGTTGCGTTGTCGGGGAGATTGGGTGGGGCAGGGCTGATTCTAAGGGTGGCAGGGAAGTCCCAGAGAAAAGACAACAGGAGATGTGAAGACAAAGGAGGTGGCAGGGGAGGAGGGGAAGGCTGAAGTGGCATGTGTGAAACAGGGAAAAATTTGGATATGAGAAGAAGAAAAGCAAGGAATTGATAGGGAAAAACATAAAGAAATAATAAAAAACTCCATTTCACAATGATTTTCAGTGGCTTCAGGAGGACTGTGGTGTGTCTCCTCCTGCATCCAGCACTGGCCACACTTCCAAACCAGCAGACACACTGGGAGCAAATAGCAGCCTGCCAGCAGGATGCACCTTTTCTAGGTGCAACATTATCCAGTGTGTTTGTCCAGACACAAATAATTAGATCTCCACCACTATCCTATACTGCAGTCTCATCAGTCTCCCTGTCAGTTTTATGCTTATGCAGTATACAACACCCTAAAACATCAACATCTCCATTTTAAGTATGTACTGGCATAAACATGGATCTAGTCAAGAGATAAGTACAATATTTGATTTGCTAAAAGTCTTAACAACTCTTAGTGTTTTCATATTGAGCTTCAGGGTCTGTATATTAAACTAGAGGAATGCTAGTGCAGTTTTCATTAATTAAATACAAGCTTACAAGGGCTGCTACTGGTAAGGAGAGAAATGCAGAAGATATGTTTGTTTCTTTTTTTTTTTTATTTTATATACTTATTCTAAAATTGATCTGACAGCTTCTAGCTATTCCTTGGTGACAGATTTCAAACTGTTCAAACAGATAATTTTCATCTCTGGCACTTCTCTTTGGAACTTTATGCAAAAAGTTTTCCACAATATTTAGCATGTCAAAGGCTGACTAACAGCTCCAAGCCTTGCTTGTAAAATACGCATACACAAAAAATGTAACAAGGATTTGTTTTGGCAATAAGGTTAAATCTCAAAGAAATGTTCCAGTACCTTGATTAATTAAAGACAGCCCAAGTGTTACCTCCAGCCTGCACTGGTACATCATTAAGCAGCCTAATTAATACTAGGATATACTGAAACAAGAGAGGTATTTTGGAATTTCAGTTACTAAGGGAAACCTAAGTGCTGTCTGTTAAATGCTTTGGCCTCCTTTTCTTGTAGAAAATGTGCTTTATAACTTCCCCATATGCTCCTGCTGTTCTCTCCCTGATGGATGTTGCTATGGAAGCAAACCGGGGAAAAAAATCAAACAGCTAATAATGTTTCTGCAAATGATTGCACAGGTGGAGATGAAAAGTAAAGATGACACAAGTTAGTTAAGCAGAGGATTTGAGCTGCAGCAAGAATCTGAGGACAAAAATCAAAACACACATACTTTGCGTTCTTTCCTCTTTATATAGATGTAGTGAAATTCCAAATCTTTGCAGACTCCTGAGGTTTATTTTAGCCTTTATTGACTAAACACATTCAGAAATTTTGCCCTAAAACAGTGAAAGCCCTAAAACACTGAATAAAATAATAAAATAATAAAATGATGGAGATTTAGAAGGAGAAGAGCAAGGCTGGGTACACAGCTAGTGAGTGGGGTAGCTTAGGAGGACATAGGTCCCTTGAGGCTATGGGATAAAGAACTTCTTTCTTTCACTCAAATTAAAAGTGTTCCTTCAGTTTTGTATTATATTTGAATAACATTATAGCAACAGGGGAGGATGCACATACTGGATGTTGGAAACAAACCTGTGGCATTACTTTTTTGTATTTCTTCAAAGGACTATAAGCTTTCTGATATAAAGCACATCACAAAAGTGAGGAAATGCACCAGCATGTTGATATAGAGCATCTAGTTAAGTACTGAGGATGAGGACACTAAGAGCCAAGGAGTGAGAGTGATACAGCTCACACCTGGCATCTCTCAGGCTGCTGGCCAAGGCCAGCCAGGTAGGCTGGTGTCTCCAGGGCACAGAATAGGCAGCTACTCCATTTATTGCTTGCTTGCTTTTCAATCATGTTGGCTGCTGCTCACCCTGACTCTGTGACACTGAACTTTAGCTTCTCTGAGTCTTAGGTAAAGTTACATATATGGATCCACTTCAGGCTTATGTGGCTTGGTTCTGTGTCCAGGCATCCATTCTTCTCTGCTAACAGCTTCCACCTTGTGGCTTCTCCCCCAGACCCCCTTAGACAAGTTTTAAAGTGCTGCTGCACCCCCTGAATGCTCTGGGATGGGGCAGACCTTGTCTGGCCTGGGGCTTGGTCCCCACCAGGCCTCCTGAACTCATGCTGCAGCATGAGGATGGGCAGAGAGTACACTGTCAGCAGACATTCGACCAGAGGCCACTATCTCATTTCACCATCGTTTTAAGTTTTTTTGGGTTCTGTTGCACACCATGATGGAACAAGAATTAGTGATGGCAGCATCACTGAGATGCTGCTGTATGCTGAGAGCCTGAGTCCTCCTTCCTGGAAGAGGTCCATGCTGATCACCTTGCTCTACACAGAGCTTTTCACTGCAGATGCTGCCAAACAGAGGCTCGTGTCTCATGTCTCATGCACTAAATCAGAGCCCCATCCATGTTTCATTTTAAGAAATCTACCAAATCTCTTTATGAAACTTTTAATGAAAGTGATACATCCTGTCAAAAATTTATGGTGTAAGCTTTTTGACCACTTGTAATCAGGAGGTGTATTTCAAGCAAAGGAAAGTCAACTTATCCACCCAGCTATGTGTGGGCCAAGTGCCTAAGTGCCTGGATGACTTCGTAACGCCCACATGTGCTATCCCATGGTGCAGTGATAAAGAAATACAAGAATCAAAATATTCAAGAATGCAATAAGCCACCTGTAGCCCATACATACCTAGAAGACACTGGAATACAAGCACAGGTGAAGGTGCACAAGTGTGGCCCATAACTCAATCACATAAGTCCTGGTGCAAAATTTGACCAGCCATTTAGGGGATGGAACATGAATGGCCTAAATCAGGCAGCCTTACTTGTGTTAGCAGTCCAACAAGTGACAAAGTTCTGGGGAGAGGCTGGATCCAAAATCTGAATTCATAGCATTGGTGTTCCATCACCACTCTCTTGCTTAACGAAGGCACATGCCCTGGTCCATGTACATTCTTCTCTTGGTGTGTCTCACTTGCATACAGTATATATGTACAGACACAAATAGCTTTCTACTTCTAAAACTGGTTTAAAAATAAGTTTCCCAGCTCCTGGCAGGGGTTACAGACTGTGCTGTCTTGCTCCTGGATATGTGACAGCCCTGACTTGACTGCAGAAGAGACCTGCTTTAGGGTATCCCATCCTCTTGCGTTGCTCTTGAGGGAGGAGATTCCCCTTTTTCTCCAAATGGAAAAACTTTCCTACCACTTCCTTTGATTATTTTATCTTTTTCTGCTATGTCTGTGTGTTCTTGAAAGGAGGGGCAGTGCACTGCATGCAGCCACAGTCACTTGGTATTCAGGGGAAGTTCAGAGTTAGTGAGGCGCCTCTAGAGCAGCTGCAAAGGGCCTAATATAAATATGAAGAGCTGCCGAGATTCATGATTGCACCTGGCTGTCCTGCTGCTTTACAGCCATTGCAAATTAATTCTTTCTGCATGTGAGCAACTGAGTCAAGTCACTTAAACTGGTGGCCTCCTTCTGTCCTCTTAGGAAAAGAAATAGATGACTTGCACTGCAGAGACCCAGTCCAGTGCCAAGGGAGCCACCAGCTACTCCACTGTGCCTTTCTGTGATTGTTGGAGCAGGACAGGGAAGAAATTTCAGTTTAAAGTTCAGCTCCTTGATAAGGTTCAGTTACAGTCTCTGGACCAGCATTCCTTGGGCACACGAAGGGAGCATGTGGATCTGCTCTCTCGTCCTGGTAGAGCTCCAAGCTCAGCAGTGCAGGGGAAACAACTGTGTATTTTTCCATTGGCTCCACTGGAGCATGCTGGCTGCAGCTGGAATGGCAGGGAAAAGAGAGCAGAACCTATTTGGGAAGGGACATTGTTCAAAATGGCAAAATGCTGAAGAAGCTGCTGCTGAATGCTATGTCTCTAAAACCCCAATGCTGGAGGGGCAAACTCTGGTACTGCAGAGCTTGCAGAGCCATGACACCTTTAGGAGTGAACTGTGTCTCCCACACTGTGTGGTGCTGAGGACAGATCACCCTCTTTTGCTTTCCAGAGTGTCTGATTTATGGACACATAGTTCCCAAGCACTGCAGAAGCCCTGTGCAGCGCAGCAGTGTTTGTGGTGTAGTATATCTAATTCCTGTAATGTATGCAAAGCTCTCAAAATGCTAACTTTTTATTTCAGTCTGTGAAAGAGAAATATATTCTCTCTCGGGCTGGTGACATTATTATCAGAGTTAATACTGTCAGAGAGAAATGTCTCATGTGTTTCTGTCCTGTGCTATACTCCTGGGCATTCTGCTGTGGGGGGAGGTCCTCCAGCTTCCTTGAGACCCAAGGGGGTCCTGATGCCCATGTGAAAATCACTAAAAATCAATCCCTCTTCAAAGTAGGCCAAGAGTGCTGTATCTTCTAGGTTAGTTTGCAGCAATTCACAGTACATCTCTGCCCCTTCAAATACATCTGTAGAGAACATCAGTGGCAAGCAACAAATGGGAATTAGGAAAGAGAGATACAGGGCTGGATGGCTCTATTGAGGTCTAGGCTGCAGAGTCAGCTCAGCTACTCACTTGACATAATCTGTGATCTGAATACCACACTTTGAAATAGGGGCAGAGTCCAGGCTGACACCTTAGGCATTACCCAGCCCTTCTTCCTTCCCAAGGTGGAATCAGGTCCACCTAAGACATTCCCAGTTGATATTTTGAAGATTTTTTTAGTGTGTCCTAATGCCTCATTAAATGACAGTCTAATATGCCTGAACAATCTACATCCCAATAACAGGTATTTGCTATTTAGGACATATTACTGCCCAATGGTTCAGTCATGTCAATACTATAGAGCTGAGAAGCCAGTACATCCCACTTCCCAGGGGCACCAAACAGAGCCGTCACCTGAGCTCCATGTCCTGCCAAGAAGAGGACAGGAGAGCGAGGTGTAAGTCCTTCAAACCTCACACTGGTTCCCCACATCCTTGGCAGAGGCCCTGTGTTAGGTGTCCTGCTTGTCCTCCTCTGGAGTTTCTTTGTTCCCTACAAGAACCAAGAAGAGACAGACAAGTGTTTCAATAAATCAGTTTGTTCCTAAATGGCCCCAGATGGCCTCCAACCTTCCTCACCCAGTGCTGGGGTGCTGCTCAGCGCAGTGGTGCCTTCACCTGCCTCTGGCCATCAACAGAGCAGACCTCACCTGAAGGAAATGAATGTGAAATTGAATATTAGCAGAAGATTTGATGATACATTCATCCAAGAGTTATAGACCTGATTGAGTACACAATGCTACACATACACATATGTGCTTGTTGCTTTTTAATGCCTGTGGCAATCATATTTTTGCTTGACCCAAGTTTCCTTTATTTTCAAAAGTAAAAATGCTATTATTGCTGATCATAAAATTATTCAGCCCTTTTATACATAACTATAGGAGTTGAAGTGCTCTACTGATTTTAAAGCATGTAATCAAGGATTTGTGTGCAAACACAAATATATACTTTCATTACTCAGATGTAGTTTGCCTGTCAAATATCAATGAATTTGCTGGTTTTGCAAAAGTGGTCACTGTAGAATCTTTCCCAAGACTCTCCAGCAATACTCTTCACATTCTGTCTCTTGTCTGAATAAGCATTTTCATCTCCTAATCTTTTTTTATGGAATTGTATTAAAAAAAAGGCTGCAGTGAATTTTGCTGCAACATAAAGAAATTACAAAATTATTAAAGAAATTCCCTATAATTTTCAAAGAGGAATCATCCTTCTTTTTCAACTACTTCATCAAATTAAGACCAGACTCTGCCACCTGCCTAATAATAGGTTCTATGTATTGATTTAATAAACATATTTTGGTACAAAATTGAAGAGAATTAGGATAAATGCTAGGATTTGTATATAGTTTCCGTAAGATCTATATATTGAAAGTACATCCCACATCTACACATTTACAGTCTTCTTCGATTTTCCTGGTGCCATTATAGCTGTGAGGAAAAAATTAAACTGGAGCTCATGCTCCTTTTCAAGGATGGAGGATTGTATATAACATTGAATGCAGCATAGAGAAAAATATACATTGTTACGGTCCTGCACTTGTATTCTCACTTGCATTTTGGAAACAGGATAATAAAGAGCCAAGGAGATGGATCTTGTAAGAATTTTTGAGTTGAGGCATGTTTCATTTAAGGACAACTTGGTTGAAATTTTTTTTCTGTGTGTTTGGCAATAGGAAAATTCCTAATATTAACATGGGACAGCTACTTCTGTCTCATGGAGGTATGCAGTTGGAGGTTTTTCCTTTACTTCTGACTTGGATGTAATGTTACTGCTCCATTTAAATTTCACGTTCAATTTGTATGACTCTAGGGGGATTAAAAAAATCCTGTTAAGAAATGATTAATGGTCAAGTCACAGCAATAAAATAAAAAACTAAAACTAATTAATTCATTATCTTACTCTAACTCCCCAAATGACTGTATCAATTGCAGCCTAATTCCTAATGACTGGGACAAAGAGGTGACATGTATCCTTGGAAGAGCTGAGGGACAAAACTTTTTGTATTCCACTAGATTTCCCTGAATATTCTTGCTCGGAAAGCGGAGCTCAGCAGTAAAAAGAACATAGTTCTTTTGAGCTGCAGCAATAAGATTTTTTCTGGAGTTAGATGATGACCTTACCTATTCAATCCATCTCTCAGCCTTCAGAGCTCTAAAATGAGTTCAACAGACATGACATTTGTATAACACTTCTCACTGAATAAATGTGCTGTTAAGCATGTTGCTCAGGTTTCCATGTCTCTTTACAAAGCTATTCCCTGCCTGTGAAAAGCAGTCTGCCTTCATCCAGATGTGCAAGCCATGCCTCGAAAACATCACTCCTTTCCACCAGTGCCACTTATCTGATGTCTTGAGCACACAGCATGCTGGGTGCCCTCCCACACCACAGCTTATCTCCCCTCTCCTCTCCAGCTCAGAGGAACACATTCTGGGACCTTGGACTTACTCAATGCCTCTGAAGGGCAAGAAAGAAAAGCCTGACATTTTCCTGGAAGAAACCCAGCACAGAAAAGCTCCAATCACTGCAATTTGCAGCTAAGCAGGCAGAAGTAGGTCAGGCCTGATGCTATTTGCAGACTGCTTTTCTGGGCAGTGGGGAGTAGGCTAAGCAGTGCCAGGGGTTAACGTGGATGGCTGTGATGTCAGCTCACCCGTTCCCAAGGAGAGGTTTGTATTTGACCTCCTCCAGTGATGCCTGCATGCTCTTAGAGTGTATTTGTCTAACATGAAGAGCTACTAATCTGTTCTACCCATGTGTATTTCACCCAGGCTGCTGTTGCAAAAACTTGGTCTTTGCATTATTCCTTTCTGCCCCTCTACATCCAAGGAAGACCTACATTGTGTCTCTCTATTAGGAAACTGAAGTCATGTTTTATATTTTACATTTGGCAGCCATGTAAAAGTCATGTTTGGGCTCAAGTCTGATTCTATTTAAGACTCAATTTATCTTCATAAAAGAGAGTTTATGGTTGTGCTTTTATATTTGGTGTATTATCAAAAGAGAGGCGTCCTGCCTGGCATTCTCATCGCTTGTTTTCTGAGCATTTCCCTGAGCTGTGGCAGTGTTATATCTGTGCTGCTGTGCACTGGGATGTGTCATGGATATAGCAGTGTCTTCCTGGGGCACAGCTCACCCTGAACCACAGCTCACTCCTGTTTTCACAGGAAGCTGCTGTCGCTCTAGGAGGCAGGATGTTGATGAGTCCGGATCATATTTTAGCCAGAATGAATTAAGAATAGATGATTCTTAAACACATGGGTGTTGATTCAGGTGTTAAGAGGAGGGCTTGTTATTGGGGCTTTGCAAAGAAGGAGATCTGAAACAACAAAGCCATAACCCTTAAGCATGGTTGGCAGATAGGTCATTACTCTTCAAAAAGGGCTGCAGCTCCAGCTGATACCAGCTCCATGCTCTGCTTTGTTTTGTTATGTCTTTCTCAGATGTCACTATGCTGTGTGCTTAAATAGTATTCCCTTTCCAGAAAGTTCATTTATGTGGTATTTATATGGCAGAGACATCTGTCTCTTTCTTTTGTGAGCCCATGCTCTGGTTTTGATTTATGTATTGGGTTCCCTCAGTGCCAAGAAAACACTCTGCTCCTCTCAGGCTGATAAATTCTGATGATTGCTCTCGTTCTGTTTTCTTATGTGAGGAGACGTTTTAATATTGCCTTCTTATCCATCAAACCTCTTCATTTCAGGGACTCAGGCAACTATCTGTTTAGGAAGTGATTTCTTGTGAGTGTCATTTTCTAAAGGTGAACTCCTCCTGGCCACCGCTTTTAATCGTATTTTAATGAGAAAGGGCTTGCAGAGGGGTTACATAATCAAAAAATGGCTTTGCACATCCTCCTAAGGGTTTTGAAACAGTGGGACTCAGCCTGCTTTCCCCATCCCTTGCCTTGCAATCATGGAGAGGAAGGGAAGGATGCATTTTAAGCTGTGTGTTTTTCAAGCTCAGAGTTGACTCCTCACCCAAAACATAAAGTAGGAAGCAATTCCTGGAATCTGTCTCATCTCAAGAAGATATGTGTGTTTACATTCATAACCACCAAAGACATTTAATTCTTGCATGAGTCTGCAGTTTACAGTAAATAGCTATTTGTCCAGTGAACAAAAGATTGCAAGTGCTTTCTGCTGGCAAGAATCAAATATCTTGCTTTTGTCAGTAGGTCTTTGATATGCAGGAGAAGCCATGGAGACAGTTCAAGCAGCCTGGTGCCACTGCTCTGCATCTGGGCAGGTGAGAAGTAGGAGGCTGTGGCTGGCAGCCTCCAGAGACCAGTGACACCAAACACTGCTATTCTTAAACAAGGGAGAAATAACTATCCTAGGGGCAACCAGAATTGTGTTTCAGCACAGTTTGTGTCTGGGTAGCATTATTTGACTTCTGTCTGGCTCCATTTTAGGCACTTTGAGCAAAACATCTTTTTTTGGTATCATATTTTCAAGAACTTGGTGTGTTCGACTCAGGAGCCAGATCTAGTGCTGACTATTGGTCAGAAATTACAGAGAATACAGTTTGTGAATAATCAGTCTTTTAAAAATAGTGAAAGAAAATTACCTTTGTTTCTTAATCTCAGTCCTTTTGTGTTGGCCAGTGCTGGAGAAAGGGCACCTGACCTCTGGGAGGTATTTTGTTCTGTCAGGAGGCATCACTGTATTCAGAGGTGCATCTAAGCAATGTGTCACTCATTCTTCACCACCTCACTAGTAGCTGGTGAGGATTAGTGTGACAGATGAACTTGAACTATTTTGCTGCTGCATTCTTTGATCTCTTTTTCTGCTCTTTTCCAGCCCCAGTGCAAATAAAACTCTGAACTTTATTCTTCTCTTGACCCTAAACTTAGTATTAACCTTAAGCCAACTGCAGCTGAACCATTGGCAGCTTTCCTCTGGCCATTGCCCATGCTACCCATACTAAACACTTCTCTCAGCTACCATCTCTGAATGAAGCCTCTGCTTCCCTTTTGCAACCCTATTTCAGTCTCACTTGCATTGGTGTACTGGCATTCCTCTTTCAACCCTAATCCTAAACATGGATTGGCAAGTTCTCCCAGACTCACATTAGAAAAATAAAAAAATTTTAAAAACCCCAGTCTTTATTTTTGTCTAGTAATAGGGCAAGGCAAGAGTCAGGATTAGGGATAGATATAGACTAAGGGTCACAAATGTGTTAGGACTTGGGTTAGGGTTGAGAAGAGGAAAGCTCTTGCTTTGCCTAGGGAACTACAGATTTTGGAAGTGCTCCTAATGCCTTTCTCACTACCAAGTTCCCCCAGGTAAATCCCTCTCTAGTACCCTGCAAGGAGATTATTATTTCATAAGAAAATGAGGTGGTGCATTCCCGTAAAAAATAACTGTTTTCCTGGCTTTGCTCCAAGTACAGAAGAAGCACAAACAGATTTATCACACATCCTTATAAGCCTTCATTTGCACACTGGTCACTTTATTTTAAGCCATTTTTCTTTCTACAGTGCCTCTTTCCTGGCTCCCGGTGTGGATTGCTGAAGAGGACACATGGACAGGGAGCTTGTGCACAGCAGTGAGAGGCGGGTGAGCAATTCTCTGCTCCCTGACTTTGCAGAGTAGGTTGTGTCCTGCCTTGCTTGAGCAAAACAGGTCCAGTACAATTACACTACACAAGAACTGTACTCCAAATACAGCAGGGACTGAGATGCTTATGTTGTAATATCCCTGGGGCGTAAGTATCTGGGGAGCAAAAGGTTTCTCTTATGGTACACAAGTCTCTGAGCATAGTGACTGAGAAAACACCAAATGGAAATGTGAATAGTGAATTAACACAATCATAACAGGATGCTCCTCTTCCCCCGCAGGTGCTGCAGAAAGGGAATCTGAGTGGAGAAGGCTGGGTTTCTTGCATTGGCACTGAAGAACAAGTACATAGCCCTGAGCCCAACATGGTGACATGCTGTAGGCAGCGTTGAAAAGCCAACTATTGCCATGTCATATCTGGTTTTTCCTTGATCTCGCAGGTCAGAAGACTCTCTGGATTTTGCAAGCAGGCTCACTTGTTTTGTTTTTTTGTTGCTTTCATAATAACTCGTGTGGGTTCTTTTGTAAATTGCCTCTGTGGTTTCTTCCACTTACATCACAGTTTTTTTGATACTTCGTTTCTGAAGTATCATAAAACCTAGATTAATAGTTTAATGGGAATTTGGAGAGCTGTAACATACAAGCAGAAGGAGTTCATGAAGCACAATTACAATACTGGCCTAATCAGCACTGCATTCAGTGGACTAAATTATCATCTTCTAAATGACAGCAAAAAATCTCCACATGGGAAAAATTAAGGATTATGCAGATGCAGTAAAAGTCAAAGCAAGTTCATCTGTATCAGTGGACAATGTGTCAGAGCTGTCCTGTTGGTTAAAGCCAGAACTATTACTGCACATCATGCTTCCCAGCTCCTGCAGGTTTAATGGCACAGGAAGGTAATACACACCTCCTGATGGAAGATTTTAGGATGAGATGGGGGGAAGTGGTGTGCAAGAGTTGGCAGGGATGCTGGATACTTGCACCCTCAATATCCCCACAGGCAACATTGTTTTGTTTGAGACCTGCTTCACCGGTGTCCATACAAGGTATGGATGATGCATGTCTTGTATTTCTACAGATTGTCTCTTAAGCTTTTAAACTTTTTATCATTGGTTTCCTTTACCTTTCATGTTACATCACTACATGCTCAGAAATTCTGTAGACAGAATCAGATAGGTCAGATGAGTCTTGTCTGACACCAAAGAGTAAATGATATTTAAAAGGAAAAAATGCTGCCTCCTTGATCTGTTTCTTACAGCTTTTTCTATTTTAATTTTAAATTTTGTGTCAAAACAGTGTAACTTTCAGAAAATGCCCTGCCCTGCACCTGTGTGTCTTCCAAAAATGGGCTGTTTTCAAGACACAATGGTGCAGAGTGGCCCTGATGAAGCTCTAGCACTTGTTAAATATGGACTTTATCCATGCATCAGTTTTAGCCCAGCGGTGGCAGCCAAGCCAGGCACCTGCTGCTCTTTGGCTATTGCACTGATTCTGCACTGGTGACCAGTCCCTGTCCCATCTCTGCTGCTCTCAGACACTCAGGACCTTATTACCAGGCCACCACTTACACGTGGAAACTCCTTTATGCAATTCTTTTCCAGCTTTCCCTCTCTGTGCCCAGAGACACCCTTGAAATGCAAATATCTCCCATGATTTTTGAATACAAGTGCTCTCTGCCCGTGAGTGAGGTGGCACAGAGAAAATAATTCTCAGTAAGATGTCCGAACCCTCCCTTTCAGCATTTTCTGAACTCCAGTGGCATAGGGCTCAATTGGAAAAATTGTCTAAGAAAGGCTTCACTAAGTGGAGCACATCAAGAGAAAATAAAGAATGAGGCCCTGGTTCCATCTACAGAAGCTGTCATGATTTATTTGCTGTCACTTGAATCTACATTAAAAGGCTTGCTGCGACTTCACCAATTTCTTTCCGTTCTGATTGTCTCGATCTCCGCTGATATTTGAGGCCTGGCTTGTTATATTTGAATTTGAAAGATATGTAGCCACCCGAGCCTGGCAGCATGCTAGCATTAACTTCTCCTGCCCAATGGGCTTTTGCTGGTCCTTTATGGAAGATGAAAATGGATGAATCAACTTCAGAGGCTTTCTGGATTGTACAAAACCTGTCCTTCTTCCTCCCCAAGTAAAGCAAGAAGTCCTGCTAATGAACCCATCGGAGGAGGGCTCTGTCTGCTGCTCTGTGGCAGTGACATCCAGCGTGGCTGTGAACTTTTTGAGCAGCCATTTCTAAATTGGGAAGTCTCACATTTATGTGGCCATTTTCTTGTTTTAAAAGAAGAAGTCAATATGTATTCACAGTTTGATCCCCATTAAGGGCTGAAGCGATGCCACGTTTCACCAGGAGAATGTTAATGCTATCAATTTTTCAGCTTTCTTACTTTATTTTCAGCATGTCATGTCCCTTCATATTTAGCATGTTATGAGGAACCACTGGAATTCAATTACTGCCTGTCATTGCTGTTTATATTGATTTATAGATCATCCATTTTGACAAGTTCATTGCCAAGCTTTAATATGCCTTAATAGCTTTATTGTTTATTAATAGTAATGCAGTGGTCCAATCCCCAGCCTGAAGTAAATGTCAGCCCTTCCTTTCAGTGGTGGACTGTGGGCTGCAGGGCATGGGTGGGCAAGTGGCCATGACCAGGGGCTTGGCAGCACCCTCCTCCCCCTGCCCAAATGCCACTGGCACCAATTCCTTTGGTTAATGGCCTCCACAGATTTCCTCCAAGAACGAATTAAGAAGAGATTTGTCCAACAGCTTCTTGCCAGGAGGACTAACATGCCCAGCAGTGCCAGTGGAGCTTTGGCAGTGCCACAGTGTGCTGTGATGTCTCTGGGCACGGAGCAGCCCTGGCACACACCACACCTGGCTCAGCACACAGACCACACCTTACCCCAAAAAGGTGCAGAGTGACAGTGTAACTGTGTTACTCTGGTCAGCATATCTCAACAGAGTGACATAGCCGAGACTTTTATGGGGAAGGCAGAGGTGAAAAGTGTATGTGCATCATGGGGCTTTTTTATGTCAGGCTATGTAGAGTTTTATAATGAGGGCAGAGTTCACTGGCAATTATTGCTTAGGAAAGTTTCATGGATAGCTATTTTTCTTTCTTTTCTTGCCAACTGGCTTTTAGTAATATCAATTTACCATAGGAAAAAATCCTCCTCAAAAGCAGGAGTCCCCAGGCACGAGGGGTCAGGACAGTTTCAATGCAACTGTGCTGTAAGAAAAAAGAATATCCTCAACGGTAACATAATGACTTGTATTTCTTAGGCATAAGCTGTTGCATATTGGTAGGATAAGAGAGGAACAGCAGCACATTTCTGAGTATTTTTTGCCTAGAAACATACAGGACCAATTTTTCAAATGAAGCTGTAGCTGTTTCTCCATGCATACATTTGTAAGCTTTTCCCCCTGCCCCTGTCAGCCGCCCTTGCAGCACTGAGCATGGTGGTTTGCTTTTCAGGACTGTTCGCAGTCTCAGGATGGCTGCAGAGGAGAGCTGCTGCAGCTCAGAGGTGCAGGGCTGAGCTGTTTATTCAGGCTGGGGGAACATGAGGTGCAAATCCTTTCCTGAACAGCAGCTATCAGCAGCTCAGGTTCCTTTGCACAGCATTGCTCCCTCCTCTGAGCTGCTGACAATGGCAACCAAGGACTCTTTTCTTTCAAGACCCTTCCAGAAAGGGTCCTCCTTCCCAATATCTTGCTCAGCAGTGCTGAGCACCTTCAGAGAAATAAAATGACGTGCTCCTTTCTGCCTTGGTCTGCAGCATTTCCCCAGGAGCATTAGTTCATATACTCCTCTCGCCTTGACTAAAATGATGAGAAATGTATATCACTTACACTGTCTTTCTTTCTCTCTCTCTCTCTCACACACACACACACAAATACATATGTAGATATATTTAAAGAGACAGCTTAAAACCTAAGTTATAACCCAGGAAAAACAACTAAAGGTGTTTTTTTTTCTCCCTCAAATTCAGTTTTCTAAGTGAATTCAGAGGGAGTCACCACTTTGGCTGATGAGATGTGACCTGTTTTAATCACTGCTGTCCACTGTCAGGTATGTCAGGCAATTTAGTTTCAGGTGCATAATGGCAAATTATTATAGAGACAGAATGATTTTAAGTTTCTAGACAGTGGGAGCATTCCCAGAATCCATTACTGCCTGATTAAATTACTCAGATTTCTGTGTGTGAAGGTTTTGTACAGCAGCATGTAATCCACGAGAGTAACTAATCATATCATATTGATTTAGATGCTGCTAGAATGGGAAATCTAATTGTAATACTGTGAAAGCTTCTTGGGGAATCTGTACTAATGATTGCGTTTGTAATCCCATTTGCAGGTGAAAGTTCTGAAGTGCAGCTGTGAGATGAATAGCAATGACCACAGTTTGGGCACAGCCCTGCCAAATCAGGCTGCCACAGATGAGATGAGCAGAGGTTGTCCTGATGACTTAACAGCAAGTTTACATCCTTCAGATTTTCTCCACTGATGCTTCCTGAGATTTACACATAAAAAAGAATGTGAGCAAAAGGTGCAGGCAAAGATGAGAAAGGAGGCAGAATTCACCCCCCTGTCGTGCTTAACTTCAGAGGCCATCCCAGGAGCCAGCACTGCAGCCTGAGCTCTGCTGGAGTTTTGCAAGGACACCACTCCTTTGCACTCTTTCTCTTCTTTTTATCTGAGGATGAGCACATTTGAAAAGTGCTTTTAATTCAGGGAAATGAAATGCCTACCTGGTTTTCATTCAAATTCTTTATTATTGTTTTATTCTTCTTTAAATACAAGTTTCTATGGTGTTTCTTTTGTGTTTGATGATTGCCAGCACCTTGATCTGCCTTGACCTTTCATGTCTGTGCTCTGGCAATATTATCCTTTCTCTCTTTTCACTTTCTGAAATATGTAGGCTATTAATATATGAATTATATTAACTGCTTTTTGTCTTTCTTTTTTGTGATACTGTTGCAGAGCTTTATAAATATAAAAACATAATGTGATTAATTGCTTTGCTCCCTTACTGTCATGGGATTTTTGCAACTGTTGGTTTTTTTTCACTTTTTTGACTTGTTTATAATGAAATATAAATAATCCTATCAAGAGAACACTTGCATCTCTTGCATGCGCCAGAGTTGGGAGGTGGCTTGATCGGTGAGAGGGCACAATTACTGGAGAGAAGAGCTGCCCACCAGGCTCTGACAGGGACTTGAAACACTTGTGTAGGACAGATGCTGCAAGCTTTCATTTTGGGGGACAGGGCCCTTCAAAACACTGAAGCTTCCTTTCCAACACGCAGCAAGGCTCAGCTCACTTTCCCTCTTTGCCAGCATGGGATTTTTGGAAGCCCAAACTGCCATGTCTCTTAGAGTCAAGGTGTGGTTTTGACTCTGAATTAGCGACTGCTTTTGGAGAATAGTGGAAAAGACAGCTTTGTCTTTCCCTTGGGAGCTAACTCAGACAGATGCCAGCCTGGATTTCACAGCCCTGCGTGCTCTCCTGCTCATCCTGCAAAGCATCAAGGCTACGTGTGCTGCCATCACCTTGCTGAGCACTCCAACAGGATGATGAGCTGTGCCTGGGACAGCGATTTTCCTGGGGAGCCAGCCCCAAGCAGGACTAAAGACAGCAGATATAAACAACAAATTTCATCTGCATCCTTCTTGCAGGTGCTCTGCAAACTCACCACATCCTGCTGTGCATCCAAGCTTGTGAAGGGAGGGGTGGTGGCCCACCTGCCCTTCCTGAGGGGGCTCATCCCTGCTGCAGCTGTTCAGCGCTTCCCAGCTTGCTCTTCTTGTCTGTGCTTTGGGTGAATAGAAAAAACTGGGGCCTTGGGCAGATTCTACCTTGCTCCAAATGGGTTTTAAACTTTTTTGCAGTGAAATGTTAATTATTTTTATTGCAGTGTATTTTCTTGCACAGTTCAGGTGTAGTTTAATTCCACTCACAACTGAGAGATTTTGAGTAATACAAAAGACATAAGAAAACCCTGAGACTTTAAAATAAGCCTCTATTATGGTTCCTAGTCATGAACAGACATTGCCTTTGTATTGGGGAGATCAACAAAACTGGAAATTAATTAAGCACAGCCTAAATAGCCTTTAGGATATTCAGTTATATATACGAAAGCATTTTGCAAGTGTATTCAATTAATGACTCCTATCCTGACAATTAGGTGTCATTGAAACCCAAGGCGTGTGTATTTAATGTCAAGGCTTCTCAAAGTTTTAGAGAGCATTTGGATTTAAGATAAACTACAGTTTTCTTCCTTGTCTGGTAAGCCAAGGTCTTAAAAATGCTTTGGGAAGTCATGCTGGGGGTGCCTATTTTTGGTAATATAAATTCCCAACAGCTGTGAATCATGTTTTCAAAGAAGGTCTGAAACCAGAGTCAATTCTTCAGGCTGGCATGATCGCTGTCAGGATGAGATGGAAAGAAGGGAGCAAGCAAGCAGGCAAACAAGCCTGGTTCATGTGCTGTGATCCTGTACTCAAGGACCACAGTAAAAGTGTCATTAAAATATATTACACTAAAAACATACAAAGATTCTCCACATTGCTGAGTTTTTCATGGGGAACCATACAGTAGTGCCCCAGATATCTATTGCTGCTCAACAATGGGCAATAATAAGAAGAATATTTAATGAGATAATTTAAGTTAAATCATATTTAGTACAAGATTATCAGATCCTGCCTTACTGTGAAGTTGCAGGCTCTTTTCCACATTATATGAGACATACTTTGCAAAAGTCTCAGATTTCCCCGACAGAGATTTCCTTGAGGTCTGAAAAATGCAGAGCAGGTATAGAAATGCTTTAATGAGTACAGTCTCCTCTACTTCACTGTATTAGTTTCTTTTCTTTTTCTGTGCTAAAAAAAAAAAAAATCAGTAGTGAGACTGGGACTCTCAAAGTGATGCTGACATCCATCCAACCATTTCAGTTTCTCTGGAGATTGCTCCATGTCTATCAGCATCTAACTGGGTTGAGGTTTTAAGTTGTATGTTGCCATCAGCTCAGCTGCCTTCCCATCAGCTGGCAGATCTGCGATCTGAGCTATCCTCTTTCTGATTTGATTTGCACATTTCCCAGTTTTCTGTCTGTGATGCAGTCTTGGTAGGTGTCTGAGGACTGTTTCCTAGCATATATCATAGCTGAGCTGTGCTCTGTACAATGCTTGAATCAGGAGTATGAGCCTCATCAGACCTTGCTGAGCTATCCTGGACAGGATTTTTGTTATGCACCCTCACACTATTGTAGCAATTTCTAGCCTAAAAACAGGGCTTTTTGATCCACAACACCAGAGGGACTAAAAATAACTTTGATTAAAGGTAAACACAGTACTTATATATATATGCTGAACTTGATAGAAAATGCAGTAAGTATAAAATTGAAGAAAACATTGACTCAAGAGTCCCAGGAAGCTGGCTCGTTCTTTTGCCCACCAGACCAGAAGGTATGGTGCACCCATGCTGGCATTTTCAAACTTTTCCTGTTCCCTTCTTTCGCTGCTCAGCCTGTGCCAATGGCAGTTCAAACTGTGGGGATGCTGCTGCTGCCCAAAACTGTTCAGAGACCAAGTGCAAGGCAATGAACAGAAAACCCTCAAGTCGGAAGATTTGTGAGGGATGTGTGTGCAGTTCAAGGCATGGCATCCTCCAGAGCATGTGGACCTGCTTGCCCACAGGGCAAGGGATCTGCAGAAAAGGCATCCAGCAGGGTCTGGTTTCGTGCTCTCTGTTGAGGGCCACCAGCAGAGTCTGACTTAGTGCCTGAAGCCAAAGGGCACCATTCACACCAGGACAGAAGTGCCCAGCTGAGAGAAGTGACACTTCTCCCCTTACCCAACTGCTGCCCTGTGGAGTTTTCACCCCAAAGCAATGTTCCTGAAGGCATTTTGCATGACTTCTAAGAATTCTCAAAACAGCAGTAAAAAAAAAAAATCAAAAATAGCAACTCTAAAGGAGATGAAATCCTACAAACAAAAACTGTTGAACAGTTCTCCTTTATCATTTATCAAAGGGGCAATCTTGCTACGGTGGGGTGACATGCACAGGGCACTGCAAGGCACCCCTGGCTGTGTGATCACTTGGTGAAGACAGCCATGTCAACCACTTTCTCTGGAGTTCCTGCTGTGATACTTCTCAGCAAACAGGATTGCTCCTGTTTCATGCTCAGTTGGCATGTTTGGGTTTTCTTTTTGTTTTTTGTTTTTTTTTTCAGAAAGGGAAAATGTTTTCTTGGTTTTGTGTTTTGTGCTTCCCTGTAATTAATCTGCAGCACAGATATATGCTTTCTTGTGCTAGGTTTCTGTTTCCCAATATATTCAGGGTTTATATCTCAGTCAACATATTACCTCCCCCTGAAAAAGAATTATTTCTGTAATCAGATTAGTGCTGAATTTATACTAAGTCTGAAGTACAGCTTTACTCACTTGATTATTCAGTTTGCTGTAAATGTTGGGAATAAATTCCAAGAGAGTGAATCAAGCAATTTATTTTTTTACTACCTTTATACATATTTCTGCTGATTTGCCATGTGCCTTTACTACCCAGCTCTACTTGTACAGAGCAGACAAAAAAAAAATGATGCTTTGCAAGACTGTATGACCTATCTGAATGCTGAGATGAGAGCTTTAAACAGTTTTTCCAGCAGAAAACTTTGGAAGTTTCCATGAAATTTCTTCTGAGGTAATGGCTGTGAGGGTTTTGGCTTTTTTTTTTTTTTTTTTTTTTTCACACACATGGCTCACATGAGATGGTGAAGAGATGTTGTGATGGAGGGCAACTTCTCTACTACTGCATTAATGAGAGCAATGGCAACAGAGTTATCCTGTTAATGCCAACCCAGTCATATTAACCCACTTCACCCATTAATGCAACATAATTCACAATTTTTGTGTGCACGTGAACTTCTATATGGTCAGCCTATGTTGAAATTATCCAGGTTGGATGGTGTCTGTGCTTTCTGCAAACAGTGCTCACTGTGACTGGTATTGTTTGTCTTAAAGGCAGGTGTTTTAGGTCATTTCTAGGACAAACATGCTGGATATGAAATAAGATGGGTAGAAATTTTTATAGATAGAAATATAGATGTGAGTGTGAATGTACATATGAACTGGAAAGATGCACAAGTAATATAATTTTTGTAATTCTTAAGTAGTTTTTTAATTTAATAAAATTTAAGAGGATTGTTTCTTGAGTGTTAGGGAAAGAGTTAATAAAAGTAAAAGTTGCCAAGTTATTAATTTCCCGTTCAGGAGTGGGTTGCTCTGAATTCAGTAACCCTGCTGCAGAAGTGCTTCCCAGTGTTTGATGACATCGTCTTAAAAGTGTAAATGATGGTGTGCACATGGTGCTACTCAAAAGTGAAAGGCTCTGCATGTTGTGTCATGTTAGGTTGGCCCTGGCAGAGCATGCCAAGGTGACAGGCCTGTCTCCTGCAGGGCACCACATCCCTGCTGGTGAGGAGCAGTGCCAGTGCAGGGGCCTGGTGTGAACTTCCCTGAGATACAATGGGCAGGCTTTCTCTGTTGACTTTATTTTGGGATTCTCTAGACCTTGAACTAGTTCGTCATTATTACTGAGTTACTAGGAAAAATGTACTTCATGCTCTGTTTCATCCTGCTTTCTAGTAGACCCGAATATTGCACTGGAATTGAAATAAGCCCCTTCAATCTCAGAAGAGTCCTGTGACTACTGGGGGTCCTGTGGGGAATACAATTTTCTTAGGAAGTAACCAACAGGCAGTTTTCAGTCTGATTTTTCATGATTTCTCACTGTCTGGTTTAGTTTTCATTGTCTGGAGGGATGGAATTGCCAGTGCACACATTGAGAGAGTCACTCTGTAAGAGGAACAGTTAAATCAGGTCCCTGTGTCAGGAAGCCTTCAGTCTCATCTTTCCTACCCATAGTGTTGTTCTCATTAATTTTGGTCCTAATAATGTCTCTGTGTATAAATAATTCTAGTCTCTCCTCTGTTTTCACAACCATCAGGGATTTACAGAGCCTGAAAGAAGTAAGCTATGCACTAAGAGGGCTGTAAAATAGACAAATGTGCTCTACCAGAAATACCACATTATGCTGGCATAACCCAGGGCCCCCTGCTCACTCAGGTGGGCAACATCATGATGGCCTTGCAGGTCATAGCAGCATGAAAGCCAATATACATGTTTTTGTATAGTACTGTATAGTCTTTTTTTATATGGTGGATGGCAAGGGATGTTTTAGTCTTCTGTTAAGTTGCATGTTGTTATTTAAGCACTAGAGAGCAACCTGAGGTGGTACTACACCCCCTTTTGTGTATGTGTGTGGAGCTCTGAAACTTTACTAGTAAACAATAATAGCTAAATAATTTGCATATTATTTACCAATTCTGTCATGTCCCAATAAAAATGTATGGTTGCATATGCCTTCAGATGCTCAAGTGAACAAGCAGGAGCAATCCAATTTTCCTGATCAGTTTAGGGCATTCCCAATTGGCCATCCTTGGCTAGCACACATTCACAGGTGTTGGCACAGGTAGGAAGCAAAATTACTCTCCTAGGTAAGATCTAGAAAGCAAATATTCTTGGTTTTACTATTCTGGTGCCTGTTTTTTAAGGTATTTACAGTGGAATTGAAGTCTAGTAAAAATAATGTATTTCTTTCCCCTCTCATCTGAATATCTCCAAACTGTTACGCTCCGAAGTTTAGCCTCATATATCAAAAATACTGTCACCTCTACTGGTGACAGAGCAGCCAGGGCCCAGAGGAAGCTCTGACAGTCTGCTCTGAGTCACAGGCATATTAGCTTGGGACTGGAAAATCTGGTCCTTTTCCATGATGTGATAGAGTGCTCCCAGGGACTTGTCCCTTCTGTATCCACCTTGTTCAGGCACCAGGGTCTGGAGGCTGGGAGATTTCCAGCTGTCAGCAGCTCCTGCCAATCTCTGCCTCCCACAGCCCTGGAGTCCCAACAGCACAGTGGAGGGTGAAGGTGGCCGGTCACCACACTGGTGGTGGCACCTAGGTCACATTTGTCCTGCAGAGACATGCTCCTGGCAGCTGTGCTTACTTCAGGGTGTTTTTTTCTATTTTTTCACCTGGTATAAGAGAAGAAAGTTGACAGCCACGACACAGTCTCTTCCCCAGGCTACTCTGCCAGAGCTATTTTTCTCAGCTGCAATCTCAAGTCATTTTAAATAACCCCCAGCAGCTCTAGCACACACTAATGTGATTAGCCCACTAGCTTCTTGACCATATTGCTTCATACTGCATTTCAGACAGTAAATGCATTCCTCCCCTTGGAGCCACCTCTCCCGGTTGCCCCTGGTTCCTGAGTTGTTTATGGCAGTACAGGAATTCATCACTGTGCCCCTGTGGCAACCACTGCACTTGTGTTCACCCTCTCTCCTACCACAGACAACAGGCATCCTGGAAGATTTGAACAAGACCAACTACACTGTCATGCTGCATCCTATTTTGAAAGTGTGGTGATGTTTCAGGCTGTGGTGAAGAGCAGCGTGGCCAGGGCAGGGACAGGACACGGTGCTGTGCAGCAGGCAGCTGGCAGTGGGACCAGCAGGCAGCCCAGAGCACAGCAATTAAGCAACACATTCTGGTTCCTGCTACAGGCAATATTTGCATAGACTATAAAACCTCTTTTCCTAGCAGCAGCTGTCCTCTTTCTTGACTTAGTACCTATGGTGCTGACAGTTTAAAGTCATATTTATTTTACAGGTAGCTTAAACAAATCTCTGTGAGTGTGGCTCTTGCCCTTTGAGGAAGATGGACCAGGTCTCTTTCTGCAGAGCAATACCCTTACATGGGGGTCTCTGGAGCTATGAAAAATTTGCTCTCTACCAGGATTTGAGGGGTGAAAACCCACTCCCGCTAGAGAACCTACATTTTTTGGGGGACATCTCTTTTTTCACTACAGATGAACAAGCAATCAAGGGAAACCTTTCTAAGAAAATAAATGTCACAGAAATGGGATTCCTGCAGACAGATATAGTTCAACCACATCTTAACTTGAAGGAATTTGACTGAATTTTCCTTGAGGAAAACCAGTAGGCAGTACTGTGTCACTGACCAGTGTCACTAGTATGGACTGGGCAGCCATGCTGCTTGCCGAAGCCTGGGCTCCTGAGGTCAGAAAAGCCTTTTCACTGAGCAATTCTCTGTTAGAGAGAGTGTGTTCTAACATGTGAAACTCTCTTAAAAGAATGTGTCTCATCTTGATACAGCCAGTTAATTTTTCCAGTGGTCTTTTCCTTCATTCATTCACAATCCTTCTTTATTGTAATGTAAAGACAAGACAGGAAGCTGGGCTTTATATATTGCAGTATGACATATTTAGTATCAGCTGAGTTTTCCCAAGATGGTACAATGCTGATACCCAACTGAAGAATACTCCAGCTCTTCAGGACTACTGGCTGAAAAAGTGTTTACTACCAGTCTGAAAAAATGTTTACTATCATCTTTATATATAACCCTTGTGACAATGTATCATGTGCAGATTTTACAGGGAGAAGCTGTCTTCTGAGATTCACTGCCATATTTTATTTTTATGTAGGTTTATGTTTAGAGGCACTTACAGGTGACTAAGATAGAGTGGTTCTCTTTACCATGAGATGAAGTTGTGTGAAGTGTTGGCTGCACAATCAGTGCATTCCTTTAGTCTGGTTTTGCCCTGTGAAGTACATCCAACATTGAGATTCAACAGGCGGCTCCTATAATTTGATTAAATACTTATTTCTAATGGGAAGGGCTCATAAAAAACATAGACTCACATAATGATTTAGGTTGGAAATCACCACAAATGGACACTCCAAACCAATTTGCACATCCTTTTCTGGTGTGTAACCATTCTCACTGTAAATATTTCTTTCCTTGTGACAATCTGTCATTCCCCATGCTGCAATGTTTCCTAGTTGGTCTTCTCTGTGGTACTGGAATTTAGAACTTCAGACAGGGTTGAATAGCAGTGCAGTCCCTCTTAGTCCACTTTTCTCAAGGCTAAACTAAGCCTGTTTCTTCAGACTTTTCTCACACATCGTGTGCTCCTGGCCCTTAACCCCCACAGTGGCCCTGAGCTGCACTTCCAGTTAGTCCATACTTATATTATTCCAGCTTCTTGGGGCTGCTCTGAATCTCCTCCCTGTTCTGCTGCAGAATTCAGTGCTACCTTGCTCCCTAATTCAGTGTTACCTTGCTGAGTACATCCTGTCCCAGCAGTCAGGTCACTGACAAAGGCAGTGCGAAATACCAGCCCCAGGATCAATCCCCAAGGAGCACCATGTCCCTGGTTCCTGGGTAGACAGTGAAACAGAAGCCACTGTCCTTTAAGATTAATGGTCAGGCCAATTTTGCTGTCCCTTCTTGTCCATCTGTCTAGTCCATGTCTTTCTTACCTGGCTACAGAGTTACCATCTGTGGAGCAGAATGTTGAATGCTCTGCTAAAATCAGCCCCGGCTGTCCCCGGTGCTGCAGAGCTGCACGCTGCAGCACAGGGCAGTCAGCTCAGTCATCAGGGACCTGCCCTTCTTCCTCCCCTGCCTTTGTCTTTGATCAGGTGAAGTCTCTTACGGACATCACACGTGCCTCCAGAAAGTACAGAAGATGTGGCATTACCTTTTCCATTGGGAAGGGCATGCAGAGGGACAAATTTCCACCCTGTTTAACCAAAGGACATGAAAACTTTTCACCCGAGTGAAGGAATTTAACCCAAGACCACCACCTATCTCTTCCTAGAAAAAGATTGTTTCTAGATGATTGTGGAGCAAAAGCACTCGACTGAAACACTCAGTTTTTGTCAGCCCAGATTTTGCAGTTTCTGAGAAGAGATGTATCTGATTCAAACAAGACCTGGCTTTGGTTTGACAGTGCCAAACCAAGCTGAAGAAGCAGTTTCCACTGCAGGCAGCGGTGTCAGCTGCCAAAATCTCATGTCTCCATGCACCAGAGAAAAGAAATTGCTCCTGTCACCATTATTTACATATTTGTGTTATCATTGCACTCACAGACCAGGCTTTCCAATGCAGGACACTATAGAAAGACAAAGATAACAGAATGCCCCTTCCCTTCAGCTCTCATTTACTAAGCTGCTGTTTTCTCCTCTGCCAAGCAACTGCCAGGTGCAGCTCTGTGTATATGTGAGAAGCCTGAGCTTTTTTTTTTTTTCCCCAAATTAAAAGATTTGCTGCAGTAAAGAGCTATACTTTGTGGCTAACAAGTCAGAGGGAGAACAGCCTCAGCATGATTTATTGTGGAGTACTGCAGCCCCCATGGTACTGCTGATCCCAGTAACCTGGGGGAGGAGGGGGAGGGTGTCACACTCTCTTTTAGCTCCCTGTGTTAACCAGGATTTCTTTTCTTTCAGCAATGAGAAGATCACCAAATTCAGACCCTCCAGCTCTATTCTGCAGGAATGTCTGGGCAGGATTTATCAATTGCACACCTAAATCACATTCTCTTTCCTTAAACTAGTTCTGAGGATAAGAGGAAGTGCTTTCACTGGGACTATTCTTCAAGCTTTATAATGGACTTATGAGCTGGGGTGATGCAAACTGCGGACCTGGCACAGAAATATGCACCCGTTTTATTTATATGATCATCTGTTAGTGTAAGGGCAGTAACCAGCCACCCTAAGGTATAAGCTCAAGCTTTATCTCAGGGGGAGATAAACACCTGTTAAAGAAGAGGCTAAATCTGTAGAAAGCAGTGGGAGCAAGTCTTGAGAAATACAGAGCACAGACTTTTTAGGAAGGTGCTGGGATTATTGCATATTGATCACCATTACCAATAAGTGTAAAGATCAGAGAGTACTACGCTGATGGATAACACTGGGGCCAAAAGATCAGAGCAATCTAGCAAGGATAAAAGAGAATTTTGCTGGGATCAGATAAGCTAGTCGGAGAGGAGACATAATATTCTTGTCATCTCTACAAGTTCTCTGTCCTCTATAGTATTGTCCACTGCAAAATATCCTCTCTGCTGTCTCTAAAAATAGAAATTGAGTAGATGGAAGCTGGATATCAGGGCCAAGGAATTAACAAAAATGCATTTGGCCAAACCTGTGCAAAAGAAGGTCACAGCTTAAAGCATAGAAGATTTTTTATTTAAATTGTTGCTTAGTCCAATACAGGGGTATGCCAAAAAAAATACAGAAGCACCCTGTATTTCCTCACATATCGCTTTGCTAAGATTTATTGTTGGAGGGCCGTGGCTTATGTCTGATACAAGAATGCCTGCTTTCCTATCTTCTGTCTTCCACTTGCTTTAAGAAGCACCGTGCTTGCCTGAGTCTCCTGAAATCCCAACACGATCTGTGCTGCTCGGCTCTCTCCCGCAGACCACCCTGGTGGGATGTGCCTTTGACAGCCTGCTGTCAGAGGATTTCCCTGCAGGCAAATTCTCTTTTTAAAATTCCTGACTGAAATGTCTTTTGAAAGGTTTCATTTTGTAAGTGCCTTTCATTTGCTCCCATACTGAAACCTGGAAACTGGATTACCTTCCCCTGGATGCCTCTGGTAGGTGTTCTTGTACCTGAATAAAAGGATGCAGGATGCAGGTTTTCTGGTCTGATTAGAGGGGTAATTTATATTCAGCAGATATCCAGAAAGCATGTCTGAAGATCTACAGTACGTGACATCTTGAAATAACTGGAGTAGGGTCTACAGTGTTAATTAGGAATTACGTATGTGTCCAAAAAATATGTAAATAAAGTATAACAAGCTAGGAATGCTAAAGATCACAAAGACTGGAGATACTCAGCAACGCCTAATTAAAGAGACTGCCAGTGTAACTAATTAATGAATCTTCTTTTTTAAGATGATCCTTCTAAATGAAATGTGTTTTTTTCATATTAATTTCAGATCAGGCACCAAAAAGGACATTCCTGTTAGAGTACAAAAATAATGTCACTGCATGATAGCTAATGTCCTGTGGGGTAGCAGCAATCAGGGTGAAGGGATCCAGCTAGGCTGCAGAGCAGGTGGCTGTGGACCACCTTTATGGATGCTGGTCTAAAACAAAATGCACAGCTGCTTCCTACAAGATTACAGAATGCAGGTACATTCTGTCATAAGCAAAAGCTTTCCAGAACCTTGAACTTTTTTTCTTTCCAGTGCCATGTTTTTCAGACAGCATGGGGTGAAGAAAAGGGGTTTGTAAAACAAAGCCAGACACGCAGCAAAGTGCTGTAAAGGGACCTTTGTGTTGAAGTCACTGCAGTGCCTCTGAACTGATGCTTTGTTTCCCAAATAAATCACAGGTACTGAAGGAGTAGACAGCTTGGAGCATGTCTGTAAAGGTCCTCGGTTAAGAAGGAGAAACTGCTGGCCACAATAAAAGGAACATGAATAGTTTAGAAGGCAGCTGCCCCACAAGCAGGATGGTGAAGCCACTCATCAGGTTATCAATCATGAGGAAGAGCTCAGGGGTGGAAAATGTCTCAAAATGGGGCTGATTTCTTTGGAGTTCTAAAAACAGGATACTTTGTTCTTGGGGTTTTAAAAATGATGGACACTGTTGCCCATCCATGTCTCTGGCAGATAAACACAAACACAGATACAAATATATAAAATACATGTATGCATCTGCATGACATACATCAACCCTTTGAAGCACCAAAATAAAAGATGCTGGCCCACCACATATGCTCCCAAACTGGCCATTGATTTTTGTTCATTGCTGTAGAGGTAGGACTGAAAGTGGATGTGTCATCAGCATGAAGAGATATAATGTATTGAGGCAAAGTTTATAACTCTGTATTGCAAGGACTGTAGTTACTCAAAGCTATGTAGTAGTAGTTTTAACGAGGAATTTCAGCTTCCTCTCCTTTCCCCCCCACCCCCGCCTTTTTTTTTCTTTTTCAGTGTAGAAAAGTTGAAATCAGGTTCTACCTTTGTTTATTTTATTCAAATACTATGACTAGGATTTGTGTTCAGCATTTCTGTGCAGGAAGCTTGCAAACTGAAATTGTTTGATGCCTGTGTCTGTGGCTTTGCCAGTTGGTGGTGCCATTTGCACAGTTTTGTAGCCCTTCCAGGAAAATTAATGGTAAGGCTACAGCGGGTCGCATTTTAAAGGAGTATGTTTTTTGAGGAAAATATGCAAATATAAACTGTTTGAACAACACAGATTGGGGAAATCATCCTCTGATCATTTTAAGGCTGTGACAGGCACTTTTGATGGAGCAGTGTCCAATTCTTTAGCCATTTTTACAGTTTCTGGATGCATCACATGCACAAGCTCTGTACATCAAGGAGGTCACGTTCTTACCAGCAATTACCTGTCTTGTGCACATCTGTATTGGCTGAGAAAGCACAGATTAGTTTGATATATACTTACACACATGTGCTCCCTGATGCTGAATGTGTGCCCAGACTGCACACTGCAGCACTCGGACCTGCTGCAGCCCTGGATTCATGCGTGGATGCCCCGTTACTATGGGGATTGGCTCTGCTGAGTTCTGTGACAGAAAAATCCCAGGCTTGCATCCACTCTTCCAGGGAGGGTTAAAAGGCAGAGAGCCCTTCAGGAGGGGGAAAGCATATTTACTGCTCAAAAACATGCTAAATGGGCAGATATTCACCTGCACGCTTGAGTGCCTCCAAAATAGTGAAAATATTAATCCCATCATCTGAATAGCACTTATCAGCAGAGGATTTGCTTAAGAAGATTTTCTATCTTGGCCTTTTCAAGGAGGGGTGAAGTTGCTCCAGCAGCTGGTGGGCGGCTCAGAAAAAGTCTGCCCATCAAGAGAAATAAGAATGGAGGCTCAGACAGTGAGAAGGCACAAGTGTGGAGGCGAGGAACTGCCTGAACTACCACCAGCTTGGGCTGGTGATGGGGCTCAAGGCCAAGGATGTCATTTTACTGATCCTGCCAGACACCCCCCCGTGCTAGGGGGACCCTCAGAGGCAAAGAGCTAGAATCTCTAGGGCACACTAAAGCAAACCCATGCCTGATTTTTGTTGGAATATGAGAGAAAAGGGAGTGATGGGCATGGAGGCCTTTATGGGGCGCTCTTCCCGCATACTCTGTTTCAGAGTAAATACCCATTTATTTCAGCAAGAGGGGTAGGGCTTTCTCTGTATGATTATTTGTTAATCTGAAATGTGGGGCTCGCCGGAAGGGAAGTGCTAGAGCTTTTCTTCTTGAGAGTGCCAGAGCAAGAAAGACTCTACAAGTGCAAGATTAGTCCAAGTTTTCTTCCAGCAGATTTTGCATCTGGGTTGCCTGCCTTGCTTGCTCGGATTTTGGTGCCTTCCACACTGCCCAGTCCCTCCCCTCAGAACAGCCCCTAAGGAGACATCTGGAGTGAGATCCTGGGCTCTGAAGATGCTCCTGCCCTGAACGTGGGGCTTTGCTCTGACCTGGGGACTGCCATGTCTCCACTCTGGTGAGTCAGGCTGCACTCTGGGTGAGGAGGGCTGTGGGGCTCCAGGTTTCTCTCCACACACTGAGAGCATTTCTGGGGGGTGATGACTGCTGAAAAGATCAAGAACAGGTGCTACCCAAGGCTGGGCAGGGGCTTCTGAATGGTGGTCAGTGCTGGAGGGAGGACTTTGGGAAGGTGCTCTCCTGTCTGCACTGCCCAGGTTTCAAGTTCCCTGAATTTTGATTTCCATTGGAGGGGAGAAAAAACAAAGGGAGGAGGAACTGGCCTCTGCAGAGCAGTCCCAGGGGGTGTCTGTACAGTGCTGGTTTCTGGAAAGGTGAGGGAGGAGTCCTTGCAGCAGGAGGGAATTTTTAATTAGAGCTACTCTTGCCCACAGAGAGGAGCTTGCGGGGAGCAGATGGAAAAGGCTTTTAAACGCTGCAATTGAACTGCCTTAATCATAACATCTGGTAAACCTCTTGAGGAGGGTATGGCACTTTTGAAGGTGATGGAAGGAATTCTCTTCTCTTGACTGCTTCAGGCAGCTCCTGCTTTTCCAAGCCCCTAATGCTGAAAGGTAGCCAGCATCCTCACTGCCTGATGGGCAGACCCCTTGTCTGCTCACCCACCAGGGAAAAGGGAAAGATTTAACTTGCAGATTGAATGAGAAAAAGAGGCTGTTACTCATCAACAGAGAAAACATGAAATCTTGCCCAAGGAAAAGAAAGACTGACTGAAAATTCAGTGATACATATCTAAGGGTTCTAATCTCAGAAATCTCATCTGTTCTAGTGCCTGCAACAGGAATTGCTTTCTCAGAGTTTCATATCTGCTTTGGTGGGAGCAGTTCTGCCACAGTGCTGTGGACATGCCAGGGAAACCGAGGTCTGGGGTTTGTCCTGCAGAAACACATCTCTCGCATTTTAGGGCCAGTGTTTTCTCCTCTGTGCAATCCCAGCATAATGTGGATTTGCAAAGGTGACTGAAAAATGGGCTGTGCAAAGACATTAGCAACATTGATTCTCATTATTGTAGCATATGGCAGTGCAAAAACATCCAGCATTTGCAAGATGGATGAGTTGCACCGGCTGGGCTGTTAGTGCCTAATTAGTTAAAATACACAGCATCATAAATGCCAGCACTGACAGCTGAGGCCTTGCAATGTCAGTATGGTGAACAGCACTAATTCGTTCTGACATCAGACTGCTCCCTCGGTATGGATGCCAAATCCTTGCTCTCTGCTGCAGCCAGAGTCCTGCGCCCAAACGCAGGACAGTGTGTGTGTGTGACGAAACTGGTACAGCAAGCAGTTGCTGTGAGAGGCAACAGCAACAGCAGGGACACCACAAGGCAAAATAGGCTCTGCAGGAGCCTGGCTAAGTGCTGTGATGTCCTTTTGCTCAGCCTCCATAACCTAAAGAGCTGCAGGAATGTGCAGGCAGGGACTCCCCATTGCTCAGCGTGCAGCTGTCCCAGAAAGGGGAAAGTCAGCTTTGTGGTTTCAGTTCAAAATCAGAATAGGGACTCAGTGAATGTGCATCCATCACTACAAAACTGCCTCTCTGATTTGAACTCCTCTCCTATCACAAAGCCTGACTTTAAACCTGACAGCAGTACTGGGGCAGTGCCTGATAGTGCTCTTAGCACCTCTGAGAGGATCCCATCCTGCATGGCTGGTGTAGGGATTCTTTGTCCTTATCCCACCAAGGAAAAGTCACAGCCTCCAGCAAAATGGCCCAAATTCTTTCCCTGCTTCCCCAGCACAGTTAATGTAACCTTTGCCAGGGAAAGCATCCTGTGAATCAGAGGGCACCGTGCCAGCTGATCTGTGAACAATTTAACCGATTTTTCATTAACCACCAGCTTATGGAGAAGTTGCTAAATTTTATGGGCCATTAGCAGCTTCTGACGCTGCAAATGACTATGAAAGTCAGGGTCTTGCAGTTTTGAATCTTGTAGGCTTGATAAATAGCCCTCCCTGGGAGCGTAGATTTGAACAAACGCACTCAGTATGGCCCCGTACAAACAAGCTGTTGGCAGCATGGAGAATGGGGGATGTGGGGATGGGAGTGACTGCAGCCACCTACAACACTTCTACACCTTCCCCACAGTAGGGAGTTTTCTTGAGGAAAGGTGATTTGAGAAATCTTGTCCTGAAGATGGTCCACAGAGGCGTTGGAGAGTGGGAGTAAGGCAGTGAGCAAGGGTTAATGCAGCCATTAAAATACGTGTTAATTGAGTGCGGGGAGAGCTGAGCTTTCTGACTGCTGTTTATGCATGTGTAGCTGGGCATCTGCAAAAATATAATTTATCCTCATTTTATGGCTGGGAAATCTCCAAGATAAAGATCCCCAGGGTCACATGCAGGCCACAGGCTGAGCAGATTTGGGGACAGCTCCATCCTGGCCTCAGCCATGGGGCCGTGCTCCTTGTTCTCACAGATCCCACAGCAGCCCTCTGCCTGCCCAGCTAGCCCGTGCTGGGGGCAAGCCCTGACTGTCACAACTTCCCAGCTCCTGAAGGTGCTCCAGCAACTTTGCAACAGCAATAAAGTTACTGCTTCTGCCTGGATGAAACTATCCTGTGTGGGAATGCTACCACCCATTCCTGAAGGCAAAGGCAGCCCAGGCTCTTGGTAATAGATCCCTTGGGGTGGAATAGAGTGAGACAACACTGAACAATCAGTGTTTGTGAATAAATATATGTAGGTCTATTTTGGAACAATTTGGTTGCAATGGAATTAGGTATGTAGCTGTTTTAGTTACTACTATCTATAGAAATATAGCAATATAAAAGCATAAAAAAATCACTCGGAAATGTGTGAGGGGAAGGAAGGAAGGAAGGAAGGAAGGAAGGAAGGAAGGAAGGAAGGAAGGAAGGAAGGAAGGAAGGAAGGAAGGAAGGAAGGAAGGAAGGAAGGAAGGAAGGAAGGAAGGAAGGAAGGAAGGAAGGAAGGAAGGAAGGAAGGAAGGAAGGAAGGAAGGAAGGAAGGAAGGAAGGAAGGAAGGAAGGAAGGAAGGAAGGAAGGAAGGAAGGAAGGAAGGAAGGAAGGAAGGAAGAAAGGAAGAAAGGAAGAAAGGAAGAAAGAAAGAAAGAAAGAAAAGGTATCACCAGCCATAGATCCTGTGACAAGACTTGATTGTTGCAAAGTAATGTTCACAGTCTTGTTGTAGTGATGGTCGCAGTCTCGATCTGTCAGGGGTAGGGAGAGGCTGTGAAACAGAGTTCAATGGGTTAATATACTTCCAGTCTAGGAGGGAATGCCCAGGTACCTTCCTAGGGTGGGGAGCTTTCAGAACTCTGGTGGAAGGTCTCAGAAATGAGTCTGGGGACAGTTCAGGGTTTATGACACCTTCTAAGACATTTCCTGGGAGTGGGGGAGAGGTAGGGGAAGACAATTAATATGATGGAAAGCGCATTCCCACCTCTCAGGATCTACCTCTTATCTGGTTCAAAGTACATCGCGTAATCTCTGGGGGTGGATGTTCACCCCTCTGCCTTGTGCTCTGCCTTCTGGATCAGAGATTCTGCCACCACACACCCAAATCTCATTTCCTCCCCTTGGGGGGTGCAAACTCTGCCATAGCAAAGCACCCTGCCCTTCCATAAATGGGCAATTGTTTTGAGTCATTAACCATTAACATTTCAATTTCTCACCAGGAGTCAATTAAATCACAAAATTTAAGCCTAAGGTAAATGGTGAGACTTTGAAGATAGGGTGTTCAGGTTTTCTTTTTGTCTAATGTTCAACTTCTAATTAGAACAAGGCTGCTGCTGGCAAGAATAGTCCAGCACACCTGTGGACTTGAAATCTCTGAACTCCCTGACAGGGAGAGCTCCCCTCTGGAGATGTGGATGGCAGGGGGCAGAGTCTTGCCTGTCACTGACCTGGCAGAAAGGTGCAGTCCCTGATCTCCCATGCTGAACAGGCAAGAGCAGAACCCAGTGCCATATCAGGCTGGGCTGCAGCCATGCAACAGAAAATTTAGTCCAGAGGTTTTCACCAACAAGCCTTGTTAGCCTTTGACAATCCGTGCATCCCAGAACCAACTAGTATGGCCACCTGAAAACAAGAACATTTTCTTTTAAATGTGGTGGTGCTCATTTTGCTTTTTGATGAAGGGATATGGATACAGGAAGAAGTGTGGAGGATGAAGTTTGGGTCTCATACAGAACAAAGGCTCAAATGAAATTTCTGACCCTTTTCAAAGGGATCTGTGATTCAAAGGGCACACCAAAGCACCAGACATGCTGAGAAGCCCTGCAGGGGAAGCTGCTCAGGCACAAAGAAGCCCTGATAGCAACACTTGTTTGCACAGCTTGGCTGGTGACAAGGGATACTAGGATTCATGGACACAGATTTTGGCACCTTGCTGTGGGAAGGAGAGGGAATAGATGCCAGTTCCATGCACTCTGGATAAGGGTATGGAAAGCCAAGACTGACCCTGTTAACGAAGGAGAAGCCTGAGCTTCTCCCTGTGTGCTAAATCTGCTGAGTACATCCTGGCAGTCTGCAGCCTGCTGCCCATCACTGGGATGAAAGCAGATGTGGTTCATGCTTATGCCCAGGCTTGGTTTTCTTCTGACCCTCAATATCACACAGAGGTTCCCACTTGGAAGCCCAAGTTTATTTATTAGAGCATTGCAGAGAGATGAAAAAGTAAAGCAGTGCTCCCCATTGAGGTTGGGCCAGAGCTGGAGTCTCTCACTCCAGCACCCACCCATGCTGAGTAGCCACTGCAGCGTTAAACCACAGCTGCTACCACAGTTGATATGAAATTGTCTGAGCTTGCACATGCAAGGTGTGGCTGGGGCTGTGTTTTCTATTGCCATCTGTTAGAGGTGGGGCAGTTTTCTCCTGTTAATGGGCCACCTGTTAAACCAGGTAGGGCAGTTCTTTTCTCTTCCACAACCAGTCCTCTCTCTGGAAAGTATTTTCTGTTAATGGGCCACTGATGCTCACTGCATGACTGATAAAATTACCTCATCCCATTATGAAATGCTCCACCCAGAGGGAGGCATTCCTACCTGGATATAATCTGAGATTTCAAACACCACAGCCTTTTCCCACTGGATTACCAGAGGAAGACCAGACCCATCTACACCACCACTGGACCTTCTAAGGAAAACCACACACTTCTACAGGATCACTGCTTCAACAGGACCACATCTGTATCTCTGGGAGGACTGCAGCCGCCATTTATTTGGACTGCTACTAACACCCTGACCAATGTCAAGGTCGTATTCTGACTCTGTCAGTGGGGTTTTTTTTTTTTTTTGTACTATTGCATTTGTATTTTAATTTTCCTAGCAAAGAACTGTTATTCCTATTCCCATATCTTTGCCTGAGAACCCCTTAGTTTCAAAATTATAATAATTTGGAGGGAGGAGGTTTACATTTTCCATTTCAAGGGAGGCTCCTGCCTTCCTTAGCAGACACCTGACTTTTCAAAATAGACAACTGGCTTCTAGGACTGAATGATGTGCAGCTGCTTATAGGCAAGTCAGATATACAGAACTGGTACTGAGAATTGAGCTGGACTGCCATTTAAAAATTAAAAGCAGATTTGAAAATAGAGAAAACATGACTCAGCAGTATGAAGTCACTGCAATAAATGTCAGAGAATTCATTTGCAAGTGAAAATTCGTATCCACCTCATGTAGTGTTGCTACCTGATGGCCCATATCAAAAAAGAGATAGATGTGTTATTGCATATGTCATCCACAACCCCCTAAAATATAAAGATTCTGAATAGCAAATCAAGCTAGGAGGTCATTAAATGATTGAATGGTGAACTCACTCCTGTATGGTGTGCAGTTTGGTGCCAGGGAAAACACAGTCTGCTGTGAGCAATGCAGTCAACACTCCTTTCAGTCACTAGCCCTGATGATCCGGGGATCTTCCCAGAACAGTGAATGCAACTCAGTAACAGCTGGGAGAAAAAGACTAGGGAAAAAAATCAGCTTTGACAATCTGAAAATATGTATGAATATATATTAGATCTCTTCAAGGTAGAAGGGTGCACTCAGCACGTAATGTGTATGTTAGCAATTCAGAAGGAGATCAGTCAGGGTAATATTACAGACATTTATCTGTGCTGCTTTGATCAGGGTTTCTTTTGAAGTTTCCTGAGTCAAAAATATTGAAGCAAATTATTTCTCTGTGCATTTTGATACTTGTGCTTCTAAACAGTCATTAAATGAGTAGGCCCAACAAATGTGAGGAACAAACCTCAGCATCTATGCATACTCTGTATGAGCCATTCCCTGTTTGTTAAGCCCATCCTTCCCTGGCTTTTCCCATGTGTGGATTTAAGGCATGAAAAAAACTTTTCATCACCTCCTCAGAATTTAAAATACTACATTATTCACTGTGTGGGCCAACCAATAACCATCTCCCCTTGTGAAAATGTATTTTGATGTCCTGCCTAGATCTAGCACAGTTATAGCAGGTTGGAATCATGCATCAACCTAGAGAACAGCACCATTAATTAAAAAAAAATAAATCTTTTTTAGATGGCAATGGGGGACCCTTTGTGAGAAGCACATGCCTAGAGAGTCCACAGCACCCAGCATAAGTGTATTCCTGGCAGTGTAAGATGTGTGTCTCTCCTCAGAGTTATCAGAAGACTGCCTGGTGGAGCTGTAGAATTAAGAAGCCCAGTGCTGGCACCATTAGTGCACATGGATCCGCAGTTGGCACCAAAATGCCAAATAGCTGGAAATAGCACAGCATTTGGCTGACACATCAGCTGCCCCATATCTGTTCCTTATCTACCTGGATGTCCATTATTTGGTTAGTGGTGCAGTGCTATGGCGTAGTCGGTGCTATCTCACAGACACTGCAGGCACTGATAAATTGCAGAGTTGCACCTATGCAATGGTGCGCTTATTTTAGAACTTACCTATTAGCATGTCATATTAATAAGCCAGATCCAGCCTAGCTGCTGGCAGTGTGAAATGCTCCTGTATCATCAGGGGAATGTGATTTGCAAAGCATTCGGCTCCTGAGGAGAGCCTCAGAAGAAAGTGCGCTGTATTTCTTTCATAATCTTAAAAAAAAGTCATGGCATGGAATTTTTATTAATTTCATATCCAATACTCAACTCTGTTTGAACTCTACTGTATATTTTTTCATTTTAAGTTTCTCTCTTTTTGTATTTGTCATAAAAGAGGGTTAGAAAAGTTCAATTTTTCATAAGGAAATGGTAAAGTTTTGAGTTCTAACAGCTCTTTATAGGTTGAAAATGCACTTAAATTATGTGAGAAAAGTCCCACAGAAACACATTACTTCATAAAGCTGAAAAGCCAACAATTGGAGAAACACTTCTTACACATTTTTGGACTATCTGTGCTAACTTGCTTTGACCCTTTTTTACCTTTGAACAACCAAAGCATTACAGTGTCTGATGGATAATCGAAGTGTAAAAGGGCATTCATTCAGGGTAAGTGATGACACAGCAGAAGAGCAAAATGGATATTTGCATCAGACTTTACCACTAAGAGGAATCATCTCACATTGAAATGCTAATTGAAGTGATTTTAAACTAAACTGACAGAGTTAGTAGTAGTGAATCACCAGGGTCACAAAGTGCTTGTCCAAGAGTTGTGTGGTAGCTGTCACAAATTGCCCATTGTACTAGAGAAAGAAAAGATGGGAAATACGTTCAGGGCTCTAGGTCTTAGAAAGAGTCAAGTCTGATTTCTTTATTAAAAAAGGATTCTATGGGAAAGACCAAATGAGGCATGGTAAGATCTGAGCTCCTCAAATTCATTCCAATAAACACTGACAAAAGACACATCTTTTTTTTCTTTCACATTCACTTTACACATTAAATAAAATATGAAATACTAATATGAATACAGTGAATTCGCTTTTTATTAAAACACTGCAAATATTCCATGAGTGGGAATGTCTTATGTAATTTTCCATTTTCTTTAAGTACTTAGTGTTGCTTTGAAAGAAACCAAGAGGAAATAAAACCCCCAAACAATTGGCACTAACAGAGCAAGAGGAAATCCGTAATTCCTACTGGCATCCTAGATGTAGGTGCAGAACTTAGAGGTCCAGTGCTGTTCAACAGAGATGGAACTCAAGACAAGTCTCATTATTTTTGCAGATTACAATAACTTACATTTTATTAGGAAATGTTAGATTTGGCCTCTACTTCCTTCTCCCAAACTCTGGATTTTCCTAGCTCCTTATTGCTCTCTGTACTTTAGATGCCCTTTGTATATCCTGACCTCCTCGCTCCACTCCCGGGTGGAGCCTCTCCCTTTGGCTCAGTGTTCTTGGCCTTGGCCAACCTTCCCATCTACACAAGAGCTATCAAGCCACAATCAATCAGAGTTATGAATTCGCTTGAATAATCTAGTGGCTTCCATAAACAAGCTAAATCACTTTGGGGAAAAAGTTAAAGCAAAAAAGCTGCAATAGTGCCAGAAATGTGAGTGATTGATAAGAGTCCCAGCATTTAGGTTTTGTTTACTTTTATCTGTAGCGGCTTTTTTTTTCAAAATAAGTGTTTCTTCAAAGTCTTAGCAGTATTTAAGCCCTAGTAGAATAGAACCCCTATGGAGTAATTATTATAATTTCTTAAGATATCTTATGATTCACTGCTATCTTTTCCCTGGAGTATGATTTAATTACTGCCATATCAGATGAATTGTATTTTGTCTAATGTGACTGCAACAGATTAGCAGGCATTTCTGCAAACTGATAATGAGTTAGGCAGCTGAAATTTCACCTAAATGGAGGATAGAAATTGGTACTCCTGGTGTTGATTAACTGATATTTATTTCACCATTATAAATAAAACTCTACTACCTAATTGTCATTTTGCAGAATGTGTTTTCACTATGTCTTTTGGATTTAGAATAATTGGCATTTCTGTTGGTTTAGTTTCTTAGTGCAAGAAAGCAATTTGCAGAAGTTGTTGATAGGAAACAGTATGCTTTACCTTAGCAGGGAATTTAAGCACAGATGTTTTTGAAAGATAATTTGTCAAATGACTCCAAGTCACTTCAAATATTTGCAGACTTTCAGAACTGTCATTTGAATATTTTTTGGTGGATGAATAATTTGAACTGCATTTTCAAAAAGAATATTTACTGCGCGCGACAAGGATTAATACCAAAGACATCAAAATAATTCAGAGAACCTTGCTGCCAGTTAAACTTTAAAAAATTAAAGACTTGAATAAGAGTTCTGGGGATGGGTGACCCAATGTCTTCATCCAGCTACCATTTGTTATTAGAAAAGAAAAATCTTTGGTTGTCATGATTATCATTCTCTAGTTCTGAGAGAATTATATTTAGAACTCATCTTTCACCAGTGTCACAGATGCCTGTATTCTTGGATCTTGCAAAGTCCAAACATTTTCACTTTCCTCTATTCTGAAGAAATTAAACTGTACAGAAATCCTAAGCATGGAAGTCATTGCTTCAGGCTACAAACAAGTATATTATATATATATATATATATATATATATATATATATATATATATATAAAAGACTCACTACTTGGGAAAAGCTTCCATCTCTATTGAGTGTTTAGCAGATCTCCTCCATAATCCCAAAGGAGATGATACTTCTACTAGAGAATGTATCCCACACTCTTTGTAAAGGCAGTAAACAGGTAAACAGAAAGTCATCATTCATCACAGTTTTGCTTTTGAAGTTGCCAGCAACATCTCTTGGGGTATTTTTAAACTCATCAGTCATAAAATTATAATTTTTTTTGGTTTTTCCCGAGAGGTTCTGTTAGAATAGGTAGATTTTGATTGGTGTTTACTGCAGGCACACAAATGAAATGAACACTTGCCCAGGAAATGAGCAAGCTATGATAAGAAGGGAAATGGTGAAAGAGCATAAGCAGTAGCCAAGCTGTGCTTCTGCATGACATTAAACAACACATGCTCAACGTTTCACGACAAACTGATACACAGCAGAGTGATATTGAACAAAATCCTCCTGTCTGAGAACTTGCCAGGGTCACCATTGTGCCAGAAATTGCATGATGGAGATTTTAAGAAGCTGTATCACCGTATTGTGTCATTGGCAGATATTTTAAGAATTAATGAAAAGTGATAATTTGAACGAGTTTTGTCATCTTAAAAATTGCCTCTTCTGGAGTGTCCTGACCAATATCCAGTCATCTCAAGCCTCATTCTTGCTTACAGCACAGAGAAGAGTTGTGATTTCTCCACGGCTTGGAACAGCTATGGCTGAGCCGGCACAGACACACCATTCACTCTGGACCGTTCCCTCTGGTATCCTGCACTTCAGACTAAGAGAAACTTCCTTTCCTGGCATTGGCACCAGAATTAGTGCCTTGCATTGGTTTAGCCAGAAGGTCCCAATGGGAAATGGCTCCAGCTATTTAGAAATTATGTCCGTTCACTTTATGTCCATTCATTTTGTCCATCTCACATCCCTGTAAATACCTGTGTCCCCAGATGATTAGACTATTTTAGTTTATTGTCCTATAGTTTGACAAACATTTGAGTGCTTCAGTTAAATTTGTTTAGATTCCTATTAACTATCAGGTAGTTTTAAGGTTTGTTTTCCATGCATATGATACAGCACTGCCAGCCTGTCCTAACAGTTTTGCTTAAAGCAGAGCAGTCCCAGATGCTGAGATGACCTGTCATGAAATCTCGACACACCACATTGCTTAAGGAGGGATGCTTAGCACCTTTCCCATGAGAAAAGTTCACAGCCAGTAACCAGATTTCACATCTGGTGTGATTGTCACATCCACGTCCTCAGGGCTGATGCTTGCAGCTGCAGCTTCTCTGTGCCTGCTGGCGTAGGGTTGGGGTTATGTGTAGGGTTAGGGCCAGGCACCCCTCAATGCGAACAGAAAGGCAAATATGAAAAATTATGGGCTATGGTGAATAAAAAAAACTGGCAAGAAAATTACTTTAAAGTGGAAAAGATATTTGGAGACTGGGGGTTTGGTTCCTTTCTCCAGCAAATTAAAGAAATGCAACGTTCAGGTAGTGAGATATTGGAGCCTCCCTCATTCACTTATGCCTGAAACTGTATAACAAAAAGACCCCTCCCCAGCCCAAGTTTTACAATCAGTTAATGAAATGTGTTCTTATCTTAAATGCTATGTAATCAGAGAGCAGGAAAAGTCTTTACATATAAATAGTGGAATAAAAAGCAATGTGTAAAATAACATCCTTTACCAGCATCTCTGTCCCCGAAACTTCTGCCTCAATAAAACAGTAAACCTTTGAGAAGGATTCCTGCTTCTTAAAACATATCTCTGAAGTCAGGCATCAGGCTGAGCTCCTGATGGCCTCTGCCAGCCCCACACATCCAGCAGAGTTTGTCAGCAGTGGGATCCTGGTTTCCTTTGAGAAAGGAGCTTGTTGGTGGCACAGGAGGGTCTCCTCTGAGGAGCCTCAGCTCTCCCAGTGCCAAGTGACAATCAGTTCAAAAGCACTTACAGTGTGAATCTTGGAAAGGTTGATCTGCCCACGTGCCTTTATCCCACCTCCTTTGCCACTGATGCAAAATAATTTTGGTCTAAAAATAGTGTGAGATAGATCGTGGAATCATAGAATGGTTTGGGTTTGAAGGGATCTCGTTCCAACCCCCCTGGCCATGGGCAGGGACACTTCCACTAGACTAGATTTCTCAGAGCTCTATCCAGCCTTGCCTTGAACACTTCCAGGGATGGGGCAACCACAGTTTCTCAGGTCCACCTGTTATAATACCTCATCATTGTGACTATTTTTTCCTAGTATCTAATCTTAAACTACCCTTTCAGTTTTAAACCATTTCCCCTTGTCCTGTCATGACATGCTCCTGTAAAAAGTCTCTCTCCATCTTTCTTGCTGGCTGCCTTCTGCTACTGGAAGGCCACAATTAGGTCACCCTTATGCCTTCTTTTTTCTAGGCTGAACAAACCCAATTTTCTCAGCCCTTCCTCATAGGAGAGGCGTGGGGCTGGGAAGAAAAACCTTTGTGGGGAGGCATTAGGGGCCATTCTTTGTCTAGTTGGCATGGCAGTGGGTCAGGTCAGTTATACACTGTTTGTTATTAGTGTTGTTGTTGTTGTTGTTTTAACTGTTCATTTTCTTATCTTATTGCTGTTTCCAGTAAATTGTTCTTATCTCAACTCGAATCTCTGCCTTTGACTCCCTTCACGGGAGGCAGTGAGCAGAGGGGAGTGGCTGCATGGGATGTAATTTCAAGCTGGGTTAAATGAACGACCCCTCCCCAACAACCCTATCAGCTCTCCAATTGGAGCTCTCCAAATAAATGCTTCCAGCCTCAAATGAATTGAGAGTCTCACATCAGTTATTTGTTTTAACTAAGGATTTGTCCTCAATAAGTAAAAATATGTAGGTTCTTTTTTATTTCCTTGTACTATCTACCTAACAACTTGACACAAATCAAGACACAATATTTTTTCCTCTTGTTAATAGCCAGGAGAATTGCATCACATTTTAAATTGCACTTCAGCAAAACAATAGTCAGGCAAAGCCAGTGCAGCAGCGGCTGTCTCCATGGCTTTGTTTGTACAAAGCCTGGCATAACAGGGCTCTGCTTTCAGCCAGCCCCTGAACACTTCTGGAATAAACAGAATAATAGCTGCAACCTTTGCTTAGAAATATTTGTGAATGGCATTGTAAGTGTCAGAAAGCTGTTACAAAGCTTGCTGCTGCTGTGGAGGTAGACTGAGCTCTGAGCAATTTTGACATTCAGATTTACAGCAGACTTTTGACATTCTCTCTCTTTTAGAAATGAATAAACTGCCTTCATCCATTTGAATAAAGCTGTTGTTTCATTATCTGCTGCCTCTGTCTCTTCTTCATGTTATGTTTCCTTCAGGTGTGAAAAGTGGCTGCACAAAAGAATAAAAGGGTGGGATTTCTCAAGTGCCATCATTGCACTGGCACACACTTTATTTCTCTAGGAAGCTCTAGAGTACAGTCTTTTCTTCAGGAGTGAAAAAGAAAATGGTGGCAATCTTGAAATGCCTGTAAACCAATGGAGAAGAGCTGGAAATACATAAACAGGTGTTTGTACTCCAACACTGATCTAGTCCACTACTACTTTGATTTGGAATAGCTAAAATATTGTTATCTATAAAACCAAACAAGTCAGTTCTCTCAATGCATATATAATTTTCAATCTTTTTTTTCTCAGTGCATGACAGAGGGGGCTGAGGCTTTCAGGATCTAGTCCAACTTCTCCATGTCAAATGTTGAAGACCTGAGTGTTATAGGTAAAAATTAATTGAGCCAAATTTAATATTTAATAAAAATATATTTTTATTACATGACTGAAATTCGGTCCGAGATAGCCACAATCCAATCAAAAAGGTCAGTGCTGAGTCCGGGTATCGGTGCTGGGTGAGACACAGGTCCAGCCTCTAGAGCACGGGGTCTCATCTGTTCACACCCACCGTCCTGTATGAGCGGTTTTTATACAGTTTATTCTGCCCGAGGCAGAGTCCCTTTTCTTCCTTTCAGAGTCCCACATATTGCGGTGGATTTCTTTCTCTGCCATGAACTGAACAAAACCATGCCCGGGGAATGATGTGGGTCCATGATCAAGTTCCCGGAATCTGATATTGAGATGTATCTCTCAGATGGCTCCCACTATCTCAATTTTAGATATTTATCGTGTATTCACCTTCTGGTCATTGCTCCTTCCTGGATCACCTTGGGGAACGACCCATCTCTGGCCTGACTAAGTTCATTCATTTGCAAATGAAGTTCTCCTTCCTCTTGTCCACTGTGGTTTCAACACACTCTGATGCAATCCCCGACACTGACTTTTGTGCTTAAAAATCTTTTATAAGAATATTTCTCACCAGCATAATATATAAGATATATATATCATTTTATACACACAAATTATCCCATATACATATAACATGAGCAAGCCACAGAATATTTCTGTGATTCTGCTGATGCCACATCTAGATGCTCATTTCTGAATACACTCTGAATTCAGCTTATGCTGGACTTTGCCTGTGACCTGCTCATTGCGGGGGTCACAACACAACCACTGACCACAGCAAGCAGGTCTCTGAACAGAGAGGAGTCGTTTGAGTGACATTTGCCATGTTTTCGACAGACCACTCTGTAACATACTGAATTTTCTATTGTCACTCTCATGCCTTATGCCTGTTTATGAAGGATAGAAACAAGTGCCAGGTCTCACCCAGTGTCTGGCCATCACCTATCCCTGTGTTCCCTTCAAGCCTCTGAATACACCAGTGCAGACTGCACCAGCAGAAAGACTGGGTTTGGTTTGCAGTTTTCTCTGACCTACCTTGACCATCCTGCCTATTACCATGGCAGAAAGACAGTGTGTGATGATGTCAGTGTATCTTTCACGGGTTTCCACTCTCTCCCCCTCTCTTTCATCTCTACCATTTCACTTTATATTTCCTGCAAAATATTTCCTGGAGGCCACTGTGCTGTAGTTTTCTACACAGTTTCCCTCTCATACATCCCACATAACCTCCCATTACCCAGTTCTCAGCATCTGTACTGCCTTCCATGGTAGACTAATAAACATGCACAAGTCAAAGTCCAGCAGAAATCTCTCCAAATACTTTTGTAGTAAGAAGCACTGTTTACACTGCCCTGGTGAGTGAGAGCAGAATTTAGTCATCACTACATTTGAGAGTTTGAAGGGCAGAGCTTTGAGAGAGAAACTTGAAACTGTGAAATGATAAATGTCTCACAAAAGCAATTGTTACTGACTGAGAGGTAAGATTGAGGGAGGGAAGGAGGGAGCGTGGGCTGGGAGCTGAGTGGAGCACAGGAGTTTCTGCTGAGGAGCCGCCTGAGTGATGTGTTTGTGGTGTCTCATAATTAACACCTAGTGGTTTTTAAGCTGATAGTAGGCGCTTTGTATTGATTAGGACACTTTGCTAATTCTATGTCTGTGTCAGCAATGTCTTTCTAAAAAAATAGGATAAAAACATTTACCAAATGTGTAAAATTAATGTGCCTGAGTGCTCTGAATATTTTCAGCCACTGTGATGTCTGGAGCACTCTGAAAGCTCTACATGCAGCCATCAAACCTCATTTGTGGTGCCTTTGTGTGTCCGCATCAGACCATCTAACTGCTTCCACAGATCAGCACAAATCTGTAAGGAAATCTGTCATCCCCATGGGCCCTGTGTGAATGATCCCCAAACCACTGGGTTTTTTACATGGCACTGAATACCTGTGTTTGGGCAACAGAATCAAGGCATTCAAGTCTTATATTTTACCCACTAGGTAATATGGGGGCCGTTTTCCTTACATCTGAGAGTCCTTGCAGGATGGACAGACGTTGACATGAGCACATACAGGGGCTCAGGCTTCCAAGACTTCTGGCCAGTGCCCTGACCACAGTCAGCCCATAACACTTGGCTGGTCTTCTCTTGCATTTGTCACTTTACATCCCCTGTCAATAAGACACCAGTAACAGAGTTACAGGTAAAGTCAGCTGAGGAAATAAATCCTAATTATAGTTAAACCAATGATATAAAATAAACTTTTACATGGAGAAATTAGCATGTCCTCTGAATTAATGGGCAAGACATGGATGTTGGTAGGAATCAGGCGCATTCATAACTTGCTAAATTGCTCATCCTAGTTTACGTACTTTCATTAACGAGAGGACTTTCAACATATGTTTTACTTGAAAGGGGGTTTTCTTTTCTCTGCCAGGGAAGAACAGCTCTGCCTGAAAATCGAGTACTCAGGCTGAACATTGAAAACAGGTTTTCAAAGTCTTGAATTGCTTTGTAAAATTAATGCCTATTAGTGTATCTCAGGTTGTGCTCTTTAAGAACAAGAGGTCTGATTAAAGAGGAGTGAGCTTAGTGATGTTGCTGTACTGTAAGCCGGAGCAGCCATCATGGTCAAGCCCAATAATCTGGTCTTCTCCATTAGAAATGCAGTTAGAGCTAATGATGAATTTGAAAGATTGTAATCATTATCTAGCTCAATTTATCTAGTCTAACCTCAGTCAGAGACCAAATTGTAATTGCTGTAGTTCCTGGTCGAATGATGAAGGTTACTCTGCTCTAATTCCTACCAGTTTTTTAATAGCTGAGAGATAATAATGACAGAGAATTATAGACTTTGGTCAAATGCTGTCAGAAGAATTGAAGAATTACACAATTGTACTATACACATAACGCATGTTGTAAAGGTTAAAAAAGAAAAATAAAAAAGAAAATAAATTAAATAAAATCAATTATCAATTGGTGTTTTGCATTTGCCCTTAATGTGATCCAATTTGAGGCAATTCTGCTTCAGTAACACTGTGGTAGGTTTAATTTATATGTCATAGGAAAGCATGGGATATGAATGCTTGTCTTACCCTGTCCCATATATTTCATCTGCATAGAAAGGAATTAAATCCCATTTTAATCTCTTTAATATTGACTTTTGCTAATAAGACTTTTTTTTTTTTTTTTTGAATGACAGAAATGATGTAGGCAAGTCATCTAGATCCCTTTGCAATTACATCTATGAATTCCAAGAAATGTATAGTACTTTTTTTTGAGTGTGACTTTTAGCAGAGCATTTATTGCATAATAAAGGTTTAAATTTTTTCTTTTTTGGTCATATAATTGACTTGGGTCTTTATGGTCTTTTGCAAACATGACAGTAATTAAATTTACAGATCATACTAAATTGTAAGGTGTTGCAAAACCCAGGGTAGATGGCAAAATAATAAAAAGAGACCTGCAGAATTTAGAGGTATAAGTTGGCAATAAAATGAGATTCCGTCTGGAAAAAAGAGCGGGCAGGGAACAATGAAAGCAAAATACAGAAATGCACAAGCTACATTCATGGAAAGCAGTAGTGAAATTTAAGACCCTGGGTGTTGGTTATAGGTTTATAAACTGCAGTTTTCATTGGCTGTAAATGCCAGTCCCATAAGCAGGTAGTTAGAGAGGAGATCTGTACCCATCCTGTTGTATATTGGTACAACAAATTCATTAATACTTGGGCAGTTGTAATTCAACCTAAGATCAATTTCATTAATTGCATTAGTCTTTATTGCAGCATATATTGCTGCAGTGCCTTAAATACACTGAATATAAACAGTGTTCTTTCTGAAGGAGCTGGGTACATAAAACAGGTACAAGAAATTATGCTTAGGAACTGCAAAGGCCACCACAAATTAAGACCACATAAAGAAAATGAGAAGAAATGCACAATATCATCAGTAGTACAAGACTTGTAAAAGATTTCATGTCAGTGCTATGTACTGTTGCAAATGAGAATATAGGCAAAGATGAAATTGCCAGATTCATAGACCCACATGAGGACATGTGAGACAAACATCTCCAATGACAGCAGGAGCAGTCAGCTTGGATTCTTCAAGGGGAAATCATGCTTGGCCGATATGATAAACTTCTGTGATTAAATGTTTGTCCTGGTAGATGGTGGGATAATGTCTGCCTGGACTTCAGAGAGTCACTGAACACTGCTGCAAGATCGTGCTAAAGAAGGGTACTAATGAGGTATGGGCTGGGTGAGCAGGCTGTGAGGTGGGTTGAAAAACAGCTGCATGGAAATCCCCTGGGAGTAGTGGTCAGTGGCATGAAGTGAAGCTGGAGGTAAGTCACTTGTGGGGTCACTTGTTGTGCACCCCAGTAGTGAATCCTGTTCACAATTTCATTGATGACTTGGATGATGGGACAAAGAGTGTCCTCAGAAAGTTTGCTGATGACAGAAAACAGAGAGAAGTGTCTGATATGCCAGGGGGATGTACTGCCACCCAGAGAGGCCTCAACAGGCTGGAGAAATTGGCTGGTATGAAGCACATGAAGCTCAGCAAGAAGGCTAAAAGTCCTGGACCTGAGGAGAAACAACTCCAGGCACCAGTTCATGCTGGGACTATCTCACTGGAAAGCAGCCTGGCAGAAAAGGACCTGTGGTCTTGGTGAACACCAAGCTCAACATGAATCAGCAACATACCCTCACTGCAAAGAAAGCTAATGGTATCCTGGGATGCATTTGGCAAAGTATTGCTAGGAGATTGAAGGAGGGAATTCTGCTTTATTCAGAACCATTTGAGTCTAGAGTCCTATGTCTAGTTCTGGTCCCCCCTGAGAGTATGAAGATGGTGAAGTGGCTGGAGCATCTCAGCTATGAGGAAAGGATGAGAGTTGTGACTGTTCACTATGGAGAAAAGAAGGCTCAGGGGGATCTCATCCATATATATAAACATTTGAAGGTGCAGAGAGGACAGAGCCGGCCTCTTCTCAGCCGTGACCAGTGACAGGACCAGAGGCAATGGGCACAAACTGAAACTCAGGAGGTTCCCCCTGAACATCAGGAAACACCTTTTCACTGTGCAAATGGCCGAGCACTGACGCAGGCTGCCCAGGGAGGTTGTGTAGTCTTCATTCTTAAACATTTTCAGAAGCCCTCTGGCCATGTGCCTGGACAACCAGCTCTAGGTGACTTTGCTGGAGCTTGATCAGAAGGTCCCTTCCAATCTCAACCACTCTGTGATTCTGCGACAGAAGGATGAGCACAACATAGTACTTAACCTCTGGAAGGAAAATAATGGCTTCTATGGATATAACTTTAATATACTCAGTTTCAAGAGATGATCCCTTTGTTGCCTGATTTTGGTTAAAACTTCTATTGAAGAAGATGGGTTTGTATGTGTGGTTTGAATTTAAAATTTTGAATTACACAATTTAATGAAAGCACAACATCCAAGCAATTTTTATGGATTTTTAAGTAATCTCAGATACAGTCTCACTACATATAGGAAAGTGTGATCCATCCAGATTACTGTATTTTGCTACTGCACTATTTTTTCATATACAAATAGCTATAACCCCCATATAAGTCTCAATATACTTTTTTTTTAAAGTATGCATATTCAATTTCACCAAGCAATTCAGCCCTCTGATAAATTTTATCTTAGCTGTGTTCCATATCTACAAGAGGGAGATTGCAATATCTTTGGGAGGAAACAGTTTTTTTTATTTTCTGCACTTCACTATAAAATCTCATCAGTAAATTTCTTCTGCTGATTACAGCTGCAGTACTGATGGGGTTTGCATTGTGTATCCTAAGGACCTCTCATACCTCCAGTCTGGACCTGCTGTATTTTGTGAGATGGTGGGTGGCCAGGCAGACAATCTACTTGCAGGATTCTTGTGCTCTCAGCCTCGACTGTTCCTGCAGTCTGTGCTGCAGTTCTCCAGCAGCAGATTTTGCTCCAGAGATCCCTCTGGCCTTTACCTGCTCGTGGTGTGGCTCTGCCTCCTGCCTTTGAGCTCAGTGTCAGTGTGAGCAGAGTCTGCTGCTGGCAGGATGATCCACTGGGAGCCAAGACCATCCTGGAGCCACTGACTTCAACTTTACACATTGAGCCCCCAGGGAGAATCACAGCCTTGGCAAAGTCATCATTTCTTAAACAGCAGACATTTATTTCCCACTTTTTTACTGCCTGATATTTTTAAAAGCAGGAATGAGGAGAGATATATAGTTTCATAGCATTAAGCAAATTGAAGGAGGGTTGTATTGTATTTCCTACAATACAACATCTTAGTCTTTTCAAATCTTCATGAATTTTCTTCTTAAAAACTGTTTTAAGGTGTCATGCAGGAGTAATGTAGGATAGACTTCCTCAGAAAATTTAGCTATTGAAATTATCTTTTATTTTTAAAAACTGTCATATATCATTGGTTTATGAATAGTAGAAACATATAAATAGACATAATTCCCCAAAGTTTTTGGATTGTCTTACTAAATAATTGCGGAATTTAATAGAAACTAGATAAATTTATGACCAAAAATGTGCATACAGCTGGAAAACACTTCAGTGCAGAAATCTCTAAACACACAAAATTGCACCTAGATTTATACTTATTCAAGAAAAAGCTGTTCACTGGGTTTTCATTTCATTTTGAGTGGAGATGTAATTTTTATTTGATGGGAAAGAAAAACCCCAAAACTAGAAAGGAAGTCTGACTTCTTAAAAAAATGAATGTCTCATTCCTTTTCTAGCAGTGGAGCCTGTGCAGGACAGAGAATCTTGGTGCTGTTTCCAGAAAAGGGTTTTGCCATTCCAGCCCCCTCAGGAGGTAACCACAGTCCTGGTGCTCAGGGTACCCTGGCAGCACACAGCTCTGAGTGCTGACACAGCATCTGGGGCAGCCAGAACTAGGCATGTCCTGGGCTGGGAGGTTGCAAGGATGCACCACACCTTCCCACATCTGTGTGCTCATCACCCCTTTTCCTTGTTTAACAAACATAATGAGGAATTTTTGTTTTTATTGAGAGATTTCTAACATAATCTCATGGAAAGCAGCATGGCAATCTCTCTGAGAAGAGAGGGGCAGAGCAGTGCTGAGAGAGTTCAGAGTGACATCTCCTGCAGCAACCACATGAAGTGACATTTAACTGGGGTGAAATACATTCCAAAGCTGAATGGTTTGGCTGAAAGATGCTGTCTTGCTTTTGTCTGGATAGAGTTCATTTTCTTGCTAGTAGCTGGTGTAGGGCTGAGATTTGGTTTTAGCATGAAATGAATATTGATAACACACTGACAGTTTAGTTGTTGCTGAGTAGTGCTTATACAAGTCAAGGACTTTTCATCTTCTCATGCCCTGAAGACTGGAAGGGCACAAGGAGTTGTGGAGCGCCACAGCTGGGACAGTTGACCCCAGGTGACCCAAGGGATCTTCCATACCATGTGGCATCATGCTCAGCATATGAAACTGAGAGAAGCTGGCTGGGGGCCACTGCTGAGGAACTGGCTGGGCACCAGTTGGCAAGTGATGAGCAATTAAATATATTATATATTAAATATAACTTGTTTTGTATATTTGAACTCTTCTTTTTTTTTTTTTTTTTTTTTATTTTCTCACCCATTAAACCATCTTTATCCCAATCCACAAGTTTTTTTATTTTAACTCTTTCCATTCTCTCCCCTTCCTGCTGGAGGGGCAGTGAGAGGGCAGCTGTATGTGGCTTAGTTGCTGACCAAAGCTGGTGTTTGCTGTAATTATTATTAAGCTGTTGTGAATGTAAGAAAAACTGGAAAGTGGACATGAACCTTCAAATAAAGACAGGTTTGAGATATGCAGCATATTATGCAACTAATTTTCACAGAGCTATGAAAAAAAAAAATATAGGATTTTTTGCTATGCAACCAAACAGTACCACAGCATGAAACTTTGATTTGATGAGTAGTCTGGAGCAAAATAACTTGGCAAAGTGTGGATCTGCCCCTTGTTTTGGTACATTGCTGTGTGGCAATCATTTCACCCAGGCTGTTAGACCAGCCCTGCAGATTGTCAGATCTCAGAATAGAGATTTGATCACTATTATTAGCAGATAACTTTATTTTTTAGAATTAGACTCCACATGAATGCACAGAGAATGGCAGGAGGGGAAAACAGTTGTTTCTACAGGTGTAATTTTTGGAATCTACCTGCTGACACTTCAGTAAAAGTTTGAGGCAGTGCAGGCTTAATTTAAAGAAACAGGAAGTTAAAATCCCTGTTGAGGTTGGAAGTGGATTTATTAATTTCATTAAGTAGCAGAGCTTGTTTGGGAAGTAAGTGAAGTCTGTCCACAGTATCAGCTAATCAGGATTATCACATTCCTGGGAGAGGATCCAGGCTGAGCTGAAAGCTATTTTCCTGGTGTTTATGTCTGCATGCACTTAAAGACATTATTAGGTAGTAGGCTGGACCTGTGAGACAATCTCACAGATGTCAATAATGAGAAGTACTTTATTGCTTTGCCACATGTCAGCCCCAGCAGAGGAACCTCAGTTTTCTAAATCACAGTAGTTCCCCTGCAGGGCAGAGTACAGATGGAGTCAGTGCACGCTGCTGCCAAGCACTTGGGGACACATGGCATGTCAGGGTTAAGCAGAGACAAAAGGCTTGAGGACTAGAGCTCCACAGCAGTGAGAGACTCTGCACTCTGATGAAGAGAGCCCAAAGGCTCTGAACTAGGCACCAATAGCTACCTGACACCTGGCCCCCACTCCTGTGATGCTCTGTAAGCAAGTCAGCAGCTGGCCAAGTAAGGAAGATTTTACACTTCATATGTAGAAGTCTGGTTTCTCAGAGCATGGCCAAACCCACAGTGGCTTCCTTGCCCTTCCTCTGACACCAGGTGGCATTCTGTCGGAACTCAAGATGTCCCTCTGACATTTTTGGAGGTTCCAGGCCCAGGACAGAAGCATTTGAGACGCTGGCAGGCAGCTGGAAACAGATGTGATTTTGTATTTGAACCATTGAATGATTCACCAAGCTTGCAGAAAGCATAAGAAGTCACAAAAGTTTAGATATTATAATAGAAGTAGTCACAAAGTAGAGGGAAGAATTTTTAGAGTTGTACAGGGGGGTTTAAAGTCCTGTACAAGGGGTTTCTGTTTTGTACATGAGGGTCAGAGGTTTTAAGATGGAAGGACTTGGGCCTGTCTGTCCTCCCTCTTTCTTCTTCCTTACCTCCATGTTTTTGGTGATGTTGGCACTCACAGATTGGTTTAGAGTAGAAAAGCACCATTTAATATAGGTAGTAGGTATTGGGGAAAAACTGTAAACATTTATCACGTAATATACCATATAAAAGATAGCAGCAGCCCCGGGCAGGGAGAGAAGAAGAAGTCAGGAGTCAGAGAGGATGTCAGGGTGTGTGTGCCTCTGCCTGAGCTGCTGAGCAAACCACAGCAGCCCGAGAAGACAATCTTTTAGATAGCTGCAATAAACTGCCTTGAGACCGAACTGCCTTGAGACCGAACAACAGACACTCCTGAGCCTTTCTTTGGAAGCACGGGTTGGAGGAGAGATTTTTCCACCACACAGAGTCACCCCGAACTAGGGCGATCTCCGGCAGCATTCTTAAGGCCAAACATGAGCTAGACCCGGGCTGGTGGATTCGGAGGAGGATGCTTGGCAAAGCCTTGTGAAGTATTGTCCTGTGACACGGGCTGCTCCACACCCGGTGTGCTCAGTCTGGCTCTCTCTGCATGGGGAGCACCACCACCCCTTCTGCAGGGCTGGCAGTGCTTTAACCCACAGCAGCAATCTTTCTGCAGCACAGAGAGGTTACTTTTTGAAATGCTAAGCTACCCGTAAAGCACAGCTTGGACTATCCAGGCTTTATCCCATGACTTCAACAGGGACTATGGACACTTTGCTCCCTGCCCAGGGCAGCTCTTCTTGCCAGTGTTGACAGCATTATCTGTTGGGCATTTTTGCACCTATCTCCACAAGCTACTGCAGCTCCAGAAGGAGGAGCTGCTTGAATGTGATGGCTTCATGTTAGGTGCTGGGATGATAAAGGTTACTCACAATCTAGTTCTACCCCACCTTTCTTGATCACTGCCACAAACTCAGTGAGAGAGTAAATTTACATTAAAATGTATGGCATTTCACACCCACTGATGCTGATTTCTCTCAGCAACTTTGCCTGCTGGGTATATTTGAAATATATGGTGGGTTTGATGAGATCTGGACCTTGCTCCTTGCTAGCAGCTCCAGACTCCCAAGGAGTGTGGTGGGAAGCACGGCATTCTCAGGGTCATCAGTACACACCTGGCAAGCAGCAACAACAGCACGGATTCTGTGTGTGACTGTTAATGGCTGTCACCAGCATGGCCCCTTCACAGATGGGACAGAATACTGAAAACTGATCTATGCTGGGAAACAAAGAGGGCTTGCTTACTCCCAGGTGTATTCATCCCTTGGCCTTATGGCAATGTTGAACACTGGAAATCAAACATAGGTTATTTTGAGAAGTCTTAGAAGCTTGGTAGCCGGTTTTAATAAATAATAAAAAAACCAAACCAAACCAAAACAAAAAAATCCCCAAAAAACTAAGTTAAAGAGAAAATGCTGTTAGGAAATTAAAAATTATTTTATTATTTTTTTCTCCATATCTGCTATAAGTATGGGAATCCAGGGCTTCCCTCTGGCTGCTCTGGAAGGCCTGGGACCCTGGCAGGGGGTCAGGAACCCCCCTGTACAGAGGCCCGAGAGACACTGTTTGTGATCTCTGTCCATGGAAAAGAGTTTTCAATCTTACAGGATGAATTACCAGCTCTGAGTGTTAGATACAAGTAATAATTAAGTGTGGCACGGGTGCAAAAGTAAAATTTTAGGTTTCTAGATTAGGGGTTTAGAGGGGACAAGATGGAGGAAATTGGGTGTGTTTTGTCCTTTTTCTCCTTCTTCATGCCCTCCATGTTTCACTGTGGTGTTGGCATTTTTCTGTTGGTTTAGGCTGGGGACACTGTTCAATGTAGATGATAGATATTGGCACATTATTGTAAATACAGTACACGTAGTTTCTGGTATATAATGTTTGTACCATCCCACTGAGGGGCAGAGCCCCACATGCTGCCCTGCAGGACAGACCTGCGGCAGGGCAGCAGAACTTGTTATAGATAAGCAAGAATAAACAACCTTGAAAACAGCACAGACGAATTATGGCTTCTTCTTTGGCAACGGGGCAGAAAGACAGAGACTTTCTACAATCTTGGAATCACCAATACCACAGATTCTGACAATAAGTGTGAATGAAGGCCACATCTCAGAAGTAAAGGAAGATCAGTCAAGCATTCAAATTAAAATGCACAGTCAGACTACCACAGCTAATTACAGGAAAGCTCCTGGTGGTTCCAGATTACATGAGGAGCCCTATAAACAAAGCATTCTCCTTGCTGAACACAACCTGAAGTTTTAAAAGGGAAATAGAAGTGACTTTAATGAAAACAAAGAAGAGAAAAGAAAGGGGGAGGGGGGAAAAGAGAGAGTGAGAATATAGAGATCTCTTAAATTAATCTAATCTTAACTTAATCTGGATTTGAGAAGTTATGATGAATTACAGGTTTATTCATTTTCTGAATTAATGCTTATTATTTTTGGAGTGTCCATCTCAGCAGATTATGAGGCTTTTCTCTACTGCTAATTTTTCTATGGTAAAGATTAGGAAGTAAGCGTATTAGACAAGATCTTCACAGTAGAGCAGTTTGATCTTAGTTCTCACCTGTACATTCACCTTTTCCCCAATTTAAGACAATATTCATGTTTCTTTCATGCCAACCTTGCACAAAATGCAAGCAGTCAAACACTCAGACTTCAGAGGAGGAGATTTCCTCCTATTTCAAGTATTTGAACATTTTCAATGTTCATTTTAGGCAGTTTTGAGTTGTAATTGATGCACTATCTTGAACTATTTGTTCACTGATGACCACAGTGCTCTTTCTGATCCATCTAGTGTGTAAATCTGTTTATCGAAATGTTGCTGTCAGCTGGTGGTACCTAAGATTCAGCGGAAATGGAGAGTTGAAGTGCTGACAGAAGGGCTCTTCCTCCCAGTGGGTGGGGAAGGGACACCCATTAAGGGACACCCATTCCCTGGGCCCTGCCCAGCAGTTGTCACTGCCAGCCACAGCACACCCCATCAGTGGTGGGGATGTGCTGTGTGTGCAGCTCTGCTGGCACCTGCCTCTGGACATGGCAAAGGGGACAGACAGACAGTCATCAGGTTACTTCATGCACGCTGAGAAAGAAAGCTTTTGAGTATGATACTGTAAAGTGAGATAGAAGACCTGATATATAACAAAACTGGCATTGAAATGTACCCTCTATGAACGCCTGCACCAGATTTAATAACTGGAAAGTTAACAGAAAGCACAAGGAAGAGGGAATTCTGGCAAAGTAAATTCACTCAAATATGAGATAAGAAAAAAACACTTCAATATCTTTTATTTGTAAAAGTGGCTCAATTTTTATCCAATTCAAATTGGCCAGCCCAAGTATCAAGGAACACCAGACCTTCCCAGAATCCAGCCTTACACTGCATCTCTTAGGAAAAATGGAGTTTTTCTTAAGTGTTGCATTGCTGTTGCTGCCAGCACTACATCAGGAGTTGCCTGCAGTTTTCTGTATATGGTTGCTACATATTGAGGGTGATTCTCATTAATAAGTTTCTTTTGGCTGTCAAAAGTACTCAAACATCTAGAAAAAGGCTTCCTGGTAAACTCCATTCAGAAGAGGCCCATTCAGGTATTTTTCTTCTCATATTCAGGTTCTGGCAGTTTGTAAGCAGGTATAACCCATGTGGGACAGTCACGCAAAGGGCAGAGTTGTCACTGGGTGTGTTTAGTATTAAATCTTGAAGATAGGGCCTCTGTCAATCCCTTCTTTGTCTTATGAGTTATGGTCCCATGTCAATATTTTCCCACTCTCCTTTCAGAAAAAAAAAAAAGAAGTAAAATAAAATAAAAATTAAAGGTTATTTTCATCCATTTGAGAGAATAAAAAAATGGAAATTTTATTTTCCTCTTTAAACTCATTTTTATCTCCTGCCTTAGAGGTGCTTAGTTCTGTAGATGTTTTCCAGAGCAGCCTAGTGCACTGTAATCTTAGAACAAGCATTCAAACATAGATGAAAGGCTTATGTGCTTTAATCAGACCATCTGCTGAAATTGCAGTCCCCATTCACTGTCTCACAGAAGCAGCTCAGGCCACAGTGTGACCTGCTTCCAGCTCCCATTGTGCAGCACATGGCTGATCTAAGGGACTGCTGAAGAAAGTTTCAGCCCTCCTTGGTGCCTTGACCCTGAGCATTCTGATGGAGAAGAGCTCGGCTGAAAGAGGGAGGATTGCAAACACACATCAGTAGTTCTAAGTGAGCTGGAGTTTGCAGGCAGTGTTTTATGTTTTGGAGTGTCAATCAGCAGCTAGATGGAAACCAGATGCCAGGAAATAAATATTGAGGGGAGTAAAATTTTACTGAAAAGTTCTGAGGTGGAAATATCGTCAAGCGAAAGTACAGTAGGAAAAGTTAATAAAAGCAATGTCTTTCAAAAGTTGGATTTTACCATGCTATTCATGAAAAGATATAATCTTTGGTTTTCATATATTTTTTCCTCACATGCTTGTTCATATTTTTTATCTCACAGTACTGAATGAGGCAAGAAGATGGATATGATACCAGCTGTGCTCAGAGTACTTCAAAAAGGCTGCTCACCTGAAAGGAAAAAACAACTCCTCTTTTTTGAGAACAATTAGAGAGTCCAGGTGATCCTGTGATAAGTATATGAGAATGATCTTGTATTTATTTAGAGCTCAGGTCCTAATTTGAGTTTTTGCATAATTTAGTTCAAATTATTATTATTTGTAATAATAGTAATCTACATATTCATAGAAGTTTTTCTAATTAAAAATTACACAGAATCATCCCAGGTTATTTTCATCCTGACTGCTCTAAACCACACGGAAGTCCATGTGGTATTGGTGTGCTCATTTTTACCACAATGTCCAAAGTTTTCATACGTTTCTCACATAGGCCTATTAAGAAACTGAAATCAGATATTGGTATAAATTCATGAATATTTTTTTCCCTGATAAAAAGTGGCATTTATTGATTGCCAGAAAGAATTTTTCTATCAAAACATTACAAGTAGCTTCTATGGAGATCTTACTCATTTTATTATGCAGAGAGAACTCCTACCATGCAGCAGCACTGAATGTTCTGAGTCCCAACAGAGAGCATCTTGTCTGTCACATCTGACTGTCATGTAATCATGAAAAATGTCTGGATGGCACTAGGAATATGTTTACGTGTGGTTTATTTTAGGAGTGAGGATGACAAACACATATTCCTAAAGTGCTTATGCGCATTAAGGGAGGAAAATATTTTATTATCCCTTATAACATTGCTTTTATTTTGTAAGGAAAATGTGTGTATTTTTCTTTGCAGTTCTTTACATCCCAGGAAAATCTTTTAACCCTGCAGCTCTTTACAGCACTGCCCATTTAGGCTGTCAAAAACCAAACTAATTAAACCGAAAAGCTGCTCACTTCTCTTTCTGTATAAGGTTAGGGAAAAAGAGATACAATTACTGGTGAAAGTAGGACACTGAGCATAATTTAAAACTATGTGCAGCCCAGAAGCATTATGAATATGAAATCTTCATTGCACAAATTATGGCTTGCATGCAGGCCTGGGCACCAGCCTTCCTAGGAAGATGATGACTAATTATAAAGAACTTTAAGAAGGATAAAATGCCTAACATAAGGGCTAGAGGGGATGATCCATGGAGAAAGCACCTATGAGCTAAAGATTTTAAGATGCCTCACATGGTACCCAAAACTGCTCTAAGTGTTCACATGTGCTTGAAAGATATAAACAAGGAGGCATTAGGAGATTGTTTAGAGCACTTCTCAGGGGTATAATTGCATATAGAGGTAAGAAAGTGAGCAAATGGAGATTTGAGTTGACTATCCAGCCAAAATTTTAACAAGGAAGTGTAATCGACTGTGAAATAGCTTCCCTCGAAAAAGTGTTAGAAGTCACATCTCTGAAATGATTTAAAAGCAGACTGGACACATCACGTGATAAGGTAATGGATGGAGAATAGAGAAGTGCTCACAGTACAATTCCAACTTTTGGTTTAGGCAATGACCAACCTGGCTGTGACCAGTCTGACTGCCCTCCTTGCTGCTGCTGTGCTGCAGGAGCAGCACTCAGCACTGCTCCTGTGCAAGACCCTGACCCTCCAGCTGGGAAAGGAAGACACAGCCAGATATCTAATGGTCAAAAAGGATGACTTTGTTGCTTAAATACTAGGTAACTGAGTTAATATGTTAAGTTGTCTGCAAGGGTAATCTGTGTGCCTTAGCCAAGGCTGAGTGGTAGCAGCACAGCCCTTGTACTTCCACGAGGAGCAGAATCAGGCACTGAGGACCTGGTTCACCACCCACTGTGGGCTGAGAGACTCTTCCCAGCTGTGAGCTGCCCTGTTGTGGCTTCTGGTTTCTTCTTATGAACTCCCCCAGCTCTTAACGTGGCACTACATATGCACAAAAAAAACCAACAAATGTGAAATCAGTATAAAAATGTCAGTTTTCTGTGAATTCTCTGTATTAATGCATTTTATGCTCCATTCTTGCAAAAGCCTGCTGCACAGGAGATTTCTCAGTGAAAATATATGATGAATTATCACATGGAATGCATGTTATAGAAATGCAGGTTTGTCCTTGTGAAAAGCCTGAGCAGTTTGTTACACCTGTTCTCAGATAGTTTTTTTCATCCAAAAAGTCCTTTGCACTGCAATATAGAGGATAGAAGGAGAAAAATTGGAGGTTGAATGTTTTCCTCTATCAGTTCAACATGGCATTTGCAGAAACAGTGGTATTAGCAGCAGTAGTAATAAATACATCCTTGAAATGAATGGTAATGGTGGACCTATGGTTAAGACACAGAGTAAGGGGACCATGAGACACACTTATGGCTTCCACACAGGTTATCCAGTAAGGTAAATTTCCTATTTCGCTCCAGTTTTGTTTTTCGTCTATAAAGCAGAGATAGTAACACATTTGCTGTATTAGAGTGATGCAAGCCACAGTTCTTTAGACTTCACAATTCTTTAAAAGCCTCTGGCAATAAGGACCTCAGCAGCAAAGGCTGGAGAGCAGAGGCAGCACCAGTCAGCAGTACTGGTGTGATGCTGGGCCTGTGAATCATGCTGGGAAGGAAATCTTCATCCCTGAAAGTAGCAGAATACTCCTGGCAAGAGATGTTTAGGTGACAGAAATTTGTTCTGACTGAATTAGCTGACATGCAGCTAAAAAAGAAAAGAACAGAAAATGTATTAAGTACTTAGCCTTAGAATCTTAAAATAATCTTTGTCATACAGAGCAGTTATCTCCTTTCACACTCACTCTTTTGATCTAAGTATGATAAAAACATGATGTGCCAAATTTTAAACAAAACAGCCAAATAAATCAATGGCAGCCATTGTGAAAAGCAGGCAGAATGACTGAGTTTTGTTACAAACCTGCTACCACAGAGCCTGATGAATTTTGTCTAAAAACAGGAACACAAACCCAGCTTTCAATTCACTGATAAAAATGAACTTCCCCTCCAGCTGGCCAGCTGGAAAATATGAAGGAATGCTGAGATCTTCCCTACAGATGATCAATACTTGATTCCACTTGATAAATATGCCCAGACACTGGAAAAAATTGCCTAAGCACTACAGTGCTGTTGCATGTTTGAAAAATTTGCTATAGGAAATGTAAGGCAGTGGAAGAACAAACTAGGGAGTACATTACCATCAAAAGCAGTATGTTCATGCAGATAAAGTAAAGGCTGGGATGTATTTATGTGTGCAAAAAGTCTGGAGACATGACTATTTAAATATTATATACTTGCTTTCTACATGTTTACTTTCCTGATATCATAGAAACTTAGTAGTCTCATTATCCAAAATTAAAAACTTGGGTGCATTCTGTATGCATTTAGCACTCAAAAGCTAGCACAACAAAATAATTTCTCCCATTTCACCCTGACTTCACGGGGAATCTGCATCAGCCAATGTTAAGAAAGCCCATATGCATTTTCTGCCTTCCCTTCCCCAGTGGGAGGATGTAGTAGCAGGGTAAACAACTAATCAATACAGCAACTGAGCTCTCTTGGGTGTGATTTGGGACAGAGATTGTGCTGTACAGTCTCACACAGTCCTGATCCAGGGAGACCCTTTTGGCACAGCTGTTAATGGCTCCTCAAACTCTTCCTGACTGATGAGGCTATTAGTAAAAACTAGCAAAGGGGCTGCGGGAAGAACGTGGGTCTTGTGGAACTCCAGCCTGGCTTTTTGCTGAGTTCCCAGAGACAGGTGCGCTGATGGCACACAGCACGGCCCAACCCCCAGGAGTTCTGAACCCCAAAAGTTCAAATCATGGAGTGAGCCTGGGGACATGGGCTCATTTCTGGGGCCACAGGTTCCTTTCCAGGGTGGGGACATGGATACAGGGAAGCTGGACCTACCACTCAACTGCACTGGACCAATTGGCCTCTGCTGAGTTTTGTATTTGCTGCCTCTCAGTCCCTCGACACTCAATCAACAGAGCTCACACACAGATCTCATTAATGATATATAGTGGCACATTTTGAGATGGGGAGTTGACCTACAGAGATATCTTATATTTTAATTTGTCATACACCTTCAAACACTATCTGCTTCTCAAACCTGATCACCTAGCTTCTACTTCAACAGCCCCCAAATAGGAACAACTCCATATATCTAATATTTCCTCTTTTTTTTTTATTTCAGACAAAGAGTTTATCATAAAATGGTACCTGTGTGAGCTATGAGAAAGGTAAGAATCAGTGACAAATTTTCTTTGCCTAGGAATGTCAGAACTTTATTGTCCCATATATACGACATTGTATATGTCTAGAAATAGAAACTTTTATGCCAATTGAAAGGAAAAGGTCCCAGTCTCCCAATTCTAGAAGACTTCAAAATATGACCCTTAAAGTATGAATTATTTTCTAGCATATAAAGCCCATTTTTGAAATGTTACAACTAATTCTTAGCTCAAAATATCTGGACCAGTAATCATAAAAGCTCTTGGCTCTTGAGATCAGAAGACATGAAAACTAGACTACCAAGATTTCTCATAAATTTTGTAAGTAGGTTGTTTTAATTTTGTTTTCTGGTTGATTGGTTCTTTCTCTGTAACAAGGTCATGGACTGGGTTAATTCTCACAACTATCAGGAACATCCTAATTTTTATGTGCAGCACATATATAAGAGGACATTCTTTGTGCCTTCTCCAGAAGGCACAAAATAGTTCCACTAGACTTCCCAAATTCTTATTCTGTATAAAGCAGAATTAACAGCAGCTCATAATGCTCTAAATTCTAATTTAAATTTTTGCATTTTGAATATAGTTTGGGGTAGGCTTATTAGGAAGAAGGAGTAAAGGTAAGGGAATTTTGCCTCTCCATCAGCACCAGCACATGTGTCTCTTACCCAGGTGGATTTGTATTCACACAAAACTGGGCAAATGTGATCTGTAGACCTGCATATCTCAATGCTTCCCAGAATTCATTAGTAAGCATTTGCAGTAGGTAGCAGCTGGGACAAGTGGAAAATATTTCACAATTAGCTGATGAGGCATTGCTTGGGCATTTTCCCAATGACGTGACATTTCAACTTGGCAAGGTTTCACTACCAACCTCCTTATCAGTGTGCAGCCATTTCTTGTTCTTATCGCCTTGCTCCACTTCAGGAATGTTGTTCCAGGATCTTTGAAATATGATATGCTTCCTTCCCCAACAGAACACCTTTATTGCTCTGCCCTCCTTGTGCCTGGCAGCAAAAATTAGGTCACTGTATTCTATACATTGAAGGCAAACTAATGTGACATTAAACAAAAATTCATACACAGATGAAGCAAAATGGGAGAAAATATCTGTGCATGCTCACAGAATGTTACGCTGTGATTTATCTGGAACAGAAACATCAAGGCAGTTTACCTTGTGGTGTCATACCACAGCAGTCATCAGATCATCCTGTCTGCCTCTGCTACTTAATCAAGCATGAGTCTGAGAGAACACTCAAGTGGTGAAGCACAGACACGACTGTGGGGATCACAGGAGCACATCAGCCCAACAGTGTGTGGGCAGGGGTACACCCTGATACTTTTTTTTGGATGCAAACCCTTGACTGCCTCCGCTGCAGATCCATCACCTTGCCTTGGTGACAAGCAACCATCCCACGTCATTCCTCACTTCTGGAGGCAGTCTTCTGTGACAGAGGGAGGCTGTTTGCACTGGCACTCCTGCTGCACATTGCTACACTCCACATGTCTTGCCAGATATTTGTGATATACGGAATGACAGGAGCACGTCTTAATAAGTTCTACCGGGGGCAGGAATTAGTAGATGCGGGAGCACACAGCAGTGGAAGCATCTGGTGGGAAGAAAAAAGATTGTCTTGTACTCTGTCAATTGTAATTAGAGTTGCCTGTTGTCATTGCTGCTAGAGCTTACTTAAATAAGTTTCTCTGATGAGAAACTATCTGAGAAAACTCAAAACCATGTAAACTTATGAACAGCACAGTACCAAAATGATCTTATTATTAAACAGTCATGTTGGAATTCAATACTCTCTGAGCAGCTCCTTTTGGATATGCCATGGGTGAAGGGTGAGAGGCTTAAGGTCAAAGTTACCCATTTGAAGATTATATATAGGATTTCTGATTTAGCAGAGTTATATAAAATATACTGAAAACATAATACAAATGTAAATTACATTTACCAGAATATAGCAACAGTTCAATCACAGTTCAAATATGATTTCCCATTACCATTCTCTTTAATATGCTCACTACCACAACAGGGGAAGTTCCCAGTTGCCAAGAAGGAATGTGTAGATTGAAGCCAAGGCCATTGCTCTCTTTGAAATGCTTTTGCTAGTTGTGTAGCCTAGATTCTATGTCAGCCTTCTTCCATGGCTGAGCTTGATTGGTCAGTCTCAAGACACCAGCCTTATTAAAGCAGAGGTAAAGATTTCAGCAAGTTGAAAACCATTACATTAAAAATGCTCTCAAAATAATTTGCTTTCAACACTAAGCTTTGGGGGAGGCTGGAAATAAGTGTTCTACAGTCTAATTAAGAAGGATAAGCATTTCTTATTTTTAATTGTGTCTGACAACATATTTAATTTCCTCTTCCTGGAGTGCAGCACAGAGGGGCACTCGCAATCCACACCCCAGCATGCTCTGAGGGTCTCATGCTGGGAGAGGAGCAATGCACACCATCCAGCTGCTGCAAACAGCACCTCAGCTCTCCAGCTCTCTTTTTAGATTCTAATCTTTCCTTCCATACTTTTAATTAGTTTTAAATATTTGTTACTTTGTTATTATAATAGTGTGCCATTATATAATTGCTTTGTTCCTGTCACTTGAAAGTATTTCGAAATTTTTAAAAAATGATGATGCATTTTTGTGTTTTCTTGGCTAATTTAAATTATGGTTCTTACACAAAACAGCCCCACAGCGGGACACCTGTATGACCAGTGCAGTCTATGTCCAGTTAGGAGTTTGACTTTATTTTGGGAACTATCCTATACAGTCAGTGGGAGATGGAAAGCACAAATAGAAACCTCTGAGCACGGGTTTTAAGGAAGGGGAACAAATGAAAAAGATGTTTTGAAAGTGAAGGCTGTGGAGAAAATATGTATTAGCCAAACATGAACTCTAGTCAAGTAATAAGCTCCCATAAAAATCACAGAAAACAGCAGCCCTCTACCCCTCTCACGACACTTCAGGGGGTAATACTGACTGCTGGTTTGTGAGGTCAAAACATCCACATGAAATGGTTTTTTTTTAAGAACAGAAACAAAGTCATGAAAATTGATGAGCTAAAATAACATAATATACCCAAAACCAAGGAGTAAAGTCCTGACCCTTTTACCTTCAAATGGTGCAGTCCCCTCAAGGCATGGTAGAATGTGCAGGAAATAGAATTATTTGCCCAATTTATGCAAACTCACAGAATCAATGAAAGCCCATGATAATTGTAATATTTTTGAGAGAATATATTTCTGCTGTGTTCCTCCAAAGGGCAGATTTGTCCCCAGGCTAGGTAAAAGCTGGGTGGATACTGGCATCTTCATACGGTCGGCTGGGCTGGCAGCACCATTGTTTAGCCTCTCCCTCTCTGAGCTATGGGCAAGCTTTCATAGCCATTTTGTCAAGTATATTGGCAGTGAAGAAATATCACAAGCAGTCTACTCTGTACGTGAATTACTTTTTAAGTAATACAAGCAAATTAATAAAATAATAAAGGTTGTCTCTTCTGGAATAAAAGACAAAGAGAAAAATGGCCTTAATGTATTGAGAGCATTATTAATTATCTATAAGCCCAGTAACTGAGTTTCATCTGCCCTAGTTAGGGCTCTCAAGGAGTGAATTTCCCCCTCTGGGTATGAACTTACACTGAGTAATGATGCAATTGCCCCAGACAGCAGATCTAATTCCCTTGGATTGCTAATAACACCCCAGATGTCCAGACACTATTTCGAGCCACTCAGCCCCATTTAGGTTCATTTGCTAGATCACACCCTCATGCCCGAGAGGTGACTGCAAGATGTGCCATCCATCACCCAGCACGCTCATCCCCTGCCTTTCCCAGAGGGATGCACAATCCTGTTTCTCATGCTGCACTGAAGGCGCCCAGCTGGGACAGGACAGGGGCTGGCCACACACCTGAGAGCCGTGCCACACTTACCCCTCTCTTGGGAAGCCTGATTAAGGGATGGGGCTGCCTGACAAGCTGCCTTCCAAAGCCTGAAGGGCTACTCCAGCACAAGTCTTTGCAGAGGTGAGCAGTCCCTAGTGCACAACCCAGCCTGGGTTACTGAGATCCTGCCCATTATCCATGTTTTAGCTTCAATGTTTTCAGGCTTCCCATATTTTTTGATGAGGACACGTGCACACTGTGAACTTTAACTCTCTTGAAATGAGGAGAGCTGTAAGGGAATAACTCCCCCTTTAATTCTCTTGGGGACAAGACAAGGAGAAAAATATGGAGTATATTTGGTGATTATGAAGGAAATAAAGAGTTTCCAATACTCAGCTTCCCACTCCTCACACACACTCACCACAGAAGAACCCAGAGAGGCAGAAATCCTCCTTGGAAGCACCCTCAGATGCATCAGAGTCACACAGGAGCTTCATACCCCAACCCACATGCATGGCTCACAAGCCTTCCCCCACTATGCTATATCATGAAACGTTCTGCCATTGCAGACCACACTGGGCCTTTTTTCCCATTTGGCAGAAGTTCCCATGCATTCACCTTCCAAGACACACAAACAAGCCACCCACACAGAGAGGGGGTCCCTCCAGGACAGAAGCTGTGGGAGGTGGCTAGCTAGTCTTGCCTGCATGCATTCCCAGAAAGCAGTGAGAGCCATGTCAGAGAGTTTGGAGGAGGTGAGGAGAGAGGGTTTATGTGGAAGGGGCTGATGGAGGAGAAGCAGTCACAGTTGTCACTCAGACTGAATCAGTGACAGTGGGCTGTGACTGAGTGCCACAGGACAGGAGTCACAAACAGAAATTTGGGGGGTGTGTGTGCACTACCACCAGTCACTGCAGCTGGCCAAAGGTGGAAACAGCACCAATTCTTTTCACCCCACAGCCTCAGGTTTATGGGAGGGGAAGGAAGTCAAGGTCTAATTTTGGCCTCATGCTAGAGGGTATGCTAACAAATTCGTTTCTTGATGTACTTGCAGGGCACGTTCACAAATTCCCTCAGAGACTACGCACTAACCAGTACTAGTCATCAGCCTGGGCATGCACAGAAAAGAGCCAGAGGCCAGAATGGTTCCAGTAGGTTTCACAGACATCTCAGGAGAGGTGGTGACAGCAAATCTGCTGACAGCCTGTCTAAAGGCCATTGCAAAGGCACTGCATAATGCACATGCCCTACTTGACCTAAGATTTTTGATGCAGACCTTGTCCAAGAGACCTGAAAACTGGATTGTAGATGAAAGTCAGAGGATTTAACAACCAAAGAACCTCCTGCAATGCCCAAGTCTGCTCCTGTAGGTCCTCCAAGCAGGAACTAGTGGTAAATGTGCCAGGCCAAGAATGGTAGCTTGCATTCAGGACCTATTTTCTATCTCCTGCTGTGTGTGCCTCCAGGTACAACCTCCCCTGCTCCCCAGCCCAGGTCACCACCCTTTCCTGGCCAGCCCCACCAGACCATAAACGCTTGTCCTGCCCCACAGCCACAGTGCTTTCCCCAGTGCAATGGATCCCTGGCAGCACAGTCAACCAGTTTATTTACACCAATCTAATTTATTTTATTTGCCAAAAATATTTGCTGTTATTTTTATCTCTAATACTTTCTAACCCAGGAGGCATAAACAAAATGAGACAATGATGACTGAGATTTTAACTGAGTACAAGACTCAAACAAAGCAGCTGTTCTGGAAAGAGCTGTGAATCCCAGTGCTGTTGCTCTCATGTGAGTCTGAGTGGGCTCTGTGACACTGGGAGGCTCATGCTGGAGTGTGATACCATTAAAGGATGGGAAGACACAGTAACAAATGGATTTTTAGCAGAATACAAGCCAAGAATGTTGGTTCTAGCTGGTGACAATGTGTTTTATCTTAAACCTGTAAGAACTGAAGAATGACCCAGATTACAACAAGTAACATTATTTTTTGTTTTGTTATTGTTTACCATTCTGGTTTTGGGAGTTGTTGCTTTTTTTTTCCCCAGATGTTGGCATGAGTAGGTGGCAATAGCATGGTCTTATGCATTTAATATCATTCTGTGGATTCTAGCACAAAGAATATATTAATTATTCAATAGGGTAAGAATTGAGTGTAAAAATGCCTCTGGTCATCCTGAACTATAGATTGATCTAGCAAATAGTGTGTGATCTGGCAAATGAACCTAAAAACATGTATTTATACATGTCTTGCTCTTATGAGTTGTATTTTTAAGACTTTTCCTCAGTGAATCATTCATCAATGTGATCCTGATTCATTCCAGGAATCAACTATCAGCACAGGGGTACGTACACTCTGCCATTGACAAAGCTTCTAGTCTTCAGCTCTGTGGTCCTCTTCTCCTTGCTCCAACATCAGGGACGAATTCAAAAACATATATATATGTGATACCTGGGCAGTGGCCATGGCCATACACAACTTGATCCCCAAAGTTACCTACCTCCTTGCTCTGGGCAGGGCAGCACTACAGCTCATGCTCCATGCCAGCTGCTGGGAGGGGAGCTGGTGCCATCACTCTCTGCTCAGAAGATGGAGGGACACTCCAAGACATGCCAGGGTCCTGTCAGCATTGTTATAGGTGCAGCCTACCCAAGTGCATGGGAAGTTGTCTGGTAGAAATTTGGCAGAGGGGGGAGATGGGAGATGTCTCTGAGAGATGCAAGCTGCTGGCAGTCAGTGGTGTCTTGCCCTTCTACACAGCAGAAGTTCTCTAGTTCCTTCTGAGTTTGTCATTTCCTCATGTGCTGCTTTCCTGTCATGTCTGTGAATGCCCTAAGCACTTGTCAGCCATGCCTGAAGTACCATGTTCACTTCTGTCCCAATAATTAAAGAAACACACAGAAAGGGTCCCAAGGAAGGCTGTGAAGACGAGCAAAGAACGGGAGAACCTGCCCTTTGAGGAATGACTGAAGGAGTTATGGTTTTAATCCCCAGGGAAGAGAAGGCTAAGTGTGGATTTCATTAAGTATTCCAGCACTAAAAGGATGGCTACAAAGAGGATGGATGTCCCTTTCTCTTTACAAGGCAGCTTGTGGAGTAGACCAGAGGTAACAGGTACAAGGTGCACCAGGAGAGCTTTTATTTCAACAGAAGAAAGAATTTTTTGCAGTGAGAACACTCAGTGGAAAAAAGCCCCAGAGATGTGGTGAAGTCCCTGCTGTCAGAGGTTTCAAGATGCAGTTGTTAGGATGCCAGATCATGTAATCTAGGCTCATTCTCCCACAAAAGGTGGACCAGATGGTCTTTTGAGGTCCCTGCAAACCTGGCAGTTCTATGGCTCTGTGGTTATTGCCTTGTATGAAAACAGTTTTTCCAGTCAGAGTTCTGCTGTTTTAATGATGGCATCATAGGCCTGTACATCCATCTCCTGTCCCAGCTCTGAGTATAACCATGTCCCAGCTATCTATGTGCTTCCTCACAAATGGCAAATGGTAAGGGAGCACTGACCACCAGCTGTCTTCCTCTGAGACTGTGGGTCTGCTAAGGGCCATGGAGAATCCAGCTCAGGAGTCATTAAGAGTAGGCATTTTTCAAACCCGTGAAACCACAGACTTTTATTCTTCAGGCACTTGATACAGCTGAAAGTAATTTATCCTGTGCTGAAAAACAAAATTGTTCTCTAGGGATGATAGTGTTCTTTAGTTAAAATCACAGGAAAATAAATAACTTACTTTTCTAAGAGAAAGCCAAAAAAGTCATTTAGAGCAGAGCAATCATTCTTAAAAGGCAGCACTTGTCTGACACAACTACAGAAACGGCACTCTTCTCAGGAAGGAGCTTCTGTGGTTATTATTGTAATTCGTACAGGTCCAGCTGCCTTGCCAGCAGCATGTGGAGCAGCTTTAATCACCGTTTTAAACTAATGTGGCAGATATTTATGATAAAAACAGTGGTGTCAGCTGTGTCAGATGCTGTAAAAAAACCTTCAAAACAATCAGCTGTCAGATTGATTAAAAACCCCCACATTTTCCTCTGAAATTGCTGAGGTAATTTAAGAAAAAAAATTATAAAGAGTAAAATTAGTTTAATCAAACTATTTCAATGATAAATTGCAGCTGGAAAAGCCTCCTGGGGTTACAAAGAATGTGTTTATATTGTCAGCTCTGTCAAAAGGAAGATTAGACGGAGATATTTTACTGACAGGAGACAAGAAGGGAAAATTTTTTCTCTCAGTTCTCTCCTGTAGGAGCATCCCAGAAGTGCCATATCCCACCCAACACGGCCAAGTGATGTCCCCTGACTGCTTTCTGCCGTCCTCAACCAATGACAACACTTGATTCCACAGGAAGAGTCAGAAATAATAAGAAGTCACCCAATGACTTGCTCTTCTGGGCCTGCTCCTAAAACAACAGCTTGGGGTGCAGTTATGGTCTGGCACTGCCTGTCCTGCTGTGGGGCCACACACCAGGGCCAACGTGTGGCTGTGCTTTGCTGTGGCATTGTGTCGCCCCTCCTCTCACCACCTTGGGGAGGGCTGGCAAGGACCACACCTCTGTGCTGATGCTGGCAGGAACAGCGAGTTTCTGAGGGCCACAATTCCAGAGAATGCACCTCCGTGGGGAAATTCATCCTGCTCCTCTATGCGTGCTGTGAAAAGTGATAAGGCTAATGTTCATCAGGTGGAGGTGGGGCTAAACCAGTTTCATTTATATGGTATAGGCTGTCAAAATCCATGTAAAGAGTAAGCACATTGAAGGGACATGTATGAAAATGATCAGACAGTCCTGTGTATTAATCTTAAATTTGTGAAAAAAAACCCCTAAACTCATTCCCTTGGTTGCTTCTGTATTTTTAATGGGAAAATTAATATGGGGAAGCAGAAAAATGAAACAAGCTGATCGCTCAGTGCCATGTGCTAAATGTTATCATTCAGGAGTGGTGTACACAGAAGACAGCAAATATTGTAGATATGTCAGGGATGATTCAATGTTACTGAAATAACTTGAGAACATAAGCTCTCCTTACCACTGTCAGAATAGCTAGACGTGTTTGATTTAGTTCATTCTGCTGTGCCGTGTTGCTCTGCTTTTTCTGCTAACTCCACAATTCAAGCTTACAATTGGGAATTCAGATAACACGGCCCTTCACTTCTGATCTTAGTTGAATACCAATGCCATAATTTTATGCTTCCTTGCTTTCTCTACTTCCTGACCTTTCATGTTTCTTGAGGGACATCTCATTTCCTCTAGCTTTCAAACACCTTAACACTTATTTCTTTATATTGGTGATACAATTAAGTACACATCCTTAATTGAGTTACAAGCAAATACATGGAATAATAACAGGGTGTTTATCTTTGTCAACCCTAGACAGGTAATTAAAAAGTCTCCTTCACACTCTTCTAGGCAAACAGAACCCTTTAAACTGATATGCCGCCTTTACATAATGTCAATAGACTGTCTTCTTCTCTCCTCTGTTTAGATGGCCTTGTGTATTAAATAGAAAATGCAAATTTGCCTTACTCAAAACTCAGCTGGATATAAACCTAACACTCCTATTAGACTAGTTCCTCTGGTTCAGAGTACACTGAATTAGAATAAAAAGTTACTTCATTGCTAGATCTGACAGAGCACAATTTCAGAGGTCATACCTTGGGTGCAAAGTCTCTTCAGATTTTCAGTGCAATACTTCCTGATATGTGCTTGGATTTAACATAAATATCAGCTAGGCAGAGCAGTAGATTTTCAGTGGTAAACTGATGTGGCTCTATTAAAGGTCAAAGGAGATGATTTCCATCAGCCGAGGACATTGCTGACCTGCCATTCATGTCTTGTCCCTTTGCCCTTCAGAAGAGGAGGAAACCCTCTGGCATTCAGCAAGGTACTGACAGCCAAAGGCTCTGTTGTGGAACAGCTGAATTTCAAAACATTTATGTAAGGCTGTTGAAGAGGAATGGTCACATGCCAAAGGCTCCAAAGCGCAGTCGGTTTGGATTTTGTAATCAGCATGCCACTGGCTGAGATGGGCTCAGCCAGTAACCTGACCTGGGATACATCAGCTTCAGGTCTGGCTTCAGCCTGTAGTTTGCTCTGCTCTGTATTATTCCTCCACTGCTCCCTCCAGGGATTGGTGCTTCTCCTGCTACCTTTTCAGTAGATTTGTGTTCTGTCTTAACATTTTCCACTGCAGGCCCCAGAGATCTCAGTACTCCTGAACTAAATGGTGCCCACAGAAACACAGATTACACAGCCCTTTTGGCCACAGGAGCAGCCGTTTTCCAGCTGATGGCTTCTGATGAAAGCCAGTTACAGGCATTAGGATGGATGCACTCCAATCACGTGTTGTGCGGATTATGGATCCCATCGTAAACAAGCCAGCTCATAGTAAGAAATGCAAGGAACATTTGCCCTGAAATCACTCCACCCTATTTTCTGCAAAATTGCTCTTACACATATATCATTGCTCTGCTATAGAGAAGAAAATATTTAGAGCATAGATATTGACATTTATATTGTTCATACTTGTACATGCTAAAGAAATCATTATTTTTTTAAAGGCTTTCAATAAAGACAGCTGTTGGAAAGTTAAGAGAAGGAACAAACACCTTAACAGTGCCTCACAGTAGTGCTGTTTCCTTGGAGATATGTTTTAATGTAGAAATAAATAAGAAAAGCTCATGGTTCACAGCAATGTGCTTCTTTTACCTAGTGTTTTAGACAGAAGTATGAACATGACAGTGCCTTACACCAATGGTGACATTATGTAGCCTCATATCAGTGATACTTGGTTTTTAAATGCTCCCATGGGAGCATTTAAATGCACTTATTTGCAATTGAACTATACATAACAAATAATATTTTCCTATTGCTATTGGTATTCATTTATTATACATCAGTATTTCCCCTTGATAAAAAGAGTTTTGGAGAATTTTCAAATGCTCAGACAGAAAAACCCTCACAAAGCCACAAACCCAAAGCTGATCAGTATGGCTTGGACCTTACCTTTACCAGAAGGTAAAAAACCCTTTGGTCCCAAAGACATGTCTAGATGTCAAACATCTTTTCTCAGAGATGTACAAGTAGGTAAGTCACTTGCTTCAGATACAAGTCTGCATCACAAAACCAAACAGAAAAGTTCTGGAAAAGAAACAACATAGAGAAAAGCTTGATAGCCTATGTGCTGGAGTAGCAGGCAGCCAGACTGAGTGAGTGCAAAGGTGAAGAAAAGGAGACCAAAGGAACAGAGAGCAGTATTATCAGGCCAGTAATACAGCTACCATACTTGAATTCCAGAAAGGGCCAGTGAAACAAAGTAATGGGAATAGTGAAAAGTCAGGACAGCAACGAGAAAGTGGAAAAGCTGGGGGAGACCAGGAGTGCTCAGAAATGCTGCTATGGCCATAAAAGGGAAAAAAAGGGCTGAGTCGAAGAGCCAGGAGCTGGCAGGGAAAGAAAAATCACACCAGATCTAATCAGGTTTGTTCCCACCTCCCATACACCTCGTAGCACTGACTGAAAATGACTGATCATCTGGTCTGTCCTTGCAGGCTCTCTGCCTAACAGATACGGCAGCTGATTTTCTCTACTTATGACATTTGTCCACACTTGCTTAGGGCAGAGCAAAGTGAGAACTAGAACTACCTGAGACCTGGTGGAAACAAATATTTAAGCCATCTTTAATGATGTGCCCAAGACAATTGCAACACAGGCAAATTCAGCTGAGTTGAGAAAGTTAGTATATGAACAAGGGTCCCAGGTGCTAAAATTTATGATTGTACTTTTCCCCTGCTTGACATGTTTCTATCCCTTTTTAAGGAAGACATTGTTCAGATTGTTCAAATCTTTGAGATGAAAAGCAGCTACATAGCATCTATCATTGTTTGATCGCATTGAATCTTGTAAAGAAAATTAAAATGAAATCAGTGTGAAGTGACATGCAATTTGAACTGAAATAAGTTACTGCAAATCTCATCTGTAGGGAGCCATAGGAAATGGAGTTGCCAGACTACCTTAAAAATGACTGCTGTATTTTAAAATGTGGAGTTCTTTTCTAGAGAACTAATTTTCAGTAGAGGGAGCTGCAGGATCAGGTCAGGCTCAGAAACTGGAATACCAGGCACTGCAGCAAGGTAGATTTAAAAGTATGTTAACATGAAGAATTATTAAACAGTACCAGAAGGTTTTTTATCATAAAATTATTCAAACTTTAGAACTCTCCACTGCATCTTAGGGTGTAGAAAAACAAGTGACATATATAACTGCATGTAATAGCATTGTTCCATATTTTACTTAAAAATAATCTTCGTTTTCCTGGATTATAGGCACTGATTTGTAATACAAAGACTCCAAAAGCAAAGCAAAGCTATATTTCTTCCCTTATTGAAAGATAGTGGCAATTTTTCTGATACTGTACCTGTAGACTGCAAGTTCAGAGATTCAATCAGTGCACATGGGAGAGCCATAGGCAGGGTTCTCTGCGCTGTCTCCATCCGCTCATATTTGTATGCAAAATAATCTGCTTCTACCCAAAGGCAAAACTTGAGCGCAATTTTCTGTGGATGTGTCATTTTCAAGGGTTATCCTTTAGACTCAGCACACGCTGAGCCTTTTTCCCCTGACACGTCTGTGCCAAGGCAGGCCAGGCAGTGACATCTGAGCACTGTGCTGTTCACAGATGTTTAGCATTGCTCAGGCTGGCAAGCCTTCTCTGTGCTGACACCACTGTGTCAGCAGTGTCAGCCAAGATGGAAAAACAAGATCTTGACAGGTTCTTGAACAGAGAAAAATGAGCTAACAGCAAAGTATTTGATGTTATTTACAAGTATCAGGCTACATCCAAGAATGCAAGCATGTCTTCCAGTGGACCTGCATGAGGAGGCCTCAAAAAAAAAAAAAATACACCTCTGTCACAATTATTTCATCATGTCAAATTGCTCCCAAACATTCACAGTCAAAAATATGCTGTGCCACAGAAGCAGCAGCAGTAGGGCTGCTCTTCAGTCACTCAATTCACTGCACCAGTCCTCTCAATGACACAGCCATGTCACCTGGCACGTGACACAAACACAAATGACAAGGCTATGCTCTTCCACCTGGATTCTCATGCACCCTGTAGGCCCTGCTGCCCTGTATAGAAGGTCATGATGCAACAGCCTTCCAGTGTCAGTATTCTTCCTGCTCATTAGGAGGTTTTAACAGGCTGGTATTCACAGAATCACAGAATGTGCTGGATTGGAAGGGACTCACAAGGATCATCAAGTCCAGCACTGGCCCTGCACAGCAGCATCCCTGCAAGTCACCCCATGTACATGAGAGCATTGTCCAAACATTTCTAGAACTCTGTCAGGCTGGTGCTGTGACTGCTGCCCTGGGGAGCCTGTTCCAGCGCCCTTCTGGGCGAAGAATCTTTTTCTAATATTCAAACTAAACCTCCCCTGACACAGCTTCAGGCCACTCCCTCGGGTCCTGTCACTGCTCACCACAGAGAGGAGATCAGTGTCTGCCCCTCCTCTTCCCCTCATGAGGAAGTTGTAACTGCAGTGAGGTCTCCCCTCAGTCTCCTCCAGGCTGAACAGACCAAGTGACCTCAGCTGCTCCTCATACAGCTTCTCCTCAAGGCTTAGCTGGCTGTGAGAAGAGAAAGGCAAATTAGCAAACAGGAGCTTGGAGAGAGCTTTGGGTAGGTAGAAAAGCCACCAAGCTGTGCCCCAGAGCATCTCAGAAGCCATGCTGCCCCAGCCATTACTGGAACAATGGAGTATGAGTAACTCGCTGGAGGCCACCACTCATGAGATCAGGCTTACTATGTCTTAGTGATCTGGGACTTGCATCAGGACCTTTCAGCCTTTCTAGTACAACATACCCACCTACACATGCTTTATTTTTAGATCAAGACCTGACTTGCCACTGCTTTCAGTGAGCTGGCCGTGCTCAGCCCCTGCAGCTCTGTTGCACTGCAGTGCAGTCACCAGGGCCATTACAGACATTGTTAACACCATCTCTGCCCTCTGCTCTGTTTTGTAGGAGCTGTTCTGTCTGCTCCCTGGTGGTTGTTTCTCCCAGTGTCACATCTAGAGGCAGAGCATGGCTTGTGTCAACTTTGCACATCCTAACACGAGGTCCTTTGCCAGGCATGCTCCACACTGGTGCTCCTGAAGGCCACAGGGCACCCCTGCTCGCCCAGAGCAGCTGCCCAGCCATGGAGATACCCACCTTTTCCTCCTGGTTTCCCAGCACACATTTCAATGTGTATGAAAGAGAACAACTGCATAGTCATCAACAATATGCTAAAATGTCTGAGGCCCCAGCTCAAAAATTACAGCCACCTCATTTCCTGATGGATGTCAGCTGGTTACACCTTCACATGGCCCAAAGCCTGTTGGTATTGCCTAAGGCATCAGCTGATGTCAGTAGAAAGGGCACAGCAGGGGTCATTATGGCCCAGTGTGAGCTGCCCAATCTTTCTGAATATAGCAGAGATGCATTCCCACCTGAGTGGCTTCGGGAAAAACACTAAAACCACAGTAACTGTAGCTCCTTCCACTGATACCTTGTATTAACAGCATAGGAAGGCATTTTCCACTCCACTGGAAGCTCTGGCTGTCACTACTGCAGGATGCATGTGGTGTCCTGGAACTGAAGAGAATTCATATACAGCTCTTTGTGCTTTCAAATGGGAATAACATTCACTCCCTTAGCCACTGCCCACGCCAAGTGGAGAACAGAGTTCTGGTATCTCAGTAGCTTTGCTGGAAGGCAGAAACCAGAACTCCTGGTAGAAACCAGTGCAAGCAGCCGTAGCCTCCAATTCCCCTTGCATGTGCAATGTGAGGTGCATTGTGTTGGGTTACTTCAGTAAGGGCAGGGTGAATCAACAACCCTTTCTTGGCGTTCTTTTTCCTCTCTTTTAGCTCCAGTGAAAACACTGAACACAATCACTTTTCCTAATAAATTCCTGCTGTGCTTTCTGATAGCAGTGTTACAGCACAGATTTATCCCAAACTAGTGAAATTTCCTCCAACAAATGAAGGCAGGGCAGACAGCAATGGCCTTCAGACCCAAGCCTGAGCAATTGACACAGATATGGTACAATGCTTTATTTACTGGGTGGGTGAGTTTGGACTGCAAGTCTGCATAGCAGTGATCTTTGGATATTCCTGCTCACTGCATCTCTCTTCTGCATTGGTCCATGCATTAGTGCCTGGTGTTCCCTCCACAAAAGCTTCAGGATGGACTCCCTGAGCACAGGAAGCAGCAACCTTGTGCTTCTTCCCCACCTCACCTTCCTCCACTGAGTCTGTAAACTCTTTAATGCAGCAAAAACTACAATTTATTCTGTTGGCTCAAAGCTTTGCCTGCACACAGAGGAGAACAAATATCTGCTGCTCTGGTGAAAGAATATGCCTATGTTTACTCTTTCTCAACCCAGCCACCAATGTGTTGAGGATTTTCTGAAAGTCTACTAAAAAATTACAACTAGGGCAACACCGAGGTGTTCAGATTTTGCCTGTTTTCCATAGAAAATGCAAACACTGTGAGACACAATGGAAATAGGAGGCTCCAATTATCTGAGAGCTACTTATTGGGTTGTTCTTTGGTCTTGGGGCAGGGCAGCATCCACCAGCAGACTAATCCTCAGAACAGTTGTTTATCTGATAGGTATTGCTGAGGGGAAATGTCTACCTTAAATGCATCCATCAGAGCTTTAAGCAGCATTCTGTGAAAACATGGTATCTAGATACTAAACAGTTATCTGATTTGGTTGAAGGCTTTATGCAACTACTCATTCTAGAGCAACCCTGTCAGTACCAGCTCTCTTCTACAGAGCCCCTTCTTTGCTGGTAAATAAAAATCAGCTTCAAGTAGGTTTTCATATCAGTAAGTACTTGATTATTGTAGGGTTTTTCCTTCTCTGTCTGAATAGTAATACTGTTTAGGCAGAGAACAGGAGACTGAGAGGCAACAGAATAGCCCGGGGAGTGAATTCCCCAAAGACAACAAGTGCTCTCTGTGCCCGTGTGTAAACACAGCAATGGGGATTCAGCTGAGTGACCACAACTTTCTAACTAAAAACCTTTAAGAAATCTGTTTTGATAGCTAATCAGCTTTGCTGAATATCCATCACAGAAAGCTCAGAAGAACAGATTAGACAAACACATTCTAGAAGCTGCACAGGTATTTCTGCAGGGAAACATCTTCTGTGGGGACTTCCCCTGATGTTACAAGATCTATGGGACAGACCCTTGGCTGGGGTGAGTTGCTATCCCACCACCTTGACCTCAGCAGCATTGAAACACTAACCTAGCATTTCTTCTTGTTGCAATCTCCCCTTTCCTAAAATACAGCTGCTAAATATTAACATGAAAAACAATATTTGGGAGATTAAATTGAACAGTCATTTCAGAATGTTTCACATTGGTACAGGTAACCATAAAGCTGCTGTTACAGTTCTCCTTTAGCAGCTCTTCTAGCTATGCTGCTGTTATGGTAAAGTTTGTGAGTGAAAATACAGAGGGTGACATAGCATTTTTTTAGAAATATGTCTTCACAACAGTGATGAAGCTTTTATTCTCTCTACCAGTTGTAAATAGTTAAACTGCTAGCAATCTACTCAAACCTTTAGTGCTAGCTTTACTGTGCAGTTACAGTGCAGGTACCCAGGCAAAGCTTTCCAGCAGAAAAAATGGGGAAAAAAAAAAAAATCTGTATTTTGTTTTCTTATTATTTTTCTCCTTTTTACTATTTGTTTTGCAGCTGTTCTCTTTCATCCTTTCCAGAATTTAGTCTTCATTGATTTTTTAATTTGCATCTCTTCTGTTATTTGTTCAGTGTTTTTCCTTTATAAATAATTTTTTCTGCTTATATTTTTCCTGTCCTATAATACTGAAATATTGAAAAAAAAGAGATTAAAAATCTGTTCATTTTATTTCTTGCTGGAGGATTTCTATAAAATAATCCAGAAAATTGCACCTTAGGTAAAATAGCTACCAACAAGAGGAAATCATCTTTTCAGACATGCAGGAGTCACAAAGGAGCTAACATTCTTTGAAGACAAACTCCTTGGCAATTTTGGTAGGTACATATTAGGCATAATTTCTCAACAGCAGGAAATTGACTAAAAAAATAGTTAATCCTCTCATTGCAAAGTATTTGAAAGGCATAACTGAAGAATGAATGCCCCACCCCCTTCTAATTAATTGGACTAGTCATGTATTAATTAAGAACATGCATAAGCCTTTGTGAGATGTAGATCATGTACATGAAAGTGGGCAAGAGAAGTCTGGGAAGACTGTTCCTTCATTATGGACAGAACTAATTTGCTGCAACTTAAACACTGGTTAGAATCTATTAAATTACTTAACTCTCCTGTTGAAAAGTTGAAATAAGAACAATGTCACTAATGAGAATAAAAGTGATGAACTCCTATTACTCATTTACTTCATGGAGATTAAGGCAGGAGTTCTAGGGAAATGAATTCTGTGTTCAGTTCTGGGCCCTTCATTAGAAGAGGTGCTGGACTGTGTCCAGAGAATGGCAAGAGAGCTGGGGGACGTGTCTGGAGTGTAAGTCTGGTGAGGAGCTGCTGAGGGATGTTTATTCTGGGGGGTGTTTATTCTGGAGAAAAGGAGGCTCAGGGGAACTTTATTACACTCTACAACTACTGCAAAAGAGCTTGTAGCCAGGTGAGGGTCAGTCTCCTTTAATGTATAAAAGCAATGGCACAAGAGGAAATAGGGGAAATGGCCTCAAGTTGAGGCCAGTATGAGCTTTAGACTCAAGCTGATCTTTGAAAGTCCCTTCCAATCCAAGTTCCTATGAAGTTGTGCCAGAGGAGGCTTTGACTCAGTATTACAAAAAGCTTTTTAATGGAAAGGGTTATCAAGGATAGGAACAGGCTGTCCAGGGAAGTGGCTGAGACAGCATCCCTGGGTAGTTAAAAGTAGGTAGTTAAAAGACGTGTAGATGTGGCCCTTACAGAGGTGATCTTGGCAGTACTGGTTTAAGGATTGGGCTTTATGATATTAAAGGTCTTTTCCAACCTAAATGATTCTAAGATTCTATTATTCTAATACTTAATTGCAAGACACATGTTTGGAGAAATTTTTGATTCTAGATTATCCTTGTCAGGACAGGGTAAAGAATGATTGAATAGCTCAGGGGTCAAGCTAAGGACAGGGAGGCCCCTCAGCAATTACAGTCAGGGGCAAAATGAAGTCATCTTGGGGGAAAATTAATATAATTTATTGCCAATTAATATTGGAGTAAGACAGAAATAAACCCAAACCTAAATGCACCACCTCATCTCCTCCCTCTCTGCCTCATTCCTATGCTTAACTTCACATCTGACTCTTCTACCTCATTCCCCCTGCCTTGAGCAGTGCAGGGGGATGGAGAAGTGGGGGTTCTAGTGAGTTTAACACTTTCTCTCCCTTACTTCTTTCTCCTTCCTGAGGAGGGAAGCATCCCCCACAGGCCACAGCTCCTGTGAAAAATACCTGCTCATGTATGTGCTCCTTTCCATTGCTGTAGCCCCTGCCAGGAAATTTCCTTCAGCATGGGCTCTCCACGAGTTGCAGATTTCCTGGGGGCACAGCCACCTGCTCCCGTGTGAGGTCCTCCACAGGCTGCAGAGCAATCTCATCTGGTGCCTGGAGCACCTCCTCCCTTCTTCACTGACCTTAAGTGTCTGCAGGAAAGTTTATTTTCCACTCACTCCTTTCACAGATGTCAAGCAGCACTTTCTACCCTTCCTAATCTATCACAGAAGTTCTTAGCAATGCCATCCAATGAGCTCAGCTTTGGCCAGTGGCAGATCCCTCCTGGAGCTGGCTGGGGAAATGACTGTCTGACACGGGGGCATCCTCTGCTGCCTTCATCCAAAAGTCACCTCTGCAGCCCCCCAGCTACCAAACCCTTGCCACACAAAAACAATACACTGCAAAAGCACAAGTGTCTGCAGTGCTGAGAAGCATGTTCTCCTTCTTTGCCCATTGCTTATATACAATGAACATGTTTTAATTCTAAGAATACATGCTTCATCTGTAGCAATTATTGCAACAAAACTCTAAGATCCCCCATCTATTTACCATACTATAGTATAATACATATTTACCCTTCTTAGAACAGCAGTTTCTTTTACTTCCGCAGTAATTACAGCTCTAAATACCTGCATTATAATAAGTTTCACATTCAGTTTACCCTTGTAGAGATGCTTAGTATCTAAGTCCAGCTTCACTAGTTGCTTTCCTCCGCTCTCAGTGTTTGTTCACACTCACACTTTCCACGAAGCTGTCATCAACCCAACTGGAAGGTTATGAATTGCTTCACTCTGTTTGATCTTCACTTTGTTTGATCTACTCACAGTGGTTACATTAAACATATTACTGCCAGATTTCTGCCAAAGTGAGATTTTTTTCAAATCAAGTTGTGAAAAGAAGAAAACCAATGTGCAGTTGTACAACACAGTTTTATTTCTTTAATGAAATGCCCTAGTGTCATAAAACAGAACACATTTTCTAATCTTGAAGCCAGCAAGATTGGGAAAAAAGAAAATCAAAGCTGGTTTTCCTATACATAATTTCCATACTAAGATTACATTCGGAGAAAAAAAAAATCCCTAGAATTAAAATGTAAGAAGACATTACTTACACAGCTCTCTTAAAAATAAACTGGACATGTCATACAACTCACATATGGTGCTTTGCTAGCTTAATATGCTACAAATAGAATTATTCAAATGCAACTATGCAGCTTTTCTATTACCTATGACCTTTAAATTTTATTATGTTGCAATACCTTCATTATTTACTTCATGCTTCCTTACCACACTATACCATGATCTTTCATCCTTTTCTGGTGGCTTTTTCTCAGAGAGGAGACCTTCACTGTGGCTTTCTTTGGAAACACCAAGCACTCAGTTGCAGATACTCAAATATTCAAAGCATTTCAATATACATTCACTATGAGATTAAGTCTCCATTTTTCAAGTAGGGGTCTCATGACTTGCTAGTAAACTAATGGAAAGAGCTGGTTATTTATTCCAGTTCTCACTGATGAGAATGTGCTCTGGATAGCTGCAATGCCTCAAACTCCCTCACTGTCAGGAAGCTGAGTGTGCACCATTACCTTCTGCACAAGAATTACTGTAACTTCACAGTCTGGATACTCTCACAATATTCATTGATTAACCATAGACAATAACCATAGACATTTTTAAACAAATGGCACTTTCAAAAAATATTCACATTTGTAGAACTGCATAATTTCATTTTCAACAGGATGTTAGTTCAAAAGTATTATTTCACTTATTAAACATGGCTTTAAAAATACAGTATATGTAACACCTGTGTTAGAAGTGTCAGAAAAACATTGGATGAATCGACATTTCAACTCATTGCATTAATAAGGAAAGCAAAGACTAGTAGTTTTGGAAAAAGTATTCAAGTATTTTCCTGAAATATTATATAACAAAATAAAGATCCTAAACTTTGTATGATTGTACTTGAGGCAAATATAATTTGCAAGTGCTTTTTTTCATATAGAGCAATATGAGCAATACTTTGTAGCAAAGATATAGAACACAATTTTTGTCATACATAAAACTGGAATGTAAATAACTTTAATAGAAAAAAAAATAACCTGCCATTTATAACAATATTCAAGTGCTTCAGTAATGAAATGACCAATCTCCATGGTTTACACTGACCACATATATGAGAGACATGAATCTAACACAAGCTGGATGACAGAAGTACCAATAAATAGACATGAATACAGAATCATCAGCTGTTTGGACGCAAAAAAAAACTCAGATGAAGTTAGTTTTAAAGACTATTTTAAACTTAAAGAAACACTTAAAAAAAGACAGAACAGGGGCTAACTTCTGTCCTCAAACAGGATTAAGCCTGTACAAGAAGAGCAAAATTTAGCCCCAGCCGTGGACACAAAACATGCATGTGCCACAATACACAAAACTATATACAACTTAAATAATCACTCAATAGCTCTATATGACAGTCTAATTTTTTTTTTTGTTATTAAAAAAAAAATCAGCACAGTGAATTCATGATTTGTCAGATACCAGTTTCTTCCCTTGGCTTGACAAAGCAAATTATTTTATTTCATATTTAGTTCAATTATTTTAAGGATTTTCAATCATCAAATCATATTTCTAAACTTAAGACTTCAATGTCTTATTTTGCAATGACATTTTAACATATGGAGTAGAATGTCCAGAGAATTGTGAAGAGGGAAGCTTTTAATATGTTATCAGATATTTTTAAAAACTAAAACTTGCTGGTGTTTGAGAACTTACTTATATTTGCCTTTCCTGTGCCTTCCTGATATTATACAAGTACTCCTGCAATTTGCTTGCAAGACTTTTCAGTTGCACTGTGTGGTATTTGGTATCATCCAAATAGTCCTAAAACCTTTTATAATCCCAAAACACATGATGCAAGGAAACCTTCAAAGACAGAATATATAGGATGAGGTGTGACCTGTATATAGTTGTGCTTTTATTTTTCAAATATCTGTACACTATCATTGTTATTACTTAAAGCCAGGAATGTGTGTTTGAATTGCATTGATAAGTTGCAAGGTATTGTCAGAATTACAAAATGAAAGATTATAATTAAACAAAACAAAAAAAAGCTAATGACAACACCGTGATCCAGCATTTAAGCTACACACAATTACATAACACTCCCAGCAGAAAACATCTTCTCAGACACTGAAAATGTCTTATCTTGGTACCAGTGGGAAGTCCAATGTTTCATAACATTTAGGTATTATTGCAACACAACTACTAAATTAGCTTTCTATAAAAGCAAAGAGAATTTATCAGTCATCATGAATACACAGATATAGGCCAAGCCCCTGTTTTCTAAAGTAACAGATTACATTGCTCCAATATATATTTTAATGATTACAATGTTTTTTTTTTTAATGACACAATACAGTAAGATGTCTAAAATTATATTAAAGCCATAAAAAAAATCTAAAGTTTAAAATACTTGTCAATTTGACTAAAATGCATATTTACTCAATTTCCTTGAGCTTTTATTTTTTCTTCTCCCCATTGGAGGAACAATGTCTATAGTAATTGTTCAATGCTACTCTGGCTATGGGCAGCTTCATCTTTACAGTCTTCTTCAATTCCCCTTGCAAACAGTTTCATTAACTGGCAGTGAACTCTGAAAAATACAGAAATTAGTAAGAAATAAGTGGATAGCTCTTATTTAATTCTAGTAATTTAATTCTAATAATCCATTAATTTCAAACAGCTGGACAAAGTTTCTTACTCCTGACTACAGAAATCACATTCTCATTTTAGATGCAATCCTTCCCTGTTAAGAGAGCTGGAGGTTTTCATGGATCCTCTTTTATGCCCCTTGTCCACACAACAAGTTCTATGAGCACCTAGATGAGCCGATCTTGTACAATATACAGCATTTATAAAACTCACCTTTGGACTGCTTAGGGATTATATTTTAATGCAACACACTTGTATGTAAACATTATGGATCTGGTTCCCTTTGTTCTAAAAACAACAAACAAAACAAGGAACGAAAACTAATCCAAACAACAACAACAAAAATTAACCAAAAATACCCTTTCAAATTTCACAAACTTCTTCTCTAATTTGATTATTTGCACAACTGCAAAATCCCTTCTCCATATGTGGAGACTGGAGATAAGACTGTGCTGTGTGCAAAAAACCACAAAGTATGGGACATACTCAGTATTTCTGTGAGGTAAAGATGTTTACTTAGACAAATAGGAAAAGCTATTGCTCAGAGTAATGAGGCATTTCCCACATTTAAAAAGAATCCTTTCAACACCATCTTCACTTTCAGCACTTTAAACACATAATAACAGTTCCTAAGAAGTAAGTATGACTTCAAAGGTAGGGTTGTTGGGGAGGATGAATAAATATAATTGCCTGGCAAAAGATTTACACTAGTACAGCCAGGATGAAAACAATCCCCTCTACTGGTCCAAAAGTCAAATGGACTGTTCTATCTCAACCCCCAAAATGCATGGCTCATCTCACACCTGTAACCCTCCCCTGAAACATCAAGTGTCTGTGACCCCATTGGCCCAAGTCTTGTTCCAGCCCACCTTGAAGCCCCCCTGATAAGGGGTCTCCGAGGAGCCAGACGCTCTCTTGGAACCCCCACTCTTTTGGAACTTCCCTCTCTTGGAACCCCCAACCTCTTAGAACTTCCACCCTCTCCTAGAGCAATCCATCTCACTCAGAGTGATCACTTACAACATACATGACTGCAGTATTCTCTGGAAAGGATTCAAAACGGTAACAAAAATATTTAGGTTTATTATCAGAAGACTCCAATTTGCTATACACAGGCATCTTTTTGGGATGTCTTTATAAACATCTTTGAAATGCATTTCAGTATACATTCAAAATACAAGAGAAGGCTTCATGTGTTCTGCTATATAGACAGAAAAATCTAAGCTTACCTCACTTCAACTGCTGAACTATCCAGAGTTTCTCCATCACAATTCCAGGTGCTATTAACAATACTACAGCAACAGGCTGGATGATCTCTGCAGAACTGGCCAAAACGTTTCTTTCCAATGTCCATGACATTGCTTTCATTGTCTTCTGAAAGCTTTGATGTAAATTGAAAACACTTAACCCGATAAACATCTACAAATGGAAAGTCAAACTACAAAAAAAAAAAAAAAAAAAAAAAAAAAAAAAGGCAAATCAGGCAATTATAATTAAATCATTTGATGTGTAAAGTTACTCAGCAAAGTCTGTTTACTCCAATTTTCTCGAGAAGCTCACCTGAGGTATGAAGAGATACTTGTTTTTGAAAAACTGCACAAGTCAAAAAAAATAAAGCCAAAATGAAACTTTACTTCTCAATGGTCACTGTATAGTGCCTATTATAGCAAAATTGTATAGTAACAGCTGCATGGAAGACCATCCCACCCTGAATTCACCTCTGACTGAGGCCCTGGACTTCAAGCTGATGGAGGTAAGAGACTCAGATCTGGGCTGGGGTAGAATACAGTCACAGCAGGATTAAGCCCAGCATCTTCAGGGCAGAGACCACAGCCCTGGGCTATCAGCTGCCAGGCTCTGACAGACCCACACACCAAAGCGGGGGAGCAGAGGATCTTGGTGTGTGGTGAAAAAGCCTCTGGTCAGAAGCAGTGAACGCCCGCTCTCTGCTGCGAAGAGGAGCTCCAGGGGCCCTTCACCCCGGGAAAGGCACATCCAAGGGACATCCACATGAGGGACAGCAGAGGGGCTATCATGGCCCATCAAAGGCCACCCTCAAAGGGGTCCCCAGACCCTGCACCAGAGCACTGCACATGGTGCAACAATGATGCAACAAATCTTACAAGGGACAGTGTCAAACCTGCCCCCTTCGGGGGATGCACATGGGTGCTCCCACCTGCCCTTCCCATTACATCCCAAAAAAATAAAAATAATTTTAACTAGTTAATTCATCTAAAAAAAGCAGGTAAATTAGAAGACTGCTCTTACACTACAATATTGAACAAATGCTTTACACTACAATATTGAACGAATGCTTTAAAACAGGCATCATTAATTGAAGAGACAATAAATTAGGGGTTGCCCCTACCAGCCCTGAAAGCAACTTAACAGATACAGAGCTAACTACTCAGCAAGCTGTATGGAATATAGACAGGTCACTTAGCAAAGGCCATGCAGTGTCTGTGTGTGTCTACAGGAAGGGGATGACAGGGAAGCAAATGTGAAAACCAATCTGTACTGATGGACAGTCACCCTTTTCTTTTTCCTCACATTTCCTTAAGTTTTCAAGAAGGGCTTCCCAAGAAGGGTTTTTATGGTGGACACTAACCTGAGATAAGGACATATGTACAACCTTGCATTTAATCTCCACTGCAAAACCACCACATCCCAGAGATGAATGGGAAGCATTGGAAAGGAAACGGCCATAACGACAAAGAGAAAAAGCAAACATGGAGAGACTTCCAAAGTTTCCTTAGCTTTTAACCATAAATTACTGTGATTTCATCAAAGTCTATGCTTGGAAGCAGTGGCTGATGGACCCAAAGGGGCTCACTAAACAGTGTGATGGTCCAAACCGCTCAGAGGCAAATGCTGGTATCCATGGCTGCATTGTCACCGGTGTCTGTGCAGAGGGCACCCGAGCTCTCATGTCTCAAGTCTTAGCAGTATGTTGTCCCTTGATAAATGTTACAGCCAATTTGAAAGGTAGCCAGGGATGGCTTTAATTGATCGAAAATATCAAGGGAACAGTGAGTGAGAAGGACTGAAGGGAAGAGGAGATTGAGAACAGTGGGAAGGACAAATATGGACACATTAGCAAGTTGGAAACAAAGGAAGAAGAATCTATACTAATTCCTTCACAGTGGAAGAAGACTAGCATCATAAACACGTGAAATTCTTTATTGCTTTTATTCACTAGATATGACATTAGTCCATTGTTCAGGTAATTTCCAGAAGATGTTAATAATACCAGGTTGTGACAAATATTAAATATGTGTAGTCACGTATTAATAGTCACAGTCATAGCTCAGTTTCAAGAGATATTATGATCCAAAGCAGTGATGAATCTTCCTGCCTGACAGCTACAACACATGCATGAAATAATTTTCAAGCTGAATGCATAAAGCTCATCCTGGTCACTAATATGTAGTAAAATATTGCTAAAAGCCTGCAGTTTTCAATCAAATTGCAGTTCTGGTAACTTAATTCTAAACTACATTTTTATACAGTTTCCAAAAGTGATTTATTATTCTTCACCATATCTACCTCAACTATTCATGCTGTGAGTAGTTTTTCGTGCCATGAGCAGTTTTTATGACAACTACATGAGGGCACAGTTGTGATAAAATAACTTCAAATACTGTTCAAACAGCAAATACACAGAAAATGTTACAAAACTGAATTCAGTTGGCAAAAGCGGAATTTTGTTAAAATGCTATGGCCAAGGAGTTGACTTTAGTAAAATGTTTCGAGCTGCTTTTTTTTCTCCATGATGCACATGCTGAGATTGCATCACCCAAAATGTATAAATTTAAAAAAAACAAACAAACCTGCTTCATAGATATTATTTCAGTCCTATAAGAATACCAGTATTTACACCTTTGATAGACACTGTCAAAAGAAATACACACCTGATCATCTTGGTTTGTGTGTCTGACAAGATACCGTAGAAAATCAAATCTGGAGCACTTCCGAACTAGAATGAGATCTGCTGAACCATCTGCCAAATGAGCTGCTGGTGAAAGGCCTTTTGGACTTCGTGGACAGGCACAGCTCATACTTACTGCATTGATGGCTAGAAATTTCCCTTTTATAACCTTCCATTCTTCTTCACCTTCTGAAACACATCAATAAAGACGTGGAGATAGGTAATAATTTGATCTACTCACAAGAACACTAAAAAGTAATCAATGGCAACTTAAAATTCTTCCCTGGCCATATTCATGTACTGTCAATAAATATCTAAAATTACCTACATTTAAAAATAATATTTTTAAGTATCTGTTTTTCATATACTAACAGATAATGTTGCTTTCTCTCTTCTGACAGTGACTATCTCCCATAACTGCTTGCCTTCTCTGGCATATGCATGCCAAATTCAGGATCAGTACTATTTAGGAAAACCTGCAAATCCATAGGAAGGGAAAAGACAGGGAAGTCACAAGTTTTGCTGTGTGAAAGTTCAGAAGGATTAACTGCTTAAAATTCTGTTTTTGCTCTTCAACTCGTTAATCTTAAATAAACAATGATGTAAGGACTGTAGTTTAGTATTTGGTTTCTGAAGCATTCCTCTTCTGCCTCAATGTAGCAACTTAATGTTTTTAAAATGTCAAAGGGAAGGGATGACTCAGTGTGCTTCCACTCTAGCCCCAAATGTCCCAAGATTAGAACTATGTTTAACAGAGTTCAGTGTTGCCGTGTGCAAATCTTCAGAGATTTCTGGAAAACAATACAAAGCCTCTTTTCAATACCTTGAAACACTGTTGGAGATTACATGTAGACTGAGCTTAAATGTGTGCTGGCATTAATACTACCAGGAAGCAGAGGAATTTTCTAGAACAAAGAAGCATTGGGAGGCAATGCAGAGTTGTTGCCTAAACTGTATTTTCTTGAATATATATAAAAAGATATTAATATGTATAAAAATATATTAAAAATGCCCTTTTTATTTTTAGATTACACATGATTGTCTTCCTTATCACAATAAGAAAAAGCCAAAAAGCAGCCATAACAATATTTTTTTTACTATTTTTCTCCTACCAGTATAAGTGGACTCATTTCAAATGAACAATTCCACAGAAGTAATAAGTGCAGAACAGATGATGGACAAACATGTAGTTCTATGATAGTGAAGAGTGAAGTGCCATTAGGGGTAAAATTAAGGAGAGAAAAAAAAATGCTTGAGTTTGTTTATGCAAACAAGGATTTTGAGGAATGTCAACTGGTATGGACTTGGAACATCTAACATGATTCAGTTCCCCACATTTTGTTTAACTTACAGAGATTTTCAAGGTGCTTTTCAGATGGGATTACAGATGATGTTTACGCTATGTATTTCATGTCCTGAAATTCTGATATTCCTTACTGCCTCAGTTTACTCAGTACTGCCTCATTTACTTTAGAGAATCACTATTACAATTGTCTAGGTTATTTTGAACCTGAAGTCTATGATGCATTCATTTTGAATTGACACGTTCCAAGCTCTGTGTATCAGGAAAAATAAAAAGAAAAAAAATTGTTTCCAAAGTATTTTGTAGTTGTTCTTCACTTTTTGGACTTCTCTTGTTTCCTGGAATTCACTGAAACATCTTGCTATCCACTCTCTAGTAACAGAACCAAGAAAAACAGTTTTCCAAGAAAAAAAACACATAAGCTCATAATGTGACAAAAGACTTAAGGAAAACAAAAAACTTTATTATAATTTTTCCGTCTAGACTATCTCTTCTACCTTCCAAAAAACAAACCAATAATAGCAAGAAAAAAACGCAGCTTTTAAATTCAAAATTTTTGCTTAATTTGCCACAGTGCTTTTTAGTATTGCTTGCTTTACTGCTGATCTTTTTATGTTGCTTTCAAACATGACATTACTGAAAGAAGTAATTTAAATCAGCTTATGCAATTAAATATGCATCTTAAGAGAGATGCGACATACCTAAATGTCAGACTATAGAATGACTGTTCAGGCTGCAGGCAAATGACAAGACCCTACTCTGAGATGAAGGTAACTGAACAGAACATAAACTACTGGAACTGGAAACCACAGGCATTTTCTGATACAACAACCAAAAAAATGCAAACATCTCCCTTTACTGATAAATTCTTTTGCTGTTTCTCTGAGAAGCATTAGTAATTCAATCATCAGTGTGTCTAGATATGTATCAACATTTTAAATATGCTTAAGGTAAAATGCTTCTTTATGTTACTGTAATAGATGGTTTTCATCTGGTATAAATCTCAGCATGTTACCCAAGAACACCTTCACTGTTCAAAGTAAGAACGAAGTCAGGGTATCAATCACATTTTAAATGAACAACTGTTTTCACAACCATATTGTAGTGTGTATCACTGTAACAGCACAAATTATTTTCTCAAAATATCCTACAGCAGGGCAGTCATAAGCAGGGAGTGCATAAGTGACACTCACCAGTGGCCTGTTGGGTACACACACTGCAAGTTGCTGAAATGAGCATAAAGTGCTAACACTCAACATTTACTCAGCACATGCACAGAGACTCCTGCACAATACACAATACAAAGAAATATGTTCAGCAACAATCAATCAAGCATCCTTCTAACCTTATCTGAATTATACACAAACCTGATAGGCACAATGAAAGAGTCAGCCAAGACACCCTGCTGAGTGAAAAGCTTATCTGAAGTGGAGACCTAAAATCCTTTCTATTGTGAATCTAAAGCAGCTGATTGTATTGTTTCCTTACCAGTACTGCACGGATAAGAGACTGGACTGCAAAGAAAGCCAGCTACCAGAAGTAGAACAGAATAAAGTAAACAATATCCTACATAATCAGCTACTAAATGTCATCTGCAAAGTTGGCTAAAACTGTCTTGATTGCTAACTAAGCTGTAGCTTTCTAGCAGTTCCTTTGCTAGATGAAAGTTAACAAAAAGGCAGGTTTAAAAACCAAACCAACAAACCAACAAAACAACCAAAGAACACACATGAACATGAAAAAATGCACATAAACCCTGTGACATACAAAAGAAAAAAAGTTGGCAATTTATAACTACAATAATTTCTCAGAAAGACAAATTTTTTTTCTTACCGAAAAAACCTACTGTCATATTTATATAATTATTTCTATACATTATTTATACTCTAAAAAATTTTCTTTAGCTGAATCCGGGCATAGATTAAAATAACCCAATAAATATTCTGATTTGACCATTTCTTGACTATATTAAAGATCTGAAAGCAGCAGCTAGGATGAAAGCACTAAACAAGTGTAATGGGAATTCAAGTTGCACAGAAATCTATGCTACCAGTGAATCTCTGAAGTATGATTATCTTTTTGCTAACAAATGCCTAGAACCTGGCAGGGTGATAGTGCAAAAAAACTGCAATTGTAAGGTAATGTAGGAAATAAGGACCAAGTGCTCATCAAGAAAATTACAATTGTATGCACTGGGCTCTACAATAAGAAATAAAAACAGAGTAAAGGTAGAAAGAAGCACCCATAGGAAACCTGCCTGCTCTTTGAACGGGGTTTATCCAAGATGATGAACCGAAGCTGGAGGCAAAACTCAAGTGAATCTACATCATCTTTCTCCAGCAAGCCCACAAGTGTATCAATACCAGTACTTCTTCCCATTAGGATGTAGCAGCCAGACATAGAAAGATACAACTAGGGGAATGACTGAAGAGAATTCATTAACACTTGTTTAAATGAGAGGAAAGAAAAGTTATGCCCATTAGAAAAAAAACACACAAGTGTGCACGGGGATGAAAGAGAGAATAAGGATAGCATAACTAGAGAAAAAGGACAGAAATCTCATTTATCATTTATATTGAGTATTGGTGGGATGTTCTACAGAAATACTGAAGTCCACTAGATCAGCTACTAATTGTCCAAGTTCACAGCCTCATAGTAGGGTGATATTTGTGCTAACAAACACAAATTTTTAATCCTGATCTATTATAAAAGTTATTTTAATGAACTGCTTCCTTCTATGACACCTCACAATTTATCCATTCCGTCCTTTCCACAAAAACCCATTGTCCTAGCTCACAGAATATTATTTTTCTTGAAGAAACTAAACACACTGAAATATACACTTAGTATAATATTATCAGAATTTTCTGAGGTTTGGGTGGAGAAGACACTGCATGTTTTTCACCTACTTAGAATCTTAGCATCATAGAATTATTTTGTTTGGAAAAGACGCATAAAATCAGAGTCCAAATGTCAAACTGACACCACTAAACCATATCTGCCCAAGTGCCACATCCATGTGTCTTCTGAACCCTTCCAGGACACCACTTCCATGGTCAGTCTTTTCCAGTGCTTGATTACCCTTTCCGTGAAGAGATTTTTCTTAATATCCAAACTAAACCTTTCCTGGCATAATTTGAGGTCATTTCCTCATAACCTGGAAGAAGAGAGAGAACCCCACAAGGCTACAACCTCCTTTCAGGCAGTTGCAGAGTGTGATGAGGTCTCTCCTGAGCCTCATTTTCTCCAGGCTAAACACCCCCAGCTCCCTCAGCTGCTCCTCACAGGACTTGAGCATGTGCTCCAGACCCTGCACCAGCTCTGTTGCCCTTCTCTGGACATGTTTCAGCACCTCAGTGTCCTTCTTAAAGTGAGGGGCCCAGAACTGAACACAGGATTCAAGGTGTGGCCTCACAAGTGCTGAGGGGGACAATGACACTTAGAGGTGTTTTCTGTAAGCTCAAAGAAACAACAGATTATCAAGTAACTCAATGTTTAAAAAACCAAAATACATACACACTTGAACTGCCATCTTCTGAAAAAAAAATTGTGTAATACTATCATATTTTATTTTCTTTTGATAAATTACCTTCATGTTTTAATCCACGTTCCTTGCTCTGTTCTGCCAGCTGTTTCTCACTTTGCTTGCAAATGTAACATCTGAAAACAAAAATACTATTCAATTCCTGAAAGACCTCCACTATTATTCATATCATTTTTTTTATTTTACCCAGTCATTACAAGATCTTCCCCCACCACAAGATGCACCACAGCACTGACAATCCTCACGTGGCATGAATCATCCTAGCCCTGCAGGCAGTGCAGTTATTTAAGTACAGTTCTAAAGATTACTGATGTCAGAGATAACAGCAGCAGAGAGCCACAAGATCACACAGGTTGGAAGGAATCTCTGATGTGATGCAAGCTGGTCTCACAGGAGAGCTCAAAGTTGGTCTTACAAGATCAGGATGCTCAGTGTCTTATTCAGTCAAGTTCTGAGGATCTGTAAGGGTAAAGTCCACAGACCTCTGGGCACCCTGTTCCAACATTTGCTCTAACAGTGGAAGACACTGACATACTGGAGACAGCCCACCTCACAAGTGCCGAGTGCAGGGGAAGAATCATTCCTGTTGACTTCTCTCCTGCTTAGAAAACTCACTATACGGTAGGCTTTCCTTGCTGCAAGGACATACTCCTAACTCAGGTACAGCTGTTGCTCACTAGGATCCTGAAGATATTTTTGGCAGAGCTGCCTTCCATCCAGTCAGTGCCCAGTCTACACACTTGCATGGGACAATTCCACCCCAGGTATGGGACACCTACATCTTCTGAACTTCACGAGATTCCTATCAGCCATTCCTTCATCCCACAAAGATACCTCTGAATAGCAGCCCTGACTTTCAAGACAAACCACATTTCCAATCTGGTATCATCCATAAAACTGCTGAGAGCACACCTTCTGAGACTGTCCCAGTCATTAATAAGCACATTGCACAGTATTAGGCCCAATATTCCCAAGGGATACCACTAGTAATTGGCTGCCAGGCAGACTTGGCATTCACAAGTCTTCTAGTAGTCCAGCCAGTTTCTCACCCACCCACTTACCTAGTCCACAGCTCATCAATTTAACTACAGCAAACAACCAAAGGTCTTGCTAAAGTCAAAGTATGTAACATCCATTGTTTCCCCTTCATCCAGGAGCATGGAGACCTGTATGGCCTGGGGTGAGACTATGTAAGTGAAAAATGGTGTAAAGGAGTAACTTTGCAGACTTTTCGATATATCTTATCACTGTGCTCCCCATGCCACTAAACAGCAAGTTCTTTCAGCCCACGGTTCCTTCAGCCTTTTGTTGTGATCAATAACATAAGAAGCAACATCCTTCGCATCCCTCACTGATTTCAACTCTGCCTGAGCTTTGGCTTTCTCAATTTCATTCCTGAATATTTAGGCAATGCCTTTGGTATTCTTCCAAAATAACCCATTCCACTTTCACCTTGTCTTTACTACTCAGTTCCTTGCTCATCCAAACTACTTTTCTATCCTGGTTTTTCAAGTTTCTGAGTATCAGAATGGATTATTCTTGAACTTTGAGGAGATACCAACTAACTCTCCTATGCCTCTTTGTACTCCAGGGCAGCCTTCCACGGAATTTTGTCAAGATACCCAAATAAACCAAAGTCCACGGTTGCAATTCTACTTTTTTGTCTCATTTACTTGTCTCAGAAGTTAAAGCACTATTATCTCACAGTCACCACTGCCAAAACTACCCTCAACCATTACATCCCCACTTTTCATCTTCTGTAACAAGACTGGCAGAGCAGTTGTTCTAGCCAGGCTGTCAATCACCTGCCTGATCAATCTCATTACCACACTTCATGATTCTCCTAAATTTCTTGTGCCTGGCCCTACTGTCCTTCCAGCAGTTATCAGGAAGTAAAAAAAACCCTGTGAGGCACCAGGCATGCCTTACTCTGTTCCTGAGACCTGGATGACAGCTTCCTCCCTCTGGAGCCTCCCCTGCATGAGAGCACCTGATGGGTGGGGATAGCTGTTCCAGCTGATGCTGGAGCCTGATCTCTAGTGTGTCACAGCACCAGCACTACACAAAGCAGTCTCTTTGTTTCTGGGCAAAGTTTGTGGCTCCTCTGTATCCTGCTGTGCTGTTTGGTGCTGTGACAAGTACTTTATGTCTGATAGTTAAAGCCATATATAAAGAGAAATAATAAATACTAGTGCATAACTTCAAGCAGGTGAAATCAAAGACAAAGGAATGAGCACTGGGAGATTAAGCAGATCCCCTGACTAAAGAAACAAGTGAAGAATATCACACAGAATTCAAACAGCATCATAGCAGTATACAAAGAAACAGGCTAAATATGCTGAGAGAACTTGTCCTCAGGACATGCCAACTGTTGTTATGGCACTAAAACAACTACGAAAAATTCTAGATGCAGTTACAAGGTGAACAATTGAGAATTTCTGAATTATTATTTCCATTTGTAGAAGCTACAAGGCATCCAGATTTTTGATTTCTTAGTAGCAACACAGCACAGTATCCTCAGCATCTTGTAACTGGGTCCTGTGCTTTTATATTTTGCTTCACTTAAAACTGAGGAAGGAGGAGAACCAGCTAACAAAATTTTATTAGATTTTTGTTTAACGATCTGATAAAATGAGGTGTTCTTTTTAATGAGTCACTAATTGTTTTTACAAGCTTATCTCTTTTAGAGTAAATATTTTGATATTAAAACCAATAGTTCTGTAACCTCTATTTATGTTTTTAAATAGTTCACACCAAATATCCAGAGATAAACATTAGCCTACCCTGTTCTGCATCTCTCTTTATCTCGTGGAGATCCGTGTGTGTGTTTTGCTGGTTGATAAGCAATTGTTCCTTCATAATAGTGATGAGAAAGAAAAGTCTTGAAGCCTACATTAAAAAAGGCATTACACAGCATTAAGTCATTATAAATCCACATGCGAAACATCTCTGCATACATTCCTTGATTTTTCATCACTTTCCTCCTCTAAGGACTGCAAAACAATAGTGGCCCTCCTCAGGCTCAGAAGTCTTTTTCTTATGATTATTGAGACTGTAAGGAACAAGAGAATACCACAGCACCATTCCAATGTTTTAACATTTGCCAGAAGTGCCATTATTATACTTGACAGCTTTAAAAAAACAACGAAAAAAATTAGTTATATATATCACCGCTGAATCTTAAAATTTGCCTGCACTAAAACTTTCCTCGTGCATCTTCTTTCCTTAACACAAGCTAAATCAAACAAGGCAAAAGACACTTTCCACTAGTATAGGGTTTATCCAAATATTGGGTAACAAGACTAAATCACTTGTCTCTCTCTGTAAGGGCAAAATTAACAATTCATTCCATCAACTGAATGTTCAAGATGGAGGAGTGCCTATCTCTCTCTTTAAGTGATTAAAAAGAAAATCAAAATGTTTAAGATAGAGAAGCTGTAGAGAAGTTTTTATTTTTTAGGCCGTTTTTAATATGTGCCATTTTTAATAGGCATGTATTCAACACAACTTTATTGAGCCCACTTTCCACCTTAACCTCAAAGTTACAGAGCTTTACATAATGTGATTCAATATACTTGGTACTACAAAGAGTTTAAAATCACGCTCAGTCTATTTCTGATGTTTACAAGCTTTGAAGAAGGTTGGTTTGGAGAGAGTAAAACAACTGGTCCAGAATGCTTACATGCTAACAAAATAATGTAGTAATTAAAACAAATTACCTGAGTAGTCATATCTCATTGGACCCATCCACCGCTTCTTCTCACTATCTTTTAATATATCTCCATAAAAACCATAACCCAGCAATGACACAGAGTATTTCAAAAATGTGTTGTTGTGATGTACAGAAGAGACATCCAGAGGCTGACAGTCACCTATGAAGATTAGAAGTGCAAGGGTCTGTCAAGCCTTATTTTATTTGCAGCTGCAAGCATGATAGTAACTTCAACACTGCAAAGTCATTAAAAATAAAAAGTACATATTGCATTTATGTCAATATATTATGTCATAAATGCATATACTTCTTACACATAAAGAAAAGGACATATAATTTTTAATACCAATTTAATCTCACACTTTAAAAGCACTAAACAATAAGTGAGAAGAAAGGGCTCAGTATCCTAAAAACATGCAATGAAGAATTTACAGTCCTTCACCCTGTAGCAGTAGGAGGGGATAGAGTTGAGGAGCTATTTAGATTGAAAAAGGCCTTTGGGATCATCAAGTCCAAATGTTAACCCAGCCCTCTCAAGGCTACTACTAAACCATGTCCCAGAGTGCCACATCTACATGTCTTCTAAGTACTGGCACCCTGAGTCAATGCTTGACAGCCCCTTTCCCTAAGCAGATCGATGCAGTACCTCCTGTAGTACTTAAACCTATGTGTCACACTAACAGAGGGTAATTCAAGCTGGAAGGAGCCTTTGGGAGGTTTCTCATCAAACCTTCCACTCAGACCAGGTTCAGCTATGAGGACCCATCAGGTTACTCAGGGCTTATCCAGTCAGGTCCTGGAAATCCCTAAGAACAAAGAACACACCACTTCTCTGATGTCCTCCTCATGCAATCTTTGGAGTGATGGTGGGAGTAGTGGGGGTGGGTTTTTTTGCTTTGTTTGGTATTTCGGTGTTTCGTGTTTTTTCTGTTTCACAGGGAGGTTGGACCAGATGATCACTGTGGCCTCTTCCAACCTGACCCATTCTGTGATTCTGGGACTTAACAACAGAACTAAAGTATTATGATATAGTAAAGCCGCATCTTTCAAATCCTAGTCCAAAGGCTTTTAACTGCACAGATGCCGAACAGAGTAAACCACAGGTTAGTAAGAGAAGCACATGTGCAAATCTTTGCAACACCAGATCCTAAAACCGCAGGTGTTACTCAGTAATGGTACCAGAAGGTATCGTAACTCAGACTTGGCAAGGGAATATTAAATTGCCCAGGACAATTGGACAACTGGCACAAAATACTACTATTCAAGTGCACATGCAATTCTCAGAGCTTTCTCTAAGATACATGTATACATATATATAGAGATAGTCCAACAACTGATGCCACTCATTGCATTTTACTACTTTCAAAAGAATGACAGAATTCATGAAAACTTTAGCACAACATTTTTGAAATATTATGATCCCTTGAAAACAATTAATTACTGTAGAGAAAGCAAGTAGTTTTTAACCTCCTGTATTTCAAATCAGAGACTTAAATCCCAGGAAAAAACTTTGTATTTCAACTCAGCCATTATGTTCAAATTACATTTCACAGACATAAAGAAAGAACTAAATGAAAATAGTATTTTGGACTACTTCCATCATTTTAGTAACAACACAGCAATCTGCGACCACCCACCTAGAATAATATGAAGAGCTGAAGTTACTGGATCAGAAATGCCAACAGTTGAATAGCATATGCAATCTGTTGATCCTGAAAAATAAAAAAGTAGGCATCAATTTGTATCTTTGCAAAACAAGTATTATTGGCACAGTCCTCCAAATAAAAGCATTATGTTCCTTTGGTTTGTTTCTTTCTATTTTATGGAACAAAGCAAATATAGGAATACTGTATTATTATTTTTATTATTTAAACTCTATCATCTCCCCCATGAATACAAATTATTGCTCTCCATACAAAGGACAAAAATTTCACAATATAAGCAATAAATATGTAGCAGTTATGAAGGGAAGTTAATTTACATGGAAAACTTCACTATTACATTATAGCTTTTATATCAAATGAGCCAGGCGTACATTGATTCTCCTCTGTTTAGGATTTCTTGCTCATTGAGATCTCATGAAAAGAAGAGAAGTTGATTGGTCTGCTGTTTTTTGTGGTACTGACCTAAATTTCGGGATGTCATCTTATACCAGAAACTTCTGCTCTGTTCTATTATTTGAAAATTAGTAAAAATACTTGCTTTCAGGAATTAGTTCCTAGATAGGGTAACAAAATGGACAGAGATGTACCTTTACAGAATTGATGCAAAATACCTACAAGAAGAAAGTGGGGAAGCTTTAGCTTTCACCTATATGGTGTTTAGAAATCGACAACTCCCTGTTTCCTATAGAAAACAAGACCCTAACATAGGATCTGGTTTCTGTTCTGCAGCAGTCAGATCCAGATATACAGAAGTGCATTTGTTGCAGCACCTAACTCTGAATTTATCTTACAGTTTCTCCCATCCCTTCCATGAAACTGAATTCCTTCAAAGTCAAAGGTAGATGCCTGAAAAGATAAACTTTGTCCACATACATATTCTCAGATTTCCTACCAACACATCAGGTGATAGAGCAGCTCAAATACAGTGTACTTGATTTCTGATGACTTATCAAGTTGAAATAGAAACTAATAATGGAGGAATGAGCAACCATTATTTAAAAACCACTTTTAGTTCTTTTTCATTTTGGAAATAGTCAGGGCATTAGCAGTTAATAAGAGGAGCAAAGAAAATTCTTTCCTTTTCAGAAGACTGACACCACTTCCCCTGCCTGTGAATGGCACGACAGAAGCTTTTACCAAATAAATGCCATGCAGAAATCTGCCATAGTGAACAAGCAGCAGCTCCAGGAGCCAGTTAAAGAGAATGTAACAGAACTGCAGGACAAAAGAAACAGTGACTAAACAGACCTCTCCCTACAAGGCTAAGTTTCAGGATGGTGCCAGTGCAGCATTACAGGCATACGCCACTGCAAGACAGAGGACTCCAATTTCCCTCAGTATTACAACAGATGAGGTACACAGAAAATGATCTCATGTCACATTTAAAGTTCTGTAAAATAAAATATTAAGTGGACTTCTGAAGCTGAAGCTATACTTTACTGCCAAGTTTCATATTGTCTCCTATGCTCATGAACAGGAAATTCTGACTTATTTTGAAAACAGAAACAATCACTGAGAGATCTGACCTAAACTTCTACTGCCGAATGTACAAGCTTAACACTTCATCCAACATTTCTCATTTCTTCCATATCTATATGCATTCTGCTCCTACAATTACCTCAATTACATTTGTCTTGATGCAAACAGTGCTTCCAACTGGATTTACACTACAGATGGAAGGAGAAGAGGAGAATTCATGCAAGCTACTTTTCGATACCAGAAGCCCATTTTCCTATGATCTTCTATATCCAGTTAAAAACTGATTAATTTGTTTGGCAATTACACGGAAATTATTTACATTAACTAGTAAGGAAGGGCTAAAATTAAAACTGAAGTCTGAAATTAATTCTGAGATTCTAAAATAGAAGACATACCAAAAGTAAAATACTGTTGTTTTTTTCCTCTTGGAGCTGGTAGTATGGAGCAACAAATCCAGTGACCCATTTACATGGATTAACTACTATGGAATTCCTGACATGTAAAAAGAGAATGTAACTTGCCATACACCACACTAAGCATGAACCTCATAGTATGTGTTTAATGGTCACAAAAATGTTCATGACTAAGGGTCTGAATTCCTTTGAATACTTAACTAAACAAGACTTCTAGATATTTAGGTAGATCTTCACTAGATGTGAAATCTAAAACTGCTGAAACAGCACTCTGAACACAAATCCATAAAGATCTGGGTTATGGCTAATAAGAAAAGCAGGATTAGAATGTAAATATAGCTTGAATAATATCACATGATCATCATCTTAGGATTGCCAGAGCCCTCCGTTTGGGCAAGAAGCTTCCCATAGAGCATGACTCTTGACTAATGTTAAGTGGTGGGTATTGTACACTCTGGCTAAACCCACAGAAAAATTATATACATACTCTGCCAGATTTTCTTTGGGGATTTTTAAGCGCAACAGCCTGAGTGAAGAAACATAAAAGAAGTTTTTATGGGTTGCAGAGAATTACATGCAAATGTGAAGAAAGTAGTTGGACTGCTTGCTAACACTGGGTCCTAATTCACTTTAAAAAAAAAAAAAAAGTCAAACATATTCAATAGAGAAACTAATTATTGCATTGGTTTGTTAGCAGAGAAGAAAATCAGCATGCAAAGCAGTGATTAAGTTTCAGGTTGACACGCACAGCAGCATGTGTGCATGTTACACTGCAGACAATATGCCAAAGCTGCTGGGCAAGGACATCTTGTCAGGAATAGCTGATGGCAGCTCCAGCTTGAGTCAAGGTACTAACACACAGGCCTCAGTGGAAGCCTTGGGAAGCAAGACATCTGCATGTGACAAGCAGATGCAACAGAAGATCAACAGGTTCTGCTGATCCTATTGACCAGATACCCCCTGCTGTAAGTTTAGATGCCCATCTCACTTGTGTAAGCATGAAAATTTGAGTGCCAGTTTCAAACTGGAGCTTACCTTAAATATATTAATTCTTTTATCTAAAATACCACCAACCACCAGTGCTGCGGATTATTCTGCTTATCCTCCAACTCCTATTCCAGTACTAGAATCATCTTGCATAGGGCCAGTACATTTCAACAATGGTGGCACCACACCACCATACCAATAGGTAGATGCTGAACGTCTGAATTCTCCCACCTAAAGAAAGCTTTCATCCCAGATACTTTGATACTAAGACCTCACTAAAAACATGAAACATGTAGAGGGCACAACATCTCGTCTTTGTTAAAGCAGGTATAATTACTTTGAATCTTTACCATACACCACTCATTTTCTCCGAAGTCTGTTTTTTATTAGGAGTCTCATGGTTGCTATACAGGCAAGTTCTTCTGTGCCTTTTTCCTCTGTAAGTATGAAAAATACAATCTTTTACAGAAATCAATTTAATAATATAAAAATTATGGAAATCCTTCCTTTTAATTAATCAGTCACAAGGAAGAATGATCAATATATTTATTTAAATATGAAAGATCACATACTCTGCATAAGTAGATTTTGCTAAAGCAATACTAAAGAAAGCGAAGTGAAGGACTGCATTACACAGAATGAACTACAGCTAAATCACCAGATATTCCCTTTGCATGTGAACATTGCTAGATATTTGTGAGTAGCAGACAGGTACACTCAGACACCACTTCACAAGTTTAAATTGGTAACAGAACTACCAAAGTGGTTAAGCAAAAATCAGATAATTTGCTGGATGTATGGAAGAGTTCATGCCATTGACTGGTGGAACAACAACAGACAAAGTGCTAGATTTATTAGTCAGAATCATTATTAGACTATTAACTTACAACTAAGGTTTCTTAAACCAAAACACGCACATTGTGTGGGGTACAAATATTTATTTTTGTGCTTTTATTGATGGAAAATGAAACAAATTACAATCAACTGAAGTACAAAACTAAGCAGGTGACAGAAGCAAGTCACCTAGATGTTGATCCTATGGAAAACAGTGAATTTAGTAAGAAATAGAAATACTTCTAGAGCTCATGAGCACTGCTCTATGTGAGATACTCTTGACAGAGGTATGTGCTCCCATGGCACCTACAGAATCCTCAGACAAATCAGTATAAGAACAGTATTTGTAGTGAAAAAAGATAGAACAGCAACTTCAGTGTGAGTCTATTTGTGCAGAGTTTTTGTGAATCCATAATCCATGCAGTCATCATACAGATTAAATGTCAGGTAAGCTGCCCTAATGACAGAGTAACTGCATGCTTTTGGACCAAACAGCATTTAATATTTAGAAAAATTCTATGAAACCACTTTTCTGAGAAGTACTTCTTAAATGAGAAGGAGTTGACACATGCAAAAGTAAGGGGAGAAGCTACTGCTACAGGGAGAGATGAAGGATCTGGGTTTACACCCATGTACCTACTCAAAGTTTTGCATATCTTCCTTTACACATACAGAAACTAAGAAGACAAGTTTAACATCTGCAGAACAAACTGGCTTAAAGAGAAACAGTCCAGAAAGACTTTGCTGTAGGATTTTTTTGGTAGATAATTCCTTCAGCGTAAGCTCAGTAACACAGGACAACAAAAGTGGATTAATCTAATAATGGCAGATTTTAGAGATTAAATTAACATCACCAGAGTAAGTAATATTGATTTACTTGTCTACATGGCAGACCTACCATATTAAATGCAGTACTTAGCCCTAAGACTGTAATTTCAAGAAGTTTAATGGATTTAAAGTATTGAAGGAGGAGCATAAAACACGTACTTCAGATTTCAAAGTGGATATAGTGAACTTTGAAATGAGATGCTAACTAAATGGCAAAGATCATTAAATACTACAAGCTTTGCAGCTGAGAACAGATGACTTGGGTAATTAAACAAGAAAGATAACTTTTATTGCTATGCTTTAACACATTTTCAAGATAATTTTTACACTCTAAATAACAGTGGTATGAGTCCAATCACACTTCACAACTTGACTTGAATCTATTTTTTAAGTTTGTGAATGAATCCTCCATCTTATTTCTGCATTACATTCATACAGGAAGCCTGTACTGTCTTTGGCATTTTTACCTTCTACAGTGCCACATCAACATCCTGATTATAATCATACTGCATCCTTCAACATTACAGAGCTGACCACCAGAACCCAGAGTGATCTAGATACAATGGAAGCCTAAAAAGCACTATAGCTATTAACTTTGTGTCTATACTCAATATTCCCAAGTGCTTAGATTTTCCCCCACAATGGGTTGAAGACTTGATTTTTGCAATTAATGCAGTACAACACAGAGTGAAGTGGGTTTACTTTTTCCTGTCTGCTAAGATCATTAAGAATATTTAATCTAGTAAGTTCTTTTAAACTACAAAAAGAAGAGCAGTTAACAGCTTTGTCCTCCTATTCTATGCCAAGAACAGCATTCTATTCTATGTAATAAGAACAGCAAATTACTTTGGCTGACTCCAGAGGATGCAATTTTAATACTAAAACATGTGGATGAAACCTCAGTGTCCAAGCTGTAGCAGGAATCATTCACTGTTTTTAAGTTCTATGGAGACATATTAGTAGTCTGAATGCAGTGAGAACACATGGCTGAAAGTGCTTTTAAGGCTAGTAAGAAATAACTAGCTTTTAAGGCCTAGAGGAAAAAATAACTAAGAAGAGGTTTTCAGAGACACACTATGGCTTCTAAGTACTCTTAACAGCAAATCCATTTACAATGGCAAACAGTCAATTTCCACTGGCAGATTTGAAGAATGGCTGTGACTAAGGGAAATTCAAAAGCTAAAACTGCCATTTGAGTACAAGACTTTTATCCAGGTCAAGAAAACCACAAGTTATTTCATAGTAATGTTTCCTAATGCATAAGAATAAATTATATTTTTCAACAATAAGATACACTAAGGAAAGAGGCTGTTGGGAAAATGACACAACTGTTCAAAGGAAAAAAAAAAAACCAAAGAACCAAGCAGGGACTTGTTCCAGAAAGTTAGAATCATGATTTACAAATAGTATTCAATATTCAAAAAAAAAAAAAAAAGAGCCTGCACAATGGAATTCTGCTATGAAATAAAGCTTATCATTGAAACACAGTCATTTAGATGAGTGTTTTAGCACTAAATCTCTTTCATTTGTAATTTTGAACTTTTGTGCAATTAAATTGCCAGTCTCTGAGCAAAGAGATCTGCTGAATTTAGTATTTCTTTGAGTACAGAAACTGTTTAATCACAACCACAAACCACAACCTGACATGTTTATCCTAACACAACCTGGTATCAGGAACTAAGTGATAAAAAAGGTGGAAACACTGATCCACTGTCACCTTACCCTAGGCTCCTGTCATCACTGAGTAAACCACCTCTATGCATCAGAAGACATACAGAGCTTTAGATCTTCATCTCTAAACTATGAGTAGTCTTTGTTTTCAATATCTATCAATGAGTTCTTAGGTTATTTTAAAGAATGTTGGTTATAAAGAAGTAGAAAACACAATGGATGAAGTTTTATTAGATGAATGATTAGTATTTCATTATTACTTTTGACATTTATTTCAGGATTATTGGTTTAGTTTAAAAAAAAAAAAGGGTCATCTTAAGAATTTCACTTATTTTTGGAAGAGACTTCTTGCAGTAGTGCTAGAGCAAGAGTATCTGTTGGGGTCACTACATGGCCAGAACTCCATTACATAATGCAAAGATGAATAGAGAACAGCTTCACCATGGGCTGGAAAAATACAAACCAGAACAAAACCCCAAATCTTGCTGCCTTGAGGGAGGGTTATGCTATTTCATACTCAGTTTAAGGTCACTGTAATGACTAGATGTGTCAATATTTGTTCAGTGACTTGACTACCTTTTTCAGTAAATAAGCACTTTCACATATATACAGTAATGGATCATTTTAAATACTGTACAATATACAAACAGACAAGGATATATATTATCCTACTTCCAAACACTTAATTAATAGAACTTTAAGGCCAGCTTCCTTACACATCATTATAAATAATTTTTGAGGGATTTAAATAATGACTTTGAGAAAATATTTGAACTATAGCACTGATTACAAGGCTGTACCTCATGTCAGTTCTAGGAATAGAACATACAGTATACATTTAAATAGCAATAGGATACAGTGGACAAAACACAACAAAACAATAAAATATGTTAAGAGAAGTGACTTGATACCGGTTAAGAAAAATAAAATATCAATGAAGATAATACTTTTTGGGTGTAATTGGAAAAAATACATTAAGATAATGCTGAAAAAGCCAGGTTAATTTTTCCAGAGGACAAAGAAATAGCTCTTAATATTGAGGTTCTCATTTTTCGATTGTATCTTCTTATGGTCACATATCACCAGTATGCAAAATCTTCTGAAACCAGTCATGCAAGCAAAAAATCTTTAGTTCAAGAAATTTGCCCAAGTAAGAAAAAGGAGAAGAAGAAGAACACTTCAAGTTCTATTTTTGTGAAGTTCATTACACATACTGACTTTAATACAATGCTTTAACAAATAAAATCAGACTGTACTTAAATGTAATAGAAGGCTGAAAAACCATAAGGGAATATTCACATTGTAACTTTTAGATACCAAACATTTATTATACTGCAAGCAGAAAAGGTTAAGCTTCTTGCAAGCAAGAATTCAGAACATTTGGGTCTGGATACATTTTTCACAGAGATTAAGGAGTATAAAATTAGTTGCCCATAGCTTGAGAGTACAAACTTTTACTTCACTTGGTATAGTTTAAGAACCTGAATTACATTTTCTCAGAAGCCTTTATTTTATTTCTAACCAGAAGCTCACAATGTTTATTTCATGTCCAGCTCTTTAATTCAAAGCTCAAGCATCAGACAAGAAAAGCAAACAGCATAGAAAAGATACTGGACTGTCCCCCTGTATTCCTACAGTGACCTCAAATTTACTGATTCTGTTAAAGAGTTACAGAGTTAATTCTGTCCTGTAAGAAAAAGCAAACTTGTTAATCTGCTTTTTAACAGATGAGGCAGGATGAGGTAACAGCTGGGACACCAGACTGAAAACAGTAAGGCTGATCTAAATATTATTTGGTCAATAATAATAACTAATCATATCAAGAAACACTTCAGTTTGAAGAATGACTTCTCTCAAATGACAGCAGTCAGGACCGCCTGAAAAAGTGGCTGACATTGACAACTGTGAATGTGTACCACCTCTAACAAGGGCAGAAACTGCAACTTGATCTGGAAAATGAGAACTGTTCCTCAGTTGTAGATGCCCTGTACTTGCTGCGAGAACAAATGGAAGAAAGGAGAATCCAGGAAAATTAGCATTTGTTCAGAGTTTGCCAGACCACTGGAAACTTCTCATTATACTTCTAACTAAATTAGTGGGGGATTCGGAACTGGAAAAATATTTACCAGGTAAATTTCTGTTTAGTAAATTCCACTCCTTAATGTGTTTAGAAGGGTACTACTGTCAACATCTTATCTCATATTAACACACAGTAAGACACAAAAAAAAAATAGTAATTAAATTCTGAAGTTATACATTAAGATTTAATTTCCTTTACAAAATATTCTTCCTAAATTAAATTGCATGTGATCAATAATTTTATATGGATACAAACGTTTTAATTAGGTGTCTTGATAGAATATCATTGCTCAGATCTTACACTTAGGCCAAAATTCATGAAGTTATGAATAAGAAAAAATTTCAATAATGAATGAATAAATTAAACTGAAAGATAGCCCTTTCTTACCAGCAGGAATTATGCCAATCCTTATATTGCACTGGACTAACGATGCTTTGGGATTATTTTGGTCTATGCCAGAGTCCTTCTGCATTCTTCCAATGAGCCCATGCATCACTTCACTGAACATGCCGTCCCCACCAACACAAACAACACTGCCAGGAAACACAAATTAGAATGCACACTAACAGTCAATAAACAACAGGGCAAGTGCACTACTTAGGGCATGCACTAGGCACACCAAAAATAGTTGTTCTATTATCTTCCTTCATTTTTACAGGATATAGTAGCCCACAGTCAACTAGGCAATTAACAGTTTCAAGCTACAAAACTTCAAATGCACCTAGACACATCTGTAACATTAGGAAAAAATGTTGGAATGCAACCTGCAAAAAATCTTTATCCTCTACTACTGTGTGCAGACAGACAAATATTAGTGGAAATTCACTATACAAATAAAACACAGAACAGGACTGTACATACAGCTTTTGAAGTACACAAAATGGGAATAGGGTACCTTTACTAAAAAGAGAAAAGTTGATATTTGCCACTTCAGGCAGTAGTATATTTTACACTGTTTAACAGGAATATACAGTAGAGGAAAATCAAAATCCAGAGAAGGGCATGCCTGCACCTTCTTTTGAACATGCTCAGATCCCATAAAATTGACAGAAGTCATTTATATCTACATAACCATTCATAACGAGACAGAGTTCTAAATGTTACCAGATGCAAAACTTTGTTTCACAAATTTAATTCAGGTCAGATCTGGTACAGCAGCTGCACAGATCCTGAGTACGTTAAAGTTCAGCAGTGAGTCCACAGCCAAGCAAATACTAGGAAGTAAAAAGACTCTTTTTACAGCAGTATACATTTTATGAACAATAATCAAATGCACTCAGTAACCATAAACATTTTTTAACTAAACTAATTCAAATACCCTTTAAAGGAACACATGAGAAATCCAGAGTTGCATAAATAGTTCCTAGTACACAAGTCTAAGAACGTGTACTGCTATCTATTGCAATAATTTCTAAAACATAAACTAATATTCTTTCACATCATCAGCAACAGATATTGCAGAATAAGCATTTATTTCACAAGACAATTTAATCTAATTTTTAAGTATAGACGATTAAAATTTAGTTATTACTGCATTTTCAGCAGATGGAAAGCTTGAAAAAAAAAAACCAGTTTTGTTCTGTGAATAGTAAGAACAGTCTTAAAATCATGAATTCTCCAACTCTAAGACCTAGGAGACAGAAAGAAGGAATAAAAAGATATTTGTTTTCAATTTTTGTAATTTTTTTTCTCTTCCAATAGTTTAACTACACTATTCCTGAATTTTAGCCTCATCTTTCTCTGCAGACTCAAAAAATGGGCTAAAGAAACAAAAATTTCCCTGTCAGTTCAAGGTCAGTGTTGTCTCAGTACTGGTTTGCTCAAAGCTCCATCCAGCCTGGCCTTTAACACTTCCAGGGATGGGATATCCATGACTTCTCTGGGCAGTCTGTCCCAGTGCCTCGCCACTCTCACAGCAAAGAATTCCTTCCTTAAACTTAATCTAAACCTTTTAGTTTAAAACTGTTCCCTTTTGTTATATGCCCTTGTAAAATGTCCCTCTCCAGCCTCCTCTTAAGCCCCCTTGAGGTACTGAAACATGCTCTAAAGTCTCCCTGGAGCATTCCCTTCTTCAGGCTGAAGAAGCTCAGCTCTCCCAACCTGTCTTCACAGGAGAGGTGCTCCAGTCCTTGGATCATCTATAACAAAAACTATATGCAGACTTGGAGGGGACAGTTACATGAATGCCTATACCTATCAAAGGTAAATATGATAAAGAACTTCACATATGCAATAACAGCACAACCAAATTCACAGCAAATATCAGAAGACCAATGTACAAGTCAGACATGTACTGCATAAGTGAAGGCCCCTGGTAAAGAATGTCTGAAAGAAGCATCTTAGAGTGATTGTTACTCATTGGCTTTATTTTACTAGAGGGAGAACATTTCCCTTCTTAGATAGATGACAACAGCAAACAACATCTGCTGGAGGACTTCAGAAGCTAATCCACAAGGAAATTGCATTTTCGAAGAATTACAGTCCCTTCTAATCTCAGCCATTCTGTGAACTAACTCAAAAAGTAGGAAAGACAACCCAACCAGAAACAATTTTACAAAGGCTTGTGCAACAGACAGATGCATAAGAAACCACAGTGATGTGTCACTGCTTCCAAACACGGCTATTACCTGCATGATATTACAGCATGTTCTAATTGTTCTGCACAGTGATGTACAAAACCCTGCTATAATGTAACCAAACGAGTATTTTAAGTAACTGTTCTTAAAGAAAAGCTGTTCTATCACTGAGCTATTAGGTGACTACATTCACCATAAGAAATTGCTATAAGGTAAAATAGGAAGAACAAACAGGAAGCACACATAAGATACTTAAATTAGCTGTCTAAAGTAAAACATTTGAAAAGAAGTAAAGCCATTATCATTAAGAATCCTGTATCTACTTCCAGAATTCCATGTATGGCTTTGCCAAATAGGGAATCTGGAAATGAAATGAAGAAATTCATCACTGAATGAAAGGAAAGCCACACATCAGAACCAGTCTATGGGGACAGCTGAACATCAATTAGATGCAGGAATCCAAAGAACCTTTAAATCAATGTGAGGAAAATCGAACCTGAAGAGCCACACATTTTTGTGGTTCAACCATTTTTAAAATTTTCCAGATAACCACTTAATCTGTTATTTAAAAATTTTAATTCAGGAAGTCCTTCCTAACATCGCTGTTGACCACAGAAAAAGAATTGTCCATGATGGACAAAAGTTAGGCTTGGAAAGACAGGCTGCAGATCCCAAGTAAACTGCCATTCAGGCCCAGCCCAGGAATAGAAGAATCCTAAGAGTCTTAAAAGATGCTGTTCTCTGGCCTATTGTTCATCTTGGAATGTTAGAGAGACAAAAAAAAAAAGCCAAAAAAAAAACCCCAAAAAAACAAAAAAACAAACAAAAACCCCAAAAAAACACCCCAAAACAAAAACAAACCCCAAAAAACTCCCAAAAACCCCAAAGGAAAAAAATTCTACAATATGAAACTTTGAATCTGCAAAAAAACACTTCAGATACTACCACAATTGGTCACCGTCATTTGCTGTAAAAAACAATTTGCTAGGACTGGATATGGGCTCATTTGCCTCCCTTTCTGCTCTGTGTTGAAATTTCACCAACCATCAGTACCCTTATTTCAAATCACAGATCAAATGAAAAGGAGAAACAACAACTAGGTTTTCCTAGGTTCAGTGTTTTCCTTTCTTGAACTTCTGAAGAAAAATCACAGCATAAACAAAAACTTTATTTAAAGGGAAGTAATTTTAAAGCAGGTGAAGTCTGAGAATTCAGCCTGTGAATGTCATTTCTTACTAGCACCATTTCCCAACATCATGCCCTTACTCAACACAGATAATGTAAAGAGCAAAGTACTACAGCAAACGTACTCTGAAAAGACTCAATGTGTTTTCTTTCTGCAATGTACCAGTTTAAACGTACCTGTCGACAGGCACAAAATACAACTTTAAAATACTGTAGGTATGAGAATTTATCTACATACATTTTCATGTTTTTTTCAGACTTGTAACTTGTTGCATGTCATGAACAGAAAACTGAAATTACTAGCATTTTTATTAAAATATTCTGCTTCTACAGCAGACTTAATAATGGAACACGAGATCACCTTCAGCCAGGTCTTCTTTTAAAGCAGTAACTTCGAAACAGAAGAAATGCAAATAAAGCCAAATGATGTAGCCACTATTGAACAGTCATATACAGCAAGAGGAACCATCTGAAATATTTCTGAACAGTCCATGTTTTTACACAGGCTGAATGCTACTGGTGTAGTGTTCTGAACTCATGTATGTCAAGACCATAAAACATTTCTGGGTAGTTTTCAAGCTATAACAGAATGCTCAACTGAGCAGAATTAATCTTACATTCATCTTTTGAACACAAATATCATGCAAACATTGTTATACTATGCTTGAATATATTGTGTTTAACAAGTTTACTGAAACAGTTTACTTTTCTTTTTATACTCCTAAATGTGGATCTCCTACAAAAAGGAACATGCCCCAGGACTTTCAGCTGTTGCAATAAATGTATTCGTAATGAAGGCTACCCTTTTAAATATAGAGACAAGAACAGAACAATTACATAATATATCGGCTCAAAAATAATAAAAAAGGCAAGTAAAGTTACTTACCCATCATATTTATAAATATTAACTTCAAATAAGTTGTCCTTGGCATGGTTAGCATGTTCGGTTACTGTGAAGAAATAAACACATTAAAATTTATTATTAAAAACTACTATAAAGCTGTATATAATAAAGAATTATAAAAATAAATAAATTAATAACTATGATTCTATTACCAATGTGACTATACAACAGCCTGTCCATAAGATGTGTCTCAAAAGTTTTTTGCCAGAGAAAGAATTAAAGGAGACATACACAGTACATACAGAAAAAAAATATTTCAGTAAAAACTGTGCAAATTATCAATTAGCTTTAACAGTGAAACTGAAAAAGAGAAGAAAGGCAACATCTTTTATTTACAGCTCAAATAGCTCAGAAGCACAAGAAGTTTTACTTTAGTAAGCAGGAAGCTGACAGAAGGTTGCCATTTATATGGCTAGCTATGCTTTATTTGGAAAACATTCTCCACTGCTTTCTTTCATTTCCCTAATTAGAAAAGGTAACTAACAAAAAGAACTTCAGCTACTCAGGTTTGTTTTAAAGAGTCCATACTGTGCTTATTAAGAAATAAAAATAGTCATTACTCACTAACAACATCAGTGGATATAGAAGCCAGACTGAAGAGTGGAGCAACTTTCTGTTCATAAATCCTCTTCCCTTGTCTTTTTCCTCCATAGGGATTAATATACACAAGCAGCTGCTTTGGTCTAGACTCTGCAGTAAGGGAAACCATAGTATACTGCTTTTGTACACATCAAAAAATTAATTAAGCCATACAAAACCAAACCTATTAACATCAAAGCAAACACAGCATAATAGACCTGTAACTCTTTAACAAAGAGCTATAAAAGCCTACTTCATCTGCTCTCTTTATTATACTGGTATCAACAGTATTGAACAAACTAATAAAACAGCAGATGAAATTCAGAATTATTTCTTTTGACTCCCTAGCTCACATTGCTACTTGTCATTCTTGCAGTACCTTTCCACTACTCAAGTTACTCTAATTACATGAGTATTACAGGCATAGAAGACAAACGGGCAGCAATAGCAAAGCCACTTGTAAGTGAAGCATACATAAAAATACTTATTTACATAAATTTGTTTAAACTTTCTTCAGTAACATTTAAGGAAATCAATTTCCTTTCTGTGATCAAGTCACACTAAGAATGCCTCACAAAACTACATGCTGCACAGCAAATGCTTGTTCTACAGTGTTAGTTGCCCTTCCCTCCTCCAAAAGCACCTTTGACATTACTATCTCAAATTTGTCCAGTTATAGATTTACACTAGTAGTGTCAATTAAAACAATTATTAGTCCTCTGTATTAACAGAGATACAAAACACTAATGCTTGCTGCACCTTCTTTTTTTTATGGAACAGACAAAAACATTAACATCTGTACTTCCTCAAATGGCATTCTTGATTATTAGTTTAAAAGGAAAATATATTAGACTTATTACATCAGCACACTTTTACAACAAATCTACCCATCTAGATAGACTGAGTGGTTTAAATCTGCTGTACACTCAAAGCACTATTCACCCCATCTAAGAACATATTCCCTTTCCTGAAGGAATTTGTTACTAATAAAATTAACAACTGCATTCAAATGAATTGACTGCTCAGGCCACAGTTCTCACAGGTGTACTGAATAGGTGCACAAACCCCATTTTTTTGAAAAAGACAGATGTACCTTGTGTAACGTATACAAAACAAAAACATTAAGAATGCTTCCATTGCCTGTTCAGAACAGCTTTTCTAAAATACTAATTTTTATTCTGTAAGCTTTACGTATTTGCTTAAGTCCCACTGTCGGTGTACTTGTATCCAAGCCCTTCTCCAGCTCTGTAGCTCAGAAGGGCCTCAGACCTACACTGCAGGGAGCTCATCCCTAGTCCTGTCTCCAGCTCCAGCTGTTCTGCTCCAACCTCCCTGGATGGATCCAATTACTGTATCTCACCTGGGCTGTAAATTGGACCTGTATCTATCCCCATCCCTGCTCTGCCCATGCTGCCCAGAGACAGTGGGGCCCTGGTCAGCAAGGCACTGCCTCTGCTATCACCACCCTTGACCTCCTTTCTGTCAGTCACCCTGCTCCTGCTGCTTCCTGACATCTATCAAGGTATCTCTCTCAGGAATAACTCTTTCAAAATTACTTTTAACCTTCCATGAAGTAGATGTCCAAGAGTCTCAGAAATGATTAATGGGAACTCTTACTACATAAGACACATTTTGCTGATGACAGAGTCTGGAAAGGTGAAACACACCCATAAATCTTCCAATTGCGACAGTCCTTGACCTCAGATCTCTAGAGTACCTTAAATCCCTGAGCTTACATCTGCCTATTACTTCTTCCAAAGCCACAATCATTTAAAGCCTCTGCTAAGCTTCCAATGTGTCTCTATTTTGTGAAAATAATTTATATCTGGGCAAAATTACATGACCAACAGTCCTGACTGATTAAAGCATTCAGTACAACTTAGTGAATATCTAAAATAAAGTAGCGATAAGGAAACACTTCAACTCTTAGCTCCCTCAATTTTAGAGCATAAGCTGCTCTTAAGAGTTCATAAAAGCAGTTATATCAAAATAGCACTGATTGATGTACAAGCCTACAAAATGATGGTGCAAATGTTCACAGTTTATTCAAACTTACTCTGCATTTCAAGTAATTCCTTCAGCGCCTGTGTCCACTGATTACATAAGTGCTCATCTTCACACCAAAAGGTCGCGTCACTGCACCGCCAGCGGTGATTTCGGGCTTTCTTCACATAATACACTATTTAAATTTAAAAAACAAAACAAAACAAAACCGTAATGAGATGGTTCTGTGAAACAAAAAATGCACTTCAGAAAGATCTCCAAAATACTGACCTGCAATCAACCTCCACTACACACTTCTACAAATGACAGAAGCATTCAGAGTATGGCCAGCACATTCGTAGAGAGTCCACATGAAAACACTTGCTAACAAGCAGACACCTACACAAAGAATTATTTTTAAAGATGCCATGTCTCATCAACTTATTATAGACATACTTGTTCACAAGTTCACCAAGCTTACATATTATTTGTATTAAAGTCTGCAATTATCTACATAAAAAGCTTAATAAGATAAGCCATACTGACATCAATGCTCATGTAATCAACAGGGTGAATTTCATCCTGTAAAGCTGAAATTTGAGAAAAAAACATTTTATTTTCTTACGGATTAAGACCTTATTATACCTACACTTCATATACAGTATCTCAAATCCTTCTTACTGGAGGAGTAAAGGTGAGGAAAATACAACATAAAATTCTGGCATGACATCTTTTTAGCACAAAAGTCATCTTTCTTTTCCAAAACCAGACACTTATTTCTGGCACTTTGTTTTAAGAATGCAGTCAATAATACAAAGTAACTTTCATGCATACATCCTGATGGTAGGAGTAATCAAAAACATTGAGGACTCATTCTTTTAGCCTCTCTTGATTTTCTAGTCAAGAAGTAGAAAGCAGGTGTCCTGCAGCAGAGTCATTCAACAATAAAAAGACGCTAGGGTGAACACTCAGACATTAGTTTGAACTTCATTAAAAAATAACTAAAGACAGCATGTGATCTTAAAGGAAGAGTTTTATTTGCCACATAAGGGTCTTTAAATATAAACCAACAGATTTTTGGTAGGGGTTCTTTTGTTTGTTTTTTGTGGGACTTATGCTTGGGTTATTTTCAGTTTGGATTTTAGTGGGGTGCTTTTTCGGGGGGGGTCTGTTTTGGTGGTTTTGTTTGTTTTGCTTAGTTTGATTTTTTTTTGGTTTTTTGTATGGTTGCTTTTTTGGTGTGAAGTTTTTTTTAACACATTATTTCTGTTAAAAAACCCCAAAACTTTACAATTCCTTTTGAGTCTGCCTTAAACTACCTTCACAGAATAACAAGCACAAGCATCCAGAGATTTGCCTTACCTGTAAAAGCATGTAGCTTTGCCATTTTTTGCCATCTGCCAATGTTACGTTGTTTTTTGTTAAACTCAGTTTCTTCTACAGCAATGATCTCGGAGATTGGTACAAAACAGTTTTCTGTATGAACAAAAGATTTTACATGTTAGAATCTTCAAGCATCACCTGAATGATTATTTCTATACCTAATATGATACAGACATATGATTAGAGCAGTTGCTCAGTAAGCACAATCAGGAGCATAACTAGAAATTTTCTGAATATTTTCAATTTTCTTTTGTATTTAGTCAAAGCACATAATCCATAACCACCTACAAACTACTCAAAAAAGTATTTTAAATTGTGTTTATTTCTCAGAAAATAAGGTATTTAATGTATAAAAATATTTTTGCATGAAGCCAAAATTCAGCAACACTGATTTCAGAGTAATTAAACTGCGCCTTCTATGAGGCCTAGTCTAGATACTTCACAGTGAATAGCACAAGCTATTTCAAAGAATGTGCAACTAAATTTAGTACACAGACTACAAAGGCTGTTTGTTATTCTCAAGTAAGTATCTGGCTTATGAAAGAAGGGCATTCATATGAATTCTTAAGATTTTAAATCCCACTATGCTTTTAAAGTTTAGTATCTCTTAAGAAGAGAATTCTAGATGTTATGTTTATGTACTGTGAAATATTTTCCTCATATCAACTTCAAAACTACTGTTTTTCAGAATTAAAGGCCTCTTGTTCTCAGACTATGAAATTAATTTCCTCCAACTTCATTATTTTTTCTCCGATAGATCCTAAACATCATCTCAGACTTCTTAACTCCTGTCAAATTGAAGACTTTTGTCTCATCATTTTCATTACTGATTTCAACACTGCTCAGTTGTTACTTTATCTCAAAAAAGTGAAACTTAAAATGCATGCTTTGTATTTATGTACAAGCAAGTGCTCTCTGTACACATACACCTGTATAAAAGATTTGTATTGTTATAATAATATAGTCTCATGTAAATTACTCTTATATAGTAAGAATTATAATATACTTGCTTCTCTCACATATACAAATGGAGTGATAGCAAGATATTGAGATATTCAACACATAAAATACAGACAATAATATCATTGTTACTGGGGTTTAGTCTACATTTCATTTTCTTCGCCATTTTGCAGTGGTACAATGGTAGTGGTGAGGAATGTAAAATGAGTGAAAAGTTTCCCTGACCTCTTTACAGTGATAACTGCAATTAATTTGCCACCAATTCACTTTTATTATCTTTTCCCATCCTATTTAATTGGTTTAGTCAATATTGTCACATGTATTGACAATTTGTGGACTACTCATTCAAGGGGTTTTGGAATTTGACACGATTTATATTCATTTTGTAATTTTAACTTCCCTGAATTGTTTAGCATGATTCAAAAGAAATGTAGCCTTCCAACTTTACTCTGAGGTCATTTAGGAATCTGGCTGTATTTGAATGTTTCATCTTAACTAATTTCACAGCTTATAATAATTGCATTTACTATACTCAAGGCACGACAGGGAAGTGCAGTAGTCACATAATGTTGTTATAAAGATCCAAGAGCAGAGATAAACTCTGTGACACTGTATGTACTTCCTGTACACACACATGTAAAACTATATCTAGTACTAGACACTAACAGTTATTTGGTTAGTTATTGGGTAGAGAGATGGAACAATAAAGGAAAAGAACAATTTTTAATCACTCTTTCCCAAAACTGCTTTTACTTATTTTTCTGCTGGCTCTGCCACTGATCCATATGTCAAAATATGAAAGAAAGTTTGTTGCATCTATAAAGATTACACTTAAATGGTAATTTATTTTGTTACTCCTCAAAGATACGCTATAAAACTTAGAAACTAGATTTAGACCAAAATTTAAATGACAGTGTTCTAAACAACATTTTTTTAAATAGTTGTACATAGTGCATACTCATTAGCATGTATGCTGGGAACAGCAACTGAAGTAATTGTCTCATTAGACATTTTTTAACTGTACCGATAGCTAATCTATTTTAAAGTACTTCCAAATCTGTATCACTGAAAGAATTTCTTTGGAGTATATACTTCAGCACACATTACACAGCTTCTATTAACCTTGAAACCACTTATAAGCTCTCCTAATTCTGTGTTCCCCTTCTGACAGTTGCATGACTGTTTTGATTTTCCAGCAAATCTCTTCACAGATATGGCAAAAATAGCAAAAAGTAAATATTTCTGATTTATATGTATATTTTTTTTATCTTATGGCACCAGAGTTAAAAATCTGAAAAACAGATTCCTGAAAAATGTAAGGGAAAAAAAACAAAGGAACAAAGTGAAGAACAGATCCCACCTTCCATCTGTAAATCTTTGGCTTTGGTGAAAGTCTGAAGAGTTTCTGTTCTGGGAATACCAACTCTGCTGACTACACCCCTCAGTACTACATAGCACCATAAAAGCACCAAGCAACTCCACTGTCCTGACAGCATACTCCGATCTTAAGGCAGTCAAATATCACACACTACTGAACCCAGTAATTGCAGATGGCCAGAAAGATGCAAAGCTGTCTCAAATAACATGTGCTATTCAGAACATTCCCTACCGCTTATAACAACAAATTCTAATGTGCTTGAATAGAAGTCAAGAATTTCTATCAGTCCAAATATCTCTATCACTGTTTGACTTAATGTTACACAGAATATTGTTGAATCACATTGCAAACTAACTACTTAGTCCCACCCCTCCCCCTTGTCCCCAGAAGGGGAAGCTTTCAATGTGAAGCAGAGACCTTTAGTATAAGCACAACAGTCCTGTTCCTATGAACACAATGCCATTATCTGCCATTTAGTCACCAAATCCTGCCCCACAAAAAATAGTACTAACCCAGCCTCTCTTGAAGCTTCACATAACTACTAATTATAATCCTTTCCCACAGCTACTTTTGTAGCATTTACCCTATTATCAAGTAGCATGAGACATTTATTTCACTGACATAGCATAAAGGTGTTCACTCAAAGGCCTTCACCTTTACGTTCCTCCCAAAACATGGAAAATCTTATTGTCACATTAACAAAACAAACATACACAAAAAAAAGTTGCTTACACCTGTACTACAAGATCAACATTAATGAAAAAATGGTTGAAATATGGGCTCAGAAAATATCAAAGCAAGAATTTTACTTGGCTCAGTCCAATCTATTCAACCAAGTAGCACACAACAGCTTCTAGACAAAATTTTCACCATGGTCAATGGTTAGCATATTAGAGACAAAGAGCTGACCATCCAGAGAAGGTAGATGAAAGGGCATGGCAAAACAAAAAAAACCCAAACCAAAACAAAAATAAATTAAAAAGCCAAATAAAACACACAGTAAACAGGTGACAGTCTTCTCAGCACTCTGGCTGTGCCAGTCATTGCTCATTCTGGGTCACAGTGCTCTTAATCTTAACATTCTTCCTAAAAGCAAACTGATAAATCAGCAGAACACTGAATTAGATGTATACTACTTTTCCCACATTAAGCAAGTGGGAGAGAGGAAAAAAAAACCCCAGAGAACCACAACCAAGGTAAGCACATTATCAGTGGGCTTCTTTGTGCAAAACACAGCCAGCACTTGGAAGTGTGTTTTTCTGTGTTAAGAAAAGATTTTTGGTGTGTCATTGCTGTCTGCCACTCCCACAAAACACTTCCTGAGTTTATGAGCACTCACTCAGAACTCCAGTCAAGACTTGTTCATTCATCACTGCCAGCTACATATCCTACAGACCAAACTTCCCCCTCACACATGTGTTAGCTCAAAGCAACCTAGACACATGCACAAGCACAAAAATGTTGCTGATCACAGCATTTGGTTTATTCTTAAAATTCAACTGGGGCCCACGGATGCAGTGGCATTTAGAATTAATTTAAACTTATTAGCATACTCTCATGATTTAAAAATATCAACAAGTAAAAAGATGGGCTATAGGTTATAAAGAAAAATTGTACTTTCAGTCACTTTGAAAACTAACTTGCTATTAGAACCCACATGAAGGATCAAGCTTTCAGGTTGAAGATTTGCCTTCACCTAAAAGCAAGAGAACAGGACTACTTTCTATCAGAAGGTACATGGTATTACACCAATCATGCACTATAGAAAGCTGTGTTTAATAAACACTAGAGTAAGAGAAGTTAGGAAATAGAGCAGAACTACTGACAATTCACATCCTAAAGGGGGAAGGAAAAAAGGTATCACAATTGATTTAAATCCTGTGGAGGAGTCACAAACATCCAAAGACCATGATTTCGCCATGCACAGTCATGTATAAGGAAATTTCCTTCTTTTGAAGTAGATCTTCAGGTACTTTGTAAACCAACAGACCAGTTTCTACTATGACCACACAGCTACTTCACATCACATGAATCTGAATCAAAGCACAGCAATTTGAACTTGGGTCAGCTTGAATATTTAAATCATACTATTGAATGTCTTCCCATTGTTTCTTCTGTGCTTCCAAATAAAATCTTTCCTGTTCAACTATGATATATCAATGATAAAGCAGGGAGTAAGATGCACTTATTCACCTTAAGTGGGGGGAAACAACCCAGCAAAAAGGTGTACACTAAAGAACATGTATTGTTTAATGGAGTGTGCATCTCTATTTGCATAATGTATCTTCCAGAAGACAACACATTCCAAAGAGGCAATGCCTGCTGCAGCAGTTGCTCCCCACATCCCACCTGTGGAATGGAGTTGTGGCATTGCCCATAGAGAATCATGGCTCACATTTCTGCACACGCCCACTGCCAGATGGGAATGACTGATGACAAATGACCTTGACTAAGGATGTGCCAACATTCCGCAAGCAGAAGGTGCTGGACAGACCTTGTTGTTGAGCTGGCCACCCTCTGCTAAGTACCCTGTTCATCAAACTGAGCTTTCTAGAGTCCACCAGAATGACAGCAGTGTTCTGAACACTAGTACTGAGGCTTCCTCAGGCAGTTGCTTTGGAAAGGACACATGGAAGAAGGCTAAAAGAAAGCACACACCATAAGTGAATGCATAGAGCTGAGGGTCTGGTTTGGTCATCCCCTTCATGTTTGTTCTTTGGGGGAAAAAAATCCTAGAAAAATGACAAGAGAATCTCATTCTACATTTGTAATGCTTCAGTACCAGGCACAATAAAACCTTAGCCAATGCTTCTGAAATACCTCTAAGTATATACGTACAATATACACTCTGCTATGAATTTGGTATGAAAAGTTTTATCATGTGTTACTTGAGAAAAACCTGACTGTGCCATCAACATGAGGGAAATAATAAAAAAAAATTTAGCTGACCAGCTTTGCATATGCTATTTATGATTAACCACTGAATCTCATTGAAAAATGTAACAAGGTTGAAAAATAATGTTCATCAGAAAAAATTAAGATGAAGACATCCCTAAGAAAAAAGGATGCATAGCTGAAAGTAACAGAGAAACACACAAAAATTTACAGGTAAAAGTTTTCCATATAAGTTCAAATATGTCTAACCCTCAAAGAACAGGAAACAGGAACCTGATTATGCTGAAGAGAGAATTTGAAACTATGATACTCTTAAACAAAGTCTAACAGTAGGAAATTGTATTTCAGAAATTAAAAATACACCATGACTTGAACAAACATTTGATGTTTTTGTTACTGTTGGTATCTTCCAAATAAAAGCATTAAAAAGAATTCTTCTGAATCACTACTGCTGCATTTTAACAGAACAGCACTTAAATACATACAAATATACATATATATATATATGTATGCATATAAATATCATTGTATAGAGATGAGAAAACAGAAGAATCTTCCCATACTCTCTAAAACTGTACTTTACTGGACAACAGGACAAAGTCTGTTTTGCTTCCCATATGTTCCTGTCTTTGGATGCAATGGGGAAATGTAAACATTTCAACACTTCTACAATACATCTAGCTATAGCTTTAGTTCTGTACATGTCAAAGTTTGAAAACCTTGAAAGAACATATACAAACCAATTTTTATTTATATACCTAAATTCAAGACAGCAATAAATGCTCTGAAAATAAGTAGCTCAAGTTTTTACAGTTTAAAGACAACTGGTTCACTGTGATAGCTACCTACTAAACAAGAAATATAGCACTTTTATACTGCATAATTTAGTCTGTATTTAGACACAATGTAGTCATGTAGTCAAAGGCTAAATGGTAGAACTATACCAATCTTGGTCAGCAACTCTTCTGAAATTATATGCTTCTAACTAACCACCTTCCATATTATTAAGTTTATTTATATATTGTCATGTATGCTGCTCATATTTCCAAAATAATTGTAGAGAACATGAATCATCACAGGTCTTAAAAAGAGCTTGGAGACAACAGAGCAGCAATAATACAAAACTGTGACGAAATAAAACCTCAAGTGCAGGGAACATATGAATTAACGAGCATGTTAAGAAGAGACGGTACATTACCTATTGTATTGACTCCTACATAAATTATACCTGCACCCCAGAACACTTAGGCATCTCTTTTTCTTCTATTTTCTCTTGTGATTTCACGTTTTCCAAAATATTGTGAATATCTGTGCTACAAGACAGTGACTGCACTCTGCAACCACACTTGCCTCTTAAGGCATCTCCAGCTGGGTACTATTCCAGAAACTGCCTCATATAAAACTCTAATTTACTGTGTCCCACTCTCCTTCCACCACTCCCAGAATTCTGACATTGGGAACATGCTTCAGAGCAGGTGCATACACCATTTGGTCTATCAGGGGCAAGTCACGAAAACTTACAACTTAAAAAGTAGTAAAAATTCACAACTGCAAGCAGCTGTGTACTTTAGAGTGCTCATGAGAAGGCTACTGTGAATCTGTGGCACTCTGTGTCTAAAGGAATTCACCAGACAGGAGAATGGCACTCCCCTTGAACTTGCTCTAGGCAACACATTAGTCTCCTAGTGACTTTACAAAGGCATTTTTAGAAGAATTTTTCACAATTCAACTGAATTATCTCCAAAGTAAGAGCTATGTTACCTAGTAGGAGCAATTATCCCAAAAAGTCTTGAAACTTCCTATTTTAAATTTAAGATCCAGCTACCTTTATCTAGACTAATTTTATTTCATTTTGAAAAGTATAGAGCCTATTTTAAACAACGTTTTACGTTCAGCAGAATTAAAGCATCAATTTGTTCTTTAAGTCTAAACTTCTTTTAACTGAGAAAAGTTCAGGAATTTTTGATGACTTTTTTCATCAGTACTGTTGATAGACACTAGATTATATCAAACTACTTGCACAATAGTAAGGGAAGAATAACAAACTCTATTTTTATATTATGAATAAGAAGGGCTGTACTTAAAACATAACCAAATCTCAGTTACGTAAACTGTTGCACCAAATTCTTGAAATTCTTGAGTTCTCTTTCTCCTTTTTCCCTCACCTTCTTGAAAAAAGCCTCAGTTCAATAAGATATTATGATAAAATCTGAAAAATATTTAACAAATGTACATGGTAAGAATGGAAGAACTATTTAACTATTTAAGTTTGGAGACTTGCCAGGGATTAGAAACATCTCTGTTCAAACCTTCCTCAGATAAAACTTCTAGTCAGCCTTTCTATTATTAGTGTCTCACTGTCTCAGATCCTGCAACCTCTAAAATGGGGATGACAGCAGTTTTCAACTCTACAGCAGCTGTTGTGAAAAAAGGACATTACACATTTTCAAATGTTCATATGCCACGTTAATAGGGCTACACTAAAAATGAGAATAATTACTATATAAAACACCAAAGTCAAAGGCCTTGAAGAAAATACCTCTCAAAAGTACAGCAGAAAGTTTGATATACAAACATCCTCACAAGTTAATCTGATTTTTTTTTCAGGTATTTATCATCAGTGACTTCACAGGCTGGCAGTTTTGTACATTTACACTATGCTAACTGCACAAAAGGGGAACTATAGGAATCTTTGTTACCACATTGCAAACTAGTAGCCTGTATTAAATATTTCCAAACCAGTAAATCTCAAAAGTTAAACTTTCTCTGTAAAATTTCCACTAAGGCTCTGAGAAAGCTGAGTTTTTAAAAAAGCTCAAAAAAACCCCAACCCAAAAAACAAAAGTAGTCATTGCCTGAGACACTCCCTTAATATGAAACTGTTTTTAACCACAAGTCTTGTTGCAACTAAAAGAACCAAAACTGCTTTTAAGGTTTTGTAAGTCTCTTATGTACCGCTACGATTACTTTAAATACATTACAGACCACACACCTCCCCGTACTCGCGGCGCCAAGGAACAATGGGGCTCGGCTGACGAAATGTGTGTTCTGCCCGGCCAGCCGCGGGGACAGGTGTGCCCCGTGCCACCGGCGGCATGCTCGGCACGGACACCGGGCCGGGCTGCTCCGCACTCGCGGGACGCGCTGCGCTCGCCCGCAGGGGCTGCGCCTCACCGAGAGCAGCGCTCGGCTTTGTCTCGGAAGGCACAGCCCGGTAGCACAGCCGGCGGCTGCCGAGCGCTGTCCCGCCTGCACTCCCCGCTCCGAGCGCCCTGCCGGCCCCGCCTGGGATCGGGCCCCCCGCCGCCCGCCGGACTCTGAACCGCGGAGGCGCCGCAGAGGCGCCCGAGGGCAGGAAGCGCTCACGCCGCCGGAGCTCTCCGGATGCCCAACGAGCCCCGGGCGCGGAGCCGCCGCCGCGGGCGCCGGGGCAGCGCCGGCCGCAAGCCGCCCCCGCCGGCACCCGCGCCGCGGCACCGGGATCGCGGCTGCCGCCCTTCCCCCGCCGCCGAGGGCAGGCGCCTCTCGGGCCGCCCCAGGCCGCGGCAGGTGCGCCCCGGCCCCCGCCCGCCGCACTCACCTCCGGCGCGGCGCGGCGGGCGGGGGTCGCGCCAGGCCAGCCGCCCCCGCTCCTCGTCTAAGGTGACCTCCCAGCAGCGCCGCCCCAGCCCCAGCGAGGACACGAGCCGGGGCCGGCGGCCGCCGGGGAGCCGCTCCATGGCCGCCGAGAGCCCGGCCCGCCGCAGCCGCTACCGCATGGCCCAGCGGAGCGGGCGGGCGCCGCGGGGCGAGCCCAGCAGCTGCGAGCGGCGCCCCCGGCCCGCCGCTACCCCGGCTGGCCCGGCGGGGCGGGCCCGGCGTCAGCGCTACGCCAGCGCTGCGGGGCGGGGCCGCGGCCCCGGATCCCCGGCGGCTCCCGGACCGGGGCCGGGGCTGGGGGTGGGGGCGCGCCGGGTCTCTCGGCCCGCTGGAGAGAAACGTGCCCTACGGCCCGCCCCAAGGCCCCAGCTCCGGGCTGAGACACCGGGGCTGACAGCGCAACGGGCTTGGATTGTTTTATGGGTTTTTTCGCGGGACGGCGAAGCCCCTTTGTCAGTGATGATGGACTCTTCCCTCTTTCCCTTTAGACCGTGAGAATGCAATGAGTACATACAAATATCTGGTGATACAACCTCTCCATCTAACTTCGCCTCCCTTTACAAAAAAACATTTTTGGGTTTGCCTTACATATAGGGAGAGTAATTCACTATAACTGAGCTCTTAATTCATTGCTGCCCTCCCTCCTTGGTGTTGCTGAAGTGTATAACCATCAACATCCTACCAAAATACAGGCCAGACAGAGCAGCAGTACCCACCTCCAACCTTCCTCCAAATCTGAGTGCTTCCTACAGAGCTCAGTAGAAAATGTCTCTGGTCTTGTTCTTACCTGGGTCCTGCCCAGGACCAGCACTTCAGCTGTCTGTGCTCAGGCTGAAAAATCTTCTGCACTTTAGCTCTGCTCTGAACCTTATAATATATGCAAATTTCACTCACATTTTACAAGAGGAAATGACTTTGCACATTTATAAATGGGAATAGAGCAAGGGGGAATAACTTTAAATTGAAAGAGGGTAGGTTTAGATTAGCTATTATGAAGAAATTACTTACTGTGGGGATGGTGAGACATTGCAATAGGTTGCCAAGAGAAGCTGTGGATGCCCAACCCTGGAAGTATTCAAGGCCAGGTTGGATGGGACACTGAATAACCCCATTTAGTAAAAGGTGTCCCTGCCCATGGCTGGGGGGTTGGATATAGGTGATCTTTAAGGTCCCGTCCAACCTATTCCATTCTGTGATTCTATGATTTCATCTTCTGAAAACAAATGAGCTAGGCACTGTCATCCAAGTTATGTGTTGAAGATAGATTTCCTATACAACAAATACTATTTGTCGTCTATCACAGTCATTCCAATAGTCTTTCCTCTGGCCTTAAAAGACATGATATTACCTTTATTAGTGAACAAACCTAGGTATGCCACACTTCCACAATTTCAAGGAATACTTTGTCACTTTTGTTCTTTACATTTTTAATGCCTCTCCACAAGCACCTGAGAGCTCTTTATACTAAGACTTAAAGTTTATTGCAAAAATCCATTGTGAACAATAGTCTGCCAAGTGCAGTTCTGAGCAGTCATTAATTTCTCATTGGTTCCTTGGATTTTGCCACCTACGTCAGCTCTCGTCATCCATCTTGCACTTGGGTAGTGTTGTGGGTTGACCCTGTTTGGATGCCAGGCATCCACAAAAGCCTATTGCTCCTCTTTGTAGCTGGAAAGGGAGAGAAAGTGTAACAAAGTGATCATGACTGGGATAAGGACATAGAGAGATCACTCACCAAATACTGTCACAGGCAAAACACACTCAAATTAGAGATAATAATTTAATTTATTATGAAGAAGATTAGAGCAGGATAATGTGAAATAAAGTAAGACCTTCCACCCCTCCCTCCTGCCCCTGCAGAGGCAGGGAAATGGGGCATGGGGGTTATTCAGTCCATCACACATTGCTTCTGCCGCTGCAGGGAGAGGAGTCTTTCCCCTGCTCCAACACGGGCTCCCCTCCCACAGGAGGCTTTTGCTGTTGAACACTTCAGACATGCTCCAAAATTGAATTGATCACTAATTCAAAACTGTTATCTTAATAATACTACACAGAGGTACTTATTTATCGTTTCTCCAGTGGGCAAAGTAGATTTAATCTTTTATAGCCTACAGTCACCAGAATCAATATTCTTATACTGTGATCCATGTTAGCTGAAGAAATAAAAAGTTCATTCCTTTTACCATTCATGCCTATGATGGTTTCCTTTTATTCTTATTAATTTGAAAAATCCATTTTTTTACTCAAGGCTAAAGTCTTGAACTGTAAAATACAGAACTGATAAAATATTCTCTGGTCTGTTAGAAGCCTACTAAAGTGTACTAGCACCATTAGCAGGATTGGCATCCATATTTCTTACTTGTTTAGATAAGAAGAAGCTACTTCTTTCTTCTTTGCACACTCTTTTAGTGTTTTGTTCACAGAATCACAGAATGGATAAGATGGGAAGGGATGACAGTGGTCTGGTTCAACCTTCCTACTCAGTCAGGGCCATCCTAGAGCGCATTGCACAGAATTGCACCAAGATGGTTCTTGGTGGTGTTGGTTCTGATGAGGGAGGCTCCACAACCTCTCTGGTCACCTTTTACAGTCCATGGTCAGCTTGACAGTAAAGTTCTTCCTCATGTTCAGGTGGAACTACTTCTGCATCAGTTTCTGCCTGTTGGTTCTTGTCCTATTGCTTGGCATCACTGAGCAGAGCCTGGCTCCATCTTCTTGACACCCACCCTTCAGACACTTATATACATCAATGAGGTCTGCTCTTGTTCTTGTCTTCTTAAGACTGAAAAGCCTCATCTTCCTCAGCCTTTTATCATAAGAGAGATTCTCCAGTCCCTTCATCATCTTTGCGGCCCTCCACTTGGCCTGCTCCAGGAGCAATATGTCTCTCTTGTGTTGAGGAGCCCAAGATGGGATACTTCATGCTGCTACAGGAATGTCTTGTAGGAATTCTTACCTTTGCTTTGTTGGGTCTGCTCTGGTACTACTCTCTGGTAGATCCCTGAATATCAACATGTGCATCTGTCTCTAAAAGTAATGGTCAAATTTGAGCCAACACATTTTTATTTTCAATCAGTTTTAGTACCTTATGTTTTTCTTCCCTGATTGTAACAGAGAAATAATTTCTAAAGGATGACTGATTTAGTAGACTAAAGTACACACATCAATTATTGTTTTACTACTTATTACCTAAGCCTGTAATTACCACTAAGGGGACATTACTGTGGATGCAGTGATGCCAGTAAATTGCAGGATTTATTGCCTTGGTGGTAAAGATATCCCATCACAGGGCTACACCCTGAGAAATGGCATAGCTGTAAAAATTATTCACAGGTCTAAAGAGGCCACAGGAAAGGTTGCAATTGTAGTTAACTTGGGAATAATAATACATTATGTAACAAGTACAATTTACAATGTCAAATGGGAAGACTGTAGGAAGGCAACACAACTTACAAAGTTTATTGCTATGATCCATTTACTACCTATCTAGAAAACAACACAGTGTTTAAAGCCAAATTTCTCTTCTCAGTGTCTGAGTTTAGAGCAGGTAATTAATCTCAAATGACACCAAGTTAAGTGGTGCAGCTGTTACTCCTGAGGGGAAGGGTGCCATCCAGTGGGATCTTGACAGCCTTGAAGAGTGGGCCCTTGCAAACCTCAGTAAGTTCAACACGGGAAGGTGCAAGGCCCCACACCTGGGTCAAGGTAATCACCAGTATCAATATGGGATGGGAGATTAAAGCCTTGGGAGCAGCCCTGAGGAGAAGGATTTGGGGGTGCTGGTGGATGAAAAATTGAACATGACCTGGCAACATGTTCTTGCAGCCCAGAATGCCAACTATATCCTGGGCTGAATCAAAAGAAGTGTGGCCAGCCTGCCTCACCCTGGAAGACATTTCTCTCCCCATTTACTCTGCTCTTGTGAGACCCACCTGGCATGGTGAGACACTGGAACAGGTTGCTCAAAGTAGTCGGGGATGCTCCATTCCTAGAAGTGTTTGAGGCCAGATTGGATGGGGCTTTGGGCATCCTGGTGTAGTGGAAGGTGTCCCTGTCCATAGCAGGAAATCATTCTATGACTCTGAGATCTTGTAGAAAGACTTAACTCTAGCAACTCTGTAATACTGAACAGGATCATTATATGATAATGTAGGCAGTCAATTAAGAAACTCTTCTAAACAGGTACATCTATTTAATCAACAGCAGCAGAGACATATTCTTCAGCCTGACCTGCATTACCAAAATATTGATTTAAATAATTATGAACTCCAGCTATCATTCTTCCAAAGCTCTTGCATTTGTGCTTCTCCATTAGGATCCTGCAACTAATTTATTTTCCATAGTGAAAATCAGGCATGCCCTTGTATTATTTTGGCAGAGGTAAAAAGTACTGTGCATCCAATCTTATCTGAGACCATGAGTCTGAAGTGAGAAAGATCTCAACAACAGTGAAAGCTGGATAATTCTCACATAAATATGCTGAAGAAAAAAGAAGAATCATATTCCACCATAACTGGCCACTCTACTCAGTTATGTGTTGGAATTCTAGAGAGAATCACAGACTTGTAGCAGGAGCTCTGAAAAAGACAGCCAGTCACTGACATGTAAGGGAGCCCTTCAGCTGCTATTCCCAGTGATTCCAAAGGGGGATGGTTGCAGGCTCAAGGACTCCTCCACGTCCCAAGGAATGTCTGCAATTATGCTCAGTCCTGCTTAAGGAAGAGAAGGAAGTTCAACATCAGTAAAGTTGTTCCTAATATTGTTCCTTGAATACGTATGTGAGAGTCAGCTGTGGTCTTGTCCAAATGAGAACTTGTGCAGAAGTGAAACTTTAATCTCATTGCTCAAGAATTTAAAACTGGAACCAAAATCAGTAAGGGTTTTACTTTTTCATATATTTTTTAACTGTCCACAAGTAACTATGAGGTATTTCTTTTCTTCCAAAGAAAAATACCCCAAGAAAGTTTTTAAAAGGCTTCTTGGGAGTCATAAAAAAATTTTATCTCAGTTCATGTCAGGCAAACTGAAGTACTTACACATAAATCAAATTCTATTCTCAATTGTACAAATAAGTCACATTAGAACAGTGTAAATGCACCTAGAGGTCAAATTTGGCAATTGAAACACTTTTGGAAAATGAAAACTAGTTAACAAAGATAATAAAACAGAGGAAAATAATTCATTTTAAATATCAAAATCCTGACTAACATTCTAATTCCTTTTCTACTTATCAGCAAACAAAGACTAAAGCATGAGTTCTGCATTTTTGCTGATGGAAAGAATGACATCATCTTCTCTAGAAAAATACCTGAGCTATTTTAAAGCTCTTCTACAATTTTATCATAAAAGTTTAAATTGCATTTATTGTTGGAAGTTATCTGGAAAAAAAAAAAATAAGAGCAATTTTAAAGGCTTGTTAGAAAGGATGATTGCAGCCCTTTATTCACTGGAGCCAAAAGGTAATTGAGAGAAAGTTGTTGATACACAGCAGGATGTGGGAAGAGATCCAGAAGGTACTTTGTTTTCTTATGAGGGGAAATGTTACATGCTGTTCCTGAACCATGGAAATTTACAGAATTTCTTCCTTTCTTCCAAAGCTCCAACCTCCCTGAATATTCTCTGCATAAACTGCCTATCACTGTGAAAAATACTAAATATTATTTGTTTCAAGCTGTTGTAGCTGTGGCTCCCACCGACAGATATACACAGAAATATTGATTTGAGCTTCTTTGTTAAGTTCCTTATTTTAATTATTAGTCTCAACCAAAGTCCCAGAAGAGCTGTAAGACCCCCCTCTCCCTCAACTAACTTCATCCTTTTAAAAAACAATGACATCTAAAGATCTCTGTCTGCCAGAATTATGATGTTCTTTCTCAGTGTCAGACCAACCTTCCAGCACCTAAAGGAGTCCTACGAGAAGGCTGGGGAGGGACTTTTTACAGTAACATGGAGTGATATGAATATGGGGAATGGTTTTAAAGTGAAAGATGGTAGATTTAGATTGGATACTAGGAGGAAATTCTCTACTGTGAGGGTGGTGAGGCACTGGCAATGGTTGCCCAGAGAAGCTGTGGATGTCCCCTCCCTGGAAGTGTTCAAGGCCAGCTTGGATGGGGCCCTGAACAACCTGGTCTAGTGAAAGGTGTCTCTGCCCAAGGCAGAGGGGCTGGAATGAGATATTTGAGGCCCTTTCTAACCCAAATCACTCTATGGTTTTGTCAGTCTATGAAGAAAGTGCTAGTGACATCAAAAAGTTCTCTCTTCTGTCCATCCCTCAACTGTATAGTAAGAGTGTATTTTTCTCTACAAGGTATGCTTTGCTGATACGTCCAGTCCCTCAAAACCAGGCCCATGCAGACCTTGCCTGGAGCATGTCCAGGTGCTTTTTTACAGAACCATGTGTACAGACCAGCTCTCCAGAAGAGCTCTAAGAAGCTATAACTCTGGGCAGGCAGATAATTTTTTATAGTTCTGATATTGAAGTATTATCAAACTATGTATCATGTTCAATAGCAATCTCCCTTGTATGTACTACCTTTTATACATTCTGAGTATAAAAACAGTGGATTTTTTTTATGGTTTGTAACTGCCTAAAGGGTTTTTTACACTAATACAGAGCATGTGTGTGCCACCAGCATGACACAATTGACAAATTTCAAGTGTGCACTCCAATCTATGCAATAAAAGAGCTTCAGGATGAAAGTATTGTTAATATAAAAATTCCTACCATCACCGAAGCAACAATTTTTCTCCCAACTCATTTTTAGATCTCTAAGTGGAGCCATCTTAACTGGATCTTTTATTCCCAGAGTACTTCTCAAATGCTTTGCTTCAGCAGGCAGTGCTCTAATCCATATCACGGCTCTTCAAACTTACACCAGGCAGCATGCCATTCATAAACTATAAAAAAAGGGAAAATTATTCTTACACTTAAGATAGAGAGACTTATTTTTATGCCGCTTTTAGAAGAGCACACTGTGAAACTACTAATTAACACTGCAAGTAAAATAATAGGAAAGAACAGGGGAAAAAAAAAATCATGCAGACTTTGGAGGCAGTTGAAACAGCCCCTTTCCAAAGAGGATATAAACCAAACTAGTTGCTGTTTCTCTGAAGCAGAAAAGAAAAATCTGGGGAGTATATTTATAAGACTTAAAATAATGAACTAGTGAAATATTTTTTAAATAAAATGATTTCACAATGAAAAATATTATATACTTCTTTCAGCTCTGGATGGCCTCGTTAACAACACAGGAAATAAATAGAAATACAGATAATCAGATTATCAACACTAGCAAATAAGCACTGCTCCATTATTTATTGTGACACTTCAGACCAAATATTACCTAAGATATCCTTAGTTGGACTAAGAAGTCTAGCAGATAAAACCAAATAAAGTATCTAGTACTTAGGCAACCATGGAAGCATCTCTGTAGGTACCACCCATGATCTTACTATAGCAATATATAAATACTGTATAAATACCCCATGATCATCTTACTAAAATATAATATATATATATAAAATATAAATATAATAAAATAATAAAAATAAAAATAAAAATAAAAATAAAATAAAATAAAATAAAATAAAATAAAATAAAATAAAATAAAATAAAATAAAATAAAATAAAATATAATAAAATAAAATAAAAATTAAAATTAAAAAAAAAACATATGAACAGCAATGTCATCCATAGCAGTCAAATCAATTATTCCTTTTGAAGTATTAGTGGACATATTTGTAGCCTCCCAATGTTAATAAGTAAAAAAAAAAAAAAAACCATAAACAACAAAGACATCAGAATGTTTATGCGAAGAATCTACATTCTTAAAAAAAGTTATGTATTCTATATAGGTGCCAGGATTAAAAATAGATCTGATACAGACTGAATCAGATGAAACATAAACCTAATTCATATTATTATGTTAAACAATCGTCATTTTTTTCCTTATCACCAAGGAAATGACACTGATGTATCATTTCTAACTAAAGCTGTAATAATTTCTGTGAACATTGGTAGCTTGAGCTCACTCAGGAGCTAGTGAAATGCCTAATGACCAGCTACCAAAAAATCCTCCTACTTCCTGTTTGACATTTGGAAGGTTCTTCAACACTTTCATCAAGTTTTCTCCTTTTGAACTTATCACCTATCAAATATATTATGAAACACAAACATTCACAGCAGCCTTCTTGTGAGACATTTTGACTGATATTCACAGGCTCGTGTGTTTTTCATTATGTCTACATGACTATGAATAATTGGTTAAAGATGGGTCTTGAATTTCATCTTATTACAGGAGCAAGAGAGGTTCTAAGACACAGACACTATTTACAAGACAGCAGAGTTACTATATGAGGAGGAAGGATGCTCAGAAGGGCAAAGACATTTGCCTAAACTAAAAATATTTCATGGATTAAGCTCTTTCTTGTGAATACTGTCATTTTAAAATGGAATAGCACAGAATTAACTTCATGGAAAGTCCACTTTGAAAAATTGATTATTTATAATCATGATTTATATTTTCATATTTTCATTTAAATGATTCCACTATTTTTATTTCATCAGAAATAAGCAAAGCTTCACAATATCTTTGAAAGAACAAAGTTATTCACGAAAGATAGGAGTGTAAGAAATAAAAAATAATATTTCTTTTCTCCATCTTATTAGTTTTGGGACACAGTTTCATCAGTCATGTTACTGATTTATTATATAATTGGGAAGTTCACAAGTGCACAAATTTATTTTTTCATAAATACCTACCTTTGTAAAGTCAAAGATCCTGATTGTAGATTCTTTCAGAGTTGCATTTTCAGGTTTAAGGTAAATGAAGGAAGGGTTTTTTTCTTTGAATAAGAGTGAATTTTCTCCTGGGCACAAGTTTAGTTCATTAATGTGATTTAATTAACAACATTGCTTTCTGTGGTTAGTCCAATATTTTAGAAATACAATATAAACCTAGAGTAAATGCTTAGAAATGTAGGTGAAATTTTCTTTTTCAGACCAAGGTTCTGAATGGTAAGATAAAAGATGGATTAAAGCAGTTTGTCTGAATAGAGTAATTTTCACTTTGATTGTTTTTCAGATCGCTACTGTAGTAGAGATGAATACAGCTGGTATGAAGTTGTCTGAATCACTGATACTAGAATGCAAATACATGCCAATACTTTGCATAAAATCCACAAAGCAGAGTTATTTATGCATATGCCTTTTGACATCTCAGCATGCGTGTTGACTTGAATTGACAAACTCCCTTTTTGATTTTCTGGTATTATATTTAAATGGAAAGCTAAGAGCAGAAGACACAGTAAAATAGAGGCACAGTAAATAAGAGGGCAATGGTGAAGAAAGAGGTTCAGCTCATAAATGAAGATAAATAAGTCTTTCTAGTAAACAAATATATTTAAGGAACTTTGCTGTACCCAACTTCATAGTTGTTCAAAGGGATGACAGTCATTTTGGGGATAGTTATGAGTTATGAGTTATGAGTGTACCAAAGAGAAAATTCAAAGACTGAACAGTAACGTAATAAACATTTGTAAGCTGTTTGTCTTACCAGGTGGCAATGGCTAACTAATTTGGAGCACACCATTTTATGGGAAACATATTTAGAGCTGACTAGTCTACATGTCATTTGAAATACAATTTATACTAATTATAGCTTTTGATGAAAGTTACATGATTTTAAAAGATTGGGCAGTGTTTTAGTCAAACAGCTATTTTAGTCAGAACTATGAATCAGATTTCAGTGCAATACTTTGAAAAATCAATCACCTCAAAACTCTCCAGACAGTGCAATGTGAACTGTTTTGCAAAAATCATGACTCTGAAAGACACAATTTTAAATCATTATGGATGAGAAATGACAATTAGGAGTAATCAATGTTTCAAAAAAGAACCTTGAGTGCAAAGGAATGATTTGAACCAATTGCTTTTATGGTTGTAATTATAAGTGGGAAAAAAGATTATATTCTTAATGGCAGATTTTTTGTCTTGATTAGGCAAGAAAATGCAATAATGAGAACTTGAACTAATAAAACATTTGTACTAGATTTAACTGTAAAAAACTTCCTCCTCTGTCACAGTACGACGGGCATGAGCCCATAAAGAGACAGAACAGCAACTATAATAGAAATCAGGGAAGTAGTAATGAGTTAAAATAAATATTCTGTCTAATTAAACTTGTACAACACTTCATTCCTCTTGCTTTTTACAAAATTATGAGGCTGTGACTAGAATTCTTAGGACAGAAGCTAATGTAATGCTATACGTGTCTTTCACAGCCAGCAATCCCTGGCTACTGAGAAAGCATGTGTGACTTACTGCCTGTACCATATGGTTTAATAATCTCAACATCACAAATCGTTCTTGTCTTGCATGGAAGCATTATGAACACTGTGGGATAGAACATGAAGTGGGGAGACAGAAATGGAGAAGTGTGCTACACATTGCCTCAGTAAAAACCAGAAATGCAGCTCTAGACTTAACAGAAGCTGATAGTACCCAACAACAAACAGGACAAGCAGAAGGAGATAAACCCCCACACCTTCTCTTTTTAACCAGCACAAGCCCTGTACTCACGATGAAGTGTTTCAGAAGACAGACAATGAATGCTTCATGTGGCTGATCAGAGAAACATGCATTGCAGTGTTGACAGCAACACAGCATGAGGTTGGGTTAAAACAGACAAACTGCTCCTACTTATTTGAATCAATGACAATGTGGCTCTAGAAATGATCAGATAAAAAGCAACATGAGTAAAGACAAAACTGAAGAAAGATGTTAATTCTTTTCACTGTCTGAAGACGCTGCACAACATGTGGCTATGGATGCAGGTGTGCATGTACAGCCAGAAGGAAAACCATTTACTTGAACCTCCAAATTCACTGGATAATAATGATGTTAACACCTAAAAATCCTAAAAGTTTCTCCTTTCTGTGTTCAACTATCTGGTAATCTATTTAGCTGTTCAGAGAGTGTGATATGTAGGAATAAATCATGCTTTCTTCCCAGAAAGTGAGATACAGCCTAATGAGTGTTAGAGTGTTGTCTCCTAAATTACTTTTGAAGGTATGAATTATGGAAAGGCATAAACATATGTGGATAAAGCAGACTTAAAATGCAAGTCTTCACCCGCACTTCCTATCTCTCTTCCACTTCCTAGACAGACACCAAAACTCAGAATTTGGACTTAAGCCATGGAAGCCTTTGGATTTCTAATATCTTCTGACATTGTTCACAACTTCAGGCTTTGTTAATATTTTTTTTTGTTTTGTTTAGCACATACTCCTGTTTTTGGTTTAGGAGTCCAGAAGCACTAGCTGGCAGGGTATGTTCAGTCAAACCTGCTTCTAGAGTATCTTTGAGGTATTATCATACCATCCTCCATCCTCCTTTTCACATATTCCAGCTGACTGTATGGAATTAACTTAATCACTTTCATATAGTCTACCCAAACCACACATACTACCCAATCCTGCTGGGACATTTTTTTAAATGACTCAATACAGGTTCAATCAATCCAGCTAAACCCAGAAAGGTATAGTATAATTTTCTTAAGAACAAGTACACAGAATGCTTCATTGATCAGAAATCCACAGGTGGATGCATTTTCTATGAACATCTTTGACTCATACTGGAACATGGTGAGCACAGAAGGTCTGTGTCTCTTTAAGTTGGTGAAGAAGCTGCTTCAAGCTGATGCAATAACTAAACCACACAAGCAGTCAAGTTTCAAGTTTATTCCTACCAATTCATTTGGAAGGCATAATGAATTTTCCTCTTTAGTAAACAATCTTTTGTTTTCCTTAGAGATATCAATATTTGAAAATTAATAGTAGAAGCAGAAAATCAGCCTATAAATGAATCATCTTGTTTAGAGCAAGCTACTAGTAAATTATCAAATCCTGAATGAGATTTTGTAGTATGGAATAGCTCAGGAGTAAATGTTCTTCATTGTTTGAGGGCAGGGCATAGCGCAAATGCACAAAATAACAATACAGTCCCTAAGAGACAATCTCATTTGGTAATATTTGTTGTAGGGGAAATGGTTGACTTGGGATTTGGTTGACGTTTACAAGGCCCATGGGAAGCTCTCTCAGACAGTCAGGTTCTTCCATTGTGCTGTAAAATTCATTTATGAGTGGGCAGAAACTTGCATCAAATCAGTGGTTGTTCAACAAATTACAACATTTTCCTCTTTGATGCAAAATGAGGCAACTTTAAGAATAGTTTCAAGGCTTGCTGGAAAAAATTCCAATTACAAACACTTTATTACAATGCTCCAGGACAATGAACCAAATAGCTTTTAATGGTTACCCTTCTTTTCTCAGGCTGCAGTGCAGCTGGCCTCCCATAGCTAGGCACCAGTCTGAATTGCAGCAGTGAAGCTGTGACAAGAAGTCATGAGGATGGCTTTGGAACCCATAATTACTTTGATCAAATGTAGAAAATGTTGGGCCTTCTAACCTCGCAGTCTACAATCAACTTTTCCACCCTTTACTGTCATTATCATGAGTTAACCCCCATAATGTCTGATTCCTTCTCAGCGTAAAACACGCATTAGAAACATCAAACTGGTGAAAAATGAAGGATGAGAAGGGAAAGAAGGTTTCCCTCTTTTACCAACACTATTTGTATTAATATACATGAATTCTATATTAATCAATAAGTAGTAAGTACTGTTTAAAAATATTTAATCCTGCCTCTTACATAAAAAACACCCCAATTTTCAATTACTGGTTTGTTTTCAGCCTGCTTATCTAGGGCCACTAGAATAAAACCAGGAATGTAAGGGATGTTTTTTCTGAAAATTCTCATGTGAAAATACAATCATTCACAGCTTTGATATTAAAAACATAGCAAAGAAGAATGAAGCACTGCACATCACTCAGTTCAGATGACTTTTATATTGAAGTCTTGGGAAGAAATTAATCATTGCTGTAAGTAGGCAGAACACAGCTGGGAGTGGCTGAATTGTGCTTGCAACCATGGCAAACTGAACAGCACTCTGTAGGGCAGCTCAGCTGGATTCCCGAGCAGTGAGAGGCTGCTAACCATCACAGCTTTTAAAACACCACAGTAGTAAAAGCCCACCAAATGGCTGCAAGAAAGTGTTTGGTCTCAGACCCAGTGGGAATTTCCTCAGATTTCAAATAGTAGGGGCCATATGCCAAGATCTCTGCAGCACTTCCTAGCTTGAAAGTAAACAGCTGAATGTATTTGGCATAGTTTTTACTACTGCTGCTCAAGCAGCTTTTGTATGAGTTTGCACAGCTATCATAGCAGTGGAATTAAGAAGAATTCTTTTCTAAGTCAATAATTTTTTGCCAGATCTCTGGGAATTTTGTATAGGGAAAGTATGAATTGACTGAAAACCCACCTTAAAAACAGATAAAGAAACATGAAGGAATTTTTACTCATCTCAAGAAGAAATCACCCTCCAGTCATTTTGCTGCATAGAAGGACAACACTTCCAAGTGTGTGATTAAGTAGGATGTGCTCTTCAAAATTCAGGAAGGACTCTTTTTCTCCTTTCCTGTATTAACATATTTCCATCACAATCTTAATGTTGTCAGTGTTGCTGTTACTCTAAGAAAGACACTTTGTTTCCTAATACACTAATTATCAAAGTAGGTAGGTTCCAAAAATGCAGATTAGCAATGCTGTGGTCATGATGACAGGAGAAAGGCCAAGTTCAAACATCATCCAGGACTCCCTGGTCTGCAGCTGACTGACACCTGGACATGCTGAAAATGATGCCTGACTTTATCTCCAAGACTGAGATTACCAAAACACTACAGCACTGAGCAGTATCAACACATCTACTCCAACAGCTGTTTTGCTGGCAGACTCCAGGGAGATCTCTTATTGTAATCTCATAATGAGATATTAATAGCAACCTAAAAGAAAACTGCTTGTTTTTTTCTCAGAAAGGAATAATCAGTAAATGTGAAACTCTATTTGCAGTAGTGTACAGGATGGAAACACTGGTGGCAAGGAAGGTGCTCCCCAGCTCCTCCTCTGCAAATGGGAAGATGCTCCTGAGCTATGTCCTTCTTTCAATAGGAAAAATTGAACATTTAAAGTCCAATACTTGGTCAACAGAGAACTGAAACTAAGACAATGGGCTTTGATGATACCTTTATATGAGGAATAGTAAGAAAAATTTTTATTTTTGCCTGGCTAAATTGATCCTGTGTGAAAGGATAGTGAGAGCTACTTATACAATGATGCTGCAAGTTCAGTTTGTTGCAAAATAGAGAACAAATGAAGTGAACTAATTATAACAGGAGGGACCAAGTTTTGAGTAATCTCAAAAGCACACAAGGCTCTTCTTTCTTGTGTCTGTTAAAAAGTTCTCAGATATTTTCTGGGAAAAAAAAGTCTTTGTTCAAGGTTAGTGTTCTTAGAATTCATAATATCTGTATCTGAGCTTTTTAGAAAAATCAGTGTTTCTCAGGGCAGTGTGAAACCTTTCCACCTAGGCTCAGTTTCTCCCAGGCATCGTATATGTGTATATTGAGGCCTATCTGCCAGATAAAAATCAATAACAATGCAGGTTAGATGTGCAGGTGGCAAAAGAAAAAAAGACCGCATGAAAGAATAAACATTCAAAGAACCTCAGATGCCTATTGCTGGCTGATTTCTTCAGGACTCCTAAACTTACAATAGATCTCTCAGATATTGATTCTTTTTCCTTGGTATCAAAGAAATGAACAATCCCACTGAAGTTTTCAGGAGCTGACGGATGTTATGAAAGGCTTTTCACAAGAGCACTGATAAAATTCTTTGCCTGTTTCTTCAGCTGAAATATCATATGGATTCACTGTTGAAAGAAACAAAACAGCAAACAAACACTGAGGAATTCTTTTAAGATGAAATAAGCATTCAGGCTGACCTTGCCTTCCAGATGCAGTGAATTACATTGTTTCTGTATGAAAAGCAGGTTCTGCATTGGTTAGGTTTCCAGACAATAACCATTGTTTTTGTCAATAATTCTGAAGCTCTTACAAGGCTAATGTTATAATCAGTGTTTCGATGGCAGGTTGTAATAGTTAAATTGAGCTAGAATGAAAATGAATTCTTCAATATTTTCAGCACCCCAGAAAACAAGAAAGAACCTGGGAGCATTTTTAACAAATTTGGCCTGAACAAGTAGGATAGAAGTGAGTAGGCATTGTTAAAAATGCCTTCTGTCAAGGTAAATTTATTTGTTTACTCTAATAACACCAATGAGCAACTTCTCTCTATTAGATGAGTCAAATTCATTCAAAACTCTACTAGGTACTGAGTCTCTATCAAGCTTAGAATAAATAGACAATTAATGCAAAAAGAATAAGGAAAAATTATATATCATGAAAAGATTTTGAATTCTCCTTTTTTTCCTCTCCCATATTAAGGTTATTGGAGAAATTATTTTCCTCATCAGTATAAAGGAAAAGAGACCTTCACAAAATAATTCCATGTCTTTATGCATTTAAATCCTCAAATTTGATTACTTGGGACTTGAGCCAATAGAAGAATTAAAGGAATCCACAGGAGGGTTAAATGATGCTCTGATATCTAGCAAGGTAGTGTTTTCCCCTCAGATGACAGGCTGTTCATAAGTAGCTACAGGACTTCCATACAGCCTTTTTGCTAAAGCCACTGCTGACTGCATGAAAAGGATACAAGAAGACTCCAAGAAGGTTTTTTAGTCCATTTTGCTAACCAGTTACATAATCCTTGGTTGTTGTATACTAGTGATATTATCCAAAGTGATGCTAGTTTAGCACTCTGAACAACACTAATCTCTTGCAAGACTTGTTTCTCAGCAGGGAGATGAGGCTGTTCCAGCAGAGAGCCCTTCAGCTGCATCAGTCCTGCCTTTGCCAACGCCCCGGCCCAGAGGCTTGTGGCTCTGCTTTGTCTCAGCTGCAGGTCCAGAGGCAGACACAGATGTCAGCACTGGCACTGCAGCCTGGCTGGGGAGCCGACTGAGCGGTCAGGGGTAAGGTCTGCAGCACTGCACCCTCTCCAGGTCTGCAGCATTGCATCCTCTCCAGGTCTGCAGCACTGCACCCTCTCCAGGTCTGCAGCACTGCACCCTCTCCAGGACTGCAGCATTGCACCCTCTCCAGGACTGCAGCATTGCACCCTCTCCAGGTCTGCAGCACTGCACCCTCTCAAAGGTCTGCAGCACTGCATCCTCTCAAGGTCTGCAGCACTGCACCCTCTCCAGGCCTGCAGCATTACATCCTCTTCAGGACTGCAGCACTGCATCCTCTCAAAGTCTGCAGCACTGCACCCTCTCAAGGACTGCAGCACTGCACCCTGTCCAGGTCTGCAGCACTGCATCCTCTCCAGCACTGCACCCTGTCAAAGTTCAGCCTCTGGGGCTGCCAGCCCTTGCACTCCACCCACTGAAGTGCTGCCAGGGCTGTGTGGTCACACAGACCCAAAGGTATGCTCCTCTGGTCTCAGCAGCAGGAAAAAGGCTAAAAGCTCTTCTTCTCCTCCCCGCTGAATTAATTCTTGGTATGTGAAGTACTTCCTTCACAAAGAGAGTATACTGTTTAAATGGCCGAAAGGCTGAAGCCTAATGTGGGCAAAAGATGCATTTTTTTCTTGTTATCTGAGGTTGGCAGACATGTATTTACAGATGAATCAACTCATTTTCCTGGGCAGAGAGACAAATCAAATCCCTAGAGCTTCATACCATGGGAAATGCTTTGGAATGTATTTCAAGCGGTCCTTTATAAAATAACAATACAGTTTTGAGCCAGCAGCAACTCATCAAAGTATTGATCCTTTTCTGGCATAACAACATCTTGTTTAGATGATGACATAATATTTCCAGTAGAGCCAAGGGCACCTCAGCCCTCTACAGACACGCTTGAGCACACTGAAAAGAGCAATGAGATGCAGTGATACATCTCATTGCTCAGATTGCATCATCGTCAGAGATGCAGTGATGAATAGCTCTTTGCCTTCAAGAAAGGAAAACTTGAATGCAAACAAGATTTATTAACATATATGTTTGTTTCTCATTTTGACATGGGTGAAAACAAAAGTATAAGCTTCAACCTTATAAATACAACAGAAAATTTCCAAAGCTATGGTAGATACTGAAAGGTTACAGAACAGCAAGGGTGTTAGGAAAAATATAATGACCAAATTCAAAGCCTACTAAAAGCAGTTTTATCCTAGATCCATAATTTCTAAAAAATAGATGAAAACTGACTGTATTTCTCTGCCATAATAATTTTCTCATTAACTTTACTGGTTTTCAGCATTCTTCCAATTATTAGCAATGAAATAAAGTGGACATTTTCTTCTATTGTGCAGTGTGAAACAGAGAAAATTGGGATACTATAAAAAATGCATATAGCTACTGCTGTGGTGATTTATTCCTTTGCTGTTCCCATATATTCACACTTTAACTGGGTAATTATTTAAGAACTACAAAGAAATTGCCTGTTACTGTTTCCAAAGGAAAAGGTTCCAAGACAGACCCCCCTCCCATAAGCCATGTTAGAGAAGGTGGCAACTTTCCTGACTTCTCAGTGAGGAAAGACAGAGCAAATTTCCAGACAGAAGTTTAGATTTTAGTTGGACTAAAACCTATGCAGAGCCATGTGACCTCCTTTCTTCACTACACAAACACAGGAAAGTTCCTTTGGAGATTTTAGACACAGAAATTTAAATAAGTTTGTTCCATTAAGTTTGTTTCCTTTTGCCAGAAAGATGAAAAGTCCACTATTTTTGGTGATACTCTAATAAAACCACATTTTAATTTGATTTCTAAATAAGAGTAAGCATCTGTATCTAATATGCATTCATATATATACCTATGCCATATCTAAACCAATATAATACTGTTGAGAGTTTAATTCAGCCAAAAGAGTTGAATAATACCAAGAAATTAAAAACAGAATAGCTTTGAGAGCAATTCATAGGTTGTGCAGCCCAAGGGATGGTTATGATCATCTCCTCTGATTTTCTGCACAAAAAACATAGATTTTTCACACAGTAAAAATCTCAGTCAGGACAGATGAATTGTAGCTAAAGCATAGCAGAGTTTTCAGCAATATAACTAAAACTAATAACACTTTCTCTAGAATTAATTTTCAACAATTAATTCATATTACGGCTCTGTTACTTCTGGAGTAGTGATTGCCATTATCATTACCTGAAACACTTAATTTTTGTATGAGTGATTTTGAATTTTTAAAGCATTAGTAAAAATGTTGGCTAGCATTAATTGAGAATTGGTACAAAAAGAAGAGCATCACATACAAATTTATATAAGTCGTAGGCAACAAAGATGGGATGGGCTCAGACAGATAGTAATAATAATTACAGATAGTAATTATTGTTACAAAATAAGAATTTTGTTCCTATATTAATTTTATTAGTATGGGAACAAAAATACAGTATGACATGAGCTTTTTTTTAGGGTTTGTAAAAGAATAGACAAAGCTTTGTCTGGTAGAAATCTTGGTTCTTCCCTGGGCTACATAAATTAGTACAGTGTAAGACACAATCTCCTTAAGCAAATCTTTCCTCTCACAAAACAAAATCAAGAAGCAAAACATACAGAAGTTTTTAGACTTCATTAGTATTTCAATATTGCTTCTGTTCTACAGGCTGTGGCTGAGTTTCAGTGTTGGAGAGATCTTTGAAAAATTACATGTTTAACATATTTATTTGCTCTGGATCTTTGAAAAATTACACATTTAACATATTTATTTGCTCTGGTTACTTGTGAAATCTTATTTTAATGATCATGCATGCTAGAATTATTACCTCTATAAGTCAAGATCTCAGTAGAAGATATTAAACCTTCGAGGTCTTTCAATTTAAAATGGCTTTAACTTCTGAGAGCTTTCTGTGATTACCTTATCAATTTCTCTTCAAAACTTAGGGACTCTCTGGTGGTCTTACATCAGAATTTTCAGTTCATTTCTTGCATTAAGATTGCCAGTCCTGAAACAAGTGTCAAGACCATTCAAGCAAAATTGCAAATTGTCATTTCAAGGTTTAGAAACTAAGCTGTTCTCTTTTATTACTTATCAACATGATGCTACATGCTGTGTTTTACCAGCAAGTGATCAGAATGGAAAAAATCCTTAAATCTTGCTTTTTAGTCTGAGTTTTCTTTTTTCACTTAGCTAAAAACTGTCTACTACTACTACTACCCACTTCTCAAATAACAAGAGCTAAAAATAAAAAAATTGCAGGTTTTGATTTTTTTTTTCCAAATTCCCCCAACAGTATTAAATATTGGAAAACATTTATAATCAGCTAAAGACTACTTTGAAAATCCAGCTCACTAACAGAATATACCTCTTGGATAAGGAGCAGCAACACCTAAAAGCAAATGTGTAAAATACTTTGTTACCTTTATCATATATTTTCACCCAAAATTCTGTAGCTACTCCCATTTTCTTTGCACTACAATTTTGCTTATGTCTCTTTCACCAAACTCTCAACCTCTCTGCTCCTAAATCCTAAGCCTTGCCAAAACTCTCACTAGTAAAATGGGCATCTCACCCAACAGCATTACCCCATTACTGTTTTCTACTGAAAGTCATGCTGGAGACACTCTGTTACTGGGACTCCAACTGCATTATCTTCATTACACTCATTGCTCATGCTTATATTTGCTCTCCAGCAAAAGCATACACAAACCACAAGACCAGCAATAAATATTCAATAACAGTCAGTTCATGAGATCTGATACAGACTTACCTTTTAAGTAGCAAAGTCAATTTCCTCTTTCAGAAGAAAAAAACATGCCTTTGATACAACTCACTTGAATTAAATAACAACTATAATGCATTACAATGGAGATACTTCTGGGAACGATATCTATGCAATACACTGTAAGGCCAGCTGTAATTTTTTTTTTAAATTTTATCTGGTATTTTTAATTCACCTTACACTACCTGAACTTACTCTACCACTAATCCTTTTTTACAGAAATTGCATTAATAGGATTTTAATGCTGAAAATACCTAGAACACTAAGAAAGAATGCAATAAGACTTGTTCAGTTCAAGTGTACATTTCAAGTACTATGCTGAGAAACCCTGAAATGGGTTTAGAAAGAAAATAGTGAAACTTAATTACCTTCTAATACACATTTGGATCAAAGAGAAATTAATGGAGAGATAAATAGGGTCAAATAGCATGGTAAAGGCTTTTCTATCTTCAAGAAACACCAACAAAAATGAATCCCTCCCAGAGACACAAATGATATGAAAAATGCACTAACAGGGGCTTTGAGACATGAAAAGAGATTTCAGTGGTAGAATTAGATACAGAGATCCAAGAAAAAACCATAAAAGCACTGGTGATGAAGCTGGATAATCAAAGACAAGACAAGAGAAAAAAAATCCCTAAGCCCCAGATCCCAAATCCTGCAGCTGTCAGTCATAAATATTGTGAGACAACACATGTATGCTCTCAATATGAATTATAGATGTCAATTAACACACAGCTTAATGCATTCTAACACCTGAAAATATCTGCTGAAGATAATCCATTTATATTTTTGTCTATCATCATGTCTCCACTCTTCTTAGATATATATGAGTAGTTAATTATTTACTTCTAAAGTGCGTTTTTGGACCAAAACAAGGAAAGGACCAAGGACATGATTGATGCAACTGGCATGCCAAATGCAATGCCTCCACGCTGAATACATCTGGGAACAATGGACCAAATACAAAAAGAAAGACAGACTGTCCAGAGAATGAACTAAAATAATGAAAAACTAAATAATGCTGATAAATGCTTCTACTACAGTCTGTACAGCTTCTACAGTCTGTGTCTGGTTGTTTTCCTGAAATTTCAGATTAAGTTGTCTATTAGAAGAAAAATGACCAGAACATAGTGGTTGAACCAAAGCACCTAAACTTGCTGTTGAATTCCTTCTTAAAGTTACAAGTCACTTTGTTTCTGGTACTTCCTCAAAAAAATGTCTATAATACAAACTGTGAAAAGAAGAAAAAAAGTGAGGCACACAGTAAGATGGGTATGCCTGTTTAAAATAGAAACCTAAGGGATCTGAGAGTCCTGCTTACTCTCATTACATACCCAAATCTAGTTTTGTACTCAAGTACATTACAAATGATTCCTAAGGGAAAAAAACCAAACCAATTTATTGATTCAGAAAAGCTCCAGACACACATCTTTTATGTTGTTCTCGTACATGCCCAGTTTTTAGCCTAAAGCAATAGCTTTCATATTTGTTATGGTTTGGCATTAAAAAAAAAAAAAAAAAAAAAAAAAAAAAAAAAAAGAGGTTTGTGTCTGTTCCAAGGAGTTGCCTTCTCCTGCTGATCTTAGAGAAATGGTATTGACTATCTCCTCATCAAATCACAGTATTAAGCAGTTCTCCTGGCATCTCTAAAGCTCTCCCAATATCTCAACACTTTTTAATTTCAAGAAACATAAACTAATGCTCCAATAATTTTGCTTTTCACCTTGTTCTAATATTAAGTTGAACGTGAGAGTCAGAAACCAATATGAACCAACTACTTTAAAGAAAATAAGTTTCAATAATGAATGTAAGACAATTATTGTGGCTCAGAAACAAATATACATTGATTTAGTCCTCTGGGCTTGAAGTTCTGTCATGCTGTAATGCTATGTATAAACACTCACTGTATGTAGAGAAGGCACAATTAGGTGGAATTTCAAGGAACTAGAAATACATTTGAAAGAGGACCTGTTTTTTTTTGCAAACTTCTCTGTCTTCTACCCAGTACATCCACTTACAAAGCATTTTTTTTTTCTCTGAGTAATTTAAGACTTAACTGCATACTGTGTGAGACTTCAGGAAAGAGCATTTCCATCCACTGGGCTGTTGGTGAGCAGCAGTCCTTGGACACAGAGTGTGAAGCCAGGCTACAGCCTGGCTACCAATATTTTAGTGAATGACAACTTTTGAAAACTACCCACATCAATCACTCTTCTAGATGAAGAAACATTTACTCCAAACCAGCACATACTTACCTATTTATTTTTCTGTCTCACAGCCTTCTTTCACTGATATTGAATAGAGTGAGTGTGCATGATTCCATATATGTGCATTATCAATGTAAATGTATTTTTGCAAATTTGCTATAATTTTAAAAAACTTTTGCAATTAATGTGCAATAGGAAAGGCACTTGCAGAGCAGAAGTTACAAAATACTACAGTGATGGCTCGTCTTCAATGATGTCTTCTCCTGGCCATTACTCTCTCATGTTGATTCCTTCTCTCTCTTTTCCTCTCCAGTTTTCTGGAGAAAAATTGTACTGCCCTGACAGAGATCTTGTGACTATGTGATTTGCTGGACCATGTCCAACCTCTTTGAATGCAGCTTTTGCTTATCCCTCTTCTTTAACATCCCTGTTTTCTTTCTTCCTTGGTTCTACATGGCTGCTTGTTCCTTTTATCTTACCTTGTCTCATATCTTTTTGTACCAAGCACCAAGTACTGTACTCTCTGGTATTGTTTTCTACTCAAGGATAATTGTTGTCTTCCTCTCTCTGATTCTACCTGAATTCTGTTTTTGCTTGGTAACTTCACTCCATTTGCTCAATTTTACTTTCAAGAACCGTTTCTTCCATGATATTCACAATAATGTACATGGAGACAATGGCTTGGTAGAAAGGCATGTCCATGGACCAGACAAGAGGGTGACCAGCAACCATAAAAAGCCATGTGTGCTTCAGAAGAACTTCCACTAGTTTGTTGGAGCAGTAAAAAGTGCAAAAAATAACGCTTCAGCATGGAAGTGTCTCATTTGAATTCACTTTAATTTTTTTTCCTTATTGACTAAAGCAAACAGAAAAAAAAAATGCATGTAGAGAGACATGGCCTTGTCAGCATGTAGAGTGAGTTTAAGCCCCACCTCGCAGTTGCAGCATGCTGCTGACACAGCAGTGTAAGGATCAGCATGAAAAAGCACTTCCCAGCTTATGCAACTTTATCTGCAAGTCCTCCTGGTCTGAGTGCAGCTGAGTTAGCAGAGGAGTGCTGTTGTCAGCTTAGCTAACTATGTTTAGCACCAATCTATACTCTCATATCTGTTGTCAGAAAAAAACTTGTTTTCCTAAGACACCACTGCCCCTCCACAGAGAAGTTACCTGTGTAACCACACCAGCACAGCAGAAGCATTCCCAGAACATGTGAGCTAAAACCCAAACTGAATGTCCACCTGGATACACAGCACACCAGCTATCACACTAAATACTCATCTCAGTGCCTGCTTTGTTCAAAACACTGCTAGTGCAAGCTACAACACTCCTAATTTTGGTCAGCCAAGAGCATGGCTACATGTGTAGATTCCAGAATATACAGAATCCTCCCAAGCACCCTCAGTAACAGTCACCAACTGTATGCAGTTACCTGATTCTGAAAAATGTTCAAGTTAAAAGGACACAAAGTAAAATAAAAAAAAAAAAAAAAGGAAAAAATATTTCAAAAGGTAAAAAAAGGGAGCAAAGGAAAAAGAAAGGAGTCTACAAAACACCCTTTAGCTCAATACATTATTTGACTATACTGGCAACAGACCACTTCCTAACTATAAATTCTTGCATACAACTTTTCATGAAACAAATACTACAGTAGATATTTTAATATTTTTTATTCTTCTGAAGTAACAGAAATTCCTATAGAAATTATACCTGAAATATTACTGCAGTCCCCATGAGGCAAAGCCTAGTAAATACAGCTGTGCAGATTTGAAATAGCTGGTTTGGATGTTTGGAAGCTCTCGAGGCCTGTGCTCACCAGCTGCAGCAGGTGAGTTCCAGCAGTGACTGCAGTGTTGTGGCACCCCCTGAATGTCAGCACCTGGACATTGGCAGTTCTCCTCAAATGCAGAGACTGGCAGTGGAACCTGTGCTGTCAGCTGTCCATGTCACATTTCTGTAAAGTTAAGCTGTAACACTGCTAAAATACATGTTCAGACCAAATTCTGCTTTCATAGTTGTGAGCTTATCTTCTTGTCATACTCAGTTTGTACCATTTGATAAGTTCTCTTCAAGGACACACTCTTTGTGTGGTGGGCATGAAGAATTGCACCTAACTTACCTGATGAGGTCTTGAAAGGGTCTTCCTTCCAAATCCCTTTCATCTCCAGCACCTTGGCAACACGGGTGTGTGTCAGGGATAGAACAAAACTCAGGATAAGGAGAAAATATAAAAATTGATGGGAAGGGAGTAAAAAGAGTATCCTTGCTTTGTTGAAAGTCAACAGCAGCCAGTTCTGTGGGACTTCAGTCCACAGGTCTAAAACTGGCAGCAGCCCTTCACAGTAGCAGAGGGCACTTGCAGTTCTTGATACAAATGTACCTCCATTTGCAAGTCAGATTTATTCATGGAGCAATCCATGCAGCAGCCAATTGTTTCCAGCACAAAATTCTGAACCACATGAAAAACTTCTGCACAAGGTAACATATACTTAATATAATGAAATATTAATAATACAGTTAACCTTGTGCTGACTTGATTATGTAACTCGGCAAAACCTCCACTGCTAAAATGATCCAGAAGTTTTACATGGCTGCATCAGACTGACACAAAAATTAAATGGTGCCACTTCAGGATTCAGGTCAACTGTCCTAAGGATCACAGACGGCTTGGGCTATCTAGGCTGAATCTATGTTTCTCTTTGATAAATATCAACAATGAACAAACTAAAATAACTGAAACAGTGTTTTAACATCCATCTTAATGCTAATGATGGAATGGATATTTTATGGATTTATCACTTTTTTGACTGTCACAAGAGATACACCTCATTTTTGTATTCTAGCAGCAACAAGTATAATTTAAATTTATCTAGCTATGACCAAACAAAGTTCCAGTCATGACTGCAGGTTTCATTTCACTTTAGCTAACAGACACAGATGATGGCTTCTATTTTTCTTCTATATTCCATTAATGCTGATGATGAAGGTGATACTTCCTATAGTATACATATCTATAAAAGCCATTGAAATTACAGCTCTCACCTGTGGATGGTGATCTAGCAAGATCTGTGAAACATTTCATTTTGACAGTTTTTAGAATGCAACTGCTAAAGTAAATCCCAAAGCAGAAAGAATTTTTTTTCCCAATTTTTGAGAAATAACTTACACATGAAATGCATACTAAAGAACAAACATTGCACTGCAGTTCAGGTCTTGTACTATCTGCCAGTTTTTTGGCTTAATTGTGGCAGGATGTTCCCTGAGCAATTGTTAAAATGCAAAATTATACGCTAAATTGCATTGAGATGCAGCAAAAAATCCTGTAACACGGCACTGTTTTTTCAGGAGCCATACTTGAAAGAATAACATAAAACCATGTTTATTTTCTTGGCAGAAGTGATGCATCCTTGTGAAGTGATGTATTGCTGGGAATCTACAGGTACATATAAACCCGGTCATTCTTGTACCATCTCAAAGCCATGAATGAAGTGGGTACAATGAGTGGAGAACTTTCAAAGAGAGAAAGCTTAAAGTCCCCCCGCTCAACACCCCCCCCCCCCCACTATTAACTGGGTAAATAATTGGAAATGTAAAAAGATAAAAATAGAAAAAATGCGATAGACTTTGTTATAAACCCATGCCCGACGATATTCAATTACTATTGATATCTCCATCACTTTACAAGGCAAGTTTTGCACTTCTAAGGAGCACTCTGAGGAATTGCTCTGTACGGTTCAATCAAAAAGGATTAAAGTCTGAGAAGGCCACACCAGGGAAGCCGCGAGGCAATTCCTGAGCTCAGGAACGCTTCGGGCGGGGCACGGGCGGGGCACGGCTCGGGAACAGCCCCGGCACGGCCGGGCAGGGCCGCCCGCCCCCGGCATCCCCTCGCTGCGATTGGTCCCACCGAGCCCACCCGGCAGCAACCTCACTTCTGGTTGGCTTAAACTTCCGGGCAGCTTCGGGGAGCCAATAAGGCGGGAGGTTGTTTTCCGGTCCCAAGATGGCGGCGCTCAGGGGTGCTTCTGTGGCCGGGAATGGCGGGGAGTGAAGGCTGAAGGGGCGCGGAGGGGGATGAGGTGACGCCGCTATGGCGAGCGACGGGGGCAGGAAGCAGTTCTGGAAGCGGAGCGGCGCGAAGGTGCCGGGCAGGTGAGAGCAACCGCGGGAGGTCGGTGTGGCCGGCCCCTGTACGGCGCCGGGTCGGGGGCGTTTGTGCCCGTGCGGCCCCGCCGTGAGCCGGCGCCGCGTCCCGCCCCCGCCCCGCGGGTCCCTCGGTCCCGCCGCAGGGGCTGGGTCCGGCGGGCCCCGCTCGCTCCCGGGTCCCTTGGTGGCTCGGCGCTCGGAGCTTCCAGCGCCGGGCGCCTCCAGCCGTGAGGCGGAGATCGCCGGCGGTCAGCTGGAGTTGGCTATAATGGTTATAACTTGTATCAGAAAGGTGTTGTCAAATAATTATCGAAATGTGCGTTCCTAGCCTGACATCGCGGGTGAAGGAGTGAACGTGATCCCGGGAATGTGTTCGCCGGGAAATCGTGAGTGGGAGAATGTTTGTAGCTCTCAGCAGGATCGAGTTAGGATGTTTTGAAACTTGATACAAGTTATGGTATTTTTGAAGTACTTTGTAGGAAACTGTATTTTCTAGTTTTAGTTTCTGCTACGTATTTCAAAACAGCGTCAATTTCTCAACTTTCTTCTGAAGTGTGAACAGCAGAGCAATTGTTGTGTCAATACAAAGGGCTACAGGCACATTCTCCCATTCAAGATTTTCCAGGGAATAGATCCCCAAAGTCCCGTTAACTCTTTTGACTGTTACATCAGGGTGGAAATACATGTTCAGATTATTATTTAACAATAACATTCTCTGGTCTTACTCTTGAATTGTTCTCACAGTACAGGTTTCTATATTCTTGTTGTAAGAATGATGTGCACTTGTGGCTCTCAGAGAACAGTAACTCTGTATTCTATTTGCCCTTTACTTGAATTCAACAACGTAGCCTTGCTCATCATTTACCTTCTTGCATTTCCAGTTACCCATAAGCACTAACTGGGAGTGGTTTTGTTTCTTTAGTTACAAACTAACTTTTTCAGTCCAACTGTTGTCCTTCTAATACGTTTTCTTTGTAACTTTGCTGAATCGCTTGAGGTTGAAATACTTCTGGCCTTCCTTCCTTTCACAGGATCTACAAATAGTTGCAGTTAATTTGCAGGCAACTGCAGGCTTGTGGAAAGACAAGGACACTGTGGAGAATGTGCTTTTGATTTTTAGTGGTTTTTTTTTTTTTCATGGCATGGAAAGGACTGTTGTTGCTTTCTGTTTGAGTGGATTTGCATTGCAGTTATTCACAGAGTGGTGTATGGAAAAGGCACCTTCTGTGTGCATGGAAATGGGCAGTGACACCTGACCCACGTGAGCATAGAGCAGGGAGAGAATGGCATATGGCTCTGGGAAGGCTGGTGAGGAATTGATTTCTATGGAATTACATAAAAATCATTAAGAGTTTTGATAAACCACCATTTTCAGTCACCACAAGGGTAATTTCACTGGTGTTAATGCTGCAGCTGTTGTGAAAGTCTGAGCCTCTCTTAAAATCTGTTTTGTCTGAACCGAGTCTTTTTGGCTTGGTTCTATCCCAGGTTTACTAAGGTTGGACTTACTTATCCTTATGGTATGGAGATTGTTTTTGGTATGTCAGGAGGGCATGTTTGTTCTATGTGATTTTTATTACAGGTTTGGCTAGTTGTTAATGTTGCATATGATTTATTTCTTTTACAATTAGAGAGTTGTGTTGTAATAATTTCTAATATAAAGCCACATGTAAGTCTTGATGCGTCTTCTGTTGCATTTTTTAACTTACAAAATAGTTTTATACCAAATAACTAGGAGGTAGTGAGCTTTTAGTTTGTAGAGAATTTTGGTTTTCACACAATAACATACTATATTGTAATGTTAGAGGCTAGGGAATAAGTGAGTCTTTGGAAACTTGTTTCAAAGCATTCTTTTAACACTCCTGTTTTATTCTCTAACCTGTCACCTTTTGTATTGTTCTGTAACTTTGCATTCTTGTACTTTAATAATGGTTAAGAACTGTCTGGTTGGATTTTGGGTGACAAGGGTTTGTAGAAGATTAAATCTCTGTAGATATTTCTTTGAGACTTTCTAATTTTTTGCAAGAGATGAAGAAATGATAAATCCGAGAAGAGAATTTTTGTAGATTTTTACTGCAGAGTCGAACTTATTTCTTATTTTAATTCCTGGTTAGAAAAATAAAATAGCCTAAAATAGCCTTAGCTTAGGTCTCACAGAGTTCCTGTTTAGCAAATCTATGATTTTTATTAAAATACTTCTTATATCAATTGCAGCTTCATTATTTTTAGTTTTTGAAACAGACAGCTGTTGGAACATTTCAGTTCTGTTTATTATTAGTCAGTAATAAACAGAACTGAAATGTTTTAATGCACAGAAACTCTCCAAATACACAATTTAATACACAGAAACTCTCCGATTATTTACTATTTTTGTGATAACTCTTTTTGTTTTCCTTTAGTATTCAACATGTGTACGGAGCTCAGCATCCACCTTTTGACCCATTATTGCACGGAACGTGAGTTAACTTAATATTTAAATGTTCCAAGTATTTTGTGTGTCCTCTGTCTTCTCTTTTTTTTCCCCCTGTTGTCTATAATGTTTATTCTTAATCTTCCTTTTTCAATTTTTGTCATAATCTTAACTTCTCTATTTTGACTTCTCCTTTGTGACTTCCTGATAGTTACCATATTTGCAGGAACAAATCAGCACTTTCAGATCTTAACTAACATAGATTGCCAACTGTTATTATTTACTTTTAATGCCTTATATATGGGAAATTGTAGTAAAGTAAAAAGTGTTACAAAGAAAAGGATTTGGTGGGAAGGACGTCATGCTTCTACTAAATTTTTTCAAGGGCTGGTTTCAGATAGTACAAGTAAACATTCTAGTTAAGTTTTGGATGATACAGAGTTGGAGGCAATTGAAATTGAAAAGACACCCTTCATCCTAAGCGTGGAAATAAAATAAATGAGATTAATTAGTTCAAAGTACGGCGCTATAGAGACCAGTAACAAAAACTGGAAGTTTATTGCTTGAAGTGACAGAACTAGAGAAAGACCTGGCTGTTTTAGACTGTGATGACAAGGCAGGTGAAAGTGTAAGTGTTGTAACACTTGTTAGGGAAGATACTCCCTGTAAGACATAACAGAAGCATTATAACTGATACTATATGAAAACTGAGGAAGAACTTTCTCTGATTTGCAGTTCTGCCTGCCTTGTCTTCACAGAAAAAATATAGCCCAGGTGGAGAGACAGGGAGGTCAGAAATGAACTCAAGAAACATCTTGATGCAATTCTGTGCAAGGTGTCCCTCCTTGAGCAGGGAGTTTGGGCCAGCTGACCCTTGGTGACCTCTTCCCATTGTCCCCATTCTGTGAAAGCACAATTAAATTAATGGCAGTAACTTCTTCATTTTTTCGGGAACAGACTAAGAAACCCTCTCAACTTTATACCTTATTCAGTTCACTTCTGAAGGGAGATGTGATTGCTCTGCCTTGCTGTAAGTGAGACCAAGTTCCAGGCTAGGGAGGGATACTTGGTTCATATCTTGTACTGCGTGTTGACAGAGGGGCAAAAGGTTGGGAGCTGAGCAGGGTCCACTTAGACTAGTAATTAGAAGATATATCTTTGCTCTGAGAAGAGCAAAGTTCTGAAGGAAATCCATGCTGGCATCCCTGATGGGGAGGAATTTACTGAGTTTTAAGGTGAGACTTGGTTTGTTTATGACAGGGATTGCATTGCATGATTGCTTATGACAACTTAGGAGTAGACCATGGCTTGATTGCAGCTCCTGTGCTGTTACACAGCAATTGCGTTGAAAGGGCTGAAATCTACAGAAATGGATGAAGCCAGAGCAGTGCAGTGTGCCCTATTTTATAGGCTATTCTAGTAGCAATCCTTTCATGTGATTTTGTGGTTGGGCTTTTTTTTTTTTTTTTTTTTTTTTTTTTTTTTTTTTGGGTTTTGTTTTCTTAAGAAAGGGAAGGAAAGATTTGCTTAGCTTCTATTCAAAGCAACTAATTGTCAGTTTTTACAGCCCTTGTTCTCAGATTTCTTCAGCTGTATGTTACTGTGGGTGGATGTAGTGGCAACATGAGTGGAGAGAGATAAATATTTGCAGCCTGTGTAGTGTGAACTATGAACTTTTGGGGTTTAGTCCTGCCCAAACTGTTTTGCTTCTTTACTAGTTTTCTAAATAGTGTTTGTTTTTGAACAGCTTGATAAAACCAGGTTCAAAACCACCTACAACTCCAGTGAAATTGAAGAAAGTCAGCACCTTCCAAGAATTTGAAAGTAACACAAGTGATGCTTGGGATCTTGGAGATGATGATGATGAACTCTTAGCAATAGCTGCTGAAAACTTAAATACAGATGTGGTCATGGAAACAGCTCACAAAGTAATTCAGAATCACAGCAAGCTACAAGAACAGCATAAATTTCAGGAAGAACATCTACTGGAAGAAAAACAAGAGGAATTTGCACAGCTGACTTCCATGGCATGTGGTGATAATAGGCTTGTTAAATCAGTCAGTGAAGGTCATACATCAAGTTCATTAGGTATGTTGAAAAGTGGAAAAGATGTTGGAAGTTAAAGGATGAGAGCTACCATATTTGCCCCTGTAAGACAGTAAACCCTTTCCAACCCTTCATTAATATTGCAGGAAAATACTGTTTATCACTAGTGATTTATTTGAGAGGAAGACTCAAATAAATGCTTTACCAAATTGTAATGAATGTGTGTGAGGGAAGAATAACTAAACTTGTTTTATTTTCACTATTTGTTTTTGTTTTCTCTATTTTTTGTTTTTCACTATTGTGAAAAATTATAAATTGTAATTAAAATATAATTAAAATATGTTGAAAAGCTGGAGAAAATCATGCAGGTGGACTGGGATATTCACCCTCATGTGGTCTTTTTCATGGTTTTATATAAGCTTTCAATTGCAATAATTTCAAGATTTCTGTGTTTTTTTTTTAATTTGCTTTCTTTATTTTTTTTTTTAGAATGTAAGGGAGAATGAAAACAGCTTTTAGTAACACAAATTTTAGAAATCCATGAGCCTTGCCATTAATATGATCTCTTATTGATGTATTTTAATTGTGGAATACTGCTTTGAAGACACATGCTTCTTCTGCTAAATCCAAGTAATTTAAGGTCCAACCTTCTAGTATCCTTGAGTTTGCGTTTTTCAAAAACAGAATTCTGTTCTAAATTTACAAATTATAAGCAACTGATTAGTAGCCTTCTCACTAGCTGAGGCTAACTGCTGTACTTCTTTTTCCCTTCAGATAATGCTAGTGAAAATTCTTCCATGCAGAGATCACAGTCACTTCCACAAACTTCCACACCTCCCTTGACAAGTGGAATGGCAGACTACAGCACCTCAGTCACTCCTGCATTAACTGAGAGAGAAGCGTCTCGACTAGACAAATTTAAGCAGCTACTTGCTGGCCCAAATACAGATCTTGGTGAGTGTTTCTCCTGGAATCTATGAATTACATCTAAATTATTCTTAAACTATAGAATTTTCCTGTTTGATGTACTGTCCTGCCATATGGTTTGGTTAGGATCTAATCCTTTCAACATTGAAAATTGATCTTACAAAAGAAAGAATAAAGTTGAAAGTTTGTAGTACTCCTGCTTTTAATAAGTGATTTGCATACATCCTACTAATATATGTAGGGTGTTTGATGGGTTCTTGTTCTTTCTCAGATTACTTCTTCTGACCGGACTAATCTCTGTAGAAAAAAACCACAAAGTATAATTTACTGTGTTTATTGGTTTTGCCTGATAATGGAACAGCTTGGTATATAAGTGTGATTTTCATGCTTGGAAATAAATAGGAGTGAAAAACGACGAGACATATAAGTATTACTGCTTGTCTGCTCCATGAGCCTTCTTCATGTTCACAGGCTGATACAGTAGTTCTGTGTCTCATCTGTGAATGCTGACAACAAGTCAATGGGAAAACAAATGTATTGTCAGATAACTTGACTGTTCCCTTTGTTTACTGGATTTTAGCTGCTGAATAGTCAATACAAGTGCCAAGAGGGTATCACAGAATCAAATGGCTTTGTATCCCAAGTGAAAATCTGAAGCAGGATTAGTACACTCCATTTGGAGAACTTGGTGATTAGGAGTTGAGTGTAAAATAATGAATAAAGAAAATGTCTTTGAGGTAGACCATTCTGGAAGATATCTCCAGGAAACTTACAGAAAGAATTAGAAATTGCGTGTTTGCAGTTCTTGAAGTGATGCTTTCCTGCCTGGTCATTGTCATGAGGCTTCTTCAATATAATACAGTCCAAGGTGTAGCTTTTATTTTTTTTTCCCATGCTGTGTCTTATTGTCAGATTGATGCTGGGAAAGTACAATTATGGAAACTATAGTAACTGCACGAGTTTGAACATTCAGTGAGTTATAGGACATTCTTTTGAAATGCAACTGTAAATAAAGGGAGGTGTTAAAACATAAACTTAAAAATGGTAATCAAATATTGCTTTTTAGCCCTTTGATCTAACAGATGTTATGACCTTTGTGATTGTGACTGACATGAAAACTCATAGCTTAAGAATGTTGTGATAGTAGAAATCTTTGTTACATAAGGTTGCAAAATCAGAGGAAAGAATTCAGTTCAAACCTATTCATTTCACTTTTGCTGTCTAATTAATTTAGAATACTTTACCAGTAAATCAGATTTATGGATTAAAGTGAAATAATTTTGGAAGAAAATTTCCACTCTTATTAGGAGTGCACTCACCCTATCTGTGGTGAACTTAATCAATGCTATTTAAACAAACTATATATATTTTTTCCTATTGAACTTTTATTGAACTAGGCACTAGGCTCCAAGCTAAAATTTGTGGTGAGTAATATAGGGATAGGTGGCTGTTCTGTTACAGACAGCTTATTCTGTCTTTGTGTGTGGGGGGTGATGTGATTTGTGTGAGTCTCTTTTGTATTAGAGCCACAAATAGTTGGGCTTTGTTTGTCACAATGAATTAAATTAGTAAGACATGGAGACATTTTTGTAAATATTTCTCTTCATTTCTGGGCTTGGTTTTGCTTGGAAGTAGAAGTACAGAAGTAAAGTATTTCTATTGTTTGTTTTCTTGGTCTAGTTTTGCATATTGTTGAAATAGGTTATGTAACAAGTCCTTTCAAAGCAAAATAAAAGTAAGTTAATTTGTGGAACTGTAGCCATGTCATGCACATATTCTCCTATAATAATGAGATAAATCAACATTGACTATGAATACAAAGTAATGCAAATGACCTTGAAATCCTTTCAGTCACACTTGAATAATCATTATCCTATAAAGACAGTGTAAAATGCAATTTTAGTTGTGCATTACAGCTAGAGGTGTGAAAGAGTGTCTTCCTTCACAAGAAAAATCTCAAAAAGATGAATTATGTTTATAAATTTGGAAGTGAAGATTACTTTAGTCATTGGAAACCACTAACAGATTTTGGAGTTGGGTTTGGTCTATAGGCTGGCTACTTTGAACTTGTGGAAATAGGCAGTAGCTTCAGGAAAGGTGGGCTTAGTAACTGGACGAAATGAGGGCTGGTAGAAGGAGCCTCTTGTAAGAAGCAGTGTGGTTGGATGGGGACTTGAGGACTGCCCCTGTTAATTAGATTGTGGTGAGGTGCATGGGTGCAGGTTCAGGAAGCAGAGTGGGTCTGTTGGTAGGATAGCAGAGTTCAGGATACAGCTGAGGAGTAGACTGTAAGGTCTATTTGACTACATAGCTTCCCACTCCTGGTCGTGCATGCCAGGTTATTCAGCAGGAATAATTCACAGTAGTTTTGTGCAATCAACCTGTGTTTATGCTTGACTTGCAGTCAGTTTGCTGTAGACTTACTGAATTTCAGGTCTTGTCTTTCCTTGTAATGGACCTTGTATTACTAAGTGAAGATGGGCTTGCAGAATTGTTGCAAACATTTGCTTGCTTTAAGAGGAGGGAACAGAACTTCAAGAAAGCAGTGTGAGGGGAGTATTTCTGGGAAGAAATTTTTCTTCTTTCACAGACCACTTTGTACATATTAGAGGAACAGTACTGCTATGTCTGTCAGGTTTCCAGTTAAAGTTTAATTCTTTTTATTAAATTTGTGTTTTTTAGTAATCTTGTAAAATGTTTTAAGGAGCTTTTTACTGTGCAAACACAATGTAAGCAATGTTGATAAAATCTGACAAGGAAACAAACAATTTATTGCATACTTGCAACTTCAGCACAGCAGATGTATGATGGGTTACTAATATAAATTTAAAAATTAGCTGATTAAAGCATTTCCTTAATTCCTTTATCTTAAAATCAACTATTTTTCTGTTTTTTTTTTACACATATATGGCTAATAAGTATGTAATTGGATGTAAGAAACATGTTTATTTAAGTAAAATAACAGCCAATGGTAAACTTGGTGTGGTGTGTTCTCTTGATTTAATAAAGCTTCAAAACATTGTAATGCTACTGTTATGCAACATAACACATGTATTATTTCAGAGTCAAACCAACTAATTTCTTAAGTTTTAAAATTGTTTCGCATGTTAGGGTCACTTTTTTCCTACTTAGTCACAACAAATCCCAAGCTGAATAAAATATGTTGAAGTTTTAGCATACTACCTTGATAAAAATAATAGAAGGTCCTGTAAAAGCACCCATGCAAATTGTGAAGTATTCCCATCTTAGATTTACTGCAGCTGCTGTACACATTCAAGAGCACTTTCCATTGTACTTTTAAAAAAACTCATCTATTTTTCTTCCTTCTTCTGGCCAAATTTCAAAAAATAAACCTTTTCAGAGAGTACTACAAGTTGCTGAGTTGGGTGCTGTCTCTTAGCTAGTCTTTTGCTGTGGAAATAGTAGATAATGTTGTGAAGTCTTACAGAACTTTTAAAGACTAGCTGAAATTTTGATGTATCTGATGGTGGCAAAAACTAATTACATAATTTTACAGGAGTTAAAATGCTGTAATCTCATATTATTTCATAACAATAGCTGGTTGCCTCTGTGTGCTATAATAAAAGAATTCACGAGTGGTTCTCTAGAGATTAAATTCAGAAAGAAAACATGTTAGATGTTTCTTTTTCCTATCACAGTGGTCTTCTATATTGTTGCAGCAACTTGAAATAGGATTTTCCTATTCATGGTCACATCCATTGTAGATTTATATTAAACCTGATCTAACATAGTAATTACCTTTTCTTTCACTTATGGCTCATAAATCTAGTATTCTGTAACAGCAGTCTGTTATGTCCTATGAAATTGCTTGCCAAACTGGTGCTATTGAAAAGTTTCAATAACTTTACAAAATGCATTAATTGAAATGAACTTGATTAATTTTGTTCCCAGCTTCATTAATTTATCTGTACTAAGCTACACAGTGATTTATCTCTGTGCTCCTAGTACATCCATGTCATTTAAAATTTTAATGCCCCGTGCAGCTGTGAATTACTTGTAGTTGATCTTGCGAATGCCTATTCTTCTTTCAGTTTGTTGATATAAAGTTTACATGTGTCCTACTGCTGCTTTGTGTGATGTGCCATCTCTGATTCTTGTTCTGTTCTAGTTAGCTTTTTATCTACAAAACTTGCTTTCTTATTTAGCTAATAAAAAAGGATTATTAACCAGGCAGTATTGTACCAGTAGACTTTGTAACATCTTTTTTATTAATTCAGTCTTCTGAAAGGAATAAATGCTAAATATCCATTATTTATTCCTTTTTCAATTACTTGTTTGCAGGATTAGTATTTTGTCTTCCTGTTTTCTGTGGATTGGTCTCATAACTTGTATTTTCCTAGTAAGCATTTATTCTGATTACTGCTCTAGTGGAATATTTCAATTTATGATTTTTCATTATAACTAGATAATAATAGATTCTTGAAACAATTTTGAGAAGAGTCTGCATAGTTTGTTTCTTCAGGATGCATTTCTCTTCCTTTGTTAAGATTCTAGATTGACATAGTAGTTCCAGTTGTGTGCTGATTCTAGTGATTGCTCCAGTTTGGGTGCAGGACCTTACCCTTGCCCTTGTAGAACTTCATGGGGGTTGCCTAAGCCCACCTCTTAAGCCTGTCCAAGTCTCCCTGGATGGGACGTGCTCCTTCCAGCAAATCCACTGTGTCACAGCTTGGTGTCATCTGCCTCCTAACTGAGTGTGCACTCGGTCCCTCTGTCACTGTCATTGAGGAAGATACGAAATGGTATTGGCCCCAGTGCAGACCTTTGTGGGACACCACTCGTTACTGGCTTCCACTTGGAGCTGAGCTATTGACTGTAGCTCTTTGGCTAAGGAACTGGCTGAATGTCCATATCTAACAGCCCTCAACAAATCCCTCAAACAAATCTGTCCAGTTTTAGGGGCAAGGATGTTGTGGGGGACTGTTTCAAAGGCTTTACAGAAGAACTTTAGTTTAGTGGTATGTTAATATTGTTATCTTTTAACAAGCATTTGTTAATTTTGACTTGAGTGACGACTCCTTACTCTTATGTGTTCCAAATGCCACCTATCATTGAATTAAGTTTTTATTGAGGGGGGAAAAAAAAGAGTAAGACTGAACAGCTGCAGCTACTATTAACAAACAAGATAATGTTTCCCTTTTTTCAGTTCTGGAAAAGGAGCCTGTAACATAAGTTTTCCCCTTTTTTTTTTTTTTTTTTTTTGGTCAAGAGTTTTGGTACTCAAGTATGACTCAAATTAATAAATGGATAAGAGGTGTTGTGAACTACACAGATGAGCCTAGTTCTGTGGTTCTGGACTTCTTGCCTTTAAATAGAAGATCTATGTGATTTTTGTTAGTATCAGACTAGCTTAGAGACAAAGCTGTTTCTTTTTGTATGGATGTCCACAGAGAACATTTCAGGTTAAAATCAGGTTAAAAAGGAAGTGTGCTCTTGACACAGTCCTTAAAACTCCCACGTTATGATTATGGCTCCATTAACAGAGTCAAGTTCTGTACTATGTCTTTTTCCAAGTGATTTGGATGTAGAGCATTACAGTGGGACCCTGAAGTTCAGCTGATGTGAAAGTGTTACTGTTAAAAAAAAATCACTAAATTATCATTTAAATTTCTGTGTACATGCAAAATTGCCTTGGTAGTTAGAACTAACTGACCATCAAAAAAGAAAAAGAGTTAGCATTCTACTCCAGATTTCAAGATTGATTAATTAAAAAGGGGGTTTTGTGTCTGTAAAAGTTTTAGCAGAATTTTTAGGAGATCATTGCATTGATTTTTGATCAGGTGTTCAAAAACAGTCAGTGAGTTGGAACCATGTGGTGAACAATACAGCAAAGAGGGATATTTTAGTCTGGATGAACTGGGAAAAAGAGAAGTACTACATGATGAAGTGTTCTTGTAGTTTTTGTGTTTTGTTTGTTTTTGATGTGCCACCTCCCTTCCTTACCTGAGAGTATAATGAAAGCTGAACTTACACTTTGTGAAATCTGTATTATCCAGTAAAATAGATGGGTTAGAGGTTCAGTGTTCTCTCTTGGAGTCACAGACTGAGGGAGCAACTTTGCCTCTTCCCATGACGTCTTGCAGACTTTGTAGCGCGAGAGGGGCTTACCAGGAGTGTCCCCAATGAGAACTCTGAACATGCTCTGTGTCCTGAACCTTTTGAACATCAATATTAGCAATGTACATATTGTAAATCAGTTTATGAAGGCTCAAAGAAGTATAATTAATCCTTTAGGTTTTCTTGCCAGCATCTCTTTCACTGTTAACAAAGTTGGAATGTAAGTCATTATTTCTTCATAAGCAACATGCCCAGAACTGGAAGAAGTACATAAAACTTGTTTGGGAAGGTAAACACAGGGCAGCAAGTTTTACTGTGTATGTCTATGCTATGCTGCCTCCCTGTTGCAGATTATTGGTTAGGTGTTCTTACATGTGTCTTTTAGCCACAATGGACAGCTGCTCTGGATGTAATATATGTTTGCAGTTAACTGAGAAAAACTTACATGGATTAGAGGTTAAGGGCTAACCTTAGACAGGGATTTGATATAATAGACCTAAAGTAAAGCTAAAGTGAAATACTTCCAGTGCAACCACAGAAGTAAAGATTCATAATTAAATCAGTAAGAGCTGCTTTTTTTTTTAAACATTCAGAATAAGGTTTAATAGGCTTTCCCTTAGTTGTACATGAAAAGTTAAAAACTTGTAAAACTGTAGAAAGTGTAAAAATAAAACCAGTTGATGAGGCACAGAAATTGTGTGTTTTGCGAGAACTATGAAAAACATCATCTGCTGCTGGCATGGTTGTTCTCCATTACTTATCATCATTTCCCTCACAGGTTTCACGTGTTGCCGGTCTTAGCAATTTCAATAATCTTTTTGCCTTAGTTTTCCTAATCACTTGCTTTCTTGTGCCTTGTAACACCAACCTCATCTGCTTCTGCTTCTGACTTTTTATGTGAAGTAGCAGACAAGATGTACTTTCCTACTCTTTTCTAGCAAAGGCTCTGAAAAGGATCTTACCCTGTATTTACAAAGGTGGATTGGACTTTATTTCCTGTTTCTGCAGCATTTAGAATAACTCTTGTTCCATTGAGAAGATTAAGGGCAGTGTTTGATTAAAAAAAAAAAAAAATTAATGAAGTGCCTAACAGAGCTATTATTCATTTTGAAAACCAGTTGCTGTGGTTGCCATAGTAATAACAAGCCCTGTATTAAAGTTATTTTCTATATGTACTGCCTGTATTATAACATGCTGTTGGGGGAGCTGCAGTTCTGTGTATCTATGCTTTTGAAAGAATTTTCCAGGTTTGTATAGTTAAAATATCCAAGGAATTTATGTTGTAGGAACATAAAACATGTAAATCTAGTTTATCATATCTATCATGGAGTTGCTCATGCAGGCCATCACTTCATGTAGCCATTTATAGTAATCTCAATGAAGTAACAGCTGTATCAAAAATGAATAATACATACAGAGAAAATTTGCACTCCTTTAATATTTCTTATTTTTTATATATTTGTATTAGGTAGAATGAGTAGCTTGTAGTTCCAAGAAAAATACTTGTAGACTTGGTTGTTTGCCCTCATGTGTTTTAGGTGTAGTGGGTAATAACTCCAGTAATTGCTTGTACAGTTGAAAGCTGGCAAACTAATGGCATGTTTTCTTTGTAAAATTCCCCATGAAATATTTATAGAATATGAGAAGTCTTTAAATCTAAATGCAGTAAAAGGATAGTCCTAAGATTTCTGTCAAAACAATTGCTTTAAACTTTTTCTTTCTCTGAGAGAGGAAATGTATCTGTAAATGTATTGTAGTAAGCCAGATAAAACAAAATTTTTCCAAAATTAAATTAATCATATTAATTTGAAGCATTTTCATAGCACATAGATCTTCATAATAAGATATCCTAAAGCAACATTGCTGTGAAAAGTAACTGCTGTTTCCTAATCAGAAGTGGTAGTTGACTAGTGTGAGCAAACTGAGATACTTTTCATCTAAAATCTATGGGGTTTTATAAATTCATTCATACCCATTTGTCACAGAATTATGTCAAATAATGAGGCAGCTGAAAAACAGAGTAACAATTGGGGTTTAAACTCTTTCTTCAGAAAGTATTCTTTTAGTTTGGGACAGAGTTCACAGACAGGGTTTTATAGATAATGTTTTTGGATCTGCCTAATTTCAGCTGGTTCTTTGCTCACATTTGTAGGAAGTGATTGTGTCTGTAATTAGAATGTTTATAAGTGCTCATTTTCAAAATAATTGTTCTGGAAGTTTAGAAAAATATTAATTGCATTGAGGCAAGAATATTTTGGCAGTACTATCTTGATTGAAAATGTGTATTTGATTTGTAGGTGCTATTAAAACTCGCTTGTATAAAGTCTGTGCTTGGGAATATGCTAGGTGACTCAAAACTAGGATAATTCCTTGGGCAATCTACAAGGGGAAGGAGTTGCTCTAATGAAAATTCACTGAAGTTATGCTTTGACTAGGGAGAATGTAAGGTTTCAGCCAATGACAAATAGTTTAGTAATTAATTAAAATACCAAGTTCATAAAATAGTTTGGGTTGGAAGGGACCTTTAAGTTGTCTAATTCAACACCTCTGTAATTAGCAGGGACATATTCGACTAGATTGGGTTTGTCAGAGACCCTCACCCAGAGATGGGACATTCATGCCTTCTCTGGGCAACCTGTTCCAGTGCTTCACCATCTTCACTGTAGAAAATTTCTTCCTTCTATCTAGTTTGAAGCCACTCTTTTTCAGATTAAAACCCCTTGTCATATCAAAACAGACTCTGACAAAAAAAAAAAAAAATCTGTCCCCGTTTTCTTATAAGCTCTCTTTAAGTATTAAAGGCCACAGCAATGTCTGCCCAGAGCCTCTTCTTTTCCAGGCTGAACAACTCCAACTCTTTCAGCCTGTACTTTTAGGAGAGGTGGTCCAGCTGATGCCTGATGCCACAAGCCAAACAGTATTAAGATGATAAAAAGTGGTTTCTTTAATGAAAGTTCTTCATGGTGCAAATATGGCAAGATACACACATAATACAGTGTGACAATTTTATTAGTTTAACAAATTAGCATACTTAACAGAAACCATCCACTTAGAGGAACAGTTAATTAAGTAATCGCCCCTTTTGGTTCTGCCCCCCACTGAAGGTGCCTCTAGCTTCTAACCCCACATTTATTATGTCTACAATATATAGTGAAAAAATAGTGGTTCACTATAGAGGCAAGACTAAATAAGATTACAGGAAGATTAGCTTATTATTCTAAAATTGAGGTAATAGGATAGGAAAAGTACTATAGTTAGTTAAGGAGCTATATAACTATGTAATAGTAGTCTACAAATGTATGGAAAATGTATAAAACCCAAAAACCTGTTTGGCATTACAGCCCTCTGATCATCTTCATGGCCTTCTGGACTCACTCCAAAAGGTTCATGTCTTGTCTTACTGAGGACTCTAGAGCTGGATGCAGCACTTCATGCCCACCTAGAGATCTCACCAAAGTGTAGTAGAGGGGGGAGAATTACCTCCCTTGACCTGCTGGCCATGGTCCTTTTGGTATAGCCCAGGACATGTTTGGCTTTTTCATTTGTCCAGCCTGTCATCCACTAGTGCCTGCTAGTCCTTCTCCCACATTTATTGCCCTAATCCCTCCATCCCCTGGCCTGTATTGATACTGGTCGGTTGCCCCAACCCAGGTGCAGGACCTTTCACTTGTTCTTGTTAAACCTGATGACATTCCCATGATCCTACTTCTCCAACTTGTCCAAAAACCTCTGAATGTCATCCCAGCTCTCAGGTGTGTCACCCAAACCACTCAGCTCAGTGTTATCTGCTAATTTGCTGAGGGTACACTTTATCTCACAGTATCTGTCACCAACACAGAATAATACTGGGCTCAGTGTGAATTCCTGAGGGACACTGCTCATCACTGATCTCCATCATGACATGGAACCACTGACCATTACTCCCTGGATGTAGTAATTCAAGCAGTTCTTCATTCACCAAAGAGTCTACCCATCAAATCCACTTCTGTCTCCAATAAAGAGAAGGGTTTTGTGGAGTACCATATCAAAGGCTTTACAGAAGTCTAAATAGATGACACCTGTAAAGCCTTTCCTTGTCCACTGATTAGTCACTCCATTGTAGAAGGCCAAAATGCTGCTCAGGCAGGACTTGTTCTGGTCAGCTATGCTGGCTATCTCAAATCACGTCACTTTTTTTTTTTTTTTTTTTTTTTAGTTTAATTCTCTAGTGTATCATGGTAACCTGAGAACTGGAATGTGAGTATTTCAATTACGTGTTGTTATTTGATTTTTAGGAACTCTCCTGTTGAGTTATTTGTAAGAATAAAGCCCATCTTAAAGACTGTAAAAGAGACACTTGCTGTAAAATTTAGTTGTGTTTGTCTAATAAAATGCACATGTAGTTAATGATTTATTAAAGAAATATGGATATTGATCTAGTATCGATATCCAACTGTGACGGACAAAAACTCTCTAACAGTTTAAAGTTAGAAAGTGTATGTTTATTCGACGCCGGGCAGCGTGCGGGATAGCTCCCAAATACACACCGCACCTTCCAGGTGATTACAGAGTCTTTTTATCCATACAAGTATTGAATATATAAAATACAAATGCATATTCATAACTTTGGTACATCCCATTCCCCGCTTCGTATGCTAATCACTCCAAAAGCTATTAAGCATGCGTAGTTTGTCCCTTGAAATGGGTCGGTGGTCCCTTTTATGGGGAGGGGTCCCAAAATGAGGAAGTAAATGAAGTCTTCCTCGTTCTGACCTTTCTACCTTTTCAATGCAAATGTGACAAATGAACTCTTGGTAGAACTCCCATTCCTTGTCTTCAATTGGTTTCAGAACAGAGGAGGCCCACAATTGTCTTATGTTCCTAAAAGCTATTTATCAGTTTCTATATTCTTCATTATAAACCCAGCTAACCAAACATTGTGCTGACAAGCAATTAATTATTAGTTAACTACTAACTCCTAACTTCATCAAGGCCTACTCATTTATTATTCTTATTTTAATTAACTCTAGTAAGGCTTATTTCTAGCTAAAATCTTAACTCCTCAAAATCTCTAAATGCCTTAAAGTTTACGTTTCATTCCCCACTTCTTCTTTGGAATGAGTAAATTCTTTTACTCAATATATAGACCTTTCTTCATCTGCCCAAGACATGTGTCTAGTTTCTTTCAAAACTAAGCCATATGCTTTTGATAGTGAAGTTAGGGCTGTCATTCGTCGTATCATTTTCCAATTCCAAACAAGTATTACAACAGACAAAATCAAGCTTATACTAACTAAAATAAGCAACACAATAATAGGATGAATTAAAGTATTAAGTATGCCGGTTGCTGTTGGTGACCATCCAAAAAGCACATCCCACCAATGATGAGACAAATGTTCTTCAAATCGTTTAAAAACTCCTTTGATGGTTTCTGTGTCATGGTGTATAGTAATTAAAGTCTTTTTCCCTGCGTCTCTAATCTCTTTTAAAATTTCTCTCAGTTCTTGATGTTCTAACAATTGAGCAACTAAAGTCAAATTCATTCCTATGGGCACGGGCACTATCTCTTGTACAGTGATTAAATTGGCTTTTATATACTGGTGTGATACTACAGGTGCCTGATATGAGAAGTCACATCCCTCAATTTTAACAAAGTTACAGACACATAAATTGAACTGAGTCTCATTCATGCTTAGATTGTCTATCATTATGGTGGGGCATGCTGTTCTGAGACAGACACAACCCTGTCCTACATATACAAGCAAAGTTGTTCGGTTACCTGAATGCGTTTCAAAGTGGCAAATGCTTTGGTCCGTATCTAAACATGTATCTTTATTACTTTCTAATGTCCCCTCACATATGTACCCAAGTTGTCTCCTCATAGAACAGGGCTCTAGATTGATGGTTTGCCACTTTCCTCTGATTTCTCGCGCCCATGTTCTATGTTCAGAAGGATATAACACAGTCCCCTCATGGTTTAATCCTAGGGGCACTATAGGATGTATTAAGCTCACTGATGCATTATGTATTGTTAAGACAAAGGCTGTTACTTTACTTGTCATAGGGTTATAAGTGAAATTGACCAAAGTCCACCAAGCTTGTAGTTCTCTTTCTATATCAGATGCACTATCCCAAACAATTTTACGGAGTTCAGCAGGGAATATTCTCTCCCCGCCTTCTCTGATCACTGCAGCAGCTACTGACTGCATCCATAGTTGTGCTTGGGTACACCCAAGAGCTAGTGAAACATTTTCGCTAGCTGTGCCTAATGCATTAATTATTAATTTATGGTCTCGCTCTTCAGTATTCTCCCATTCTGGTAATACTTTGGATAACTTCCAATGGTTGTCACCCAGTGCTAGTAGGGAAGATTGCAAAGGTTGCTGTAATTTAACTAAGTCGTTCCCTACTGTTGTTAGTTTATTCATCAGTACTTCTGAATCTATGGTATTTAGCACTCCTAGTCCAGTCCCTAGCAGCCCAGTGAGATCTCTTTTATTCTTAAAGTTGGAGGGCATTTGTTTTTGAAGCCAGGTGGCCCAATCCATGAAAGGATTTCTGAGAAATGGGGCGCACTCTGGCCGGACATCTGAAGCATTTACCTGTATTCCCATTTCTACTCGCTTCAGAGACCATTCCGGATTTACCAGCAGTCTTTGGATTCCCGTTTTCTTAATAGCATACGGCCCAATTTTAGTAATCGTAGGAGCTATAGGCTGCTCTTCTACTTCTGGGATAAGTGGCTGTGGGGTAGTAATAGCTTTCTTGTGTATTGGAGGGGTAGTTCTAGTTCTGTTCTTGTGATATTCAATACACACTTGAGTGATATTAAAATCAAGATCGTATCCTCTTATTGCACATCCTTCTAGTTTTAGTCTAAATTCAGGACATCTACTTAAACATTTGTCACAGCATTCAGGGCTAATCCGAATGAGTTTCATGGGTGGTTGGTAAGCCTCATGGAACCCATCTTGCACAAATGCATAGTTACATCCCCAAACATTTCTCCCTTCCCACAAACGTGCATTTGTAACCTTTATAATCTCATTCAGGGCCCTACGAGAGTGGGGATCATAGGCCCTTCTTTGACACTGATATATTCCAGTTACGTTGTACTTGTGTGGTATTGCATTGGCTCCTGTTACAACTGTGGCAATAGTGAGAATAGTTACGACTTTCTCCATCATGTCCATAATTTCTATAGGTCCATTTATTCGCTGTTGCAGGTGAGCTTCAACTTCAGCTCGTTGTCACCTGGTGTCACTTTCCAGACTCCCTCAGGAACTTTCTTCACTCGGGAGTGATGGATCCAGGCTTTCTGTTCTTTGATCTTGATTGCAGTAAAGGTAGTGAGGAGCACTAAGTAGGGTCCTTCCCACTGTGGTTCCAGGCTTTTTTCTGCAAAAGACTTAACATATACATAATCCCCAGGTTGTACATCATGTACTGGCCCATCTAATTCTCTGGTCTGAGCTCCAGCCACATATTTTTCAATTTCCCTTAATTGTTTGTTCAGGGCTATTATATATTTATGTAGGGTTTCTTCCCCTACCTGTGTTGGTGTGATTCCTTCTTGAACTGTATATGGTCTCCCATATAATATTTCAAAGGGGCTTAATTTTTCTTTTGTTCTTGGTTTTGTCCGGATTCGCAATAATGCTAATGGGAGAGCTTGGGGCCAAGGTAGGTTTGCTTCTTGTCCCAACCTTACAATCTGTTGTTTAATCAAATGATTCATCTTCTCCACTTGGCCACTCGATTGGGGATGATATGGGGTATGTAACTCTCAATCTATCCCCAGGTGATGGCTAATTTGTTGCACAATTTTGGAGATAAAATGCGGCCCTCTATCTGAGGATATAGTGGCTGGAACTCTAAACCTCGGTATTATTTCTTGCAACAGTGCTTTGGTTACCTCTCGTGCTTTAGCAGTCCTAGTAGAAAAGGCTTCTGGCCAACCTGAAAAGGTATCAGTCAATACTAGGAGATAACGATATCCCCCCTTCTTAGGTAATTCTGTAAAATCGATTTGCCACTGTTGCCCAGGTCCACAACCTTTCCCAATTTGTCCAACTTTAGGCCTTGGGATGTTTTTAGGATTAGTTCGGAGGCAAAGGCTACACTGACGAGTTACTTGTATTATTGTGCCCTGTAATTTCCTAGCTATAATTTTTCCTTTCAGATGGTTATACAGGGCATCTATTCCCCAGTGTGTTTTTTCATGCTCTTTTTGCACTAATGTCCACAACAAATAGGAGGGCACCACAAGTCTCCCTTCCTCTGTTATAGCCCATCCTTCTTGATTAAAATTTGCTTTTTCTGCCTTAATAAGTTTCTTATCCTTTTTATTGTACACAGGCTTACCTTCAATAGAAATCTTTCCATCTGGGATTAATGTTGCTTCCACTGTCTCCTCAAATACCTCACCTTTGGCTGCGTCTTTTGCCTCTCTGTCCGCCAGCATATTCCCCTCTTCCAATTCAGAGCTCACTTTTTGGTGTGCCTTAATGTGCATGATGGCTACCTTCTCAGGTAGCTGCACTGCATCTAGTAGTCTCAGTATTTCTTGTGAATGTTTAATATTCTTCCCTTGCGAATTCAACAGTCTTCTCTCTTTCCAAATGGCTCCATGTGCATGAACTACCCCAAATGCATACCTTGAGTCTGTGTAAATGTTAATCTCTCTTCCTTTTGCCAACTCTAAGGCTCGAGTTAAGGCAATTATTTCAGCCTTCTGTGCAGAGGTGTTTGCTGATAACGGTCCAGACTCTATTACCTCTCTGCTTGTGGTAACCGCATACCCAGCATGCCTTTTTCCACTGATGACATAGCTGCTTCCATCAGTAAACCAAGTCTCAGCACCTTCGAGTGGGATGTCTTTCAGATCTGGACGGCTGGAGTAGGTGGCTTCAATGGTCTCCAGACAGTCATGGATCACTGGTTCTCCCATACTCCCGCTGAGAAAGGAAGCTGGATTCACAATGTTAGTTACCACAATTTCAATATCATCCTGTTCCACTAGTATAGCTTGGTACTTTAGAAACCTCTGTGGAGAGAGCCAATGTCTCTCTTTTGCCTCAAGGACTGCAGACACTGTGTGAGATACTAGCACAGTCATCTTCTGGCCCAGGGTGAATTTGCGTGCTTCTTGGATGTTCACTGCCACTGCTGCAACGGCTCTGAGACACCCTGGCCATCCTTTAGCTGCCGTATCCAGCTGTTTGGAGAGATAAGCCACTGCTCTCCGGTACGGGCCTAAGTTCTGTGCTAGTATTCCCAAGGCGATCCCTTGTTTTTCATGGGAAAACAGGAAAAATGGTTTACTTACGTCTGGGAGTCCTAAGGCTGGAGCTGACATGAGAGCCTTCTTTAGTTGGTCGAAGGCTTGGGTTGCTTCCTTTGTCCACTGGAGATCTCTGCTCTCTTCTGTGATCAGGGCATACAGAGGTTTAACAAGTAACCCATAGTTATAAATCCATAGTCTGCACCACCCTGTCATGCCTAAAAAGGTTCTCAGTTCTTTCACTGTTTGAGGTCTCGGGGTCTGACATATTGCTTCTTTGCGATCTTGGCCCAAGGTCCTTTGTCCAGCACTCACTTCATAACCCAGGTAAATGACTGTTTGCCTCACTATCTGGGCCTTCTTCTGGGATACTCGATACTCCTGCAGGCCCAAAAAGTTTAGGAGGCTTACCGTCCAATCTACACATGTTTCCTGGGTCTGGGTGGCTATCAGGAGATCATCCACATACTGAAGCAACTGTCCTTCTCCTGGTGGAGGTTCCCAAGATTCTAAATCCTTGGCAAGCTGTTCCCCAAATATAGTAGGAGAGTTCTTGTATCCCTGTGGTAATACACACCATGTGAGCTGGTTCCTCCGTCCAGTTTTGGGGTTCTCCCATTCAAATGCGAAAATTTTCTGGCTGGCTTCGTGGAGAGGGAGGCAAAAGAAAGCATCCTTTAAATCTAAAACGGTAAACCATGTTAGTTCAGGTGTTAAACGAGTTAACAAGGTATAAGGGTTAGCAACTACTGGGTACAAGTCTTCAGTTACCCTGTTAACAGCCCTTAAATCTTGTACTAACCTGTATGACCCATCAGGCTTCTTTACTGGCAAAATGGGGGTATTAAAATCAGATTGACACTCTTTTAACAGTCCTATTTGCAAAAAGTTTTCTATAATTGGGCTAATCCCTTCTCTATCTTCTTTCTTCAGGGGGTATTGTTTAACCCTTACTGCCCGTTCCCCCTCCTTAAGCTTGATTTGTATAGGTACTGCATTCTTTGCTCTCCCTGGTATATTAGAAGCCCATACCCCAGGGAATACTTGATCCATTATTTTCTTGAAGTTTTTTCTTCTTCACTTACAGTTTTAAGTTCTTTGGTTATTAACATTAGGCTCAGCAACTCCACGTATTGTTGGTCCTTTACCTCCAAGCTAATGTCTCCATTTTTAAATATTATTTTTGCATCCAGCTGCTCTAGCAGATCCCTGCCCAAAAGTGCAGATGGAGCATTAGGCATATATAAAAACCGGTGAATTCCCCATTGCTTTCCCAATTTATATTTTAACGGTTTGCAAAAATATGCTCTCTCAGATTGGCCAGTAGCCCCTTTTACCATAACATAATCATTTGTTAAAGGTATTAGGGCCTTATTTAACACTGAAAATGTTGCCCCTGTGTCTACTAAAAATTCTACTTCCTTTTCTTTATTCCCTAGTTTAACTATAACCAGAGGGTCCCCTAGGGTAGGGCCCTCCGGTCCTCCTCAGTCCTCCTTCGCGTGAGCAACCACTCTTTCTCCCCCCCGATCGCTTTTTCTTTGTTCGTCACCTCTTCTTCGTTCTGGGCACTGGTTCTTCCAGTGTCCAAATTTCCTGCAAAATGCACATTGATCTTTTCCCAGTCGGGGTGGTCCTTGTCTTGGCGGGTCTTGCTCACATCTTTCCTTTCCTTCCCCCCTTGCTACTGCTACTAATTTCCTCATCCCTTGTTTATGTCCTTCCTCCCGGTTACTAAAGACTCTCCATGCTTCATCTAATAGAGTCTCCAAGTCTCGGCTGTTTGGGCCCCGGATCTTCTGAAGTTTCCGCCTGATATCTCCTGTGGATTGTCCTAAAAACAAATTTATTAGTTGTTGTATTCCTTCCTCTGATCCAGGGTCCAGAGTGGTGTATCGCTGCATCGCGTCTCGTAGGTGATCTAAAAAATCAGAGGGTGTTTCAGAGGGACCTTGTTTAACAGCATACAAAGCTGACCAGTTTATGGTCTTAGGAATTGCTCGTTCTAGTCCTTTCACTATAAAGTCTTGATATCTCTTAAGCTGTGCTAATTCATCAGGTTCATTGGGATCCCACATCGGGTCCTGAAGAGGAAATACATCTTTAATATCCTCTTGTGTTGATACACAAGCATCCTCAGCTAAGTCCTTGGATACCTTTAAAACCAACTGCTTCTCTGTTTCTGTTAAAGCATCAAGTAGTAACTGCATGTCTGTCCAATCAGGTAAATGCTGCTTAACCATAAACTTTAACCTTTTGGCAACGCCTATCGGGTCATTTCGATAACCTTTAGCAGTCTTTTCTCAAGCCTCTAAATCTATCGAGAAAAAGGGGACCTTAATTATCCTTGGCTCCCCATCAGAGGCTATAGCTTGCCTTAAGGGTGCTTGTATGACTCCTTTAGTTTGCTTTCTAGTTGTTTGTGGGGGTGGGTTCATTCTGGTTTGCCTTCTGGTCCTTGATGCTATTGGACCTTGTGGGGAAGGCCTGGGACTTGGTTCAGATTCATCCCATTCACTATCACTACTGGGCAATGGTGGATAAAACCTCGAGGGTTCCCCTGATCTAGGAGTTGGTGGGGAAACTCTTGCTTTAATTACTGTTTTTTCCAGGGTAGACGAATCAGAGGATAGGTTAGGGGAGGCTGAAGTTGGTGAGGGTTCTGATTTCACTCGTTCCCTCACCCCCTCCTCTACTCCCCTCCCTTCCTGGTTTCTAGGTGGTGGTAAAAGTGTCTCCACTGTCCCTTGTTCTAAGATCTCTGTTGCATACACTTTACTTGGGTGCGAGCATCTTTGATTTATTGAACATGTGCTGCAACACCGTTTGAGCTTTTCCTTGTTAGCCTTATTATCCTTTTCAAGAGCCAGTACCAGTGGATCAGACGGTGGCCTAATCCCACAATCCCTTTGCCACTCAGGGTGATTTCGAAGACTGAAAAACATATCAGCATAAGTTACTTCTTGCCACTTTTGTTCACGCCTAAGGAAAAGCATTAACTGTAATAAAGTCTCATAGTCTAAAGTACCATTTGCTGGCCATTTCAACCCCCCATCAAGTCTATAGAGTGGCCACCACTGTGTAGAAAATTTAACAAGTTCCCTTTTAGTTTCACTACCACCATAGCCTACCAGTGCTTTCCAGTGTGTTAAGATACACCCTAAAGGGGTTCCCTTAGGAATCTCTTTGCTCTCATTTGCCCCCATGTTCAGGGTTTTTCTTTTCAAAACGTCTTTTGATCTTATCCCAGTTCTTAAGCTTTACCTGGTATTCTTCTGGTACAAAAATATGCTGGCCACACTCAACTCTAAGTATTTCCACTGGTTTCTTCAAAGTTCCTGAAACTCCGTTTTCTAACAATTCAAATATTTTACTGCTACCAGGAACCTCTTGACCAGTCACCAACAAAACTCGTATAACTTTCTGGGTGGCCTTTTGTTCTTTTGAACGACAAAAAGCACAAATTCCAGTCTTAGGTATTAGCCACCTGTACCCTTTTCGGACCCACAAATCCTGACAGACTACACACCGAAATACAATCCACGGATTACAATAACAATCTTTATTTGGGCAGGGGAATACTTCTGACCCAGGCTTTCGGTTCCTGTTTCTCCCGGTCCTGGTCATATAGCTATGCTAGCAAACAAAAGGGATAAAACAATTTGTTAGTTAATTTTCACCTTTTCTCCCTTCAAAACAAGGTTCAGAGCAGCAGCTGTTGAGGAAAACTTGTTATACAAAAGAAAAGGGAAAAAGAAAAAACAAAGAAAAAAACCAAAATTGCAAGTTATTAATCACTCATTAAATCAAATCCTCTGTTATGTTTTGCTCTGGGTATATTACTATTAAAATTTGTTTAAAAACTGTAAACAAACTTTCATACACTGTAACAAGTTTGCAGTTAAAAGCCAAGCGTATCTCCTGTCGCACTGTAAACCAAGGACAAATGGAAATTTGACAAACTATCAGTCTAGTTTTGACCAAAATTTCGCGATTCCACACTACACTGAGAGCTGTGTGAACTGCTACTATAGCCTGTTCTAAGAATTTTTGGATTGCTGACCAGATTTCTTTCACCCTTTGATTGAAAATGTTACAAAATGCAAAGTTCGGTTGCGTATTCGCAGCTGCAAAACCAGGTTTCTCTTTTTCCAAAAGGACCTAAATTCTAATAGTTTAGGCTCACAAAAAAAAACCACTCTGGAGTTTTTCACAACTCCAAACACATTCAACAAATGTTCAAACAAGGTCTTGCTAAAATCACACAAACTTCAGTCAAAACACAACACAAATCTTTCAACAAAAAGCGGAGGGGAGGAAAAGATAAACTACTAGCAAACACTCACTCACTAAACTTGGGATTTTTTTAGGCAGTTGAAAAATGTATCCTGAGGTCACAGAGCCTGAATTCTCTTCTAGTTATCTGGGAGACAAATGACCTCTTAATCACCAGGACTATCTTAAAAGCAGTTTAGGTTTTTCACTTCACCCTCTAGCTATAAAACAAAAATTCAACTTACAAAGCTTTTTATCCAACAACATATAAAATAAAATTTTCACAGTCAAAAGCACACGCTGCCCAAATTCACACAAATACACACAATCCAAACACCATGCAAATACTTTAAAGCAGTCTGCACTCCCAAAGGTCAGTATTTCTTTGCAAAGCAAATAACAATTTCACAAACTTCTTACAACTTCAGGTTCACAAAGCTCCTAAAAACACTTACAAAAATTAATAACACACGCCAAATCACACAAATTATAATGCTCACAGCACTAGTTCTTACAAACCACAACAATTACAATGCTCAAATAGTTTTCCACAGCCTAAACACACAAAATCACAAACTCACTAAACAAACACGGATCCGGTTACAACACACACATACAGCGCTTGGGGCCACAACCCAAATTGTCACAACAGGACGCTTCGCGTCCCAAGGTCCAGACTAACCACCCAAATTATGGATTACTAAGGTGCACCTTTCAAATTACAAACTGAGATCAGAGCCACTCCTGCTCCAATCTAAATCCACAACACCACAGCCGCTGCCTCCTCTACGAGGCACAGACTGCTAAACCTCTGGTACTGCTGCCTCCTCTACGAGGCACAGACTACCAACCTTGCTGCTGTCTCCTCTACGAGACACAGACTATAAAACTGGTGCTGCTGCCTCCTCTACGAGGCACAGACTACCAACCTTCTGGTGCTGCTGCCTCCTCTACGAGGCACAGACTACAAAACTTCTGGTGCTGCTGCCTCCTCTACAAGGCACAGACTACCAACCTTGAATACGAGACGTCTCTCGTGTCTTTTTAACTGCCTATATAATAAGGTACCTTCCCTCAAATATAAACATACCTCTTGTCCGTAGTCCAGCAGGTTCTGGTCTTTCCCCGGGTAGTCAGCGAGATCGCAGGATCCCTCTTCCCAGAAATTTCTGGGTGGGCGCCCAGAGGGGTCCCGGACCCCACCGGCCCCACGGCCAGAGAGAGCAGTCCTCCTGGCTGGCTCGCCAAAATGATTTATTAAAGAAATATGGATATTGATCTAGTATCGATATCCAACTGTGACGGACAAAAACTCTCTAACAGTTTAAAGTTAGAAAGTGTATGTTTATTCGACGCCGGGCAGCGTGCGGGATAGCTCCCAAATACACACCGCACCTTCCAGGTGATTACAGAGTCTTTTTATCCATACAAGTATTGAATATACAAAATACAAATGCATATTCATAACTTTGGTACATCCCATTCCCCGCTTCGTATGCTAATCACTCCAAAAGCTATTAAGCATGCGTAGTTTGTCCCTTGAAATGGGTCGGTGGTCCCTTTTATGGGGAGGGGTCCCAAAATGAGGAAGTAAATGAAGTCTTCCTCGTTCTGACCTTTCTACCTTTTCAATGCAAATGTGACAAATGAACTCTTGGTAGAACTCCCATTCCTTGTCTTCAATTGGTTTCAGAACAGAGGAGGCCCACAATTGTCTTATGTTCCTAAAAGCTATTTATCAGTTTCTATATTCTTCATTATAAACCCAGCTAACCAAACATTGTGCTGACAAGCAATTAATTATTAGTTAACTACTAACTCCTAACTTCATCAAGGCCTACTCATTTATTATTCTTATTTTAATTAACTCTAGTAAGGCTTATTTCTAGCTAAAATCTTAACTCCTCAAAATCTCTAAATGCCTTAAAGTTTACGTTTCATTAATGTATTTTAACAGCAGTATTAGAATTTAGCTTCACTGACAGTCTTTTATGTATGTCTAAAATGGTACTCTTGTGTATATGCTTCAGTTTTTTTTTTTCTCATCACCAGAAGCATTTTTATTTTATGTTGTAGTAGAGTTAGACTAAGTCTTCCAAGAGCAACTTGGATCCTGCTGTTGTAATTGCTGTTGGAAAAGGCAGGGTCCTTTGTTTTTTTTCCTCTTGTTTTGGAGATTAGCCATCACAGGAAAGCATAATGTGAATTGATACTTTAGCAGTAGTGTCATGCAAGGGTCAGACTGTGTGCTTTTGGGGTTTGCTACTACACCTGATAAGAATTCTTGCATAGCCCCTGTGAGTTTTACTGAGTGCTCTTTGTCACTGGCAAAATAGTAGTTGAACTCACTGCAGTGAAAAGTTAGGGCCAGAATTCTACGTTTTTTTGGATTAGTCTGAGATCCTGGAATTTCGGAAGACTATGATGTAGGACAGCAGTCAGTGTGAAGAAATATAACTATCACAAAGCCAGGGCTAATGGTTTGTAATGGAATTGACTTAACTCTCAGTTGTGCAGTCATCTGTCTAACAGTTCTCTGTCCTGAAAGCAATTACTGTACCACTTATGAAAGCAAAACCAGAAACAAAAGCCTTGAGAAAGTTCAGAAGGATGGCATGACAGCAGAGCAGAGGGGGTTATTAAATACAATAGAAGGTTATTAAATACAATCCAAAAGGTAAAGTTCTGTGTCAAATAAGGAGAGCAGAGCAGAATATGAATCCTGTCAGGCCAAATGAATGGAAGCATTTGTAAAAGAGTTTGGGAAACAATTTAGAAACATACAAAAACTAGCTTTAAATGATTTTTCTTAGATATACTGGGGGAATGCATATCACCAAAAATTTTGTGGGCCCAGCAGACAATCTGGATGTAAAAAGAGCTCCCAGAGAGGATAAGTCAGTAGCAAAGCATCATAATTATTTGCGTTCAGCATGGAAGAATGTAGGGAAGTATTCACTCCCAAATATTACGTGATTGATAAATAGAGAATCTGTTTGAAGTAAGTGCTATATTGTAAAAAAACCCATAGTTTGTGTCTGGTTTTCACTTCATTGTCCAGTGCTGAGATTTCCTTCCAGAAAGAGTAGTCCTTTTGAACCCACTCCCACAGTGTGTGTTACTGTTTGGAATTACATGATAGCCCAAGCTATAAAAGGAAATGTATATTCATTGCAGAATAGCATCAGAAGAGGGAGGGAAAATAAGCTCTGTTCCAATGTGCTTTTGTATTTCCTATCTCTGGCCTTAAATGAGTTACTTAAAGTTAAGTGAAGTTTTTGTACTGGGTGATTTGGGATGATCTGTCACTCAATTAATCATATGCTTCATATTTCTGACTATGACAGTAGATCTGCATATTTTCCTTTTTTATAATTTTTCTTCCTTTACATGTGCTGTTTTCAGAGGTTGGTACCTATGTTTGAGCATGGATTCCTATTGAGTTAAGGGTGGAGCAAAAATATGGAAAGGTGAAAGATTAGAGTGGGTTTGGGGGGTATAGGATTGAGAATGGACCATTGTGTTACTAGAAAATAATAAAAGTAGTTGCTGAGTTACAATTTATTTTCTATTTTCTTCATATACTAATTACATAGTTTGCAAATGCTATGGCTATGTGTAAAGGTAGCCAAAACTTGAAAGTTGAGCAAAATGATTGTGTAAGGAAGTAATAAACTAATGCACAAGATTGGTTTCCATTCAGCCTGGACACAAATAGATTAGACCCAGTAAAGCATATTTGTTCATAAACACTGCACAAGGAGGAGAGGGGCAGGAAGATGCGCAGTTGGAGATTTTGCTTTTGACAACTTGGGGCTTTCATTGGTATTAAAACAACTGGAGCTAATTGTCATGCCTTGGGGTGGAAGGGAAATACATATATAATTTGTAGATTGCTTAGTTAAGGCAGATATTATCTCTTTTTTATTGTTTTTGTTCATAAGCTATAGAAAATACAGTTTTTCTACTCTTGTTCATATTACATGTTTACTTTGCCTTTATATCTTCTGACGAGTTCCTGCCTTTCTGGCTTTTAGATATAACCAGTGATACTGCTACTTCCACTGTAGTGTTTTAGTGGTGATTTACTTGGAATCACATCATGGGTGGAATTGCAGAAGTAGTAGGGGCTGCAAGCCAATACTAAAGCTGCTTGGACCCTGAGCAAACTCCCTGAGCAAACACATTGGGGTGTGGAGAACTACTGTAGGTGATGTGAGAAATTGCTGTATGTAACAAACCACAGTGTGAGAAGCTGACACAAGTTGTAGATGGCACCCTATGATATGCCTGGATTTCACAAGTAGTCAAGGGGGAATTGTGTGAGAGGTGCCCAAACTGCCATTCTATGGAGAGAAGCACTTAGAGATCACTTTGGGAAGTGCAGTGTTACAAGACCAGCGGTGCTTGATAATCATTTCAGAAATGCCATATTTGGGTATAGTAGTAACAAAACTGGTACCATAAAGGGAAGAAATAATTGGAGTGGCTTGTTAAATGGGGCAGAGAGAAGAAGTAGAAGCATGCTGGAGAAAGAAGATCAAAAAATGGGAAGCAGGGTTAAGGGATGTGACCAGCTGCTGTCTGGGGCTTTTGTTTGGCAGCTTGTGTGTGATGATCACAGCTGGGATATGACAATAAATTAAACTTGTTTCAGTTGCTTATTGCATCTTTTCTTCATTGAATCCTTCTGTTTGCAGTTACAGCATACTGATAATAAAGTGTACTTGTGCCAGCCTGTGACTTTTTGAATTTATCTCTTAATCTGTGTTTATACTCTTACCTACTTTCATTGTTTCTTTGAGGTTTTGGTTCACACTGAACTCTACTAGTGTCATGTTTTTCTAGTGTTACTGATCCTTTGGTCATTTTTTTAGTCTTTCAATGCCTCTTAACTCCATGAATGAAGGATAAGAGGGAAATATATTGTGAACTGTGAAATTTCTTGGGGTTATGTGTATAAGCATGCTTTCATGCTTCCTCTATCCATGCATATTTAGTGTGCAGAAGTACTGTGAACTTCTTAATGCTTTTTGAAAGCATATGCTGCTGCTCCTTATTTTGTGTAGACTTTAATAATATTACAACTGCTTTACCTGCTTTGATACACTGTATTCCTTTCATATGTATCTCGAAATACTTGGAAGAATAATACAAACTGTGACAATATAAGGCATGTATACCAAAAACTAATGCTGATAAATACTCCAGAGAGTTACCTTATCACACTCAGTACCATAGATGTCCCTATGGATAGCAATTTTCCAGTATTTTATTAAATCATTAGGATTACCCTATATTTCTGTATTCTCTGGATTTTCTAAGAAGACCATTGTTGTGAACGCCTTTGTGTTAATTTGAATGTATCTGTGTATGTAAATTGGTAGTAATTTCCTTGCTTCTCATAAAGCCATTGTGTTTTAATAGATGAATTGCGAAAATTGAGTTGGTCTGGCATTCCCAAACGGGTTCGTCCAATTGCATGGAAGCTTCTTTCAGTAAGTTGTATTTTTTTTTTTATTCTTCCTTTGCATTTAGTACATTTAGTACTAATAGCTTTTTCAAGCATTGCAAATGATTTTGCATGAATCGTAATCCATCAGTGATGGTTGGAAACGTGTCTTGTGCTGAATTGTAATGGAAGTTATGTTCTTTTACTCAATTTCAAGATTAATCTATCAAATTGAAAGAAGGAGAATGAGAAGTAGTAGTAAATCATGCCAGCTTTGTATCTTTATTTTTCAGCCTGGCTTTCTATGAAAGAAGGGCTTGTGATAACAGTGGCTTCTTTCAACCAGTTTTGATGGAATGGTGGCAAGTTCAAAGACAAGTACATTCTTAACAGTTTTCTTGAAAATAGACACACAGTAGGGGAAGCAAAGACTATCAGCATCCTACGAAAGGCTTCATTCTGACTTCATATTAAAGTAACTGCAAGAAAGGATTAACACTGTAGTGAGGAAAAGAAGTGATAGGATCTACAGGTTTTTTTGGCTGATTCTTCTATAGTGCTTTAAGATGAACAACTCTGAACCACTGTGTCAACTGAGTTGTGGTATTGGCTCTCCTGATGTCAGACTTGTGAGGCAGTCCAGAGACAACCTCATTAAAAAGCTAATCACTTTTGTATAGCGTTAGTTTTTGGCTGACTGAGCACTGATCTTTTCCCTATGGCCAGAGGATTTTGCAATGGCTGTAGCTTGGGAGTAGGTTGGTTGAAGTACCATGGAAGTCTTTCAGTTGGGCATGTGGCAGAAGCTTGTGGAAATATGTGATTTGGTTTGGTGGGGTTTGGTGTTACAGAACAGGATTTTTTTCATCTTGGTGTTTGCCATGTTTAAAAAGGTCCTTCTGCAAAAATACAGTTTATTCTTCATAGAGGTATTTTTCATGTCTATCTTTTCAGCTATAATGCTTGTGATAACAACTAGTTAAGCATTTTAGCTGTTTTTTGTCTGCCTGTGGTTGGGAGAAAAGTTTATGAGGATGTTTGTATTAAAAAGAAGCAGAACTCTCGTGATGTCTACTCTCCAGAGGCTGTGAAAGACACTTTCTCAGCAAATCTGTGTGCATTTAAGAACTGTTTAAAATTCTGAATTATATACACACACCAGTTTAGCACTATTGAATTTTTCAGAGAGTAGGCTTAAATAGCTTTGCTTTTTATAGAATAATTCTGTAGGGAATGCAAAGTATTTACTTCAGATTGACACTGATTTTCAGTGACTGAAAGAGTCTTTCTTGTTGATGAGTTCTACTAAATTTGCAGCTTAGTTCCTTCTAATGCTAAATGCAGATGCAGTTTAATGGTGGGTATTCAAATATCCTGCTGTAATTGAAATTAAACATGGAGCTTACAATTTATTTTAGTTCTGTTTCCAAAGTTATATGTGATTTTGGTTGTAAAAAAGGCAATTTTTTTCTCTTCAAGTTTAGGATGTCTGTTTTAAAATACTAAAAGTAAGAAAAATTATGGCTAATTCAAAGTTGACTTTGAAACATAGTAAACTAAAGCATAAGCATTTTTAAAGTTTTCAATCAGAAGACTGACACAGGGGTTTAGAGAGTTGGAGTTATGCAAATTATAAAAATATAAAATGAGCTGACTCCTCTTGCTTTCTTGTAAGAGCATAGGCTTTCCAGGAGCTTTAACTTAAATCCAGAAATTGATTTTAATTTAGTATTACTGGTCTAGAAAAATGTCTAAGTGTAGAGTTCTCTTGTTCTGTTACTTTTAACAACTCCAGGATCTATTTCAGTTCAATTTGCAATTTCATCTTGCCATACCTCTGCAAAAACCTGCTTTCAGATTACATTTTTTGTACTTTAGCAATTAAGTGGATTTTTTCTTTTTTGAGTAAGACATTTACAAAACTCTGGCTTTTTTTGTTTGTTTGTTTGTTTTCTACCTCTAAATGGCAATATTTTGAAAATTCTTAGCTTTTTGTAGGTAAGTCCTTCTGTGATTTCTTATCTATGTGGTCCTCATTTAGTACGTTTTGGAAACCCGAAGATGACTTTTCTATACTGTAAGGCAGCATTTTCTTTCATCTTCTTTGCCAAGTGGGAAAGAAAAGTGCTTTCAGTTTTTGTGGTCATAAGCTCCACCATGCTTTTTTCTGGTGGCAACCTAATAGGGACCTACCTACTATTAATGTCCCAGGTGAGGGGGAGTAATGATGGTAATCCGTGGGAGTGTTTGAAGCCAGGCTGGATGGAGTTCTGAGCAACCTGGTCTAGTGGAAGGGGGGTTGGAACTAGATGATCTTTAGGGTCCTTTCCAACACAAGCCATTTTATGATTCTATACAGTCACCAGGAGCTCCTGTGGAAATAAGTGTTCCTAAAAATCGAGTGATATTTTGATTAAAGATGTGTTGCAATACTAAAAAAACAAACAGAAAACTGAAGAAACTGAAGGATAGTTATGGTTTTAGTAGTATATTTGTTTCAAAATTATTCAGAAGTTGTATTTAAAAATCCCAAACTTATTTTTTTTCAGGGAATGGAGTATACTTGGTGGTATCTGAGGCAGATGATGATAGTCTTATTTGTAAAGCTGCCATAGAAATTGGAATTCTAAAAATCTGATTTAAGAAAATGATCAGTTGAGATATTTGTTACATAGTCAGCATGTTAATAATGTTAACAAGTGTTTGATGAAGACAATTTTTCAATATATTACTCTGTTGATGTTATGCATGTCTACTGGTAACAATATATATGAAAAAAATACATGATTTATTTTGAAAATGTAGCAAAAATGTTAAATACACTGTACCTAAACAGCAAGAAGCACTACACAGGCTCTCTTCAGTTTTGAATAACAAAACTAAAAATGTTTGCAAAAGCCTTTGGAGGAAATTAATGAATAAACGGATTAAACTCTCCACCAATTTATTCACTGCTGATGTGTTGCAAGCCTTCCCAACCTTTAAAAATAAAACCTAATTTGTAAAGTGAACAGCAAACATGACATGTCGAATTGAGAGATTAGTTCAGTCTTTGAAACTGAATAATGGCAAAAAGACTTGCTGAGAAAGTATCGGTGTGCTTCAAACAATCACATTTGATTTCAAAAATAAATTATTTTCTAGAGCAACCAACTAAGATATCCTACAGGGAAGAAACCACTACTGTTGAGAATAAATGGGAACACTACTGTTGAGAATAAATGAATTTTATTCAATAAATTTATTGAATAAATTCAATATTTAACACAAAACATTGGGACAGGATATTAAATGTCAGACAAAGTCTTTAGGCAGAAGTGAAGCTGGTGGGATTTAAAGTACTTGGAATTAAACACAAGTCTGCATATCTTAAAGGAATTAATTTTGCCAAAGAAAGTACTTCTTAAGATATCTGGAATGTAATATGGCTTGCACTTATTCTGTTGTCATTATAAACGAAGTAATTAAAGTGTACAGGAAGAACATTTTCAATGATTTTACTATAGAATCATAGAATTGTATAGGTTGGAAAGGACCTTTAAGGTTGTGTAGTCCAACCATAAACTCAGCTCTGCCAGGTCCACCACTAAGCCATGTCCCTAAGGGCCACATCTGCGTGTCTTTTAACTACCTCCAGTGGTGACTCAGCCACTTCCTCGGGCAGCCTGTCCCAGGGCTTGGTAATCCTTTCCGTGAAGAAGTTTTTCCTAATATTGAATCTAAGCCTCCCTTGCTAATGTATATAATTGCTACTTAAAGGCAATTGAATTAATACACAGTGTTTAAAAATGTAATAAAATTGCTCCAATACTGGCCACATAGAAATTAAGCAACTCACATGTTATTAAATTTACCTGAACTTATTTATTTAAGCTTTTCTCCTCAAAAATCAGCACCATCTTAGTATTTTTGATGAGAAATTGCATTTTGTAGAAAAAAAAGAAAAGGCAGAAAAAAAAGCAGATGTTTTTCTAAGGTGTTTGTATCTGAACTTTTATATGCGTTTGAGGAATTAGAAAAATAGTTTAGTAAAGGATTATTGAGATTTGTGTGGGAGTACCTGGCACTGCATCAGTTTGTTAGATCTCCTGTCACATGTAATAAAATGCCAGAGATGCTTTTTGTAAGGCCAAGAATAATATCTTTATAATTTCACTGTGTTTTCAGGGCTATCTTCCTGCAAATGTGGACCGAAGAGAAAGCACTTTACAAAGAAAACGCAAAGAGTATTTTGCATTTGTTGAACAATACTATGATTCCAGAAATGATGAAAACCACCAAGATACCTACAGACAGGTAGAACACCTGATTGAATTGAGTTTTATCTACAGAACACTTGCTAAAGGACTTAAAGATTACTTTTGAACTTTGCGCCTGTTTTTTTCTGTTTTTTAAATCTTATCAGATAGACAACCCTCTAATAATTTTCCTAAATTTTAGAAGTAAAAATATGAAGTAGTTTGGATCTGTAATTCAAAATAGTGGATTACTTTTAATGTTAGCATTAGTATTGTTTAAAAATTGTTGCATTTTCAAATCTTTCATCTCCTGCTCAAACCCTCTTTCAAAGAAGTGAAGATGGACAGGGAAAGTACAACAGTTACTGTTTCTTACTGGCTCAGAACTTCTGCATAAGAAGTTGAAACTGTATATGATGTGCAATAAACATAGGGGTGTCAAATTTTAACAATCACCCAGATAAGCAGACAACTTTTCTTAAAGTTTTGTATTGGAATGAGTAGTTTGTAACACTAAGTAATCATACTTTAGCCTTCCTTGGGACAGAAGAAACTAAGATCTTCCTTTCAGTTTCAAGACTAATCTTTAGTAGCAAAAAGTATATAGCATTGCTAAGATAAGGCTTGTGAATAGAACCCAAAATCATCACTTTTGCACTCTGTTGCATAAACTCCTTTGTGAAGTTTGGAACAAAAATTTTAGTAATACTGGTATTTTTGTGCTCTCTTGATTGTCAAATACATTAAAATAGCTGCTAAAATCTTCTTTTACCTTTGCACATTTGGACTTGATGATTCTACAGGTCTTTTCCAACCAAAATGATAGTGGCAGTTGAATATGACTTTACAGAAGTAGTAGTATGTATTTACTCATAATTACCCTAAGGTAATGAGTATTGCCAGTATGATTATAATTTGCAAATAATTAAAATGTAAGGATCCTAGAATGTGAATACAAATATATGTGTTTTTAAGTTTTGCTTCACTGAAAGATTAACTTAAAGATTTGCCTGTATGTTTTGAAATATAGTAAAAATACATGTTATCCCAAAAGTAATGATACAGTGGGATTACAACTAATAGTGTAAACCCGTAGAATTATTTAAAGTATTATGTTGCTTAGAAAATGTGCTATTGGTTCCTTTTACAGTATTCTTCTTTGTCTAATTAGATCCACATAGATATACCACGCATGAGTCCTGAAGTTTTAAGACTTCAGCCCAAAGTAACTGAGGTAAGAATGACATATTTTCTTTTTGTTAGAGAAAACATTTTATTAATGGATCTGATATCACAGTTTGATTATTAATTATTTTGATTACATTTGCTATTTTGACTTTAGAACGAGCTTAAAGAAGTAAAAAAGTTGAAGATATATAAGTAGAGGCTAAGAATAGCAGTGTAAGTATGAGTAATAAAAGCAAAGGCACCTCATTAATTTCCTGTATTGAATCTGTCAGTTTTTATTGTGGTCTTGTGCCCTTGAGGGCTTTTTCCCTCCTTTTTCCCTTTTTATGTATTTTGTTAATACTGTATTTCTTAAGTAATACAGAGCATAATCCTGTGGTTCTGTGTATTTTTCAAAAGCATTTAAGGTCTGGAATTCCTAGAGTGTTCCACTTGGGAAATTCTCTTTGAATTTTTAGCACAACTGCTTTGAATGCCTTATCTGATTTTGCATCCTTGTAAGTTTTGTGTGTTGAGTACAGTGTTTAAATTGTTTTACTACTGTTGTAACTATATAATTAATGTAAATATATAATAATGTGATTAATGGTAAATATATTAGTCAAATTGGCCTATATTGTTGGGGAATTGAACCTCATTGGGATTTTTTATTTTGAAGTATATACGTCATACATAGCGTAGATGGTGTGGATTATCCTCTTTCAATTATTTAGTTTAATTCTTTGACTTACTCTTCTTTCTAATGGTTCTAGTTAGACCTTCAAATGTATTGCCATGTAGCTTCTGTTCATAGAATTATAGATCCAAATAGAACAAAATCTGGTTCATTATGAGAACTTAATGATGAAATGCAGAACTAGCTTTCATTTGGTTTTCTGTTGTTCCAATTATTTGTTTAATGGCAGTGCTCTTCCACATGTTGGAGAATTGGTTTGAAGAAATAGCCTAGTATGATGTTTCAAAAGAAAAATCTATACATTTGGGGCTTTCCACCTGCTTTCTGCACAGTGGTGTTTTACCTGGGCAGTTCTAGGGATGAATCAAGGAGTAGTATAAGTACAATCAAGGGGCAAGAATGAAGCAGTACCAGTAAGAAATAAGCTATTAAAGAAATTAATTAGATCTGTGGACTATTGGGAGAATGGGTTTGCATTTGTCTTTTACTATTTTTATGATCTTAACCAAACTCTACTTAATCCTATTATAGAAAATGTACTGAAAGGGTCATACCACCCAGTTTCTCCAATGTTGCTTTCTCTTGCTTTCTGAGTTTCTGGAGACCTATCGTAGCACCACCGAATCCCTCAGTCCCACAGAGATCCTTCCCTAATCTCAAGGGCTCTTGCAGATTGGGTGTGTTGTTGCCAGAGCTGACTCTTCTAGAGCGAGAGAAGGTGGTGCTGGTCTTTGGTGAGCAACAGTCACTCCCCCATTTTAAGGTGACATTTCAAGGGCTATACAGAGGAGAAGGGAATCAGAGTAAGGGTCAAAGACAGGTTTAAAGGATGACACTATGTGCAAAATCATTGTTGTGGATATTATGCTGAGTTCTGTATGTACTTCTGATGCTGCAAAGATTTAGAGTAATGATACCACTACTGGGAAGAATCTCCCTTAGAATGAGATGAACAGACTGTAGTTGGTGGAATTGGACAAAAGCATTGGTTAAAGCTTCAAAAAAACAGTACATGTATAAACCTCACAGTTTCCTGACTTAAATTTTCAAACGATGCTATTCCAAGATTTCTGTTGTTCTTGGTGGTATCAGTCTCTCTTGCCGAAGAACTTTTAATTAGAGTTAATAAAGCTGTTTTAATTTCTTATCTGATCTCAGAGTTTGGTTTCTGAAATAAAATGTTGCAGTTTAGAAAAAGATATTTTGAATCTGATGTGCAGAAATAACTTGTTTTTATGTGTTCCTTTTAAAAAACTCCTTTTATGGGAGTTATGTGGATCCCGAGTGAGGGGAAGGTAATGTTGGAGCAAGGATTTAAAGGACTAAAAATGACTTAATAGTGTCCCTGAAAAAGGAGAACAGCAGAGTGGGAGGTGGTCTTTCCTATAGTGCAGTCAAATTACTTTAAAGACTACTTATTACTTAGTTGTAATAAATTTGATTAGCCAACATGGACTGGTCTAATTTATTACCTTTTCTTGCTTTATCTTTAACTGTATTTTGTTGAAATGGAAAGCACGTGGCTGTGTACTTTCCATCTATGCTTGCATATTATACATAATAATTTCAAGAAAACGGCACAATTTAAAATAGTTTAATTTTTGTCTTCCTTCTCTTTTTTGTTTTTTTCCTTTCCCTTCTCTACTTAAAAAACAAAAAACAGATTTTCAAAAGCTTTTGAATTAAGGCTTTGGGGATTTTGAACTTCCTCTGAGGTGGGAAAACCCACAAGTAATTCAAACTTTCATTTAAGCTGATGGATTCTTTTCTTTATGTGAATATAATTCTTGCTGTAATTATGAATGAGAGTCAAATTCAAAAGAGAATAATAGATTGGTAATGACATCTCATGAGATGTAGTGGTTCACAGTAGAAAAATAATTCCAGTTTTTGTTGCTGGTTTGGAAATCAATAAGGGATCCTTTTGGGAAAGTGACCTTTTTAATGAGTCCTATTTGAATACAATCATGAGTGTTGTATAGAAACTTAAATCAAGCTGCTTTTCAGGTTTTAAGTGCTCATTTTTATTGATTCAGAACAGTAAATGAAACTTTACAAAAATGGGTAGGAAATTGAAAATGCTAGTTCAGTGTGTATTTCAGAATTTCTGATTGGAGTCATTTGGGGCTATTAAAGCTGATGTACCATCACTGAGTGGTGCTTCCTGCTCAAAAGTATAACAGGCTCCCCAACAAATCCAAATATCACTCCCCTTATACCTGGATTTTAAAAACATTTTAAAATCCATAGACTTCTCAATTTGCAGTGCAAATGTTATTAAGTTCTGAGAAAGTGAAAAGCTGGTGGTACAAATTTGTGAATTGTTTGACTTCAGACATGCCTTCATGAGAAAACACTGTTTATAGTTTCTGCAGTGGGTATTTTGATTGATTGTTCGTACTGAATTTGACTGGTTGTTGACTGTGCATATTTTGTAGCCCCATCACACCATGAGCTTTTTATTTAGCCTAGTGCATAACCCTATTCTACATTCTGCAATTGCTACTTTAATAGGTTTCTCTAGTCAGCTCGTTCTGATATTTGTTTTTGAGAAAGTTGTTTGTATTTGCAGTATGTTAAACATGTCCTTTTTCAGAAGTGAAACACAGAACGATAACTCTGATAACAGTGAGAAACTAGTGTTACTGAAAGTCAAAGTGGCAATGGACAGAAGAAGGCAGGGTGGCTGTGAGCTAACTAACCTTGCTAGATTGGCAGTTTTCCAGTAATACTAAAAATATTACATAAATAACTGTAATTTCATCAGGGTATGATTACATAAAATGTAAAATTATGTTGTAAATGGCTGAGTGTAAAATCTTTATACAGTTATTGATAGACAGTGAAACACCACTGGCTATTGCTTAATGGGCAGAGGCTGGGTTTTTTTTGGGTTTAATATGCAGTTCTTGTTAAAATGCATGAGGTGACAGAAGTATTACCAAGAATTTGTATCTAAAGGAATAAGCATCTTGGCTGATGGAAACAAGAGGCTTCTATGGAGGATTTGCTAATGAATTTTTTTGCCTAATCTCTGAACTCACACTGCACAAAAACTGAATCTCAGTTGGGGTTGTAATGGATCAGACGTGAGCTGTCTTAAGGTTTGTTTTTCAGTGCCCACCAAAACTTTTTGTACTTACTGTTGTTGACTGTCTCCCCTGTTCTGTGAATTTTCAGCCAGAGAAACATAAAACCTGGAGGACAGTTAACTCAAAAGAAAGCCTGTAGGAGAAGGATAGTTGTTAATATTTGAGACTTGTTTTCAAAGCAGAAGGTACAAATATATTTCAGCTTCAGATAACTTATGTGGGAGCCTGTGATGGGAATTTCAAGCACCAGGATGTGAATCCTTTATGCTGAGACTTTTCTTACTTAAAAATGACTGCAAGAGGACTATTAAACTAAATACTAAGTCTTTATTCAAATTAAAACAGTTTATTAATCTTACGAAATTTTAAAGTAAGATTGAGTGTAAATAATCCTGACTTCACAAATAACACCTATTACATCCTTTTGGGGCAGGTCTTTCACTGGCTTTCCTGAAGCCTAAGCATTCGTTGTCTTCTGGAGTTGCAGCAAACCACAGAATCCTTTGGGTCCTTCCAAAATGTCTCCTCCTTTTAGTATTGAGGCCAGATCTGAAGAGCAATATGGTTTGTGCTCTCATGAATGAGCAAACATTCTTTTGTTTCAGATTATATATCCGCGATTACATGCCTGTAGCTAGGACAAAGCATGTAGCCGCTTTCACTCTGCTGCTTATTTGCACATTTGCCTTTCAAAGGCACATAATATCTTCAGAAGCAAATGACTGAGACAAGATAAAGCCTGTCACACACCTAAATGGAGTCAGGAAAAAGTTCTCTGATTTCCATGCTCTCTTCTCTCCTCACGCCGAGATATAGTTTGTCCTCATGAGCTTTTGCAGATCCTAAACCTCAGTTGCAGATCCCTATGATTCAGTTTACAGAGTTGAGAGGGTGAAGTTCTGTTGGTACACATGGCAGACAGTTGCCTTATTTCTACATTTCCCGATTGTTTCAGGGTTTTCATTAACTGATATGCAGATGCCTGGAGTGTAAAACTCCACACTGGAGTATTTAGGCAAGCTTAACTTTTGTGGAATCTCATTTTATGGGCATATTATTAAAAAATCTAAACTATATCAAGTCCTTATTTCTGTTACTTGGGGATAAATAGAATATTTAGTAGAATACTTCTTTCAAAGAGATGAAAAATTATGGGAAGATAATTTCATATTTCTTTCCCTTGAGAAAAGAGGCATTTTCTATTACTAGAAAAGCTCCAGTGAATAAGAGCTACTTTGTATAAACTACTGTAACTGAATTACATACTAGGCTGGTTTTAACATGTGCTAATACCCCGAAAATGCTTCCTTTTGAAGAACTGAGAAGTTTATATAGCACTGGGAGTTGGTTATGAATGCCAGTGTTAATTTATGCTTTTGTATGCATGGTTTCTATACTACTTAACTTCATGATATTAAGTTTCTCTGCAAGGATGTTTTCAACATCCTTATGAGGGGAAGCAGATGGGTAGGTACCAATCTTTTCACCCTCATGACTAGGGACAAGACTCAAAAAAATGGCATAAAGCTGAGTTGGAAAGGTTTAGGTTGGATATCAGTAACAGGTTTTTCACTCCAAGAGTGGTTGAACACTGGAACAGGCTCCCCAGGGAAATAGTCATAAGACCAGCCTGACAGAGTTCAAAAAGTGTTTGGACAACACTCTCAGGCACATGGAGTGATTCCTGGGCTGTCCTGTACAGGGCCAGGAGTTAGACTCGGTGGTCCTGATGGATACCTTTCAACTCAGGATATTCTGTAATACTGTCATGTTATGATAATTTACAAGTGTCTTGTTTAAAACATGCTTATCGCTTGTTAAATTAAATTGATGATTTCTTTAACTCTTTTTCAGATTTTTGAAAGAATTTTGTTTATCTGGGCAATACGTCATCCAGCCAGTGGATATGTTCAGGGCATAAATGATCTTGTTACTCCTTTTTTTGTAGTCTTCATTTGTGAATACATAGGTAAGATTTGTCTTGATACTGAATTATGAATTAGTATTGGTTTTGAAACATCATTTGCATTTTAATCTCACAATTTGGATGAACTAATCAAAGCATAATTTGATACATTAATTTATTATAAATGTTTGTAATTATAAATCTGTATTGCTTTAAATATATACTGAGAAGCAACCAGATTTTGGGTAGTCAGTGAAGTTCAGGAATCAGCTTGATGTCTGCTTAAGAAACTTTTTTTTTCTCTTTCTCATCTAATTAATGTTTTTTTTGAAAACTTTATATTGTACATATGAACCAGGTAACAACATTGAAACAAAATATGCCTGCCCTGCAGAAAAAAACCCCACCAAAACAAAAAAAGTAACCCATGAAACATGGATATTTTTAAATCAGTTGTGAGGAAATTGAAATAAAGGGAACCTATTAAACTGCATATGTGGCTGAAATAATGGCATTCTGGAATTTGGGTCTGAAAATTAAGAGAACAGTATCAAATTTTTCTGGTTAAGAGCTCTGCTCTTCTGAGACTTACAACACTGGTAACAATGGTAGTGTCAACAAGCCCATTTGTGTTTTGTTTGTGGCTTTATGTGTGAATATGCTTTTGAAAAACGAAACAACTTAGATGTGGGTTAAATCTTAAATTCACAGATTTGTATTTAAGTTGTAAACATTAAGAAAATGACTGACTGTTAACAGTAAGTCATTAATAACTTAGGTATAACTATGGATATAAAAGATTTAACAGTAAAAATGATAATGTTTATTTGGTTTGCATTAATATTGTTTTTCTTGTACTTGTGTTTATCGTACACACACACAGTGAAACTTTTAGTGTTGTGTATGAAGACTTGAGCAATGTATTGTCTGGCTACTTCCGTGGGGCTACCTACAGTGGATTCTTCCTACCTTGAGTGTGCAAGACATCCATAGGTGTATTAATCCAGATTGATTAGTTTTAATGAAGGACAGATTATCCTTGAGTGGATGATAGACTATCCATCTACCCATTTGCATGGCAACACCTCTGTTGCTTTGTTCATTTCTTGTTTCATAGGGGGACATTTCATTGCTAAGCAACTAATGAGAACTACTGCTGCTTTCTCCCTAATCATCTCCTAAGTAGGGTAGAGGCCTACTCCTGAGAGTATTTGCAGTTTCTGCCTTTTACTCCCTCATTTGACAGATCATGAAAAAGTTCTTAATGATCCTAGAACAGTAGGGTCTCTAGTAGACTTTAGGGTTGCTAATTGAAATAAGAAGTTCAAATGAGATGTGATTAGAGAATTGATATTCCATGTTAAATAGGCCATTTAATTAATATGGTAAATAAGTTTGTCTTTACCACCAACTTACATTTGGAGACTGATTGTTAATGCATTTGCCGCTTTGTCTGGATTGTCATATTGGAGAGCATAGCTGTTCCTGTGTGTTTGGTGAAGAAAGACAAAACATGAAAACCTTCAACCTTAGAAGATAGTTGGGGGAAATGTATGAAGCTCAGAAAACTGTATTCTGAAAGCTCATGTAAAAACTAGTATCTATATCATAAGAAAAACAGCAAAATTAAGGTTTGTTTTTCTTTCACTATAGTGGTGGTCATGGCTAAGTACTAACAGCAGTTATTTCCCCCAGAGACATACAAAAACTTTCATAGATTTTTCTTGAAATAGCTTTTTGATTTGAATCTTTCTAATATATTCAAGTTACACTGAATGATGCACTCAAGGTAGAATGAATAAATGAAATGGGGACATTGCATTTACGAAGTACGTCAAAAATCCTGTAATAAAATTACAGGATTCAAAACTAACACTGTGAATTGGGCTTTAGTAATTTATATAGAAATAAACACAGAATTGCTGAATTTTCCTAAAAAAAATGCTTACACTGTTAGTGCATTTATATTTACTTCAGTAACATCCTGTATTTACTTCAGATTTTTACTCTAGATCTCATTTCTTTGTTTTACATGACTATTGGTTTGTACATTAAACAGCTTTATTTATTGCAATCTTTTCACTTTCGATTTTTGTATTTTACTTATTTTAACTGAAAGCTTTTTTGCTGAAGTTCTACGTCACTTGGATCCTAATTTAAACAGTTGGAAGTAATAATACTTTTATTTTAAGTTCTTTCTGTAGTTAAAATAAGTCCTAAAAATTATTGAATATTAATAATAAATTCTTATGGTTGACAATGCCATTAATAATAAATCTGTGCTCATTAGGTCATCTGATGGTACATCCTGGTAATTGACAAAACATTTGCAGTTTTGTCAAATATTTTGGTGGGAGGAAAGCCATGTTTATTTTAGCTTTGACAACTGAGAGAGCCCTTAATCCTTAATCTTGCATAACAAGTGTGCGACATAGTTGTTCTAGTGATGGGAGTCTTTTTGCTCTGCTAAAGACACCAGAAATCTGTTTGGAAAAGTGTTGTTAAGGAACTTCTGAAATAAAAATGACACAGATGAAATTGCTAATTTACTTCTCAAATCTGAATGCCATAAAGTAGGTTTTTGGATGTGTATATAAGCGCCTAAGTCATAGATATTTTGATGGTTTAGTATGGATTGAGATATCTGATTTTAGCACATAGATTCACAAGTTTAGAATATATTGAGTTATTGAATATAGGAATTGAGTGTGTTAAATGTTCAGCACATTCTTTCAAACTTTCCACTAATATGATGAACGTGTAATCTGGTAATGTCTCATTAGTTTCCAGTTTGCAATAAAAACAGAATGCTGTAACATTTCAGCAAGTGAAAACTTAATTGTCAAACCTCTCCAGGAGAGGGAAAACCATAATTTAAGAAAATTTCAGAGGAGGTAGATACTGGCCCCTGCTGGAATACAGTAGTTTCAGTTTTGGTTTTCTGGCCTAAATTAGGAAGAGGATGATAAGAAACCTAAGGTTTCTTATACCAGATAATTGTGTGTGTTATTCTCAACAGTTTTTAAAAAAATTTTCCTCCTCATGAAAAATGATGGAGGTATTTCATCTTATTTTGTCCTACAGCCTCTTTAGAAATCGAAATGCTGGAGGTGTGGGAAGACTATTCTGGACTTACTTCTAACCTCCTGTATGACATAGTAGTATTGTAACATGTGTTGTCAGAACAAAATGGTAATTACTGTCAGGGCAGTTTTCCTGGAAGCCCTCTGTGTTTGTAGCATATTAGTTTGTGTCAAAATGAATCTCATCCCTGTGGAGGCACCAGAGGGTTTTTTTGTTAATGAGATAAGATGTGACCATGTGACTGCTCGCTATTTGTAGTCTTAATATGGACAAGAAAATTTTGCACTGGATTGCAAGTCATCTTTATCCCAAGTTGCCTCAGATGTGCTCTTTGTACACCTTGCTCTTACCCTGAGTTTCTCTAGTGTTAAGTTGTCCTGTACAATTACTTGTGGTCTCTCGCTCACGTACACTTCACTTTATCTGACATTCCAGTACATCATCGTTCACTGGGCATGTGTGTGTATCTAAAACCCCAAAGAGGACCTGGATATATTCATCTTCCAGAGATGAAAATTTCAGAGAAGTACCACCATGACATGGATGCATGTCAGATTGTTGCTAAGTGGAATAGCTGTATGAAATAATTTTAAGATGCCTAGGAGTATTGGCTCAAGGGAAAATCAGCAGTTAGTAGGAAGTCAAGGGCAGAAAATGAACACTACTGTAGCACTTGATCATTTTATGTTGGATAAAGAATGACAAGAAAAATGAGGCTGCTGAAGACTGGAATGGCGATTGAGATATTGTCTGCAATCCTCTTGAAATAGAGGAGCCTGAGACAAGTTGATGATGCTTACAAGAACTGAAAACTTCAAGAAGAGCGATCTTACCCTTGTAAGTATTTTTTCTTGTCATCTTAAATCCTTTTGTAGATGTGGCATTAAATGAAACTTCTGTTACCTAGTGTTTTCTGAATTGATACTGCTATGGCTTTATGGAATAATTAATCTAGGCCCAAATCCTAGTGGAAATGGGATAGGATTTATTCCCAGACTACTTTTACTATGAATAAGGAAATGTTCTTTGGTCCTGAAAATGCCTTCATCTGTCTATAACTCCCTTGCTTACTGCTTTTTCCATTCCCTCTCGTATGTTACAGGAAGTCTTACTGTCCTTATAACTGGTATGCAGTCTCATTTTTGTCTTCCTTTCACCCTTTTAAATATTAATTTTGGGGCTTTTTTCCCCCATGGTTTGAATAATGTATCAAAAATGGTTCTTTTCATTGTATAATTGGAGTAAAGTTTTGGAGCATTTTATCATGGATGTATCTGAGGTAATTCCTCAGTTTCAAATATGAAAATTTGTTAGTTAAGCAGAGATTTTTCTTTTTTCAGGAGAGTTGTAATTTTTGTGGGAGAAATAGATCTGTTTGGAATGTACATAAAACTGAATTTCTGAATGATGAGAAAGCAAGCCAGAGAGCAAAGAGTATTAACTCACTGACTTTAGGGAACTGCTTTTCTTCATGCTTACAGGGTTATAAGGTAAAATTTTGTTCAGCATGCATTATTTCCTGTAAAGGGCCAAGCTGAAGCCTTGATTGCTACAGTATATAAATTAATTTGAGATAATTTATCCTTCTGTCTAAATATTTAGACTGTTACTATTCAGTTCCACCAATTCACTAGTCCTTGCAGAATTATGAATAGGACCTGTACATTGGGGTTTTGAGGAGAGACAGTAGAAAAGATGTAATGTATTTGTAGTTATTTAGAAGAGACTGACTGAAACTGAAGGGTAAAAAATTGTTTTTATGCTAGAACAAATAACTGGATCCTTCTCCTTCTCCCAGGGCCTTCAAGTTTCTCTATCTTCGGATTTACCAGGAGAGAAATTTGGAAGACTTCCCAGGACTGAGGTTCAGGAATATGAGGGGTTTCTTCAGTTTAAGAGAGTCACAAATTTGCAATTGTAGTATTCTCTTCAACTTTTCTTTTAATTTTGGCATTAAAGTTTGTAATAAATGTCTACTGTTTTCATGCTTTTTTTTTGTTTAAATAAATAGAAGGTTTTGCCCAATATTGTGTTAAAATGTTTTTATTTACACTTTTTTTAAAATGTTTTATGAAACACAAACTGAATTTGCATAAAAGCAGGGACATGAAGCATAGTTGATATTTTAATGTTCTACTTCAAGTTGTAAAAATATAAAAAAAATAAGTGGCTTTTTTTAACTCTTGTAAAATTTCACGAGAAACTATTCAAAACAATTAAAATAATTTTTCTGTCACACGTAAATTCTGTAACACAAGTTCCATTTAATTACATTGATTTTTTTTATCCTTAATGCAAATTTCTAGTAGTGTAGTTTCCGTATACAAAGGTATGTTTCAGTGCTGTTTCTTAATATTTCCATAATTTTATAGTAATACTAATGACATCAGGGAAGTTGACTCAAGTTATCATAAACATGAGCAATATTCCATGAAATGTTCTTTGATAATTAGATGGTGTAATATTATCTGTGTGATTTTGGTGAGCAAAGAATGAAGAAATCTTACACAAAGCTGTTGAATCCAAGACTTGAAAGTACTGACAAGTCAATTACATCTTTGACATAAGTCCAGAAAACATCAGAAGCGTTCCTCTGAAAAAGCTGCAATGCACACGAGCTACTTGGTGACCTGAATCTTTTTACTTACTTATCAGTTTTCTCTGCTGCACTCTTTGCTTTCATGTATTATTGAACACTTAGTATATGTATACCTGGATGTACATACATATATATAGGTGTACATATATATTTATAATTATAGCATGGAATAGAAGTTGTTCAGCATTATCTTAGCTTGCTTTGAGATAGCCACTGTTCACCTTTTCAATTTCTAGGAATATGTTGCCCCACTCTGCTGCTATTGCTGGGCCAGTCTGTTGTCAGTGAAAGTATTTTGTACTTTCTGCAGGGTAGTTGAAGAGAGGGAGAACTGTAATGAATCAGACAGTATTTGAGTTTGATTTTACAGATTGATGACTCCTGCTTTGCACCATGGAAAAGGTCTAGAAGTAAGCAGAAACCTTTGTTGAGCCCACACACAGAGGACATGATTACTTCTGTGCTGTGAGGCAGGACTGATTTTGACTGCAGTGGGAGAAGAGTTAGAAATTTTTCCATTAATTTAAATATTTTTGAGTTGTAGTTTTTTAAAAAAATCCAAAGTTCCTTCAGGTGACTTACCTGGAAACAAAGACAATAAACATATAGACCTGAATTTTAGTGCTTTAAAAAGCATGATTTTGAAGCACTTGGACAGATTATACTTTTAAATTGTTAATTTGTTTTTATGTATGTCTCACTTAAGAACAAATGAATTATTCACAGTCTCTGAGCAGTTGTCTTTATTAATATATAATGTTGTTTTTCAGGCCTAGTTGGATGAAGGAACCTTACTGTTTTACATCCTTTTATTCACTTTAAAGAAGTAGGAGAATCCATGTGAAAATAACTAGTACTGAATTCTTTGAATTGTTTGTCAGCTAGCAGTGCTTGCCATGATATATTGTTCTGTCTAGGTTTGGTTCATAAAGCAAGATATTTGGAGGCATTCCAAACAGAACTAAGGAAAACAGGGCAGGATGTTAAGAGGACATCTCATACTTAGTTTGTGAGGGGTTAGGGAATAAGGGAGCATGAAGAAGAGCAAATATGTTGGCAGAATTTGTATAATGGAGAGAATTTATTGACAGGAACCAGTGAACTATAAATTCCTATTTATCTTTTGATCCTTTTATGTTTGAATATATTTTAGTTATTTACTGGACAAATGAATCTTTATCGTTCAGCATGAGTTGTTGGAATATTACATTTTTAGTTCAGTGGACTTACTCCATAGTGGACATTTTTTTTCTGGCTTAGAATTATAAAACAATTAAATTTATGGAATTATTTTTCAATATAGTTAGAACAGTATAAAAGTCCTAATGAACATAGTTAAGCTTTACTCAGATATGCAGTTTGTGTGTGACTTGCAAGTGCTACAGTTTATTCCCTACTGCTTTTCCCTAGTCGCTTAACCTACTGGAAGCTTGTGGTGGCATTTAGTATCAACTGTATGAGTGGATCTGTTGGCATAAGTGCTCTCTATAGGCTTTGATAAAATTAGGTGATTTACTTCTTTAGTGGAATTTTGGCCAATTGCACCAACGTAATTTTGGCGTATTTTAGAACGTAGTAACATTGAGAGAAGGTGTCAATAATGAGCAGCTGAGCATGTATCTACAAGCAACTGTATAGTGTAGTTGGGTAATAGTATATTGCTGCATGTGTTTTACTCATTAATGTATTTGATTCCCTGTGAGGGATTTTGATTCAGCTGTGTCATCTAAGTACACATCAAGCAAACCTTTTTTTGTTTGCTTGCTGTGTACTTAGATGACACAGCTGAAGCAGGGCTTTCACCTGTCAAAACAGGTGGCTTTGCTTTTTCTTTTCCAGCCCAAAATATGCATTCCTGTCTTCTCTATTTGGTCCTCATTGGCTTTCCTTGGGCACAGTTAAACTGGCTGGAAACTAAACTGAATTATATAACTTTCTGCAATTATCTTGAGAATTAGAGAAGAATATGAGTGCTGATGAGGGGATAAGAGCAGGTCAGGGAGGAAGGGAGAAGTGAAGGTCTATTTAGTGCCAGGTAGCACTGAGGCTGCTTTAGCTGTGTAATGAACACATGCTCATGATAAGGATTTGTGAATTACACTTTTTGCTTAGCAGGCTAGGGAACATAAAGAGATATGGGATATGGCAACATGCTATTATTTTGCTTCTGAGTACTGTCTTGAATGACCTTGATTTACTATAGACAATACAGTTTTGCAAAATTGGTTTTTCTCTCTATTTAAATTTTTATTTGACTTTCTAATGTACTGTTAGATTTCTGAGCTAATTAGAACAGTTCATCTGAAATGTTAGGTGCATTGTTGCATCCAATAGACTTGGGCTTTGCCCCCTTCCTTTGCTTTTCATATGTAGACTTTTTGTCACATTTTCTACAATCTTACTTTTTTTTCCCATGTATATTTGTAGTTCTTAGTAATCAAAGTGTTTAAAGTCATATCATATTGATGCAATGGAGAAAGTACCTCTATTGAAGTAAATCTTCATGACCTCCTGACTGAAACAAAATTAATTTCTTGAAAATCTGTTCAGTTAACCACACAAACTGTGAAATGTGAATTCTTATTTTTATGAACTGGCACATATTGTTGCTTGAATAAGTTGTGCGGTGTGATAAAATACCTTCTTCAGTTTGATTACAGATATAGACTAGTAATAGTCCTGGATACTTAAATCATAAGGATGTATTAGTTGATAAAGTAGAATGTGCCTCAGCTTCACCATGTTTCAAGAAAAAAATTAGTGTAATTCAGCTCAAACTGTTTTTGTGGATAATCTTAAAAGAGGCTTCTACCTATTTGCAGTGGAGTAAGCCTAATTAAAGTTAGAATTCTCTGGCTGTTGTTAATAATAGCTGTCAGAAGCGAAAAGGAGACATTAATATTATCTTAAGTATAACCAACTGCTTAATTGCCTGTTATTTTTAGCTTTGTATGTAAGAGAAAATCAGTTTTTTGAGTAATGGTATTAATTGCTCATAGTCTCTTATGAGTGTCTATTTAAAACAAGACAAAAAAAATCCCAGCCTCCCTTAACACCCGAAATTTTAAGGTCTATTAATATATAAATTTTTAAAAAAATTTTTAGTGATTTTCAAAGAAAGGACAATCTGTATAACTTTTTCAGAATAGTATCTACATATGAAGTTGCTGTGCTGAGTCTGAAACCTGTCACTTTACCCTATGTAAATAAATGTTTCAAAACAGACTCATACCTAATTATCATATTTTCATTGAAAGTGTAGCAACAGTTGTTGTATTTTTTGATCTGTGTTTGACTTACAAGCTTTAAAAAAATGTATCTTAATTTATTAAGAAAGGTTGACTGTAGAGAAAAGCTTAAAGAGCAACTCTGAAGAAGCAAATACTTTTTCCAAGATTACAATCAGCCTTGGACAGGATTTTTCAGACATAGCAATTTTTGATGGCTGGTAGTTGTAGCTTCAGTGTACCAGTGTTTAAATTAAATTTTTTTTTCTTAAAGATGTGTAAGACTGGCTGTTCTGTGAAGTAGGGAATTACATTAAAATTTTTAATCTTTAGTGGCATAAGATAGGTATGGAAAAATTGGCAATTGCCATTTCATAAAAATGTTTTTGACTACATCTGTAGGTGTAAGATTACAATCATCTTCCTACTCTTTCTAACATTACAAAGTTTTCTTATTAATATTAGAGCAAAAATGATTGGTTATATTTCCTTAATCTTACAGCTTCTTGTTATTTGTTGTACTGGTCTCTCCATTCTTGAGAGTGGAGACATCTGTAGGTGGAATTCAGTGGAATTTTGGGCTAGTCTTTATTTTGTTTGTTTTAAATATTTACTGCATGCTTCCATGTCATACCAAAAAAGTGTGTCTTGAGAATGCTGGTCAAGCATACTATGGTGTATGGCCCACCCTCCATTTATCTTTTGTGGTAAAGCTGTGATCTGAAGTGAATACTTTGTTGGAAAGCAATTGGGGAGTTCAAGCCCTTGTAAAGCCCATCTTTTAGATGACTGTCATAGTTTTTATACTTTAGAGGAAAAGCCAAGTAGGAACTTGAAAGTTGCTAATAAAAATTTCTTCAATCATATCAGTGCCAGGAAGTCTATCAAAGAGGCAAAAATTCTGAAAGAGATCTGATGGAACCTATAAAGTACCATCTCATGGCAGGAGATTGTGTGGAGTTTTTGCTTAGATATTTTTTGTGAGGAAACTTTCCAAACCCTGTCTTATGGGCAAAATAACAGGCATTTATTTCAATTTTTGCTATAAGAGATATATGAAAGAAATCTTTGAATTGATAAAAAAAATTCTTAGGTCAAATGGGACTACTCAAACTTCTGTCATAAGTATTCAGAATAAATAATTAAGGTCTAGACTTTCTATTGATTTGAAGCGTTTGATGTTTTCAGCTTACACAGATTTGTCTTTTATATAATTCTTTTTGTATCGTTCAAGTTTGTTTTTTTTTCCTTCTCTGATGTATACTAAAAAGAACTTGAGAAAAAAGAATTTTTGTTCCCCATATATATTAAAACAAATTTGTCAATGAAAGTCCTCTTTTACTGTGTAGGATGATGTGGATTTAAATTATCTGCTTTTAAATTTTGCTTTGTATCTATATGTGTGTTTTTCTAAATTTTCAAATGTATCTGTCTAAAGATGTGGTATTTCATGATGCTTAGTGCACACTTCCAGTATTTAAAAATGAAATAAATTTTATAATATGAATGCTAATATAAAAAACAGTGCATTTTTCAGGTTTGAAATACATATTGTGGTTTATATTGTCTCATTTTTGAAGGCAATTAAGAAACTAATAGACTCATACTATGAGGAGTAATGAGATATTAGTGAAGGGTATTCTTTTTGAAACTGCAGACTGGAAATGTTGGGTCATGGGAATAAATGGAAAAAATATATCTTGAATAGTAGTAGAAGCAGTAAACTAAAATTGAAGAGAAACCAAAAAATTTCTTCAGGTATAAAAATGGAAGAACAGAAGGAAGTTAATTGCAATAAATATAGCTATGAGAGAGACATGTATTCCAAAGGGAGCAGCATATTTTAGTTTTGGCTTCTGCATTCCTATTTCTCCTCTCTCCATGGTCTCCATATAGTTATAATTAGTGATCATCTTTTTTAGTGAAGCGGCACAGAAGTGCTTATACTTCCAGATCTAAGTCTTCTCAAGAATGCTTTCCAACAGACTGGGAAATTACTTTACTTTAATGCCATTAAAAGTGGCTTTTGACATCCAAATATCACAGCTTTCTGTGTTTATTATGAAGTAACTTGTGGGAAGAAAAGCTAAAAGAGAAACAGCAATGCTTAAGCAATGACAACATGCTTTACAAATGCCAGAAATGTAACATTCCAATCCTGTTGCAAAGATCAGTAGTAGCATAAGATCTAAGAAAAGATTTTCAGATTCAGTGGATCAGTGCTTTAAAAAGAATTGTAAGAAAAATTTTTGTCTTATTTTCAATGAGATACATGGTTAGTTAAGAATTTATAGATGTCAAACCAATACAGATAAATTTGTCAGGAGTTTGTGTGCTGAAACGTCAGTTTGAGTTGGTTTTGCTTGTAATTTAAATGCAAGCTTTTTAAATCATAGTAATGAAGTAATTTGGTTTTTCATTATCATGGGGATATTTTGCTGGTTTCTTATTTGAGAAATATAATACTTTAAATTTTTACTTTAAGATATGGAAAACAAATTTTTAAAGCAGAAGTGAAAAATCACGTACTTGAGCACAATAATGAAAAAAAGGGAAAAAGGTTTTCTTGCAAAACAGTTTTTCTTCTGTAGCCTTTCACTGCATTATTTCATAGAAGCAGAATGTTTTTATGCTGATGCTTTTATGGGACATTCATTTTGACAAACCCCAGTACTTAAAAAAAATGGCTTATCAATTGTGTTCTCATCAAAAACATTTGTGAACTGATTTATGTGTTCCATCTTTAGTTAATTATGACGTAAAAATTTACTGCAGTATGGCTGAAATTTAAGGACAACCACCTTTCTTACAGTAACATTGTTGAAGAAAATTAGAGATTATACTATTATTTTTGAACAGAGTGGGCTTTTTTTTCCTAGAGGTTTGATTATTTCTTTATCTTGACAATAAATACCTATACAATATGTAAAAATATGTTGGAATTTTATGAAAAGAGCAAGCCTTGTGGTTTTTTTGCCTCAGAAGCATACATAGCAGTTTCATTAGGAAAGTGTAAATCACAGCACATTAAGGTAGTTAAGGAATGCATTTAGCAATTAAGCAACAGAAGTAGTTTTACCTGTGGAGTGCATTCTCCTCAAATATGCTTCTTCAAATTCAGTAAGTGCAGTTTGTGCTAAAAAGCAGAAATAATGGATGTTACTTAATTTCTGTTGTAAATAAGGCAAAAAATCTGTTAGGTGGATTTCTTATTAGCTGTGGATGTTGTGGGAGATTACAAAATACGGAAGCATGTAATTTTGGTTAAGGAAATTGATATATATCCAATTGAAAATTGGATATTGCACAGTGTGGGTTGCAGCAAACTGCCACTGTCATAGACATGGGGGGGTGTGTCACTGAGGGACAGTTGTTTCCTCTGCCATCCATTTGTCTTTGAGTACTTATTTTATTATGCCATTTAAATGATGTTAATGGGTTAAAATAAAAATTTCTTCATGAGTGAGTGAAGTTATACTTACATAAAGTTATGATCATATGCAGATGGTTGATGAGCTTATTTTTCAGTCTGCAGTCACAAGAAAAATTACATTTCTGAATTTTTAGAAGTTTTTATATTTACATACAAGTTCTAGGATGATTTGTATTGCTTTTATATTTACCCAAGTTAGAGTTGAACCTTTGAGCTTTTTAAATTACCTAGGAAATGTATTTATTATTTTGCTGTTTATGAAATTGTTCAAATGAGTTCTCTTTGCTAGCGTTCTATTATTAAGTAATTACATGCAAGACAATTTATTTTTTTGACTTTTTAAAAAAATATTTTCAGTAAAGAAGTATTAATTTTCAGTACTTTTAAAGTTCACCCCTGCATATGCAGATACATATGCAGGTTTCTTTATCTTTGAAATATATTGTTGCTTTTAATGCAGTTGATTTTTTCCATCTCAGATAAATAGTTCTTTTTCAAAACTACATTAATTTATAGATTCTCTTTGAAGACTTTTCCAGTGCTAGGGTGATAGTTCTGAAATAACTCTCTAATCAATCCCATACCTGAACACAGGGAGGCCTTCTGTTCCTGAGCTTTGCTTTAAGCTTTTTTGACCACACTACGGTTTGCTCCTTTCCCACACTTGGTGTTTTGTCTCTGTGTGTTTGTGGATATGTGTGTTGATGCTTTAAAAAATTAAATGATAAAGCACAAACTAGTTAATTAAAAATGCAATGTGGGAGACATGTTCAGCCTTTAATCTTTAATTTCATCTTCTCCAAACACCTTTTGGATTTCTCAGGGAATTCCCTTGTGTGGCATTCTAAGAAAATACTCATTAGTATCCTGAGCTCACCATGCATACTGGTTGCTAATTATGAGTCCCTTAATTTGGTGTCACATGCACAGCTTCTCCCTTGCAGGCTGTTTTGGTTGACACTAGCAAACCTATTGAAGTGAATACTATGAGAAGAATTTGTTCTGATCATTGTGTTCATTGCTGCTGAAATCAATTTTTAAGAAGAGCTGCCATCTTACAAGCTTTGAAGGCTTCTGTTTCATGATAATTTCATTCCCAAGGATGGGGCTTATACTCTTCTGATTTCAAACTGCATTTACTGGCTGATTTCTCACCTGTGTAGAAGAGGTTCTCAGTCCTGTATTTGGCATTATGCAAGTTCTGTGAGTCAAAGACCTCTTGGCATCACCAGTTTTACTTAATTCTCCTTTGTATGCTGTTTTGGTGATAGAGTTTTTAATCTTTCTCTTGTCTTGTGAAGCAGTAATCTCAGTCTGCAGCCTATGAGGAACTGATGTCTTTTGTTTAATTTGCAGCGTGACCTGAGAGATTACATTTTTCAAATAAATTTACGATCCTTAAAAACAGGTCTGTTTTTGTGTATATATGTGCAGTGGGTTATGAATATGAAATAAGGGCAAATTCTGGATTATTTAGTATGGAGAAAAAAAGATAATTAAAATCTAGCCAAGAAAAAGGCTGGGTAGAAAAGGTCTTACTGGCAAGCAATGTAGGCCCACTAAAGGAAGGCTTGGAATGTTTTGCTAATTACTTTCATACAGAATCTGGAATTAAGTAGAAGTATGTGAAGTATTTACTCTTTTGTGATAGAGCAAATTGAGACTACTTGCAGGGTCATACATTAATTTTGATGAGCACAGAAGTTCAGTCCATGTGATCAAGTTTATGGTGTTTTTGGGCTGGATGATTTACCTTGCTTGCCAGGGCACACAAGATTGTGACAGTCTCCATGTGCAGCAAAATTATTTAGAGAATTCATATTAGTAAAATATAATGATTAATGTTTGAAACACCATTCTCACATGGATGTATAAAGATATTTATCTTGCTTCCTATTGCATTTGAAAGATATTGTGAAAGATCAGTTGAAAACAAATGTAAGATTATTAGCAATGTTAAAATAAGCAAGTTGTTAATATATCAAGTATGTGAAGACATGACTGGTTTTAGGGGAATATTTGAAATGCAGTAAGGTCATGTTTACCTAAGCCTGGACTGATGAGATGATTAAGGTTTTTTTAAAAATTTTACCCTTTGTTACTGCAGTACCACAAAGAAAAGGGAAGGTTTTACTTTGGTGATTCATCCTTAACAACTGAAGAGCTATTTCTATCAAGTTTAATATGTAACTAGGACTTTTTCAATGGGAGATATTGATACGGTAATATACATATTTAATTAGGCAATTGTTACTGAAATAATTTACATTTAAATGCTCTATTATGTCCTGATCTTCTTAGAAAAACATTGCCTTAGTGCAGTAGTGACTGAATAGGTGTTTCATAAGGCTTTTTGAAAACTGAGTGTGGAGTGGAATATGTAAGCTGTGGAAATATTGCTGTGCACCTCTGCATGCAATTGTGTGTTTGATTTTTGTTGTACTTTCTTACTTGGGTGGTAACCTTTATGTTAGATCTGCATGAGGATGTAACGTCTGAAGTAGATTGCAGCACAGTAAGCTTTATGCAGAAAAGCACCTATGTATCTGTGGTCAGAATGGCTTCCTTGCACTGCTGCAAGAAATACATAATTTTGACTTCAGGTATATGGTAATGCTCTTTCTTCATTTACACAAAAGAGTCATTAAAAAGTCTCAAATTTTAAAATGTCAGCTCATTAAATGATCTAATGTTTTTATGTATTATTTTGTACATTGCTTGTATATAAAGAGCAATCATAGTTTATTGGTGATATTGCAGGCTGTTTTGGGCTTCAGCACTAGGTCTTTTTTTACCCTGCCATCCATTTCGTCCCCCTTGCACTCCAGTGGATTCATCAGAGTTTTGCTGATTCTGAGTGTTGAGAAACAATTTCAAGATAAAAAGCTACAGTCAAAATATTAGTAACACAATTAAATGTTTGTTTCATTAAAAAAATCCTTTGAGACAATGTTTTCTTTATTTAATGGAGATATCTTTTGTAGGAACTTGCTTGGTGTAATGGAGTCTGAAAACTATCAAGTTAGGTTCCGTTTTTTCACGCATTATAAAGACTGAGTTTTGGTGTTGGTAGCAGGTTTAGAGAAGTTCTGAATGCAAACTACCTTTTGTTGGTTGCATGTGTTTTTACCCCTGATCTGTACTGAAAAGGTAGAATTCCAGCATTCTTTAGAAGTCTATTACAGCTAAAAGACAAAGATCACTTGTGAACTTAATTTTAGCATTCTGAACAAAATCAATCAAAATCATCCATTAGGCTCAATCTTGAATTAAAACCTACTTTTAATGGAGGCAAGCTGTTTAGCATGTTTACTTTCTGCTGTCATTGGGAAACTAAATCTGCAAGTAGCTGTAAGCAGTATTTTTTTAAATTTTGATTTTATCCTTGTGTCTCTGCCTTTGTGAGTGGATCCATTAGAAAAAGTCTTTTTGCATGGTGGGAAGTTTGAGAAGCATGCCCTGAGTAAAGAAGAGCTAATACCATGCTTACAACAATGCAGGTATTCAGATCAGCATGTCACAGACTGCGTGCTACAACAGTTCTCCTCCAGGCAACCATTTTCCTGTCTCTTACAGTTGTAGAGATAACATGATAAAGATCTCCACAGGAAACTGAAGATGAGATGTTTCTGTAAGACTTCATAATTGGGAAGTTTTAGGCAGAGATCTTTTTCCCCCAGATATTGCACACACTGGCCTGCTATTTCTGTCCACATTCAGTCTTTATGTTACTGTTCATTCAGATTTCATTCATTGAAAATACAGTCATTTAAAAACAGAAATTGCAATTATGTTCTCAAGCACAAATAATACCTTATGGACTTTTGGGATAGTTATTTTGTTATTTTTCCTTCTGTTTTTTCTGAAATCCCTTGTAGTCTTTCTTTCAAAACTTTTCTAGTGTGTTTATTTCTTCATCCAAATAAGAAAAAGAAAAAAAAATGAAAAAAAAGAGAGAGAGCAACATGGAGCTTGACTGCTTTTCCCCTTACAACTGCAGGGAAAAACAAGCGTTTTGCACGATTTGTATACCCAAATGAATGAATAAATACTAAATGTGAGGATTATGATTTTGCATAGCATTCTGCCAAGCAAATGTTCCTTAATTGGTGTGTGTCAAAAGGGATGGCCTTTTTAAATTTCATTTGTACTTTGGAAAAAGGTCCTTTGGATATTCAGTGTCAGTTGTTCCTCAGGAAAGCGTAGCAAGGTAAGGTGGATTGGTGCAGCAGAAACCATTGACATCACTGAGCACTTGCTTGTTTGAGACTTCGCTTTTGTGATTCTCTGCCATCTTTATTAGAAGAATTCTTGGGTGCTTCCACAGTGTTGCTCCTTGTTCATCATAGACCACATTTGAATCAAAAAGTACCAGTTAACATAACAGATCCAAAAATATACATCTTAGCTGATTTAATGAAACTGTATTGTATTATAGCTCCAAGTAATTAGATTTATTTGTTGAAATACTTGGTTGCAGAATTTTAAGCCAAAGTTTAACATACTTCCTTTATACAGGGGAAATACTGCTAGGGTATAATAGAAATAAAACTGAGTTGTCTGAAACACATAATTAGATTTTTTTTAATTTCAAAACTTTATTATCTGACTTTGGAAGAGATGGCTTAGTGTAGTTCATTGGAAGCACAATGAGATTGAAAATTGGTCTAGAAGTAGCTTATATATTTAAAGAACATATAAAAGATCTTGAATAATTATTTTGTGTTTAAGAGGCTTATGGAAATGCTAAAGATCAGTGTCTTTAAGCCACAGAAAAGCAAAATGTTCTTGGATAGATCTTCAGAGGGGAGACAAAACAAGACAGCTGGAAAAGTACTTAATAAAACTGCTATTTTTATGCCTGTAATGGCTGAGCATGTGGTTCTGTGGCATTATAATTGGGGACTGCCAATTCTTTCTTCTAAAAGCTATCTGTATCTGTTGTTGCTCCCTGTGAAATAATGAGAATTTTACTTGGAGCAGTGAATTTGTGTCAGACCTTCATTCTTGTCAGAAAGGCCTGTCCTGACTTTCTCCTTGTGCTCTGATGAACAGTAATTGGAACCATTGAAAGCTATTTCTTAAAAACTATAGTGTATTTTCTGGGGGGAATAAAAATTGGTCATTCTAATTTGATAATCCATCTTTATTAGAACAATTAGAATCTGTTTTTTTTTTTCAAAATATTAATGCTGGAGTGTTGTTGCTGTCCAAGTTGCATCATTTAGCCTACCTACAAACTGCCCTGGTTTTCTTACAGCTTGCAGGTAGTTCAGTCACAGGAAGCAGATTGATTGGTGGGTGTTTAAAGCTTTATTTCAGCTTAGTTTAAAACTTCCACATTTTAAAGATGTACAGTCTGAGGCAATCCTTTTTTACTGAGAAGCAAGATTTTTTAAAAATGTGATTCATCTGATTTATTTATCTTTCTAGTTTAGAGCAAGTCAGGTAATGCTCTGTCGCTTCTTGGTCTTCTTTGTTGGCTGTGAAGGGAGGTGAAGATGCCCACCTTTGATATTTATATAGATCTTCAGGTTGTTTTTGTTGGTTTAAAACCTGATGTGAGAATATAGTGTGAAATGGTAGATTTTGAAAGAGAGAGACAAAATGAGGTAAGAAAGATGAGAAAGAGAACATAAAAAGTCTTTTGCATTTATTTTCACGCCTACGTGTGTTGTGCTATAGTTTATAGCTACCTTTTCTTTCAGAAATGTGATACCAGTGTAATAAAAAAAAAAGGTGCTCCAAGGCAGAAAATTTGCAAAGGATCACATTGTCAAAGTAGTTGTAATCTCATTCTACCAGCAAATGTTTGGTGGAGGAGGGTCTGAAGACTTAATTCAAAGGGAAGACACTTCAGTCTATGTTTGTGTTTTATATAAATATGAGAACCTCTGGTACATTTCTGTTCTTTTCTGTAGACATAGTGAGGCAGACTTAGAATGTGTTGCTTCTTTTTTTGCCATTTGAAATATTAAAATGAAAGTTAAAAATATTAACTAGAATTTTTTTTACCACTGAGACATTGGTTTATGAAAATATAATAAACTGTATAACTGTAAAACTTTTTTTGTGAGTTCATATATGTAAGATGTACCAAAATTTTGTTTCCTGCTGTGGTGGAAATATCATTAATTTTCTTTTCTACTTAGAAAGGTTTTTCTTTTCTAAATTCATGCTGTAGTCTGTTTTTCTAAATAAAGTTCAGTGGTTTTCTGAGAAGTATTTTTCAGGACTTTATCTTCTGTGAAGACTGGCAACATATTTGCACATTCTGTGCATGGTGCAAACATAGTAATCTTCTTCAGGGATTTTTCATATATAGCTTGAGGGCTCCCAAAGTGCTTCTGATCCTCTTTCAGGTGTGAAATGTTTAGAATAAAGTGATTTATTATGTATTAATTTTGGTTAACCAGACATGATTTGAGATTTTCACAGTCTGCAGGAAATTAAGTGTTCATTAACATTTAAAACCATTAGATGACACAGTTAAGCAATAAATTATTAATTTAGGCCCTGTTAAAGTAAATGTGCATTGGTTTCTGACTAGAAGGTAAGTGGTGGCTGTCTTTGTTTTCAATTATTTTCCTAATTCTTGCTTTATTTATTCTGTACACTTCATTGACTTGTCTTTCTCTCTCTTTTCCTGAAACAGAAGAAGAAGAAGTGGAAAATTTTGATGTTTCCAGTCTGCCTGAAGAAGTGCTGCAGAATATAGAAGCTGACAGTTACTGGTGCATGAGCAAGTTGCTTGATGGCATTCAGGTAATTTGATTTTTCCTGTCTGTAAGTAGTGGAGTTAACTGATTAATGTCATGGCTTTGAACTACTTTAAAGCTGCAAAAGAGTACAGCTATGAAAAACAGGGGAGAAGTTGGTTTTCCCATTGGAGAACTCCACTGCAAGTTTGGCATGGAAAGGAAAGAAAGGAAAAGGAAAAAGGAAAAAAACCCCTCTCTTCATCAAAATGTCTGCAACTTCTCTTCATTAAAAAGTCTTCATGTATCATTCTGTGTGATGTTCTAGAGCAGAACAGAAACTTCTAGTTCTAGATGCATGTTTTGCAAATCTGTTACCAAGCATGAAGAATAGTTACTCAGAATCTCACTGAGCAGGTGAAACCCTGGATTTTTTATTAATTTTTGAGTTGTTAATATATCAACCTATAAGTGATTGCTGTCTTAATAGTTCCTGAAATTATCTTAATATTTTTAAAATACCCATTTAAAACTTGATACTTATACTACGTCACTGAGAGTTTGATTTTTTTATGTGTGGAAGAGCTGTAAATGAAAGCGCAGTTTTCTGTTACATGCAGCAAGTTGGAGTCTAATAATGGTAGATTTTGGTGTAAATGTTCATGGGCTTAAAAGTTTATGAAGGTTGGAAGTATCTAATCTTCTAAGAGCATTCTTTCCTGTGACATATTTTAATGTCAATGTTTCATTGGCTAGGGTGCATTGTGAACTGAAACATAATGAAGTTAATTTATGACAAAATAGTTATAGGATTGAGCCTGCAAGGCTTTAACTTTTTTGAAGGTGTTTTAAGTGTATTTCTCCTGGTTAAAGGTCAAATAGCTCAGTGTTTTGAGTAGCATTTTTGAAATGGACAGTCCTTTACTCAAGTCAGTTCCTGGAACAAATGCAGGTTTGCTTATTTCAGTGTCTCAGACCTCCTAAATTTTAAAACATTTGACCACATAGTAAAAATATGTGAAAAGTTATAAAGAAAAAAAGTGAGAGCTTGAAATATACTGGAAAGGAAGAAAGCCAGGTAAAGAAATGCCAACTCCTCCAGTTGTTTTACCTGCGTCTGGAACATCATTGTCACTAGCCTGTTGCTTTATTTTTTTCTAGGAAAGGAAGTTCACAGATTAGGCATTTTCTCCTTAAAATTCTGTTTTCATACAAAACTATCGGGTACTAAGAAGCAGAATATGGAAACCAATTATAGTGGAATTAAACTGCATCGATGAAAATTTAAGATGTTATATAAATGGAATAGTGTTGGATGTATTCAAGGATGCACTCATCCATCAAAAGAAGGCTTGAAAGATTATGCTAGTGGTGTGACTAATGATGTTACAGTTAATTCAGTGCAACTGCAGTGCTGCTGAAATAAAAGGCTTTCTTGTTTTTCTTCTCCTATTCTCCTGTTTTGTTTTCTTTCTGTGATGATGCCACTTTACTTAACAGATAAAACAGTCATGTAGTTGCAGGCTGAGTTGGTTGGAAGAGCTAACCCCGTAGAGAAGGACTCAGGATACTGATGGGTGTGTCTGGCAATGTGCACTTGCAGCCCAGAAAGGCAGCTGTGTCCTGGGTGCAGCTGTGAGCAAGGCAGGCGGGCAGCAAGGCGAGGAAGGGGATTTTGTGAGACCCCCACCTGGAGTGCTGCAGCCACTTCAGGGATCCCCAGCACAGGGGAGACATGGACCTGTTGGAGTGGGTCCAGAGGAGGGCCATAGGGTGATCAGAGGGCTGCAGCATCTCTCCCATGAGGAAAGGCTGAGAATATTGAGGTTGTTCAGCCTGGAGAGGAGAAGGCTCTGTGGAGATGTTACTGTAACGTTTCAGTACTCAAAGGGGGCTTTTAAGAAAGCTGGAGAGAGACTTTTTGCCAGGGCCTGTAGTGATAGGACAAAGGGCAACTTTTCAAGCAGAGTAGGTTTAGATTGGGTGTAAGGAGTACATTTTCTATGATGGAACCCAGAGAAGTTGTGGAAGTTCTCTTCCTGGAAGTGTTCAAGGTCAGGACTGATGTGGCTTTAAACAGCCTGATCAAGCTGAAGCTGTCCCTGCCCACAGCAGGAGGTTTGGACTAGATGAACTTTTAAGATTCCCAGTGGATTAATTGTGTGATGCTATAGTTCTGTCTGACTTACATTCTGGATGCACAATCATTTATTTATGAAAATATGGCACAGAAGACTCCTATGTGATGTATGTGATGGTTTTGTCTGAGATGTCTGAATAAACTGTACAGGGATATGTGACATTTGATAACTGCAATCAAAGAATCTCTGCAGAGTGTTTCCATTAATTTATATGTCAATATAAGTTTCCATTTCATGTTGTCTACCAGTACTGGATAAGTTTCAAGAGTGCACTTTGATAACTGTTAGGGTCATCTTGTGAAATTTTTGGCTAATATTAGCTAGATGCATTTTTTTTGAGTGTTTTTTCTTTTCAGTGCAGAAGGATGTAATGGAAGAATGATTGTATGATTGTATTTTGTACCCCTTTATTATTCTTAACAGAAAACTCATTTATTTTTCCAATCCATCCAGATGGTCTCATTTTCTTTATTCTAGAATTGTCAAAGGTGTTATTAAGACATATGGGTTTCTTGCTGGAGTTTTGCCACACATAGTGTCTATTATTTCTTCATTCCTCACTCCCTTATGTATCTAATGTGACTCTGTATTTTTAATATAAGAATGCATTTTTGAACCACAGAGACCTGTGCTATAAAGAACAGGAGCTGGCATTGGCAGCAGGACAGTCACTTCCTGACATGCATACAGTTCTCAGCTGAGAGAAGAAATAAAAACCTGTTCAAATCATCTATCACTTTAGTAGATCCCTCTGTGCTCTTTTTTCTGTCATCTGGAGGTTCCTATGCAAGTATGTTGTGGCTCCAGCTGGAGAGTTTGCAGAACTTTTCCAGTAGTTAATGTTTAATCTTGCATGATAATTTAACCTATTTTTTGTCCTTAGATTACTTTGCATCTTCTTTCTCTGTTGGTTGTCTCTAAGTTTAGGCTTCTAAGTGACTGTGCATGTGTCATATCACAGTTCGATTAAAGTTTTAGAAACTGATGTAACAGAGACTAAGAGTTTTTGAATATAAATTTATTTAAAATATAATTTAATCTTGGAATCTGTAGCTGTCTTATAGCAGTCAATTTTGGATTATGATGTATGTTATGGCTTTCCTTTTCAGTGCTTCCTGAGTCTGAATTTTTTCTTTAATTTTTGTCCAGACAGACTATGCCATACTGCAATTGCTTCTTATTTATTTCAGGAGAACAAATGAGATCTTCTGAAATCATAAGAACATAGGATAATTCTGTGCAATGGGGGGCCAGCTCTGAGGTCAGGCTGAGTTTCTCAAGGCTTTGTCCAGTTGAGTCTTGAGCCCTCCAAGGACAGAGACAACAGTCTCTGTGGGTTAACCTATTCCAGTGCTTCCTCATCCTTATGTTGAAGGTTCTCCCCAATAGGCAGATGGAACATTTTTTGTTTATGCTGCTTGTCTCTTCTCTTCCCACTGGGCACCACTGTGGGAGATGGAGGTTTGTCATCTATATAACTTGGGTTTTATTAGGCTGTGATTAGGTGCTTCTGGGGCTGTCTTTTCTTCAGGCTGAACAAGCCCAGTTACCCCAGCCTCTCAAAGAGCACGTGCTCCATATCTCTGAGCATCTTGGTGATCTTTAACTCTTGCTTCAGTTTATTCTGAAGTTTATTACCTTTTTGTTGTATCAAGGTCCTTAAAATTGGATGTGATATTTTAGATATGGTCTTGAAATACAAGAAATTATTTTTAAACATTTGAAGGAAATTCTACATAGTAAAGATTGAACTCTGAAACTGTTTGGTCAGAGAGGTTGCAGAATCCTCATTCTGGAAGTTCAAACCCAGAGTTTGCTGGGTGATTGCTCCAGGTGATTTGGCTTTGGGCAGCCAATCACTTCCCTCCATGGGCCAGGAGCCCGCTGGCTGGCTTTGCTGCCAGGGCTCACCGGTGACTCAGTCTGAGTTTTCTGTCTGCTGAGATTTCAGGTCCTTTGCCACAGAACTCATCTCCAGCCCGTATTCTTGCAGGATGTGCTGATTTATGCTGATTTATGAACACCTGGTTCTGAGGCTGTGTGTGGCCATATGCAAAATATATCTTCCATGTGTGTGATAAAGCTGGTTGTCTTTACAACACTTCTAAACTGTAGATGATGCATGAGCATTTTTGTATTTTCATCTGTGGCTGTTCATATGGGGAAACTAGAATTATCCCATGAGTATTTTTTCCATGTAATTAAGTAGACATTCCCATATATCCAGATTATTAACTTTTTTTATTACTAAATCGTCCTTTATAACACTTTCTTCAATAGTGTCTCATTAACATTCAAGTAAAAAGTTCACATTGATCTGTGCCACCTGCAAATGTAATGTTCATGTATAAAATAGAGTATAACTTTTCATTTTAAGTTTGAGTATACTGGTAATAAAATAACCAAAGGGGAAATACATGCATTGCATAATGATCTAACCAGATGTATTAAAAATAGCACTAAAATATTAATATAATCATTTATCAGGGCCTGGTAATTTTTAGAACAAAAGTGAGATAATTCACATCCAGGGACTAGAGTGTGCTGAGGTACATATTAGCTATTTATATGTCTGATAAAATAGCAAGATTTATGACCTTTAAAGGGAATCCTGCAGTTTCCATAACCCAAGAGTGAGGTTTTTCTCACTCCTGGGTTATGGAAAGTTGTTACTTATGTATGGATGGATGGATTGATGGATGGACGGAAGGGAGGGAGGGAAGAAGGAAGGACGCTTGGAAAGCTGAATCCAAAAAATAACATGAACATGCATTTCAATTGTTGAAAATGTGCAGAAATAACTCTTCTGAAAATTCTTCACAGGACCTTCCTGGTTTATTTTAAAGGAAAAATAGGTCAAATATAGCTTTCTTTGTATCTTTTAATTGAACTCCTGCACAAGTTTTTGCATAATAATGCAGTTTTCCAGCCTGTCACTGAGAGTAAAATTTTCAGGAAGACAACGAATCTATTTGTAATCAGTAGATTAAATATACTGTGCTATCAGTATACTTCAGCATAAAAATATTTTATCCTCTACCTAAAATTTGCAGCATCAGTTTTTGAAATATGATTTCTAGCTCTTATCTAGATTTGAACTGTTGCCTGGCCTATGCTGTAATCCAGAAATATACCCTGAGCATTTTTGTCATTGCTACTGTAACAGTTTCTGCTATTTATGATACATCTACTTAGGTTAAAACTGAGGTTTGACTACACAGACCAGGAGAAGGCTGGATCTTTGGTTCTGACTCTATGGATGCTACTCTAATGTGACAATCAGTACCTACATTTTAATAAACTGTTGGGTTTTTTTTTTTTTGTCCTGTTATGTAGGAATAAGTAAGATACCATTTTGCGTGTGAAAAATTTTGGGCTGCAGTGCTTTGTAAATATTTTTCCTCCTACTTAGAAAATTTTGCACTTTGAAAAGTCAGGCTTAATAGTTGTAACGGTTGACAGAGCTTTTGTTGTAAGAGTCTTGGACTAATGATGGAACGTGCTATGGGCTGTGCTAACAGCATAGTTCAGCACACTTGTGTGTTTGTTGTTGTGCATGCACACTCTATCCTGAGCTGTATTCACGAGTGAATTTGCATTATAATCTGTATTTTCAAGAAACATTTTGGGTGAAGTGTACTTCCATTGATAGTGTTAATATACATCATGCCTATCATTATCTGCTGTCATGCTTCCCTCTCTCCTGCCCCTATCTTTTTACATAACTTTCTGAGCAAGGTGAACCAAGATTTTTAATAGGAGTTTTCTTAGAGTGTCCAGAAATATGTGAATGAAGTATTTAAATGAGGAAAAAAGATTAATTCTGGAGATCTCTTGGTGACATAATGAGGATGAGAAAACCTTTTTCTTTCAGTTGTCATTTGTTCATGTGATACTATACTTGAACATACTAAATTGATGCATAGCAATTCTTAAATATGCATCAGTAGAGAAAATAGATTGTGTGTCTGTATGATTTACATAGATTGCTTACTGTATCCTCTAAATTTAAAAGCTCTGATCTCATTGATAAAACATGAGCAAACAGCACATGAACATTTTGTGTCAAAACTTTCCATTTGCTTCTAGAAATGTTTCTGATATTTTCTTCAGTACACTGTTAGTGAACAATGTGTATGACCTGAAAAGATGAGAAGTATTGTGCCTACACCTGTACTTGCCTGCAGTCATTATGTCAAATTACTGACAGTGTTTTTTCTTTTAGTTTGGCTGGCTCTGTTTCTTCTTCATACTGTCATGAAAGATTGTTTTTCATTCCTCTTCAGCTTGCTGCTTCTCCTTTTAAAATTACCCCATCATCATGTATTAAGAGAAAAAGATGGGAGATTTTCTTCAGCTAGTGCCTGTGAAGTCTCTTTCTCTCTCTCTCTCTCGCCCTCTCTGGGAGGACAGTCCCAGTTAAATTGGTTATGAGCATTTTTCCAACTTTCCTACATTTAAAATTTCTCTACCCTTAAAAAAGTAAGGAATTGCATAATAGTTTTTAAAATGTTCTGTGAAGTCTATAATTTTAGTATTTTATTTTAAATTATAACAACTAGGTTTTGAGAAATCCAGACCTAGTCGTAGTTGCAGGGAAAGTAGGGTGTTATACCAGTTTCTACAGAATAAGTAGATACTACTAACACAAAGATTTGAAGCTGATGGAAGTTTTGCTCTCTTGTGACATTATAAAGTCCTAACCTTCTGTTTTGTAAGGTGAAACTAATTATGTGTCAGTCTGAACTCGGTATTATGACCATTCAGCTGTGAAGTAGGTTAGCATAGTTCACTGAAAGTGTGTTGGAACCTATCTAAGTGGAGCATAAAGAATTTAGATATTCATTGCACACCAGTGCATGAATTTTTATGTTTATCAGAGGTTCTGGTGTACATACATACTTTGTCATATGTGAATGCTTATTGTCAAGAACAGTGTTTGGAAATAAGAGATATTTTATGTGAACTCCTAGTTTTCATCATGATTTTTTTTTTATATTTCCTCATTTGAAACTTTGACCATCAATAATGAGCAAAAGACAATCTCTGAAATAGTCATAAGTAATTGAGAAAATAATTGTCTTGGCTCAACAGCCCTTAGCAATAATTAATGAATTTTGTGAGTTTGGCATGTTTTTTCTTTTCTGTTTTACCATTTTTCATTCATCTATAAGCACAAAAGGAGCAAGAATAGTAAGTAACAGAATATGTTTATGTTTTTATGTTTACAAAGTCTTTCTCACAGTTTCATAAACTCCAGGAAGTCAACTACATGTGTCATAGACAGGCATATGTGCAACACAGTTTAATTAGAAGAGAATACTGGGGAATCCAATAAAGATCTTTCTGGTTTAGTTGAGTCAGCACAAGTGGAAGAGTGATCCCCAGCTGTGTTCATTTGCAGCAGAAAAATAAATAGGAAAAATATCAAATGTAGTGAAAAGCAAATTTACCTGTTTTCAAATCAAGATGGCAGTTTTGGTTTGCATTTCCAGGTTTGTATGGAGTAAATTAGGCTTTGAGTAAAAAAGTAGCTTCAGATTCATAGATCACAGTCAAGAGTTGCATACCTGGGGAGAGACTAATGATCGAAGCACCAGTGTTTTGACTCTGTGTTGACTTTCAGTATTACATACAGGAGCATTCTTGTACAGAGGATCTGTTACAGAGGAAATAATTAAATAGCATATTGCTATGCTTTGAGTGCAGTACTACTTCTAGAAACACCAGTTTACTGTTTTAATAAATAAATAGAACAGTATATAATTATTTTGGGCCAAAAAAAGGTACATACAATTTTTGTTGTTGAGAGTATGTTCTGTAAAGAAAGTGATTATGATTTCCTAAAGATGCTGTGCCCTGGATATTATCCATGACTAATACAGGTGTGTGTCAGACTTGTGCAAAAGACAGTGTTCCAGTGCATGGGATAGTTTCTTTCTTCCTGAAATGAGATTATAATAAGCCTGAATTCTGTGTGAGTCTTTCCATTCTTTCAGTTTTGGGCTTTATTGCATTGAAAAGGATGCTCATGTTCTCTTTTTGAAATGTCAACAAGCTGAAATTGTTGCCTGTTTTACTTGGTGATTGTGGAAAATTAAAAAATTCAGGGGATTATTCTTACTCCCTCATCCATACTGTTTTAGTTTATACACTGAGTTCTAATATGAATTACTGTGAAAGTGCTACTGCTAAACTAGTAGAAAATTTTGCTATAATTTTTAAAATAGCTACTGCTGTGGTCAGTTACAAGTGATCAGAGCATTCAGTAGACTTTTTTTCACTGTAAATTGTTTGGCTGAAGTACTTTAATTTACAGAATTATTAGTATATCATTTTGCCTTGTGAGCTTTTAGACTTCACACTTTATAGCAGTTTTACAGAATTTGAAGATTAAATTGCAGTTCAGTTTCATAAGTTAAATAAAACCTAAAAAAAAAAAAAAAATCCATGTAAATAAAGTCAATAGAGTCAATAAGACTTTTTTTTGGTTTTAGATAGAAAAACATCAGGATGCATAAAAATGATTAAAAGAGATAATAATCTCTTTTACTCTAAGACCAAATTAAAATTTGAAATAAAGTCAAGAAAAATTAATATTTTGGTATTACTTAGCTCCAGTTGATAAAGGAATTACTCAAACAATAGCAGTTGATGCAAAAAAAACATCCTTTACTCTGATTTTCTCTGCGTGTGGTGGTTACACAAAAAGAATTTCTACATAGCAACTTCCTTTTAAAATATGTATGTATAATTTTCTTTTCTTGAATCTCTCAAGAACAACAGGAAGACAACTGTAACAAAATGAGCTGAATGGAGGGTTTGCCAATTAAATATTCAGAAACATTCCTGTATATTTAAATAATGCCATTATTTAAGAAGATTGATCACTTTGTGTTTCAAACAGAGGTATCTTTCTTGCTCTCATTATTTCAAACTCAAGTCTCTATTATAGAGCTGCAATCCACAAATTAAAAATACATTTAGAGTTAATTCATTCAAAGAAATATATGCAAATATAATGCCCTTTTAGCTACATTGCTTGTGTGTTAGATTTTGATTCACGATATTAACTATAATCTTGGGTTCAGAACAGTTATGAGTACATTAAAACAGACTTTTGATTTCTTATGCTGCTTGAAGTTATTACTCTCTACTTCAAAAGATCAAATTCTTTCCCTGCCTCTGATTATAGGCTAAATTTTCTTATTTCCTACATTATTTGTAGAATTGTAAATTTCTGAGAAAAAAAGTTACCTTAAAAATCTCTAGCATGGCACACTTTGGCATGTAAGATGAGGGCCTTTTAAAGCCACTTGGATTCCTGCAATAATGTAACTTCACTAGATTAGCAAGTAGAGAGCGACTGATGCAGGAATAGCTACACAGAATATATTCTTGGAGGTGACGACTCAGAGGACTGTACAGTGTGATGATTTACTGTTTTACTGTAGAAGCAGATCTAGGAAATGTAGTCATAAACCAGAAACACCATAAGAAAACAGAGAAAAATACATGGACTTAGAAAAGTAATTGAAATAAAAGAAACCTGTTTTGCTTTTCTGCAACTAATACTTGTATGTGGTCTCCTCTTTAGGATAACTACACGTTTGCACAGCCAGGAATCCAGAAGAAAGTGAAAATGTTGGAAGAACTTGTTAGTCGGATTGATGGTAAGTCTCAAAGGCAAGCTAATTTCTAACTGATGTTAGACTTGAAAGTGTTTAGTTAAAATGTTTGCAAGAAAAGCCAACATCACTGCAGTCCGCTGCCATGGTGGGGTAACGTGGCCTTCCTCAGGTCAGGTGTCATCGCTGGTTTGTGGCGCACTGGCCTTTGGAGATCACTGTCGTGTATCATTTAAAAGAAAGCCACTAGAGCGTGAGCCTCTTTCATTACTTTTTATTAAGGCAATATAATCAAAATTCAATGGCAATTTCTTTGCAGCAGAGTAATGACCACATACAAAAGGCAGCCAGTATTCATTTCACATTAAGCCTCAATGGTTGTTGTAATGCAGGCAAAGCACAGTGGTTGTTTATGGTTGTCCTTTGGTACTATGTTTTGTGCCTTTGTGCATCATTTTGCTATCTGGAATGTCTGCATAATTTCTCTGTGGAATCCAATTAATTATGAACTCTGGAAATAACATCTTTAATTTTATAGATAAATTACAGTATGTGCAGGGGTAATTTTAGATTATTCTTTCATGTTCTAGCAGCGCACTTTGAAAAATTTTACCTTCATCCTTAAAGTAATTCCTTTCATGAAATGCTGACTGTCATATAGCTAGAACAGAGTTTAATTAAATGAAATGCAAGAGATAATGCTTGCCCATTCTAAACATAATCTCTTGATAGTTTGTTAAATTAATGAACAGGGTATTAACGAAATGTTGCCAAGCAGAACCGGGCATATATTTGCAACACTAGCATGTCAGTGATGACTTAGAAAAAAATATTTCTTGTGTAGATTTATATTTTATAATCTTCTTGGAAACATTAATTCCCTGGTTTTGTTACATATATTGTGAAGTTTTTTTTCTGCCCATGCTTGTCATTTTGCCTGCTTGTATGTACATCCTTTTATTTGATAATAGTCTTCATGCTTTTCTAGGATATTAAGGTATTTTTAATGATCAAAAACCAAGGGCAGGAGGAAAAGGTTTGTGTAATATTACACTATAAGCTTAAATGTATGTAAAAATTCTTGTTGTAAATACATTTTTTTAAAAATGCCAGTGAATATGAAAAATATAAGGGCATATTTCTGCATATTGGGTAGCTAAATATTTATATTACAAATATAGTTAAATCAGTATATTTTGTTACTTAAAAAATAATCTAACTTCTCATAATGTGATTTTTTATATGCAATTTTAGTCTTTCATCAATTGATGTTTACATTTCAGAAGCAAATGATTATATTTTAAATGAAATGTATAATTAAAATTCCTATAAGTATACTTCCTTAACTTGGTCAATGAACATTTATATAAACAGATTGTTTAACCAAGTTTTTAAAATTAGAAATAGCATTCTGATAGTCAACTTTGTTGTTCAATTGAATAAAAATATTAAGTATAATAAAATATATTGTTGTTCAATTTAGGAAAAAATAAATGCTGAAGTCTTATTTGTACCTTCAGTGCTTTAGGGATATAGTTAAATAATTTCTCTCAATTATTAATTTTAGTAAGTATTATTTTTAAAGCTTCACACTTGAAAAAAAAAAGTCAGTTGTAACAAATAGTTGGGTCATCTTATACTGTGCTTTGATCGTCCTTTGCAACTGAAAGTGAAGTGTGGGTTCCTGTTTTTTATATAATTTTAAATAAAGCTGTGAGGTCTTTATACATTTTTTGTAGTTTTCAGTAGACATTGTGAGGCTTTGATAATAAATATTGATGGACATTTAGAACTGCTTAGGTTATCTGGGGCCTCTGGAAGTAATTGTTCCAAGTTCCCTTGCCTCGATGACTCTATCTAATGGGACAGGGCCAATTTAGAGCAGGCTGTGTGGAGTCTTGCCCTGTTGAGTTTTGAGTGATTCCAGGGATGGAGATTCTGCAGCTTCTTTGGGTAGGACTGTTTGGGAAGTTTGACTACTTCCACTGTAATTTTATTTTTTAATATAAATAATTATTTTTTAAAATTGAGCTTATGTCTACCACCTTTTATTTTATCTCAGTGTACCTCTGAGAAGAATTTGGCTCCATGTTCAGGTAGTTGCAGCTATTCATAGAATACTTTTTAAAGCTGGGCAAATCACCTTTCATGTGTGAAGAGCTCCAGCTTCCTGTGCCCCACACTGGGTTGCTCATGCGTGCCAGTGTCACAGCATTGGAGGTCATGCTGCAGATGTGGTTTCCCAAGTGGCAGATACAGAGGTAGAATCACATCCCCTGACCTGCTGGCATCTTTCTTGCTTAGAAAGCCTAACAAATGTTTGGCCTTTCTTGCTGCAAGGACATTCTTAACTTAGGCACAGCCTGTTGTCCATCAGGATCCCCATGTCCTGCTTGGCAGAGCTGCTTTCCATCAAGCTGTGCCCTGTCAGTGCTTGTTGAATGAAACTTTTCTATCCCAAACAGAGGACACTTGGCTCTCGTGAACCGCAGGAGATTTCTCTTAGCCATTGCTTAACTTCTTAATGTTCCTTACATATTAGCCCTCACTTTCAGTGTGTCAAGTACTCTTCCTAATTTGGTATCATTTGCAAACACAGTTTATTCTATACTATCATTCATCTTTAACAAAGACATTGGCCCCAGTGCTGCCTCTGGAGGGATATAATTAGTAATTAGTTGTCAATTGGACTTTGTATTGCTGATCACAACCTTTTTAATACAGGGGCCCGGTTAAAAGTTTTGTGTTGTAAAGATGCACAATTTTCATTATTCTTTGGGCTGTGTCTTTTTGGCTAGAAGACTGTCCACTCAGTTACCTTCTTCTGCAAGAAAAGCACACCAAAGTATGTCTAAGAGGAAAATAAAGTTTTAGTTGTTAATTAGACAATGGTGGTTGTGTACTGCAGTCATAACCTTTTGGATGCCTCAGCTAAGGGGTCCTGAATTTATTGGGATTTTGGTGGAATCATGCATAGTATGATTGAATATTGTGGTTTTCTCTTAAGTTCCTTTTTGCTTTTGGCTTTTTATTCTGGGTTTGCTATACTTCAGTTAAAGGGAAATATATGGCTGATATAAATTCAGTGATCTTGCTTTTTAAAAAAGCCCCTTATACTCTGTATTTGCTGTACTTATCCTAAGTGCTCATTAAGGTTACTCTTCAAGAAAATAACATTCCTGTTGGTACTGTGTCACATTATTTCTTGATGCTGGGTAACTGCACAGTGAAGCAAATCCTGATGTAGTAAGTAGTTGTTTGAGTGGATGAAGCCTGTACTGCTTATTTGCTAATAGTAATGGATTACCAGTGTATGAAAGGTGATGCTTGTGTTTTGGAAAGTGCTAATGCATTATGTCAGTGATTCAAGCAACCTTCATTAACCGAGCAGTGTGGATCACAACTCCCCTCAAAGTAACTGTCCTTGTGTGTACACACCAGAATATTGCAGAAGATTTCAAACAGCCAAAATGCTCTCTTAATTTAATCATAATCTCATTCTGCTTAAATTCCAGAAAATAATTTTGATAAATTGTGTTTAATGGAATTTTTGGCCTGTTAATGGAATGTTGTTTTAGATGATATGGAGTTTGAAGATAGAACATTATTCAATTTCATTAGTCTACTTGTCATCATCATTCAGATTTTTCTCAAAATTATACAAAAAAAATTGAGAGGGAGCATCAATAGATAGCTCAATAACACAAGGAATCTCTTATAAGTAATTATCTTTTCTTTTTCGTGTAATGCCAGTAGAGCTTCTCTGCTCTAAATCATGAACCATTTCTCATGGTTTGTAAAATGTCATACTCACATGGGACACTATCTTCCACTTCTACTTCATTTAGGATTGAAATCAAAGAGACATGGTATAGGAATACCCAAATTAATTCAGGATTTGTGTTTACAGAATTGACTAGGTTAGTGTCATGCTTGGAAGAGTCTCAACTTCTTCAATTTACTGTAAGACAACTGGTAATTGCATGAGAGTTTGAGGTAGCCATTTGGAGAAGGCTGAACATTTTTAGATAAAAGTAGTCTGGGGATTCCATAAACACTGATAAAAGATGTATAACATTGATCAAAGCATTCATGTAGCATTCTCTCCAAATTAGCAATAAGGCAGTTCTAGGGAAAAAAAACCCGTAGCCTATTATAATGTTAAATGTATTTTTTATATATGTTGGCTTCTTATTAGTATTACAGAAATTTATAAAGCCAGTATTGACAGCAGTATAAATATTCTGTTTTTTATGCAGGGATAAGTTTGAAAAGATTTTTTTCTGCATGTTTTCTAGAATAACTCAACCCAGGTTTTGCATTTGTGTTCTGCATGGATCTTTTTTTTTTTTGTACATTAGGAAATTCTCAACTATTACTGTTTCACATTGTTTCACCAAAAACCACCCAAACGTTTTGTAGACCTTGCCCTTGAATTTTAGTAACAAGAGATGGAAAAATGCAAAAAATGATTAAAAATAATAGTTAAAAAAGCTCTTACTTTTGCTGTATATACTTTCCCCCTTCTCTTGAAAATGAAAGTAATGGAAAAATACCTAGGAAAATAAAAAGAGTGCTGCATTTTAATTCAATTTCTCTGTAATTCAGCTACATTTTTCAAAGGTTCAGTAAAATTTCAGAATTTCTGCTGTTTCCACTGTGAATACATCTTCTGATCATCTGTTTTGGAGAGTTACCACAGCTATTCCTACAGATGATTTCATCAGGGCAGTTTCTAGTTTATTTGCATTTTATTGTTGTAAAAAAAAATTAAAAAAAATTTAAGAGGTGTTTTTAGTGCAAAATTTAAGTTGTTATATTTGGATTACTTAAAAGAATGACTTTTAATAAATACTAAATAGTATTGTTTGAAGAAATACCATTAGTTATTCCTGTGTGCAGTTAAATTGCTATTTCATCTTTTAAAACCATCTTCTGTTATAAAACTTACAAGTCCTATTTTTCTTATTGCTGCCATATTTTATATGTGTATTCATTCACACCAAATGACAGATAAATTAGATAATGCCTCTTGTATTAATGTTCTGAGCAAATTAATCTTGACTCCACTAATCATTCTTTCTTTACTTATTTCTCTCTTGGGTTACAAATAGTTTGGTTGGCCCATTATCGGAAGTTCTGTAGATGATGCCAGAACTAAGGACTTGTAATAAAATACTTTCATGTTGTGGCCTTAAATTCATATTTTACATAGTTTTGCTATTAGCATAGAATTTTTAAATATAACTCTCTTGTAAATAGTTATGTGTAAGTATGTGCAGATCAAGCTCTTCATGAAATGTAGTAATTTAAAACTTTTTCATTTTATATGCATTTTTGTTTAACTACAGTGGAAAGGCTTATTTAATTGTACCAATCTGTGTACTTCTCACACGTTGTAATATTTGCTGTAGAAATGATGAAAAGGTTGATAAAGCTCTTAATATTTATTTATAATATGTTTTCTTATATAATTGGAGAAGTATATAAAACATCCTTCGTTAGAATAGGATTAGTACTTGTAGGATTATCCTTTCTAAGGTCTTAGTTTATTTAAGAGCTATGTGTTTTTAATGGGCTGCCAAAGTTTTAAATGTCCAGACTTCACTTGGGATTCTTACAGTTTCTTCTTTGAGTCTTGTGTGGATGTTTTGCATTCAGCAGATTCTTGTCCCAGGAGATAAAGATGCCTATTGCCATAGAACTGTCCAGTGCTCCAAACACAAACATTTCACAATTCTGCTCAGAACGTAATTTCATATGACGAGTTAAGTACTTAGAGAAACCTCATGGGTGTTTTAATGCTTTAATGCACATTTCTGAAGGATATACAGTTTCTCTGCTGATTGAACTTTTTAAACTGCAGAGAAAATAGTTTTGCTTTTTTCTTTAGGAAAATCTGACTCTTAGAAAGACAAAATATCAACCAAGACTAATACATTTTCTTATTAATCCATTTACTGTTGTTTAATGAGAACTCACAGAACAAGTTATCTGTTCAATATACGTGATAGCTATAGATTAATTAATTTGGTTTTTAATTTGAATCTTGGGTGTTCATACAATGAACTGATAATGAAACTGTGGTAATAGATGACATTTGATCTATCTTTGTTATGTATTCAATCATGCTAATGATTTTTTGGTTGATGGTTGAAGAATGCGTAATTATATGTGCAAAATTATGTTCATGTTTAATTATATTGTAAAACATTTTACAGACACCAATAACTTTGAATTAGGATTGTGTTGAAGTATCTGGAAAAAAGAGCTCTAATTGCTTACATTTGCAAGAGTTGCAAAACTGGTGTTCTCAGCTATGTGAAAGCATTTTGAATTGGAATGGACACAGAATTTTTTAGACCTTACTGCTGCTATTGAGAATGAGTGATTAATAAGGACTTTGTTTCTTGGTCCATCATTCTGTGTCAGCTTGGTGCTGAAGTGATGGAAAAATCTTGTAAGCATTTCATAATTGTTTTAATTAATTTGCATTCCAAAGCTCTTTCTCATTTTAATAAAGCTATTTTATTTAGCTCACTAGTAGTTATTTTATATCTGATTTTATGGTTGTAATTACTATATTATACTTTAATCCACTTGTAAGTGCTGTTCACTGGGCATTATAATTAATTGATATATATTTTAGATAATATTTTTATGTTTTACTGTGGAGATTATATTTGTGTGCTATTACAGAGTTCAGAGACCTTAGCAAGAGTTGAGACTAACTGTAAAATAATTTGTAAATTCCTGAGTCCTCGTAAGCACTTTAACTTTTAAATCACCAAACCTTAAAATGTTCATGGCAAATTAAAAAAAAACACAGAAAAAAAGAAGAAAAAAGATGTTACATATGATGGGGAATCTACAAACTGTTAGGCATAAATACTTTTATGAATGCACACAGTTATGATTTAGAAGAACAGGCTAGAGAAGTCCGGTGATGGTACCTAGAAGTGTCTCATCAAACATACGTTTTTCCCTGTTGTTTGTGGCACTCAGAATATTGAGGTCCACCTGCAAACATGGGGATTTTCTTAACTTTTAACTAGAAGAGTAGATCTTTCTTGATTACTACTAAATGCTTTTCCTAATATTTTCCTCCATTTTGTGTTAAATACCTTAGAATTGTTACTTTTATTTGATTCCATGAGGCTACCAGGCCTTCCCTTCCCTCTTTCTCTCCTCTAGTATTTTCTTTTGTTTTGTTATCAGTGTCTTAGGCTTTTCAGTATTATCATATGGACCATATCTTTTGTTATGATGAAGATGCTTCTAGCTATGAGCTATACATTTAGTGAGCTAAATTTAAATGGACCATTATCTTTAAATTGCAGGTCATGAGGAGAATGTAATTGGCAATACTTCTGTGTTTCTGCCAGTCATATTTTAATTTTTAGGACTTTTCAGTGTATTTTTAAAATGTTTTTATTGTAATTTTTTAAAGTGGACAATTTTAACCAGTTATAAAAAATAAACTAAGTCTTGAACAAGATGTAATCAGCATGTAAATATTTGACTAGGATCTCTGCTATTACTTGAAGTAGAGCTATGTATCATGGTGAGATCTTGTCTTAAAATGCACATTTATGATATTTAGAATGTCTTCTTCAGTCATCAGGAACTTATTTTGTAATTAATGTATATTAATAGAAGTTAATATATATAACTACAAATAACTTATTGCTAAGCTGTGGTCTTGACAGAATTACTTTTGTTCAGAATTTCATATTGGGGAATGTAAGCCCTTTTCTGCCATTGCATCTGGCAACATCTGGTGTTGAGACTTTACTCCAAACTCTTATCTTTGTATCCCATAAATATCCTGGCTTTGAACAATGTAGAAGTTATTCAGGAGAGACAATTAGACTAAAAATTAGCTTACAACAAATAGAGTACTAAAAATGAAAGCAGTCATTGACTGGTGACAAGATCCTTTCTTTTGTTCTGCAAGGTTCCGTATGTGGGAACTATAAGACAGGGATGGGGTGCACCCTCAGTCAGTTTGTACCAAGTCAGGTGGGAGTGTTGATCTACTGGAGTGCAGGAAGATTCTGGAGGGGGATCTGGACAGGCTGGATCAATGGGTTAAGGCCAGTTGTGTGAGGTTCAGCAAGGCCAAATGCCAGGTCCTGCTCTTCAGCCACAACACCCCGCTGCAGCACTACAGGCTGGGCAGATTGGCTGGAAAGCTGCCTTGAAGAGAAGGGATTGGGGGTGCGGGTCAACAGCTGGATGAACATCAGTCAGCGTGTGCCCAGTAGCCAAGAAGGCCAATGTAACCCTGGCTTGTATCAGAAACTGCATGGCCAACAGGACCAGGGCACTGATTATCCCTGTTCTCATCACTGGTGAGGCCACACCTGAAATCCTGTGTTCAGTTCTGGGCCCCTCTCAAGAAAAAGGACACTGAGGTGCTGGAGTGTGTCCGGAGAAGGGCAATGGAGCTGGAGAAGGCTCTGGAGCACAAGTCTGATGAGGGGCAGCTGAGGGAACTGGGGTATTCAGCCTGGAAAAGAGGGTCAGGGGAGACTTTATTGTGGTCTACAACTGCCTGAAAGGAGGCTGAGGCCAGGTGGGGGTTGGTCAGTTCTCCCAAATAACAAATGACAGGACAGGAGAAAATGACAGGGGGAAGTTGTGGCAGGGGAGGTTTAGATTGGATAACAGAAAACATTTCTTTACCAGGATTATCAAGGATTGGAACTGGATTATCAAGAACTGGAAGATTTCCCAGGGAAGTGTTTGAGTCACCATCCCTGGAGGTATTTAAAAGATGTGTAGATGGGGCCCTTAGGGACATGGATTATTGGTGGGCTTTGCAGTGTTAGGTTAATAGTTTAGGATCAAGACCTTACAGGTCTTTTCCAGCCTAAATGGTTATATGATTCCATGGAAGAGAGGAGTGCTAACATGTTTCTATAGCATGTTTTTGTATGTTATGGATCAATGCAAAAAAATCATAATGCATGTAAAGGGCAATGTCAATAAGCTCCTGTGGCAAAGATTGGTTCATTCTTTTACTTTCCTTTTGCTTTGGTATCAGAGCAGTTACTCTTGTGATTCTTAAGAAAAATTATGGGGGTTTTCATGAGAAATACTCACTTTTCTTCCTTTTGTTGAACTAAAAGGCCTCTTTATGAGAGACTGTTAGCTTACCTGCATTTCAGATTATTTTGAACACTTAATACTTTTTATATTTACAATGAAATGTATATAAAATATTGATAAAATAGAGTTATCAACAAAGTGTTCAGGGTATGAAATATGAATGAAAAATAAACTTTAAGTAATATTCAAAATTTCAAATCTAGGTCAAACAGAAGAAACTTATTGCTAGGATTGCTAGGAATCTTGGAGTAAAGGTGAGCGCCAAAAGGCCAATGTTCTGAAATGCTGAGTTGTACAGATGGATGTAGTGACACCATGCTGTGCCACAGTAATCTGGCAGCTCAGGCATGATTTTACATTATTTTGTGTTTTTTTCATTTGCTTATTTGCAAGCTTGCCTAGGGACTCATTTTAACACCATCTTCCTCTCAGGGCAGAGGTTGAGTTGTTTCGACAGGTTGTTTCTGTCCTTAACTGTTCAGGTCATGATTCTGTAATCATACAGATTTTAATTTTGAATTCAGTGAAACAGCATGAGATGCTGACATTGAACATGAAGAATGAATATTTTACGTGTATAGACCCATCTGGTATGAGAAACATCTGTTTAAGATGGCTAAATGTGATCATTCAAAATAATGTACCAATAATTGTATTTAATAAAAATATGAATAGTTATAAATGGTTTTTGTCTACAGGTTACCTGTTTTTGACAGTATGCTACTTTGAAATGCATCTTTGTAATGTATTTTAGTCTTTAATCAGAAGACTTCCTTCATCCAAACTTTATGTGTAGATTTATGTGAATTTTGATTAAAGAATTATTTTTTTAACTGTAAAATGATTGTGCTATCAGAAACTGCAGTAGAAGTAGCTTTTATAAAATACTTCACATCCTAGAGCTGACAGTAATTATATAACTTCTTGTTCATTGCACATACATACTTATTTTCATTGAAATGGAAAATTTAGATTTAGATTATGCCAGTCCAAATTACCTTTATCAGCAAATTAGCTTCTGCTTACAATTACTTACAAAGTAGGAAGAATTAGCTTCTTTACTCAATGCATCTTCTATTCCAGTCTTGCATCAATTAGGTATAAAACACAGAGTTTAGTAATCCATTTTTCAACTTGTTTAGTTTAGAAAGCAAATTTCAAGAAATTCATTATGCCCGTTAACTACCACAGTTGAAATATCACAACTGGCACAATTTATTGTTCTTCATTACTTACTTTTAATGGCTACAAACAACCAAATGAAAATTGTTTGTGCTGTGTGAAGAACAAAAATTTTGTGAGTTAGTAACTTTGCTTAGAAATAAAACTGCCTTTTTTTTTACATCCTGCTTGATGTACTAGATTATCAAATCATGGTAGTCTGTAATGTAGGTATCCAAATGTGGCATTCAAACAATAAATTTATCCCAGTATCTCACTTCAGTATATTTAACTTGCAGCTAAATTTTTCTAAAGCAAAGGCAGACACACAATAGTAATTCAGCATTTGACGTGAATCTAATAATCTAAGTGACCTAGTAGTGGTGCAGTGGGTGGAGAGCTGGCAGAGGACAGGGCTCAAAAGGTTGTAGTGAGTGAGGCTACATTTGGCAGGTGAGCATTCACCAGTGATGTCCTTAAATGTTCAAGTCTAAGACTAGCTCTATTTAATATTTTTATCTGTGATCTGGATGCAGGAGTTGAAGGCAACATTACCAAGTCTGCAGATGATACTATACTGGGGGGCACTGTTGACTCTTGAGGAACAAGATGCCTTGGAGAGGGATCTTGTTGGACTGGAGCATTGGGCAATCATCAATGATTGATTTAATATTTGAAAATTTAACAAGAACAAGTCACAAGTTCTGTACCCTTTATGAAGTAATTCTGAGAACAGGTTGGGAGAGGAGGGGCTGGAGAACAGCTTGAAGAAAGGGTTCTGATTTATCCTGGCCAGGAGGGCAGATCCCATCCTAGTGTGCATCAAACACAGCATCTCCAGCTGGTCAAAAGACTTGATTATCCCACTATTTATTATCTCACTGTTTCACTGTTGGTGTGGCATCACCTGGAGCACGGTGTGCAGTTCCGGGCCTTACAATTTAAGAATTTTTCTATATTTGTTTATATTTATATTGTGGAAGGATGTGACTTTAGGAACATAAATACCAGGTCTGCTGCTGAAGGCTGCATTAGCCACAGATAAATGGAGGCTGACAAGTGCTATGGAGAAATACCAATGCTTAATACATTTTCATTGATATTTGTTTTCCGTTATCATTGGAGACAAGATGTGATAAGTGGACCTTTGGAGTAATGTGTTGTGATATCTTATTTTTTTTAAAAGCCCTAATTTTTGATTTTAAAATCTAAAAAGTTTGTAGTTCCAGCTTCGATATTGAAACAACTGTTGTATATTGTCTGACACTCTCATATAGCCAAAAAATACATCCTGAGGGCAAACAAACATGAACAGTTTTAGTCTTTATTATAATTTAGTATCACTTAACTTCTGTTACCTTAATCTCTAGGTAATGTTTCCTGTAATAGAGCTGCCATACTCTTGGGATTATTCTTTTAATTAATTTAGTGGTTTAATGCCTTTTTAGATATTTCTTAGATTTGTAAAGTTTGCAAGATGAGCATTTACTCATTGTTTTAGCTGGTAATACACCTCTTTGAATTTGGATGAGGGGATGATCTGGGCAGCAAAAGAATGTATTTGTATACAGAAAGACAGTAGGAATGTCTTAGGCTTTAACAAAGACTTCTTGTCAATTTGTCCAAAATAAGACATTAGCATTTCTGCAGTATTTGTCATCTACACCATGCTAATGTCATATTTCAGTCTGTTAAATAAAGCATGTTAACAGAATGTGTGTGATTCTTTTTGCAGAAAATTCTCTCAATATAGACAAGCCATGTAGTAGATTAGTTCTGTTAGCTGTAGTAGTAACCCATGCTAGTGATTATCACAGCTTTCAAATTGTATGTGTTCTACAAGAAACACAGTGGGTGAGAGTACTGGTTTAGAAACCACTGATTTGTATTGGTTTTATTTGCATTTATTTGTAATACTAAGAAATTATTTAAGCTGTAAAATAGTATTCTCACTGTATTTCCTACATATGAATCTCACTTTTTCTTGTCTCAAGTGAATGCAATCTTTACATCTCTTTTCCTTATATTTCTTTACCTTCTTAACTTAATAATTTTCTTTTTTGATTGCCAATTTTTTTTTGGAAGCCATTATCTTATTTGGAAACCACATTTCTTGTTGTGTTATCCCAAAAAATTTGTAGCCTAAGAAATTAGTGAGGATATATGTACCTAATGATTTCACATTTTAAATTTGTATATTTTTGTGGTATATTGTAAAACTGTGATCTTAATGTTTTATTAAGATAGTGCAACTCAGACCAGTAATTTAATCCGTCTAGTGGCAGAAAAATCAGTCCAGTGTAATGTTTAGCTAATTTATATTTTGAGTGTTCTCATTTGGTTGTGAGAATTTGCATGCACCACCACAATTTATTTCCTTGAGATTGGAGGAGTATTTTATTGTTTTAGACAGTGCACTTGATACTTTGAGATTTCAGAAAAGCTGCAGTAAAATACCTGTTTATTCTATCTTCAGAACAAGTTCATAGGCACTTGGATCAGCATGAGGTGAAATACTTGCAATTTGCTTTCCGTTGGATGAATAACTTGCTGATGAGAGAAGTCCCTTTACGGTGTACCATCAGGCTGTGGGACACATACCAGGTAAGTACTTTTTTAAACCTCCATAACTCTGGTAATGTGTTTTGGACATGCCAATATCTTTGTGAGTGGTTTTTCTTGAACCTTTTGCTTTAATGTCAACTGAGAATCACCATAATAAGAGAAAAAGCTTTTAATGATCACTGCTACTTAGAAATATTTGATGTCTTCAGTCTTCTTGCCCTTCAAAGCTAAGCACTTGGTGTCATGATAGTTTAGAGTACTAAATTGAGCACTCACTCAAAGTTAATGTCAATACTCCTTTCTGTCTCTTCAGAGAAGTGAAACATTGAATTGTGCCTAATCAATGCCCTCCATCAATTCTGAGTTCCAGGATTCTTATTGTCCATCTGCTTAACTATTCAATCCAATATTAGCTTTCAGTCTTCAGTTCTCAGCCTCTGTCCTTTGACATGTCTTCTGTCTTACTGTTTGTTCAGACAAAACTTGGTGTTGCTGATCTCTTGTTATGGTAATTGTTTTTCCTCAATAATGTCTTTTCTTATTGTCAGGAGAAAGAATTGAGGTTTGAGAAAAGGGGCTTACACATTCTTAGTTCTATTACTTGATGTTCCAGAAGCTTCTGGTTGCAATTCTTGACTACATGTGTAAATTATATATCCTTATCTACCAACTTTGTTGTTGAAGTTAGTGAGGGAGGTAAAAATAACAATATTTTAAATTCCTTAAGAATTTTCAATTGCATTAGTCAGTAAATATGAGATTAACTCATAATTTATGCCTTGTACAGAGATGTAGTATCTTTAAATACCATTGTCTTTATATTTACTCATTATGTAGAAATGTTTCGTTAGTTTCATACACTTTAAGGCCAGAATGTCTACTTAGATCATCTATTCAGACCTGTAACAGAGAGTGAAGAACTGCTTGCTCTTCATTTAATGAGTCCAGTAAGTAATTTCAGTGATATCTGATGGTATCTGAATCTGATAACAACATGTTAAGAAATGAGAAATCTATCAGTTCTACTGTTAATCTGTTCTAAGAGGTGGTATCCTTGCAGAGTTTATCTTCAACAAATATCTGAATTGAACATAGCGATTGATTTCATCTTTTGCCTCCTTTGTTTCATTATAATATCTGTTACTCATTGTGATATCTGTTATTACCTGGCCACTTATTCCAGTATAAAAAATTTATTCTTTATAAGATCTTTCTGATAATTTGAAAGATTGAGCTATTTAAATGTTGTACTGTAACTAATTTATCTCCTTTTGAATCATTTTTGTTGCTGTTGCTGCAGTATTTTTAGTTCCTGAAGGTTTTTTACCATGCTACCTCTAGTACTGCTCTTGGTACCTGATCATTAGCCTTAACTATATGATAAAGTAATGTAAGAGAGCCTCTTTAATCCAGCTAACTACCAATATGTGCCCCAAATATATGTGTTTATGACAGAATTTCAAGTTGAGTTCATCTCTCAGCTATGATTTTATGATAATGTTGAGAATTTTCCTTTGAAAATTAAGTCTGGGATTAATTTATCAAACTATTGCCATGCAGAAAGGAGCCATTTCTGATTGCTAGTCCATAGGCACCTCTCAAGTTGCACTTCAATGGGATCTTTATCCATAAGTGCTTCTGATAATTTAATTATAATTTTTTAAAAATCTGATGTATTAAAGTAGTATTTAAAAGCTTAATACTTGAATCTTTGCATGAGATTTCCAAGGGTATCTTTTAAATCAAGGTTTCTTTGAGGTATATTTATCCAAAGATCTGAATGGAATTCTTATATGCAGAGAGGGGACTATTTTTGTGTATTAAACAAGTTTAAGGAGTAATTCTGTGTTTTGACTCAGCAGGTGCAGTGGATTTGTGCTGTTTTCTAGGCTTCATTATTTAGTAGATTGCTCTGTATGCATATCTCGTCTAATAGCATGTTTCAAACCAATAAGGATATCTTAGACACATTTTTCTGAAAGAACTTCAAGCAATTCCTCAAGCTGCTAATCAGATTTCAGTTGTGCTTGTATTACACTGATTATCAACTTGTAATATGGATCTTTTCACCCTGATACTATGAATAATAAATGCAGTGAACCTGCAAGAGCCAGTAAAGTTCATGCAAAGTTTTTGCTAAAGCATTAAGTAATAATGTTACAGATTTTTACCCAACTTGTCATTAAGCCATTCTGTTGCCTGCCATTTCTGAGTTAATTGTTTACAGCTGTACTAGCAGTGCTGCTTTCCAAATGGAAAACACTTGAGAGAATTTCTTTAGTTGGTTTTCTTGTCTGCTTCATATTTTTAACTGTAAAGCCTGCTATAGGCCAGAATTTATCTCTCACTTAGAGACAGATTATTAAAGAAGTTTTTTCAGAGGGTTTAGCTATGGATGGACCTGTGATATTGGATTTGAAAGAGAGACATAAAATGAGTAAAGGCAAGAAATATAATTAGCCTTCCAGATACAGATGGGAGGAACAATCCTACTAATAATTATAAGGAGGGAATAGATATTTAACTACTTTTCTCCCTGTACTTAAAGGCTGATGATCCTGTTATCAGGCTTGCTTTTGCTACCTCATGTGTCCTAAAAGCAGTAAATTAAGGACACATGAGAGTTCTGCTTAGATTTACACAGTTTTACTGTCTGCTATTTCAGTCCGTACTTAGGATGTGCCTGTACTGACTTTTACCCCCTGATAATCTTGAGCTACTGTAAACAGAATTAGCTTTACCTGCACTTTAAGTTCAGAAAGATGAGCTAATCGTGTTGTTATGTAACATCAGCAGGGACTGCAGGAATTCATGCCTACAGTGTTGATGTTGGGCTTTTGCACAGACTCCACCTACCTTGTGGCTCCTGGGAAGGGATGAGGCATTTTGAAGGCCCTGTTTACAGACATCTCTAGTCCCAATGTGTGTCATGATGTGGGAATGGCAAAGAAGCAGCGTCAGATGAGGGTTCAGGAGGGGTGGGACAATCAGATTCCTTCATGTGGAAGGAATAGGAAGGCAGGTGGAACTGTCACATCCCTTCATGTCTGCACCTGGAGTGCATTCTGGCTCTGTTTCCTGCAGAAATCCAACAAGAAGAGACCAGTGGCACCTTTTGAAAGAGAGGATCTGCTGCTGGTGCTGTTTTCACGGAAAATAGCATTTTTCTGTCTTTTGTCTTCCTGTCTCCCCATTAAACCTGAAACCACGCCTTGTTTTGCCAAGCTGCCTGTTTTCCTCTATTTCAGTGGAAAAATAAATACTGTGCTGTTTCCAGCTTAAATTCTAGATTGGTGATTCTCACAGCAGGCCTCAGTTTCTCATGAACTGCAACAGAGGGTTTTCAGGGGAATAACAATACGCTTAAATCGTCTGCTGCTGTGTATTTCCTAGTGTGAGAGATAACTGCTGTTGGCTGGAGGTGTTGGAACTGCATTCTGTCTCTTGGTATTTGTTACTGTTCTTCCAGTGACTTTTGTGAGAATAGAATTGGACACTTTAATGATGTCCACCTCTGTGGTGGAATGTATGGTAGTAAGAGTACTCCTACTGGAGTCATATTCTCTGTCTAGTTTAATTTAGGATTCATCAGTCAGTTGTTACGGTCTGTGGAGTAAATCACTGAACATATCCAAAATACCTGTACTTGAGCTAGTTAGAGTTGAGGGGAAGAGAAATTTGGAAAGGCTCCCAAATCCTCACATCAGTAAATGCTCTGTTATTCTGTAACTGTATCTATGAAATCTACTAAAATACATCACTGTCTTCTGAAGAAGAGTAGACAGAGTAAACAGAGACAGAGACATTATGAATTTTGCTTACAAAGGATATGTTGAGAAAGCCTTTTAGTTGTAAGTATTTAGTTTGATTTATTCTTTAACCTGAATTGCATTCTGATGAGTGAATTCTTCACTTGTTCACTCATTTCAGGTCTTGGTTTTTTTTTTTTTTTTTTTTTTTACTGTTTTTTTTTTTATGCACTAAATAGCTTGTAAATTATTTCAAAATACCAATTGCTTGTTAAGTTATACCCAAGACATTTAAAATTTAAATCCATAGAACTTAAACTAATTAATATGAACTTTCATGTCCACAAGCCAAAATAATGTAATATAAGACCTGAGTTTTATCTTTTATAATAGCTTTCCTTTTTGTCTTATGTGTTATCATCTTTTTTGGCACAAAGGATTGGTAAAACAAAGTGGCACAATGGCTGAATTATTCAGTACATATAAGTATTTAACATGTTTTCATGGACTTACAAAATACAAGGTAGTTTTGTATTTGGTCCTTGACAAAAGGATGCTTTGACACTATTTTAAAGATTGATTTACTAATTGAAACTCACTTCTGTGGGCTTCTAACTTTAACTCAAGATTTAGCATACTGTACTAGAAAAGATAGAGATGCCTTAATGCTCAGCATCTCTGCTGTCTTACTCTAGATTAGTATTTTACATGCTTACCTTCACATCTCGGAAAGTATCCTTTCTTCAGGTGGCATTTGATATTTGATGGCAGTTTCCATTGAAGTTTTTATTTTCATTTATTTAAATTCTTAAAAAGTGTGTTGTCCTTCAGGCACTTGTAAGATACGTTGTGTTTATGTAGCTGTGTACTCCTGTGTTGGGGATAGGAAGCAATGACATTTCAGCGGTGGCAGCCATTCCCAATTCTTCATCCTTGACTAGAAATGGCAACACAGGACTTGAATGGCAGTGCTTGTGTTACCAGTACTCGAGCAGAACAGGGTTTAGTTTTGAGTATCAGTATTTTTAAATGCTTAAATATGGAGTTCAAAACTGCATTTGACTTGTAGGCAGTTTGCAGCTGGAAGGAAGTCTCTAACAAGGCCATCAAATTATCTGGATGCAAGATAACAAGGTGTTATACTGACTGGTGTTTTAAATAGGATAGGAATTTTCATAGGCATAAAAGTACTTAATTTTACTTATTTTTCACGTAGACTGGAGTGGATGTATTTTTCATTAAAGTGTTTACTTTCTGATCTGATGTTCTCACATAAATTACCTTTTTGTGCTGTCTTTTGTGCAGTGTTTTCTCTGTTTAACTCACTGCAGTAGTAGTACATAATTCACTGAAGAGACACCAACACAGGTTTGGTAGCTAAAAACTTGCTCAGAAAAAAAGAAAAATAAAGTAGCAGTAGGAAAAGGAAAATAAAGTAGCAGCCATGTATGTTAGTTCTCAGTCCTAAATACATGCTGTCATATGCTGTGCGAATGTTTAGAGTTGAAGTGTATGGCCTAATATTTTCACCAGCCAGGAGGCATTTTTGTTTCATGCCATTTAGCTGACTGCTGTATTGCCAGCTCACCAGTAAGTAGCTGATGCGGGTGACATGAATAATGCACTCAGACTCATTGGAAACACAAAACCAGGGAGGTGAGGTGGGTACTGTTTACAGTGCCCTGCTGTTCTACTTTGTAGCATGGCCCTGTTCTTGTGTGAGGAAAGCTTTACTGTTACCAAGGTTATTAAAGCTTACTGTAAAATTAGGCACAAATGAAAGAATTTATAAAATCCTACCATGTAAAGTGCAAAACAAAGATTAACAAAAGGTACAGGAAAAGGCAAATAATAAGACCGATATAATTTGACAGTACTGGTGAGTTGATTTACTGTCTCACTGCTGAAATAGGTTTTTCTTCCAGTTTCAGTTCCCCTCAGCTCCTTGGCAATATCTCTTAGTTTTCTTCTCATTAGGGAAGTGAGGAGGCTGATGAGCGCCACAGCTGATGCAAGGGAGAGAGGATGAGAGAGAAGAGGTGTGATTTCAGCCCTAGTGTTAGATCAGAATTATTGCTTGTTCTTATTTGTCACCTTTCCGAAGCAGATTTTCTTTCTTGGTTGATAGTACATTTCTCAGGTCGCATCCCTTAGACAAACTTCAATAGAGGGCACCTGTTGCTGGTGGAGCCTGCTGGCTTCTATCTTTCTTCCAGAAATCCTGCAGGTGGGTCTAGAAAAATACATTTTTTTCCTGGTTGGAATTTATTATTTTTTCTTAGTTGAGGGGACTGATACTTTCTTTGCCCAAAAGAAACACTATTTTTTTCTGAAAAATGTAAATGTATTGACCACCATTTATATCTTCCCTTCTTCAAGGAAGGCTGAAGTGTATTTTTCATTTCTTTGACTTACATTAATATAAAAATGAGCACTATCTCATAGTGGACCTAATGCTTTATTGACCAATATGGTAACAGACATATTTGTTTCCCATTTATTTCTTGGTATCATCTATGTAGCTCATTACTAAGTTTTGATTAAGGGGATTTTGTTTAAAAGTTGGCATTTAATGTTAAGTTTTAAGAAATAATATTGGTACAATTTTCCAGAAGTGCTGAGAATCCATTTCTCCTCTCAAAGGTGAGTACATCAGGTAATTGTTCATAGTTAGTCCAGCTTGAGTGTCTTAGTGGTTTGTGTCATGGATGGCGTCAGATGTTTATGCTTTGCAGTGATTTTACCTCTTTGTGTATATCCAGACTTTGCATTTCATTTGTCATTTTATTATTCAGTGCCACAACAGCTGTCTGAAACTTTTTGAAGTCAAGTTTATTTTTTACCAGTAAAAGCTATTTGGAATAATTTTGCATCTCTACCAAACCAATATTTTTCAGGACCACTTAGTATTTTATTGAACAACATAGATTCTGTTCTGCTATTTTTGTCCTTTTAATTTATGAACACTTTCTCTCTCATTTGACAAAAACTTTATTTCAGAATCTGACTCAGTTATCTTGAAAGAAGTGTCCAGACATATGAATATTTAATATCCAGTTGCTAACTTACTAACGTATAGGTAGGATCATGTCTTTCAAATTTCTAGGCATTTCTCAATTTGCAACTGGCTAGTGGGTTAAATGTTCTGGAGTAGGGGAAACAGACATAGTGGGATATAACCTTTCCTGCCAGATGTAAAATACAAACATGAAAGTTTAATTTTCTTAGAAAATAAAGGTAAAAATTACTGTGTGTCTTGGTAGTGACTCTTCTTGTCACTACCCGCTGTAGACTGTAAGAGAAAACATCTCCTGGGTTAAAAAGCATCAGTGTCCTCAGGAGGCTGTATTCAGGTCATGCCTCTATTTTTGATCTTGCCACCTGTTGTTTTTTCTTGGGAATGTTTTTAGCTCCCTACCTCAGAGCTGGAATTCACCATCCTACTGTCTACTGAGCTCAGCCTTGATCTTGCCACCTTCCATTATTCAGGAAAACCTTTTCACATTGTTCTCTCTAAAAGTAAACTTAAAAGTGTGGTTTAAGTCATATTTAGTTATTTGGAACCATAGGAAGACATGCACAAGTGAGAGAAGAGCTTTTTATTGCAAGGCTGGCAATCCAAACGTGTACCTGTTTTAACATAATGTCCTTATTTTGACTCTGCCTTCATTTGGAAGTTTCTCAATCCCTTTGTATTTAGCATATCAGTATTTTCTTGTGTCAAGAGAGTCCTGATACATCAAATTTCTGTTGAACTTGAGCAGTTAAAAAGTTTTTATAGTTTTCAAATCTTTGTCGGACAACTGAGTGTCATCACCTCCTACCAAATGGGTAGTTACCTTCCGGAATAATTTTGTTGCTATGGCAATCTTCCACTGGCAAGGGTTGTTCTTATTAGGAATTTATTGTGGCAGGCAATTATATTTCAGTGTACAGCACTACTGAAGTCACTAACCTCTTATTGTTTGTCTTATGTTAAGTGCAATCTGAAATAATAGAAAACGCAAAGTAAAGAAGGTAAAAGTGTTAGTTAAAAAAGAACCACACTGCTTTAACCATATATAGATATATGTACGACTTTGTACAGTCTTTAACATGCCTAGGGATTATGTGCTCAGAGGAGAAAAAATAAATTTCTTAAACAATAATTCCCTTTTCAATGTAAATTTAGAATACTCTCATTCATATATGACAGTGTTTTATATATGAATATAGCTTACAGGTTTTCTCGTATAATAGAAAAAAGCCAGATGGTATTTGTAGAATTAGAATGGTGTGTATGTATCTTTTGTTGATTATCCAAGTCTAGTTTGTTAGTTTTTCCTATTTATTTTGTGGCTTCTTGTGGAGAGAGAGGGTTTCCAAATTCTCAGTGAAAGCAGACTAAGTGGGTCCTGATTTTCTGCTGGACCACATTCTGGCACATAGCAGTATGCACATTCAGCTTCCCAACTGTGATCTGCAGCTTCACCTGCACTGGCACTGGCAGATATAAAACTGACAGTGGCAGCCTCTACATATGATTCCCCATGATAGTTGAAGTTGTTAACTAGCATAAATGCATGCCTTTGAATGAGTTTGCCTATTACTTGCCAATACATGGGAATTTCCGTGTGGAGAGGTCTGTCAGATCTAGAAGTCCAAAGTTCCTGATCTAGGGACCAGTTCCTACTAGTGGGTTTGTTGTGAACAGCTTCACCCAGTAAATAAATTCAGGAGCCTAAAGAGAGATTTAGAGTGATTTATGAGATGTATGGTTCAGAGTGACTCATCAGCTGAATGCCTTTTTAGGCTCCATTGAACATATTGACTCCATTAACTTTGTAGCATAAGTACACAGCATGCTGGTAGGCACTCAGTTTTAAAAATCTTCATCTCAAAATGGAAGCTCTCTGCATTTTTGCAAAAAGTGACTTGAAATTCTTTCCATAATATTTAAAAGGACTTATGATGTGAAATTCTTGACCACTAGATCAACTATTTTAATCTAAGTAAGTGTGACTTTGAAGTATGTTTGTGCATTGATAATTTTTGTCCATCAGGGAAGATTCAGTGTGGAAAGTAAAAGAAGGCAAAAGATGAGAACCCATGCTTTTCTATGAGAAAGGTATTTAGACATGCAAAAACCAGCAAATCAAAACTCAGTGATACTCATAGGGAAGCCTGTAGGTTCTTTAAGCAGCTTCCAGTACTTTTGAAATACATGTTAATTTTTCTGTGGCTAAATCAAAGTTAATTGTGAATGCAGAGAGAAAGTACTATTTCTTATGCTTAGCTTAGTTTAGCTTGAAGAATGTGAATAATCCTGTTGACTTCAACAGAACACTTAGTGAATTTTTTTATTTAAGCATGTACTCTCAAGTGCTTTATTGATCAGGATCTTGATGAATGCAGATAGAATGTTAGATACAGTCTAGAAAACAGTTTGTTTTGCTCCTTGGCTCCTTTGAAATAGCCAGTGTTTCTAGAAGAAGACTTTATTAAAATTAATATTGTTCTTGAAGACAAAAGTTTGGAAGAGAGTTATGTTGCTATACAAGAAGACAAAAAGGAAAATTGCCTTTTAACATCCATATACTCTTTAATGTTATGCTCCTTCCTCCCATAGACCCCTTCCTCACTGAGCTTCACTGTGTTTTAAGACTACATTACATTTAAGACTACACTACAATTTCAAGCTGTTTAGTTTGGTATTTTAAGTCTCCTTAGTTATCTTTTCTGAAGTTTCAGTTAGTTGTGTCAGTTATTATTGTTCACTAACAACTCAACTATGACTACCATTTGACTTTTCCCTTTTTGTTCTGATATCTTGTTGTTGCTAAAACCTGAACAAGTGTTCAAAGGTCCTAACATGCACAGTTCTCTGGTTCCTTGTTTCAAATTTATTAAGACATCCATAGCTAATGCAGCTGGCACAGAAAATCTATTAAACGTTAAAGATAATATTAACTCTGCCACTGTGTAAGACATAATACCTAACTTCAAACATAACTTTGTGGGGGCGGGGGAGAAAGGACAAACTAATATTTGACAAATCCAGTAAAATTCAGTAAAAATAGCTTCTATATAGCAGCATGGATCCTTGTGAAGGGCTTATGAAATTGGCATAATTACTGTTTGCTTCTGGAATGCACAACATCATTAGAACTACATGAAATAATAAAAATCTTATCTTCTTTTGTCTCTCCAGTCCTTTAGCTCCCAGTAGCGATCACTACTTCTTTAATATGCTGGCCTTTCTTGTATTCCTGATATGTGACAGTCTTGTGCTTTGCTCTGCCACTTGCATTGTCCTTGACTGTCTACTTTGAGAGCTGTTCTGCCCTTTCTTCCAGTCTCACAGGGGTTCTTGGTTCTTTTTCACTCTTCCTCCTCCATCCTACTCATGCGTGATCTGAGGCTTTCTTACAACTTCACTGTCAGTTTATGCCGATGATTTGCATATCTACTTTATTTTCCTGACCTGTCTTCCTTAGTTAAGATACGGGTTTCAGGATGTCTGCATGACAGTTCTCCTGAGATAGCTGACAGTTACTGATACCAAGAATTCCTCCTTTTCTCAATAGAGCTCTTGCTTCTCTTATTTCATAACTTTTTTAGTAGATTCTGCATAGGATTTTTTTGTTCAACATATTTTTCTCTTACATTTTCCAGGCAATCTGTGCTGTACTTTCCCCTAATTCCTCTTATTTTTTTTTTTTCAATTTCCATCTAATACAAATAATATGAATACCTTTAAATCAGATAGAATGTGTAATTTTCTTCTTCTGTTATTACTCAGATGTTCTATCATTCAGTTCCTTCATTTTCTTGATGTTTTTCTCTGTAAGTATTCATATGTTTATCCCAATTTAGTTTCTGTTGTCCCAGCAGTAGGTCAGAAACTACTGATCAAAAAACTCCAACTATTTCAAAGTGTATAGAAATCTGATAAAATTTGGCTGATCTGTGCTTAATTGGAATTAATTTTTTTTTGTAGTATGAAACTGAAATAATGCTACTAATGCTGCACTGTGTAGGTGAATATGAAGTTATAAAGTGATGCCTAACATGGCATCAGAAGTGGACAATGGTTTTCAAGTTAAATCTGATCTCAGCACTCCTCTGGGCTGTCTTTAGTAAGCATTCATTCACTAAATCTTTGCCACCTTTAGCTGTTAAGATACATTTTTACACAACAAAAAAACTTCAGCATGGAAATCTTCAGCTGGACACTAGTTCAGAAATAAAATTGTCCTGATTATTCAGATCTCTGAACAGAGTATATACTGTGAAAGTACAAATGGTGAAATATGTAGTTAATATACTGGTTATTCTGATTAACTATACAAATCAATTATTACTAATAATTACTGTATATTTTAAATTAGTGAATTAATTTGATGCTTCCTTCTTTTGTTTTGTTTTGAATTTTGCTTAGTCTATTTACTTGTTGGAAACACATGTCTGTGAATGAACATTCATTTCTCTGTTCAACCTTTTTGGCTACCCCCTAATCCATTTTCACTATGTGTGCAATAAACCATAAACCAACTTGTACACGGGAGTCAGTGGGGAAGATTCATTTAATGTAACTCAGCTGTTTTCAATAATGTTCCATAGGGTAATGATATCTTTCAATGAAGCTAAAATTCAATGTCTTTAAACCACTCAAGACTAAATATAATATCTGAATCACAACTTGAGCATCATTGCTGTGTTGCAGTATTGTCATGACTTTGTAAACAATGAAAGAGTTTACAAAATGAAAATAGCCGTTGTGGGAAGCATCTTTCAGAGATGGTGACTCCACATCTGCTGTTGCTGTTTTTGAAAGTTGTGACTGGTGGTAACTGAAGGAAGATAAGTTTTGATTCAAGCTGGAGATATGTGGGTTAAATTCTAGAGCTGTAGTTTTCCACAGTAGGGAGGGAAAATAGGACTTGATTTTTATTTAATAAAGAAGTTAATTCTAAGAAGGAACAGTGTGCTTTATATGGCTTTCTCAGTTTGTATTGACCCTGATGTTTGAGAAATACTGATTTCATGCAGTCACATAGAAGTTGAATTGTGTGTTGCAAATGGCACAGGTTTCTCTGACAGAAGTTGCAAAAAATGGATTTGCAAACTTCATTTCAAGGTAACTTATGAAATTATTTTAAAAAGCGATACTCTTTTTTTTTTAATGCTTCTAGTACTTTGTGAAGTTGAACAATACCCTTTTCTCTAATGTTTATAGTAGGTTATATACTGAACTTAGCTACTATTATTTTGAAATGTTGAATATTATTACACTAAGGATACTTCAGCTCACTTTATCAGAATAATAAAGCAGAGTTGTATTTAGTTGATTACTATGATTTCTGTTTATTCCATTTGCAGTGGTTCACAATGCTTTAATTTCACACAGGCTAGCTTTTATTTCTCTGCTGTTTTAAGCAGCACTGATAATTCACCAACCTTTCTACCTTTGTTTCCAAGTCCTTCAATTGCAGCTTTTGTATTTTCCTTGGTTTTTTGAAATTAAAAATGTTTTCTCTCTTGAGTACCACTAAGTTGTTGTCTTAAAGATACACTTTTTACAGCCATGGAAATGAAAACTTCTAGGTTTTTGAATGGTGTGGTGCCAGTAGCCATGCTCTTCTTTCTGGGGTTTGTACTTGTAGATGTTTATAGGCAATATTCTGTAGAAACCTCAGCCCAGGCTGCTCTCATCTTCCTTTCACCTGCTGTTGCCTTCAGTTATTTGCTAATGTGAATGCTGATGTAAGCTTTCAGATAACCCTATTCAATCCATCTTACAAAATCCTGGGGTAATTAGACATTATGTCAAGGCCAGTAGTGCATTTTGTTATTATATGGAAATCATATAATGCAGTCTATGAAATGGTTCTTAGTCTGTATCTAATGTTACTCAGTGCATCTTCAACATCTGCTGAAAAAAGTGGAAAAGCTGTGCACATTTTACAATAGTCATATATTTAGATTTGGGGACTTTGCTGTATCATGATTACATGATAAAATTAGTAATTTATTTTTGCAACCATAAATCAGAATCTAGCACAGCAGGTCACCTTGTTATAGAAAGAGCTCTGGTTAGTCAAGCAGGACCTGCTTTTCATAAACCCATGCTGACTATCTTGCACATTTTTCAATTTCTGTTGAAAAGGTTTTTTACCTGTATAGCTCAACAATTCCAGAACTTGTCATGTAGTTTTCCATACATGTAAAATAGTTACAATTTCCATGTAAATTTTTAAAATATAGTTGCATCTTCATGAGAAAACATACAGGACTTTGTGCTTCATTTATTTTAACTTATTCTTTTGTGAGAAGACTGTGTTTATAAATGCCATTATCAGATGCCATTCAGTGTATTTCAATTTATTTTCCATGGAAATTTGCATTGGAAAAATGTGATACCAGTGCTTTTCAATTTAAATGAATTAGCATCCACTAAGGAAGTTACAATACCTGCATTTTGAAGAGCAGCGTACATTGTTCAAGCTGATAGATTGTGTTAATCTAATCAAACTGTCAAAGCAATCCTTCAATATTCTTCTTCATAAACCCAGTAAGCATTTGAACTTGTGTTTTATGCCTTTTTCCTAGCAGAAAGTAAGCACTGATCACACTCAAAGCATTTAGAAATGAGAATATTAACAAAGATTTAGCTGTCAAGCTGGTATGCAACTATGAGTAATGAACAGGAAAACCTATATCATGCTCATCAACAGTAATTAAAATATAGTTTGTAAACTTACTGCTGATACTTTAAAAAGAACTAAGGTACATATTTTCTGTACTTTTTAATATAGCATTTCAATCAAAGATACTTTTCTTTCTTGAGGGTAGCTGATTAGTAGTGATTCATGCAAAGCTCACATTATCTTCCTGTGTGATAATCTTTCAACCTGCAGTTTAAGTCATATTTTAAAACAGAGATTCATTATAAGAGGCTTATTTCTAAATTTGATGTGATTTTTTTCCTACTGACTAAAAAGACATGTCATTTTATTCTAGTATACTTTAGATATATTTAGTTATTTTAACTCTGTTATTACTTTCTGTTGTATCACATTATTTCAGAGATGGAACACAGGAAATATTAATTGCTGTGTTGATTTATTATTAAAATGATAAATTGTAGGAAAGGTGCACAGAAATGCTACTGTTGGGGAACAGATTAAAAAAACCCACTAAACGCATTTCAGGATAGTTTGCAGTCAAAGTATCTTTGGTGAACCTTTTCTTGTTATCAGTTTTCCATAATAAATTTGCTGAGTAGTTATCAATCCAGAGAAGACAGTGTGAGCCTCTGGGAAGTACTAAGGGAAAGGTATTTTGGTGTATCACTATTTCTCCTTTATTCACTGTGAAAGAACTTACTTTGTTGATTAGAAATTTTTAAAAAGTCAATTTAGTTACTTTGAAATGCACAGTAGATGAAGTTGAAACAAAACAGATATTCCTTTATTTCATATCTGAGCAAGAGAGTAGTATCTGGTAGCATAACAAGTTGAAAGTTTTCAGATGAAAATACATTTTTAAGTTGATGAACAGAAAGTACTGCAGATGTCTGTACTTTTCCTATGTGTGCTAGTTGTACATGTATTATGCAGTATCATCACAATTGATCAGGAGAGAAAAAAGTGAGTAACAGAATAGGAAAGCCTGCAGTTGGTAAAAACTCATTCAGAATTAGCATAGAACTGAATTTACAAACCAAGAAAAGCAGACTGTCTGAGCCAGAGTGGCAAAAATACAGTGGCACTTAAAATTCCCATTCATGTAAAGTGACATGGAAAGATTTGGGTTGAAAAAGGAAATTATATTCTGGTACATAATCTTTAACCATGAACTGTGTGTTGCCACCTAGGAACAAGAACTGGAGGTCAGAATACTTTTAGGAAAATGATAGAACGAAGAACGAAAGAGCCCCTAATTTTGCCATTTTATAAATCTACAGTGTTTCTATGGAACAGGTTGGAGAAAATCAAGAATAAGTCAAAGTGAAGAGTTGCACCTTCGAGATTCCTTAGCCAGAGGGGTAAAAATGATTGAAAGGGGAAAGTTTAGTCGCATTTAAAAAGTGGTGTCAGGTCCAAGTTCCTTACACAGCAGTTTGATTATTGAACTCTTTACCACAGCATGCTGTGGTCCTGAATGTTATGTGGTTTCAGAAAGTGACTGAGCAAACTTGTGAGAGAAAAATCTATCATTAGGAATTGAAGCATATTCCAATATCTGGATCAAGACACCTCTGTGCTGTGATGCTGGTGGATGGGAAGAAGTTACCTAAAGCTTGCACTTACTTGGATTTTCTCTTACTCAATGACAAGATACTCAACCTAGATTCTTTGAGAGCAGCCATGCTGGACTCTGAAACTGTTGATATATTCTGAAACTCTGTTGATATATGAAACTCTGTGTGTATCTGCCACATAGAAAAAATCTTTAGCTTAGAAAGGTTGAAGAAGATGCTATTTTTAAAAAATTCTTTTACAAACTCCATGTGATTCAAGACTCTTTCTTCTTCCACAAGACACTGTACTTTTTCATAACCCAATATGGTTGGAATGTTTTATGTTATCTCTAAGGTTTAAGGAATGCAAAGTTGACCTGCAAAATAAGGTAGCATTTCTTTCTCCACGGTATTTTTTAGCTTGGAATATTGATATCGAATTTTTCTAATAATTTAAATATTTAAATAGAAAAGTGAAACATTTTGCTTTGCTAGATATTGAATTCTGTGTTTTCTATGTAAACTTGTTTTGTTTAAAAGCAATATTCTTAAATGTGTCCTCTTTTACTTTTCAAAGTAAATATTGTATTTACTATTATAATATATTTTTTTTGCTCTTCTTTCCATGTATATTTTATTTGAGCACTTGGCAATATAACCCAGTAGGAAACTTTAACTTCCTTGTTTGGTCTTCAAATGTATCAAGAGAGCTTTGAGGTGAGCTGCCTTCTTCATTTACTGCAGGTCAGCAGATTGCTTGGTTTGCTGAAAGATAAATAAGCAGAGGAAAGTGTCAAGAAAAATTGCTACAAATATTTGACATAGATTATGATTTGTATTATAGGAAAATTATATCTTTGATTCTAATTAAGAAAACCTTTAAATAATTATTCATCAAAGTTCTCATTTTTAATGGGATTATGATAGGTAGACCTTTTTTGTGTTAATAAACTTACTCAAACAGCAGAGTTGTTTTCCTTTAGGTGTTAATAATGCTCATAGAGTTAAGACCTGCGTTTTGTTTGTGTGCTGTCTTTACTGCTTCCTTTTCCTGGTCTCAAGCAAACATCTGTTTTGACCTCCACTGTTTCTAGTAATCCCCTTTTAATAATTTATCTTATTTAGTTCCGCATTATTCATATCAGAAACATTTTGATTTTATATGTGTTTAAATGCCAGAAATAAATACTTCTTTAATTTTAATCATGATAGTTTTTCACTACAGATGAGACATATTGTTTAACAGCATTTACAAAACCTAATGCTTTTCTTTCAGCAGGGAGCAGGGATGAAGTGGGGAGAACAAAGTGTAGGAGAGATGAGTCATCTTGTTTTTAATATTTCTAAATAAAGCACTTGTGTTAACATGCTTTGATCCCTCGAATAAGTGTTTGGAAAATGAAGGGAAGACAAAAATTTCTTTCTTCTTTTGGGTAATTTAAAACCATTTGGAATTTGGTTTTCTTCCAGGTTGTCCCTTTATATAAGTACTAAACATTATTAGGTTTTCCATCATATTACTAAGTCTAAGTAATTAACAGAAAATTATGCAAAGTCAGAGTAATGTTGCAGGTACTTTTATTGTTGTAAATAAGTCTTGTAAAGTACTTTTTAATGGGGAGTTTAACAATTTCTCATTTTGGTATTAAAATGTAATGACTATCTGTTTTCTTTTAGATGCAGTTGAATTTATGATTTAAGTTACTCTGTGCATTTTATCCCCTTAACTTTTATTCAGATTAATCAGCTTTTTGCTATAAATATTTTTCCCTAGTGTCATTTCCAAAAATTCTGCTAGTTATCAGTAGAAATGTAGACTTTGTAGAGTTAAATCTTCATTAAATGTTTTTACTCACCAAAACAATTGGTTTCATTTTCTTCTTGCGCTTATTCTGTTTTGTGCTTTTAGAAGTGCAAATAAATCCTGAATCAGAAAACTCTTCATATTTAGAAGGAGTTCATGGAAGTGTGAAGATGAGCACATGTGGAATCATGCATACTTGTGCTAAAACAAGCTTAATCTCACACATAATCCTGAAACTGATGCCCATGAGTTCATTAATGTAGTGTAAAAACAGTGTGTTAACAACCTTGAGAACTGTCCTTACCTCATCAAGCATGTATCTTCCTGCAATCTACCTTTGGTGCAGCCTAGTTCTTTTGAATAATGCTATTTATGGAAACTGGTTGGAGTTGTGAGTGCCTTCTTGTTCTCCTGTCAGAGAGGTGTTTAAATTTGGGCTATCTCAGTTGCCATCAAGTTCTTTCCTTCTGCCCATGGCTATGAGGAAGATCCTTTTCTAATTTAACTTTATTGTTTATTAGACATGACTAAGTTTAGGGCACAGCAGAGCTGGGCAATTCTGTATCATGCTTTTGTGAGAGGAGGCAGGGAATAGCTGGCTGGCCATGTTAGAAGCAGTCATTTCTGGCCCATTTCTACATGAGATGTGGGTCAGTTTACTGACTGCATGTGCTAATATCTGTTTGTTGTGATTGTGATTCAGTAATTAGTGTAACTGAATAGAATAGTTCATTTGAAAGGGACCTACAATGATCATCTAGTCCAAATGCCTGACCACGTTATGATAAATTTTTGTTGCTCACCTACACTAAATAAAAAAGAAAAATATAAATCCTTTACTGATTTCTGTTGATGTCTTCCTTAGATTACTAGGAAAGGGTGTCACCAAAATACTATATACTAAGGTCCTAACACCATTGCAGATACCATTTTAGCTATATACTTTAACTGGGGAATGTGTTTTGTCGAGCTTCATCCTGAGTTTTATCTTTTTGCAAGTATTATTGAGAGGTGCAGGAAACTATTTAACACATTCCTACTGGAAAAGTTTCTGTTTGTGTCACTGAAGCAGTGTAGTTTCTCAAGAAAATGTGATCAGTTGAGTCCCTCATTAAGTCTTATTGCATCTCTGGTGTGCTGAGATGTCAGTTCACGTTCTGAAAACAGTGTTCAGAAGCCTCATTCACTTGCCACATCAATGCCTTATTCCTGAGAAGAGGCACAAAAGTCATTCTCTGTTTCTCCAAGCTGGAGTTGATGCTGGCATACTTCACAGCAGAGAGATTTCACTGTGTTCTTGTTCACTCTAAAATGGACTGTATAGCCTAGTGCACTACTGAAATAATCTGCCTCTGGTCAAATACAAAGGCATTTCAGAGTCTACAGCACCATCCTTCATCCTTTATGGAGCAGCACAGCAATTTAAATAAGCTCTCATGCAAGGAAGATTATTTTTTTTTGGTATAAACATTTTAAATGAAGGGAGAAAGAATATCTTAATGGCTGTCAGGAAGTAGGAGCATAAACCCAATGGTTTTGTGATTACGAAGTGTAAGTTTTAGGGAATTAATAGTCTTGCAACTTAGTGTTGATTTAAAAGAGAATGTCCTGAAAAAGAATTAAGTTTTCTTAGCTTAGTTGATTCATTTTCTTTGCCAGCTTTCTGATGTATTTCCTCCTTTCAGCCATTCTATCTTATCTACAAGAATGTGTAGATTTTTCCATATCATTGTGAAAATAAGTTTTGATTTAAGTATTTAAAAAATATTTAGTAGCAATAAGCTTTCTGGAGGAAAGACACTGCTTTATAGCTGGACAGAAAGTGGAATTTATCATAACTATTGAGAAATAATTTTGGAAAGCACTTTATAATGTATTTATTACTGAATATCACTAATGTACATGAGCTAGAAAAATGCACTTTTTATTTTTATGATGAAGCATTGCTTGCTTTCTTGGTGGAGTTTTGATCGTGTATTTCAAATTATAAAAACAAAACCCTCTGATTTTGTCCAAAAAGCAATATAAATGGCAATTTAGGTGCTTTCCTGAGTTGTCTGATAGCTTAGTCACTATGGCAGTCTAGATTCTAGGGGCATATTTGCAGAGATTTCACATCAGGCTTACCTGCTTCTTTTGGCTAAAGCTATGTACACAACACCAAAAAGTGCAGGGAGGAGACAGCCTGAGAGAGTCTGTCATACCAAAAGATTCTATTTAGAATATTAACAATCATGCATTTCTTGATCTGACCTCTAGTCTTCATCACTTTATTAAAATGATTAAGAACAAGTTTCTGCTTAGGTCCTTACATCAGCAAAAATAAAATATGCTTAAGAGGAACTGAGAATTAATAGATGAGACACTCTGTGTAGAAAATTCTGAGTCTTTCTCACTAGTAGCATAATTATTCCACTCATCCTTTTCCTCTGACAAATGGAACACAACTGCTGCCAGTTGTCTATTAATTGCATCCTTTTTATCAGCTTCCAACTCTTTCTATTAAACTGTGATATGCTCTATTTAGAATGTTATTCTGTAGATTTGTTTCTTAGCATTCCCACGCAGCAGACATTTATTTTTGTCATGCCTGTGTTTCTCTGCGAGAGTGAGGGAGTGTGAAAGAAGGTGTTGAGCAGTGTCAGATGAAGCTCATTGCTATTCCAGCAGCATGACTGTGCTCCTTTAGGAGGGCATTCAATCCTTGGCATTCATTCCCTCACACTGATGTGATAACAGAATAAAAGAGCTTTACAGCTGATTGAAGTCAAGTAGTAGAGCCATTGTAAAGGCTCACAAGAAGATTACTGATGAATACCATTACTGCTGGAGGTTGGACTAGCAATTGTGCATGTCCATGCTTTCATAAAGAGATTGAATAATGAAAGAGAGCATGTGGTAATAATTCTGAATTAGCTATGCTTTTCTTTCCTAGAGGGAAGATGGGGCTGACCATTTGACTTAAGAGTACTAAGAATTATGTCATAAATGTTTAGCAAGTTCTGAGAAATCTTCATTTTTAAGTGGTAATTGGAGTTGTGGCTGTATTAGTTCTCTAGTTTTGAATATCAGAATACAGTAAATTTGATATTTTGCTTTAGTCTGGAGTCAAAAGGTGTTTGGCCACTTCAGGTATCAGGTAGTTTTTCCCATCTTTCACACTGCAACATTCTCATTTTTCTTATGACAGGAGACAGATTGAAAGCTTTGAATTTATTGCAGTACATGGAACAGTCTTTGCTTATAAATGATGACTGAGATAAAATCAAAGGCTCTTCTGTGGTCTAGTTTGGCTGAACGTTTTTGAAACTAAGATAGCTTGTATCTGATTATTTTTTTCCTGCAGAGAGGGAGTGTACGGGAAAACATTACATGAAATTCCCAGTCTGACTTATTTTTTCTATTATGCTTTTAACTAATGAAGGAATAGGAGATAAATAAAACGTTGCAAGACGACTTTCATGTGCGAGAGAATAGTTCATAACTACATGTACTAGCTCTGACAAGACCTTGTGGAGGCTCTATAAAACCTCAGGTTGGCCTTAGCTGTGGTTCAGTCCATGACTGTGAGAATGCGTTTCCAAAGAATGTTTGCAGTCCAGAGCAAACCACAGTAGGTGTGCCATTCAGAAATGACTTTCTGAATCCTAGAAAACTCCTCAGAGGCCTCTACAAGATTCTTTTCATCCAACTCTGTTTACCACCTGATCCTCTCATCAGCCTTTATGGCTCTGGTTGATGTTCTTTGCTTTAATTTTTCACCTGGTGTTCACTGTCATCCCTGGAATTTTTAATTCTTCTGAAGGGAAGCTTCTAAGGGATCTCACTTTTCCTCTGGAGACATCATTCTGACCACCTGTGTCTACTTTTGAAAAGAAGTACAACCCCCACAAACTGAAAACAATAATAATCTTTTACAATACTCTTCAATTGCATAATTATAAATATCCATAGGATTGCTGTACATTGGATCACATAACCTTTAATACATATTCCATTGCTTTTGGTAGATTAGAACAATTGCATGCTGTGATTATTTTTTGTCCTTTATCTGTCTTTGAGAACAATAGCAGAAATTCCTTAGATTATGTTGATAGCTCTGAATGAAAAAGATATTATGAAAAGTAATAAATGGAAATTATGCCTCCAACTTCTATTTGCTCTGAATTTGTTTCAAATGGAACTTTTATGAAACACAATAAATAGTATTGAAAATGCAAGTTTTATGTAGTAACTTAGGAAATAGTAATAATACCTTGAATAAGCTAAATAGGTACAAATAGCTATACAGCAGGTTTTTTTTTGCATTCTAGGCAGAAATTAATATTTTGGAGAGGAAACACGGTCTAGTAGATAGGGCAATAGAGATAACAGTTGAAATACCTATGCTTCCTTGCTTTTTCATCTAAATGCAGTCAGTTTTTCTTTCTTTCTTACAAAAAGTTATGGATGAAATTTCCAGGTAGCATCGCCTACTGTTTCCCGTCTGTAAAAGAACAGACTTTGTGTAAGTTTTATATAAATTATTAAATACAAATCAGCTCAACAAAGACTGTATCTTTTGATTATCCTTTAATAAATTCTCTTGTTGCTGAAAAAAAGTCTTGTACATTGTGCTCAGAAAGGTCCACGAAACCAATAGTAGCATTTTTATGACTGAGTCTTTAAATTCTGATAATCTTTCTGTTTGTTAATAAACAGGTTTTCTTCTTTCTAATGGGATTCTTTCCTTGTTAATACTAATTTATCAAGACTATGGAAAATCGGTGTCTTAATCGGAGAACAAATCAATCTGTCTTTTCGGGGAAGTATAAACTTTCATTAGTGATTCTTTTTTCAAGCTTAGGTTGCAGACAGAGGAAAGTTGTCTCTTATGTTTTGACTTCATTTTAATATTTCAGAAAAAAATCTTTTTCTGATAGTTATGCGCTTTTGGTTTGTCTTGAAACAAGCCAACACCTGCTTTTTAGTAAAGCATTTTCATAATTAAAAATAACAATTTTGTTCACTTTTCCATAAGATACAATTTGAAACATTTTGTTTCATGATACTGTATGACTTTTGCAGTTAAATATTTAAGTCCAGACTAAATGTTTGTATGATTGCAGTGTATTATTTTCAAGTTTTAAGTGTGACTATTAATGTGATCTTATTATGATTTATATGAATATTAATACGCTATGTAAATTTGGTTTTCTGACTTGTAGATTCTCTCCCTCTTTGGTATTGTGTTACATTTCATTACACATGCACTCTTCATGGCTTTTATTCTATCTGGGCTATGACATCTTTCTTCCTTATTTTTCTTTTTGTTTTAAATTCTCTTTCTCTCTGGTTTGGTACCTGTTAAGGAAACGGAATTCTGTTGTTTGGTTCCCTATAGGCTCCCACTGAGCAGTGATGTCAACCTTTGCTCCCCACCTGTTTCCATAGTAGCAGCACCTTGTTGTTTTTGAGAAGTCATTATTAATTTGGTTTATTGTTTAAGTGCCCAGGGATGCAGTGAATTTTCACAGCTTTCAAAGGCTAGCCAAGCTTTAGTGGGATAACATGGGAAATAAAAAAAAACAGCCCTTGGAATGTTCCTGATACAGTCCTTGCTGTCTGAAAGTTATGAGGCAAATGCAGATTCTTGAGAGGTGGCCAGGATCCATCTTCAGTAGCTCATCACGAAACCTAAGAATTGTAAAACTTCTGGAATGAGTTAGTAGTTTGCCACCTCTGTTTCTGTCACTGTGCCTGGGTGCATGGCTCTGGGAGTCTCTTCAGTGTATAAATTCTCAGTATAACTTTGTGTGAGCTGATAGCTTTGTTTTGCAGCTCATTTTACACATTGCTTGTTTCAAACATGTTTCTTCCAGCAGTGCACACTGTGCTGCTTTTGTTTTGGCTGGAATGAGCTACAGATGTTGTCAGTATGTGGTGAGCCTCATCTTTCCATAGAGCCATTCTGTAATGGCAAAGATTTTATAGCAGTAAGTTTTTAATGCTGCCCTGAAAAACAAGGTGTACAGAAAAAAGTTTTCCAAAATGGTACTGGGTGATTGGTATTGATTATCATAAAAGCTCTGCTCTTTTTTTTTTTTTTTTTTTTTTTTTTTTTTTTTTTTTTTTTGGTAAGATATCTAATTGCATTAAATGTAGTTTATTTTTTATTTAATTTTTTAATATCCTTTGCTGTTGTGATATTGATTTAGGGTGCTTTGCAATCAAGAAATCACTATATACACAGTAACATAGTAAGCACTGTTAAGAATCTTGTAGCTGTGTACCAACTAAAGTTATATTTGCAATTTTTTATTATTTGTGAGATATGAAAAAACATTGACATTAACTTAAATTTATGCTGGAACATACAGCTTTACGTGCTTCTTTCTAGCAGTTTTTGGGATATGTTTGTCGGATTTAAAAGTCTAAAAGTTCAAAGTCTTCAGCCTTCATTGCTATAAGCAAAATCATGTGAGAAAAATCAGTTTGAATAATTTGAAAAATATTATAAAGCTGAAGGACGGATACACTTAACAATTAAATTTTGATGCTACATCCTTTAATAAGTAAATATTTTAGTTCACACCTTGGGTAGATAATATTTTGTTTGATTTCTGATTTAATTTTCTAGAGGTGGAGTTGTTACTGTGGAGCATATTTGTTTGTTTTTTCACATTCATTTTGTTGATAAAATTCATCTTGAAGCCTGGCAGCCTATTTTTTTTATGATTTTTTTTTGGTTCTCGGTTACAACTTAATAAGAGAGATTTAAACAAAATTGTATGTAATTTTTTTCTTTTATGATAGTAGAAAATAAATCCAGAAAGTGCCATTTATAACCTCACTATGTACTCTTTTAAAGTCTTAAATAAAATAAATAAGTAAAATGCTTCTGATAATTTGGAGAGCTGCTTGAGAATCTAATGCAGTGTCCAGGCTGTTTCAGTGGGGTAGTATTGTCCTTTTACTGTATTTGGTCAATATTTTTTGATTGAAAGGAATTCACAGAAGTATTATACTAGATGTTATACTGTGAATTTCAGCTGAAGATTCTGTGCTTGGTCAAAAAAAACAGCCAGAAAGCTTTCCTTTGGATCAAAGCTGTCCTCCTATTTTGAGCTGCTTAAGGGTAGGGGTTGTGCTTAGGGCACTCATGTTTGCTTTGTCTTCTGTTGGAAGAGTCTCAAGCTCCTGGTGCTGAAGACTCAGTCCTTTCAATGTCAGCATGGTTTAGTGGAATGCTGCTCACAAAAGCTGATGGAAAGAAAACAGCAAGTCATGTTTATTGACAACAGTAAGAGATTTGAGTAACTTAAACTTCACAGTCTGGTGATGTCATGTCAAACAGGAAAAACATGAAGCTGTGCAGGTTACTCCAGGCTTTCAGTATTGGAAAAGCTGTTGAAGAGCAAGAGCTTTTTAAGCCCTTGTGCTGTATTTTTGATGGAGTAAGGTTTTCTAGAAAAGCACCCAATGCATTATTTGTAATATTAGAATTAATAAAGTTGCATGTAGGGGATAATGCCTTGAAATTGGCCTCACTTTTTGCCACGTTTTTCTTCATTTACACTGCTACTGGATATTCTTGTAGGAGCTTTTCTAAGGAAGTGGCTGCTAGGAAATCATTGATGATTAGTATCTGATACGCCTGAGATGGAGAAAAGTATAAAAGTGTTACTGTTGTAACAATCTCATAATTGCTCAGGGCTCTTTAGGGTCAACATAAAAATTTTGTTTTTCAGAGATAAGAATAATAGCATCAGAGAACTTCCAGAGAACCTTGATAAAGCGGATTGCAACAACTCTACAGGTGTTGCCATTTCCAGTGAGTCTTTTGCTTTATGCTGCTGTCTTCAATCAGTGGTCTGATGTGAAGACTTATTATTAAAGCAGACTTTATCTTGATCTGCACTTAATTGTCAGCATAAGAAGATTTAAATCAAAGATCTTACCTTGATTCAGTATCGTGAAAGATACTTAAGTTATGAGCAGGGTGTGGCATTTGTGGTGTCGTTTAGCATCCTCAGAACTGTAGTGTTATTCTCAAGAAATATTTTTGCTAAATCTAATAAAGGCAGTCATATTTAGTGGATGTAGTCTCTCATTCTCATCAGAGTTCAGCAAAGCTGCACCTGATCATCTGCGCCTGACTATTAATTCTTTGTGTGCTAAGCAGTTGGTGGATGGGAATAGAAGTGGTCTGAATAATAGTTTTTGGATTAGCTTTGATATTAACAAAAGGAGCAGCTAGTTTTATTCATCCCAACAAGATCAAACTCCTGGTGATAGCTATCAAGTATTTAATGAATTTAATTAAAATTCATGCATTATTAACATTTCCAGCTGTGATATTGAGTGACTAGCAATTTTCAGATACTTGGAATGAGTAATGGTGTTGGCTTTTCAGTTGCTTTTCACATAAGCCCTTTTATAAACCTGCAGTTTAGCACCATCATGACTATAGAGCCTCTGTGCTGGATGTAGCTGAAGAGCTGTTGAGTAATGTTTTCAGATATTGTGCTTTTCTTTAATCAGACAAGATGTTGCTGCATTCTGCAACTGCCTACTTTAGTTTCAATGGCATTATTAGTTTGTTTTAATGGAAGCTGAATGAAATATGAAGCATGCAAACCAAGGAATGTTGTAAGCAGTCATATGGCCACAAAAAGCTTGGTATAATTAAGTCATCATCACAAAGTAAGATTGAACATTCAGGCAAATTGCCATCCCTAAGTAGAGACTGATTCAGATAATGTTGCTGTGCAGTGGAAGGGTTTTCATGAATAAGATTTTTGCAGGACAGCAAATGAAGGAAAATATCAGTCCCAGCTATTTCCTAGCCTCTAATAGGAATAATGGTGATCAGAAATTAAGGATTTTGTTGCTTGTTCGTTGTTTTGTAGAATGTAGTTTAATGATGGGAGAAGGGGAAGCAGCCAGTGATGTGTCTTGAGTATCTTGGTAATGGTTGTGCTAGAAGGTTGGATGATGTTCTTGATGCCGTGTTAGGACATGCCTAAACTTGTTAACTTGGAAAACAGGGAAGGAAAGTAATATCTCATTCTTATTACTAAATACATTTTTGGTATTTCTGCTTACCATCTTAGTTAACAAGACCACCTATTACAAAACATGTGACTGAACATGTGACATATTTGTTCATTCTCAGCTCTTATGGTGTGTTCCTTGAGAGAAGGAAAAGGCTTTGGAAATAGTTTGCCTGAAAATTTATTTGTTGTCATTATTAAAAAGAAAATAGGTTATTCTAAGAACAGACAAGGTTCTGGTATAAATGCCAATCTAATCAGAAATCTTCACAAAACTTTTACATTGCATTGATGTAATCATCCACCAATTTACAGAAATGGGAATTTGGGGATTGTAGAGTTTTTATTTACTGAACAAGAATTCAACAATATCTTTGTTGGATTGTTTTATGTTTTTCTCAAATGGCCTGTAATGTTTAATTTAAGAGTTCATTGTATTCCAACCACCAACTTTGTCCAGAAAGGCATATGAGAACCTCATTATCTGGAAGTGACATATGTAGCCTAAAACATACTTCAGGAGAGGATTTCTTTGAATTACTTCTTGGCAATGTCAGTAAGCACTTCCTTGTTATTTGATGAGAAGTTGGAATAAGCAACCATTATTTTTAAATACTGTTACTTAGATTTTGCTTTAGTCTTTCAGTATAATTATGTGATATATATGTGTAGAGGTAGTCTCACTACTTTTTTCAGTTGTGAAATGGTAGACTAGCACTTCTTACTTTCTGTAGGTCTGCCTTGAAATATTCATTTGATAACTTTTATGAAAGCTAATAATATGATAAAGCTAAAGCAAATTAATTAAACAGTGATACAACTATTATACAGCTATTTCAGTGTCTTTGAAATCCATGGACTAAAAGCTCTAATGATTGTCTCAAGCATGTATTTCAGTAGATTTGATAACCATAAATATCTGCAGAAAAGGATATCACTGTGCTCTTTTTAATGGACTAACAATTTAATACCAAAAATTCAGCAGTACCTCTGTTTAGAATAAAAGGATACATGTAAATGAGGCTACTGCAGAAATTATATTTAAACAATGCTGACAGTTCTTCTATTGTGCCCATTAATTAATTTCCCAGTATCGCAGTTTTCTGGGAATGAACTGTAAAAATAATTAAAATTATACATGAGGTAAATAATTCTGAAATTCAAAAGGTGAAATGGGGAATTAGTTTAGTAAATATTAGTCACACTGCTTATTTGTGCTCATTTGCCTTTTAAAAGCAGGTTGGAAGTGTGGAAGGTTTTGGATCACATGATCTGCTGAACTTCTCACAGGTGGAAAAGTTGCCATATTCTTTTTTGATTGTGCTTGTACAATTGTGCTTGTTCTTATATCAAACCAGTAGTTTGCTTAAAGCAGGTTGGCATTTATGTAAAGATTTTTGCCTTGCAGCAAAATACTTCAGAATTGCAGCTGATCATATTTACTAATGATCTGGATTTAGTTTGTGCTTTTCAAGTTAAATCATACTTTTAAATGGAATTCTGTGACTAAAAGCAGTGGTTTTAGTGTGACACAGCTTTGCTTTTTTTCCTAATGCATTTTTGGCCAGCTAATTGGTGTCAAGTCTCAACTTGAGACAGAATCTGGATGTTTAAGTACAAATTAAATTAGTGATTTCAGAGAGAACCAATGGGGTTTTAATTAGAAGGAAACTTCAAAACAAATTTCCTTCCAGCTGGACAGTCATGTCTAAATAATTGAAGTCCAGCTTTCAGCCTAGCTTAAAATATAAGAAGTTTTTGCAGTACATATTCTTTCTATCATTGAATGGTGAAACAAAGATGAAATCCAAATTTTGGTGTCCCAAATGTGTATGCCTTTGAAAGTATTTTGTCTGGATGTTTTTAGTCAAGTCTGCCATGTAACCTACTGAAAAAGAAATAGCCTGCAGGTTTTAGAAAGTTTTTTTCTGCAACTTATCTATGCTGGGGAGGCAGCTAGTTGCTCACTTCTGGGTTTATCTGTATCTTACTGACTTTCCATAACAACTCAGTACTTCCATAATTTCACACCTGCAAGAGGGATTTTAAATTCAGGTGGGGCAATCTCAGCAAATTAAAGATGCAAAGTGAATTTTCTGGGAAGTTGCTAGAGAGTTAGGCTTTTCAAGCATGTAGAAGTTTTTGAAAAGGCTGTTGGTAGTTGTATGTTCTCATACAATCTTACAGCTTGTGTGATCTGTCTGCCTAAACCTTTTCTGAGGAAAAGACTTGGGATTAAGTTGTGTAGGGAAGTATATGCTTCACCTTTATATACATGAGAAAAAGAATTGTATGCTTGTATTTCATGCTCTTAGAGAAAGTAAATGATGTAGTGGTATTCAGTGTTAATTACACAGAGATTCACTACTTTGAGTCATTACACTATGTCACGGTTTGGTAAGATAATTAGGAACCATATTAATGGCTCTAACCTAAATAGTTTGTTTTTTAGTGCATCAACTATGATGAACAAAGGAAATATAGCTGTAAATAATCACCTGCTCTCTAAAACATAAACAGTGTAAATTATCTATTATTATTAATGTGGGCTTATAATGCTATGTGGCTCCTACTTGTTAATGCACTGATAACAACCTGGAAGAGTTTCATTAGTTCTTGCTGCTGGTTCTTCTGTTCTCACTGACAAACAAATTACTTGCAGAAAGTAATTTTTTGTTCCTACTAGAGGAACAAAATGTAAAATATGTATATTAGGTTGGGGTTTTATATACAGCCCTCACTATTGTTATCTAGAATCACAGTGGTTGATCTATCACTGGTAGAATTCATGCTCACATTGCCACATTCCTGTTTTCCTATGTTCTATGTAGTTATAACTGCTAGGTAAAATGCAAGTTGTTTGCTTTTTCAAATTGTAGAAATTCAAGGCAGTAGATTAGTAATAGTTTCTCTGGCAAGTACAAAGAACAACTCATGGTCACTCTTCACTACAGATAACAAGAGGCTTATTAACATGGGAAATTAGAGAAAACAAATGATGTTTTCTGATAGTCTCACTATCCCTAATGCTTCTGTGTCTATCTAGGTTCTTTTCAAAATAATGTTAGAATTGAGTATTGCAAAGTGTTCCCCTTGTGTAGAGTTCAGCATCTTCTTGCATTTGTATCCAAGGCATTTTTCAAGAAAACTGCTTTCCTTGGCTTTCTTCTGTCAATACACAATTCAGCAAGAAAAGGCTTTAAAGGAGCTGCATAAGCAGCTCAATTCCTTTGCTAAGATCTAGCAACACTCCTGTGTGCAAAGGTAATAAACCACCATACAAGAGGAGGAAAAATAGCTGTAAAAGATGACAGTTCAGTGTTGGATTTGAAAGCATTTCATTGAGTGAGAGTCCACTTGACATCCTAGTCATGACTGAACTCTTTAAAAACATCATGGTGAGTTCTTTAGAAGAACCAAATGAGAAACATTGATTTTTGCTTTCCACCACAGTTTATTCTGGAAATGGTAGGACAAAAAAGTCAAATACAAACTTTGTTAGTTATTTTTCTAATCTATTTGAGTTGAGCATGTTAGCAAGTCAAGAGGTCAGTAATTTAAACTCCATTCTGAAAATACAAGGTCATGTGGAAATTTATATGAAACATGCTTAATAAAACTAAATTACTAGTTCAAGAGTGCATAAATCGAGTAAATAGTAATTATCATTAACATGCATTTATATTTGACATTGATTCATAGTCTTAACATGAATTTTGCATGCTATATGGAGCATTCCAACAGGGCAAGGTATTGATCCATAAAAAATCCAGCAGTGGTCTGTATTCTTTGCGGCAGGGATTTCATAGCAGAGGTTTATGTCACTAGTCATATTTTAGGAATTGTTGCCATGTTGTTGGTGATTGGATCAGAGAGGCCAATGACTAAATTGTTGTGAAAACTGATCTTCACCTCGTTTTCAGCATAAATATGCCCAATCGAATGGAAGATTTTATGATAAGTAATTTTTTTTAACATGCCTAGCAGAAATATGGAATGTGAACACAGTTCTTGTAACTTTTTTAAAAATAGCTCTTCTATAAGGGATTTAATGAACTCTAAGTGTTGAGATATTTGCATAGTTTTTTGGGTGTGACAGATATTTCTAGATTGATGTTATGACCTGGAAATGTTTCTTTCCATTAAAGATTTTTAAATGCTATGAAATATGTTAGGATCAGATTTTCTTTTATGCAAAGATCAAATCTGCCCATAAATTTTCATGTTAATTGGTGGATGTTCACATTAGAAACAGCTGCTTGTAGACCTTATGTATATGTTATATTTTGGGTTTTTTTTTTTTTTTTTAAAAGCATAAAAGATCCAACTTTGTTGCTGCATTTATGGTGAGAATGGATTCAGCTTAGACAAGTGCTCTTGCTCACTTACTGCTTTTAGGATCATCCTCTTGGGAATAGACATAGCCAAGCAAAAAGAATGATACAAGACAATCCAAAATGTGCAAACGCAGCAGAAGTGTTGTTAGTAGGTATTTTTTGCATATAACTGTAAAAAAAAAATAATATGTATAATGATTAAAATTTCTAACACTTTTGGAATAATTGAAATTTCATTTTATAACTGACTGGAAAACTGGCACACAAAGATTATGATCCCACATGAGCTGGTGGGCTGCTGTGTGCAATAAAAATGGTGGCAGTCTGCAAAGTATTCCACTATCTTTTAGAATGCCAAGATTATGGTGATTTCAATTCAGTGTTCTCTAAACTTGATTGTAATATTCTTTCACAATGACTAATTATGTTATTTTAAGAAAGTGTTGACAAGATTTTTGTAGGGGAAAAATCACACCTCACAAAGCTTGAGAGCCAGTGAACACACATACCAGGTTGATGTAGAATATTGAAAACATTGAAGAGGATTCTTCACTTAAGGTTATTTAAGAAGAAACACAGCTATGGAATTCAAGGGAATACCCTTGTATGAATATTAATAACTGCCTGAAATATAGGAAATAGATGTTAAGAACAAGCAGGCAAGTTTCAAAATTAAAGGACATGTAATTCTTTTGCAATTTGTCATGACGCTTAAGCTCTTTCCGCTGAAGAGATAAAAAAGGGATAGAAGAACAACTGAGACAGTAAAGTTTGCTGACCACACCATGTTACTAAGGATAATAAAGGTAAGAGGTGGACAGCAAAGAGTCACAGGACTTCATTTCTGTTAAACGTGTTAGCCTGGCTTAAATAACAGGTGAAATTTGGTGTGGACTGAATAAAGTGAAATAAAGTGATATTGTGTGTTTGGACCAATCCTAGCATTACTGGTATAACTGTGGGCTTCAAGGTAGCTGCCTACAGTCAAGCACAAAGGAAAATACAAGCACAGTAGCAGTCAAAAATAGAAAAGTAAAAAAAAAAACCCAACGATTTGGAATTACTGGAAAAGGTAAGAAAAACAAAATTTCATTATGAGAACTATGGGAGTTATATTCTTTCTGCAACTTACATGCACAGTTCAGGCCCTATTTCAAAATGGGAAAACTACAGAAAGGATGGTTAAGAAGGGTGAGCAATGGGGGTGGAACTGGTACATGAGGAACAATGGAATAGTCTGCAAAAGAGAAGGAAATATGAATGGACTGCAGAAAGTGAACAGGAAGTGATTCATACTCTTTCACTGCAAATACCTGAGCTACTGTGAATGAAATGAACAGGTTTAAACCAGACATGCACTCATGTTTTGGAATTCTTCGTTCCAGGACTTGGTGATTTACCAAAAAGCTTACAGTTGCAAAAAGATTTAGGAAATTAAGACAAATCTATTAACTCCTATTAAACGGACATGTTCTGCAGCTTCTGTTAGGACATCTCTGAACACAAAACCTTTGAAACGTGGGAGTATTCTGGGGAGGTCCTGCTATATCTTGCACTCCTATACTCAGTCACCTGCTGCTGGTCATTCCTGGTGAGAGGCTCATTACTGTCATGGACCTCTCTGGTGTGTTCTTCTGTATTTCTTCTCTGACTGGAACTCTTGAGTCTGTTTTGACAGTGAATTGAGTCTGAGCCTAGGAAGTCAAGGCTCCTGGCTGATCAAAAATGTAAAAGTTGGAGGAGCAGCCAACATATTCCACTTTTCATGATGTTCGTACATTGGCTTCTTTCTCTTTTTCTGCCATAGATTGCTTGGATATTTTGGCAAAAATTATTTAAATCTATTTTCGCCTAAATTATCTGCTCTTTGTAATGTGGTGGAAATGGAGTTGCTTAAGGTTGCTTTATTCATGTGTAATTATTGAGTGGAAGTCCTTGTGTCTGAGCTATAACTTGAGTGTGAAATGTGGTTTAATACCTAGCTCTGACAAAATTTCATAGCTTTAATTATTCTGAGTACTTAAACAATAATCTTGTTATATCTCTATAAATACAAATATACAATAAAGCTGGTATAAAAATACAAATATAATAGCATGAGGTATTAGCACTCCGTAAATGTTGAAGTATCCAGGGTGGAAGGCTGCTTAGACTAATCATTGACAAGACAATAATTAGGCTAGTCATACCACAGAATTTGTATTATTTTGATGGTTGTCTAATTCAAGAAGTTTGGGGAGTGCAGTCCAAAGAATGCCTTTCATTTCAGCTGCAGAGAAGATCCAGCATTTGCAGGGCAATGAGATATTTGTGATGTTAACAATCTAAATGATTTTTATTGATAATGACAGATGGGTCTTAGATAATGTGCTCAGAGTCATCTGTAATATGTTCAAAATAAGTCTTCTGGAAGGTTGTACATCTGCCTTGAGATTTTTTTCTGAAATATTTAAATCAAGGTCATTGTTTATACTTGATTTTAAATAGCTTTTAGCTGGTAGTCTGCATTTCTGTACATTTAGAGATCAAACTGTTTGTAACTTCAAAAACTGCAAATGGAAAAGTGTAATAGGTATCAGGTGTTAGAAAAGGCAATTATGCATTAGCTGTTTTACTCAATTTCTAAAACTGTCCAAAACTATCCATTGAAAATACTTTGTACCTAGACTTATCTCTGAAGCATGATGAATTTTTAAATCTGTAGGGGATATGCATTTTTTCTCTAATGAATTGCATTTTTAAACCTATTTTGTTTCATTTAAAAGAGCTTCATTTTGAAGAAACTTTTGTTGATGAAAAACATCCAGAAAAATCACAAGACAAAGTACAAGTTTTTATATGCATCCAGATATTTTTCCTACAATTCCTTAAAAGTATTTCCAAAATTAGCTTATTCTTGTTTTCAGTTCCAAGTGCACTTTTAAACTTAAAAGCTTCCCTCCAAATAATTGGTGTTGTCTCTTTTCTGGAACCATATTTATTTGGTGGATCAGATGGTCTGTAGTTTCTGTAGCTGTTAACATGGTGTTTTTATCCTTGACTGATAAGACTCTGGTCTTTTATCAGTCAAGGATTGAGGAGATGGAAAAGTAGTAGTAGGAGAATATTTTTCCTTTGTGACTTGTTGTAGCTGGGCAGTTTATTTATTGCACAAATTTTAAATACCGTGTTGTTCTAGGTTAAACAACAATAAAATAGGTATTTTATGTTATGCTTTATGTAAGAAATTGTTTCAGTTCACTATACTTGAGCAGAGCACTGAATTTTTCTAAAGAGTAAACTTCAGTTTTGAAATGACCAGCAAAGAATATGAGAAAACTTGCTATATTTTTAAGCACTATAATTACATCTTGTAAATCATATAGATACCAGTATTTAAATATACCTCCATTTGCCAGATTATGTAGTTTAATTTTATAATTATTGTTTTCAAATTTTATTTTAATGAGATTTTACATAGCATTATTTCACAGTCATAACATTGATTATTTAATATCATAATTATTTTTTCAGGTCTTAGTGGTATAGAAAATAAAATCTGAGATTAATTTGATAATACGAGAAAACTTAGTGATGTCTTCTAAAGATTTCATCACAAAACTTTCTCAACTCTTATGTGAAATTATAAAATACAAATTTCTAGTGGGAGTTTTATAAAGGGATGGAATCTTCTGACTTGAACCAGAACAGAAAGCTGCAGATCTGAATACAGAACTAACCTGTAAATGTTTCATCTTATGACTAAGTTTTCTTCCTAAAGTGACAACATCTAATTCAGTTCAATATAATACAAGTTATTTTTATTTTTACAATGCTTAATAATTTCCTATATCAAAATTTATACTTTAAATGCTACTGCTAGAGAACAGTTGACTTGATAATGGAGATTAAACATATATTCACACCACAGTGTTGAGCTGGACAGTACAGTATTCATGCCAGATATAAGCTAATGGACAACTCCAGAAATGGAAAGCACACCAATAAAGAATGAATTTAAATATGAGAAATGGAAGCTGTCTCACCTCTGTCCCTGTTAGAGATAATAGAAATGAATAGGTTTGGCATGGATTAAATGCAAGCATGTTTGTTACAAAGAGAGACAGATGTGGCTGACATTTGTAGTTAGAAGTAAATGTCATAAAAATACACTTGGGGCATATGGTGATCAAAATTATTATTATTTGTGTATTCAAAGGATGATCTCTTTTTATTTTTTCTAGTCTGAACCAGAAGGTTTTTCTCACTTCCACTTGTACGTCTGTGCTGCCTTCCTTGTCAGGTGGAGGAAAGAGATCCTGGAGGAGAAAGATTTTCAAGTAAGTGAAGAAGATATTTTTCAAGCACAGGGTGGCATTTCTTAGATTTACCTTTCTATCATTACTTGGGGATGAATTTAAGACAAAATAGGAACATCAAGACTGACAATGTCTTGCTGTTAGTTAGAGTTGCTCCAAAACTGTTAGACGTAAAGTGATGGACTATAAACAGTAGGAGATGTGTTTTCTTTGTCCACTCTGGGGAAAAAAAAGCTGTTTTAACTGAGGCAGACTTCGAGAAGATGATATCTGGAGATGCTGTTACCTTGGTATTTTGCAAGATTTCTTAAAAGGTGAATTTTTTTAAATCTTAAATGCATCACTGAAGAATTTATTTGTAATTTTTCATCTGTATAATATAACATTCTCTAACAAGGTCATGTTCATTCTTTCAAAACAGCTAGGCAAACGGTCTTTTAAAATAAGGAGCCTGTTTTTCATTAGGAAGTTAAAGGACTTCAGCCCCCTGTGTTTCAAAACCTTACATTTTTCCAGCAAAAAGCATATCAAGAAGTTGTTTGTAAGAAGATTTGAATATGGTAGATAGGCAGATCATTTGCATACATCCATAGAAGTCCAATTATTTTTGTGAACTGGTGAAAGTTCACTTTCATTGAAGTATTTATATTGAATTTTACCCTATGATACACATTGAATGCCTAAAAGGCTTTCAAGTCTTGTTTGAAGGCTGAATGTGAATAGCCTGTGCTGCAAAGCCCCCACCATTGCCTACCCAGGGAAATGGCCCACTACCAGCTTATTTTCTCTCCAGCTCACTGAACTCTGTGGCCCTCTACAAATGAACCATTGTGCAAATTTGTGTATCACTTCAATCTATTTTATCTTCATGAAAGGATTTATTCAGAGCTGTCATTGCCTGTCTTTGAAATGAATAAATCCCTAAGGGCACAACATAACAGCTTTAATTTCTACTACCTGCTAACACTGGCAGATTTTTCTCAATTTATGGTACTTTGTCAAAATCATCTCTAATGTTGGTATCCATACCTCTTGATTACAATTGTTCACTGTTAATCCTCCCCATTAAATTTTTCATGTTAATTTCCCACACCAAGGAGCATAATTTCCCTCTCTACCAAATCTATTACAACTATACTTCAAGTAAATAATACCATGCTACAGTACTATGAAGACTGGTTTTGTTCTCCTTACACACATTCAGATTTGTTTACTTATTTAATAATTAAAGTATTCCTGTATGGTTTAATTTCTTTATAGGCTGTGTGAACTAGAATATAAAGTACAGAAATCAGAAATACACTGGAACGCATTTATCATACTGCTTTGGATTGCTTACAACATAGAAATGCAGTTGGTAATTTTGAGGATCTGTAGATCCATGCTAGTTTTATCACCATCATATGTTATCACTAAAAGCCTTGGCCTTCTTTATTGTGTAACATGACCTTTTAAAATGGCTGAACTAAAGTGTTATCAATTCTCTAAATGATACTTCTGTCCCACAGGCAAGAATAATATCCATTATTCTTCTGCTTTGTTAATAATAGCTGTAGATCAGTGCCTAGTCTTCAAAGTAATAAGCACTTAAACTACATTGGAAAATTGGGGAGTTCAGGATATGCTGTTTGGAGTACTCTGATTGCATTGAATTCACATTATTGAGAAGTCACAGCTATAGTACAATTTGTACAGAAGTTTTTTGTTCCATAAACTGTACCAAGAATCACATGCATTCAGTCATTTCTCTTGCACATAGCATGTGTTGCGTCTGTTTTTCTGCATATGACAGGAATAAGGGAAGTCTCTCCTGTCAGTCAGAGGGCCTGGTTCTTTTCTGCTAGCTATGAAAACTCCTGCTCTTCTTTTACATGTCTGTTTGACCTCTTTCAGTAGTATTACAGACCTCACAGGAATTTTAAGTTGGAATCATTTCCCAAGAACATCTGGCACTCTGCCAGAAGAGACACTGAACAGATTTTGAATGAAAGACCAATTTTAAAGGAATTGGTTATGCAATACTTTTATTCTTATTATTTGATGAAGTATATTATCAGTAATACTACAGACAGGATGGCAATAGAAAATAATCTTTGCTCTTAAGATACTTATTTTCATTCTTTAAAGTATGTATGAAACCAAGCAATTAGTAAAAGTATGATTTTTATTCTTCTTGATATAAACAGATTAATTTACATAGATACCAAATGCTCATCCCTCAGTATTTCCTTATTGCAGACACACAATATCTGTGATTTTAGTTTTGGGGACTTCTTTTGTGTATTGTCGTGTAGCACAGAAATAAATTTTGAAATGAATGTTAGGCTTGACTCATACTATAGAGTGATATAATTTGAAAATTGTTTGATATTTGGTATACGACTGTAGAATTCAATATTAAGAAATGAAGAGAAGTAGGTTTTGATAAGGGAATGGTGGAAGAAATAAATGTTTCAACTCAGGCCTCCAAATGTTCAAATGTTCTTGTGTATATATTATATGTACATGTATAGACCTAAACAGGTGTATATATAGACTTGAAGACAGGCATATAAAACTGTGTTGATGCTCTGCCATATTTTTCACGTTTCAAATAACATAATGAAATAATTTTTTGTAAGGGGATAATCAAGTCATGATGATAGTGGTCTTTTGAATCATTTGAACAAGATATTGCTCTCACTGCCATTTATTTGGTTAAGTACACAATATCAGATGGTTTTATTTTCCTAGGAGTTTAAATCTTCTTATATTTTGTCCTACTTATTCAGGTAATCTTTCTAGTAGGCTATAAAACCATTTTCAAATTTGCTGTTTAATGCAATGAGCTGTGGGATACAATGCTATGTAATGAGGACAAAAATTATTACATTCAGCAATTTTCAAATTCCCCAGAGTCACTTTTTGATAGCAGTGAAATTAAACTGACATGTTTTCAGGGAGATGTTTTAAATATTTCATGCCCATGTATAATACAAAGATTAATATTATGGGAAAGAGTGAGGTTTTTTTTTAGTTTTCATTCTCTCTTGCTTATTATTCTCTCTTGGTTCTCACTTCTAGAGAGCTCTCTTTATCTAGATAAGGTGCTCCACAAACACAGGTACAGAGAGGAAGTCTGGATAGCTCTGTTACTCTATTAAATTCAGATTAGCAGTTTATACTTCACATGTAGGGGAGCAGGGAATACAATGGCTAGGCAGTAAATGGCAGAAATTTTAGTCCTGCCTTAGATTTTCTCTTGTAACCAGAGTGATTTATAGACTCCAACAGGTCATTCTTGGTTTCTGACATTTCTGCTGATGATATGAATATTCTGTGTTAATTTACTGGTTCCATACTAGTGTCATATGAAAAAAAAAAGGAAAAAAAAGCAGTAGGCTTAATATAAATAAAAATACTTTTTAAAAATGTGATAAATTATGCCTTTTGAATACAAAATGTGCAATTAATTTAACTTATGTATCTAAGCTTAAATAATTAAGCATGCAAGTAATAAAAACCTTTCTACTCATCAGCATGTCTTAGACTTTGGCTTGCTGTTACTCATTTTCCTAACTACAGCCATAAATCCAAAATTCTCCTGAATTCTTGAGAGGTGTATATCTGATGCTGTTAAGTGATAAAATATTCATGTATGATTTTGAACAAATTTGGAATTAAACTATTAATAAAAAATATGGGTACTGAGTTTACTGTTGGAATGCACAAGATGTCTGAAAGATTTTTACAGAAACAAGAATTCAGGGACTAGATTAAACTGTTGAAATAAATATAAGCTAACGGTAATTATAATTAAGTTAGTAATAGTTGAATTCATACTGGCTTATCAGTTAGATTTGTACTTTGAGGAAGTTATCATTTTGTTGACATAGCTGAGCTACAAAAATATATTCAGTATGTTGTGGTAAGGAATCTGACTTGCAGATCTTTTCTTATTCATGATTTTAAGACTCTTCTGTCTGTCTAAAAGACATTTTCACACATGCTGTCACCAGCTCACATCTTTATTACTGCATTGTCCTTTTCTTTGTCATTGACAAATGCATTTTTGCTCCAATTATATTCACCCAGACTGCAGAGAAGCTGTAAAGATAATTTTTCAGTCCATCATTTTTTCTTGCTTTCTTGCTCTGCATCTCCCTGAGCTCCCTCTTTTTTAGAGCACCAAGGAAAACTTAGACACTTTCTCTTTTGAGTCCTTTAATGGACTAATACTGGCACCTTACATGGCATCTGGGACTCAGCAGTGAGAGGCTGACTGCAGTCTATCAGCCCGTGATGACAGCTTCATCACCCACCTCACTCCAAGAAAGCAGCAGTGCTATCTCCCACTTTGCCACCTTACCTAAATGGAGTATTTGATGCAAATATTCAGCTACTTTGGTCTAAGTCATGCTAAGTTCTGTTTTTTTGCTATGCCCAGAATAGATTTGACAGATTGCCTTGAGTCTGTTAGTAGCACTTAGAGTCACATTGATGAGTTTTGTGTTGCTTCTTTTTACTTTTCTTTGAATTTATTGTCTCTTGCTTTACACTTGAGCCATAAATCTTCAGGATTAGTGACTGTGCTTTATTCTTATTTAAATAATATTTTAAATAATTATTATTTAATTATTATTTTATATATAGGAAGTAAGTCTTATTGACTTGTTTACCAAAATGAATGCACGCACAATTGTATGTCGTATTAGAATTTAGATAAATGCTGAATAACAAGATGCTTAGAAGACAAATTTATGTCTGCTGCCTATATAAGTAATGGAATTTAGTTTAAAAAGTTTTATATTAATATCTTTCCTAGAAATTATTTACTGTAGAAACAGGTCAGATATCAGAAATGTAATTTCATACTGTCTTTTTACACTCAACCACAGTATTAGAGATTTAATTAGTCTTTTGTGATCTTTACATAGTTTATGATTTAAATTTTTAAAATTTACTTTTTCTGCCTGAAAATATAGGAGTGCTTACTTCATATCATATGAGGTGTAACTAATACATCTAATTTAATTTAACTTCTTGGTATGTACTGTGCTAAAAAATTAGTTTCCATTGCTCCTGCAGTAAAAGAAAATGTTTTTTCAGTTAAAAAAAATATGTTTCTGAAAGGATTCATTTTTTGAATAGAGGAATGTTTGGCCTCCTTCTCTCTGAGCTCTATGATTAGGTGATGTTATGCCCTCATTCTTCTGTGTATGGAAGCTAAGACAGTCTTTCCTGTGGATGTTCCAAAACTGGTAAAGAATTAAAAACTGTGAACATGGAAATATTTCTAACTGTAAAGAGCCTGACTACTAACACTGCTGTGATTTTATTCCCTGCTGGGAGCACTTTTGGAAGATGTTCAGTACATTGTAATGTGTTTCAAGAAACTGGAAGCTCTGCTGTTTTAGACTTCGAAAGTCATAGCTGGCAACCTAATGTGAGATCACTTCTTAATCTCTGGGTACTGGTAGCAGACAGCTGGGATTCAACACTCTTGAATCATTTATGTTCAGAAGAGCCAATTTGCAATAATAACATTGCTGAGTTCATTTTTGCATGCAGAGCTTAATGAACAGAGACTGATGTGAGTGGTAATAGTTTAACTGCTATGTTATTAACCCTACTCAACTTCGTCAAAAGCTTCTGCATATTTTGATTGTCATGAATATCTTGACTTGGTCTCCACTTGTGAATGTATTGTAAATTAAACAGAACGGTGCAAAGATGTTTTAGCATTCAGTCTTAGAAGTACAGGTTTTGTCCTACAGAAATTGCTATTGCAAAATTTTAATATTGAACTGAAATGTAACAGATAGACTGTAGGTCATCCTTCTTTTACTACTGATACTTGTCTAGTACTAAGAGGAGAACTTGGCCTCTGCCTGGAAAGCTACTGGAAGATTCTGACCAGTTTATATGGTACACTAAAAATGGCTTAATAAGCATGAAAAAGGAAATAGAACTTGTAACGCTACCCTCCCTTACTTATCTCTTGCTGTATGGTTTTCCATTTTCTCTTGATTATACTGTAGGCCTATTTTTCTAAGTTATACATTGTTCTCCCCAAAGTTTGGTTTCAAATGTGCAAAGTGGACAATGAAAATAGTTTTTAAAAAAGAACCCGAACAAATCAACCCCACTCTTGATTTATATCTTATATAGCTAGGAATGTGTGTATTTTCACTCCTAAATTCACCACCTATTTTATTTTGTTTTGCTTGAGTTTCTGAGCCAAGAGCCTATAGGAATAATAAACATTACTCTAACATGGCATGTTAAAAATAATATTTAATATACTACCAGTAATACAGGTAAATTTTGTAATATCTGAATTTGAAATCTACCTATTTCTGTTGCCCTCCTTTCATCTAGCTCTCTTCCAGAAGTCCTCCTTCCTTTGCAAGGTATTTGGAACAGTGGCACATAGTAAAATTACTCACTAAGTACAATGATTTTGAATTACAAGTAGCTTAAATATATGTATTTGCTACTGAAACTCAGAAGTTATTCTGTGATATGATCTAGTCTAATATTATCAGATAAATCACAGCAGTCAGTGACACTAAACCCTGCTCTCCAAAGCACTTGAGGAAGAACAGTAGTCCTTGAATACCTAATCACTGCAGCCATGACTTATCTTGGGAAATCTGTCTAGGGTTTTTTTGGGGTTTTTTTTGTTTTGGTTTGGTTTTTTTTTGTTTTGTTTTGTTTTTGTGGTTTTGTTGTTGGTTTTTTTGGTTTTGATTTTGGGGTTTTTTTGCACTGAAATAGGTTGGTCAAAACAGGAAGTTTTCAAAATCCCTGCTGCAGGAGACTAGTTCCACAGGGCCAGCATGCTGCATTGGTAGAAATTTTATTTGGGTTGCAGCATGAAAAGTGGAAAACTGAAACAGGACAAGGATGTTCAGCTTTGGATATTATTATAAGTAGAATAACATTAAATTTTTTTAAAAGATCTTAATTCTTTATAAATATTTCTAACTGTAAACTTTTTACAGAGTGTTGAGAATTAGTAACTTCATTTTTATTCTCACCTAAGTGTAATTCCAAGGCACATGGCTTTTATGAAGTCAGTTATTTCTCAGGAGTTTAACAAATCTGAAAATCAAGGCACTGGGAGATAGTAAGAAGTGCCTTCTTCCCTAGCACACCAGTTGAGAGCATCTAAAAGGAAATTAGGTACTTCACTGTAAAAACTGCAGCGGCTCTTTCTAGAGAAAATGTGTAAGATATAAGAAGAGCACAAAGAATTATTTTGAAATGATGGCCAGCTACTTTTTCTTGAAAGTAGATGCTTGAAGAGCCAATGTCTTACAAACTTACGTCTCTTACCAGAACAGTTTAGAGATATATTTTGACTCATTACACACAAGTGTCAGTTTGTAATACTTTCACATTTACTTACTATTTTAAAAAAATACCAAAAAGGGATATAGTCTGTATTTTCTTGCATATAAATGTTTATGCCATTTGAAAAATTGCATTTCATCAGGTTTTTTTCTACAGTTAGTTTCAAATTAAGTTGTTATTTGAATAGTTTGCTTTTCTCATAGTCAGGAAATATGTTGCAGTTTTAGATTATGCATTGAATTAAAAAGTTCAAATGTAAGCACTGAAAGTGCAGATTTGTGATGGATTTAATGTGTGACATACTGCAATTCATTAACTTCTAACCCTTCTTTCATACAGAGAAAAATCTTTAACAACAGATGTAGTGTATTTGATAGCTCAGTTCATTATACCGTATATTAGTATGACAGAATTCTTACTCTAGTGCTTCTGTGTTCTTCAGCAAATCCCTTAGCAGCTATATGACAAAGTGAGCAGATATTTCTATTTTCTAAATCAATTGTGTGTGATATTAACTAATGTCAGCCTTATTTTTCAAATATTAATCTTTTAAGTAACAAAGATGTTAACCAGCTGCATAGTTCAGTACAATTATTATATGAAGATATGATTCATGTTTCAGAGACCAGTTAGATTGAAAATGTGTTGCATTATGTACTTTGGATAAAGGTTTAGTGAAAGAAAGTGAATCCTGTAACTCAGGTCTAAATTAGAAATAAAGTCAATTTTAAATTACAGTTGTAGTCAGTGGAAAGACATGTATGAATTAGTCACTTCTGATCTCACCCTATCCTGTGCAAATATTTATGTCACTGTATTATTTATGAAGGAATATGGCATTGACAGAAATTAGAATTCATCTGTTAAATCCTGCATTTAATGGTATGAATATTAAATACTCTGTGAAGACTTGCTTGAGCATGTGAATGTCTCTTTGCAAGCCCAAATGTTGTTTCCTGTACTGATTTTTACCAGAGATGTTACCCCAGTGAAGAGGGATGGAAGCTCTGAAGCATCCAGGAGCAATCCAGTAGAGACTGCTCAATAGAGGGAAAGACATATTGAGCATAACTCCTCTAAAACTTGCTGTTGTGTGGAGAAAAACTGTAGGACGTGGTGTTTATACAATTAATATTGCTGGAAAATACCTTTACATTCTGCATATTTTCATGGAAAAGGTATCATGTTTCTTTAGCAGGCATTCCTTCTTCAGACAGAGTTACCTGACTCTTCAGAGACATCTGAGCCCTTGCCTTTGTGTGTACTCTATTCTTACTATTTGAATTTAAGGAATTTAGTGTTGCAGATTTGAACACAATTTGGGCTTTTCTTGTGGGAAATACATCCTTGCACTTCCCTTATAATAGGAGATATCTTTATAATTATATCCTTATAATAGGAAAATAGCTTGAACTCTTATTTAGTAAGGGATCTTATCTTTTACTGTCACTGAGAGAACTCTGGAATTAATTTTTAGTTTACTTTATATTTATTCTTGCCAATAATTGATTTATTGTATTTAATTGATTGGGTTTAAACATTTCCATTACAACCCATTTTGCATAGCGACTAATTAGCAGAGGACCCTAAAAAAGAGTATTACCAACATATCACCTGGTCCTTGACTATCTGCCAGTCTGTTCAGAATCAGAGTTTCTTGAAGAAGGAAATGTAAAGGATTAAAACAAATAGAGGACATGGAGATTTTCCTGGATGTAAAACTTCAGAGATCATTGCAGTAACAATGGCATAGTAATAATTTCTATCTCGAATTCTGGGTGCCATAAAAGCTCTAGGATCTCAGCTCTTTAATCTTGTGAAACTGACTACATACTGTCTTCAAAGTTCTGCAGTTTACCAAATTCTTTATTTCATTTTGCTCCCTGAAAATTGCATATTTTGAATGTGATTAGATTAATCCCATTAACCTTATAATGTAATTGGTCAGCTTTTCCTGTGTTCCCCAGGAATTAATTATCAATTTTTTAATGGAAATGCTTAGTGAAATTTGTGCTAGATTAAGTGCTTTTTTCTTTGTTGTTTTTGTTAATGCAGTTTTTAATTGTAGGAAAATGTTAATATGGCTTTTTGTCCCTTATGAGATTGTTTTTCTTGAAGGTTGTCCTTACAGAATGAACTGCCACCGAATAAATAGGCCCAGATGTAGCAACAAAAATGAATAGCAAATGTAACTTTTAGAGTGAATGAGACTGGTCTGCACAGAATGTAGCATAATCATTGCTGTTTTAAAGGAGGTTTCTTTATGAACAGTGTTACAGAAACCAGTGTTTGGATTCAAATATTCTGATCTATCTATTCAAATATTCTGACCCCATCATTCTGATTGGGTCATAAAGCATTCATGCATAAGATATTTAATGATGGCTAACAACTTTTTTCTGAGCTGCAGAGCAGTACTTGGAGTTTCACACTTGCTTGCCTGCATTAAAGTACATGAAGAAAATAAATATCAGGTGAAATTAATTTTAGTGATTAAGAACCATTACAAGTTTCAGATATAGTCACGCAGAACCTTATTTCAATGATTATAGAACTATACAGCCATGTCTTTCCAAATGAAAGATTTAGCTGTTAATTATATGAGAACAGCTTATTTACATTGAGACTTTAACATGAGGTTTTATTTTTATTTGATCCACCTTCCTTAGCTGTGTGTATTCTTTGTGTCTTTGGATTTTCTACTGTGGATTTTTCTGTGCAAGTACTTGAACAGTACTTGGACATTGCAAGATGAGAAAATGATTTTTCAATGCTGTTTATAATGTGGATTGTATATTTTATTGTTGGTTGTTTTGTTTTTTTTTTTTTTTAACTTACCTGCAATGTACTCTTATAACTGATGGCACCCATATGTTTTTTATGTTTCTTCACATTATCAGAGTTTTGCACAGGGTGAGGATAGGATTTTTGGGAAGGAAAAAAACACAAACCCAAACAAACTGCCCAAAACCATTTTTTTCTGTGATACAGGGGAACCACAGTTTTGTTATGTTTAGCTTCAGAGGACAGAGATTGAAAAGCAAATCTATGCTATTCAGAAGGACATTTATCATAAATGCTTCTAATGTGCACAGAGCACAATGAATTCAAATTTATGAAAATATAATATTATCCTAGAATTCATAAATCTGTAGGTTAAAATTAAGTTGGTAGGAAATTTTTTTCTCCTCCAGCACTTTGAAAGACAATTATATATGGAGAAGGAAAATACCTGTTTAGGGACAGAGGACTCTTGACAATCTCTAACAGATGCGGCCTCTTTTCAGTACGTTTATATAAATAACATTTTCTAAATCTTTATGGCTTTGGCACAAATTTCTAAGAACGATTAGGTTAAGTAGTTGTGATTACATCTAAAAATTGCATTGTGCATGTCATAATTGAAACACGATTCTATTTTGCTTATTAAAGGAAAAAAATATGGTTAGAAGTATTCACACAGAATGAACGGGTGATGAATATTGCTGGGCTAATAATCCTTTGGAAAGGATGCAAGAATACAGATTGATTTTTGTTCTCTTATCCATAAAGTAGTTTCTTGATAACCCTCTAGGTCTTTGGATGTCTTTAAGTAAACCAGAATAATGATTTGATTTTGGCTTCAGTTGAGTTATTTGACAAATTGAATTCACCATTTTTACTAAATGCTGCTGTTGAAGAGTTAAATTGATCACAGAGCAAAAAAAAAGGCATAACATTTTGAGTAGGCTCTCAGGGATCCAGAGGCACACTGCTGCTACATAAATACAATCGTACCTCTTTTCAAAGCATATTCACTTGGGCACATTGAGAATCAATAGAATATAAGTTCAGTAAATAGAGTTCAAGACAAAGTGTTTTGCAAATATGCAGAGCAATTCAAATATAATTTGCAGAGCATTTTACCAAGATGCAAAGGTTTTATTCTTTCTGTTTTATGGTTAAGACTTACACATATCATTGTTAATACTCATAAAATCCTGACAGAAAGTCATATGGAAAAGCTGAGCTGAGGTTTTTGCATTCATATTCTGGTGTTTTTAAAAATTGCTGTTTTATTCTGGACATGCTCTTCGTAGCCAGTCTTAAGTACTAAAATCAGAGAAGGCCTTCTACCAATAGAAAATAAAATTACTGCCAGAAATTTTCAATCTGGCAAAACCTCAAAGGCATTGGATGTCTCTTTATGTTAATAAACCAAGCAAATGAAGAAAGAAGCCCCCACAAGCCCATCCAAACCAAAAGAGGCTGTGTATGCTATCTGGTAAAAAACCAACTCTGCTTTTTCATGGGTTCATTTATATACATTCCAACTATGATTTGTGCATTGAACAGCACATAATGTGTAACTTTCCATGATGTTTGAATTTTCAGCTGACAGAAGTAGACTTCTGGACACCAGAGGGGATTTTTGATTCTTCTAAATTCCATTGGGTGTTCTTGTCAGTGCAGATTTCATTTTTGCTGTATTACAGTCATGCTGTATCTTGATTGGTTTCATCATAATTACTTATTTTTTCTCAGATTAAACACTGGTTTCATCCTAATTGCAGAATTATTATATTTTAACTTCAATAAAATTTCCTGTCTTAACAATTTGAGCTTTAGGATAAAAATATTTATATAATAGTGGATATTTGACAGACTGTCAAGTGTGTCAACAAATTATACTGAAGCTAATTCAACCAAAAGTGGTGTGGTAAAGATCAACAGCATTGAGAAAGTTGACCAAAACAAAATTATTAATGTTGGAAGCATAAAATTGGAAGATGGTGTAACATTTATTTTGTATAATGCCCATTTCTACAATCTTAATGGGGAGAGAATTAGAAACAGAATAAATACATATTTTACTTACAGAAAGATGAAAGTATCTAAAAATTTCATAGCAACCAAAGTTCAGGTATTCAGCAAAAGAAACTCAATACCCAAAATTATAATCCAGTGGAATGATTGAACTTATTTAAAGATTTGATCAAAGAAATAAGAAATTAAAAGGTGAGTTTTTGATTGGAGGTTACAGGTGATCAGTAGACAGTATTTCTGTAGTGCTTTTCAAATCTCATTTTTCAGATAAAATCTTGTCAGTAAGCCAGGGGGTTTTCTTGCTGTATGCATTCCCAGGAATTTTGTTCAAGTTAGTTGTTATAGTTGGCAAATAGAATTGTTGAAGATGCACTAAAAGAAACACTGGAAAATCTAAACCACAGTGTTCCTGAAGGTATAAAAAACACACAGCTAAAAAAGAGACTCTTTGGATCAAAGAAAAATAAAAACTCATGTTAAAGTCTCAATGTAAATAATCCATTCTCATGTAATTAAACAGCTAAATCTTGCATTTGGCAAAACATGGCTGTATGTTTGTATAATCATTGAAATAGGCTTCTATGTGACTATATCTGTAACTGGGAATGGTTCTTAATCACTGGAATTAATCTCACCTGATATTCAGACTATGCATGCAAGCAACTGATGTTTCCTCTTGACATGTAGTTCTTCATTTGCTCTGGCTCTGACCATAATGAAGTCTCCCATCACAAAGTAGTGTGGTGACAGCATAAATACAATGTAGGAACAGCATGATTTAACTGCATGAATCAGCAGTGGACTGTTGGGGCTTTCCAAATCCGTACTGCAATTTTGCTATCTCAACACAGTGTTGGAAAATAAATGAGGTAGCTTTAGGCTTGAAATGGTTCCAGTCACCATAAGTAGTCTGACTTTGTGCTTTGCTGGGGCTGCAAGGATGCTATTTCATACTTCAGTCCTATTTCAGCCTTGCTGAGTGTGTTATCATTTCCCTTGTGGCAACATGATCACTCACCAATAAGCAATACACTCTAGGTCATGAATGTGGAATTGCAATGAAACAATTTGCCATTTTATTACCTTTATTTATGTATACTTTTCAGAAAGAAATTACAATTATTTTAAATATTTTTATCTATTGGTGTTACGGTGAGCTCATGGGCACCCTGTGCCCCCCTTCCCCCGGGACCCTGTGACTCTGATCAAGATAACCCCTGGACCCTCCTTCCTGCCCCAGCGGGGTTGGCGGAGAGCCAGGAAAGCCCACCCTGTCCAAAGTCTATATAGACCCCTGAGATTTCCTGTTCCTTTTCTTTTGCCCTGCTCTCACATGGACACCACAGAATAAAGAGAGCTGTACCAACACCCTGGGTAAGAGCCTCTTTTGAATATTTTTCCCTCTCCTGGTATTCCTCCCCTCACAGCCCCTTATCTCTGAGCTAGTCGGATTCTTCGGGGGGCTGCGCGGAGTGGGGGAAAACTACATATTTGGATAGTTTTGGAAATTTATTTTTGCCTACATGTAGATTTTGAATACTCAATCAGTTTTTGTTAAATGTTTTCAGACCTCTTTCAGTTGATGAGCTTGCTCACTTTACCAGTGGGCTATCCAAAGCTTTTCCTAATTTTCAAGACTGAAAATAGGGAAACTCCAACATGATAATACTGTGATGAGACTGGTTTTCTAGTGACCACAGTGTGTCCAGCTAACTATAGTAATGAGTTATTAATATTGTCTGCAGAAAAAGGTAGATATTCATTTTCCTTTATGGATTTTAATGGAAATCTTGTAACATGTAAGTGCTTCCTGTATGTGTGGCATTTTTTTTTTATCTCAGAGGGCACAGTGGGAAGAAAATACTATGATCAGAAAGATAAAAAAGATATAGTTTTGATTACAAGTATTAAATTCTATCATCTTTATTTATTATCTCTCTAATAATTATTATTTATTAGTATTTATTTAGCTAGTTTTCTTACTATCAGTTAAGAAGAACAAATGAAATAGTTCCCCCCCGATATTCTTAACAGCTTCATTTCTTCAGTTTTCTTTAATTCTGAAAAAGTGAATCTACATTGGTGGATGCAAATTTGCAATGTAATAATTTCACGTGGTCTCCTTTATTCTGTACACTTAAATAGCATTTAACTGTGTCAACAAAAATATAATACAACATCCTAAATGCTTTTTTTTGTTAACCATATACAAGAGGAGGCTTCTTTAGTAGGAGTCAGTATGAGGCTATTCAGCATTTCCACTAACACAGTAACTGATAATAGAAATCTGCAGATGACACAGAATTACCATTCTGACAAAGTGAGGAGAACAGAGCAGTTACATAAACAAATCTTGAATCACTTGTTCAGTTGAACTCTTCAGGCAAGCTGTATTTTGATATAGTCAAATGAAAAAAAATTGCAAATAAAGTAAATAAGAATAGGTCATACCTCTGGAGTGTGAGACTGTAGCCTGTGCTGTGTGGCTTCAGAAGGGTGGGTGATTTCTACATCTCTCCTAATGAGCTCCCAGAATGATGGTGTGGCACATGGGAGTGATTGGATCCTTGAACTGATGAACCTAAGAGATTGTTTTGCCTTGGGTGGTTTTCTTTCTTTGTCAATAATGCATCCAGTTCTGATGTCTTAGGTCAAAGACAGAGAGAGGGCTCAGAGATCATGACTGAGGTATTTGACATACTTAGTTTGTCAAAAAGAAAACCAACAGGTGAATTGATATATGAGAAATTTGATATGGAAAAAACCCAAAGACATTAACTGATAATGAATTTCTGTAGCTCTTAAAGATTTCAAATCTATGTTTTTCCTGAAATTTTTAAAAAAACACTAACCATATGTTTAGGTTTAGTTCCTATTATCCACACAGGAGGTCAGACCAGGATAAGTAATGATCTCTGGCAGTATCATCTATGACTCTAGGAACCAGCCCCAAATTTATGTTGTGTACCTGTCAAGTAATACTCCCCCTGACATACAGGGTTGCTAGCTTGTGTAGGTATAAAAAGCATCTGAAGCTCTCACAGTTTTTGAAACAGCTAGATAATGAACTGGCTTTAGAGTATAATATTGAATTGTCAGTCACCATTTCTAAAGCATGTATAATGTTTTTGTCTACAAACATTCTGGACTCTTCTAAACATTTTGGACTCTAGTAATTTTTAGTTATCTTTACCAACTGAGACCATACAGTGTTTGAACCACATTGCAGTGGTAAATATGTCTAAAATTGTGATTCTCTGTAAAGCCTAGTTGCAGAGGAAAAGCACTATTTGGGATTAAAAAAAGTTCAATATTGTTGAGTAATCACTGGTTTTTTTCCTTATTGCTTTTAATTTTTGTCACCATATCCAATAACATTATTGAACTCTAGAAGCAAGCTGATTTTGTTCTGCCTCTAAGTTGTGTCCTTCCTTGTCCTGGAAGGCTACATGAAATAAGAAGAAATATATGTATATTTTCTGTTCAGACCAATGCGCCTCTAAGGATGCAGGGACTAAACTCCTTAGGGATTGAGCAGTGTGGTTTGGAGGCTGGGATACAGAACTGGGGTCCCCTTCATCTGCACATGTTGGCAAGAGTTGTGTTTGCTCTGATTCCGGCTATAGGAGAGGAAAGATATGATGCTAGGTGTGTATAATCTGGAGGGATTTCCAGTACGTCTTGCTTTATGGCTTCTGCTTCACAGTGCTGCTGTTACTGTCCAAGTTTTAAATCAAATCTCCCACACAATGAAAATCTGATTTTACTATCCTGTAAGTTTCTAGAAAAAGCACTTTCTGATTCTTGTATCCCATATTTCTCTCACCAATGTTTTAAAAATTTATTTTCAGTAAATGCCACAAAGGGATCTCTGCATTTTCTCAAATTCAATATAAAAAGGATTTCTCTTGAACAAAGGAAGAACTCCTGTTCATACTGAGCAATTTAAGTGACCTGCTAAACTAAATGCACTGGCAGGACTTCCATTTAGTTAGTAATTCACAGCTGTCACTGGAGACATCTCTCTACAAAGAAAACTGTTTTCCTTCCATGTTTATTTGTTCAGCAGAACCTGCTGCATAACAATGTCAATTATTGGCCTTATCAGTGTGTAACCCTGGAGAAGACTAAAATCACAGGAGCCTGTACACTTGACAACCAAACTCAATCAAAACTACTGATAAGAGAACAAAGAGAAACCAGAAGGTTTTGGAGTATGAGCTTAGTAATAGGATGAAGTGACATATGCCTTTCTTTGAGACAAGAAGATGGAGGAGGATTAATTTTCTTTCTTTCAATTTTCTGTTCTCTCCTATGGTTTCTTAAATGCTAGTGCATGTAGATATTGCTGTCTTACAACAAAATTGTGTCTTTGCTACTGCAAGACAGTAAAAATAACCAGAACTGGAAAGCCTATTGTTTTGTCATCCTTGTAAACAAATCAGAATTAGATTTTTTCCAGAAATGTCATTATGGCAGATTTACTATTACTATCGTAGCCTCCTGGTTAGATCTTTCAGCTGTCTTAAAGAGTAAAATCTTTGCACAACTTGTTTGCTCTCTGTAGTGTTTTTTGCATTAGACATCCCTTTTGAAATATATGAAAAGCCCTCATTTATCCCATCTTAATTTGTTTTCTTCACAGTAGCATTTGCTTGCTGTTAGCTGAATGAATAGCAATGGTTCCATCCAGTCCTTGGGAGCTGATTCACTAAAGCTTTGTGTTAATTTTTTTTCCTCGCAATTCTCACACATCTTGCTTAGTTTTAGGCTAATCCCCATAGGTCACCAGGTTAAAAAGGGGCATCTGAAATCCTTAATAGCTGTTGCTGTCTACCAACAGCTTTCTTAAATATTGCCACCCCTGAGAAAAAATGACAGAGCATGGCACGGAACTGCTACGGCAGTGCCAGCTCGCAGGCAAGCCTATTAAAGCAACCCGAAATTGCCAGCAGCAATATACCTCTGAAAGATATATTTCATGTAGTTGATGTCTTTATTCTCTTCTGTGAGAAAAGGTCACATCTTCCAAGCTGTGCTGTAGTGTCCTTTCTAGGAGATTATTGTGATAAATACAGGAATTCCTCCTCTCATCTGCTTGCTAAAGAAGCAGAAACAGGTGAGAGATGTGTTACCATTGGTGACCTGCCCATCAAATGTGTTATACTGCACAATGCATCACTGAAATGTTTTTCCATTGGAACTGTTAGTATGGTCTTTTGCCAGACACTGAAACACTTTTTGGTCATGTTTATTAATTTAAACAAAATGACATTTTATTCACAAAGTATGGTTTTGTAAAAGAAATAAGGTTGCTATAAGTCCAGTCATCCAAAGAAAAGGAATTTTGGTATAATGTTGTCCTTAAAACCCATTTGGTTTATGTGTGGTTTTGAATCTTTGGATAACCATTTCAGATAGATTTTTTGGACGCTTTTCTTTGAATCTCTGAAGGCCACAACCTTCTTCTTAATGTAATTGCAAATTTTATAAAACCAAGTGGGTGCAAGAGCCCAACACCTGGGAGAAATACAGCGAAATATTGCTCATATTCAGTTTATGTAATAGTAGTTGTCACATGCTGAAATAATCATTATGAAAACAGTATTTTTCTCTCCATTTTGATTTTCTCTGGTTTTAGTAATATTTCTCCTTACATAGTGGGAAATTATTAAATAGGTATATCAAATATACCTATTTGATCTTTGATGACCATTCTGGAGCTGCTGTGCAATTGTCAGAATGTTCCTTGGCCAAACTGCTCTTTGGATATTGATACCATGACAGAGGCCACTGCTTTCAATGTGCGGATTCTTTTAAAGTTTGAGTGTAAACTTGTTTATTTCCTTATGTGTGTGGACCAGGATTACCAAGAAAAGGGAGTCATGGCCTAAGAACTTTTATTACTTTCATCTTGGAAACCTTAAAAATGAGCAGTCAGAATAGATTAACCTAGCCCATTGTCACCACTGTACTGAAAAGACATTCAGTTCTCTCAGGTTTGTCTGGAGGCTGTTCTTTTGTAGATAAGTAAAGAAATGTGCTAGTTTTACATTGGAGCCCTTCATTCAGCTTTTGGTTTACAAACACATATTTTTTTATGAAACTTGAGGCATTTATCATCTTATATACAAATTTAATCTCAGATTCTGACTGGCCAAAGTTGAGTTTTGGATACCTATTTTTATCAGTCTAGTGATGTGTAAGAAAGGCAATTAAATATTATATAAAGAAAGTGTGATAGTATTTTAATTGTCTTAGAAGTCCAGGGTCTTAGGATCTTTGTATGTATCTTAGGGCTTCCAATTACTCCATTTAGAGTTATTATTTTTCCATGGTTCCAGTAATATGTTCTTTGTTTTTTAAAATTGTATTTCTCTGTGACTTGCATGAGAATTGTTTTTTGGTTTTTATGTAATTTCTTTAGAATTATGTTTAACAACAGTAGACTGGGAAATTAAGAACTGAACTTAGCAGAGAGTATTAGAAGAATGTTGCTTGTTTAACCTTGTGAAGCAAACCTTGACAGAGAATATGATCATCCTCAAGAATGCCTTTGGATTGCTTTATAACAGGGTTAAAGATTTAAGTCATAATGTAATTGTGGTGAAAGACCAAAAGTATATAAATTATTTCACTTCAATTTATAAGCCATTAGATAAAGCTAAGCATCTTGTGTGTGAAATACCAGGACATAAAGAGCAGCATATATTTTCTAACAAAGCTCTGGTTCGGGATTTTTCTTGTCCCCAGACAAACTGAAGATGTCTTGGGCAATCTCAGTTATTAGTCATATTTCTCATTAAGTATTCATTGGTTTAGGATATTTTAATTCTTTAGTTTATAGTTTACAATTGGATTACATTGTGTTAATTTGAATTGATGTTTCAGTCTGTTGGCTATGGATGCACTTTTGGAAATTCTCTCTGACTGAAGCATTCTCTATTATATATTTTTTTTTCTTAAGGCATCAAGGAATGTATAGAAATGTGAGGGGATGTTGTTTTTGTACGTTGGGAAAACCTGTGCAGCTTGGGTGATCCTGTCTTGTGTTCTTGTGTCTGCGTGCTATGCTCACCAAGGAAGCTTAACTGATTTCTTAATTTAAACAGTGGCATTTTCCTCAGAGATGAAGGGATTTTTGGATTACATCTTATTGATTTTTGTGAGGCTTCTCAAGTTAACTAGGAAATTTTCAGTTATCAGATGGGGAGGTTGTTTCCTTTAACAGTGATATCTTCATGAAGGTCTCTTGCACTGCCAAGTCATTGGTTATCTGTACTGCTGTCCTTAAGTCTCTTAGAGGTGCACAAATACTTTACAGGCTTTGACTTGGCAAGTGGGAAATGATTGTTATTCAGAACAAAATACCAAAATGTGGCTTCATTTGATGGTGATTGAGCAATGTAATGGAATTGGCCTTTCAGTCCTGTATCCCGTAGGATACTGACAATATTCCATTTGAACCGTGTTTAGGACTACTTCTTTTACTTCTAAAAATGCACTAGTTTAAGTAGGCTCTGCACTGTGACAGATTTATTGGATGTAGAAGTTACTTATCTCATTTAATACGACTTAAGTTATAGAAAACAGGTAATTTTGCATCAGCAATCCTTAATATATATTTTCTCTAAAGCGAGATTTTATTTAGAACAATTTACAGTATTTTGTCGAAACATAATAATTACTTTAGGTTAGAAATGCATACAATTTTTATACACTTTTCTCCTGTGCATCATTATATTCAGTTGATATTTTATGATTGTCTTTCCTTTTTTTTTGGCTGAGATTTTAGATTTAAGAATATGTCTCTTAAATCTCTCACATACTACAGTGTTAAAATCTAAGTCATTGTAGATAAGGAAATGAAATATGTGTGAATTTGTAGAAAGAGGCCACAGCTGTAGAATTGTCCCAGTTAAAATGCATTGCCAAATTATGGTCAGGAAAGCCAAACCAAGAAGAGTGGTTAGCATATGGACTTCATGGAAAGGTAGAATTGTAAATTTTCTCTTGGAATCTGCTATAGAAATATTTTGATTTTGCTTGACTACAGAAAAAAATATATAGAATGTAGTAACTTATTGGTAAGTCATTTCAGAAATTAAATTCTGTCATAATTGCTGCAGCCTAAATTGGTACAGTACATTCTGTGTTTGGATGGATTTTGTTTGGATGTTCTTTTTATAGAAGGACTACTGATCTCATGACTTTTTTTATTCTGGATATTTGCATCTGTTCTCCTTTATTTGTTGTGTTTTGGATAGAACTTGTGGTAAATTACATACTTCAGCTTTTTGTTATTTATTTGTTACGATTTGTATTTTGGTACATAAGAAGTACACAGATCTCCAAATAACATCAACATGACAATATTTCATAGAGCAATATGGCAAAAAGTATAAATCAGAGTGGTTCAGGACTGTTCTGTTCTCAGCTCTAGCAATTGGAACTGTCAGCTCTATTTCCTGGATACAAGTGTGAGGCTTCTTGAGATACTCAGTTTCCATATGAGAAATGTAAAATTGAAGTTCTGTTTTCTCTAGTTTAAATGTGAGAAAGAAACTAGGAATGTTTTTGTTTGACTGTTCAATTTAAGTTTGAATTTAAATCAGTGTTTGAGTATCATAGTATCATAGAAGGTTTTGGGATGGAAGGGACCTTAAATCCTTTAGATTCTGTGGCAATGCTTGCTTGATTCTAACTCCTTAAACTTATCTTATAAACTTGAGATAGTAAAGTGTGGATAGTAAGTTCAGCTGAGAAAATGATCTAGCATGAAATTTGTTTCCTGTTGTAGGGATGGAGATTACTTGTGGGTTTGGTTTTTATTTGGAACCAAGGTAATAAGACTACCTATAATACCAGTTGAGATGTGGTCCTTTAATGTACTTTTTAACCAATACTCTTGGAAATGAAGATGTAAATCTCTTGAGCTAAGTGAGCTGAAGCTAAGCACAGCCTCTCTGACATAGTCCTTTAGAACCACATACTTTGTGATTGGTGATTAAGGTTGCTAATGACTTGTGTAAGAGATCCATACCAGACGAAACAGGACTTTAATTGCTAGTTTAGTGTGCTGAGTACTGGAATCTTTTTCAGTAGTCATGAAAAGGAAAAAACATGAAAGGGAAATTATAAAGCCATCAGCTTTTCATGAGCTTTCATTTTCAGGATGTTAAGGTGTATTTCTGTGAAATTCTTATTAGGAATATTAAATTAATTATAAGAATAGCATACTTCTTTATGTTTTCGTAAGATTAATGACAGATTGATCAGTTGAAATTAAGAATTAAAATGGGTATTTGAATCAAAGAACATATATATTTATGTATATATATTTATACTGTACTTGAATCAAAGGATAAAAAAATATATCCTTGTTGAGAACTGTCCTTGAGGTCCTGAATGTAAGCTGGTAGCAGAAGAAATTAACCTTTAAAATATTTAGATTTTTAAAAAAATATTCATTTTAAGATGCAACAAGCCTAGTTGGAATTCTCAATATAACTTTTTCTCTGCAGTTAGATTCCTACTGTTTTGAGCTCTCTGTGCTGTAGTCTGTTGATTGAGATGTCATGGTGTGTGAAAAAAAGGTCAAAACTAAGATGTATGACTGATTGAAACAATTCATGTTAATTTAAAGGAATTCTAGGAGCATAATGTAAGTAATGCATAATAAAGGAATAACAATAACAAAAGATCAAATTTAGCATTGAATTTAGGAAGTTCAATGTTACAGTATTTCAGCAAATATTAGAGTCAGGTTTTTTGACTCTTGTTTCTTTCCTCTATATTTTCACATTCCAGGTGGAATTTTTTGAGTGACACATATTTATGACTGGCCAAGAATATCTATCTCTCTTAAATCTCTCAGTCTAGACTGTGTTGAGTGCAGACTTCAATGCTCCTACCACTTAGCAAAGATAAATCATTGTTGCCTCATCTTGTGCTTATCAAAGTTTTGGTTCATCCATAGTCTTTGACATTACAGGAACCAGGAAGGTATTGTTGCATCGGGGATCCAAAAGGGTCTGTTCTGTGCTGCCTCAGGCATTGCTGCCTGTGTTTTCCATGCTCAGGAAGCAGCATAGGCACTCAGCTGTACCACTGAAGGATCCGGGTCCACTTATGCCTCTTAACCCATATCTGCAGCAAATATTTCTTAAGCTGCAGTAGGTGACCTATCTCATTAATATTAGATTTTTAAATCTTAGTGTTCTCAATTCCAGCTGGACCCAACAGGAAAGAAATGTTTTCTCTGAGTCCAAGACACAGTAATTAATAAGAGGCACAGCATTCCAGAAATAGAGCTCATTATTTGCGACTCTGTGTAGCAGGTTAGGACACCTGGAGAAGGAAGAAGTGGCAGCAGCATAGGGAATATTGCTGGGCATATTGCAAGAAACAGTACTCAAGAAAGAAAAGAGAACTTGTCTCAGAGCTAGGGCTGTATTCATTTGGTGCACTATCATATCAACAGCAAGGGGCAGAGAGAAGGGGAAGGTGGCCCTGAGGCAGCTGAACAAGGTCATCCGGGCTCTGCAGTGTGTGCTGGACCTGTGCTTTCATGTCACCAGGCACTGCAGTTACTGCTTTGATAGCAGGCTGGCAGGGGAGGATTTGTAGTGAGCTTGGCTGAGTCCCAAAGCAGCAGGTATCCTTTATCCTAAATATCTGGGAAGAGGATTAGAGGTTAACATGGCACAGCACCGTGCCAGCCTGGGTACTGCAGCTCTTACAGGGTGTGAGGCACTGCAGATGTGGCACATCTGTCCGTCTGCTCCACAGTGCAGGGAAGGGGACCCAGGCCACAGAGGTGATGCCCACTTGGCACTAGCCGTCCTTTCCTTTCACACTTGACAATCCCAGATGCAATCAAGTGAAAAAGGATGTTGTAGGAAACAGGAATTAAATAATCCCTATATTAAGGGGTTTTTTTTTGCTTGTATAGTGATTACATCTGGTTGCAAACAAATGTAAGAATCATTGTCCAGCTCTATCTCTGGTCCAACATTATGCAATTTCCCATAAAACCGTAAAAAAAAAATAGATTTCTTTTAATGCATGCATAAGGTTTATTTCTCTTTTATATTATCTAAAAAGATAAATGAGCCTATTATTTTTCCCATGGCAATAATTGGTTTCCTTCTTAGGTTGTCTCAATAATTACCCTAAATAAATTTTTAGTAGAATTTTACTTAATTAATTCTTTAAAAGTAGGTGCTGTGTTCTGGGATTTCAAGTACAACTTTGGAAAGTACAAATAAAGGGGTCATTTAATCAAATTGCCAGCATAAATTTTGCAGTGTTTTATATGTGTTCATAATGTATAATACATACAGCTCTTATTAAAATTATAGTTGTTAGCATTTTCTTATCAAATCATTGGAGATTATATATAAATTTAATTTCCCTTTAAGTTACTTCTATACAGTCCTAAAGTATAATGTAAAGTTTATGATCATAAAGTATAGTAAGATTGTAGGTTCTGCCTATCAGTAGAAAATAGAGCTGTGGTAGACCAGGGGTATTCAGACTGTAATTATGTTGCAGTTAACAGCAGGAAGGATTAACAGCTCTCATAGAAAAGTACTTCATTTTAGGAGTGCCTTTATTTGTTAAATTAATAGATCAGTTCTCACTTTTGACACTAAAAGCTAACTCTGTTAATGTCCTCAGTATGTTCAAGTTTGATTTTAACTTTAGTTACTGCCATTTCATATTATCTAAAATGGAAACACTATTACTGGTTTATATGTCCTGTTAATTTCCTTCTCTTAAAAAAAAACAAACCCTTGCTATTGAGCTCTGTCAATAATTCACACAGACAAAACCTCTGTATTTCAAATTAAATATACTGCTTTGATTAGCACAGAAGATACCTTAGTGTTCTACTCATTAGAATAAGATCTTTATGTTTTATAAACTATCAACATGTTTTCTGTAACTGGTTTTGATGTTCCTTCAAGATTCACGTATGGAATTAGAGTAGGGGTGATAGTAAATAGCATAACAACTACAGATAGTCATTGTCAAATAACCAGTATTTTTGGCCAATCTTATGCTAAAAATTGTATTTCTAACAGGATTATGGCAGACATGATACTTTAAGGAGATGTGGTAATGAACCTGATTCCAAAACACAATAAAATTTGCTTTCTTTGCTCTGGGTTTGGGGTTTTTAAAGATTGTTTTAATATACTGAGGTTTCACTGGGTTAAAATCTCAATGAGGAGAAAGAGGCTGATAACTTTGTAATAATTATTATAAATATATTTTATGAAGTCTTATTAATATTCAGTTTTGATGTAATCTACAAGGAGCAGACCTTGACCTTTTTGATTTTAGAGGAAACTGTGGAATTAAGGCTTTGGAAATCACCTTTTTGAGCTGTCTATCTGGTAGTTTATTGTAGATATGTGTATTGAATCTTCTGGGATAACATTTTTTCCCCTGAGGAATAATTTTGTGTCTGACAACAGCCATCACTTAACCTTCGGTATTACTCTTATTGCTGTTGTATGCAAAACATAGACCTCATACTTTTACTATTTGTACATCTAGAGGTGCTTTTATGCCACAGCACTTCCAGTATATTTACCACTGTCTTGTCTTGACTACAAGGTGAAGAGTTCTGGAATACATTTAAATTTTCTGAGAAAGATTATATTTTGAAAGTACATTTGCTTTAAAATTGCACTCTCTATAACTGCTTCTAAGTGTTTAAAAATACTTTATATATAGCAGCATAGTTGAGGATGCTATTTATAAAATGTTTTAGCATATTTTACAAACACACATATATAAAGTATAATGTAAATCCAAATGTAGTTAAAGTTGTGGAAATATGATGAGTGAAATTCTATAAAAGGTAAGGTTTTAGTTTGCAAGAAAAATGTTGAATTTCAAATGTACTGAAGAACTATTTCAGAATTGTGGTTTAAATATGTCAACGTACACCAGAAATCTCTTACAAAGGCTAGTATGTAGTTTACATTCAGATATTTTGCCATACCTAAAAGTCAGTTTGATTTATAGATTTGTAATTTATTCATAGTTTGACCCAGCAACTCTGCTGCACCATCCCCCTATTTCCTTTAATTACAAATGAAAAATACATACTTCTACTTGTCAAGAAACGTACCTTTATTGTTTTGTGAGATGATCAGAAGGGGTAAATGCTTAACTTTTTTTTTTCTGTTGTACTATTGGATTTCTTTTCTATTTAAGCCCAGGTCCTTTAAAAAATAAAACACTGGAAAATTTCACTGTGGAAGGCAGGTCTATAGTGTAAGTTGCTGCTGCAAGCCAGGCTAGCATTGGAGCTTGAGCAGCCTGTTCAGGGGTGTGCCAGGCGAGCTGTGAAAATCCCAGTGGACAGATTTACAGTTTCCCTAGCAAGCTGCTCAAGCACCCTAGTTGCAAAGGATTGTTTTCTTATGACAAGTTAGCTTCCCATGAGAAGTTAGCTTCAGCTTGTTACTATTGCCTCCTGGCACCTCTTTTCTTCTTTCCAACCCCCTCTGTAGAGGTGCTCTTAGATCCTGCCTTAGCCTTTCCTCCTCCCCGCTAACAAATGCCAGTTTAGTCACACTGTCCTGGGGAACATCAGCTGCAGCCCCCTAACTATGGCAGTAACACTGTGACTGAAATCTTCACTTTTTGTGCTTGATGAGGGGCAGGAGCAAATACAAGTGGTACCTTGATCCTCCTCTGCTTGGCTGGCAGGAAGGGAGGGAGGATGGAGATGCCTTTGCGTGGTGTGGCATGGGAGGGCAGACACCACAAACAGAGCTGCAGCTGAGCTGACAGGCTGGGCTGTGCAGATGGGCCCCAGTTCAAGGGATTAATATGACTGTTCCTGTCAGTAAGAGTCCAGGAAACCAGGGAACTCTATTTGCCAAATTCAAAGGACATAATTCTGAGCATATTTTTTGTTGATACAACCAAAATATAAACAAACATTGGACTGGAATTTTAGAAACCCCAACTCTGATGATGATGATCCACTGGCTGCCTTGATTCTTCAGCCAGGTGTCATCACAATACCATTTAAATTAAGCAGAAAACAAAACTGTTCCAGGAATATTTTACAAAGATGGATTTTTAGATTCTGTTTTCTTCTGAAATAGACCAGGCAGTTTATCACCTACAATTTTTTAATGGTAAATATTAATTCACATTATGATTCATCATATTTCAAAGAGTGCCTCATATTTTAATACTGTTGTGGACAGGAAAATTAATCTAAGAAGTTAGTATGCATGCTGTATTTGTACATGCTGCTTAGTAGTCCCTGTTTATCTGTTGTCAAACAAATAACGATAATTAAAAATAAATTAGTAAGTTTGAGTCACTTGTATTAATTCTTGATCTTTTTTTTAACTGTAAAATGCTGACTTGAACAGTTTTAGACAAACTTGTCATGTGGTCTTTTTAATATTAAGTAGTGTATTTGTACAATTCTTCAAATCCAAAGACTTTCTTTGGGAGTTTTTCATTGTTTCTTTGTAGTAGTCTCCTGATTTCCAAAGAATGATCCATATGCAGCAATAAAGGCTGTATGACTTTCGTTAGCAGTAAAAGAAAAATAAAATTTTCTTATTTAAAGAAAATAACATTTTATTTAGTAAGATTTTTGCCAACTTTCACTTTATTTTTAAACACAGGTAAGCTTTCCTTCTATCTGAGCGGGTTTCAAAGCTCTATAGTAGATCTCAGGAAGATAAGCCTTATCTTTAGACAGTCATACAAGTAGTGTGTCTTTGGCCAGTTACTTTGCATGGATTTATAACACATATTCACCAGTCAGTATCAGTCTCAGACTTTGGTCTTCTCCCTTGGTAACAGTGGCAAAATGCTCAGTCAAACAGAAGTGGACTTGGAGACAGTAAATGCATTACTCTGCCATTTATTTATATATTTAATTCATATGAAAATCATTATCAAATTTGAAATTAATGGTAGAAGTATTAAACTAGTTCATCACTAACAGTCCTATTTCAGATTTGAGCTGTATGTTAAATTTCTTATAGCATGGATGTCAAAGCTATAGTCTTTGGATGTTCCAAAGGCCAAAGAAAACCAAAGCCCAAAAGAAAACCAAAACACTGCTTCAGCAATATGAATCATTTGCCCCAGTTTGCACCAGAAGTCTGACCCAGAAAAGTCTTGAGAGTACAAAAAGTAAAAGAGGTAATTGCACAAAGCTCACTGAATTAATTGCTGTGTCTTAGGGCTGCTTGAAAGTTACTATTGTAAAAGGAGAAAAGAACTTTCAGGGAGGTAGGCATTTCTGGTCCCTTCACACAACCCTCCTACACTCTACTGCTAATTTATTAATTACAGTTATCAACATAACTGTCAAATAAATACATAGCAATTTTTTAGAAGACTGGAATTTTGACAGTTGTACAATACTTTATTAAAAATGTGTTCTCTCAAGTGTAATAGAGACATTCTTATGCTAACTCTGTTGTATTACTACTTATTATTCATAATTAAATATACAGCACTGCTCAACTTCTATCCTTTCTCTTTTCATATTAGAAGAACCAGTATAGCAAGACCATGAAATAGATGAAGTCAAAATAATTTTCTCACAAACACAAAGAAATAATTTAATGTTAATTTTTGCTCCTGGCTGTTTCCTAAAATCACTGAATCCTTGATAAGGGCTTCTACAGCCATCTTCTATGAAAGAAGGTGCAGAGGAGGGAGAAGGAGGAACAAGGAAAATAAGACTCTCATGAAGAAGAATAATTTCCCTGGGTACTTACACATGATACTGCAGGATGCTGATTTATAACAAGATAATGGCTGTGGTTTTAATTGCATTCCTGATCACTTATAGCTGATCTTTAGAGTAAACCTGAACATACGTACTCACACAAAAATATACTTATACACATCCTCACAAATACATATGCACATATACAAATGTGCACAAATTGTCTGCATTTTTTTCTGCAAAAATAGAGCACCTAGAAGATACAAGCAGGCTTAACAACTTCACTTATTCCTGAGATTGCCTTATACCTCCCATCATAAAAATCCACATTCATTTTGTTGTGACGCATCCAAAACTTTTCTTCTGCTGTTTTGCCACAGTTTATCAAAACAATTAAAACAGACAGGTGATCTGCTCTATGGAAATTTTCAAACATGAACCTCAAATTTGGCCTAGTGTGGCTTTTGCATCACATTTGAGGGTTTCTGACCTTATGGACCACCATTTTTTTTTCTTTAAAGAGCAGACTAACTTCCTGAGTTTAGTCAAATTAGGAGCCTTATAAAAATTGTCATTTGCATAAAGCCAGGAGACAATTTGTGGTAGCTGATCTTCCAAAGAGTCCTTTCAGAGCTGGCAGGTTTCAGCCTCAGATGAGGATTTGAGGCTTTGTGCTGCTGAGGATCATGGTGGACTTTGCTGCACGTTCATCAGAACTGAACATAGAGGCACTGTCCCACTGAGCTTCTTGATACCTCTGTTTCTGGGCTTAGGCTTCTTAGAACTGAATTTTGCCTAAACCTAATATGAGAGAGGGGAGAAGCTGGCCCACAGGAAAATATTTTGGGATCAGAAACCAATAGGGAGTGGGAAACCTCGGCTAAGAATTGAGGTGGGAGTTGACTGCTACTGACTGAAATAATACTTTATTTCATGATTCTTCATGTATAAGTGGAGAAGTAACTTATCTATGCATTGGTGTGAGAGAATCCCAGACTTAGCAATCATCCATAATTTTGAAAATATATCCAATTGTATAAGTTAATGCCCTGGAGCATAAAAATAATTTGGATAGGCAACAACACAGATTATTTTTCTCAAAAAAAAAAATCTATCAAATAACCATATTTCAGCTAGAATTCATAGCAGGTTTCTGAACTGAAACGTTGAATAGCAAGTATCTATGTAAAAATCACTAAACCTAATTGGATCTCAGGTTTGTTTGGGATACAGAGGTGCTACATGAGTGTTGCTTTTAAATGATCATTGTATAAGTAATATATAGTTAGTACATTGCTATTTGAAAAAATATATTTACTACTTTTTTTTTTTGTTCTTTCTTTTCAATTAGGAGTTATTGATATTTTTACAGAATTTGCCCACAGTACACTGGGGAAATGAAGACATCAGTGTACTCCTAGCAGAGGCTTACAGACTGAAGTTTGCATTTGCGGATGCTCCCAATCATTACAAGAAGTGAATATAAAGAGACAGAAATCATAAGAAGCCACGTTTTCTGCAGTATTATGGCATCTGTTGTTCTGGTTATGCTTTCAGCTCATTGCTCTTTCATTTGAAGTAAGATGACCATTAAAATTCTGTTAGAATTTGCAGAATGAGAACAGAATACCAAAGAAGTGGACAAAGCAGGATATTGAGCACCGAATGAACTTAAAAGTGAATTTTTTTGCTCAGCATGAAAAATGAGTTTAGAAGTCTTATAATTTTCTTATTTTTTCCCCTTCTCTAAATAGAATTTTTGTATCTTTTATTTATGTTGAACAATTTTTCTATGTGCTTTAGACTTAAAACTACTTATGGAATGATTTTGTCATTACTTCAGTGTCACCTGCCATGACTTTATCAGCCACTTTTTGTCAGTGAAATCTATCTACTGTGAGTGGCAAAAAAAAACTTTTCCTTGATCATACAGACCATATGAGACAGAAATGCCTGTGTTTTGAGATCTGGTTATAACTCAAAGACACTGATATTAGCACACCATCTGTTGTTTTTCCATGGAATTAGGTAAGATTACTTCCATAACATAAGAATATAGAAGGTTGCAATGGAAATTGGTTGCATTTTTCTAAACATTATTCAGTCTTGAAGGATGCTATAGAAGCTTTTTAGCCACAAAAAGGAGTTACTCAAATCTGAAGACTCATCTATTACACTGAAATAAATCCCTCTCAATATATTCTGGAGTGCTTTAAAATAGTGAATTAAACAGAAGGCATAGTCTTGTCAAAGTAATTAAAGTTTCTCTTTTAAGGCCTTGCAATTTTTCAGCACGAAATTTCACTTTTAAGAAATGTATTAAGAAGCTTGGTTTACTAAGCAAGATATATTTTTATCTCAGTTGTTGCCTTATTCCCCATTTCTAGAGATTAGAAAAGAAAAAGTAATATATCTTTCCAAAGCTTTTTTGTTAAATAATTTAATACCCTTTTCCTGATTATTCAGAGAAAGAGAGCTAGATCCCAATAACAATAACAGTAACTGGATACTCAGATTGCTCGTGGGTCATTAGCAGAACAAAAATCCTCTATGAGTTTATAGACTAAAATTAATGTTTCTTCATATAACCATGGGATACTGAATAATTTCTTAAAACTTACATAGTCCAAATGCACTGTTTTTTTTCAATAAATATTTTCTGATAAGAATTCTACTTTTGCTCTGTTGGATGTAAATTACTCATATTAATTTGTGCCTACCATACATATGCAGGCTATGAAGGGTGGGAGTTGCAATAAGCAATACACTTAAAAGTTCAGACTTACTATTCCTCAGTTTGGTTCTTGAATTGCACAGAAAGTGTAGTGCACTTTTAAGTTTGGGAAATAACAAACCTTTAAGAGATTTTCTCTTATGACTTGTTATTGAAAGATTATTTTCAACTTCTTAAAAATATGTAGATACATATTTTGAAGAGAGCTTTCTAAATGTATTAGTTACATTACTTGGTGTAGGGGCCTTAGTTCTTCACAGAGACTTCGTAATAATTAAGGTGTTTCAGGGTAAATAAAGTAAAATACATTTTTACCACCATGTGATTATGAGACCATCAACTTTTTGAAAGTATATGAAATCTTTGGTAGAAGATAAAAAGAGAATTATTTCAGAAGCCTAGTTTGGCAACTAGGATACATTTCTTTTCCACTGGTGTCAGCTGGGTGTTTCAGTTGTGATGGATACAGGGTCAGGCCTCCCAGATGGCTGCATCTGTGCCTGGAATGTGTAGTGGATCTGTGCTTCTTACATGTCTGTGTACTGCTTTCTGTAACTTCAGTTCATGTTCTAATGTATCAATATTTATGTTTACAAAGAATGTCATATTGTGCCTAACAGTGTCTACCAATAACAGAATAAAAGAAACATGAAATCTATGACCATTTGCTTTAACCTTGGTATCTGCAATCATTTGTTAATAGAAATGCATATTATTGTAACGAGAGAAGAAAACACAGCATTCATTGTGTAAGGGTTTTCTATAATTAACTTTTTTCTATTAAGAGGTTATTTAGGTAGTTACATGTAACATGGAAAGTTGACCCAAAGTTGTCTGCTGTGTCAGATGCTCCTGCATAACATTTTTGGGACTGGATATATAAAATTTCCTTCATTGGGTCTACATAAGTTGTCTGTCATGTCTTCCAAATTCAACAGGTACCTCTTACTTCCCTTGGAAGGAAATATTACCATTAGAGGTCACATTTACTATTGTGTCTGTGTCAGAAGTTGAATATTGTACTTGAGCACATTGCTTTTTAAGGATAGTGGGAAGTTTCCTAATGTAATACCAATGTTTATTTATGTAGATATAGCCTTTTTTGGAAAATATGATATAGATATATAAATAACATTTATATATCTATGCAGATAGGAGCAGTTCTCAGTAAATAGAAGGCCAACACTTATGTAAAATTTCAAATTTTTATCAAAAGCCCACACATTTAACAATTTTACATCTCAGGTAAAATGTCATTCCAAAAAAAGTATTGCATAGAAACGGAAAAAGCATTATCATTGTTACATACCATGTACTTAGTTTTTTCAAATTTCAAGATTCTGAATATTATAAAATTTCTTTGTAATATGTATTTTCTTATGAAGGAGGCATCTTGACACATCACTAGTGAAACCAGGCAGTCATTTCCTAGAACTCATGTGAAAGATTTAAATTGCAGTGTCTGAAATGTGTGTTAAATAATTTCTGTAATAAAAGTTTAAACTAGAATGTACAATATAAAAAAGATTTATGACTACAGAATTTGAAAAATGTAAATAATAAATTAGTTAACTGTGTAAATACAGTACATGGAGTAAGATAGAAATGTAAGTTGAAATCTTAGGTAACTCTGTAATATGTTATAAAAAAATAGTTTCATTATTATTTGGAGCAGTTCCGTATGGAAAGGCCTGTTAATATTTTTAATTTCCTAACTACAGAATAGAACTATCTGAAGTTCCATTGTATGCTTCTGAAAAACATTACCACTGAGGCACTGGTTAAAACTGTAAAACTGGTGAAAGATGAGGAAATAAACATATATTTATGAAGTGCTCTATAGAGTGGAAAGCTTGTGTTTATTGTTTTCTTCAAACACATTGCACCCTATGCCAAAGCATGGATTCGGTGTGTTTCTGTTTTACAGCCTCAAAAGCCTTTATCACAAGAGGAGATGAGTTAACAGAACCTCAGTTCTCAGTTATGTTTCTGCCAGCCTCTGCCCAGGTATCTTGTAGGTTTTACAAATTGGTAATACAGGCAAGTTCCAAGGGTGTGTCTGTGCACAGACCATGTGCATACAGGGTATGGAGCATTTTCTGGAAAACGTAGATGAAGATAGATTTGACACACAGCAGAATTAAATTGAAGAGAAGGTGAAGCAAATCAGAGCAAGGCACACAGAAGAAGCACAGGATTCTGTACAGCTCTAGGGGTAAAGGAGAAGGAGAAACTTCAGCTCATAGTGAGGAAACAGTAAGCAGGTGATAGCGTCAATAAAATCTGTAAAGTAAGATGATTTAAGTAGATTAACTATCAGGGAGAGATGTCATATATGTATATGTAGCTCAAGTCCCTTATTGCAAGAAAGCTACAGGGAGACTTCCAATAATCCAGTCTGGTGAGAAAATATACAAGGAAGGCAAAGACAATAACTTCTCTCTTAAAACTCCACACCACATTCAGGGGGAAAAGAGACAGGGATGCAGAGGCAGTCTGTCTGTCATGTGCTTGAATGACAATGAATTGTAATTGTGCTGGTTTCTCACCTTCAGTAAAACTTGTGTTTCTTTATCTGCTATAATCCTCTAAAGATCCTGCATAAAATCAACAATGGGAGGTCTTTCAAATTGTTTTTTCAAAAGCAGAAGAAATCAAAAAGGTGGAGTAAAGGCCCAAAGGGTCACAAGATATGTGCTGGTATTTGTTTGTTGATTTTTCTTGTGCAAAAGGAGTCCTGGAAAACTCTCTGGGCAGATGGAGGACATTCCATGGATATAAATGTGAAGTACAACAGAAAGGACTTTCTGAAAATCTGATCTGTACTTCAGGTCAGCTCCTCCTTGAAAACAGAGTGGAGTGGAAGATAAGTACTTTGTAGCACATTAAATTCTTTGGAGATCAGAAGAGGAGGTGAGGTGGAAAGGCTCCCAGTCCGGTGATCACTCAGGCAGAATTCTGTGCCATGGGAAAGAACTGCAGCTCAAGTGCTTCTTATCACTGTATTGACAGAGAGTCAAGTTCCTGAGCAATTTAATTCCAGATCATTTGCATTTTTATAAGTTAAAGTTAAAATCTTGCATCCCATCTAATTCCTTAAGCTTAATGTAGCTGAGGCAGCACGGGAGAAAATAATTAAATTGCTGTGGCACTATATCAGAGACTCTTAACAATTTAAAGTCTTCTGTGTGGAGCCCACAGGACAGTCAATGCATGTGCCAGAAATGAGAGGCTGAGAGATGTGATGCTAGAGAAAGTCTCTCAGAGACAGGTGCTTTGAAAATTGGGCTTTTTCTGGTACAAGAATTTCCTACCATTTCCTACAAGTTTCCAAAGCTTCTCCAAAGGAAAATTAATGGGATTAATGGGCACAGTACATGGTTGTTTGAACTGGGCTTCCATGTGTGTTCTTGCAATCAAGCTTCCACATCAGAGAAAATTAGAGTCTAAAATTGCAACCACTATGGACAGAGGTGCTCAGTCTTTGTTATCAAATCAATCAAGATTTAGTATACATACTTCTCTGATTTTCCTTCAGAAAATTCCTTCAGAGTTCCTTCAGAACTGAGATCTCATTTCTGTGAGATCTGGATTTGGGGATCCAATCCTCTTAACTCCAGAAATTTCTCATTCAACCATCACTTACTTGTGCCTTCTCAGAGATCCTTCTCATGGGAAGAAGAGCATTCTGAAATTTATAGCAGTAGAAGAAAAAAAAATGCAAACACAACAAAACCAAATGGAGAATAGGGGAATTTTATTCCCAATAATTTCTGATTTCCAGAAAGGAGAAAATGTGCCTCTTGGGGTATTTAGACAACTTCATCCTTAAACTCAGGATGCAATCTCTCACGTAGAGCTTTTTTGAAATTCAGCTTATGTATTTTCATATATTTCCATTGTCCTCCAGAAAGATATGAGATTTCCAGTGAACAGTTTCTGCTACCAGCCCATTTGATCAATTCTGTTCACTCTTTTAGCAGCAGCAGAAATATAAAATATGTATCTGTCATGACAGCTCAGAGGAGGCAATGATACCCAGGCTTATCAATAGTTAGATGGCTATCTCACTTATAAAATCTCATTCACACAGCAAAGAGACTTGGTAATTTTTCATCTCTTGTGGTCAAAAAAGAAGTCAGTAGCTCCAGCTCAAAGCTATGTTTGTATAAGCACTTTCAGACTGTAGCTAACAATAAACTATATATCTAGAGAAAGAAATTTAGTCCTATACTTATGTGATCAAGTAAAAACTTTTCCTAAGACATCAACAAGTATTTGGTGCAACTGTATAGAATGAATTGCCTCCTGCAAATGAATAATTCAGCTTTTGCATGCAGAAATGAATCAAGTTAGCATATCAGTAAAGACAATTTTCACTGTTATATTTTTCCCCAGATATTTTACTATTATTGCATCAGTGGAAAATTCTGTATAAATTTTAAAAAGGAGTAATTTTCTCTCCATCACTGTCATCAAATACAGGGTATCAGACTTCTTCAGATTCAGGTGAAGCAGCCATCACATTTTCATTAAAGAAACTTTATGTGGATGTTTTGATGGTAAGGGCCAGCCTGTTGTTGTGTGTGCAGTCATCTTCTGGGTTGTAATAGCTAATCCAAATAATTCAAATCATACTGGATAATACTGTCTCTGTTATCTATGGAAGAATAATATGAAAAAGTCCATCTTTCCTCATCCAAGGACACCTGTTCAGTTTTGAAAACTTGTATTAATTATGTAAATGCTCTGTAAATAATATATTTTATATATCATATGCATATATAATATTATTCAATTTTCATAGCAATTTAAGTTAAATTGATACTTATAATCAAAGGATCCCCAAATCCAACAAGCATTCCCCAAGAAATGTAGTAATCACAAAATATTTGTCTTGGCAGGGGTATGTCAATTGACAAAAGATTTAGTGTTGGATAAGTAGTATTTGCTTATTTATGCAAGTTACTATCTCCCCAGTCTTACAGTATGTCAGAACTGGAGAGACATCCACATCTGAGCCTTTGTCACACTGCTTTCATAGCCAGGAGAGAGAATCAGGTCTTTATTTCCAAACCACAGAATGTTCTGACTTGGAAGGGACCCACAAGGATCTTGAAGTCCTGCTCTTAATGTGAATGACCTGTTCAGGACTGAACCCACAACGTTGGTGTGATTTGCACCAGGCTCCAGCCAGCTGAGCTGATCTCAGGCCCTTCAAGGTGCCATCGCCCCTGCCTCTGAGTACAGCCCTGCACTGTGCCCAGTGCCAGAGCCTGGTGCCCCCAACAGATGAAAAACATGGAACTTTTTGAGCAAGTCCAGAGGAGGAACATGAAATGTATAAGGGGAATTGAGCACCTCCACTATGAAGACAGACTACGACAGCTGGGCTGTTTAGCATGGAGAAGGTTGTGCAGAGACCTCGTAGCAACCTTCAGTATCTGAAGGGAGGAAATGGAGAGGGACTTGTCATCAGGAGCTGTATGACAGGACAAAGAGTAATGGGTTCAAACTGAAAGAGGGGAAATTTAGGTTAGATATATGGAAGAAATTCCTTATTGTGAGGCTGGTGAGGCACTGGAACCTCAGTTTGGTCAGAGAAGCTCTGGAGGTCTCCTCCTTGGAAGTGCTTAAGACCAGGTTGAATGGGGCATTGAGCAACCAGGTATAGTGGAAGGTGTCCCTGCCCATGGCAGAGGGCTTGGAACTAGATGATCTTGAAGGTCCCTTCCATCCCAAACCATTCTATGATTCTGTGATTCTAAGTGAGTGACACCCAAAAAGTTTTTTGTCTCTCCACTGGTTCTAAAGGAGCTCAGAGGACAAATAGTGGACATCTATAGATAGATGTCAACATTGCCAGTTTGGTATTTTGAAGTGGCTGCTACAGTTGCAGTTTGAAACAGCATTCCTGTACATAAATTAAATAGAATCACAAGCTGTCTCAAATACATTCTTAAAATTCACACTTGAATTTCAAATCTTATATTCATTCTCATGGCCCAAATAAGTTATAATCTGCAGCTCACATCGACTTGTTTGCTGCAGCTACTGTACTGTGACATCAGCTGAAGGTAAGCTTCAGCTGCAGCTAGATGGTGGCTCAGCCCATTAGCTTGCTGTTTATATTTGCTCTCTCCTGCTGTGAATAAACTATAGCCCTGTAGCACAGCCAGAGATAAAACTTAGTAACCTTGCATGCAAATTGAAATGAGTGGAAAAACAAATGTTGACAAATTACTTCATTTTAAAATGCAATCTTTGCACTGTGATCTTCCTCCTATCGCCTGTTATGTAAATAAACGTTATAGGCTGCTAACTAAAATGTATAGGACACAAATTCCCATTCTGTCTAAACAAAAGTAATAGTAATGGTTGGGTTTACTCTTCCTATTTAAGTAGCATCCAAACTGTATAATCTGTTTTCCAGACAGTAAGGAAGATAAAGATCCTACCTCACAGAATGGAATGTGCAGAGCACTACAGGGAGTGTTGGCTGGGACGGTGATATATGACAGGGACTGAGGACTTGACAAATGTCCAGAGGAGACCCTGCTTAGCTGACCAGATTTCCAATCCACAAATTAGTGTGAAATACATTCAGTTCATACACCTGCATGTTTCTTGGGAACACAGTTTGTTAGCAACAAAATGACCTCTTTGTGTCCTGACTGAATGTGTTGTTTAGTAAGACAGAAATAAACAACCCCCCAAATTAGTGACCCACCCATAACATATTATCAATCCATGGGATAAACAAAGTAACTTGAGTGTTATGAAACCATTCTTGAAGTACACTGATATCAAGCAGCAGTATTAGCAATGGAAAAATTGGAGGCTGCTGCTCAAACTTAGAATGAATCCAAGAGCTATCTGAGAAGTATCTGCATGTGATAGGTGACACACAGTGTCTGCATATTAGAGGTTAAACTAGTTCTCAGAGCTTTTTTAAACCATGCATTCATTTTTATGAGTGGGGTTGGGTTTTTTTACCACATCAGGAGAAAAGGCAAACTTTGATACAGAGGGCTTCAGAAATGGTAAGTTTCCATGTAGTCCCCTCCTTAGTTTAGAAACCCATCTCTGTATCAGAGCCCAACTAGTCCACTTTAAATTGTTGTTCCTCAACTAAATTAGTAGCATAAATTTTTATCTTGCTACTTGCATACACGGATTTTATTGTATATGATGCTCTTGTAAAGTATTGATGTTGAAAGTTTCTGTAAGGCAGCACAGGTACTCTCTTAATTTCAAATTATCAAGTAGAGCTAGGGATAAATACATCATGTTTTATTGAGCAGAAACATTGTTAAGATGCCTCTTTTCATTCTGAATTATTGCTTCAGTTTCTTGAATTGCTCTGGGCCCTTGATGGAGATTTTGTTAGGCTTCTTTCTAACTGGCAGGACAAATCAACTTTCCTCTAACTTTGGAGACAGCAGAAATGGTTGGAGGAAAATGGTGGTTAAAGGATATAGATGGCATAATTGGTAACATATCATGGAACTCATGCAAGCTACCTGTAAATTATATCTATGGATTGGTACAGCCCCAACAAATAGAAATTGGTTTCAAACCAATATAGTAGAATTTTGTGACCCTGAGGGCCAGCATGTATTTTGGACAATCTCTTGGAGACTGGTAAATACTACTAGCTAGGTTTTAAACTCAGTTCAAAAAACAACTCATCAAAACATTTGTGTGTACTCTTGAATTTTTTGTCAAATCCAGTTTTGGGCCATAGGTGTTAGAACTGAAAAAAATCTTCCTAATGTGTCATATTATGTGGTAATTTTATATTTTTGCATCAAATGTATTTGAGAATTTAGTAATGGCACAAACATCAATCTCCACTTTTTAATAATCATATTTATAAGCTTTTTTTTTTCCCCCACCGGCTTTTAAGGCACACTAACAGGAGCTACAGAATGAGAAAACAATACAGCATCAGCTTCTGGTTTATTGAAAAGGAAGTGATTTAAACGTCAGAAATAATTGGTTGGTTTCTTTTCTTGGTTGCCCTGAGTGAAAGAAAATGTCATTTCAGGACCTGAAACCAGGTTCCAGTTATAACATTCTTTTTTATTAAAGGAAAGAAATAAATTCGGGCAAAAAACCAACAACAAACTTGATAGATCTGAGGCAGCTCACAGTGTAAGAGCAGCCTGAATGGGGACTAAGTGTTACTTATGTTTAAAGTGCAAATTAATTTTCTCTCTAGACAAATGAAGTAGCTCAAAGGTATGAAAATCTCATACATGAACAAGGACTATTAAAGAAACTGCAAGTTAAGACAGCTGATGGAACAAATGCAGCAGAGGAAGAACACTGAAATTTATGATGACTAGAAAAAATAGATCAATGGAAGAAAAATGCATCCATCTGGAATTTCCCTAACTACAATATCAGATGAAGAGAAATAGCCTGAAAATTATCCAAAGACAGAAATACTACTCCTTTCTGTAGAAGAAAAAAGTTAAAAAGAATAGACAAGATTTAATCTGACTGGATAATCTGTTGAAAGGAAAGCAGTCCAATACATCTCTAACCAGATAAAGATACTGACCATTTGATTGTCTTGGATTGCAGGATAAAAAAAGAAGGAAGGTAAAGTATATATTGAAGCGGCTATGTTGTCACCCAACAGATATTATTCACAGTGCCACCAGTAAGCAGCCAGTTCACTGCCTGTATTGTTCAGAGAATCTCTTTAAGTTGCTTCCAGGGACCATGAAGAGACAAAGATATGGAGACAGCCTCCAACCTCTATCCTGCTCCCAGTCACTGAACATGTGCCAAGAACTGAGATGGATCAGTCAGCTACATGATAATGGGCAATAAGGATACCTCCCTTTCCTACTCCATCCCATTGCTGAGGGAAAATATAAAGAATTGTAGGCACCCAGTTTCTGGTAATTGGGAGTGGGGCTGCAGCCCAGCCCCATCCCCAGTGGGCACAGCTGTGAGCAGCAGGCGAGCAGCACTGACAGCAATGAGCCAGGGAGTGCCCAGGGGCACTGAGCATCACCAAAGGGAACAGAGGGCAACAGGTCCTTGGAATGGCATGAACATCAGGGGTATAAAAGGTTGGGCTAAAGAACAAGAAGAGCAGATGCTTGCAACCTTCTGATGAGGTATGGTGTTACTCTGCATGGGTAAATGCTTTCTGAAGTTATATGGTGATACTCTGTGTACCATGGCTATCTCAACTGCAATATATGCTGTGGCAAAGAATATCTGACATAACTCTTCTGCTACTTGAAATAGAATTATCTTCAGGACCTTTCCCTCTCTTGGGGAGTTTGGAGATCCTTTTGTTATGGTTTTGTAATGTGGATACCTTACAATTTAATAATATGCTCTCATACTTTAGGAAGAAACATGGACTCTTGAAAAATACAATAATTTCCACTGCTGGAAATTACAGATGCTGATGGCCACTATTTTTATTTGATGCTTTGTGGTAAATCAGTGCAGCAATGATGGTGTCAAAATCTAAGTAAGTAAAAGACTTCTTAGTGGTTCTATCTAAACTCTGCTGATTCCCTGAAATTAAGATGTACAACTGGTGCTGCACTCCTTCAAAGAAGTTCATGCAAAGGGACTGTCACCTTGAAATACTTCTTTCTTCACCCTTCTCTATTTGACAGAAGTTTTACTGGTTTTATTCAAGGTTGAGGTATAAAGTCTTATTAGATCCTCTTTGGGAGTAGCAAAATCCCTTGGTGGCTGTATTCCTGTTTCTTCTGACTTGGGTTCTCTGCATAAGCAAAAAAAGCAAAAGCCACGTGGGGAGGACTCAGCCTAACTATTATTGCTGTTTAGCAAGTCTAAGCTTCTCCATTTTTTTTTACAGATTAAATTTTTATCAATAAATGCTGGCAGGTTGAATGACAGTTTTTGCAGAGTTGCTATTTGACAAAATTATAAAAAAAAAAAAAAACCAAAAAAAAAAAAACCAACCCAAACAAACCCCCCAAGTCTCCAGAGGTTACCTTGATGTCCAAATGCTGCGGCTCTGCAAACACTTCCGCGCCGGTACACGGGAGGGCGCATCTATCCTACAATTGCAGCGCCTGAGCCGCGCTCGGCCCCGCAGCAGTAACCCTTTAATTCTGAGACACAAATGCCGACTTTAGCAATCAAGTCTCCAGCTAGAACACAGGAACAGTAAAAACAGCCGTGGTCCAGGAGCCTGTGCCAGACGGGGACAGTTACATTACAAGCCAGGCTTCAGAAATTACTTGCTCCCCTTCAGTCAGGCCGGTCAAAAGAAATTTGCTTAACCAGCCATGATGCTGCCTTCGGAACCAGGAAAATCATGTGATTGGTTTCTGTGGCTCTTTGTGGGGCTGGTCAGATATGACAGGACACATCTTCAGGGGAATAAATCTAGCAAAATGTGACTTTTACTGTACATCTTTGGTATATGGGAAACTATAGGAAAATATCGTACTGAAGACATGAACCATATGGTAAAATTAGTGAAACAGCAGCAGCAGTAAGACTGGAATGACATACCTCTTCATACTGGTACTGTGTCTCATTAAAGTTTTATATTACAGGCTGTCCCAGTCAGAATTAGGGGCCTCTGTGTGAGGTATTCAGCAATCACTTTGCCTTGAGCAAACAAAGCTGGGAAAACAACAAAGACTGGGATTTAAAAATCCCAGCCTAAAGCAACAAACAGCACAAAGCAGTCTCACAGCTCGTTGTAAATGCCTCTGATCACGGGATTTATCACTCTCCCACCTGTATTCTTTTAATCTAGCTACTTAGCCTCTGCAAGCTGGTTCAGAAGATGACTATCTGAATGCTTCAGCTGTTCACCTTGAGTAGTCCCATGGGGCCAGAATTTGTCTCTGCAACTTGGTTCAATATTGAAATGGAAAGGGACAAAAGGAGCACATGCATCATGCAGGGATGAATCCCCGTTAAAGTGTCTATAGTTTCTTCATTATAAGGACAGATATTGGCACATGATATCATGAAGGAGAAAAGCAGAATCATGCTACTGCCTCATTTTTTGCATAAGGCAGCCCTGTCTTCTTGCTCCAATGGGGAGGCCATGTCTTGAGACAAGACTGACCTCTGAAAGTTCAGCTATGGCACTTATTTCATCTTTTCTGTCTGAACTTCCTTGTCATTAGGCAATACAATTATCCCCCGTAGCAAAAATTTCCAAGCAGTTCTCTCCCTGCCTCTGAAGCCTGGGAAGCTCTGGAGCTGTATTGTATATCAGCACAATGTGGTCTAGTACTTGTGCACTGGTCTTTGCATCTGGAGTAGTGCTAATAAACCAAAGCAATCAATTAAAACAGCAGCAAAGGCATGTAAAACCTCCCAAAGCAAGCTAACAGGTCAAGAAATGCAACCAGATACCAGTAAGGCCCCAGATAAATTAAAATCTGCAAACTAACTGTTTCCCTAATGGGATAATTCTGAGGACTGCTGTTTGGAAATGCAATGGCCTGGAAAACAGGGTCAATAAAGCAACAAAGGAAACTAACATAGCTGAAATAGGGAGAATTTGATGGAAATAATTTAATCATCAAACTAATTCCTTATCTGTTAAGTAGGGAATGCAGTGGAGCATGCTAAGTCTAAACAGCTGAAGTCCCAACAATGTATTTAGCTGCTCTTTGATGTAGCAACACATACCTTTTGGGATGGATCAACTCCTCTTGTTCTGCTTTTCTCCAAAAAAGTATTAAAATGGCTAAAGCCAGTAACAAGAGCTATTTTGTTGTTGTTGAGACTAGGATTATTCTGTATGTACAAAACTACCTTCATATTTTCTTTCTTATTATATTTTCCTTTCTTACCAAGTCACCCTGCATGCTGTGTACTTGATATCAGGTCTACCACAATGACTCTGGCTTTAAGGTGAAGCTTAGGACACTCGGATGAAATGCCTTCTTTTGCAAAAATTCCTCCAGTGTGACATGTCACCAAGTCCTCTTTTTCTATTGTAGTTTATCCTAGCCAAAAAGTGGTATCAAAGTTTGCTGCCTCTTTCCATCATAATGTGACATAATGTCTTGTAATTCAGACCAGTTCTTCCAGAAAATCAGGAGCCATTGCTGTATGAAGCATTCAAATATAGTCTGCCTTAAGAGAAGACTCAAAGAAATAATATAGCATCTAACACAATACAAGGCAGTAGGACAATAAAATAGCAGAAATCTATGTTGGTGATTGACTGTCTGTAAGCAGACAATCTAATGTTACCTGAGATTTTTTTGAGCCACAGCCCTTACTAGTGTTAGTTCTATGCTTTTACATGTTTTCCATAGATATGTTTTCCAAAGATTCACTTTGAATTTGTATATAGCACTTAATCTTTCAGAAATATGCAGTTAAAATTGAGCTAGGAAGTACAGCTGCATCTGTCCCTCCCAGATAAGGGATAGAAGTATTCATCTTTTTGTTTGTGGCAGAGAAAGGCTGGAGACCAGCCAATGTTAAGCTATATCAACATTGTAAGGTAGGCTCTGAGGGTACCAAGTGGTACCAGAAGTCTGGACAAAGTGGGTTAGCAAAATGACCTGCATGGATTAATCCAAGGAATTTCAGAAAGGAGAAAATGAAACCATCAAATATGTAGCTAATCAGGCTTGTGAAATATAAGGAGACCAAAGAGTCAAGAATAAATAGTCCATAAATAATAAGATGCCATGCTTCAGGGATAGGAATGTTGCTTATTTAATATGATGAGATTTAACTGCCTGTGTTTTCTGTTAACAGACCCTTTCCAGCACAGTCTGATCATCGTTTAGGTTTTCATGTTCTTTGCCAAATGATGCAAATACTATGCATATGGAGAAATGCACTGGAATGTGTAATACAAGAAGAAAGAAGATCTATACCAAAAGGTAAGCTCAATAACAGAAAAGCAAGATATAATCAAAGTTCCAGAGTTTTTTCCCTTTGCCTTATTAATATATTTTCTCAGCTTTGATGTAGCAAATCACCTTCAAACACAGGATGAATCTTGAAAGCTGTGTCTCTGTCAGACCTGATGCTGTTCACTAATGATTTTCTACTGGAGAGTAGTCTCATTAAACCTACAAGCCCTCTTTCAATCAGGAAAGCAACCTGGGGTAGAGGAACCACAAAACATCTTAGTTTATAAAAAAAACTTTCTCTCTATTGGCTAAAGAGGCAAAATTTTGTCTATGGAGTTGCCAAGAAACTTGTTATATTTTCTGAGGCATCAGCGTGTGCTTCCACAGCAGCTCAAGGCGATCTAGGACTAGGAACTGTAACCTGCACATTCCCTGTGAACCAAGGCTGCACACCTCTATCCCTACTCTTGCATTAGCCCTGGCATCTCTCTGATTTCATGTGGATCCCATCCAGGGAATTTACCCTGCTGAAAGCTAATTATTTTATTTCATAAGCTTTCTGTTTTTCCAGCTCTGTGAACCAGTTCACAACGCACTCCAGTAAGTACTTGTGCTGAAGTCACAAAGAAGGGCAAAAAAAGCTGGAAATAGGCAGGACAGGGGGACCAGATCTTGGTCTAGATTAGCTTAAAACACATGCTGAGATGCTTTTCCTGAGGGCTCTAAGTGGGGCAGGCCACAGAAGTCTGATCGTCTGCCAGCTGCTAGCTAACCTATGCTCACATTTTGGTGCTGTGTTCAGGTCTTTCTTTTTCCTCTACTGCTTTGTCTACACAGCTTAAAAGAATTATTCTAGCCAGGCTCTGTGTATCTCTTTGGTGTTTGTCACTGGTCAGAAGAGAAGCAGTGCTGCTGTTCTGTTGGACTCATGGAAAGGGAACATCTGGTATGTGAGCAATGATGGGCTTCCCTCTCCACTCAACAAAGATGGCCAATATTCCCAACATTTATTGTTCAAACTAATTTACAGAGAGCAATCTTCTCTGTTTTGGACAAGAGTGTAGGAGAGAATATGCACAGGGCACTTTAAGGATGCTCATCTCCCTTCAGCCCTGCCCCTCCTGGTCATTAGAGTCATCTTCCAACAGCAGCCTGCACTCTTCCTCTCCCGGCCCTGCCCCATTCCTTTACTGTGCTTCCCTGTATTTCCTTGTGTGCTCATTTAATCAGAATCTCTTACATAAAATTTTCCCCAGAAATCTGTCATCTCTTTTCGTTTGCATATCTTGTAATAAAAATCTTGCTTAAAAATTCACACTATAACTCTTACTCCTTGCTTCCAAAGCTAGTGGATAAATCCTGACACAGAGATGGACTCTGTTATATGACAGCAAATGCATTATGTATAATTACAAAGCACACGAGCTGTTATTCAATGTTGTTAGCTTGGCTTCACTGGAATTCTGGAACACATCTGTACACAATTTATAGTTGCTTATAACATATGCTAGCACACAGTGTGTGAACAGCTAGAATTTAAACTGAGATCCTGCATGAGGCTCTTTAGGAACCACAGCTGCTGCCAGTATTGCTCAGTCTTGGAAAATAGGAACAGTGGAATTCTACTCAAGGCCAAATGAAGGCAAGGCATAATAAATACCAATTCTACTCAAGGCAAAATGAATACCAAGGCTCTAGGAGTGGGGCAGAGATTTGGCTGACTCTAGAGTAACTTTCTTCAAACAGGGATACGGAGAACCATGGGAAGATTTTAGGAGTTCTTTTCTGAACATTCTATGTTTTTTTTTTTTTTTCAAGAGTAATGACTTCCTGACAAAACAGGAAACAAACTTTTAGAGTGCAAGAGAAAATAGTAAGTTAAAATTGCAGTGCCTATATTGGACTGATGTGGAGCCTCTCACAATGTGTTTAGGGGTCTTGTATTAACATTAAACAGCTGTTGAGATCTTATCTTTAATAATGCACAATGTTAATACTCTGAAGAGTACTAGCACTGACATCTCCAAGCTCATATTAGAAGGAAAGCAGACTACTTTAATTGTATTATTCACTATTTGGTATGTCAGCACTGCCACTTTAGCTTTCAGGCTCTGAAGAGGGACTACATTTACTGCTGTGTCTTATAGTCCGCAGTAAAAACTTTCAGGCAACAGAGAATGCTATTTAAAAAGTAACCCTTCAGCTTTTCTAAATTTCATGGGTTAAAGTACATTATTTAATCTCAACAGAATGTAAATATAATTTTTCAGTGTAGGTGTTACTGCACCTTGTGAAAACCAAACACTGTAATTTCCCAGCCTGGATGACTTTTCATCTCTCAACTGCTTCAGACAGCTTGGCTGCAGATTTGCTGTCTTCTGTGCCTCGAGTCAGCTGCACCTCTTACAGCCATGTGTGGTCTGACAAGTGCTTCCAGGGAAACCCAGCAGGTGAGTGTCTGCTTGTGGAGTCCAGAAAATTTAACTGCCATCCTGCTATCCAGCTGCCTATCTTCCAAGTGAACCTTTAATGTCAAGCTCGTAGGAGAGAGGATGATGTGAGGATTCCAGATTCATTCCCTTCTCAGAGCTGGTTACCATTCTATCTAAACTGACCGATGGTAATGCACTGCCTGTATCTGTCAGGTCGTGACATCCTATCAGACATGAGTAACAAGGTAGATGTATATGCAGAACTTAAGGTTTACATGTGAAAAAGTTTATTCCTGCCTTGCATCACATCCCTGCAAAAGTCATTATGATAAGTTAATACTCTGGGAAGTTTTATTCTGGGCATGGTTGCTTCTGGTCAGCAATGACCAGTTGAGAGTAGCATTGCCTGTGCAAAGTAGTTGTAACAGGCAATGACTTTGTGTGAGGAGGTAGAGATGTTTCTGCTTGAGGTAATAAACAAAAAAGCAGAGAGATTTCAGAATCTTACACCCAGGCGTGGAGCTGGGTTGTGAGAGAAACTAGGATGCCCTCCAGCCCCATCCTCTTCTAAGAGTACAAATGGAGTACACAAGGTTGGATAAAAGTGTCCTCAACAGAAGGGCTGACAGTGGCTGGCAACTTCTCAGCTGGACCATGCCAGTGGAGCAGTCACGTGTGAGGCATGCTTCATTTCCCTTCATTTCTGTCCAACTGTTTCCACAGACAGTGGAGCTACTCTCCTTGAATTTGGTATACAGATTTTCTTTTGGCTTTTCCTACCCTTTCCTTAGGGCAGTTTCAGAGTAACCAGCAAAATTGAAAGGCTGCATCATTTTCAATGGTTATCCTGAGGAGAGAAGAATAGGCTTTCACTTAGCCAACCTGAACTCCTAGAGAAAGAATGGTCCTCAGTGGTCAGCAGGAGTCCTGAGTGCAGCTGGAAAAGGGTCTGACATGCAGCTGGAAAGGGGAAGGACGAAGGAACAGGTGGTGTCAGTGCCACTAGGAACTGGCATTGCACTGAGCTGACAGACGGTCCAGGTGGGCCTGGCACCAGGGCTGCTCCACCAGGGATCCCCATTATTCCCCCTTCCCCAGGCTGCAAGGCTCAAATGGAGTGCAGGGACTGATGGCTGGGGTACAGCCTCAAGGACAGATCCTGCTGGGGGCTGAGGATAAAACCATCTGAAATTCACAAATATTCCACTTGAATCCAGTCTGACAAGAGTCTGTGGGGTTCTTCCTTCTGCTTAGTGGAAAGAATCATTGATATTGACTTTTCTCCACAAGGAATTTTGCTTTCATTTTCAGACTGTTTTCTGACACAAACTTTGTGAAACAAAATATTATCAACAGGCTATACGGAGTGCCAAAGTTATGCTCAGCCATTGATCTGCTGTCCAATGTCATTATGGTCAGAGTGGATTGGTATGACTGATTTAAACAGCTGCTTCTAGCCTTGCCTGAAAGGTTCTACAACTTCCCTCTACCTGCTTTTCCAGTCAGAACTTGAAATTCAAATGCTTCAAATCATGGAAAGCAATATTTTTCGTGTCTTTTCTAAGGCTCTAACAATCAGAAATATGATTTATATTTTTTAATGGCCCTGTTTGTAATGCACCAAGAAGAACTTAGCCCATGGATCTCAGCGTTGAAAAGTTAATTCAGTTTTATAGCTGGTGTATCTGAGAAAGAGCAATTTGGGTCATTTTGTTGGTAGTTATAGAAATCACTGAAATAGGGAACTCTTTTGTTAATGCACTGACCATTGGAAAATGCAATTATGTATTTTTATTCCCTACACTTTAGGAAGTGGAACCACTGGTTAGAGATGGCTGTCATCAATGAGTGCCCCAGAATTCATATGTTAAACAAAGTGCCACTCATGGAAGGACAAAAGTAGAAACCTCCAGCTTCACAAAATCTCTCCCTGCTTTTTCCAACTGTGCTAAAAACCCGTTTCCAGTTTAAACTAGCACTTGAACTAGTGTTCACCACCAGCAGAGAAGGACTCATTTGGATGTAATACAACTCTTTCTAAAAGATTTTCTAGCTTAATTTTTAGAAGTACCATGCTTTTCTGGTTTCTCCTGATGATAATGTGGGCTGCATTTTTTTCTGACACTGACGGAACTAAAATGTCCTGAATAAAAGCACCTGTGTTGAATGACAGAATTACATCCAAATCCCATCAAAATCAGTGGCAGCCTTTCCACAGAGCTCCAAGAGAGTTGGACTAGATGTGTTAGTGATCATATTTTATCTTCTCTCTATGGTTCCTTAGAGTACATATGTTTATTCATAGCCAAACTGATTACAGGTCAAGATGACTCCACATAAAACTTGACCCTACATCTGAAAGGAATTAGTTTCTCCTTGGATAATACTTAAGGTGAATTACAGGCTTTCTTCCTTTAGAATGGACTTGCTTATCTTAAAAAAAAAAAAAAAAGTTTCTTTTTTTCTTATCTGATTGTAGGACTTGCTTGTATCTCTTTCTTGAACTGTTGCAATAAATCTTAGCAGGATTATCAGAGTTTTACAGGCTTTTGGAAGCTTTGGATTTGCCTTCATGCTGTTAGGCAGTGCAGGCACGAGAGGATGAATCTGCATCACAACTAAACACCTGCCACTTCAAATCCTGCAGTGACAATCAGAGTGTCCCAGTAGGATCACCCAATTACTGCAGCCTACAGCACACGCAATTTTTCCTGCAGCCACAAAAAATTAGTTCATGTTTTGTCATAGGCTTACTGCACCATGCTATGATGCAGACAAATATGAGAAGGCTGGAGCCTATGCCAGAATAAAAATGAATTTTTCTCTGAAATTAAGTAGTACTATGATAGGAGGGATGAAGATAACTTCTTGTCCCAGAAAGTGGATTATGTGGTCTTCCATTTGAGTAGAAATCCTTTTGACAGATGATATATAGGTCTGTGGAGAAGGGCTGTATTATTGCAGACATAAACAGCTTTAATGGTAAAGACTAGGTAAAACAGTAGTTTAGTAGAAAGATGTTATCAAGGAGTTGCAAATAGCAGTCATGCTCCAAAGGAGCTACTGATTTTGCTGTCCTGAAAGAGAATAGGTGGAGTGCTGGGAGTCTGTAATGACATCAGTGAAGAAGAATGAAATGTCATCTGCACCTCTGCATTACTTTCCAGATCTATAACTACATGACAAGGAAATGCAGGTGCAAAAATTCAGTGCTATTTGTTTTGATGAATTTGTGCTCTTTTTTTATAAAAAGCTGTTATACATTTTAATTGATGGATTTGTGAAAAGGTTCAATTGTGTAAAAAAAAACCAAACAACACAGCAAGGCTCCAATTTCACGCAAATGTTCACAAGATAAAAAAGGCCAAGTAAGTATTTTAATTTTAAAGCTATTTGATTGATAATTGTAGCTTGATGCATGTTATAAAAACAGTCTTAGAGAAATACTTTATAGCAGGAACTAAGAATATCCTAATACTTAGTAGTAGCAGCCAAGCAAAAAGAGCTTGCTTTTCAGAAGTGTGCCTAATTATTTCCAGGCAGTAGATAATTCCAGATTCTCGAAATTCAGACTCAAAAAATTTGACCACAATTCAGTTATTCAGAATGACTACTGACTGCAGCATCGTATCCCAATGAAAATAGCTTGAGAACATGACCTGAAAACACCCTGAGTTTAGGTACCCACTGAATGGCTTCATGCAGCATCATGGTTTAAATGTGATGGTATCCCCCTCCTCTTCTGTGGTTCCTAGCAATGCACAGTTTACTTTGTGCAGGATCTAGCATTCAGAGACAAAGCTCTGACCCAATTAAATGTTTCTGGGAGAAGGTTGAACTGTAAAAATTACTAGATTAGTGAATTTAAAAGATCTCAAATAAAAGCAGAATCCAGGGAACAGATAAAAAGTGACACGAATGAGGGAGAAAGGAGGGAAGCAAGATGGATGAGTGAAAAAGGAAAAAAATCTCCCTTTAGGAAAGCTGTGTTCAACCCCACAGCTTCACATATTGACAGGAAGGGGGATATGGAAGCAAAATGCTTTAGCCTTTTACATGGCTGCTTTACTCCCTGTTCCTTTCAGAAGGGCAAGTAGTGATAGGACAAGGGGAAATGGCCTTAAACTGAAAGAGGGCAGGTTTAGATTAGATATTAGGAAGAAATTCTTTACTGTGAGGGTGGTGAGGCCCTGGAAAAATTGTCCAGAGAGTTAAGGATACCTCGTCCGTGTGGGTGTTCAAGACCAGATTGGATGGGGCTCTGAGTATCTTGGTTTAGTGGCAGGGGGGTTGGAACTGGATGATATTTATGTTCCTTTCAACCCAAACCATTTTATGCTACTATGACTCTTGAGATAAAAAGAATGAACTAACAACTGCAAGCTGCATCTACCTTTTTTACTGACTCCCTAATTTTATTTTTTTTATTAATTAACCTTTCTTTTCTCTCTGCAGTCTCAAATTCCTGGGTGCAAATGCTACATCATAGAAAAAACTTTGGAGCAACAGTTTCTATAAGTTAGGAAATAATAAAGATTCCTGTATGTGAACCAAAGGTTCTCCAAATCCATTAGTATAGTGCTGGCTCTCCAGAAGCCAGGTCTCTGGGGCACCAAGACAACAATCATAAAGTGGTTTTTCAGGTTTCATGGTTCCATGCTGATTTTGGCTTGTGATGCAAAGCTTTCCACACACTGCCTGAAGCTGGTCTCACAAATGCAATTACCTGTTGCCCATGATCCTAACCAGTTGTGAAAAAGGATCAAGGTAAATAAGTGGTAGTTGTTGTCCTTTATTAAAATGGTTATTTCTTCTAAAAACACAGTCATTTGACTGATCTGATTTAGAACATTTTTCCAGCAGATGCTTGCACAAGGTGCAGAAAATTGCAGTGAAGGAGTCTGGACAGAACGGGAACTTCCTTTATTGCCTTTGTTGTAGAGAACTGGCATCTAGTCACTGCCTAAGAGTGGATGAATGAGGTGTCCGATTACAGCGATATCATTTCAGTTCTCTCCCTTTTCTACTTTGGGATCAAAAAGTTGCAGTTGCAGGTTACACGTTTCCATGAAAAGAGAGAATTTCCATCAGTGTTGCTGCCATGGCACCTGCTATGGGCGCTAGATGTTAAGAATGGGCAGTTTACTGGCCTACATGAAGGAAGAGGTGAACTTTGAGGTGTATTCTGTATTGGTCTTAAAACTCTAGAGGATTTTAATTGGCTGCAGCTGAAGAGGCTGCTCTGAGCATTGCTTTTTTATCTCTGGTCCATCTCCTGGCAGTGTACTAGAACAGTGACACTGGATGCTGGGTGTGGGGAGTGAGCTGCCTTGAGGAGCACTGCTGGAAAGGACTGGCTTGGCAGTCGGGCTGCTTCAAGCACAGCAGCCTCACTACAGCACCTTGTCAGCTGGGGATGGGGTGTTGTTTAGGATACCAGGCACAAAGAACACTGCTATTTATCCTTTCTTCAAAAATAAACGGTAATTGAAAATGCTTCTCCAAAAATCTGTCACAAACATGTTGTGGCTGGCTCATCTTGGTCTCAATGGAGTTACATTAGCACCTTGTTAAATACTCCATTGATTTTAGAATTGCTGTAATGGCCTATAAGTATTGCAGGGTTCTGAGTGTCTGTATTGATCTCAGTGGCTGGTCCTGCACTGAGCCTAGATGTTACACAGCAGGGCTTCTTTCGAAGTTGTACTGCAGGATATTTGAAAACACAGGTGCAGAACTGTGCCCTTTTGCTTGCTGAGCATGACTCTATAAGCATCAATTTGCAACAGGAGTCTAAGACTCTGAGTCATATAAAATGCCATTTTTCTATTTCTTTAATAAGATTTCTATTATTCCCACAGCTTTTATAACATTTTGTCTACTGTTACTACCTAGAGAGGCATTCACTTGAAGAACTGTTTTATTTTATTAATTGTAATTTATTCTTTTTCTTTAGAAGACGAAAGTCAACAAAATGATAAAACAAGATCTTTTCTCTCCCCTTTCTTCACTTCAATGAAATACAGCTGAATGCAGCAATCATTTGATGGCTGATGCTCTTATTGTTTGGGGAAGTAGCTACCAGTGAGTTAAATACAGAGAGCCCAAAAGCTAAACTGATTCCTTTATGTGTGCACTCTGTGAAGGCACTATAAATGATGTCAGCTTTGCACCACAGGGTCCTTAGTGTGGCTCAATTGGAAACACACATTTCAAAATGACCTTGGCTATCCAACAGCCACATCCCATGGCACTGATTCCCTGAGTAACAAGTTGACTGCCTTCAAATGCAGAGGGATGGGAAAAAAAAAATATTGCAAAGAATAAATTTCCTATATATATTTCTGTGGTTTTGGCTGTTAGGTGCTGATGTCTAAGAAAGAGGTTTCTTTTTGTCTGAGAGGAGTACTGGGCTTGGATCTTTAGACTTCTGAGGTGACTTGGGGTTTTCAGTCCTTGAGTAAATGATCCCTGTTTCAGTGAATAACCAGAGTTAAACAGCAAAAATTAGTTTATGGTTTCTGAGAGAGAATAAATATGAGGTATTCTTTTGGAGGTATCTATCTAGGTGTCTCTATTTAGCTAAAATTAGAGCTGAAGAGGGGCTTCTCAGGTCCCTGCAGAACCCTGTTCTGTCCCAGTCATTATCAAGCACATCCATCAGCAGGGCTTGCTGGCACAGCAGCACACTCAGATTGCTTGTTATCATTGTATACCAGGTAGCAGATATGGACAACAAGGGAATGACTGAAAAAGACATTCCTTGAATATTCCAGAACTTATTTACTGCCAGAAACAGAGGGGACACTGTAAAGTTCAGACTGGAGAAAAATTTTGTAGCACAGAGGCAGAAATGTTAGTAGTATTTAGCAGCTCCCGAGAAAACAAAACAAACCAAAAACCCCACAAAAAAATACAGAGACTTCTGTAAGGAAAACCACTGACATGGAATTGATGAATATGATGATGAAGAAAATGTATGTGTGTATTTCTGGTCACTCCTGGTCAAGAAAGGGGATTTCTGTGTTGACTAGCTGCAGGAAAAGGCTGGTAGGGTGGAGGAGTGGCAAGTCTGCTTTAGAAGTGGAAGTTCAGCTTCTTCAGTCGAGGAGAAGGGAAGCTGAGAAGGGACTTTCTCTCTATAAATTCATCAAATACATGTAAAGTCCTAGAGTAAACACTGAACAAAAAACAAACACTGTAAAAATTAAACTGGCTGTAAAACAAGCCTTCAAATATGATTAGAGGCTGGAAAATAAGCCTAATAATATCAAGTTTAAAGAGATTGCTATGGTTAGGTTTATCAAAAAGGAAAGAGAGGTTATTTACTCTAATATGTAAATACTTCCCAGGAAAAATACATTTGATATCTAGGAATCATAGAATCATTAAGGTTGGAAAAGACCTCTGAGATCATTGAGTCCAACCTTTGAACCATCACCACATTGTCAACTTAGACCATGGCACTAAGTGCCATGTCCAGTCATTTCATTAACACCTCCAGGGACAGTGACTTTATCACCTCCATGGGCAGCCCATTCCGATGCTTAACCATCCTTTCTGTGAAGAAATTCTTCCTGCTGTCTAACATAAACCTCATTAGGTGCAATTTGAGGCTGCATCCTCTCTTCCTGTCACCAGTTGCCTGCAAGAAGAGACTGACTCCCACCTGGCTACAGTCTCCTTTCAGGCACTTGTAGAGTGATAAGGTCCCCAGAGTCTCTTCTTCTCCAGACTAACTCAGCAGCTCCCTGTAAGACTTCTGCTCCAGACCCTTCACCAGCTTTCTTGCCCTTCTCCAGTCTCACTCCAGCACCTCAATATCTTTATTTCATACTAAGGGGCACAAAACTGAACACAGGGGTTGAGGTGTGGTCTCAGCAATGTCAAGTACCAAGGGACAATCACTTCCCACTACTCACACGGGTTCTGATACAAGCCAGGGCCACCACGGCACACACAGGCTCAGCACCCCCAAGTCCAGCACCCCCAGATCCTGTTCTGCTGAGAATCCACTCTGCCCCCAGCCTATAGCACTGCATGGGATTTTTGTGAGAGAACTCTCTCAAACAGAACAGGAACATGCTGAGCAACCACTGCCATGAACAAAGCTCTTTTCCGGTATCAGAGAGAAAACAGAGCTCAGTTTCTCCACATAAGGATTAACTGTTACAGCAAACTGCGAGAGTGCTGAATGCTTCAGCTTTTAGTGCTCATTTAGAAGACAAAGTTTTAGTCAAAGGCAGTTACTGCTCCATGTAAATGTGTGTTAGGTGAACTTTCACAGACTGAAAGAGGTAAGGCCTGTTGTGACTTTGAGGTCTAAGAGCACATCCTACAACAGAGCACAGAACATATAGCTCTGCAGGAAATAAAACTCTGCCAAAACCCCAAAAATGAAGAAGCAAACACATGGACTTTCTCTTCCCTTTCTGAATAAGTTTGATTCATTGATTTTGGCTGTTTGCTTCACTTATAGAGACTTCTGTTCTGAACTGTCATTGTCAGTCTCTTGCTCCTCTTCTGCTTACAGAACTGTTCATGCCCAGCCTCTCTCTGGCAGGCATTTGGTTCAGTCCACCCAGTGGCACCAATGGCATTTTACAACTTTAAGTCACCTTTGGTTCCTTCACAACTTTGTGCTACTGGAGCTTATGATCCCTTTTTCTTCTCACCTCCATAAACCAGCCTTGTGACTAATCTGGCTGTGTCCACAACTGACAGATCTGCAGGCAGGTAATTTTGATCTTGGGTATCAGACATGCCAGACCTTACAGCTCACTGCATGCAAAATCCTTCCAGATAGCAGGGACATTCCAGTGTTTACATTTCATATCTTCTCCCACTTTCTAGCCCCAAAGTCAATTACTAACATCATTTCCTGATAACTTTTTAATTTCAGAAATGTAGCAACCATACATACACAAATGCATACAAAATATTTTAAAGTAAACAGCAAAGGAGAGACCAGATCATTATTGCAGAACTTTGATGCAGCTGACTTATTATTTGAAAATTGATCAACTTGCCAGCTAATAACTGATAACTGTGACATGGCACAAGGGATATCTGCCAGGCTGGTTTCCATTGGGGAAAAAAACATAATTAAGAGACAGTTTTGCTTAGAATTCATGTGCAGCTATCCCCTTGTGCTATGTGGAAAAGAAAAACGGATGCTGCCCTGTTATTCTGACTAAGCTCAGGATTTGACACCTTTGTGGGATGATGTCAGGTTTGCAGGAACTCTGCTTGTAAGCCCTGGGAGCAGGGGATGCAGCCAGGCAGCATGGCTTTAAGTGACAAAAGGCAGCTTAGTGGGCTCGGCGCTGCTCCCACTGGGGTTCCACCAGCTCACTCCTAAGAAGCCTCTAAGAAGCTCAGGGCACAATAGAGAACCATAACTCATTCATATATATAATATTTCTCCCCACTCTTCCTAATTTTCCTGTGGCATGTAAACATTTACCTGTCAGCTTCAGGAACTGAAAATTGAGTGAGATCTCAGTAAATTCTCTCTGCAGCTTCATGAAGCATAGCTACAGAAATGGGTACTTTTATTCCTTCATTATGAACCTACCTCCATGAGATCACCACAGGCTCTGATTTGCAATTTAATATCTCTTCTTCTAATAGTGAGATGAACTGAAGTAGCTACAAAGAAACTCAATTAGTATTGCAGCTAATAAAAATGATAGTTGTGATAGAAAAATGATTCATAACTGCAGAATGTGCTTCTGCATGTTTTTCATTACTTAGCCCGCACTAACTCTTGTAATATATTTCCCTGCACTTTCTGAACCACACGTCTTTCCACTGAGTAGCATCTAAAATTTGTATTTACTCCAAAATGGTTTTTACTGACTCTTCTTTTTGCCAATATCATCTTTTTCCACCAAAGGTTGTAGTGTAAAACATGAACTAATATTTTAGGCATAGCTATCTGCTTCTGCACATAAAAAAAACTCCATAGAAGGAAAAAAATAATTCCCAAATAAAATTTGTCTATGGACATGCTTCCTTCACTGCTTACCTGGCAACGGCAGCAGTGAGCTTTTCATCAGACTTTCACAAACCTCTCAATGTCAACTGTGGCATATGTAGATTTGTCAGTGTTTTTGTAGTGTTTTATTTTGTAAACAGGTTATAACCTATTTTAGTGCTAGCAAGAGATGCTGAAATACATTAACAAGGGGATTTTTCATAGAAGCATTGGTAGGATTCAGTGGCCATGGAGATTCCTGGAGAGGTTAGTGTTTAATTGCCACTTGTGACTGTGAAAAGCTGCTCCTCTCCTGATGTCTTTTACAAATAACACTTTGGTGGTAATTATCTTCCACCTCTGGTGGCAGAAAGAATAATTCTGTGTTTCAAATTGCTTTTAATATTTTTATTTCTGTAATTAAAAAGCCCAATTTATTATACAAGCTTAATAAAAGTTAATTGGAAACAAACTCAATAATTTTAACTATAGAGATGAAAAGGAAAAGGAGATGTGTAATATCAAAAAGACAGATCCTTTTTTCACCTGAATTTTCCAGAAATTTTGTTACTGGACCTAAATTAAATCTTACTGTGTTCAGTAAGTTGAGAGCTACAGTTTGGCCTTTAGGAGTGGGTTTTCATCTCCAAAATATGTTTCCCCAATAATCATGGTAATACTTTTACTGGCAGAAGTTGAAGATCTGATTATTTAAGAGCAATAACATATGCCAGCATGAAAAGTTAACATTTGATGACACAAAATCTCAACTGTGCATTCATGAACATTTTTCTTTTCCTCTATGTTGTAGAAGTACATACACTTTCAGAGTGGCAAAAAAAGAAAATCTGAAAGCTGATTCTGCCCTGGCAGTAATGAGTTAGAACAATCACTGAACACTAGGATGCAATTTCTGAAGTAATTTGATTAACAAGTTGCTTATGCATTTTGATTAGTACAAAGTAGACTGTAAAAAATCTGCTTGTGGTAGAGTTCATCTCTGGTGTAACTCCACTGATCAGGGCCCAGTGGGAGTGACAAAAAAAGAAAAAAAGAGATCCATTCTTCCATTAATAATTTATATTCTTTCCTTTGTAAGTGACCTACTAAATGGAAATATAAGAATCACCTGGAAATGTCTCAAATATAAAACTAGGTGCACCGTGTCTTTCTATATCTCACTCTCAAGATTTTCAGTTGCTTAACAAGAGAAGATTTTTCTAGTTTGAGGGGTACACGGCCAGGCATTAGAGGAAAACAGAGACATAAGGCAGCAGCTGTAGAAACAGCATGATCTTTTCCTTAGTCCTTTGTGATAAATCTCAACCCATCTGAAGCAAGTTATGATTATGGTGTGGAAATATTAAGATATTATTAAAAGGTACATATATTTACTGATCACAAGAATTCCAGTAATATTTTAATACCCACCAAATTATAGTTTACACAGTAAAACTTCTCATTTCAGCACAACGTGGAGATACTAACATAATTTTTTCAATGATGGGATTAAAAGACCGTCTCCACACACATGTAAAGAACACAGGGGCACAAGGGAAGGCAAGAGGGTAAGCTCCAGTAGTCCAGCCAGGCAAACAGCCCCCACTCTGGGATGGGCACTGGAGAGGCCAGAGACACTCAGTTGGCTACTGGAGAGACTGGAAATGGTGTAAATGGTCCTTGGAGCCCCATGGATTCCCAGCAGGCAGCATGGATCTTCAGGTCCCTTTGGGATGGCCCTGGAACAGGGAGCAGTGTCAGCCTCTCCTCTGCCAGGCTACTGGATTTGGCAACACTTAACAAAGTTCAACCTTTGTTCCTGGCAGTTTCACAATGGAAACCATCTGAGGAGAGGAAGTACAGCATCAGTACAATACCAGTCCATTCGGATGCTGAGTAGTGCTAAAACTCCTCCTGCGGTGGGCAGCACTAAGGAGAAGACAGAGCTGCTTTGTGATGGCCAGGGAGAAGCGCCACACAGCCCCTGGAGAAGGCTGCCAGGCTGAGAACCCTTCCTTTGGGCATGACCAGATGGGCTGACAGAGCCAGGTCTGGGGTGCCCCAGCCCTGCAGCAGCATCACCTGCTCACAGGGGAAGGCCCATGGCAGCCTCCTCTCCTGAGGTTCCAGAGGGACAGCAAGAAGGAGATGGAGCTAATCCAGAGTTTCAAGGACACTGCAAACTCCAAAGCCTGGTTCCCTCCAGAGGACCCCATCTATTTTTAAGTCTTGCTGCTCCCTGAACTGAGGAATGAAAGTAGCTATAAGGGAAGAAGGAATCTGTTGTATGGTCTGGCTGGTCTGTATTTACATAATTGTTTTGTTTTCAAAGAAACTTGGCAAAACATTGCCTAAATGGGTCTCTACTGTGGACAACTGAGTTCTGCTGTTTCTGCAGTTGGGTGCTGAGGAAGGTACCTGGGAGATGTGCCAGGCTGGTGCTGCCAGGCAGGTGCCCACACATTGTGCCTTGCTGTGCTGTGAGTGTTGCCAGCCTGGAAAAGCCTGGGCATGAGGGCAAGGGAATGCCTGGGGGAGACTGAGTGCCCTTCTCTCCCCAGCTGGTCCTTCTGAGGCTGAGCTGTCCCCTGAGGCACAGAGGAAGGACTTGTGGGGATGCCATGGGGGAAGTGGACAGGGGAGCAGATTTCTCACGTGCTGTGCTGTGCTGCTCTGGTGTGTGACTCCAAGGCTCTCTCCCCTTGCATTACAAGTTAAAGCATGCACTGTTCTCCTCCACAGCTGGATTCATGCTAACAGGTATTTTTACTGAGATTGAAGGCAGCACTTATTTGCAGAATAATCACTTTTGGTTCTGTTTGAAGTGTTCCCTTTTTTTTCCCCCTTACAATGATATTTTCTGCTTTGCTGGAAGCATTTCTTAACAAGCTTCTTCAGCTTGCCTTGCAATCTCTGCAGCCAGGCAGGTGCTGGGACGCTGTGGCTGTTTCATTGAACATCACAGCTCTTTCCAAAGGATTGTTGCAGTCCTCAGGCCCACGGATGTCTCAGCATCTCTTAGGCTTTAAACCTGTGAGCCTGCTCACACCACATGCGTTTGGAGCATGTCCAAAAATTCCACAAATTAGATTTTCAGGTCCTTATCTCTCCTAACTCAGTTATGAGCTCTGTGCCCAAGCTCTCAGTTGAATTTTAAGAAACTTTTGAAGCAGCTCACTGTCACTCTTGTTGCAGCTTGGGACTCAACCCTGGAGGGAGCCAATGCAGGCTCTTGCAATACTGAAGTTGCTCCTTATTTTTCTGGAGTCAGATGCTCATGTCAAGCTTCTAACTTCCTGATGTTAACTCCAAATGTTGAGATATTTCACTGATGGAAACCTGAGTAACTTCAGGGTAACACAGAGCAACTGTGCATGGCTATAGCAGTCATATCACTTGGGAGTTTCAGGCACCAGTGAGAGTAATCCAGCCACCTTAACCAATCTGTGTCTTAATTATCTGAATCTGCAAAACATGTCTCACCTTCCATTCCTTTTAGAAATTTATAAAGGATTAAAAATAATGCCAGCCAAAACTAAGTAATGAGTTTCCAGAATATTTTTTCATCTAAAATTTTATTCAATTTCCAGTTGTTCTGAAGGTGCTATAAAACTGAAAACATACTTCTGAAGATTAGGTTCAGTATTTAGTACTTATTTTCTGCAAGACAGTGGCTTTTTTAAAACAGAAAGAGAATTAGTGGGTTTTTTGTGTGGTTTGCTTTTATATTTTGCCTTTTTAGTAGTGGAACATTCTTTAGAAAGTAAATTAATGACTTGACCCAGAGTGAAAATATTAATTCCTCATGAAATGTGCAGAAATGATCTAGATAGAAAAAGCACCTACATAAGACAAATGTGCAAAAAAGCCTGGGTTATGGCTTTCTTACTGAAACTCAATCACTTCTTGTCAAGTTTGCACAGGAAAAAGTTGATATTCAAGGGACACTGATTCAAGGGACACTAATCATCTGCTTTTGTAAGCAGAAAATGAGATAGCTTTGTAGGAGAGATACAATTAGTTTGTGTTAAAATTTTTTTAACCATTTAACATATGCGGCACTACCACTTTTGAGTTTGCTCAGACAAGTAAATTTGATCCCTGCACTGTACTGTTATTTTAATATCCTCTCTCCTATAAGTTTTCAATTTATTCCAATATCTCTGGTATGCTTTTCATAACTATAATATATTCCTCTATCAGGTTTTATAATTACTTGGACTCTATTCATTTCCAAATTTATATTTCAGGCTGTATTTCCTCCTGTGCTACAAGTAACAGATCATTGTACTGAAAAGCAATCTAGGATGTATGTTAAAGATATTGCAACAGTAGTGCAGGAAATCTAGTTTAATTTGGGGAGTGTCTGGGGTGGTTGAAGTGCATGGGGAATTTCTCAGCAGAGAACTGATAAAATGACTTGATACATCTATAGACAGCTACTTGGTAATGTGGTGATTGGCAGGTGGGTGTGTCTGCCAGCATTATATTTGGTTTTACTGAAATTAAATATCAGCACTGGAGGACACAGAAGACACAGAGTTCCCCCACATTAGTATTACAAAAAATGTAGTGTTTTAGGTTTGACTGGAGAACTCGGTGCTGCATGGATGTGGCTCTGCAGTGAGCAGCACCCCAGGATGTCAGAGAAAAAACATGAGGCTCAGCTCTGTGACTGGCCCGTGAACTCCGATCCACCTGAGGACTTAATTTCATACTTAAATTTAAGTATATGAGCAGGTGCTTGCAGCTGAGGCAGATTGCACGTGCTGAACAGTAAGGCAATGTTTAAGTTCTCCAATGCACTGTTGGGCTTAGTATACTGGAAAGCTGAGCTCTAAGTGGCTTGGGACGATGGCACAAAAATAACTTATGGGTCAGAAGAATGCTGATTCTTCAGTTTGGAGAGTAAATATGTCACAAATACGAGGAAAATCACATGGGCATTTTTTTAGACAGGGAAAACTGTAAACTGTTCAAAGATTAGTGGAGGGTGAATGTAACTACTTGCAGGATCACTTGTTTCTGCAGAGCAAAAAATTATGACTTTAATGAATTGGAACGGCAGGCATGAAACAAATTTCAGCGTACTAATGTTCAGAAGCTAAAATGTGTAGTTTGTCTAAAAATATGAAGGATTACAGTAACTGTGCTGTTTGTATCATGGGAATCTGTGTGAAATGAGCACTGAGGAGAAGAGAGGTAAGAAAAATACAACAACTCTTCAGGGATCATACTGAGGGAAATGGAGATAGAAAATGTGGTGGGAGTTGACAAAAGATATCAGCACTGATAAAAGAGTTCTCAAAAGGCACTGAAGTACTGATTTTTGAATCAAAAAAAGGCATATACTTTCGAAAAAAAGAGCTTAACAATGACTTTTGTAGAAGAAATGGAATAAGAGGTAGTCGAATGAACACTGGAATAGATCAAAAGAAAATGTGATCTTTTTTTTTCCTAAACAGAACAGTTATATTCAGTGAGTTCATAAACCAAATAGCATAAAGAGGAAGAAGCCCAGGAAGGTGGGGAGGGGTGGCACAAACGGAGCCAGGGGGAGGAAGGGAGTACTGAGAGCAGAGTCCTGAGTTCAGCAAGTCGCCAATGGCAACAAAAGGAAAAGAAAAAAAACAGAAATGAAGGAAAAATGCAAATTTTTCTTAGTTACCATTCTGAAAAGAACAAAGTTTTTTTGGGAAATAGGTCATGAAAGATGTGAAAAGGTGAGGAAAGAAGGCAGGACCTTTGTTTGCAAGTGCAGCATTAAAGTAGGGTAGTTCTGACAGAAACATTGTGATCAGAGGAGACTTCTGAGGCTGGAATGGGCAGTCTTCTGCTTTCCAGTGTCTCATTGTATCTAAGATAAAAGGATGGCCAAAGCACTGTAGTATCATTGCTTACAGATAAAAGTCAGACAGGTTTTGACACAAGCATTTTCATTATGAAATGGGGAATTAACAGCTGTATTAACCTTTGCAGTGATTACCATGCTTAGGAGTGAAGGAAGTGTAATTGTTTGTTTGCTTTAGACAGTTTTCCATCCCTGGGATATCTGAGAGATTTCCATGTAAAACTGATAGCTGAAACTGAAATCCAGAGGGCCGTAGAGGGTAGGCAGAAGTCCTGCTACTTTGAGAGTACACAGGGAAATTTTGCATCTGCTGCCATCCCTATGGCTCTTGCGCCCATCTGACTTTGAGGACCAGAGCCTGGGGTACACCCCCCATGTCCCCCAGTCCCTGGGCTGCTCAGCCCAGTTACACACTGTCCCTCTGCAGCTGCAGGGCAATGCCTGGCCCTCCCACGCCCCACAGCTGGCCCAGGTGGGGACACCCAGCAGGAGCAGCAGGGTCACCCCTCTGACACCCGTCTGGGCTGGCAGCCACTGCTCCTCCTTGCCGGGCTCTGGAAACCCTGAGGTGCTGCTGCATCCATCCACAGCTGTGGAGCCAGCTTCACACGTGTCCTGCAGCCCAAAACGCTCTGGACACCCCAATGTCCATGCTCTGACACTGGCAGGCTCCAGGAGCATCCCATCATTGTCCCCGAGCCCTTTGCCACTGCTTGGCTTCTGCTGGTTTGAGCTGCACTCAGATCTCGGGGGCTGCTTGGTACCTGTGGGGACACTAAAACTTCTGCCTCCAGGAGGTACTAGATCAGGCTTCAGAGCTTAGACTAGATGCCTAAAAAGTCTGTCTGACTATGGCTTTTCTACAATAAGTAAGAGCTCTCCCAGCTATGGCAAAATAGAGCTCAGTGCAAATATTTTCTGGATTTTTTTTTTTCTAATTCTTTTCTAATGTCCCTCCATTTCTATGACAAATACCCTTCCTTGCACAGAAACAATTTATATGGAGTAGTTTGGTCAGTAGGTTGGTTTATGAATTTATAATTAGGGTTACACTGATTAAAAATAGGAGAAAATTTAATTGCATAGTCTTGTGTGTCTAGGAAGTCAACATTTTCTACCTCTTAATCTGATAGTTGACTAATGATCACCACCTTACTCTAACTAATTTCCCCACATTCATAGAAGAGTAAATGTATAAAAAATTCAGCTGAATTTTAGGCATTTCAGGTATGTGTATGTGGCATTAATTTAAAATTCTGTCTTGTACAATATTTCACCTAAACATTAGCAATTCTATCCGGTAAGTTTTTCTTTCTTACCTGAAAGTATTATTACTGAATCATCTTCTCTAGAAAGAAAACAATCATTAATCTGTTGAAAGTGAATCTATGAGAGTAAACAGAATCATTATGAATCTTATATGGAATCAGAATATCATCTTAGTAGTGCCCCGCTTCAGCCAAGAGAGACTATGGCCCTCCATTGTACAGGAAAACAGAGACAAACTTCATAAAATCTACTTGGTAAAGGCTTTGATTTTTCTCAGATGATGATGTGATTTCATTACCTTCACATACCACTATACACTGAGCTTAATTTTCATGTGAGAAAGTCACAGTCAGTGGCAGGAATATTTCTATTTGGCTGCAGCTTCAAAAAGAGAATGAAAAATTTAGAAGGTAAGATCAATAGCTGGAAAATGAAGCTCATCTTAACAAGGAAACTTAAGGCTTACAGCCATGCAAAACAGCTGGAGAAGCTGGGACTTTGAAAATCACTCTGGATGAGAAATGATAAAGTTCAACTGAATGAAGCATCTGTTAAGCTAAAACGAAGTGCAAAAGGAAAAAACTCACCTTCCTTCCCCCTCTTCCAAATAACTTGGAGATAAAAGTTTGGAGCAGTGGCTCAATCCACCTTCCATCCCCAGCTGTATGGGCCAGGTGTACCTGCAGAGCAACACCTTCCCATCCCTGGAGTACCAGCTATCTAGAAGCCTTTAAGGAACACAGAGAGGTGGCTTGGAAGGTGACCCCACAAAGGGAAGAAGGCACTGAAGAGGAGATTTCTATTTCCTGAGTGTTTGTATCAACTGGTGGAAGTGTCGTAGAAAAGAGAGGAAAAGTTTTTCAGTCCCCAGCCCCAGGCAGAGACTCATAACCATGAATGAGTTCAGCTGAGGGCCACCATGATGGTGGGAACTGGAGCACTTGCCCTGTGAGGAGAGGCAGAGGGAACTGGGGTTGTCTGGCCTGGAGCAGGGATTGTTTCTGGTGGACTAAAGAGCCACTCCAGGCGCATGCAGGAAGCCACTGAGGAGGTGGAGCCAGGCCCTGCACAGCAGGAAAGGGAAGGAGGATTAGAGACAACAGGCATGAGCTGAAACAGGGATGTTCAGATGGGAAAGGAAGAAAGGAAAAAAGGAAGACCTTTTTCTCTGTGTGGACAATGAAAAAAGGTTGTCCTGGTTTGCCCACAGAATATATGCAAGCTTTATCCTTTTAGTTTTTCAAGACTCACCTAGATAAAGCCCTCAGTAACCTGGTCTTATCTAAGAACTGACACTGGTCTGAGGAAGTGGTTTGTCTAGAGACATCCTGAGGTCCCTTCCCACCTGAATTTATTCTATTAAATACAAACATGTGCACAATTCCCTGCTCCCAATAGATGAAAAGTCTGTATATCAAGAATGATATGAATACCTCCCCCTAAGAAATTTTTTCAGACACCCTTTGCACAAAATAGTTCACACACAGGTTTCAGTTCAGCATTTCTTTTTTGTTAACCTCCCTCCACACTTGCAGTGCTGCTGCAGCAGTTCCAAGCAGACCAAGGTACCAATTTCCTCCTGTGTGCAGAAAAGGGAAGCCATGTCTGGGATATGAAATGTGTCAGTACTGTGTGAGAGAATATACAAATGCATTTGAATCTTTGGTCTGGAGTGCACAATAAGCCAGATAATAAGATAATAGCTGCTAATTAATGTTGCAATTAGTCTACAGACTTGTCTGCTACTTTGGAATCTGTGCCACACCTACCCATTCCTCACAAAACACAGTCTTGTAGACTGATTTCTAATCCTGAAAATTAAATGAGCTTAATTCTTTTCTGGGGGCAGATTCCACATGTTGAAAATGGTTTGTCCCAGAGGAAGCTATAATGGCAGGCTCCAGATGGGCCAGAGACAAAGTATCAAACAATAATCCTACTCAGGGGGTTGAAGATCAAATCCTATATTGCTGTGAAAGACGTAAGTACTGTTTGATGACTAAATCCCAAAGCATTTTGCTCAGCTGCTGGATAACCTTATGTGCTATAGAAACATGGAACTTCGCTTCTGTGCATGCTCACAGATGCCTTGTATTTGACAATATCGAGCATTTTGGCATCTGCGTTACACCTGAGTGCTTTCACGTTTCACAAAGTGGATGCTGTACCATCTGTCTCAGCATGCATATTTGGTGTATTAGACATGCTTTTAGCCTAGCTCTTGGATCAGAAATTGGGATCCTCACTTGAAAGAAGGGAAAGGAAAATCCTAAGTTGCAGTCCTTTTCTGAGGAGTGTTGATGTATTGTGCAGTATGTAGTAAAATGCTTGCTAGGTTGTAAAATGCTTACACTAGGATCTGAAATGCCAGAGACCCCCTCTGCAGCATGTTCCCTTGTGGTGTAGTAGCAATTCAATTTCATTGCTGGGAGTTTTCTTTGTGCCTTTGTTGGTTTTTCAGCCAGGACTGTGCTGTGACTGGGACAAGAGCGAGAGCCGGTGCTGATTTGGTCAGTGAGAAGTGCCTCTGCCTGAAGTAAGGTGCAAATGAGACCCTATGCCAAATTCAGTAATATGGGTTTTATTCCATAGTGATATAGAGAGATGGACAGAAATAGAGAAGGGTGGCAGGGTGGGGGCACAGAGAGATCAGGCAGAGGATAGGCACCACCCATGGATCCAGTGACATCCAGTTCTTCACCCTGGGCTTCTCAGTGCTGGGGGTCCTGGAGTTATTCTTCTGTGGGTGCCACCTTTATACAGCCCAAGTTCTGGGTATCCACAGGGTTGTTGCAGATGCTGTCCCTTTAACTTGGGAGATATGTGTATGAGCAGTCGCCTCCTTCCTCACAGTTTGCCACAGTGGGAATTTTTGTCTGGATACATTAACCAGGATGTGCAAACGGGATCTCGCCTCACCAGACTGGGAATTAGCACCTTCCTATTGCAAATTCCTCCCCTCTGTGCTTATTTCAAGTACCTGCTGTGGTGGCTTTTCTTATGACAACGTCCTTCTGTGGACCAGTGTTTTGAGATGGGCTCTTTAAGTCCTTACAGCCTGTCCTCAACCTGGCCAGCAGTTCAGTCTCCTCTAGGGAGGTAGTTCGGAAATTCCAGTTTCAAAATATGCAGAGATGAAGGGAACGAAAAAATACCATGCAACAGCATGAAAACCTGCTAGTTTCAGGGAAGAAATATTTACCCTTGGGCAGTAAGTATTGCAGACAGATTTCTCCAGATGGGAAGAGATAGAAAGGAAGGAGAACAGGAGAAAAAAAAAGGAAAATCCTGTTCTGTCTCCTTTGGGCTAGATAAGCAGCTTCCCCTTCAGCAGGTTTATTTTGTGATCCTTTCTTGAGGCATCTCTTCAGATAGGGAGCCAAGTTCCTAAAATGGGGCTGTGAGACCGAGCACCTTGTCTCTTTGTAATCTGGGCTGAGGTGTTTGTAATTCAGAAACAGCACATAGCTCATTCCTCAGGAGTATTTCCCTTCACTTCAGGGTAGGCATAGATTACATCCAGTGTTTGATCAGGTTTTATTTTAAATTGAGCCTCTGAGTCTCTGATGTTCTATAAAGGGCCAAGCACGCTGACGAGCCTGTCTGAAGGACAGCCCTTATGCAAACACAAGTGTGCTGCTTGCAGCCAGCTCCCTTAATAGCTTTCCACCGCTATTTTATTTTCCTCACTTTTACCTCCTGGGCACTTTAAAGTGGTTTTTACTTTATCCCACACCTTTCTTTTACTCAGTCAATCAAGAAAGGATGGACAAAAGGATGCTCAGTCCTTTACACCACTTCTAAGTTAGTTGTGCTTTTCCAAGTACTCATTCCTACCATGAGTTATTTTTACTAAGGGTTACTTTTATGAAAGGATTTAATCAGTGTAATGTCTTTTATGGCTAATTTATAAAACATAGAGCAGTTGCCTTATAGGAGGCAAAAGCTGAAAATAAGAGAATACCTAAAATTTGGAACAAAGACAACTTTTAAATAGACTCTTTATAGTGTATAAACCACTGGGATTGTGTTTCCAGGCAACAAGTTACCTAACTACATGTGACCAGCAAAGACAGCTACCGTCTTTAACTGTCCTTAAAAGGCTCCATGATGCCTGCAGTCTTTTTACATAAGCCTGGAAGGGTGAGTAACCTCCTCCTTTGCATGTTTAGCCAGAAGATTTGATGGTACTAAGTGTCCTAGTCCATCAAATTGGATCACTGACCTGACATAATGAAATCATCATGCAGTTTTTCTATTTCACTGAATATTTTTCCCTTTCCCTCCTAGAGAGACAAAAGGTTTTCTCCTTAGGTAATATCTACTCCAAACCAGGCATGTCATGACCAGCTTTTGATGAGTATTTGTTCCCACTCCTATTTTATCTCATAGAAATATGAGATACTCTTTTCTGAACTCATATCCATTAAAAAAAAGAAAATCATGTGAAATAGAACACTTATTAAAATAGTTATTAGAAATTCTGCTTTACCTTCTTAGACATGTAATTCTCTAGCAGAGCTGTTGCTCTGGTGTGCTGGAATGGGAGACAAAATGTGGAATATTGCCCACAGAGAATTCACATGTTGCTTTTTCTGGACTAATTGTGATGTAGGATGTTTAATTACTTTCCATTTGGAAGCACAGGATACAACACACCTCATGCTTACACTGCACACATCTCTTAGATTGGACCAAAGTTGTATTATAATGTCACAATTACTCTTGCAGAAGAGCAAAAAAGAAAGTCCTAGGACAGAGTTAACATGAATCTAAGACCAAATAACTGACATTTTTCTTTGACAACTCTAAAGCAAATAGACTTGTTTTCAGTGTGCAAATGAAAATTCTGAAGGATGTAAATTACAGATTTCCTGTAGTTTTAGAAGTATCTAGAACTGATTTAAGAAATGCTTGATGCACATATTTCACAGAATCACAGAGTAATGAGGTTGGAAGGGGCCTCTAAGATCATCAAGTCCAACCTATGTCCTAACACCTCAACTAGAGTGTAGCACCAAGTCCCATAATCAGTCTTTTTTTAAACACATCCAGAGATGGTGGTTCTACCACCTCTCTGTGAAGACAATGCTGATGCTTTATTATTCTTTCAGTGAAAATTTTTTTCCTAATATCCAACCTGTACCTTCCCTGACGTAGCTTGAGACTGTGTCCTCTTGTTCTGCCAGTTGCTGCCTGATGGAAGAGATCGACCCCCACCTGTCTACAGCCTCCCTTCAGGAGCTGCAGAGAGCAATAAGGTCACCTCTAAGCCTCCTCTTCTCCAGGCTAATTTACATGGTTAGGGCTGTGTCTAGCCTGCTTCTCTCAGCATTTGAAGATTTCTCAGTGAAGGGAAGGAGAAGGGTCTGAGTGTCACTGGCAAGAGCAGGATAATCACACACTGTAATTTCAGGAGCTGGCACTGGCACTCAGAGCACCAGCCTTGCTGAACACCCTTCCCCAGCAGTTTCTGCATGATCTTGTTAGTTCATTGCCTTCATCCTTGTGCTTACATTTCTCATGCAATAATGTAATGAGCATTTTTTCCCCTCTCCCACTTAAAGTTGAGCTTGCTTCAGCTCCTTGCCCGGGTCTGCCACTCAGCTGCACATATCTTTGTGCCAGGGTGGAGAAATGCAGCAGCAGGCAGGAGAAGTGAAGGAAGTCCGCAGAAACTGAGGAAGTCAGCAGGGCAATTTTCTTAAGGTCAATGCTGGCAAATGCCAGCTTAAAGCACTTGTGAACTTCTGGCTTGAAATGGGTCATGAAAAATAATGCCTTTGAATTCAGCAATAATACACATTTTTGTGACAGAAGGACAAGTCATGAATAAAGCTTTTCTCTATGTTTAAAGATGGTATCTTACATAATTAAAAAGCAAGGCACTAGCTGCAGCTGCTTGAAAGATTCTTAGCCCTTAATAGAGTAACACAATTTATTATAGTTTCTTTATTCCATTCTCCAGTTACACAGGTCTTGGGTTCAAAGGATGGTGTTTCCCTGCAAATTCAGACTGCAATAAAGGACTGAAACTATCTTTCATCCAGCCAACTTTGGCTGGATCGACCTAAACTCCATTTCAGGAAACACATTTCCTTAATTTTACCTTGAAATCATATAATGGGTTGGATACAGCTTTCAAGAGGGAAAGATTATTATTAGAAATAGATAACATGGCTTCAGGCTGTACCATTTGTCACTTCAATCTCAGTTAGGTCCATAATAGTGTTTGTTCTCAGAAAATCCTCAAGAACATGAGAGTGCATTTGTATGGCCTGTTAGGCACAAAATTGCCTGTTTTATAGGTGCAATACATGTTCACCTTTAAAAATGTTTACTCCCTTTGTTTATAACTGAGCAACTAAAAAAAGTCTCAAAGCAGGTGTGACACACTGCCTGGTGATATGGAGATAGTGTCAGCTAATGCAATGTACACATAATTCAATATGTCACTTTTCTTAACATATTAATATGCTGCATTTCTTCAGCCTACTTATCAGAATTCTTTCCTAAAAAACATCCACACCAAAACAGAGCCAGAGGCACTAAGAAGTGAAATTACACTGTGATTTCATGAAACAGATATCAGCTTTCCTTCCTTAAATAGTTTTGTTACTGAACAGGTTGAACTCTACTACAAGGATATAGGTTAAGTGCCTGCACTGTGTTTCAGTACACAAAAGTACCTCTAGCATTTCACCTATATGGTTGGCTAAATCACACCACAGTATTTCAGCATCCTGTTTTTGCTCACCTCACTAGCAATTATCAACTTAACTGTAGGCATCACTGTTGAGATGATGAGCTCATGCATATATATCTTGGGTTTTGAGAAAGTGCATTACTTTGTTTTAGTCTCACAAATGCAGTTCAGGTTTCACAGTGCAGTCTATAATAATGCAACAAAATTATGATTCATGTACCCTTTGCATTTAATCAGAGAAGCATTCTGACTGGCAAGGTGTCTTCCATTGCTGCAGGTCCATAAGCCAGGATGTGCATGCTGCCAGTAGCTCTCATTAGGATAAGGAATTAATCCTTTTTTATCTCTTTCTGCTGAAGAGAGAATGGAGTCCTCAGGTAACTTACAGCTCAGACCCAGGCTCAGTGGTCTTATGAAGGAGCTTAAAGAAGGCAGTGAGTCTTCCTTTGGATTTTCAGAATGGAAGGACACAAGGCCTGGTTAAGCCCATGACAGATCCTGTTTTCTCCCTGTTTTCACTGCTGACAGTGTGTGACTGCAGGAATCATCACTTCTAACTGGCAGAAGCAACAAAGCTACAGTCACTCCATTTCCAGTGCCCTTCTTAAAATTTAACTTGTTCTTTAAGGCACTTCATATTCCCATATATTCTTATTTTGTACATACCTTCACTAGCACTAATATTGTGTTATACGACATGTAAAACCTAGGGTATTTTTGTTAATAGAAAAGCTATTCCAGAAGTATCAAATGAGAGAAACTGGATAAATTCTTAAAGGGCACACAAAGGTAGTTTCTTTATACTTATATGGATATGTGCAATTTCCAGAATTAAGCAAGGGTTTATTGTCATACACCGACTATATATTGTCTATATATATAGACAATATTTGGACTGAAGCAACTTTAGACTAAAGCAGGAACAAAAATGATATCACACAAGTTCCCCTAAAATGTCTGTGATGGTACTAGAAACTGAGCTGAATATGTCCTCACCCTGAAGTAAAGCCATATTCTGCCTCTGTTTCTTAAAGTGGCTACTGCAAAATGTATCAGAATACATTGAACTTCTAATACTATTTTTTTTATTAGAACAGAACAGTAAGTATTTTTTTCCAGTGAGAAATTCATAAAGGGCTGAAAACAAAATATTACAAACCTTCATCTCCTGTATTGGGCTGGACAGGATTTTCCTTCCAGTCCTGTTTTTAGTATAGAACATTTAAATAGCCTGCTGCTTAGGATCAGCTTCTACCGTCCCACCAAGTACCTCAGAAAATTCCCTTTTCTTTAGCTCTGGACTACATGTGTATTTTCTGCTCTCCTCCACCTCTTTCTCCCTTAGCCGTTCCCTGCCTGCCAAGTCTGTCCCTTCCCAGATGCTGAGCTCTGTTCTCCTTCACCTTTTCCCTGCTGAGCAAGTTCAGTTGCTGTCAGAAAAGAAGCAACCGCCCTATCTGTGAAATGCTCCTCTATTGCCAAAGCCCAGTGGCAAAGTAGTCAAGGCAAGGCAGACAAGCAGTCTCCTTGCCTGCCACCAGCCACTGATTTTTAAAAGGAACATAAAAAACTAACTGCAAACCAGAAAATTAAACAGATGCTATTCATCACAGTCCCACGCACAGCATCTGGACTGCTACACCATCCTCTTTCTACCTCAGCTCTTCTCTCTCCTCTACACCTTCTTCCTGTATGCCCATCTCTCACTGTCACCCAAATCCTTTCATATTTCCTGTAATATATATCAAAAGAATTTAATTTTTATTGAACTTTTCCCCTCTTGTTCCAAAGACTTGATGTTCCTCAGATCATCTTTTATTTTTCTTCTGCTCACTTGTAAATTGCTTTTTATTCAAGAAGACTTTCTTTTCTTTGCTTACCTGAAACCTGATATGCAGTTTCTGATTACTTTTCTTCATTCTGAATCTACTCATCTCAGTCTTTCATTTCCTGACAAACTCTGTGCCCTTGGCTTGCACACATTTTTTGAACACCAGTTGCAGTCTATCCAGACCAGATCCTCACAGGGAGCATGCCATGTAAGTGGGCTGACATCAGTTTTGATTTATTTGCAATTATGCTTGCTCAGAATTTAATTCCTCTTTGTTTTTTTTTTTTTTTCTCTCTTTCATTCAAATTTGGTCTAGTTAAAAAAATTCTCGACAATGATTGTGTACGTCACCATTCCTGGTTTAGTTTGCAGCCAGGTAGCGATGCTTACATCTCCTCTATTTTCCTGTTGCTGACAAATAACTGACTGCTGTGCCTTTCCTGAAGGCACAGGAGTGAAGCTGTCTTTTTTTGGCTTGTATTCCTACTATGCTCACTAATATCTGTTCTCAAACTCCTTATTTACTTTTTTCTCTTTATACCCCAGAAATTTTATATGATCTGTCAAGCTTCTTTTATAATTGTGTTCATATTCTTGACCTTGTCATACGTTATTTTCTTTATAAGAACATGGGAATTGCCAAATCAGAAAACAAACAATGATTCATCAAGCCTACTAGCTTGTCAAAGAGGGCAGAAAAAGCTCACAGGATATCTAGACAGGAATAAAATATTATGTAAGAGGATATAAATCCTCTTTGGCTTCCAGCATTGATCAGTTTGAGCCCTCAGGCTTTAGTTTATATAGTTTACTGGTTTTATTTCAGCTAGTATGAACTACCTATGGCCTTTTTCTGTGCAGTTGTATTTTATGCTGGTAAAATTTTATAATTTTAACATTTTGGCTAAAATCTACTGTGTTGGTTATTTGCATATTACATGAGAAGGCTTTTTCAATGCTGAGAAAACATCTGCTTACAAAAAACTTTCCTTGTCAACCTACATATAAAAAACAGCTGAAAAAATAAAGGTGTTTCACTTTATGCACCTTTTCTGGAGCTGGATCCTTCCTCTCTCAGTTTTTATGTTTATATACGACTCCTAAATTTTTCTTAAGAACGTTAAATTGAGTCTTTCACCCACTCTGTCTGGACTTGTGGTCCAAGATACAAGAAGAAAAATAACAGCTTTCCAAATGCAAAGGAAATTTACTTCTGTAGATCTACAGGAGGACAACACACATGACAGGGTTGCAGGGTTATTTCTAGTAAAGCTAAAAGGTGAGGCAGGGAACTGAGACAATTACTTTAGAAAGATAGATTTGAGAAGACAGGTTTAGCTAGAAAGTTTTGGGCAGCCTTTTGCTAGACAATATGTCTATGAGAGTGTGCTTTGAGCAGTTCATTATCAGTTAAGTCATCCTAGTTATTATTAGTTTTGAATCTCGTTAATTGTAACATGAAAAGTTCAGAGTAATGAATTTTCATCTCAGCTGTTCTTATTTACATGAGTGAGTGCATTCTGCACTACACTTCATGTAAATAAGAATAGCTGAGATAGAAATCCTAGAGCAGAAATTAGGTTTTTCCCTCTCTAGCTTGTAGATGGAGGTAGTTATCTCTTATTTTAGCTCCACCTACTAGTAGTAAGACTCAAAGAATGCAACTACCTTGTCATATAAATGAACTTTACCAGAGCTAGTAAAATCTTCCAGTCATCTCAGTTCCCTCTGGTATTTTCAGCCCAAATAGGTGATGAATGAAGTATTTCCTTGGTTTAGTACCACAGATCTGATTTGATCTTGAAGCCTCCTGAATTATTTTCCCTCTTTTCCATGAAAAGAGGGCCCAGCACTTCCTCATTCTATAACTTATTGATATGACCTTTGACAACTTTTAAGTACAAAAGATATTGTCTAAATGTCGCCCCTGATTTCCTCTTGTTTCCTACACATCACAGCCCTGGAGCAGGCTTATTTCCATTTCATTGATTGCAGATGAGCAGGAACTTGAGCTGCCATGGGTTGTTTGCTAGCACACCCTTGTTAATCAGACAGACACCCAGAGAGACCAGCTGTGTGCAGCTCAACCTCAGCCATCTAGCTGGGATATAGCTGCAGCTTGCCTGGGCTCCTTCTCAAGCCCCTCTTTCTCCCAGCAGAAATTCAGGGAGTGCAGTACTTGATCTCCCCAGTTGCTGAGGAGGAGGGTTCCAGTGCGCATGTCCGCACTCTGACTTTCTAGATTGGAAGGATAAATTCTTTGTTTGAAGTGTGTTTTCTATATCTAACTGAAAAACATTTGGTCATCATTTGGTATCATTACACTCTTGATGTATAAGGACTTAAAAATGAAAGGAGAGCAGGATCTGAAGCAGAACAATTGGTCTGAAGGATAGCTCCTGCTGACTTGTGATGGTTATGAGGCTGAAGAAACCATTTGCTCTTGAATACTTAGCAGCTGATTCAACACAGGCTGATTAGATAAAGAAAAGAGAGTGGAAGGATAATAAATAAAAAGAGTGCTGTGATGAGAGTTCTAAGGAAATGAAAAACACTTTATTGATAATCAATCTCTGGTAGATTTTGATAATGAACTCCTGTATAATAAGTAGCCCATGTGCTCACCCTGCCACTGGAATTCTAATGAGGAAGATAATAGATCCAAATTAGAAGTTTGCCAGCGAGCGTGTTATTAAAACAATCAAGCATTTTAAATGCAAGTAAACAGAAGTTGGAATCCTTATTTTGCTGTTAGGTTATATACTATCTTCCTTTTGTTTCTTTATATATCCAAAGTTACCCTTTGGATATATATACCTTTAAGGGTTTTACGACTACCTTCTTGAAGCAGGTGAGACTATGGTGGATTAAATGGGGCTTAAACATTGATATAAGATCATGTAATGATGTTGTATGAGGCAGGTAAAAATAAGTTTTCATGTAAAGACACAGAAACAGGGATATGAAAGTCCTTCTGCTGTTAATGGTTATAAACCCTATTGAGCCATGTTCTATTGCAAGGCAGCGGATATCCGTACATGGCACAGTAGTTAAAAAATATATCTAACCACCCAGGGGTGAATCAGAATCTTTCTTGCATCCTGACAGCTTTGATCACCCTCTTGCTGAGCTCTGCTGGAATAAGCATTGACAAGAGCAATTCCCACATTTGAACCGCAGTGTTTTCCCAGCTCAAACCCACCTTCTGACAATGCTTAATTACTTGCCATAATTCTGCCTCAGTGGCTGTAATATCCTCCATCAACTGCTTCTCACCAGCCTGTTGAGAATCTGCCTTTCCACCTTATTGAGCTACTGTTTAGCTTGTCCCTTATTATTCTCATTTTCTTTTTCCAATGAACTTACTGCATGATTGATTCTTGTTAATTCTGCCAGACAGTCACTAACTGTTGCCAAAGAGGCTTGTCACGCCACTTCAGCAATTTTATACTTTACTCTTCCCCTCTTGTTCTCACTGCTGCCAACACTGAAACCAGGGCCCAAGAGGTTGCCTGAAAGCTGAAATGGGTCACTGTGGCTCCGTGCACCATTTTGTGTCCCAGCACTATCTCCTCTTTTGCAAATGCAGGTTAAGCAGTTGGGCAATTGATCTGGAGGTGGAAGTGGGTTTAACCTTTCCTTTTTCTTTCAATAATTCAAAGCAAATTAAATATTTTAACTTCTACTATGCTTGGCAAAATACCCCATGTTTGGGAGTTGTGTGTTGGGAGGAAAACAAGAGGAAGGACATGAGAGAGGAAAGGAGAAGGACTAAATTGTTCACAGAATTCTTTAGTTAGCTTCATGAATTTCAGTTTTCCCAGGGAGCGACCCTTTTGGGGAGAAAGATGACTCAACACATAACAAGTTTCACATGTACACTTGTGGTAGACAATATGCTACTCCTGGTTTGAGAAAAGCCTTTGAAATTATTTGTATCAGGGATCCTCAAGGAACCCCTGACCCCCCTCACCTCAGACCCTCCTGGAACGCCTTACCCAGGGCTCCAGGGTCGTAGCTCACCTCAAGACTGACACCTGGCCCATGCTACTCCCACAGTTACCCAGAAGGATATCTTAATAGATATATTAAAAAATTAATTGCAGTTCAGAAGACTGCAGCATGACCATAGTGTATGGACAGTTCATTTCCTCTGGAATTATGAAAAAAAATCTTTGCACTTGATATTGTTCACAAATCACGATGAAGGGAAAAGATTTAGCAACTTTTAGTGCAGAAGAGATTTAAGTGTTGAAATAAAGTATAAACCAGTAGCTGCTTCAGTCTTTTTTATATGCATTCGTCTTCCATTTCACTGCTACCTCTTTTTGATGTGGACTCTTGAATTCATGTTGCAAGTTCTGTTGTTCAGAGGACACAGCTCACTTTTAAAGGTGACATGAATGGTCTAAAGACATGTGGTTGAATTACAAGCAGTTTAATCTCAGACAGAGATCACTAGGGATTAAATAATTTAATAACACTTTTACTTATGTAGGAAGGGGGGGGGGAACTACATGATTGAAAACAAATTGAGTAGCACAAGGCATTAGAGAGAGATTGATTTAATACCATGTGAAAACAAGAGATTGACATTTTGGAGATCATCTAATTTTTCCATTCAAGAGAATTTTGGGTCTGAGAGGGAGCAGAGTTCTTTAGGTTTCTTATTAAATGTCATTTACATCACATGTGGCTATTCTACATATCAGACATATTTAAATTATGGATATCTGTGCTAGCTCCACTCAGAACACGGTCTGTGTAAAAGCTGGTGCTACTCAATAGGATTTTATAGAAGTTTGACAGTTGTGGTGGAATGTGAATCTCCCTAAGCACTCTGCAAAAGCAAAGAGATTCCATGACACTAATTTATTATGAAGTATTTACATTTTTTTCCTACAAAAACTAGAATTTTTGTGGTTTTGTTCTCTTTTACAAAAGATGTTCATGTCAGTATCAGACTGAACCTTAAACTGCAGTCAACGTACATCACAGTTTCTTGTCCTGTAGGGGTTTCATAGCTTCTCCTTCATAATTTTTCTTGTGCATGTGCCTTTTGACAACAGCACCGATTTCCGCTAGTCCAATCACTTCTACAGACAATGTGCTCTTTGCTCCATATAATTAATCCCATAAAGAGGTTCCCAAAGAAAGGTCATTTATTCATGGTCCTTTCCTCATCCTGTGTGTACATATAATAAATTCTTTAATGTTAATAGTCTATCGTAATAACCATGCGATTTTTTTTCCAGCCTTCTTGCACCTTGAAGTCCTTCTCACTCATTTTGTTCCAATTGGGCTGCAGTTCATGGGGCCTCTATCTATCAACAATATTTAACACAATGAGTACTTAATAGGGTAAGACATGGTTAAGGGGAAGGAAAAATTCTAAGTGTTATAACAAAATTGGCAATGCAAATTAAAATGTCTTCTTTAGGGTCTATTTTTTCTGTGCAAGGAAGGCTGAAAAATACCTTGTATTTAGTCTTCTTCACTCAGACTTACGTTTCAATATGCCTGAGGTAAAACTCAGAGCATCTCTGTTTTTGGGTCACTGCATTAAGATACTCTGCAATCAGGAAGGATACTGTTAATGGCATTCATGTATGATGGTTTTCCATTTAAGTGAACTACCATGACCACTCTGCCTCTTTTACCCAACTCATACAGTCGACCTTCATCAAAACAATTTGCTTTCTACAGAAGATGAAACCAACAAGTGACACTTGCATTGTGAAATGAAAAAATAATGATAAATCATACATGACAAATGAAGTCCTCGAAAAGTTTAGGGTTCTGTTTCCCACTATTCCTTGTTCTGAAGTAGATTCAATTTACTGTTCCCCTAGGAACAGATACTGTAGATCATGCAGTAAGGTATTGATTTTGCCAATTAATGAGGATAATATAATATATTTTTGAGTTGTTACATTACTCTTGAAACTTGTTTCTTGGTTACTAAACAAAAAAAAATTTCATGCATATGTTCTTCAGACCTGTCAATTTAAAAATGAAATGTGATTTATATAATTCTCTAAAAATAGAATCATGGTTACAGTATAAAATTATTTTTCCATACAACTGGTAGAATTTAGGTTATATTCATATATGTATTTTTAATAACATCTTTCAGAACTGCATTGTAACTAATTGGTCCTTAATAATTGTCCAAATTAATAGTTTGACTACAAGGAACTGAACCAGTCATTTTTCTTGAGCTGAAATAACAAGTTCAGAATGGGTTGTTTACTCCTTAATTGAAGATACTTCTTAAAACATCATTAAAGAAGAAAGAATCACTGGAGAATCAGAGAAAGACCGTACTAAGAAGGAATTATTTATTCCTAGATGAAAAGATTAATTTACACCTATTCCCAGCCAGAAGACAGCTGACTTTCAGAAAGAGTCTGAGGTAAACCATTATAGAAACCCTTAATGATTCATAACATTGCAGCACCATTTTTATGCTTACTGCCTAAATATTACTAACTGAAGGAGACAGATGTGACTTAGAGTGTGCCTTCTGCAAATGACTCAACTACCATATGGTAAATTTGCACCCAAGCTTATGGTTAAGCTGCATGGACATAAGGGTCAAGTCATGATTTTGAACAGCTTTACTCTTCATATCATCTTTTCCACAATCTTGTTGAAATGTTCTTAGGGAACAGACCTTGAAAATAATTTATGTGGTAATTTTAAAATTTTCAGTAGAGTTGATCACAATTAAAGTTGGCCTTTGAGAAAATGCTGAGCCCCTGGTAGACAACATGTGGACTCACTGTATTAAAACCTGGTCACTTCCTTTGGTGTTTTAGTGAGATCTGATTTTTTTATTTTTAATCTTTTGTCCCAGATATTGAGGTTTAGTTATTCTGAAAACTGTAGCATGAATTGCTGTCTTGATACTCCCTCTGAATTGCAAACAGGCATATTTTGTCACTGGAATGTTTTTATAGTTGCCTATAACTTGTAATGTTCTGTCATTGCAGAGTTTGCCTCCTAAACTTTCAGAGGAAGTTGGACTTGCTTGTACGAAATCTATGTGTGAATTTTTGACACAGAGAGAAGTACAGCAGTAAAAAAGATTTATACTCAGAGTTTATTACTGATGAATAGAATCATGCTAGAGTAAGGGTGGAAAAGACATGTTTACTGATAGTAAGTCTTCTGTTTAAAGTGGCAAGTCCCAAGTTTGATGGGATATGCGATATGCAAGCAGAAGACAAAATTTTACTGAGGTGATGAAGTGAATACAGTTTTCAGAAGGATTTTTGAAGGAGTGCAGAAAAGTTAGTAATTTACCTCCAGCTGATGTTCAGCAAAAACTGAGTGCCAAAGTTTCTTAAGCTCTCCTTTACATTTTGTGCAGCAACTCTACTGGAATTTTCTTAGACTTACTTATGACCACAAGGAGAGGTTCAGCCTTTTTTCTTTCAATCTCCTTTATACTAGATGGGAAAATTTGTCAGCTTGCTTAGTTAAAGAAGGTGGGTGTTGTTCGTGTTTATGAGATTCTTTGTTTTGTTCACATTAAGAAAATGAAAATGTCCCTGTTCTGTTGTCTGTGGGCTCCTTACTGAAAGTCTGCAGGGTCAGACTTGTTTTCAGCATGAAAGAAGATTATTTTCTTGGAGATCATCCCCGTGTCAGGAACACAATTTATGGGTATTTTGGGAGCTATAATTTTTTTTCTCAATTTCAGAATACTTTTAGATTAAGATTTGCAGATCCAATTGACTTGCCTCCCCCTTCAAGCTCTAACTCCATGCAGGTGTGTCTCTGTAGCCGTTACACCTGCAAGCATTTCTGGTGCATTTTAGGATGCAGACTGGGATGGTTCAGTAATGCAAGAGGCATGCTGGAGAAGAGCTGTACAACAGGGCTTTAGTGCATCTAAATAGTGCTTCTAAAAAAATATCCCTAATATCAAACTCTCTGTCCTCGTATATCATCAGGGCTCTGGTGGAGTCAGCCTGCTAGAGTTCTTGGGGAGCATCAAATGGGTCTTCTACTTCCTAAGTGACCCCAGGCCTGATTTATCTGCAAGATGTCTGACCCTGACTCTTTGCAGTCACTGGCTGCCTCAAAGTTCTTACCATGAGATAAGGGGTGTACACTCGCATAACTTTTCCTTTCAAGATCTAAGACAGCTCTTGGAATATCCATACCATGGTGGTGAGCAGTTGTAGGGAAACTAGACACAAGCTGAATGCTGGTTGCCTAAAAGGAAAAAAAAAATGGATGATCTGCTGCATCCCAGAGTGCTCAGAGCTCCATGGTGTGCAGTGTCCAGCTCACACTACAGCTTCCTTGCTCACTGTACTGTGGTGGAGCAGATGCATGGTTGCTAGGTTGCTTTCATTAGGGAAGATCCTATTTCTGTCCTTGAAAAACTTCATCCTATACACAGCTTCAGATTTGATTATCTCTGATTCTCTCTGTTAAGTATCTCTTGATTCTTAACAAAATACCCTTGGTACAGTCTTTCTTTTTTTTCCATTACCATCAAGCTCTTCTAAGGTTAAGTGGATATGTTTTAAATAATTTCAGTATATGTTAAAAGAGAACCCTAAGAGCAGGGCAGGAAATCAGTCTATTATGGAGGATTTTCGTTGATTTTTCAAATTAATGTTTCAGATCACCATGCAGCAGTAGATATAATTAAATGTCAGAGAGTGAGGGCTAAATGCATGAATAAAATATCTCATTGTATCATTACACTTTTATAATAAGATTTACTTGTCAACTTTTAATATAATAATGTTACTAACAAGATAATTTATTTCTCAATGTAATGAAGATGTACAGAAGGCAGAGGCAGGACCTTGTGAGATGCCAGCTTCACTCGTTGACTAAGCCTGCTGGGTAGCATGCACATGTAATTGAAGGAAAAACCCTACTGTACTGAAGGAGGGGGCGTAGGATGGATAGAGGATGAGGAAAGAGCAGGAGTAGGCATGAAGTTTGCATTTGGTACAGGAGTGAAAGATGAGAGAAAAACTGTGATAACAGAAGGCATAAGAGACTGCTGGGGAAGATGATACTAAGTGTCTCCAATTGGTAGAGCAAGACATTTCCATAATGTAAACTTTCAGAGAAAGAAGGTTAAAATAGCTAATTGCCTTGGTGTGGGCTGAGAAGATATGTACGGAAAGTTATCCCAGACTGTATGACACATGCTAAGTTGTCTGGCTGTGTAAGTTTAATGATGCCTTCCTTAGGAAAAAAGAGGTCTACTGGATGTCAACCAGGAAGACAGAAATCTTCATGAGTTTTCCCCCAGTTTAGCTACATCTGATAGAGGCTGTGATTTATAAAAATGTGAGAGCTGCTGAAAGAGGTTGTGAGGAATAATTTGCTACCATCTCATTTCTAAGACTATGTATGCACCAAGCCCTGAAAAGATCCTTCTTGTCATTGTTTCTAGGCCATGAGCAATGATCCTTACTTGCTCTCTCTAAATTTCTGTCAGTGAAACTCTGTAGGGACAGACATGTATTTAGAAAGAAACAGAGGACTGTGCTGCTATTCTGGCTGGCTTCAAAAATAATGTAGGGATTTGCAAACATGAGACCCTGCAGAGTCTGTGATTGCATCCTTCCCGGCTCCTTCCTGGCTCCTTCCCTCAGATACTGGCGCTTCCAGTGACCACTACAATCAGGCAAATGGAGAAACATGTCTCACCATGTCTGAATGGAGAAAAATATAGGTGCAGGTGTGCTGGCGCTATGTTCAGCATCACTGAAGCAGGTGAATGGATGCAGGGTTCTCTCAGAGAGAGAATAGCACGTCCTAAATTAATTTGTTAATTCTTATTAGACCCAAGGTTTGGCCAAGTGCTGAGGGAGCTGGCTGTTGATGTCTGTGCAGTTCTGCAGGGATGCAGTGGGAACAGTTGCAGGATAGGCTTCAGAGGCTTCAGCCTGTGGGAGTTCTGGAGCAGGCTGTGAGCATGGTGGAAGAAGGAGTTGCTGTGATTATCATCCGTGGTGCAGTGCAAGGCTGTGTGGAAAATATGTCACTGCTGATCAATGCCCCGTCTCTCACAGATTCCATGTAACCTACACAGCCAGGCAACACAGGGAATAGCAATGGCACATCATGTAAGTGCATTCCTGAGCCGTGTAGCATAAATATGAATGAGAGGGAACATACTGCACTTTAAATATTTTGTACATTGCGCTGTGTGTTATGACAATGAGTATACTGTGATACATTATTAAAAATGTGAGAAGTACCATAACCTGCAAATGATGGTTTGTTTTTCCCTTTATAGCTGCCAGATGGTGTGGAACCATTTACACAACATCTGAGTGTTAGTGCATTTTAACCAGGGAATGAAAGACTCTGCTCAATTTTTTTTTTTTTTTTTTTTTTTTTAATTCTTAACTACCTAGCCAGCATATTTGTGCTGGAGAAAATGAAGCCTATGTGGTATTCCTTTATTTTGTATTTCTAAGTCACTTCAGGAACTTTGGTTTAAGCAGAGAAAGAACAGTTTCTCATTGTTTTTAATGACAGTGGAAAAAATAATGAAAGCTTTATTTACTATGATTATTTTGTTTCTTCACAGGTTATGATAAGACAGTGCTTGGAGATCCCTTAAAATAGTCCTGAAAAAAAGTGGTCTGGTTGGATCTCCAAGCACTTGTAGACTATTTTAAGGGATCTCCTAGACATGAAGGAACATATGTACCACGTAGATTTGATGACATAAGGCAACATTATATTGTGCTTCCATTTAAAACAGAGGACTTACATAAGAGATCTTCCACTTGTATGCAATTCAATAAGCATACTATTCCTAAACTAAGTAGTTTATTAGTCTTAACTTGTTTGTATTTTCTTGGCTGAGATGGTGCCACAAAGCACCAATATACTATTCCTAAACTAAGTAGTTTATTAGTCTTAACTTGTTTGTATTTTCTTGGCTGAGATGGTGCCACAAAGCAGGCCACAAATGTGAGCTCAATATGCTCAGACTGGCTCTAAGTCAGCTCTTCAAAGAGACTAGGAAGTCTTCAAAATCAGTAATATTTTATTTGAATAGAGCATAATTTTAAAGAAATAAAGCTCTAAGCAAATAGAGATCACAGACTGGAAGTTAAAATAAAGAGAAATAATAATTTTATGTGGAGCACTTACGTTTCCCACTGTGTCCCAGCCAATGAGTTCTTGCTTCTGAGCTTTACTGGAGTTAACATTGTAATGGTAGCTTAGGAAAACCTGCTATGTCCCCTTTGATCTCAGGATATTCCTTTTCTTTGCCTCTGAGGTCTCTTTGTGGTGTGATTCTTTCATGCATCATAACATACCTCTTGATCCTTTTCTTACTGAAGAAAATATGAAATCTTGTCATCTTCTAGAAGTTCTGTCAGAATTAGTAAAACACCATTTTTCTTATTAAAGAAAATGTTTTAAACAAGTCAAATATACCCCCAAACACACCACCATTATGATGATGGAGATTTGAATTTTGCCTTCTGCAGTGGAGGCCAAGGCCACAACAATATTGTGGCATATTTAGAGAAACTACAGGTAGAGTAAAATTGCCTTTCTTGGATACTGCTGGCAGTGCTGCCATGATAGCACATTCTTGCAGTGGGCTTCAGGGAAGCTGGGGAAAACTTCAGATAGAAAGATCCACTAATACAGCTATTTCACTGGTGCTGACCTACATAAAAAAGCAAAAATTTGTGTATGTGGGCTACAGATGTTTCTGTTTGAGCTTAACCCTAATGAACAGTAAATCTTTTATGTTGCCGAAGTTATATAATTGATTCATTAATTGGCATTTTTCCAGTCACCCTTTTCTAGGTTTGAGTTGTTTTTGCTTTCTGCTACCAGTTCCAGTCATGTCAATATATTTTTTTATATAAATCCTGATATGTTCAATCCCGTCAATGTATTTGGTTAACCTTTCCCTCTTAAATGAAAAGAATCGCTACACCTTGACGATCAACTTAGAGAAATTACCATTTTTTCTTTCTTTTTGTGGAAAAATGAAAAAAAGGAAAAAGTTTTGGTATATTTCTGGCATGGTCTTCTTCCTTTGAAAGTGTGGATTAAAGTAGTGACCTTTGCTGCATGTACAAGGAAGAAGGGAAGGAGAACTGTTGCTCACCTTCAGTTTCCAGCATTCTCCCACCTGTTCACGCTGTAGGAAGTCACCAACATTCAAAGTCAAATTCCTGAAGTATTTGAGCATTTGAAGTCTGCATTATAATATTGGCCAGTGTAAGTGACTTCTATCCAGTCTTGAAGAAGGGCAGGATGAGAGGAAAGGAGATGTTGTATTACATTGGTAGTCGATTAGGGTCATTCAGCCTTACAGAATACATGTATTTTGATATAAACTGATACAGTACATCTTCCAGAAATACAGTTTTCGCAGTGGGTAGAAGCTTGTGGGCAGGTAGTAAAATCCCTGCACTGACCAGAAACTGTTGTGAACATCTGTTCTCTGACTACTTAAATTATACTTGGACAGTTTGATGTATCTCTGGCATCCATCCCATGTGCTAGCAGAATCAAAGTAGAAGAGAATAAGAATGTAAAATCAGGAATCCTGTTGGGCTGTAATATTTCTGCTTTTTCTATTTTCTTCTCCGTCCAGCAAATGTCACATCTTTGTTTAGCAATATATGACATCCTTTCTTTCCCTCTATTGTATTTGCAGCTGCCTGCTTACTTATTTTATATACATTACTTTGAGCTATGCAAGATTTAAACTTAATTAAAAGGCATGAAAAAAGAAAGAGAGAGATTTCTATAAAAATATCTTCTTGTGGAGTGTCCTGTTGAGTTATATCCACCAAACTATAATTACTGAAATAAATGATTCTTCCACGACTCTCATCTTTTAGTACTAACTTCACTTGAATTCTGCTGCATGACTTGTGTCATGCTCAGGGGTTTTATATAGCCTTGGAAATGAGGCTAGAAGGATGATTAGTTTGGTTGAAACTATTGTGGTGGCACACGGAAATGTGAATTGCCTTCGGCTCCCCCAGATATTACAGCAAAAGAACAATTAATTCCCATCCTCATGTTAAAGCTACACTTGCTCAATTTTAAGACTGTACTTATGCATTTGAAGTGTTATTGCAATATGACAGATTTTTCATTCTGGCAAAAACAGTGCTTGATTTAACAAAAAGTGAAAATCAAAGCCATTGCACAAATTCTAAACTCCATTTTAAAAGCGCAATAATCATTGATTAAGTCAAAATTATTAGTGTTTTTAAGGGCCTTTTTAATCGCAGTTTGGCTCAAAGATATAATCTCATTTTGGCATGCTTGCATGACAATGGATTGGTGCCTGAGAGTTGGCTTTCCACACAGTAATTTGGAATGTGACTCATCTATCATTAGTTTAAGCACACATGAAAATATAGACCTTGTGTTTTATAGCAGTGGAGAAAGACTATGACATGCAATAACAGGTGTATCTCAACTGAGGGGCCTTAGGATATGCTCCAGATGATATTCTTCACTGCCAATGGCAGAAAAAGCCTTTTCTATATACGCTGGTATAAATCTGCTCCATAGATGAAAAGGAACTCATTGTGATTTCAGTAATCATACTGGGCACAAAACACAGCTACTAGCTTGTATTCATATAAAATTCTGTAATCCTTTCCACAAGCCCAGAGCTGCATTCATCTGGGAAATCTGAGAATAGATTATGTGCCTTATGAGAAATGGAGTACAGTGAAAGACAGAATTATGTGTCTAATTCAACAAATATGTTAATACTGAAGGGTTTTTTTTTCCCTGTGGGTAAAAAAATCTTGGCCACAAAAGGCAACCAAATTTTCTACACTGAGATGCACATGCTAATTCTGTCAGGTATGCTATCTGTCTTCCCAAGCATTTAGGGCTTGCCAAAATCCTTTTTGCCATTCATCTCCCTGCTTCCTCTGAATCACTTCAATGCAATTCTTTGGTCTAATTTGCCATCAACTCATATATTGGTACAGCTATGAAAATTGAGTTTAAATGCAAACTTCTTCCACATTAATCCTTCACAGAATCATTAATTTATAAAGCCAAATCTTATTTTAATAAAAGGAAAAACTTGCAATATATAGAAAAATATTTAGATACTATATTAAAAACCTAGAATCCTCTTTCCTTCTATTCTATCCTGGATTTTTCTCCTTCTTGTCTCATATCTGAGTGCCACACCTCCATAAATTAAGCACATCATATAGTTAAAAATGGAAATAATAGCAAAAGTAATCCTTTTCCTTTCCTCCATTTTTAACAGCAGTAACTAGGACCAGTTAAGGTATGAAGATGTGTGTGAAGGCATTTTTCTTAGAAAAACTGAAGTTAAGCAATTGTATTTTGTACTTTGTCTCTTCTGGGTGAAAAAAACCAAAACGCTCCTTTATCTCTTTTGGAATGAGTTCTGTGCCTGAGAAAGGCAAAACAGGTTCACCTTACAGATTAGTACCCTCCAGTGGAAGCTAATGATCCTGGGCTAAAAAAAAAAACAATAGCACAAATAAGGAAAAAAAAAATACATAAGAGAAATCAAAGAAAGCAAAGCTAGAAGGAAAGTATAAGGGATTTGCTGTGATTATTGAAACGAGTATGTGTTCCTTTGTATGTCAGTGGAAAACATATAGGCATATACTAAAAAGATCTCAGAATAACATTAGCATGGTGTATAATATGAAGTACATAGAAAACTCCTCAGAAAAAGCTCAACAGAACAGAGGCAGGGAATATTTCTATGTAAGAAGAGAAAAACAACCTAGCACTTAGACTTTGGAAAAGAGACACCTGAGAACAGATACAGTAAATGATGCTGTGTATAGATTATTAGGCCAGCAGTGGTCATTGCAAAATTGTGTAAAGTTAGTCACGTCTCTGACTGCCTCTAAGCATTTTGTTTCTGTGGAGGATTAAGACAGAAGCCAAGTGTCTGTTCATCTACATACAATTTCCTAATTACATAACAAACACTAATTTCTGCTAAAAAGGTACTTCTGAACATGTAGAAGTGATATGAAATAGAGAAGGATCTAACAAGAATGAAGGACTGGGTGGGGTTGGGAAGGTTGGTAATTAGGTTGTCTGGCACTTAGCAGGATAGAAGTTGCCTGGTAGGACTGAGGCAGGCTGCAGAGCAGGTTTATGCACAAAACAGTGATGTATAATCTCCTACATGCAGGATGGAAAGACGTTTTTACAGTCCATGGCTCTGTGCATGATGAATACATTTCCTGGGGAGAATGCCCCTCACGTATGGTATTGCTATAAAGAAGGCAACTTCTTTAGTGTATTTTCTCAGTTCTTTGATTTCTGCATCTTTACTCAGGCACTGCCTGCAGGTTGCTGCTGGGAGAGGTCACTGAAGGAGCTGCACTTGGTTCTCACTCTCACCTGTGTGGTGCTATCAGTTTTGTGTACATTATCCTATCATCTCTCCCTAAAACTTCTGCAGGTATGGAGTAAAATGGAGAAAGGAGCAGAGCTGATGTGGAAAACAGGTCATTGTAATCAGCCCTTGAATTCAGCTAGAGAGGAGAAACTTGAGCCACCTCAGGGCAGTTCCATTCAATGTGTTTTTATCTGCTCCAGACAGTTTACACATGAAATATGTTTATTAAACGTGCTGTAAAAATTGTTCTTCAATTTTTTATTAGCCTAATTAAGTATTAATATCCAATTTGCTTTATATCTCAAACTTCAAAATCTAAGTTTTTGCTCACTACAATTTATTACAAAGAGTATTGTCATAATTATTTTGTTATGTTGAATGAGTATGCATCATTTAAAATGTAAATAGTTTTACCTAGAATAACAATCAAAGATAAGATTGGTGCATATGCAAGTTATGATCCTATCTCCAGAAGAATCCACAAACTTCCCATTATATATGTCAGGTGCACATGAAATATGAAAACCTGCAGTGGATCTTCATAGCTGCACTTGGGGTACCTGTACACTGTAATGTGTGCAGTTCCAGCTTGATTGCCATCTGAAAACCTCTGCTGGCTTTGGTGCAGGTGCCTGGTACAGGTCTCATGCCTCTGTACCAGGTATGGCATCAGAGGATGCAAAACATGTCTTTTAAATGCTAAGATAATTATTTTGCAATTAAGTCCCTGTTACTGCTGCTACACAGCTAATGTTGCCCATGGTAGTTTGCTTAGAAATAGTTGAAGAAATTCCATGAGCTGAAATCACCACTGACAGCAGTTTACAGATCAATAGAAATAAGAAGGTGATATTGCTGTTATTTTTCTGAAGGGAAGAAAACGGGAAGACTGGAATTAACTAGCTAGGGAGAAACTAGGAGGCTGATGGACTGCACATAGAATGGCCACTCAATAAATCTAAGGTCTAATGTAAGTTGTAGTGCACTCTTGCATGATGATTATGTAATTTAACTTCTCTAAATCTGAGTTTTCGTGTTGTAAGATAGAAGTAATTATATGCAGCTACCATATAATATCTGCAGAGAGATGTGCAGTTGAAAAGTATTACTGAGCCTATCAACAGAAAAAATAGGAGGCACTTAATAAATTTTAAGGCCAGAAGGGAACATCATGATCGTTTAACCTGTCCGACTGTGTTACTGAGGTCATAAAATTTCCTCTGTGTGATGTTTGAATTACTTTTGAAACTTGTAGTTTTAGAAAGGCATTCAGACATTTTCTGCTCTTGATGAGGCTACTTTTAGAATCTGTACCAGTAAGTTTTTCTAAAGGCAATAAATAGAAGCATATATTTAGTATCCTAGGGAGTACTGTGCTTCAAAACAGGAGGGAAAACCCATTTAAAACAGTGTGAAGATATTCTTTAAAGCAAAAATCCACAGTTTGTTTGAGTCAGTTGAAATATCCTCCTTGAATAAAATTGCAAATGTTAATTCTGTTCCCTCACCCTACTTCCCTCTCTGTCTGAGCAGGGTGGAGGTCTGCAGGTGGAGATGGATGTCTCCATGTGTACAGTGCAGGTCTGTCCAGCAGCTGGGCTCTTACACCCAGCAGCTGTCCCTGGGTCTCAGTCTCCCCTGTTTCTGGCACTTGGACATATGGGCCCCCAAAGCTGTAGCTCCATTCCAGCTGGGACAGATGCTCTTACAGCCCTGCACTGGCACACACACACAGCACACCCACTGGGCTCCCTCCTGGAGCTGGGCTTAGCCACAGCATATGCAGAGGCTGCCCTGGGTTACCACTCACCCCTTCCTCCCACCTCACACCCAGAGACACACACACTAATGCCCACCCATCCCAGAGAGTCCCTCACCCAGGAAAAGAGTTAGAGAGAGGTTTAGCAAGAGGACAGGACACATTTCACTAACGGGGTGCAGGGCACAGCCAGATGAGGATGCTGACCAGCCCCTGTTCATACATAACCCATCCCTTTAATCCCCTTACTCTTCTATCTTTCTGTGTGTGTTCCTTCTCAAATCACCTTAATCCTTCTCTTTCTCCACTTCTGGTTTCTGCCCTAAACATCCCATAATCAGTCCTATGCAATCCTAAAATGCTCTTCCTATACATCGCACAGTGCATCCCCTGCCTGAGGCAGTGGCCCACTGTGTGTGGGTGAGCTGGAGAGCAGCTCCCACAGCTCATGGGGATGGATGTCCCCAGTCCATGATGCTGAGGCACTCCTGCGGCAGTCCTGGGTGGGGGCTGGTTCTCGGTATAGTTTTTTGGGGTTTCTCCACTTGCCTTGAGCCCTTGTGCTCCTTCATGGACATGAACATGGGCCTGCTGAGATGGGGCTGGCATGAGAAGGGGTGGGGTGTAGTTTGAACTCCCCCTCCTACCTTTGTGCCTCTGGGTTCCTCTCTGTGTGTGCAGCCAAGCTTTTTATCCCATTACTTAACAATTGTATTATTGGAATGCATGGCAAAAGGACTTTTTTCCTCCTCATGTTTCTTTTCAAACAAGCAGTTTTCAAATTACTTAAGTGACGGTGAAACATTTCCTCTTGGGGAAATCCATATTAAAATATTAAGTGGGAATGTTTCCAGCTGGCCTCTTTTAATAGTTTTTGTGGTGAAGATTTGTACCTTATGAAAATACTTAAACAGCATATAAATCCTTCTTCCTCCCACTTGTGCTCCTAGTAGGGGAAATCAGCTCACTCTGCACAAGTCATCCTTGCAATTATTTTAGGATGGAAAATTTCTGTCTGGAGGTTCCTCAGTCTTTCTGTAGTTTATAGAGTGAATCTATACCTTAAGTAAAGTAAATGCCTAGATTCAAGATGGCTAAAGTCAGGTAAGATGGTTCTCATCTGCATATCATTTTGGAGGAAAAAGTTAATATTTTTTCCTACAGTCACTGCTATGTGAAAATGTGGACTGCTTTCCCACTTAATTTCCAGAAATGTTTAGACTAAAAATGTCCAATTAAGCAGCTGCATTTCAGGAGGTCCAATAGCCCATAAAAATAAACACTGGAAAATTATGCACCAATTTTTGTACCTTTTATTATTTACAGGTGTAAAAGTCTATCCAAACCCTTTGTTCTGCAAGGTATTTATCAATAACCAGGTGTTGACGCTGCTCTGGATTGCACTGCAAATATGGCATGACAGAAAAAAATCCTGGTAAACCTCATACCACAAGTTTAAAATTTCTGCATCACCCCTTTGTCGGCCATTGGTCCTAAGCACAGATGATTGGGACTGAAAGTGCTTCTTCTCTATGCTTCCTTTCATAGTCCAGCATCTCCAGGTGCACTCTTCTCCACAGACAGCTGACCTTACACTGAGTGCCTGTGCCACAGGGATGCATTTTATTATGTAGAATGGTAGATGGGAAATAGTGCAGTGACAGTAACTGAAGACTTTTCTGTCAGTCATAACTAATATTTTCTTCCTTAGATATTCCTCCCCATTCATTATACTTGCCACATTGACGGGGTTCAGAATGATCAGGCAAACAAAAACTTCCTCAATTCTCTCTGCATCTTCCTGTTCAAGATTGACAGATATAATAACAGCAAATAAAACTAGAGTGGGTGAGAAACACTGTTGTAAAGTTTAACTGTGGTTTAAAGCCAGCTGACTAAATAGCAGTGAAGAGAATTTTGCCAATTATCTCAGTCCCTAGCTGATTGAAAGATTTAATGGGAGTATCATCTTTGCTATAAATACAGCATTGCTCTTCTGACATATAGAGAGAAGTTGCAGGAAGTATAATGTATTTTTATCAAGCTTAATTTAATGTTGAAAAATGTTACTTCTTGAAACATTAGGTATTTTATATACAGTTGTATAATTGAGGACCATGATTATCACAGCAGACGTAATCTGATTATGAAGGTGTTTTTTTGGTCTATTACAGATACAAGTCTAATGTATGCCTTTTAGAACCTGTGTCAGAATGAGCATGGCTATATGAGGCATTTGACCTCTGCCAGGGAAAACAAACTAGAGGGGTACCAGGATTAGTGATGCTGGTAACAGGATCCGTGCCCTGTAGAAAATCATAACCTCTTCTTGCTGCAGTGCTTGTATAAAGCTTGGTCCTGGCACAGCCTGCTTGCTCCCCTGCCAGAATTTGGAGTGGCTGGAGTCCACCACAGCTGCCAGATGAGTGCATTGCACTGAGACAGGGAAGGCATTGCCCCCACCAGCTCCATTTTCTGCCAGCACAATGCAGAGGAAGGCATGAGTCACCCTGCACATGCTTCCTGTATGAGTTTGATTAGCTAAGATTTTTTTTTTTAATGTAACTAAATTTTTAGAGAAGATGTATAATGGCCTGCATTTTCCAGAGTAATAGGTTACTTTACCTATTCTCAGCTTCTTTGCTGAAGTTGGTAAAACTGAGTATTCCAATCTCTTCTAAAAACAGACCCACTTTAAGGATGAAGTCAGGCACGTGCCTTGGTTTAAAAAATGCTGGTTGTTCTGTCTTTTGGAGGTTATGAGAAGTATGCATATATTTTATGACAAAATCCTCACCTTTTATAGTCTTGACTGTTTTTTTAATTTAAAAAATATGCTCTACTTAGAATGTTTCCCAAAATCATTACATCTCAACATTGCTGTTAAAATCAGTACACGCTTCTTTCTAAAATGTCCTCTATTTTTAAAATCCATGTTCCCGATGGTTGAAATTCCTCTTGACTTGTAAAATAGCAAATGATCTTATGGAACACGTTGTAATGCAGACTGCAGGCAGCCCAGTCCCTTCAGAGTAATGAGGAAATGAGGAGTGTGGGCTGCTGATGTTTGGCCCTGCTTGTGCTCGTTCCTGGTCTTTCAGCATAATGTCTAAAAATTATTGAGGTTTTTTAGTTTGTTTTTGTTTGTTTGTTTGTTTTGGTTGGTTTTAGTTTGGGTTTTTTTTTTTTTTTAATTTTTCCCCCACTTTAGAACATTTTGATGTTTTCTGGATGGGATTACTATACATCTCTGAAAACTGGCTACTGCACAGGTCATGTAGCTATTTTGATTTGCATTTACATTGCAAATTCTACCCATTTTAGAAATATTTGGAGTACATATGCTACCATGTAATTAAACCGTGATGGTTCCAGTGAAAGTGGTGTGCTCTATCAAGCTCATAACATCACTTGAAAACATTTTTTTTGAAGATGTACATGACACAGTGTGGAGAATATTATATCTTTTCACAATTTATTGAACTTCATTTACATAATTCGGTTTTTTGAGGTACATAAATATTTATTTGCAAATTCTGGACATCATGATGTAACTATATCAGTTCTCATGTAGCCTAATGAGAATAAAAGAAATCAAAATTTGGGCATTAATTTGAGAAAAGTCAAAAGAATCTTATAAAAATACCCAAGAAAATATGATATGTGAAAGAAAATTGGACACATTTAAAATTAAATCTGACATGCTATTCTCAGTCCACCCTACTGTGTCTAGGACCTATTGAACAGTGGGTGTTTTGTGATTGTTCTTCCAGAGTGAATCTCATTCTCAGGAAAGGTTCTGTGCTGATACCACCAGTATGCAAAAGGGATATTCTTTTTTAAAATGTTCCACACATGAACTGTAGGAAAATCTGGAAAAGTATGAGCTGCTGAGCATCCTTTTCATCTGGGGACTGAGTGGAGAGATGGAGAAGGACCTTCAGTATTCCACAGGATGAACTTTCTCTTTGATTTCTTTTAATCCACTTTTAGCTTTTTGTCATTGGATCAAGTTCTAGATAAGAAAGTGATGAGGTTTCCTTCCCTCTTTTGCCCATAAGTGCTGGATTTGTGGGAATTTCTGCCCCTCACATCTCCAACATAGGAACAGAAACGGTTCTCAACACTAAATCTCTCAACTAAGCACACCTTTTGTGAGGTGAAACATTTTGTCTAGAAAACATCTAAGTACAGGCCAGGAACAATCAAACAAACTTGGTGCTCTGCTCCCTTCCACGAAAAATTACAGGGAAGTCAGAATCCTGGAAATGCATTTATTCACTTTTGTTTCCTTGTGCAAAAAAGCCAATTCTCTAAAATGAAGGAGTAGAAGATTTAGTTAATCTCCCTCTGAATGAGGTTTTTGTCTTTGCTATAAGAAAAAAGGAAGGTTTTGCACTGATTTCTTTGCAAGACCAGGGCCTACTACTGCAGGAATTCTGATAAAAATCAATATTAAACCTTTGCACACTGGTGTTTGTGAAGGAGTTCAAGAAATAAAGATCTATTTTCCTAGTAGAGAAAATAGAAATCATGAAAAACAGTCCAAAATAAGACAGCAGAGCTTCTCATTTGAAATTTAACAGAAAAAAAATAATTAACTGCCCAATGTAGATGCTTACTTGAGATATGAAGGCAGTATTTTCTTCTAGCTGGATTTGGGATCTCTTTCCAAAAAGGCTTTATCCTCTGCAGTAGACATGAACACAACAGTGTGAGCACAAGTATAACATTGCTTTCTACAGCTGGAACAAGCAAACAAAAAGCCTCTCTGTAATGGATGCATACATTAATGCAATGGAAGGAGACCCTCTTGGCAGTGTCTCTGTGGCAGTGAAACAATATTACAGCCAAGAGCAGCTCTCTTTTTTTCTGTTCCACTCCATCTTATTGATACAAGCCTGTATAATCAAGTTGTATATGAAGTGGATGCATCGGTTTAAGTTGCAAGCATCATTGAAACTACTCAGTTGCATATTTCACATACTGGTGTACTGTAATTATGCAGCTGTATTATACTTCTGGTCCAGAAATTCCTGGAAATCTGAATTGCTTGTACCTTATTGTGTCCACAGGCTGTTGAAATTCAAATGAGCTTTTTGCTCAGCTGCAATTGTATTAAGTCTGTAGGACAGAGTGTGATGCCTGGATTGGAGGCAGGAGACAGCTCTTGTTAGGAAATGTGTGTTTGAGTGTATTGGTACTACTGAATGATAGCTAATCATCTGAAAGAAAGGCTCTTTAAGGGAGCGATGCCTCGCCAAGAGAGTAGGAACAATTCTGGGCCACATCCTTAGAAGTAATGAATTCTCATTTCTTTTCAATCTAGCAAATACCCTCTTTAAAGGTTAATTCTTAAATAGCCGCTTGGGAACAGACATCTTCAGTGTGAGCTCTGTGAATCAAGCAGACTGCTAAGAAACTTCAGTTTGTCTCTTTCATTGCCTGATGCCCCTTTGCTTCAGATTAAAACTGCTAATGAAGATAATTTCAGCTGCCTCACTTCCTGCATATTCTGTAATTGCTGAATAAAGGAATGACCTGAAATAAATAAACAATAACAAACTGATGTCTAGGCAAGTTACAACTACTTTTCCCAAATTCTTCGCTGTTATGTGAGGTAGTAACACTTTTTTTCCTATATCATTCCAGAGACTCAAAGACTCTGAGGAGACAATTGCCTTGGCTGAGCAAGGGACCATAAAGGCTATTGGGGTGATACAGTAAATCATCGTTTTCTCTTATTCAGTGATCTGACTGAAGGCTGAGTATCAACTAAAGTATGTCTGTGACAATCAGAAAGGATGCTGTCCTTGTTCCATGGCCCTCACAGACCTAGATAATTACCCCTCTCTCCCATCTGCAGCTCTGAAATTCTTGCAAAGATAAAACAGAATGAAATTATTTTGACACTGTTCATTCATCTGTATGAGCATGGAAAAGGAAGGTTTGACAGGAAAATACATCAGAGACATATGATAAACTAATACTACCCAGATGAATATAAGTGCTGCCTGGAATATAGAGATGGTGGGTAGACTGCTTGAAATGAGCCTTATTGATTCCAATCTGTGTTGATGAGACATATCTGGAAAATGAAGTTTCATTTAAACACTTGGTCACTGCAGCAATTAATTGAGCCCTGGGACAGTTTATGTAAAGGACTGGCTCCGATTCTTTAGGAGCCGGTGACTATCTCTCTTAAATATGAAGCATGTTAATAGCAGAACAGCTAATTTATTATAATGGAATGGAAAAATACCATAGCACCCTTGTGGCCCAGGTAATGTAGCAGCAGGTTACTGCTCTGATGAATAGGAATGTTGATCAGTAGATGTAGCGCTTTCTAGTCTTAGAATAGATCAATTTCTTCTTCTTTATGAAGAATGATTCCTTTGCAGTGCTGCTGAGAGCTGTGGACACCTGAGTTAATCACCCACAGATCAGTCCAATCATTACAGGTATTCTTAGCTGTTATTTTCTTGCTATATATATAAGCAATTAATTTGTAAACCAGGAAATACAAGAGACATTTGATTTCTGTTTCTATACCTTGGTGGTATTTCTATAGGCTTCTGCTGCTCACATTGCTTTTAAGGAAGACCAGAGATGGGAAAGGCTATTTCTGGTGGGCTGGGAGGGCGGCAGATGGGAACATGTGAGGCTTCTAGGTTGGGTGAGCTGTATTTGGTTGGGCAGCCCAAAGGCTGGGGTTCAGTAGATGGCACTCTTCCCTCAGAGTCTGCTTCATCCATGCCTAGATTGAGCTGGTGTGGAGCTGGGAAAGAGACATGAGCTCAATGCCCTCCACATTATTGCAAACACAGTTTCCAAACTCTTTGCACGCCTCTGGGAGCTGCTGGTTGTAGGCCTAGTGCTCCATCAGCATTGTTTAGAGATGCCAGTTACAAACCCTTTTTTCCCTGGCATTCTGGCCTCACAGCTCCCTGTTTGCCTTTACTTGATGTTTAGAGGTAACTTTTATCTGAGCACACAGAAGAGCACGGGAATGGAGCACACACAGCTGATCCAGCTGTGGTAGCAGCTATCTCCCAGCTTTTCTCTCAACCAATATCTGAGATTTCTTACAGTCAGGTTTCATAGTAGACAAAAAATGACATAGAGACAGTGTTGATGAATGCCCTGAACAACTTTTTCCTGGCCATCACCAAGGAATAGAATTATAATAGGATAACTTGAATGAGTGACATTTAAGATGATACATTATGCTTTGCATAAAGACGACTCCTAACATAAAAATCAATGTCTGGATTTTATTATGTCATTTAACTTAACTCTTGATTTTCATTAATTTGGGAAACATTGCACTCCTAGCAGATACCCAAAAAAGAAAAAGGTAGCTTTGCCCTATATTGCAAGCACATAAATAGCAAATCTCCCCATGCCAAGATTCAGGTCTATTTGCAGAGCGTTCCCTGCTGTTCTCACTGCCCTTACTTTTGCTATGGTAATAAGATCTTCATGAATTAAGAATACTTCAATAATTTTCTGTAACACCCTTTTCTTGTGGTCCTTCCTGACCGCACTTCCATGCTCAGCCTGGGTCATACTTAAGAGCTTACCCAAAGCTTTCTTCAGCTGAAACAAAGGTGAAGCAGCACCCTATTGCCTCTCCTTACTTTTGCAGATGTGCACTGAGGTAGTCCTGCACATTTAGTCATGAAGAGAAAACACAGACCGTGAAATGGGGGCGACTATTCTGCAGTAAATTCTGATTATCCCTTAATGTCAAACTGACATCTGACTGTGAGCCAGTTTTTGAAAAACATCCTGAAAAAATGTTGAGGGAATAGAAAAATGACCTTTTAAATAAATGTCTTGTTTCAATAAGACCAAATGCTTCAATGACAGTTTCTCTAGAATAGAAAATTATGAGGTAAATTTACATTAGATATTAGGAATAGCTTCTTGACTGGAAAGCAAGATGAAACTCACAAAAAAGAAAATCTTGTGAGGCTAGATTAGACAAAGCTCTGCCAGGGATGCTCTATTTAAGTTGATTGTACCTAAAAAGCAGAGGAATGGACAGTCAGTTGCTGTCTTCAGGCAACTCCCAGCCTGTCAGTTCTGAGATACTCTGCAATAAAACACATTATCACTAGCAGTGAAAGAAAATGCTCTGAATTTCTCAGAATGAAATGTTTCAGCTGTATCGAAAAGGAATGAGTTGACTATTTTTGTAAAACCTACAGATAGAAACATTCCTGCAAAAGTGCTTTGATTTAAGTAGGACACAATCTTCCATCAGGATTTTTTTAACCAATTTTCCACTTTGTCTCTTTGGGGGGTGCTTTGTTGCACAACTGTAACTTTCACCAGAAGCTCTTCCCATGGCTTGTTCCTTGTGTGTTTGCTGGAGAAGTGGTTCCACAGTCCATGTGTTTCCTGGTCCTGTGTGTTTGGTTTGCAGCTCTGCAGGACCTCTTGTGGGTCTGGCTGGTCTGACTTACAGCAGTGTGCGGCAGCCTGAGGGGAGAGGTCCTCACAGCAGCACATGCATTGCAAGAGAGAGGGAGGTCGTGCTGCTGGGTTTCAGGTCATCGGCAGAATCCATCCCAGCAAAGGCTATGTCTGTGTTTGCAAAATGTTTTTTGTGTCCTGAAAACTTCAGCCAAGAAACTGTCAGTGTGGATCTAATTGCAGGTCAAATTGACAAACAACAGTATGTGCTTAACTATTACCATTAATCTAATTTTATATTGTCTGTAACCAGAAGCCATGTCCCTTTATCAGAGAGTTTCACAGGCTATGTCTATAATAGTAAATAAAACAGGCAGGGGCAGGTCTCCAGTCTTGAGGCCAGTTGGAGCTGCATGGTGTGTGTCCAGCCAGAAGGAACTCTGCTCCTCTTCTCCCATAAATCAGGGCTGCCAAATCCAGGCTACCACTGCACAGAGACCTCTGCCTTTGCCACCCCTGAGCCCTTCCTAGGCAATGTTTGAGATAGCAAAGCCAAAGTGTTAGGGACTGTGGTAACAGTTGGGGAATGTTCCTGTTGGATGGAGACTTGCAGACCAGCACTTGGCATGTACCCTGACCTTTTTTAGCTGATTTATGTAGCTGTAACCATATGTGAAACCATAACCACTCTCTGTATTTTCTCCTCTCAGCATTATGGTAAGGTAAGGAAGGGCTATATTGACTTTCCATGCCTCCTTACCCTCACAGATAACACACAAAGAGGTGGTGTGGTTTGCCCAGGTTTATGCAAAAGTCTTGTAGAAAAACTAAAATGCCTATGCCAGGCTCCATGTCAGACCAGATCACTATTGTTTAAAAATGTGCACAAACAGAACTGTGTTTTATGCAAGGATTTATTTTGTCTGTTGTGGCAACGGGTAGGGACTTCAAAGTATGTGTACTTTAAAGTATTCTAAACATATTTATAAAACCAAAAGAAACCTCAGAATAGATAGGAAACAATGAATTTTTAAAAACACTTCTCCCCTTAAAAATTTGAAAACATACAGTGTTATTTTTGCCTCCTGTTTGTTTAGAGTGGAAAATTTATTTCAATGAGAGTGGCAGCTTCTCGCCCCCAAAAAGTTCCATAATTATCAGCTAAAAGTGCAGAATCAACAGAAAGATCTGTTTTATTAATTGCCCACAAACATAAATCGTTTAGACAATACAACTCTACTTCCTGCTTGGGCACTTATCCAGGCAGCACTCCAGCTGAGATTTATTTCCTTTTCTTTAATTTTAATTGAATGTACTGCCACGGACACTGTGAACAAATACGAAGCAACTGACTTAATTTCGTATTTTTTCCTTGGAAAGCACGACTTTACACATCCCCTTAATACCAGCGCATTACTGTGTGATCTCGCTGCCTGTCTCGCCTGGGCTTTGGGCAGACGGGCTGTGTCAGACGGAGCCGCCGCTCTGGAGCGCATCCGTGCCGAGCTGCAGGTGCGCTCGTCTCCTGCCTCCGCTTCGGGAAGGCTGCCTTTGGAGAGAAAAGGGGGAAGACAGATGGGTGATAATGCCCTCAGCCACACTTATTGGTCTGTCAGAGCCCCCGGCTTCCGAATAGCATCCCGGCACTGCCTCCACACTTAAAAATTTTCTGTTGTGGTAATATCAGCACAAATTTCCCTGTGGCAAACTCCTGTTGTCTACCATGTGCACACCCAAATGTTCAAAAATCCTAGCTGGACTCCCCCAGTCATGCTGTGATGAAGCAAATTGAACTCTGCAGTTTTGCCTTATGATATTCAAACTCTACAAGAATAAAAGATAGCAAATTAAATTTTTTTTTTTTTTTATTCTGATAAAGCTGAATTTTGATGTATCTGCATGAATTCTTAGGGACACAGTGAACTCCTTCTTCCAGGACGTCTCTGAGACCCTGGAGTGGCTCGAGGCACTGCCAGACCTGTGCATGTTCAAGCTGCAGTCCCAAATCAGTTCCACTGCCAGGCTCTGCATGGAGGACGAGGAGAGGGTTTTATCAGTAGATTGAGGGTCTGTGATTGCCCCCTGAGCAGAGGTGACATCACTTCTTTTGTGCAGGAAAGAGAGGGCAAAGAAGAACAGCATGGGGCTGTGGCAGAGGGACGTTGCTGTGAGGCAACCGTGTGGTCCCTGGTGGTGAGGGAGCTCATCATCCTGCTCCATGTTAGCCCAGTCCTGTGGAAGCAGAGTGATGGCCATTGTCATCTCAAAGGACTAGCCTGCCCAGAAATTCCATTCTTTGGCACAGTCAGCATCTACTCTTTATACATCAGACCCTACTTGACTTTCTGCCTCTTCAGACTTGCAGCTCAGTGGTTTTGATCATTAGAGCCTCTCACTGCCTTTGTGCAGTACATAGTTCAGCTGGGAATTGTTTTCAGTGAGTCATCTGCTCTGGAGCTGATCCCAATCTCAGGCACAGATAACATCAGTGAAATGGAAGGTCTAGACATAGAAGCATGATCAAGAAATAGTGACTTACAGAACCCTTTGACAGATCAATATATGTAAAGATATATAAGAACATGTTAATGCAACTTCAATAGAAAGATTTTCTGAATATTAATGGCAAATCATATTTTGTTCTTGGTAAAGATTTACCTTTCTAATGCGTGTTGTATTTACTTGTACAATAAATGTTAACAAACTAGCAGATATATTTATTTCATTCTATAGCGTGTATCAAAGAGCTATTTATTCACTGAACAGTGATCATAAATTTGGTTTCCTTAGTGATTTCCCCTGTGTGCATGAACTCTGGTTTATGTTCAAATTATTTTCCCTGTTATATCAAATTATTTGTCTTCAGGGAAGATGGGTGGACTGAAGAGACACAGTAATATTTGTGATGGAAATATGAAAAATGACTGCTTTTGTGACTATTTACAAGGCAGATTTTGGAGAACTGTGTGTTCATTATGTTGTGCTAAAATTATAGGCTCAAAAAATCTGGCTTTTATCTATAGAGATGGAATGGAGCATGTATTAATTCCAACAATTACAGTTGCCCATCTGGAAGATAGATGGAGGAAGAAATTCACAAAAAGCTCCTCAAAACATAAGTTTTTTTTCTAAAATTTCCCTTCTTCATATGGATTTTCTTCTCCATAGTCTTGTGACTCTGGAGACATGCCTTAAATCACTTCATTGTAATATCTTGTGTTGAACTGAGCAGTGTTCATGTGAGCAGATGAGAGAAGGACTAGCCCCTTGGGGTTTCAGTATCCAATGTCAGGTTGTTTGAGGAGAAAATCATCTCTTCTTACACACTTTATTCCTTCACATTCTTCATTTCTACCCTGAAGAAGGATTTTTGAAAGTATAGTAAGCGTCTGGGATTTTCAGACTGAGAAATACAGAAATGGGGGGAGAAAATTTTATTCCTTTAAGCAATAAAATCTTTCCTTGTTTTTAAGAACAAAGAAATTTGAATTATAAAGATGCAGGTTTATATGAGGTTGCAGCCATATTTGAGGCTGTACAAGTAGGATCTAAATGATTTTGGTAAAGATGTTAGCAAATCCACACACCCAATAATATACAATGCTCCTTGCTCTGCAGCCTGTTAGGAGATGTGCTGTTCTGACTCTTTGAGAAGGGATGCATGACAGTACTGTGTTTTCTCTTTATCTGTAACTCTCTTGTTATTTTCTTTTAATACTGGAGTAAAAATGTGAGACAAATGACAGTATTGTCTTGGCTATGTGTTCTTCCTGGGATGCAGTTCTTATTCATGGATGTGTTATGTTTGCTGTTTTAATGGCTTTTGGGGGCTGTGATCAGTAACTGCTCAGCTGTCCTAGATGCTATCGCACTTGCAGAGTTCATAATAGTTGTAGAAGTGAGTCTTGTGGAGGAACTTGCAGGTTTGAAGCTAAAGCTTTGCTCCTTATTGAACAAAGAAAGGTGGAAAATCTTCTGGAAGTGAAGTGGAGCATTAAGTAGCCCGTGGCAACAGCAGTGATAGTGCAGGACATGGGCAAGGGGACTTGAGGTTAGAAACAGAAGGTATTTTTGTTCCTTTCTACTCTTGTAGCAAAATGATGGTGTTCAGTTACCAAAAGTGTGACTGCCTTAGAAAATTCAGCAACTAAAAGAGCAGAGCAGCATTTTCTACACTTTCACCTTCATTTTGTTCTGTGCATTCATCCTTGATTGCTCATACACTGTGTGACTGCAAAAAACCAACCAAACAAGCCCTAGCAAATCCAGTAATATTTTTTGCTTGCTTGCTTTTTGTTTTTTTTTTTTTATCCTGCTTTACCAAGATAAAAAAGCAAAAGACATACAACAAGGGAATGTGACAGCTCAGGAGAGGAACAGAGAAGGTTTTCATGTAAAACTGCTCATTTTGGATCGACACAGGAATTGATTGTTTTAACGACTGCAAAAGTAAAGGATGGCTTAAAGGCAAATTATATGTTTTTTGACATATATAATGTCTGCAACTCATATCTTGTAGTAATGTTAGGATCTGGTTCTATGGGAAAACTCAGGATGGACAGTGAAGCTCATCTCAGATTTTCAGAACTATATTGACTGTTTTGCTCTAATATATTATGACAACATAGTGACAATCATTTTGGCAGCCATGCAGCCCCTAGATTTTCTAAAGTGGTCTAAGTGGTTGGCAGTTTATTAATGTTCCCATAATGGTGCCATTATGCAGCTTGTTTCTGTGCTGATTTCCTAAGTAGGACACAGCAACTTTTGTGGTGGCAATTCTTGTGGCAAGGGCTGAGTGAAGTGTGTCACACCATGTGAATTAACTTAACAGCAATTCACTCCCCAGACAAATAAGACACTTCTGTATGTGAAAAAGAGTCTTAGCTATGGTTCTTTAATATTGTTTAACAGTGTGGTAGTGATTCAAAAAGGGGAAAGAAATCCATACACTTAGGACTTGCATGGCAAATCTGGCATAAGAATTATAACAGTTGCTTAATGCACTTGTTTTAAAATTACTAAGGAAACTTAAACGATACTAGCTATTAGCAAGTTATTTACTAAAGGTATCTCAAAATACCTGGTCATGATAGCTTTTGCCTTAGCTACTTCCTAATGATCAGAAAGATCTTTGTTTTCTTATTTAAAGTTTCTCTGACTATTTCACTATAATATCAAATAATTGTTGCTGAAGGGCAGTTAATGATCCAATATATAGCTATTGTAGCAAAATGATATCTGTTAAGGAAGAAGTCTTTAAAAGAATAATTAACCAGTTTTCATGGAGCTCTGGCTGGTGGATGTACATCTCCTTAGCATGATACTTATTTAGGCACATTTTAGGAGCAATTTAAGTCAGATATTTGTTTTTCTCTAATGGACACTGGAAGTTTTCCACCACTGAACAAACAGATTTTCACAGTTCTAGCTGTTGTGTTCCTGAGCAGTGTTTCTCCTGAAAGGGTTTCCTACCAGCTGTGGACTTACAATTTATTATGTGATGCTGAAGCTCTAATGTCTTAGTTAACAGGCTGTTAATTATGTTAATGGTGCTTAGGAAAAGATTATTATCAAATTAGTTAATAGTCCTTTGCAGTACAAAACCATTGTAATATAGAGATATGAAGATATCACCATGGTGTCTCTTAGTGAATGAGAAGATGAAGAGATGAAAAGGATACAGTGCTTACTGCTGAAATTTTACAAAAACAAAAAGTGAAATTTCAAAATAGATAATTTAATTGGGGTCATAATGCAGGTCTCGCTACATCCTATCCAGCCTGTGGTGCTGTTGTGTTTTGTCCCACTGTCACTGAAGTCTTCAGAACATGATGGCATTCAAGGTGTAAAAACTGGGTAAGCACAGAAGTAATGAGAATGAAACTCCCCGAGATAAAGCCATGTCATGATATATTCACTAAAAAGAAGAACATAGGCAAATATTTCCATGATGAATAATGTGCTAATAAAGTTGTGTGTTTGTAAAACCAGATTGAATGGAGCAAATGAGAGATGGTTTAATAAGACATATGATATTATTATGGAGCTTATTTGTGCTTATCTGCAAGTCTTTGATAAATTTGCACTTGGAAATTTGGTACATAATGGCAATTCTGGAGTCACTTGAAAGAAGTGAAAAACCCATGTGAAGATGTCTGTGAGAAAACAGCAGATAGTTCCACAAGGTAAAAACCCACAGTGTTTGTTGGTGTCTTATATATGCAGTACACATCTTTAGGTAGGGTGGTAAACCAGATGATTTTAATCCAGATTTATTAATTCTTTAAGTTATTCAAACTTGGCACATATACTGCCTGTCAATTAGAAAAATGTGTTGTTATAAAAAACATACTTTAATAAAAATTTTCTTTAAACTAATAGCTTCAGGATTTTCAAGGAAAAAAAAAGGCAAAGTAGTTTCCCTGTCTTGCTACCCTCAAATCCTCCACCATGCCTTCAGGTTTCAAGGAACAAATCAGTATTTATTAGGAGTCAGTCAGTTAGTGGGTATTATACTTAGCATGCTATAAAATAGAAATTTATAGAATGGGCTTCTGGATAAAGAATCACAGAATGGTTTGGGTTGGAAGGAACTTTAAGGATCATCGAGTTCCAAACTCTTGTCATGGGCAGGGACACCTTCCCAGGGACCAAGTTTCTCAAAGTCCCATCCAACCTGTCCTTGAACACTTCCAGGGATGGGGCATCCACAGCTTCTCTGGGCGTCATGTTCAGTGCCTCACCACCCTCACAGTGAAGAGTTTCTTCCAAATAGACTAAATTTACCCTCTTTCAGCTTAAAAACCTTCCCCCTTGCCCTGTCCCTACATGCCCTGTCTCTCTCAGCCTGTCCTCACGGAAGAGGTGCTCCAGCACTCTGGCATCTGAGTGGCACTCCCCTGTGCTTACAGCAGGATTAGCCCCAGAAAGTTTCTCAGAGTCACGATCAGACATCTTTTCAATATCAGGTGGGGAGATTCCAAAACATCTCTGGGCAATCTGTTCTGATGTTTGACCAACCTCGTATCAAAAGTCTCTTGTGTTTAGATAGAATTTTTCTATGTTTTTGTGGCCATTTCCTCTGGTCCACTGGACACAACTAAAAACAATGTCTTTGTCTTCCTGTCAGGTGTATCATTGATAAGATTGCTTTGATGCTTCTCTTCTCCAGCCTGAATATCCCCATCCTTTGAGCCATGTGTAAAAGACGGTCCAACCCTTTAATCACCTTTGTGTGCCTTTGCTGAATGCACTCCAGTGCATGCACGCCTGTCTTGCACTGGGAGCCCAGCACTGGGCACAATACTTGGCTGTGTCTCACCAGGGCAGAGCAGAGGGAAAGGATCACCTCCCTTGACCTGCTGACAGCATCCTAGTGCAGCCTGGGATGGCACATCACTGGTCTGTGTTCCACCTGGTGTCCACAAGGACCTGATGAGCCTTTTATGGCAAGCTGCTTTCCATCCAGTTAGCCCCGGGCCAGTGCTTTAATTTATACTTAATATTAAATTAATTTTTTAAAAAAAGCTAAAAGCAAGTATTTCAGGCTTTCTCGTCAAAACAACATTTCTGCTTTTTGTTTTTTTTTTTTTTTTTGCTCCATTAAAGGGTAAGAACAATAGCTGAGCTTCAGCAATATGGTAGGTAAATCACCACTGAGAAAACCAAAGAAGCATTATGAATAACATCATATATGTCATAAGGAAGCTTAGAATCAAAATATGTAGAAATATAGAAGGATGGTGATAAGCAGGTGAAACTTCGAAAAGAAAAAAATACATGGATGATTTTATATTATAGCCAGTTTAAGTTATATCTCTTTTATGTGGGGTTTTTGTTGTAAGTTTTGGTTTCTTTAAGAATTACTCAAATAGCACAGCATAAGTTGCTCAGTTTTCAGTATTAGAAATTGTCTCAGGTTCAGCTGAAGAAATGCAAAGGAATCAGTGATACAGTCCTAAGGCCAGTTCTGGCATACTTGGAAACAGAGATGGAGCTGCTCCTAGGCAGCTGACAAAAGTGCAGTTGACAGCAGCTGGAAATGCACTCTCTGCAGCCATTGTAATTGAGCCTGTGAACACGAAGTGAGAGAGGCATAATATTCTTGTTTGGATTTGCCAATAACTTTGTTATGAGAATACTTGGGCAACTAAAGTTTTTTGTGCGCCAGACATTTCATATTTTGTTGACACACTTTAGAAACCAAAAGGCTGTCAGGAATCTTAAGCAAGATAACATTAATTATGAAAAACTATCTGATGAGAATCCATCATATCCCTGCTCAAACACTCCATCGCAATGCAAAAGATTGTAAGAGCTGAATTAATTAGTATACACTGCCAATGGCATATGCCAAAGAGGATATCTAGAAGGAAATCAAAGTTATTAACTGGTAAAACAGCAGGTGCACTGATAGCTCGTGCTACAGAGAAATTTGGTTGGTGAAAATCTACCATTTAAAGACCAAACTGCAAATCTTCAACAGAAATGTTATTTCAGTTTTCCTACATGATATAAAAGCTGAAGCATTGGCTATAAAGGCAGTGCCATTATCTGTCAAAGCTGTGCTTCTGGGCACCTAGAACAGTATGATAGAGGGTATAAAGAATAGTTACATTGAACAGAAACATCTTGGAACTAACAAAAGAAAAGCAAGCAAAGCAAGCAAAACAAGAATTAACATAGATGATGGACTGGAGGCTCTTTTATTTGATTAGGTTTTGCTCCTACAAGATTTGGTGAAGGAAAGGATCTAAAATCAGGATATTTGTTTTTTTTTTGTCCTTGGTGCCTGTGATTTGAGTATGTGTAGTGTAGAGTGAATATGTGCATCCAGAGTGGAGATAGTTTGTTTTATGATGTATTTTCTCTTTTGGCCTCAAAAGCAATAAGAGTATTTCCACTGTGAATTTTCAGGACTTGATGAGTTTTAAAAGCATTCTTCCCATGTGAGAGCATCATACAAAGAATGGAATTAACAATCTACAACAAAAAATATTTTACTTGCCAGATGAAACAAAAGGAATATTAGCCTCTGCAACAACATACTTAAAAGTTTAATTTATATGCAACATAATTGATCTGAATCATAACAAAACAGAATAAATACCTTGGAGATTTCAAAGAAAATGTTAGTATTATTACTCGATTCAAATACCAAGTGATGGTAATATAAAAATATTTATTTTCACACCATGTTGCAAACATGACAGCTTGATAGTATTCTTGATGATTATAGCTGACATTTTCTTTGAAAAATAATAAACAATATGATCTCCTGGAGCAATTACACAAATGATTATTGGTAATATGCCCTGAGATAGTCATAGAGAATAGCTCTCAGAATGGGGGCAGGGTTTCTCAAAGGCTGTTGTCGTGGGTTGACAAGTGCCTCCCATCTCTCATCGAGCAAATAAGAACCTGAGCCTGAAAAATGAGAAAAGAAGAACTTTCAGAAAAGACATAATGATTATTGAAAAAAGCTGAGAATTACTGTGCTTAAGTAAAACACAGAAAGCCACAATGCCATTTTATGTTCAAATAAAGCTGATCCATTATGTTACACAGAGCTCACAGAGACATATTAAGCACTTAAAGATCCCACATTATAAAGAAGTAGACTGCATATCTCATCAGTTAAATACTTGTTTCTGAGAAAAGCTAAGGAAAATATTTTTATGTGCAGAAGTGATAATGCTGTAAATGCAGACAAATGATAGTAAAATCCCTGTAGGATGGTAAAGCTTCAAGTACAACAGTGTTTCACAATAAATCTTGAAAATCTTGAATGCCTCATGTCTTGAACAATGAGGGGAAGTCAATATAGACACATTTTAACACACTGTACAATGCTTTGCATGTCACCAAATCTGGATGAATGAATGCCTCTGCACAGCAACTGTAATATATGGCACAAATCTTAGGATGGTGAGCTGTAACAAAAAAAAACATGGGTAACTAAGCCACTATGCAGCATATTTTAAGTTCAGAATGCTTGTGGGAATTAGGGACTTAACAACCTATTCACAAGACTTGTGTAGAAATTAATTTAGTTATATTTATTAATTAACATAATCAATTTTATTAATTTAGTTTATTTAATTAACTATTAATTAATCACATGAATTATTAATTCACATTAATTTCTATCTAAATGAATAGTTTTTTATAAATAAGAAGTCTTTTTATGAGTAATATCATTTATGAACAAAACCTGATTATTAAAACCATGTACTTATGTTTGTGAATCTGCAGTTTGATATTTAATAACTGAAAATATCATGTTGCAATAGAGTAGTAGTGGCTAAAACTGTCTATTAAAAGTGATGCTGGAAGTACAGTACTACCTGTGCCATCCCTGTGCTGAAATGCATATTAGGCACTCCTCTATTATTGAAGACAAACTATGGAATATATAAGCTGTAAACTCAGCTAATGCCAGAACAATATCCTGACCATTATGATCTTATTTACTAACCATTTCACCACTTGGAGTAGAATATTGATATTTTCTTTGCTAGAGAATCACATAGGTTAAAGGGCTAATATTTTGTTCTTTATATTAAACTCTTCCTTTTGAAAATACACTTTTTTTCCTCCTCCATGACTGTTTCTGGCACTAAAAAGTGGCAAGGCAAATTTTTGGGTATGGTTTGTAGTCTAGTAGTAGTTCTGCATGGGAAGATATTGCTTGCTTGACACAATGATAATAACTGAGTAGAGCCCGAGAACATGCTGTCAGCAGCACTGTGGGGTAGTGCAGTGTCATTTTCAGCCTCACACATGTAGTCTGGGGAAACATGCCGATGCAGAAAGTCAAAAACTTGCATATGGACAAGGTCATGCCTTTCACCAGCAGTCAAAAGTGTCACAAGACCTGCCACAGATCACAAGACTGTAAATTGGATGTTTTTGGACCAAGCTAATGTCAGGACAAGAAAAAATGGGCACAAACTGAAAGACAGGAAATGTTTTTTAATGTGAGAGTGACTAAGGACATTGTGGATTCTTCATCCTTAGGGATGTTAAAAAGCTGTCTGGATTTTGCCCTGGAAAACCTGCATTTGGCGGCCCTGCTTGAGCAGGGGGTTGGACCAGATGACTGACAGAGGCCCTTTCTAACCTTGACCACACTGTGACTCTGCAAAAACATCCTGAAGGTCATCTATGTCGATGAATGAACTTTATTGTCTTAATATACATATGGTTCTGCTCTCAGTGCAAGGAAGAATATTACAGACAAAGGCTGTGATGTGGTCAGACTTTCTTGGCAATGTATATTTCTGTTTTGACTCCAGACCAAACATTTGCCTTAGGGACATGATATTTTTAAAAAAAATTCTTAACCTTTTTTGTCAATTCATACTCTTAGAAAATCCAGGTTTTCCAATCTTCTGAGTCAGAGGAACAAATCTTTTCACCAGACTCTTTCACTGGTATTCATATACACTATGAAGGCAAACTTGATAATGCATGTATATAAAAAACCATAGGTCAAACACCTCCTGTACAGGTAATGCAAAATATTTCAGTGTAGGTTTAGTAACCACAGGAAAGCATAAAGGAGAAGGTTAGTAGTTTGCTGCTGAGTATTTAGTCTACTGAACATAATAGCATTGACAGCTTCAGGTGGACTCATTAATTGCCTGGTCCAGATTTCAATTTCTCTTCTCTTCAAAATGTGTGTACCTTTAAGTAACTAATTTCTACAGGCAACTGTGATAATTATTACCTGAAAGAGAGATTGCAGAAATAGGTGGTCAGTTACATAAGCTAATGAACTTTCTGAACATGTATTTTCTCATCTTTTTTTTTTTTTTTGCAGACACATACATGTAAATGATTCTCTAAAAATCTAGGCTTACTATTAAAATGTATTCATTTGTGAAACTGGACTGTGTAGAAAGAAAAGACAGAATATAAATGACTCCAGATAGATTTGCATAATGTGGGACTATCACTACATTTTAATATCTATTATAATGTTTCTGATACTTAATAAAACCATGTTAGTGCCAGATTTTAGTAAAGGTCATCATAGGGCATTTTCATTTTATAGCTACAACATTTCCTCATTTATAAGGATTATTTTAAAGTGAAGGAATTAAATGAATGAATGACATACTACAGAGGTAAATATTAAGGAAGGAGTATTATTATTGAAGTTAAAGGACGGTTTGGCAAAAGATCAAATTACTGTAAATTTGCCATGAATAAATTTAGAGGGGAAATTGGAAGAAGGCTCCTTATCCATCCAAGAAGTATGTTTCTGGAACTGTCTGACAAAGAGGGAAGGGACTGAGGAATTTAAACTGTTTTTTAAGTAATGTGATACACTTTAGATAGGGATCACATAACTAAATAGGAGATTTCATGAAGTGAGATTTGTCATAGGATCCCGGAAAGTAATTTTGTCCCAGAGCACAAGTTTTCTGTGACAGTTTTCTCATACATGGTGTGTTACTATTCCCAAAGATGTCCCATACAAATGCCATTGCCAGAAAATAATATACTCATGTTTATATTGCTGAGTTTCTATTCAGCACTGCTTAAAAATAAGCCATCAGTTTCCTATCTTGATCTGTGTTTGGCTTTCTTACAGTCTGCATTCACTGTCCTCTGAAGCCTTGGAGGTGAGCAAGTGGACATAGATGGGGTGAAATTGTACCTTTAATGGCTTTACATCCTTAGATGTCTGGTTGCTGTGCTCTGATCACACAGTCAGTGCAAAGCTGGCAGTTGCCAGGTATGAGCTTAAGATAAAATTCTTTCCTGAATTTAAATTAGCAGCAGTCCTGCTGTCTGTGTCTATCTTAAGACTCTCTCTGAGTTTTATTTAGCAACTAAAGCACAGGGACCTGTGGTATTAGCAAGATTCTCTCTTTTACCTAGGGCATAGTTCAGACTTGGCTTTCTGAAGGAGTGTTGGGAAGATATTTTATTCTTTGCTGCATGGTATACATGTTTTCAAGCTTCTTTCAAACCAGACAGTTGTGGCATGGCTGCCTGAAATTTGGAAAACTGGACTCTGTGAAATGGCTACTTTCTCCCATCCTTTGTTCTTGAATGAGGTCATAATCTTACTTGTCTTGAATAGAAAGATTAAATTCCATTTCTTAGCAAGTATTCTGCATTCCTTAATTTTAGGATTCTGTAACCATTTTCTTACAGAAGTTTTTTCTTGATCATCTGTCTTCGCATTTGTACTCCCTACTTAATTAGAACATTATATAGGTAAAAGGTGACACCTGAATTGGAAGCTTTGCCTTTGATTCTGATGCAAGAGGGAAGAGGGTACACTGGAATCAGTAATTATTGGTGGTTAAACCTTTACTCTTAAGAAAAAGGATCCCACGGAAGCCAGATTGTGAGGTCTAATGAAAAAACTGAAAAGACAGAATTGCATAGTACTTGCTTATGACACCTGCCTTTAGCCGTGTTTTGAGCTTGAAAAAACAACAAAATGCCCTCCTGAATAAAGTCAGTTCTCATCCTTTTGTGAAATATTGCAGGCACTGTTTTAAATACCACCCACTCTCTGTTCATCTGAGGCCCACAGCTAGCCAATACCAGTACCAATACTGGCGCTGCCAATATCAATACCAATACCACAGTTTCCAGTTCTCATCTCTGTGTGTTACACATTGAGTTATATTGTGATAAAATTATGATTTGTAGTGTTCCTGTTGTTCTTCAAAATGTTCACCCATTAAAAACTATGAGATTGTGAATGCAATATGAAATAATTCTGACCTTTTTTCTTCAGATTTGTCAAAGGACTCCAAAATGGCAAGCAAAGATTATCAACTTATATATATTCTTTATTAAGAGAATTTGTTATGATTACCTCTGCTTTTCCTCCTCTAGATTTTCTTAAACCTGATCTTCTTCATTGTTCTGGCTTAAGATTTTCTTCAGGGTGAGGGGAAACAACTCCTCTAATTCCCTGTTGTTGAAATGAACTTTACAGTGCAAAGGCTGTCTAAACCCACATTCCAGCTGTCACTGAAAATTTTAGCATATTACAGCAAATAAACCAGTCTGCTGCTGAAAAATAAATTAGAATTAGAAATGGTCAGAAATGTTTTGCCCTGCTCAGCTTGCCTGTGATATATGTGATGAATTTCAGCAAAAGACATTTTGATCACAATTTCCATCAAAACTTCACTTTCCAACAACAACATTTGAGTAGTTTGCCAGACTTATATAGCTTCTTGATTAGGAAACAATCTAATTTGGACAGAGGATTGAGATATGTAGTTCTTTTAATTTGTTTTCAAGGACATGAACTATATTGTAAGGGATATAACGGAGAAAAGTAAAAAAAGGCCTGAGGGCTCCAATACAGTAAAAAGAGGTTCAGATGGCAGAAATGAGAATTAAAGCATGCAGGAGAAAATAAACTGGAAAACATATACTAAGTGGGATGGAAAGAGCAGTAAAGCTAAAAGAGACCTTAGGGAAGAGAGAGGACAGCAAATTAGACATGAGTTTGTAATCTGATATTGAAGCAAAACAAGGCAATGAAATCTGAGCTATTTATACAAAAGAAGTGCATCATAAAAATACTCCAAGTAAATGGAGTAAATATTTTTGCATCTAACTTTCCCTATAGAGGATTTTAAATCCCATTTTACAAATAGAATTGCAAATACAGAGTGCAAAAGGGGTGAAAGGCTGGATCTGGTAAAATACAGGCCATGTGAATAGTATCCATCTTGCCTGATTTTACATGTCTAGAAGTTAATGGACAACAAAAGAGCTACCTGTCTTAAGAGGAGACACATAACCCTTTGAATATGTCTGTTTCTACAGATTGACTTAATGGTGACCAAATTGGACAAATTAACTTTTCCATAGCTAAATTTTAAAGAGGTGAATAATGTATTTTTGCTATTAAAAGACTGGAGAGAACTGAGACAAGAATGACTCCAAAGGTCTAGAGTATCTAGAGATGCTTGCAAGGTTTGAAAAACTACTGAGATAAGACTGATGATCTCATAACCATAATAAGTACAGAAAAAATGAAAGCTTTGAGGAAAGTGAAAAAATATTTGAGATATAGATGTACATAAAGAATAAAAGGGGATTGAGGGGAATTTAGTACTTTGCAGCTTGTACATGAAACACACAGTCCAATTCAGGTGAAGGAAATGAAGAAGCTGCAGGGAGAAAATTTGATCCTTCAGTAAGGTGCTTCTGTTTTTTTTTTTTTTCTGCCTTCTCACAGCTGTGACAGCATTGCAGCACTGTCAAAGCATTTCCATCGGTTTAACTGAAAGGATATCCAAGTTTTTTCCCCTCTGAGAGCCATTTCATAGGTGCCTTCCTTAAATCAGCTCACTGTCTGAGGATGTGGCAACTGGGTGCTGTGGTAAAACTCCGATGAGCTGCAACACTTCACACACAACACCAAGTTTCTCAGAATAACACTGCTTTTGTGGATAACCATTTCCTGTGCCAAAATTGTTGATTTCCTGATCTTTTACCTTCTATTTATTGCAGATGTAAAGAAGATATGCTGACCCTCAGGGTTTCATGATAACTAATATTTCATAGAAAAATCTGAGTGTATTTTGTGAAAATCGTTACTTCATTTGTAACAAAATTGGAAATATATTATTTTCACAGTAGTTTTGAGAAGATGAGGTACTTTGTTTTGGTTTGGTTTTTATGTTGAAGTGTACATTTCCTAGTGTAAATTATTTTATGGCTATCAATTTCATTTAGCCAGCACCTTTTAAAGCAATTAATTGCTTTTGCTTTCTGAAAGATCAGTTTTGTCAACTTTAAAGATATTAGCTTACACTTATGATGATGAAACTCACATTAAGGCTGACATAATTAAGCTCTGAGGATGTCACCCCCTTACCCTTCCATAACCCTGTTAAGTTGAACCATCCTGTCTTGTAACATGCAGCCTTTTATACGGAATGAACAAAGCTGAGGTTGACACAAAATATATCCTGGAGTCAGACTAACAAAGCTCTTAAAATTACTCACCCAGACTCAAAATCTAATTATCTTTCAGCTTTCTTCCTTTTACCATGAGAATGGTCAATAAAGTGGGTGCAAAGCCAACTTACAAATGACATTTTAGATGCTGATGGCAGGAGAGGGAAAGGAGAGAGAATTTTCCAAACCTGAAAATAACCCTTGTCTCCAAAGTCACAGGTAAGCTTAGGCACCATCAAGTTTGAATGCGGCATGGTACAGTTCATGTTACGCTGTTTAGTATGCACTGAGTGTACAAAGGGAAGAGCAGGAGAGAAAAATAAATGGACTCAGAACAAAATAAATGGGTAACATACGGCTTTTGAGACTAAGACAACATTTCACTGCCTCTTACTGTTTATTTTATTTTAGGTTGAAGTACTTTATCCTTTATATTTCCAAGTTTCTATATTTGTCTGTGAAGCAACTGGTGCTATTTGTTCTGGGTGATTTAATTTATTTATTGCTATGTATTCTAAAGACATGTAGCTCTATCTTCTAATGGTTTTACTGTGTGCTCTTTAAATTGAAACAGTTGATCAGGATTTTTTTTTGCTACCCCATCTCTTGAATTCTTTAAAAGAACAGTTGTATTTCAATGCATTTTTCTTAAAAAGGGGATTCAATCAAAGTGAAGGGTAGATTTGAAAAATGCTGTTATATTCATCAAATATGAATATCAGGATGCTCAGGATTGCATCGTTAGATTTTGTTCTTTGGTTAAGATGTTCACAAAGTCTGCAAATATAGTTGCAAAGTGATGTATGATCCAGAAAGATTCCAAATAAAGCTACTTTTCAATTGAATGTATTTGCTTTCAACAGTTTCCTCTGTTTTAGTACTAGCTAATATTTCCTTTTTGCTCATGTTCCATTGTGAGATGCAAACAAGAATGTAGGAGCCTCGTAAAAATAATTTTTTTCATTTGTAGTATAAATGTGCCTGTCCAGAAGTATTTTTATCTTTAAAATGAAAATATCAGTAGATATAACCTATCCTGACATCCATTCTGATCTGATTAGACTGAAAACACAGATCTGCTGATTAGAGAAAATTAGTTTGGTAATCATGGTAGAAGGGAGATTTTACACTATAAAGCATTTCAACAAAGAAGAGAATGCTGGATCTCTAATACTTTTTTTCTTTTTCTGTGCTGCTTCAGGAATGAATGGAGAGCTGCAAGAAAGTTGTTATTGCTTGCAGACTCTATTTTTGATGACCCTGGAGGAATAAATCAGCAGTAGTTCCTTATGCAAGGCTCCAGGTAGCAGGAGCCTTGCCATGGCTGACTCACACTTGCCCTGCTGATGCCATTGTTTGGCTCTTTGCCAGCGCCTAAACAATCAGCAGAGCCATTTACATTTACTCCAGGGCAGATAAACTGCCAGCTGAAAAGAAAATCATGTTAAGGTCTGAAAAAATAAAGATGCATGAACATTCAGTTGTAGATGGAATGTGTTTTACACATTCACTTTGAACTTTCTTTTTGACATTCACTTTCAGTTCATGTGGGGGATTTTTCATGTGCAAACCTAGTCATTTTTTAAAAATTTTTTCCCCCATTTTTGGTGATTCTTTTTTCCTACACAAAATTTTTTAAATGCATGAAAATTATGAGGAGAATTATGCATCAAAAAACTCCCAAGTTTAAGAATCTATCCTGCTATAATCAGGGAGTACATTTGAGGGAAAGTTTACAGGTGCTTAATGAACCACCTCTTGAGAACTGCAGAGGTAGGTTTTTTTTTTTGGTTTTTTTTTTTTTGTTTTGTTTTTCTTTTTTTTTTTTAGGTAAAGCATTTTGCTGTTGACCTTTGACTTTTCCTTTTTATAAAAAAAGAGAGACTTATGAATTTATTATTCATATCAAAGGCTGGACATGCAAAGCAGATCACTTTGCTAAATAAGTAATCTGAAAATTTGACTGTAAGAGACATATCAGGAACAGCTGTGCACTCTAATAACTTCTGAGAAATCTGGCCTTTGTGTGCATCCAAGAGAGCACCACATGTCTGATGTATCTTAAACCAATGCTCTGAGAGCAAACCTTGTGTTGCGTAGTCATTATCTGAAACCAGAAGCTGTTTTTTACAATTTATTTTGAACAAGTTTATAGCTTGTGCATGTCAATGCATTGATAGATATCACTCCAACTGTGTTTCAGATATTTTATGTTTTTGAACATTGGTTGTCAGTGAGTAGCAATTCTCTGTTGAACAAACACAGGAAAATCTGAAGAAGCGCAAAGTATTGTGCTTTGAACTGTCATGTCTGTAGGCAGAACAATACAGTAAATGATTCTCTCTACTGTGTCAGAGCATCAACCCCTCCGAGGCATCAAATATGGATAGAGAAAATGTTTAATATTTGTTAGAGTGTAGTGAAGGATTCCTGGCATTCAGTCCTGACTCAGGAGTTGATCTGAACTCCAAACTGTCCTGTAGAGAGTGGAAAATAGCTGCACAAGCAGAAAAGTTCTGCTTCTCTTCCAGGTGCAGTATGAATTTTTCTTTGGTGATGTCTTTTAATCATTTCCCAGTCCTGAGAAGAAAAGCACCCTATAGAAATTCAAAGTATAAACTGCCGTATTAAAAAGAGTAACAGAGAAGCACAAAGGCTCATGTATCTGTAAAAGCCAATAGAAGCATTTTTTTATAAGTCTACAAAATAATTCCTTAAGATACAGCCCCTGAACAACATGTTCATGCCTTTCTTGCACATTGCCCTTTGAGAAGCAGCACAGCAGAGAGCAAGATGAACCCAACTGTCCAGCTTAGAAGAGGAACTGCTTCTGTCAGAATTGCATCAGGCTTCAGTGGTCTGGCTCCCACTGATGGGTGAAACCAGCCCAGCTGTTGGTCAGAGTTGTTGCTCTTACCAGCAGCAGCACTGTACCTATTACATATACTATGAGCCTGATTTAAATGTGCTGCTCTATGACTCAAAGCTGTTTGCTTTTTATTGCTACACTGATGAATCCCTGGAGGAAAGGGAGTTTAGGAGTCCCTCATGAGATTTGTGTCTGATGGCCTCTTGATAGCTCTGGGGCTCATATCACTTTGATCCCTTCAATTCAAATAGAGTAGGATGTGTTTTCCCCCGCTCTAGGCCTGCCTATATTCCAGCTGAATAAATATATCCTTATTAATGTTCATTTGTGCATAGACTTGCATTTCTGCTTCTGACTGGATCTTGACTGGCAGCCCATTGCTGTAAATTCAGCCCCACTCCAAGCTCCAGCTAGGCAAGCTTGCTCACTGCCAGTATCTAAAGGTATCTTTAGGGGGAGGATATAGTTCATAATCCATTACTATTTAATTGTATCTTTTCTGTTGATTCTGCTGTTGTTGGCACCAATTAGTTTCAATTGTGCAGGTGGTTTTAGCAGAGCAGACAGGCTAATGGGAAACGGACTGTGATCATTTACCTCATTTCACAGAGCTAAGGAGCAACACTTAATTTGAACCGAGTTAAATTGTTCTTGACTGGAACTTGTTTTAAACAAGCAACTTCGGTGCAAAAAGGCTGTTGGGGCCATTTAGCCTCTTGATTTCTGCTTTGCACTCATAAGTCTCTTCATCAAAAGTACTTGACAGTAACTGGCTTTGAAGCAGCCAATGAAACATTCTGGTTTGTTTTGAAACATCCATCTAATGGATGGTTCCTTCCCTGTAAAACCATTTTGACATTTAATTCTTGAGAACTGTAGGGAAAACTCTTCCTGTAAAAATCCATACAGATAAATCATTTAATAAGAGCAATAGCACTCAAAAAATTATCAAATGACCTCTTACAGGGTTTTAGTCAGCTCATAGATTTATGTTTTCTTGTATGCCCATGGGCCTGCATGATCAATTAACAATGTTTATCACCGTTTTCTATCTTCTATTCTGGTTCTGGAAATTTGAAGTGTAACCGCCATCACAAAGGTGACAAAAGGCAGAGGGAATAGAAACAGAATAGAAGGTAGAAAAAATTAAGGTGTACATGTAAAATGTAACTACACAGATATGCTCACTGACAGCTGGTCATTTCCCCAGGAAAAGCCAGAGAGCTTGTGAGGGCACTCAAGAAGTCAATGCCTTTTTGGTCTTAGGAGGCAGATCTTCTTGCCACACACAGGTACTTGGCTTAAAGGTCATGTAGCTGCCAGTCTATCTGATTTTTTCTTTCTGAAGCCTTTTGAAATAAAGCTGACTCATCCTCACTGTCATCTTGTTTTTCTTTCTATTTTTCTGCAGGGCTCTGGTCCGGGATGTCCACACTACAGGCTTACTAGTTTGATCTCTGTTTATTCTTGAACAGTTCAAGTAGATCTGATTGAAACATTCAGGAAATTGTGATTAGGACACAGAGAGTAACTCCTTCCACAGGGTGCACCATGTCTCATTCTTCCTAACTGAGAAAGTCCTCCAGCAATAGCACCTCAATAGGTGCTGAAAAGGAGCTCATGACCCTTCCCTAAAGGACAGAGGTCATGCAAGGGAACAGCCTTTAATGAACAGGCGATAGGCAGTGCAAGAGCACAGCACTAAGGGGTTGAGACAAGCTCTGGAACCACTTTATCTTAATTCCACTACACCTCATCACCCATGCTCAAGGGACATAGAGCTGGGATGGTCACTCACTGCTCAGAACCAGCCCATGAGTCCCAGATGCCCTCCCTGGTGACTGGGTGTGGGATGTATCCTTACTGCAGCCTCTGGATCCTGTGTGACACTCAGTGATACTGCGCTGCTCTCCTGACAGTCCGCAACCCAGTGGGACTCACGTGTGTGGGAACTGCTCCTCTGGCCCTCAGGAAAAAGGAAAGGGGAGCTTCTCAGGGCTGTGGTGATGAGATGCTGGGAAACATCACCAGCAAAGACGTTCTTTATTTTCTGCTGGTGATACAGACTTGATTCCTCCAGAGTGAAACACATTCTGTAAGAGTATGAACTAAATGAACACAGACTCTTCTAGATGGGAAAGAGATGAGTAAGGAAGACTAGTTAGGAGGTTGTATGATGAAGAATGACATTGAGAAGGTCACTCACTGACCAAAGTCTCTTTTGATACAAGAGCTTGGGGGAATGAAATTAAGTTGGGAAGTAGTAGGCCCAAAGTAAATAAAAGTCAGGCATTCTTCAAATAGCAAATTAGTAGTCATGAACTGCCTTGCTACCACATCTTGTGAAAGTTATTGTCTTTCAAAAGCAACTGGACACATTGGCAGAAAAAAACTGTCAAGAGTTATTGTCGCCCTGATTCTTAAGTTTTTCTAAATCCTTCTGAGTTTACATTCTGTTGGAAAACTTTCCCACACGATTTCTGTAAACAACATATTGTTTTGCATTCCTTCATGGGGGTGGAGAAACTTGATGTACTAGTGGTTTGTCCAATGTCTTTAGAGAGGTGGCCCATTCACTCTCCAATCCACTGTCACCTTTGAAAAAGTACAAAAGTTGGAGTCAGAAAATAAACTTTCTCTTTTACGTTGCAAAATAGCAGGTGGCTCACGTTGTGCTTTCACGTGTCCTATAGCGACAGTTATTAGATATAATCACCTTTGCCTTATGATGTTCTTTTTGTTGGAGGTGAGAAAATGGTTTTTTGAGAAGTGCTACTAGCTTTTAGGTTCTCACATTCTCTGGTCATATCTATTTGTGGTCACTGTTGGAGCCAGCATCACGGAGTTTTGCTGTATGCTGACAAAGCCTTTCCATTTTACTTGAACCATTTTTCAAAGGATGAGCCTCATCATGCCAAGGCTCTCTGAACCTCAGATACTCTAAAAGGGCATCAGGCAATATGCTGCAGTGATACATGATAAAAATTGTCAATAGACCTGCATGAGAGGATGGTCATCTCACACAGGGTGTGTTAAGCAGATGAGAAGATGTGGTCTTTATCAGAGGGGCATCTTCTGATGAGGTGTTAAATATTCTGAGCTAAAAACCTGTGTGCAACTGTATGTGCCACTTGATGCACATCATGGACATAGAAGGCCTATGCTAGCAGAACAGTATGTAGTCTGTGCAATGTGAATATAACCTGATCCCTAGAAATTGACAATGGATAGATATTTGTTCCTTTAAATTGATTTGAAGTCTGCATGGACAAAAATCAAGAAAGCAAGTGACCAAATGAGTTTTCTGATGGACTAAATACCAGAATGATATTGTTTGAGGATTATTTCTTCCTATAATAATAGAAATGCTACCAAGTAAGAAAAAAATTATTTTAAATTAATTGTGTTCCTCTTCTGAGTTCAAAAGTAAATAATACATTGAGAAAAAACAAGGGGACTGTGTTGAAATTATTATTGTTGTTATTAAAAACAACTCTTTTGAGCCTGTGGCTATGTTGGAGGGAGTAGTAAACATTTAAAAAATCAAGGGCTGATTTACAAGTGTTGAGCAACTGTGGTAAAAATTTCAAAGGAGCTCATGTCATATTCAAACTATGATTATGATCTTTTGTTCTTAAATTTAAATGCTATCAATTTTACTTCTAGGCAATGTTGCTGTAAAAAAAAAAAATTAGCCAAGACAATAGCATTTTCCCTGTACAATATCTCTTCATGTGGTCAGGTTTGGCATAGGGAAAGGGCGATTATTCTTTGTTTATCTAATATAGAATTTTAGGAAAATGCCAACACAGAACTTTAAAATCTTCAGTAGTTTCCACTCTGAATAGAGAAATGTAAATAAATGTGATTTATTAAAGATATCAACACAGCAATCATAATCTGACAATTTAAAGGATTTTTTCATGGTTAGCATTCATTTTGGTTTTTCCTTAATCCCAGATCATAATTGAATCTAACTAACTTTTATCTGACATCATGAAGACTGAGACTGTTCTAAGCATGTTCACTCTGTCATTGAGAGAAAGGGATTTCTTGAACTCTGAAGGCCACTGTGAAGAGAAATAATCTTGAACCATGGCATTTGATAAAAAATATTTATATCACCCCCAAAAGTAAGTGGATTTGGAGATTAAGTGGTGATTTCTAGAACAAACTAGCTTAGAGGTTATTCTTCAAATGTGGTTATTACCTCATGCCATCATGTATTCAAGCTTTCTCAGAATATAGAGAACGTGGGGTAAAATTATCCTTGCACCAATGAAAAAAATTATGTATGGCATAATCCTTAATTGTGTGAAACAATCAGGGGAATATTAATTGTCTTGATGAAGAGATCAGCAGTTCAGTTACTTTTAGAAAATAGTAAAAATACCTTCCTGATTCAGCACAGAGTTCATTCAAGCCTGTGAAAATTTGTATTAATTCAATATATCATTGTTATAAAAAACGAACTGTACACATATAGCTTATGCAATAAAGTGTAATTTAGCACTTTTATTTTCAAAGTATGTTTGTGTGAAAATTAATTCTCACATTGTAGTGCCTTCTCTTTTTTTATGGTCAAAATTAACATAAACCAATATTTTTCTCTCCAAGAAAAACGCGATTTAATATTTTGTAGATGTTTGAAAGGGGATAATTGTGAAAAATAGTCCTGTTGTTTTTTGGAGAGCTCTTGAACCATGTTGGTCCCAAACTGAATGTTTTTGGTGAATCTGGTTTTTTCCCTGGAGAAGTTAATGGAGATAGACCTTAACCCCAAGCACTGGAGGCCACTCATCCCAAAGCAGAAGCACTTACAGACATCAGGAGAGACAGAGACCTCAGATCAGTGAGACAAAATGAATGTGGGCCATTGCCTACGCTTGTGCAGTGAGGGAGAAGCAAATCTGCATGCTGCATTCATCATACCTTGATGCACAGGGGATCAAGACCCTAAATTCTCTGTAACTTTTCTTTTTCAGCTTGCTAGAAAGGCATGGAACTCCTCCTTCACATGTAGTCACACACCAATTAAACACGCAGAATCACAAAGACAACAATTTTCCAGCAGGGACATTGAACTGGCCAGAACTTTGAAGAATACCCAGTTAGTTATTTCCTTCTAGTGAGTTCCCAAACAAAAGCCTTTAAGCCACCAGAGCTTGGTTGTACTTAAATACAAACTTAAAGATATTTTTAAATAACACAGTCTCAAAGTGACTGGCAATAAAAATGTCTTATAAAAAATCTCCTTTGCTTGCTGCAAGTCTTTGCACTCACACTTACATTCAGAAACTTTCTGTGTTGCCTCAAACTCTGCTCTGTGCCTTCTGGTCTTGGTGAGGACTCTTGCCACTGCTTCTGAGGGCTGATGACTGCTTTCTCCATGTGTTCCCCATCTGAACACATGCACTGTGCCTCAGAAAATGAGCAGTCTCCCATTCCTTTAAGATGTGTCGTTTGATATCTGTTTTATTTAGGAATATAACATATGCAGCTGAGGATAAACAAAACAAATACATGTAAACCTTTACCTGGTAGGGGTTTGAAATTGTGCACAGGTCAATGCTCAATGCGAGCTGACACTGCATGGGGGGGCTTCCCTCTGATACTGTAAACAGAGTGCTCTATGCATACCCAAAATATATTTCTCCCACCTTAAATCACTGGACAGTTTTGTGGATGAGAAGGATGTTTTCATGTATCAAAAATGATCAGGGGTATGAGCAATTCTTCTTCTTTCCAAAGGAGTCCAGGCTGAGAACATCAACTTTTTTATGTTTCACTATTCCAAAATTCATCCATATCTTTAATATTCAAAGTGAGACAAACATTATTGTGTATTTTATTTAGGTTTTATTTGCATTTCTAGAGAGTCCAAAAGAGATTTTGCCTTCATTTTTATATTTTAATGGGATGGTTCTGCTTTTTCATAGGCCTAACTTGCAAAAAGTTGTGGTTCCTCATGCACCAAGAATAAGACACCACATAATTGAGAAGAGATATAGACATATATATAGATTCTATAGATAAAAATGGTATAGATGTAGATGATACAGATATAGCTATGATGTGGCGAGAACATATTCTGTGCAGTGGAACATATTTTAACTTAGTTTGTGGATAGAAGGCCAAACTAATCTCTGAAAGATGCCTACAGATTCCCACTGAAGAGACTTGAAGTTACAGGTATTTCTCAGAGTTCAAAATACAACCCTGAGATATTAACAGCCTTTCTCAAGAAGCTGAGCATGATAAAAGTCTGGGACGACTTAAAGTAGTAAGTCAAAAGTCAGTGTGAATTCTCTGTGGCGGAAGCAGTGAGGGGAAAAATAGAAATATGTTCCACAATAATTTATAGGTTTGGAAGATTAATGGAGAAAAAGGTGCAGACATACAACAGAGATAAAAAGCAGTATTATCCAGGCCAACCCACACACAGAGATCAAAGTTAATTTGAAAACATAAGTGTTTAATAAAAAAGCAAAGAGCAGCTAAAGTAAAGAGCAGGTAACACTGAGGAAAAGAAACAACATGTTAAAAGTGATACTAGCAATTGCAGAAAAGAAGAACAGAAAAGTAAAAAGGAGAAAATGTCTCAGAAAGTTGCTGGTATCATTAAAAAGTATCTTGATGTGAGAGATATTTCAGAAAAACAGAGTATTTCTTTGGATGAAATTATGCACCAGTAGAACGGAAAGAAAATTACTAGTGGAAGCATTAAATGTGATGGAGTTGCATGAAAGTGTGGAAAAGGGAATGTTCCAAGTAATCCAGGCACAAAAAGTATATGACCATCGGGGAGGAGCACAAACCCATCTTGATCATGACACTGAGTTACAGCCTTGCATTAGAAAAGCTCCTGCCATTTTCCAAATTGCATGCACTTAGGACATTTTTCCAAATGTTTTAGAGATTATAGGGTTTGAAAAGGATGGCTATGAAATGGTGAAATAGAGGACATTAGCACACAGTATCACAAAAAGCAACACATGCCAGTTCCTCCTACTCTTGATTTTGTGTCTTCCTATACAGCCTCCTGTAAAATTTCTGCTTTCTCTTTTCATAATGAATTCTCAGCATGCTACACCTATTAAAAATGCTCATGGCCTTTTGATTACAAAGCAGGGAAAATCTTGTAGAGATATAGGAAGGTGTCATTCCTACCTTTCTGGCATAAATGCAACCCAAAAACCACTGAAATACTTCAAAGGGAAGTTGAGATCTTGGACAGAATTGGGAAAAAGCTGTAAGAACATTATCAGTCTGAAAAAGCCTGCTCTCAAGAAGAGCTTAGATGAATTTGATTTTATCTGTGCCAAGAAGTACTTGTAAAAAGAGGAGAACTCAGATGTAAAATTTTCTTAGGTCCATTAAAAAAAAGCCAATAGTAGCATGCCATAGCTAATCAGAAACAGAAGAATAAGTACAAATAATACTAATTCTAAGGAATTTTGTTCCTGATGTTTTTAAATTAGCTTGAAGTCTCTCAGGTAGCTAGACTGCATGTTGGGAAGTTGTGGACTTGATGACTGGGTCAGGTTTGATTGTATTTGGTATATGAGAAGTCAGATTAGATGATCATAACAATGCATCTGGTTTTATAATGTACTTATATAATTCTTATCTTATAAGAAAAGACATGTCTTTTCTTAAAGACTTACTATTATTGCAAAACTCTTTCTCTGTTACACTGGATTACATCTGACGTATTTTCTTCTTTGATGAGGTAGATTATTATAATAATATACAGATTCTAGTGTTATTTAATGGACTTTCTCTGGCACCTGTTGCTGCATTTTTGACTGCTTGAAGAAGCATTGTGAACATCTAGATTAAAATAAGTTAGCAAGGGTAGTTATGCATTCAGAGCTTTGTAGTTTGGCCATGAATACACAGTAAGACATTTAACTAACTGCCCAGAAGCTTTTCTGCTACTTGGAATTTATTCTGTATCCAGTCAGCTCATATTTTCACCATGCTGAAAGGAAAGAGGCTCTCTTCCAGCTTGTGTTCCTTGTGCATAGACACAGACACATATAAAGTTGCCATGTCAGCATATTTACATGCATGATACACTTCTAAAAACAACTGTGTCCATGAATGCTGAACCTAGTCATGCAAAGTTTTCTTCTTCATTGAGTGGGTAGAAAGGAATTCTGTAGAACAGTAAAATATTCTGAGTTGAAACAGACTCACAAGGATCATCAAGTCCAGCTCCTGGCCCTCCACAGGACAGCCCCAAAAATCCCATCCGTTTGCTTTCTTGAACTCAGCCAGGCTGGGTGCTGTGCCCACTTCCCTCGAAAAGTGCTGTAGACTGCTTCACATGAAGTCATTAGGAAAACAGTGAGAATCCAAGAGACTTTCTTGCACTTTGGAGATATTTTGCTGTGTTATTGACTTTTGTGCTTCCTCTGAGGCTGTGACTCTTTGTGCTCAGTGTGATGAAGTCTACATCTTTTGTAACAAGTATTCAGCAGTCCAATGTTCACATTGAATAGCAAACAGCAGTCCCTAAAACAGCTTATTCTTTTTCTTCTCTGCATTCAGAGTATTGTCAGGGCCTTCCTTTAGCCCACTGTTAATCTGTATGCTTATTCTGTCATTTAAAGATGTAATCTTTTGAGCATCATACCAGTTTGGACACTTAATAGTTGCAGATGACCTGTGCATCTTTAGTATTTCATTGCATTGCATTATATTTAGAGATTTAGGGGAGAAAGTTATGTCTTTAGTCCTTAATCAGATGACCTGTTAAATATGCAGAGGACTCTCAGGCATTGCTGGAAGCAGTTTACAATCTTTACATGTATTTTAACCCAGTCTGATTGACAACCTTAACTATAAATGTAGCCATATATAGCTTATCTTTCAGACTTCTAGTCGTCCGCAGGAACACAACATCCCAGTTCCTACTTGAAATTTCAGCCTACCCAGGTGTTTTTTGTTACATTGATCTCTGAAAGCTTCAGAGATTCTTGCTGTTTTTAGCAATATCCCTCATTCAGCTGTGCACTGCATTTTTTATTGTAAAAATGGCTAAAATCACCCCCTTTTTATACACTATTATTCACCTGGATGGCCCTGAAGTGATGTCAGAAATACTCATGCTTCCTTATTTTTTTTTTTTCCCACAGGAGATGCTCATATGTTGCCAATGAAATAATCTCAGAAAGTGTTGCACACTGAGTGCCCTGGCCTCTGGGGTACAGTCTGTCAGTGCTTAGGGCACAACACATGTTCAGAAGATGATAACATACCTTTTTTTTTTTTTTTTATACCATTTCATGACATCTTGAGTTGACTCGGAATCCTGGTGGTTATTGAAAGTGCTACTTTTCTCCTTCTGGGATTTATTGACTATCTCATCCAAAGCTTTTAATCTCCCACAAATGTTTATTCTTTCATTTGAACTACCTCATGAGGAACTGAGAAGAGTACACAGACAGTGTCATGCAGACCTTGTTCTCTGGAGCAAACAGCCTGCTCTGCTCCAAGGCCAGATCAATAAGGATGCTGCTTTTTAGCTGTGGATTGGCAGTGAAGCTACGTAGGAAGAAATTTTCCTAAAGATGAATGGTAGAGTAGTAATTGTTTGAGTTATAAGTGGCTTTGGGACCTCGTGGTCCCACTTTGGCACCACTACATTTGATTTGGTATGAGAACCTTATTGCAGTCTCTGAAACCTTAACAGACTCTCAAATTCATCAATCTCCTGTGTTTGTTGGTGAATCTTATTTTCTCCTGCTAAATCTGTTCCGTTTCATAGGAATAGTACTTGTTAGGAAAGAGTCATTAGAACTGGAACTAGGCACTTGTCCCTGAAGAGGCAAAGTTGAGTGCTAGGTTGTATTCCCCTTCGGATCCCTGGGATGTTTGGTGCTTTGTGTTGAGCCAATGGCTTCCTTACCAGGCTCTGGGGTACTCTCTGCCTGTTCTATTGCAGGGGTATCTGGAAGAAAATAAAGAACCTGAACCTAACTTAATAATGGCTAAGGCACTAAGCTAGGATAGGGCTTACTTTAGAGCATCCACCTTAGACCTCTTTTTTTCAGTGAATTATCAACCATTTTTATTAGGTATTAGCATGAAGTGTCCTGGTAGGAACTGTGTTTCAACTGAGTGCCAGGAAAGATAACAACATGGTCAGCACACAGCACAAGGTGGAGACTGCAACTCCAACCAGATTCCATGACTTATAGACACTCAAGCTCTTTCATCATATGCTCCTTTAAAGGATATTGGCCTTGACACACACTGTTAAACAGTCAGTTCTTACTGCAGAATTTAAGACAGTGTTGAAGGGGTCTTCATTCTCATATGGATTCTGCAAGGGTGTGTTGTGAATGTCCTTGACAAACTAAACAGAATTTCAACAGATAAATGCAACTCACAGACTGCTCTGCACGAGTGATGAGAGGGGCCAGTAGTGTATTCTCTCTTCTGCATTTCTGAGTCTTTATATGCATTTTATAAGTGTCAAGGTTTAACCCCTGTCAGCAGCTAAGCCTCATGCAGCCACTCACTCACTCCCCCGTAGACGAATAGGGGAGAGAATTGAAAGGGTAAAAATGAGAAAGGGTTGAGATATAGACAGTTTAACAGGGAAAGTAAAAGTCATGCACTCAGGCAAAGCAAAACAAGGAATTCATTCACCACTTCCTTTGGGCAGGCAGGTGTTCAGGCATCCCTGGGAAAGCAGGATTTCATCACATGTAGTGGTGACTTGGGAAGACAAACAACATCACTCCTTCCTCCATTCCCCAGTTTTATATTCTAAGAGTGATGCTATATGATCTGGAATATCTCTTGAGTAAGTTGGGGTTGGCTGTTTTGCCTGTGTCCTCTCCCAGCTTCTCGTCCAAAGGACAGCCTCGTACTCATTACTGTGAGGAAAATTAACTCTACCCCAGCCAAAACCAACACTTTTAGCCCTGGGACTTGAATGCACAAGGGATTTGCAGCAGTTGTACTGTTGTTCAGAGAAGAAAAAGAGAAAAGACTGAATCTGTCTTTGAAGTTAGAATCTGCAGAGCAGCTGTAAGAGCATGCATAGGGTGCAGTAATAGATAATGGTCCATAATATCTCCTTTTTCCTCGTGTTTCTAGTGGGTGCTTCATATAGATATATATGTGATGAAAGTCTGCCAGTACAGAGATCTTTTTAAAGTATATATTTGCAGTAATTTATCTAAAACTGTGCACCACAAGACTTAAAAGCTGTTACTGAGAAGATAGCACAATATGAATAAGACTCCAGTGATTTTGTAGTATTGAGGCTTGCTAGTGTCTAATTCAGTCTCAAATTCAGATTAAAAATCTTAGTGATGGTATTTTAGAAGCCCTGATAAAAAAAAAAAAATAGGATGAAAAGAAAGAAAAGCAGTGAATAGGAAAAATCAGCAACTTGGAAGGCAATTTGTAGATATCAGGGTGAGCCAGAAAGATGCATGTCTATCCTACAAAATAGGTTTCCTTCTTCAGGCATGAAAGCAGCATTTTCCCCTCCTTCATCTTTTCTTCCCTTTTCCTTTGATACTATACGGCTGGACTGCACTCATTATTATAATTTTTCTGTTTTCCTACCTTTATAATTTAATTTCTTATGAAACAGGTGATAATGAGGATAGCTATCCTTGTCTTGGATGAAGCCTTATCAATCCTAAGCATCCAGTTGGACCTAAAATCTGAAACACTTTCTGGACGATTTCCTGCTGCCATTCAAACTTTCAAATTTTATTTGTTTGTTTGTTTTTTTTCAGATGAGTCAAAATACAGAATACATATAAGGTGAAATAAATTACGTTTGATGTCCTGAGCTAATAAGTCCTCTAGCATTGTGGAAATATATGAAATGCTATGCATAGACTGTGAAGCATGAATTTAATATGTCCTTTTAGTTATTTTCCTGATGGCAACCTGCAGTATTTGAAACACTCTGACAACTCCCCCAGCCCAAATGAAGCTGTCAGAATACATTACCACTGTTCCACTTGTTTCCACAACTCCTCAGCCCTGCAATGTATGTCCAATCCACTGTGTAGCATATGTATTATGCCTGTCATCAATTATAACTGGATCACGTGAGTATATTTTCACAGATACTGTGGGATCAACATGGCCTGCAGTTGTCTAAAGAACAAATCAATCCACAACCGTAGAGATGCAGCTTCTTTTCTAGCCCCATAAGACTTGCACTGGTGAAGACCACAGGGGCATTTGCTCCATCCTGATTTGCAGCAGTTTAACTGAGATGGGATTTGAGGGCCCGGAAATGAAGCAAGTATTTGGTAACTAACTGGGAATGCAATATCTTTGAACAAAAGTGCTTACACTTTAGGCAGTTTCTGTTACATATATTGGCATTTCTAATCTACTAACAGAGAACATTTTAATTGTACTTGTCTTATCAAACCTGCATAAAACAGAAAATCTGCTGAGCTCTTCAAGATGCTCCTTTGTTTTAAGCACAGAGACATTTATTGCAGTCTTGCCAGGTTTATTAATAATGCTATTAATATTCTTTTTGCACAGAGCAGTAGTGGAAAAGTGCCTGGTACTCATGGGTGTTTCATTATTTAAAATGTAAATAAGAAAGGCTGCAAGAAATTAACCATCTCAGCAGGAAAAAAGGAACAAACCTTTAGTCTGACAGATATGGGCTTATCGCTGTTTCCCTCATTACAGCATGTGAAATACTTTATAGTCCTATGTTTGTAACATCAACAAGAATATTTTTTCTTTGTTCATCCACAGAATTATCCACTTGCCTTTTTCTTTAGGAAAGGAATCTAGATGCAAATTTTCTGAATAGCCTGTAAATTGCTTTTATTTTCACAGAGTTATGAAAAAAACTTTCCTTGATTCATCCCTTACTTTGTCCTCAGTTGAGCTGACTGGGTAGGGCAAAAAAAGGCAAAGGTAAATGCATTTCATCTGTCACCACTGAGACCTTGGGGAGCTCTGCATATGGAGCTCTCTGTTGCATATATAAAAATATAAAAAGGAGGGACATGAAGCTTTCTTTTGGGGCTGTACACCTCTGAGGCCCTTGGTGGATAGGTCTATGTCAACCCGAGCTAAGAAGGATTTGAACTGGCTGGGATTTGACAGCTTTCATATCCTGGTTGCAGCCCTGCCCTCAGTATGAATATCAAGTTGATAATTGGTATCCACATTATAAAAGATGTTTCTCTACAGATTCTTCAGCTGAGCAGCACTATTCTCCCAGCTAGTCCATATTTGTTTTCAGGAATTCAGAAATCACAGTGAAAGTGGTCTGAGAGCAGGTCCAGGTGTCATGGGTCACCCTTCCCTGGCAGATAGTTTTGGACATTGGAAACTGATGCATCACACACAGGATCCACAGCTGCTTTCCGTGGTTCTGGGTACCTGCCCCAGGGTAGGCAAGGACTAGGTGCAGATGTGCACCTCCCAAATCCACAATTGGTGATTTTGTACAGCAGTAAACAACTTGGTCTAGTCAGTAAACAACCATCTGAGGTTTGAAAATTGCATCACACCACTGCCTAGTCTTTCATACAATCATACAATTTTTTAGGTTAGAAAATACTGGTAAGATGATTGAGTTCAACTATTAACAGAGCACTACCAAGTCCACCACTAAATTACTCTTAGCCACATCTAAATGTATTTTAAATAACTTTAGGAATGGTTAATCTACCATTTCCTGGAGCACCCTGTTCCAGAGCTTGACAACCCTTTTAGTGAAAAAATGTATCCTAATATCCTAACTTGAGGCCATTTCCTCTTGTCCTGCTGTTTCTTACTTGGGAGAAAATATCACCCCCACCTGGCTACAGGTTCCTTTTGGGCAGTTAAAAGGATCAATAAGTTCTCCCCTGAGCCTCCTTTTCTCTAGGCTGAACAACCCAACTCCATCAGTCTCTCCTCATAAGTCTTGGGCTCCAAAGCCTCCACCAGCTCTGTTGCCCTTCTCTCCAGCTCCCCAATGTCCATCTTGTCATGATATCCCCAGAACTGAACACAGGGTTTGAGGTGTGACCTCACCAGTGCAGAGTACAGGGGGTTATACCTCCCTAGTCCTGCTGCTCACACTTTTGCTGATACAAGCCAGGAAGCCACTGGCCTTCTTGGACACCTGGGCATACTCTGGCTTTTGTTCATCTGCTGTTGACTGGTGCCCCCAGGTCCTTTTCTTCTGGATCACTTTCCAACCACTGTGACCCAGCCTGCGGCACTGCAGGGGATTGTTACAACAGAAGCTCAGGACCAGGCACTTGGCCTTGCTGAACCTCAGACTTCTGGCCTCCACCCATCAATCCAGCCTGTCCAGATCCCCCTGCAGAGGCTTCCTACTTTCCAGCAGATCAACTTTCCCACCCAGCTTGTAGTCATCTACAAACTGACTGAGGTACACTTGATTGCCTTGTCCAGATCAGTGCGCTTTCAGTGGATATTCATCATGACCAAAAAGAGAAAATTAAGGCAGATTACATACAACTACTGAAGATTTCAAGTGTGAGCTGTATTTTTTCATCTCTTAACAGAGGCTAAGGCAGGAAGCCTTTGGAAGCTGTATACCCTATCAGGGCTCCAGAACCTGCAGAGTGAATATAGTTGGGCAGGATTTGGATTTGGATTTTACTGAGATTCTCTGCCTGCTTATTAAGTATTTAACAGCCATATGAGATGCATCTTAAGAGTAGGATAAAAAAAATCAGTGTAGCACAGAACGCAGGGTAATTTTTGAGTCAAAAGTGTAAGACAATAGAAGCAATCATTAATATTTACTCTTGAACTTCAGTTTGAATAATTGCAGTTTTGAGTAATACATATGTATGGAATGATGGTGGATTTTGAGGTCTTGTTCATACTGAAGTCTGTGGCAGACTTCAACACATGAAAAAGTGTTTGAACTGAAAGGTTATTTTACAGTAGGTAAGTACAGGAAAGATACTTGTCTGAGTTTACATTTGCTTCTCAAAGGTTTAGGATCTTTATAAAATAATGGGCATGAAAATGGTTGCCTGCATTCATTTACTGGTTTTCTCCATATGTTATGGAACAACCTAAACTGACCTCAAGTCATGACAGACTTCCATACTCTTTCAGCTGTGAAAACTACAGAAGAAATCATTCTCATCCTTTCATACTTCTCTTTTATTCTCTTTTTAAAACTACCTTCAAAGTCACTTTGTCATATAAAATTCTGACTAAAAAGGGAAATATTGGCTGATACTTTTCTGAGCTTCTGAAGCTTCTGCTATTGTTGGAACTTAGAAGGAATGACTACTTTTGAATATTTTCCTTCTCAGCGTCTTTTACTACCTGAATTGGGAGTGGTTGTTTTATTCTTTTTAACATTTGCTGGTGTTAAGTGCTCAGAATCTCTGAGGGAGTAAGGTGGGGAGAAGAGAAACAAAGAAAGCCAATGCTGTTAAATTGGAATTATGGAGGAAGCATGTACTTTATATGATAATAAAATAGTTAGAATACCAGTTCTGAAGGTTAGAAAATACAAAGATAAAGCCACCTCTTCAGAAACTTCCCTAAAATATTTGATGGCTTCACATAATGAACTAGATATTGCTGACACATCACTTGCCATCTTAAAATTTATCTGCCATATTGTCTATAAGGTATGCTATCCCTCTTCCAATTTATTGTCCAACACATGCAGTTAACTATTAATGAAAGGACAAAACTATATGGATTATTAAACAAATGATAGATGGAGCTGTCTACTTAAGTGCATGATGGCTGAAAGGTAGATTAATTTAGTATATGTCAATATATGGTAATCACTTGAATTATGCCACCACAGCAAAAAGATCGAAATGATTCAACTTGAGTACCTAAGGTTAGGGACCTAAATCTGTACTTGAGCAACTGCTTTCCAGGGCTGTCAGGTGTTAAACATGCAGCTCACAATCTTCACTGAGCTCAGCAAAGGCTGTCATTGCTGAGCCTTCCTGAAAATAAGATCATCTGAATTTTGTGCTACTCTGCCCAATTCTTGGCCTCAGTTTGAAAACTTTGTCCAGAGGTATCTGAGGAAGTGAGGGTTAAACGTCCCTTCTGACAGCTTGACTGAGATTTATTGTGTAATGCACTTCCTCCAAAGAAAGATGTTTAATGCTATTGATTGCAAGGTTGCCTACTTAAAATAGCATAATGTGACAAATGATGGATACCACATAGAGCAAAATTGTAAGGTAATTCAATATGTGGGCATGTATGGTATGTATATCTGAGTAGCAGCTTCATTCTTCATGAGGGTGAGTTAGAAGGTCATCTATTTCACTTAAAGGCATTGAACGTTTTTGTTAGTTTGACAGCCATTATGGGCTTGATCCTGTTATCCAAGGCAGTCATTAAACTCCTATTGACCTAAAGTGAGTAGGAGTGGGGCCAAGCTTTTGAATATGCAAAGCAGACACTATGAGAAGAAAAAAACCTGGTGTATAATACTGCAGAGTGAAAAAAGCATTATAGTGGCTGCTATATATAAACAATAAAAATTCTAAGAAACAGCTGATGATTTCAAATGTTTTGTACCACAGTATTACTTCTGTTAAAAATTTTCCTGCTAAACTTAGTATTTTCTCAATTTTTAATTAAATAATTGCAACTTTGTGTTGTTGCTTTTTTGCATCATAAAGCAGAATAATTGCTTACACTTTTTAACTCTGTGTTTATTCTTAGATAGGGGTTGTTTGATGGTCTGTAAGCTTTACAAAAACCAGTGGTTTTACGGGCATTTAGACTAATTCTTAAATCTGTATTAGGAAAATCAGGTAGGAAGAATGAAAACATTTTTCTGGAAACAAGCATGTTTATTATTGAAGAAGTCAGTAAAAGAGACAAATTTAGGAGAAAAAGAATATTTCTATCATTGGAATTAATTTTGTGCTCCAGCACAAAACCAAACCCAAGCCATTTCTTTTTTTCAATCTGTCATGTGTCATCATTCTCTTTCTTTCTTATTTGAGGCTTCCTGTGAAGCTTTGGGGTATTTGATGCACATGCTTAGGAGTAAACAGAAAGAAGACTGGGGATGATCTGATGTACAAATGGGCTTCTGCCTTCTTGCTGAGGCATATTCAGCTTGACACATCCACCCAGACAGTTCTCATCTTCCAAGACACACGTGAGGAAGACCCAAGGGTGGGGCTTGAATGAGGGATCACTCCTTGTGGAGAGCCACTCTGTTATCCTGCTAATTATGGTCCCTGAGGCACAGCAGTTCCTCAGTTGTTACCAATGTTTTCCATGGCTGTCTTTTGAGAAGCAGGATGTGAGGAGGTAGAAGAATTGCTTCACTGAATGAATCTGCATTTAGGAAAGGGCCTGAAATGCCATTTAGGTAGCTCAGTGATATTTCTGACTGCACAAGAATAACCCAAGATTTTATGCAGGATTTGGAGAATCATCCCTGTCTTTCACACTGAGGCCATTTTGGTTAAGTTCTCTAACACCAACAGCTCAATGTTTTGTTTTCAGGTATCAATAGTATGTTATTTTTAAAAATTGTGCTTAGATATAACTCAGCTTTAGTATTTCACACTTATTCCAAGAAAAAAATGATAACTTCATGGTCTGAGGTAATGTGATGAAATAGTAGGTCAGGTTTAAATCCAACATTATGTTCCTTGAAACACCCTGGAGCTTAAACTCAGAATAAGTTTATAGAAAACTTACTATGGTTTAAGCTCTGTTGCAGTTTTAATTCAAAGCAAAGTTAAATGAGTAAATTATCTTATTTTTATAAGACAGCAGATGAAATGCAGAAGCTCAGGGAATGTTTGCCTTAGTTTTTGCTCATTCAAGCTCAGAAAGACAGAGAATGCAAACACACCTGTCATAAATCATAGATATATCAAAAATATCCTGCAAAGTTAATACTTTCAGTTGGACTAATCAGTATATAATGTTTTGCATCATCAATTTGAAAGGTTATTTTTTTATGTAGCCTTATTTAAAAAATATTTTAAATGAAAGACATTTTGAAAATAAAAAGCAGTAAAATCTGGAAATGTGGTTTCAAGTGGATAAGTAAGTTCAAACAATGCAAATATAGTACTCTAAAGACTTTCTTTGCTCCTTCTTTGTTTGCAATAATTTTAACCTTTTTACCTCTCCCAGAAGAGTCCAGGGAATTTAGCAAAGGGTATTAGATTTTCTGTAATCCTTTAATGAAGGCTTTGCTTGACTGTAGTTTGCTGTTAAACAAGGATCAATTAATTAATTAATTAAATCTCATGTTGTTGCTTTGACATTTCCAAACATAGAAAAAAAGGAGAAGGTCAGAGTTGTTGCCTGAAATGCTACAAACAGATGAGAGACTTGTTTCTCCCCTGTTCACTTATCAGAAAGCACTTGGTTTATGTTTGCAAAGCTTATTTATCATATAAATTTGTCTTAAATTCTGAGTACTGTTTTCGCTGTCTTGAGTTCCTTGTTAAAAACATTTTATTATAAGCCTAAGATTTTCTATAACTTAGATCAGTGCAGTGGTTACTCAACTGTAGCTAATTCTGATCTATTTAGACTTGCACTGTTAAACTAAGTAGAAAGATTAATTGTTTTTTAATTATACACTCCAGTAAAGGTATTACAGTTGACTAAGTTTTGTCTACTAGAGAACAATTTTAGCAAGTGCTGTCTCCTTTTGTTCTTTAGGAGTTCAAGTCCATAATGTAAATTACCTGTCAACCACCAGTTCTGGAGCTCCTTGTTATCGGAATGCTTTTATTCTAATTCCAGAATTGTTTCAAAATGTGTGTCTGGACTACTTCATTATGCAGAAGGTAAAAAGTAGTTAAGAGGTTTTCTTACTGACCCAGGTACCTTCAGGAGGTTTTGACTTTGAGATCAGAATCTCTCTGGAATCTTGAAGAGGAATGCTAGAAAGGAATCCATGTTTTTAGCTGTTTCCAATCCAATATAATTTTCTATTTGAAAAGATCCAGATAAATTTGAATATTTGAGAACATTTGTCAGTGATACTTCAATTTTTTATTTAACTAGGCATCTATTTTCAGTCTTTCTGTCATCCTTATTGTTCCATCTTTACTTTTTCTTCAGTTATGAACAAGACAGACAGCTTGCTACTTTTCTTCCAGCCCTAATGGTCTCTGAGCCACTGCCTGTAAAGTGACACAGGGAAATATTGCTCAAAGGACTTATGACACTTCAGAAGCTGTGATGGATGACTTTCAAGGTGGCTGCTGCCTTTACCCTTTTTTTCCCCATTCTTATTTGAACTGTGACTTATTCCTTTACATTAATTCTTTCTGAGTTGTGAAGACAAAATAAGGGAATATTCAGAAAGATACACAATAGACTTTAAGGGTGCAATTAATACATTTTCTGAGATATGTTGGTTAGCAATGGGTTTAAACCAGACCAGACGTGCTTTTCTCATGGCCCAAGTGAAAAAACCATAGTCTCGGTTTTGATTACTGATTTACAGTCACCATAGCATATTGGATGCCCAGCTGGAAAACACGATCTTCAGAAACAAAGCTACTAGCAATGGGAAAGTAAATCAGCTGAAACGGTCAGTGTTTTGTAAAACTGCTGGTTGCTTCAGAAGTCACAAAACATGTGAGTAGACCTGCACACTCCCTAGGTCTTATGTGACAGTAAGAAGAGATTGGGAAAGACAGGGGTGAATTTGGAGCCTTCCTTACAACCAGTGGCCAGAAAAGGAAGTTGCCCCTCTAGCAAGATTGTTGTTGCTCAGTATCAAATGTCTGATGGACTGCTCTCTGTGATTTATCATTCTGCACTGGCACTGCATGTAAGTTGACATTTAAAATGCATTAACACAGTGCTACTTGATGTACTGTATTATGCATCCTATCAGTTTTGAAATAGAGTTTAGCCTGTCAGCAAAATCCTCCTTGCTGTACTCAAATAAACTTAGTCAGTCTTGGATCAAGGTGGCTTAAGGGACAGACATAATTTTAATGCCTCTGTCATTTTTTTTCTTTATTTTTTATTGAGTCTGTCATACTTGGGTTCTATAGGATCTTTCTCCATGTGTAAACATACAGACATTCTCATTTGTATCCACAAGGCTAAAGTATTGATGTAAAATTAATTAGCTTTAATTCCTATGCTTACTTGATGTCTTTACTTACATGATCTTCCATTATGTCTTTTATGCTTCATCTGTGCTTGATAACTAATTTTTAGCACTCTCTAGCACACAGTGTTATGTGATTTTTACCCCATACAATCAGATAGTTAATTCTGAAAAAAACCCCCACAGATTTCAATATCACGCATCAATAAGCATTAGAAAAAAACCTCAGTTTTTCTTAATTGGTTTGTACAACCAGACTTCATCAGATCTGGATAACTTTTGATTGTGACCTTTGGTGAAATCTGGTGATCAACCCAGTGATTACAATAGCAAGCTCAAGTACCATCATGTACAGGCAACTTCCCAACAACAGTCCATATCTTGTTATTATAATGACTGACACGGATTTTTACAGAACAACTTGCTTTTTGCTGTGTAAAAACAAAATTCTTCACTGCTCGGGAATGAAGGACACCGAAGCCTACCTCTGAGGCATCTGCATGATATCTTGCCCTTAAATTCAGATGCTCTTCCTATTTTTTGATTGGCTCTTCTTGCTTCAGAGAACATATTTTATATTTAGTAATTGAGAGTTTTTCTGGTTAGTGATTTGGATAATTGAGATGACTCTGTATATATTAATATTTACCAGGCTTTCATAGCAATCTTTCTTCCATGACTACCTCTGTATTTTTCCCCATTACTTATAAGGCATACATCACTAGTCTTTCATGCAGCAACATGACAGCTTCAAATCCTTCTGAGGCGTCATTGAATGAAAGGTTGTTATTCTTGTCAGTCTGTAGGGGCTTCCATTTTCATCCAAATGTGAAAACAGTGTATGCCCCGTCATATTTCTTACCTCTGCACAGAAATTTCTTCCTTCCTCTACTCTAGGAGTTAATTTTATTAAGTGGACAGTGGCAACATAAGGTTTCATTTGCATTCAGTTCCAGATATTTCTTTTGAATTCACAATCTTTTAGACTTTCATGATTCACATATGTCAAGTTAACTCCCCTCTTTGTTCATCAAGTGGATTGTTTGTCTAGTCTTTGTAGCCCCTCCTTTAATTCTTATCCCTGTGGTTGAATTCATGCCCCTGATTTCAGAGCCACAGTGATGTTTTACTGATAGCTCTGGGAAAGAGCCTCATGTGTATTTTTGGTAGAAGAAATAATTTAAGAAATTAGGATCTGCAGCTCATAGATTTTTATGAATGTCAGATTTTTTTGGGGGATAATATGCACACAGTAAATGCAGTCACTTTGTACATGTACCTTATTCTATGACACGTAAATTTAATAAGGCAAAAAAAATTAGCCTTACTTTGCTTGTGAACATTATTATATCTTTGCATGGCTGAGAGATCAGAGGAGTTCTGTTAAGACATATAATTCTGACGGAGATTTTTAAAACTTGCTGTTGTTTTAAACTGTTTGACATAATTTTGGTTTATTTCTTGCATTTAGGTTGAATAAGCATTTTCAGTAATATAGATAATATGGCAAATTCTTACTTTCAACCTTAGAAATTATGAACTTAATTTAGTTTTAATCGAATATCTCCTGCACTAAAGTAATTCAACTTTAACCTTGCTGCATGAACTTTTCTTCCTACTTTAGGATATTCAATTTTCACAAAAGTCCAGTGGTTTTAATAATTCCTAATAAAAGATGACCGTTTGTATTACAAATAAAAGGATCATCCTCAAAAAAAAAAAAAAATTAGTATAACTGAATAGGCAGAGGTTTGGTTCTCCTTTAAAAGACATCACTAGTCTGATAATTATTGCTGACATAACTCATGGACAGAATCAAGTACCATCCTCAAAAGTATAGGTATTACATTTATGCATATATAAAATATTGCTAAACTAGGACTAGGAATATGAGAAGGGAAGGAGTCATAGCACCCATTTTTAGACACTAGAAGTTAGCTATCAAGTGAAAACTGGTCATTCTAGAACTCCCCTATAGGGCAATTAATTTTACTTATCCTAAAGTCTTATTATGAGATGACCTTTAAGAAGTGCTTACTTCTCTTCAGTAAGTTTAGAAGAAGCCTAGTTTGACTGAACACCACTTAATCAGGGCGGATGAATCTCATTATTTTAGCACTAGATGATAGCAACGGCTTCCAGTATTCAAAAGTAGTTGTACTTTAACAGAAGTATATGAGAAGAAAAGAAAAATACTTTTAATCATGAAAACATCAGTTCTTCTAAATGAGATAATATAAAGTTCTCTGTAGAAGAGTTCTCAGCCCCCATGTTTTTACAAGGTTTATTTTGTCCAGTACTGACAAATCATCAGTTTTTCTTCCAAACACATTTTTGTCTCCCTAGGAGAGACCCTTTCCAGCCGTGCTGGGGTGAGGACGTGTTTCCTGCAGAGCTGGGCTCTCTGCTCTTCACAGGAATCTCCCACTACCCACATGAACTGTAGGCACCCTACTACATCCCTGCATGTCTCATCCTCCATTGCAGGTGGGTCTCCAAGCTGAGCATACACAGGTGTTTGCTGGGAAAGCACAATCCCCTCTCCCATCACTTCTGCTGAAGTGGTTTAACCTGACCCAGATAGAAACAGCTGGAGTAATCAGCCAGCCTTCCCATCCACTGCCCAGTTGCAGTCTTTTAGCCCAGATTACAACCTACAGGCTCAGACACAGTAAACTGTAGAACCCCAAATCCCTTAAAAATCTCACCAGAAAATGGTCTCCAAGAAGTTCACCTGTAAGTTTCACAGGGAATTTCGAATCTCCATTTCATCATTTCCAGCTTACAACTGACACAATTCTGAGCAATATGGCTAATGCAAATAACCATGAATAAGGTTTTGTAATCATGTTAGAAGTGAACGATAGAGCTGCACAGGCTGGAACTCCTGCTATTTGTCACCTTTATATTGTTGGGAGGTGTGTGGAAAGAAACAGTATACTTCAGAGTTTTGGGGATTTTCAGAATTAAAACACTTAATGTGAACAGTACTTAAAATTTGATATGCTATACTCAAAATACTTATTATTTTCTTTATCCATCTGCTTATAACTGCTCTGGCATGAACCCTGAGGTGCCTGTCTCCTGCCTCCATTCCTTGGGAGCATACCACATTATTTCAGAAATTTCGTGTTATGAAGTACCTAACAGATCTCACTCTTCAGTAGCAAGCATACTGGTCATAAAAAAAGAGGTTTTCTTATCAATTTGGCTTGGTGCTCTGCTTATTTAAGCAGGTATATTAGATATGAACCATAGCACTGCCTTCCTTTTTTCTGCCCTGCTTACAAAGGGCAACAGTGAGTTGTTTCAGCTCTTTGACAAAACAGCTGCAGGTGGTGGTCATGAAAATCACCTTCCTTGGTGGATCTATTTTCTCTCCCTATTCTCTCTCATTCTACAACCCCCCCAAGTACTTGACAGTACGTTGAGTGTTCATCTGTGGGCTGAGATTCCTAAAATTCATGTCAAGCTCAATATCTCTCACTGGATCTAATGCTGAGTATTTGTCTGCCTTATATCTTGCATTACGCCCATCAAGCCTCAGCCCACTTTGCTGCTTTCTTTGGGTATTTGAGATGGAACAGAAGCAACAAATTATGCAACTACTCTCTTGATTCTTGACTCAATGTATCATTTTTGCTTTAGATGAATGCACAAAGTTTTAACAACTTCTTTGGGGAGACTATTTAAAAGCCAGATATATTTTACAGTTGGGAAGACAGAATAGGTAAAGTTTACTTTTCATGTTGTACAGAATCTAATTGTATACTACTTATGGTTTTACTGCTAATTTAAGTTTATATAAGAATATGTATGAATATATATATGAATAATTTTGCTTGAGCCTTTTTATTCCTTGATATTGCAGATATTATGAGGAAGTAAATGGAATTCTCAAAATTTTACATTCACATCATTACTAAAGGCTTCTATTTCCAAAAATAAGTGGACAGGTCTGTTGTTTATCATACAGCACTGTTTAATAGTTGAATGACCCTTGCATCAAATCCTGCATTTCATTTTTGGGCAAGTATAGGAATCTAATGCTAGAAAGGAAAATAATAATTGAGGAACATCTTATGGATAGACTTTTATCTTCTCTTAATATTCTTTTTTTCTTTGTGAAAGTCTGGCTTCTCCTTTTAATTTTATGCCTAGAAAGAATATTAAAATATTTCAACACAAGACAGTAGACTGTCAGTACAGACTGAGAACAAAATTTATCTAGGAAGTGTTAAATTCATGATTAATAGTCAAAATAGCGATTATGTAGAAGACAGCATTGCAATCAGCATTGTAAACTCACAGAAATTAATACTGCACACACAAAAATCAGTTAAACAATACCAGATAAAATGTTTCTTCGAAGTTTTCCAGGTGGCTTGTTGTCTTCTTCAAACACAGAAGCTGATTTCTGCTGACAGAAATAGGTACTTTGCTGTGAAATGTGCTCAGATTTTAATGTGGCAATGGAACATTTAACCTGGAGCAAATATGTGAAAATGTCATCCAGGACAAAATTTGACAATTACTTTCCAAGCAGAATAAAATGCACTTTTTGCATGTAATGTTTCTGAAAGCTATAAGCTATGGTTCTTACAGTCTTACAATGGGAGCTAAATTAGCAGCTATCAAAACCGCAGGAAAACTATCATATCCAAAGTGGAAAATAATTTTTAAATTTTTTGTTTGCTAATAATGTTCCAATCACAGATACAGGGATTGGTCAATAAGTGTTGAGATAACTTATGTAAATGAAGAAAATTATGAGCTGACTAGTTTACTGTTTATACAGCTCACAATTTCTCACTTGCCCAGAAATATGCCTACAGTTCTGATAAATAGCACTGAATCTAGAACTTCCACAAATTTTGCATGTGTATTTGTCCTCCATTTTTTTCACTGAAGAAACTGGAACAGCACAAAATGATCTTAACTCTACTGGAATTTATGAAGTATTTTCCTCCAAGGTGACTAATTAGAAATAGAGTTAGATCCTACATGGGTTTGTTCACCTTGTAGAGACGCATGTGTCTTTCTACTTGCTCCAGGGAGAGATTAGGGTGACTGAGGCCTCAGCTGTGTTTTTTGATTTTAGACTGCAACAGCATTTATTTAATTTCCATGCAATACTATTGCAATTATATCCTCTGCAATGTCAGAGCATCCTTTCCAGAGTTTGAGGTCCCAGACACATAAAATTAGTCAGCAAGTAGCTAAACTGGCCACCAGAGATGATTTCCAGAGTATCTATTGAGCACCTGAGATCAACCATATAGATGGGAAGTAAGCCTCAGATTTTCCAGAGCCTGCTCCTTTGTAGCCAAATAAAGTAGCCAGGGATCATTTATACAATTCATACCACCATGCCTAGTTTTATTCCTTAGTTATGCTTTATTCAATGTCTTTTGAGGATTTTTTTCCACATTATGAATTTAATCTCTGTCACTATGCATCATACATAGTACATAGGGAAATAGAAAGGCCTAAATTCTGTTATGCAATGGAAGGTCAAGGTACTTTTCCCCCAGCAGTCCAATATCATTTAACAATCAATCAGTTGTAAGGTAAAATAGCTACCTTGTCTAAGATGCCCACATTTCTATAATTCAACATTCTCAGTACTGTGAGCTTCAGTGCAAATCTGAAGAGCAAGGGTCCAGTTGTTCACTAGGGTATAATATTGGTGCTGTACGGATTCCTTTGCCATGTGATACTTCTGTATGCATTGCATAGATGTTTACATTGTAAAGCATGTAGTCATTTATTCTCAGTAATTTTTCTTTTTTTTTCCCACAGCTGAAACATATAACATATCTGGAATATTTCCTAAAATCTGTACATGAAGTTGTCTGCTGCTTATATATACAGAGCGTTCAGAACATGTAAATTGTTAATCGTTTCTATTATTTAGTACCTTTGATTGAAGGCATTAACCACTACTAAGTATTCAATACTCATGGAAAATATATCCATAATTCAGCATTATTCCATCTACTTAAAACTACTGCATATATTTGCAATATCTCAAATTCTATTATTGCCTCTGTTTCATGGAAGAACAGATTTTCTTTTAATCCCTGGAGACTGTGTGGTATTAAGATGTTAATGGTGAAAATAACTTTATTAAGCCTACTAAGTTATGAACAGAATTTTATATATCTACAATGGAGCTCTTTATTTTAATAATCTACCTTCATACTAATTTCTATATATCAATTCTACAATTCTAAAGGATCCAAAAGGTATTGTAAGGACCAGGAGTGAGACTGTTGCAAAATTCCTTGAAGACTGATATTTGTAACACTGAAATCTTGGCAGTTGTTTCATATTGCTGCATATTTTTTAGCAATTAGGGTGCTGGTTCAACAATGTCTATCCCATGAAAGACATAAATGAACTACAGTGATGCCTGAAGGCTTTGATACTCTGTACTTTCCAACATGACAGGCTGTCTTCATATTATTACTTGGAACTCTGCATTCATCATTTTATATTTTCACTGTCAGAACAAGAAAGTTGACTTTGGTGGAAAGCCGGGATCTGATTTTTCAAATTATTAGTTGCCTTTGATGAAATTTAGCCTTATTGCCACTCTTACAGATTATGATTCTTGCGTATATTTAAAAAATCTTTAGAGTAGAAACAAAAATGTATCATGGCAATTAAAATCCTCTTCCAGTTACAACAACTCTTTAATGTATTCTTCTCTGAAGTAATGTTTTAAATTCATAACATGTTAAAAATTAAGAGCTGAAAGCATATTCAAAAACATTTTAAAAATGCTTTCACTTTTCACCTGTAATTGAGTCATCAATATTAGCAACCAGCTATGAAACTAATTTGGCTTATTGCATTACTCATCCTCATATTTTAATTATTGATTAACATTCTTACTGACAGTGAAAGGTTCCCTTTGAAATGTAATTATTGCATTGTAGCACTATGCTATGACTGTCTCCAAAATTATCTGTGCCACAAATTTTCTTTATAATTAAAATAATATGTTTAAATTTGCATCTGGACAGTCAGGCAAGTATCTTCATACTATATTCATATGTATTAAAGGATCATTTGTAACAGACAAGGGAATTAAACATCGTGATATGGCTTATTTCTCCAGAAAATTAACTCAGTAGCCAAATGAGTATCTCATGGCTTTTGCCACCTGCTTAGCTTCCTTCATTGTCTGTATATCTCTTGAAAAGGTCATGTTTCTTTTATTAAAATACAGTGTCCCTGGGAAATAAAAATAAAAATAAAATTCTTAATCCTAGCAACACTCTGTTAGCACCTTCCACTAAGTCAATCATAATGTGATGAAAATATATTAATATCTACATTAAGTTATTATATGTGATATATTATTAATCTTATATTCAATTTTAATAGATTTTAGAATGTGTAAGTTTGGCTAAAGCTCTACTTCTAGTCTTGAAGAAGACTGTCTTCTGTGTGTTGAGTTTGAAGAGTAATGATGCAAAATGTTCATGTTTTTAACAGCTTGAGTGATTACTGCTTAGTAGCCAAAATTCCCTGCACACTCATGAGAACTATTTTTGAGCTACTGCAATGGACTCTAAGAAACATCAGCTTGTTGGTCACAGCACAGCAGCAGTTCATTTTTTCTCAGCTGGGCATTGGGTAAAGCTGAATATGTGGGTAAATAGTCTCAAAATTGCTTCTATTGTGTTTGGTCATCTGTACTATTGTAATGAATCAGTTTACCTTGTCCACATCCCTTTATTTAAGCTATCAACCAAATCCACTTTGTGTTGTATTACCCATACTGTAATGGATTTAGGGCAGGTACTGTGAAAATACAGAGTCAAGCCCGCCTTCCAATATGCAATCCAAGTGTAACAAGAGAAAGTCAGAGACCTCGGCTAGAACTGAGTCAGTTATGAAGCCCAGAGCATAGGTTGGAAAGTACCTAAATGGGACTAGAACAAGAGGAAATCTGTGAAATGCACATTTATTAAGCAGTGACAAGCAAGTGGGATAAGAATGGCTACTGGGGGGGAGGCAGCTTGCATTATCAAGGACTCTGTGTAGTGTTGAGGACTGTTAGGAAAGGAGCAAGCTGGTGTGTAAGCGTGGGAAGGATGCAGTCACTGGGGCAGGCTGAGATATCAGGGAATGTACAGCTCTCATGACTGGAAGTGCAGTCACAAGAGTCTGTAATAAGTCAGACAGGGTAAATTTTTTTTGTTTCTTTTCTCCCTATAAAACATGTTTCCACAGCTTTCTTATTTATGTTGCTTTTAATTACTTTCCTCTTTACAGAAGTAGTCAATAATCAGTGCTAGAAGTGGTTTGGGGATAATCAATGTCTTATTCAGAAGAATTTGTCTTATTCAGAAAAATTTTGTTACCCCTTTTTTGCAGCAGTTATTCTTTTTCACACTGTGTGTCTTCTGTTTTGTGTCATCCTTAGCATCTGTAAATGTCTAAATACATAAAAATACATTTTTCTGTAGTTTTACTGTCAGTGGACTAGCATCTCCACTTTTAAGGATCAATTAATCACATTTTACTGTAGTGATATTTCTGATTTTGAAAATCAGGGAGGCAGATGTCAGCAAAGTAGTTTTAGGTCCAGTTTCTTTTAAGAAGCAGGGAATTATGAGGCCAAACCAAAGATATTAAACTGAGACTTATCATCCCATCTTGTATTCACTCACAAAAACCTTGTCATTTTCCTTCTCTGTGTACTCCTCCCAAATGACCAAAATTCTTTTTAAATTTATAAAAAGTTAACTACATGAAACAGTTTCATTAAAGGGCTTTGCTTTGGGTAACCATATTCCCAACTCAGACAGTGTTACAGATCCAAACTTCCAAACAATGTAAATTCTTACCTGGTAAAATAGGTGAATAAAGAGATCTTTGAATTTCTGCAGCTGCTTCATGTTGTCCTCTGTCCTGAAAAGTAATTCCTTTTATGCAACTTCCCTGTGTGATTTAAAAGCTGTGCAAGTTTTATAGAATGGCATATGTAGCCCAAATACTGATAATCAGGCCAGGGTGCCAGCTGACAAATTTTTGTGTTTGTGGTGGTCTGGTGAGCAGGGATTTTTCTGTCCAACTATAAGAGCAAAGAAAATCTCAGAATGACCTAGGATGGAAAGGACCTTAGAGAGCATCTAGATCCAGCCCCGTGCCATGGGCAATGACACCTTCTACCAGACCGTGCTGCTTAGAGCTCCATCCTTGAACATTTCCTGGACTGGGGCATTCACAACTTCTCTGGACAATCTGTTCCAATGTCTCACCACTTTCACAGCCAAGGATTTTTTTCTAATATGCAATCTAAACCTACTCTTTTTCAGTTGGAAGCCATTCCAACTGAACGGAATATGCCCTTGTCAAATGTACCTCTCCAGCTTTGTTATTGGGCCCCTTTGTTTGTTTAGGTCAAACAAACTACACCTCTAACCCTTCCTTAACCTGTCCCCTTGGGTTGCAGAAGAAAGCTGTGTAGATTCCATGGAGCTGATAGAATAGATTTTAAAACTAACAAGTACTTTTTCATATTTTTGAGGCTTCATATATTTCTTAAGAATAAAGTGGTCTTCAATACTTATTTCATTAATAGTATTAGATGCTTTCAAGCACTATAGCTGCAAATTATAATATTTAAAGTACATATTGATCATTTACTTGTTGCATAACTAATTTTCCATTGCTATTGCTGATAGGAATCTTTAGAAGGATGATTAATGTGTTCTAGATAGCATGCTAAAACCACAAGATTTGCAGCTGCACACTTGCCAAAAGAGAGAAAATACTTCTGCTCTGTAGTGCATGTAATTAAGCATCCAGCTGTTGAAAATGTTATAAAATAATGAAGCATAATTGGAGAACTTTTAAGCAGGATTTCTGCTCTGTCTCATAGCAGCTGGTGCAAATGGAAAAGCCTAGTAAACAAAAAGTGGCATTGCTTCTTCTAGTCATGATTTAACAAGAAATTGATATATGCATGCCCCTAAAAAAAGAAAATTCAACAGAGTAACTGAAGTAAATAAAAGTGGGGAAGGGATCATCAGAACTATTGACTGTGCATAAATCACTAGAAGCACACACAGATAATGAAAGAAGTAATTTCCTATGACATTATCTGCTATGCAATGGCTTACCAACAGAAAACCTTCCAGAGAATAATGTGGCATTTTCTTGAATGCACAGCAATTAATGGCAAACAAAGTACAGCTCCAAATAGTTTCCTTTTGAAAGCCCCTTTGTACTTTTGCAAGAGGCAGAAATACCATAGTTTTACACCTCTGCTGTTGTAAATCAGCATATCTCCAAGGAAGTCACCAACATGGCGCTTGTATTTATTTGGTGAGACTTTAAGTCAAAGGAAGGAAGGTGATATCAAAGAGCAATCTTTATTCATATGCACAGTTCCACAAATACCAAATATACATGGATGTAGTCATGCTATTAACTTTGTGAATCTAAGAAAGGGCCAGTATATGGAAAACAAGAAACATCCTACAAAATGATACCTGCTCTGAGCAGGCCAAAGGATGGAATGGATCATCTATGTCACTTAAATTTTCTTTATCATATGAAGTCTTGCATAACACATATATAATAGTTTGTTTCCTAAAGCAGGTGCACTCCATGTTCAAAGTATTTATAAATTTTCTATACTACTAGAGTTAAGAACCTGTCCCAGCACTGTACTTTTGCAAAGCTTGGATGAAAACCTCTTATTTAACTATGTATTTATTTGTGACTACTATACTTACATGCATTGTAACAATGGGAATGGTTTCATGGGACCTCAAATCACACAGAAAAAGCTACTCTGGTCCATGCAATTTGGATTGAAAATTATTGTTTATTGTAGTAATATTAGAAGGAATTGTGATCTAATTGGTCACAGATAGAAAGCCCTAGAGCACTGGAGACCATCTTCAGAGAAAAAACCTAGGGAGAATGGTTTATATGACAGTTTTTGAATATACTTCACTATATCTTGATTTGACATGATCGCAGTACCTGCTTTCATCCATATATTTCATTCAACCACCCATGTTTTAGTAGGATGACACTACCTTTCTTCATAAAGCAAGATTTCTAGGATCATGCAATCCCCTTGCTTTTGTTAAAGGCAAAATCCGGGTCTGGTGGATAGCTAATCTGCCTGAACACCCAGAAGAACTATTTTAGCTTTGTAGTCTGATGGATTGCTGGCAGTTTTCACAATTCTTTAACCATTTCTGTCTAAGTCCTGACATCCATGTGAGTAAGAATGGGATTTATTTAACTATTAGAATTTTTGCCTCCTAGCTTTCTTCAGACTTTTCCAAATCTCTCAAAAGCTGTTTAGCAGCTTTATAAATTGTGCTTGGCAAGGCAAATTTTTAGCAGTAGATTATATTTACTTTTTTGAATTTTCCTACCTTTCTTAACCTCCATTTTCTGTGAAAACCAGACAGATTAAGTACATTGAAGATTACTAGACAATTCAGTTTCAAATTGTATTTAATATTCTTATGTTTTTCAATAGGAACTTTTATTTTTCATGCTGCTTTACTTTTTTATATCATAACAAGAATAAATGAATGTAGCATATTTCTGGATCTGAAGTTTCTGTGCCAGTAATACTCAAATGATGATACTTCAAGCAGTGCTTCATATAGCATAATTGTTTTAAAGTAAATGCTACACATTCTAAGTGGGAGAGGCCTTGAAAAGGGATATAAAATATGTAATTTCTGCTATATTTGAAAGAATAACAATAATCTTACCTTTGAAGCACATGCTTTTGTTAATACAAAACCTTTCTCAGTGAGGATTTGCATGTGTGAGTAGTCAATTGGTAGCTAACATGGCAAATATACTCTGACAGAGGATAAAACTGGTCTGAATGCTGGTAGTGAAAACCCGATACTTAGGGAATAAATTCTCAAATTTATTTATCCCCATTATTTTTAAGGCCTTTTTCTTTAATTTTGTAAGACATTATCCTGAACCTCCCATCTTTGTTTTTAGAGGTGCAGTTTATATGTATAGTAGATCTGCAGAAAATAGCTGAAGTATGAATGAAGTATTGCTGCTTTGACTGCTACTTCTTGCACAATAGTGTCTCACTCAGCGCAGGGCCATCTGTAGAAAATGGCACATGTCCATGTTGAGGTGAATTTTGAATATGTCCAAGGGTGGATGCTCCACAACCTCTCTGTGGAGCCCATTTCTATGTTCAGTCACCCTAAGTCAATGCCCACAGTCAGATACCTATGCTATATGGTCAAATATTTTAAAACGCTGTATTTTATTTTAAAAAAATCCAAATCAATGAAACAACTACAGTAACAATAACTACAACAAAACAGACCCCCCCCCAAAAAAAAAAAAAAAAAAAGAGAGAAAAGCAAATGTGTGCTTTTCCTAATAGTCAAGAGGGGGATCTACTCTCTATAGTACATATACCTTTTTTTCACACTTGCATTACTGGGAGTAAAAAAGCAGTGCCTAACTTCTTTGTATAGAAGATGGTGAACAATAGGTATCTTTGAAGGCCTCTAGAGAGAATTCCTCTTTGCCTTGTTTTACGTGTTTAGATTAGGCAGACTGATGTCATCTCAGTGTGTGACAATTATTAGAAATGGACCAATGTAGAAGAATGCAGAGAGGAAATGAATCTGGGAAGCTACAGCTTATTTCCCTTCCAACAGAGATTTCTTTAAAATAATGTGAATATTATGTAAGTTCAATAACAAATTTCATTGAATAAATCAGTTTGTTCATTCTATCCTCCACAAATATCTATAAACATAAAAGGCTATAATTTTTTAATACACACAGCCCCATTCATCTACTTAGATGCATGGCTGAGCTACTGCTCTGTTTTAAAATCTTAACACATGATGATCTAATCTTTTGCTTGAAAGGTGCATAGTTGTACGAACCACTTCTGCCATTATTATTCTGTTAAAAGCCGAACTCCATTGATTCCAATTTGTTGTTACCTCACAAAAGTCATCAGCATGCACTCGTGAAACTACTGCAGAGCTAATTGCTCTCCAGTCTGCACTCTGAGTATGAATGCCCAGGCACAACATCTCATGCCTCAAAGCCAAAGTAAGAAAGGTAAGAAAGCCCCCTGTCCTTTCACAGGGCTGCTAGTGTCCATGCCCTGTGCTTTGGTGATGCTTATCCAGTATATCTGACTAAGAAATATATACCCTCTGGAGGCCAGGCCTACAACCAGCTATGAATATAGTAGCTGAACAACCTTCTTAAATGAATATATAATTTACCCTTACTGGTAGCAATAAAACTAAGTGTAAATAAGCCATTAGAATCTGATCTCATCCCAACAGTGACCAAATCAAAGTAGTTGTATACATCCTGTATTGTTACTGCATTTGCCTGCCTATGAGACAATAGCTTTCAAGTAAATTTGGCAACTGATATTCTTTGTTTCCAGTGCAGGAATAAGAACCCAAGGGGGACTGGAAACTCCAGGGATGACTGCAAAAGGGGAAAGTTTTTGCTACAAAGGTAGGTGGTAAAGCAGGAGCCCATCAGAACTTAGTTTTTCATCTGAGCTGTGTTATAAAGAAACTTCTCATACTCACTTTAGAAATTACTTTTTTTTTACTAGCTTTTTGTTTACATTTTATTAAATCTTCCTTATCCAGTGAGTCAGTAAGAATGGTTTACACTGTTGCATCCATCTCCATTCTGTAAAGAAAATTACATCCTTGGTATGAGGAACAAGTAAGGATGACATAATTTGTCCTATAGTACTCACTATGGTACAGTAAATCCATCATACTAGGCAACATCTGTGGAATAGAAGTCCACAGCCTAGAGGGAAGTGACTTTTTTAGTAATTATTTAAGAGTCATTCTTTGACATTCAAAATGGGATTTAAAAAGGCAAAAAAGCTTATAATTTTTATTGTTTCTATGTACTTGGAGACACAGTTTAGGTATGTGACTTGGCAGTGTTGGGTAAATGATTGGACTTGATCTTAAATGTCTTTTCTAACCGAAATGATTATTTAATTGTATTGTTCTATAATTATCACCTCTGTTTCCTTCCATCAGTCTCTACTGCTTCTCAACAGCAGCATTTTTACCCCTTGGGAACTGCATTTATCTTGCTGTTAAATGCTGATGTGCTGTTTCCCTAAAAGGGTAAAATGAGATTAGAAACTTGGCCCTGTGAGATGATAGGAACTTGTCTGAGAAGAACACTGTCATCCCATTTTAATCGCCTTGAAATGTTTATAAAAAATTCTTCTTGTGCTTTATCTTTCTCTTTCTTTTTTTTTTTTTTTTGAGCCTTCTGCTTTTACACTTTCATAATACATTCATACAATGAATATCCAAGTAATTTTGTCACATATGATACAAAAATGGTTTCACTGAGCAGAGCCACATTAATTTAGCTTGTGAATTTGAGCATGCATCTCAGACTGAAAAAAATACTGTTGTAAGGAGACATATGTTGTAGGGATAAGATACTCATATTCACTGCCTTTGCTATCTATTTAATCCTTCCTATTTTAGACACTTATTAAAAAAAAAATGGTATAAGTTTCTTTCAGGAAGTTCCTAACACTTTGACTACATAGTGAGCTTATAGTGACCCATAGTTAGATACCCAATTTTTTAAGGGTCTAATGAATAATAATAAATTACATCCCAGTGAAACCAATAAATCTTCCTTGAATGAACTGAATACTTGAACCTTGCTGAATGTTTTGATTTTACTCTTTTACTCTTGCTGCTTCTTCTTTCCCTTGGCTTGGTATGAAAAGACTGAATATTTCTGGTTTCCATCTTTACCTAACGCATGCACCACAAATAATGTAACTTCTTCACTAAGGCACCATTTAGAATTTTAACTGCTAAATGTAGTGCAAAAAGCTAATATTAGATGTGGTCCTGTTTTATTAGTTTTGACAAGTGATTCTTATCAGTTGAACTTTCTGTCTGCTGTACTTAGAAAATTGATTAATTTCTCCTTTAAAGGTTATCATACTTTAAATTCAAGCAGTTTAGGGTGATCTTTTCTAATCAGTATGCTAGTTGCATTAAAATGGCCTTTGACTAAAAGTATTAAACCCTTCTGGTTACAAGCTGAAAAATTTGTACTTTGTTAGATATGCTATTTTTCCCCATTTTTGCCACCAGAGTCAAATCTATTCATTACATATTAAAAGCCAGTAACCACTCGGATTGTTAGAACCTATGAGATGAAAATTATGTTCTTCTTCTTTTGCCTACAGGAAGAAATTGCCATGGCTTTGGTCTCCAGTAGCTTTGAAAAAAACTGATTCAGTCACAAGCCAAATGAGGAGCAGGGAAATGATTAGGGGCTTATTTTTATTTGAAAATTCAACATTTACGCAGTGAACTCAAGTGGTATGTTGACTAATTTATTTATGTACTTTTTTCCTTTTTTTTCTTCTCTGTGTAGATACACATCCACAAACCCATGGATTCATATCTTCACAAAGTAGACAGTGAGAGCTTGCCATATGCAAGTATGGTGATTAAGGTTAAACCCACAACATTGATTTTCTTTTCTCCTTGTAACTGCATACAAAATACCATTCATTCTTATAATGGGAACAATATTAAGTGGAAGTTCATTGCATTGATTCTTTCAAAAATCTGACTCAGATTAATGGTAAGACTTCCTTTTAACAACATCAGAAAAATAATCTTTAAAACAATATTTTTTTTCTCTGCTTTTTAGAAAAAGTCCTCAAAATTCTCATTTCATTCAGATATGCAGAAATCTCTATGTCTCCCAAAGCCAACTTTTCATGTCCAGCAGTTAAAGCCATATGCACATGTATGCACAATAAATATGACTACTTTACTTTTTTGTTGTTTTTATATTACTCTCAACCACACATTTAAGTTTGACAAGTATTATGTGTAATTGTTTTTGCAGATTCTTATGAATAGCCATACAATCTTTGCTTGACAGGTTACTTATGCCAGCTTATTTTCTCTGTTTTAGTAACAAAGAAGAAGATGTAATTAGAATTTCACAGTAAATTTTGATTATAGATTTACTGATGGAAAACAATGTTGATATGCTGCACTGAAGTGTGGGTTCAAGTGAAGAGGTACATTACAGCAGATAATTTATTCTCAGTAGTGGAAGCACTTCTGCTCTGGAATGCCAGTATGCAATGTGAGTGAACTTGGCACTCAGCATATGTTCATAAGGTACTAGGCGTGAAAGGAGAGGAAGGAAAAAAATATAATTTTCTTCAAAGGAATTTTTGAGTTATTTAGAGAAGTTTTGTTATGGATTTGTAGTTGGACTCATCAGTCAGCCACATAACAAGTAAAACTGTGTTCCCTAAATGCAATGTCTTCCTAAAACTGAATCTTAAAAAAGGGATGAGAATAGCAAAACTAAAGTAATCTAACATTTTTTTATGTATTAATGTATATTAGCATTACATTTTTTTCTTTAGAAAGGTATTATTAATCATGCAAAGTATATTAGAAGAGATCTTTTTCACCCTATTTATCAGTTCAGGTGAGGTATATCAATAAAGCAGCAGGAAAAGCGCAGTGACTAAAGAAATGATTTATTGATACTTTAGGCTTGTTAAAGCAGGTTAATGTCAATGCAATTAACTTCTGGATCAAGTCAGTCTGCTGCAAAGTGCAAGCTGACAGAATGGCTTTAAAACCACATCCCGAAAAAAATGAGAGCATCAATGAGCATCCGGCCTCAGAGGAAGAACCTGCTAGTGACAAGGCTGACCCTCTTTCAGTAAAAAAATGGATTATTTTTTTGGAAACTGTTCAAGTAAGGGGCCAGTGAGCAGCATACTGTTGAAATAGTTTCAGACCTGTATAAAGAAAAGGAAGATGAGATAACAAGACAGTGTATAGAAATTAGAAATTGGACAAACTTGAATGTAGCAGTACTTTGCATGATCAGCAAGTGGCCAGGTTACAGGATGTCAGCTTCATCTGCAAAATATTAGATGCTAATTACATTGATTGGATGAAATTCTGCCGGGAAAGTGAATAAATTCTTCATAATTTTCTCAATTATGTAATAAATTAGCAAAGAAGTTTTTTAAGATATTAAGACTGCTTCTTAAAGTGAAAATTAAAGTGTATGTAAACCATTGGAAGCTAAAATTAGCACCAAGAAAATGAGCTGTAAAGGAAAAGCAGATAATAAAAAAATGTCCTCTCATATTTCAGACAGTCATTTAAATAAATTTCCATGTGTAACAGACCATATTACACATTCAAAAGCAACTTTTATGTTTCAATGTTTCATCATGATATTTTAACAGCAATTGAATTCAGTCACATATATTTTATAATTGATAAGTTACTGCTTCTCCTGTAAGTGGTGGCCTGTAAATTTTGATTATTTCCATTTATTTGCTGCCCCATGGATAGTGGCAGCTGCCCTGTAGGACTCCAGCCTGTGCTATTGGTGATACAGAAGAGCTTTATGAAGCTCTGCAACAGAGCTTCCACATGAAATGAGAGAACTGGAACAAGAGAAAGAATCCTGAATTAATTTCTCCAATCCCTACAATAGGAGGCACAGGATGGTCGGGAGGTACTGGCTACAGGGCTGTTTTTCCTTTGATAACAGCAGCACTAAAATATATTTGCTTATGCTAAAGGAGTGTTTTCACTCTGTCCTTCTTGTGTCAGCTTCCAAATCAGTTAAACAAGCATTGGTCTTAAAGCATCAGTAATTGGGTATGTAGTTTTTACTACTGTATGTCTTAACAAGTTCATCAAATACTGAGAACAGTTAAGCTGGCAAGAGCCAAAGGCTTGTTACAAGATTACTCCTTAAGTAAGAAGCTTTCAGAGTCAGAAGGTTCTTGTATTTAGCGCTATCATGCAGCACAGATAATGGGGAGTTGTAGTATTTATTTGGTTATCAGTCTTACAGAAAGTGTTGAAAACTACCAAACTTGTGACTTAACTGTCTTTTAATTTAGTATTTCTGCAAGTTTTGTATTTCAGTAATTAATTAAATGCTGGAACTTCCTAGATGTTTAGTGTCATGAGAAGAGTTTAACTCAAGCTGAGGTATTGCAGTGCTATAGCTTTCCCCTTCCAGTAAAACCTATCAGGTCACACATCAAAGAAGAAAATTAAATCTTTGAACCATAGAATAACATAAGTTGCAAAGGACCTCCAGAGGTCATTTAATCCAGCCTCCTGTTCCAAAAGGATAAGGTTGCTCGTGATGATTTGCAGTCAAATTCTGCATATCCCTAAGGATGGAGATTCTACAGCCTTTTAGAATCTCTGTTTGAATAGTCTCGTGGTAGAATAGCTTTTTTTTTTTCTTACAACTTTTTCCCCCATGTTCCCATGTTGTATCTTAAGTTCATTCCTTTGTGTCCTAGTGCCTCTTGGCAAAGAATCATTCATTTTGTACTGATATAATACCCTCAAGGTCCTTATAGACAAATCGTTTGATAATTTGGTTTTGTATCTTTCTGAGGACTAAATTTATGAAGTTCATTTTTTAATAAGTGAAATCAGTTATGCATAATTTTTATTACAGAGAACTTCTTGTCTGTGTATGTCTATTATTAGTCAAGTTCTGAAAAATTACACCTCTGCCATAGCTGTTATACTAGTTATCCCAAATTTATAATTTACAGCAGAACAGAGGTAAATTGCCTGCCATGGTAAGTATTAGTTTCATTCATATTGTATCAATTCTCACATAATTTTTTTCAAATATTTTCATTTTTTAAATTGTTGTGCTTCTATAAGCAAGGAAGGTCAGCCACATAAATAATCAGTGTGAGAGAGGTTTAGGTAAGAATCCTAGAAGTATGTTTTATATATTTTGTATTTGCCACACCTGCATTCTTGAAAGGTACTTGTTTCCTGAAAATTTTTGGATTAATACTGTAAAGAGAAGATGCCACTTCTAGTTCATGCTTCTGCTTGTTTAAATGTCCTTTGATATAAGTATTCTGACTGTATAGTAATTGTAAGGTAAAATAAGCCTTTCAACTGATTATTTTTGTTGAAAGTACTAGGATATCTTGTCTTGGTCTAAAAGTTCTTCCTGTCCTCTTGGTTTTGACATTATTGGTAAATCCTTATATTTTTTGGAAGCAGATATCAACAAGAAAAAATTCTGGACTGATAAGTTAACTCACACAATTTTAGTAGTAACTGTTGGCCTGTTTGAACAGAAGTTAATCCGCCGAATTTAAGTGATTGACTAGTATAGTCTCTTCAATGTGTCAAGAAAATTAAAAAACCCCTACAACTCCAAAACCAACAAATAAACTTTATTGGCCAGCTGAATACTATTTTATTCTGTATCCATAAGTCCATTGTACCTGTACAGTCTTTAAATAATGAGGAAATGTTACATAGTATATATATGCTGTCTGAAATCTTACAGAAATCTCCATATCAGGAAGTTTAAAGTTTGTAGTATGAAATCTAGTAGTGTAAAGGAATTAAATTACAAAAGCCTAATTGAAGGAGAAAGTGTTTTGTATGTGATGACAAAAAGCAAACAAATAATACAAAGAATTTGTTTATTTCTTGTTTTTTCTCTGTACTTGAATGTACCTAGAAATCCTCATCTATTTTTATCCTGTTGCAATAAATTCTACATCCATATTTCCCGCAGTTTTCTTATTATAAATATTCATATAATTTATATTTAATCCTTATGAGAAATAGACTTTAAATGAAATAGATAATTCATACACTGAATTCCTACTGATTGCTTTCTTCACTTCCTTTCTTCTTGATAGAGAAAAGTTGCAAGAAATATTCTTCAAATAATTATAAAATAAAACCAGGTCAGTCTAAGTGAAAGAAGAATATGTAATAAATCTTATGCTGCAAAGGAAGATCTTCAGGAAGCCAGTTCTTGACTAACTTCAAAAAGATCAGAGCTGTCACATGTCACTACCAGAAAACTGATACTACCCATGGAAAAAATGTGCAACTTCTCAATGCATACTTTTAGAAAAAAGTACTAAATTCCAAATTATGCTACCTAGTCTTTTGACAATTAACTTTGCTGCTTTGTTAGTAGGTCATGTACTATTCTTCGACACAAGTTATTGCATGTTAAAATATGCAGAGTTAGAAGGGACCTACAATGTTCACGTTGAATGGCTACCTACAGTACATATAACCCGCAATGCTTAGTATTCTAAGATCTCTCTTAATGATTGTGCTACATAAGAAATTAACAAATCCAATAAATAAAAGAGTAAATGTGTGCGTTTTAAACAGCTGGACCTTCTTATTAGATGATTTCCATTATCATACTTATCTCTTGGCATATTGATTTGAATATGCCTTGTCAACTGACATTCCTATTCTAAATGTCCTCCTTTGATTACTAATTTTGAATCTGAGGTATTAAAAGAAAAGTACCTTAATATGCAATTATTAATGGATCTAAGTGTTTGCATGATTAAACCTATAATTGTAAGTTGTCATGTGGCTGAACGTGTATTATTTTGTGCAATTGCATTACACCAAAATAACAGGAACCTGTCCCTGATTTTAATACTTAGTTTTAGTGCATAATAATAGATGAACAATTCTATAAGGCTTTCACTAAACTGCCATCACTTAATAACTTCTCAGGATATGAGTCCATTGGTTATTTAATTTAGAAGGTGCCTGTGTCTGTTCTTTAATCTACTGCTTGCTGGTGTATTACCATTAAAACTATGGGAATGACACCATGGGTCTTTGAGGAATGGCCTGTAGCCTTCTGTTATATAATCTGGAATCACATTCACTTTTTCATGCTTGCATGGCATTGGTGGTTCATAGATAGTCTGTGACTGATTAGTAGATCCAGCTGCTTTTCCTTCTTTATTGTTTCCAACAGAGAAGCTCCTGGATTATAGAAGAAATTCTCGTTATTGGTCCCTGCATGAATGACCTTTGCTTTCTGCAGTTGAATTTCATCCATATCTGTATTCCACTCCTTAGTGTCAGGGAGTCTTTCCATTACAAGAATCTGATTTTTCCCATGCTCACGGGGTTGCCAATTTTGTGTCAGCAAGTGAAATATCTTTACACTTTTCTTTCCAAGGTTAATAATGAAGTTATTAAATGAGTGTTGATCAGTGCTTCATTGTCTACTCAGAACTCAATATTCTCTAACATATTTTTGAAATTTCCTTTTGAGTCTTTCTTTGCATATTTTACTGTTCCCATTCTAGTTCTCTTCTTTTCCATTACCATTATTAATGTCTAATATAATACTGAGTGGCACCAATATTTTATTTTATTGGAGTATATGTTTATGTTGCATACCATACACTATAGTGTATATTTTTATATTACAAAATGTATTCTTGCACTTAGTGCAAGCAATTATTTTAAATATCTGATGAGTTTGTTGTAACCTACCTCTGAGAAGCAGTCCTAGAGGAGAAAGACCATGTCTAGATTCCTTCCCCAGTATCTGGAATAATTCTGTTGGATATCACCCGGGGCGTGGTGTGTCTCAGCAGCTACCCTAGTTTGGAGTAATCCGCTTGGTCTATTCCATTTGAAATCTAGGGTGTGCCCCAGCATGGAAAGTGATCAGTGTCTGTATATTTCTCCCTGTTTCTTTGAAGATTCCTTTCATCCTTGACCTCATAGTGTGCATGCTTATTCTTGGCAGATTTTGTACTGACTTTTCTTGGGATTTGTTGTAGTGGCAGGTTTGTTAGTCTGCACTAAGGACTCTCCAGTCACGAAAACATTGCCTCTTGTCTTAAAGTTCTATTCTCAGTTATTTCTCCTGTCTATTAACTATCCTGCCTTCTCTTCTGTATAATGTCTTTGTTTATACTTGGGCAATTTCTCAAAGCTATCTCCATTACCTCTTCTCTTATGGGTCTAGCAGCTTCTCTCTTCTGTCATCCTATCTTCTCCTTCGGCATGTTTCTCCTCATTGCTGCCCACTGCAGCATAGCTGTCGCTAAACTGACTCTTAATCCTCCTGCCATTTTCTTACAGTCATTATTTTTTGGTTTGTTGATCTTCTATTCAGTTTCTGTTGTTCAGTAAATGGAGGACATCAGCTTTTTGTTCTGCCTTCTCTCTTCCATTTATCTTGATATTCCTGTCTGGACTTAATTCTGTTTTCTAAGTCCATGTCCAGTCTTCATTTTGTCTTCTCCGTGAGCCCTATGAGGAAAACTCACAAACCCAGGTTTAATCTGTCACTTGCTCAGGGAGAATGCACTTCTCACAGGTTTGTTGGGCTTTTTTGGTTGTTTGGGGTTTTTTTAAATCTTCATCTTCCTTTTTTGGTGGGCAGTTCACTGTTACTTGTTGCCTGAGTAACTGTTTGCACTCCTTACCTTGCCTTTAAAGCTAATCACAGGTGGGTTAAAGCTGCTTTACACAAAATCAGTATTTTCTGTCATTTGTTGGGCTCATTAGTCAGCAATCTCCATGTTACAGTCTGACTTTTATGTCTAGGAGTTTACAATCATCATGACACCTCAAAATATAGGAACAAATATTAATTAAACAGGATTTTTTTTTTCAAGTAATCCCACTGCTTTTTAGCTGAAGACCATGGTAACATAAATGTAGCCAATGAAGCATTTTTAAAATATTTGCTGTTTCTCTTCTGCTCTGAATCAAAACCATTCATATATATGCAGGTTTGTCTCCTATTTATCAGCAGAGGTGTCCTAGCAAATGCTTGCTGTTCAATGTTTCTCCATATCTGTCAGATGCAATCCTCTACAGAACACCTGGAGAAGAATGTTGTAAAAGTAAATCATTTGAGACAAGGTGAAGTGTGTACTCTGTTTTTATAATGCATTTCAATGCCCTGTTCTTTCTCAAAGCATGAAGCTGTAATCCAACAGATCTAACTGATGTAAAGGCAAAATGCTTTGCTTCTTTTAAAAGAATTTCAATTCCTTTTTCTATGAAAACACCTCTTGAAGACTGACTCTGACAACTGTATTTCTTTAGTAAAGAATTTAAAAGTAGGAGTCAGAGGTTGAAGAATGTGGTTTCTTCTTTTTGGGGCTCATAATGAATTATTTAATAAAAAATGTCTAAATTCTAATGCACTCTTCAAAGGTACGCATGTATTTATAACAATTTGATGCAAACTTACCGAAATTAGAATTGTACCAAAATCTAAACAGTTGAGAATTCTGAAGAAACCTCAATCTTCAATATCATATCAACTTCAATCTTCCTTTATAAATAACTGAGAAGACTCCTATTCCCTGAAAATTTCTTCCAACTCTACCAGCTGGAGAAAGAAGAAACCTATTTTCTTGGCATGAAATAGAAAATATATCATTGTTTCACCAGAGGTCTGTTGACATCTTCATTTTATATCAAAATGAATATAGGAGAAAAACTATAGAGATAAAGCAAAATGACTTTCACAAGCATTAATTGCAAACTACAGAACTGCTATACTTTTAGATCCTGTAGTTTAAACTGGTACAGGTTTTAACACTCCTTAAATATTTCTGTTCTGAGGATCATATGGATGACATATAGGACCTGATCTTTACAGTCATTCAAATGAAGTAAAATTTGAAAAGAAATTGTACTTAAAAGTACACACTACATATATTATTCACATTGAAGACCTGGTTTTCATGTACAATTGGAAGGATGGTAATTAGACAAACCAGACCACAGTTCTTTGCTATCATATTCTGAAAAGTAAAAGGCTTTTCTTTCTTATTTTGTCACTAGGAATCTGTTTCAAATGGATTAGTGACTTTTTTTTTTTTTTCCTACTAAATGCATTAAATTCTTCAGAAGTTCTTTTGTCTAGTAGCTGAATGGTCCTTTCTGGAAAAATTTGAGTGAAACGACATTGTTAGATGAAGATTATGAAGATAGGTTGCAAACTCTTTGATTATTTCCTAAGTTTTCTGCAGTATAATATGTAACCCAGGAGGGTTTTTTTTAACATTTTTATTACAAAAGCCTAAGTTTCAAATAGCTTTGTAAGTTCAGTTCTGTTTCCCTGCACTTTGAAGATTCAATACAATCAAGACACTTTGGGATGAATTTTAAGAGTTATGCATGAAAAATAATCACATACAGTTTGATCATAAATAAAGAGGGGTTTATGTATAGTTCCTACAGATTGCTTTGGAAGTTTACCCTTTTAGAAGTTCATAAGCTGCAGCAAAGAAAGGCCTTAGGGGTCAGACAGGAGTTCTAAAACTTTCTAAATGGTTTCTATAGCTCTCTCATTTTAAATTTCTGTAGGTGTGACCCAAAGTTTGTCAAAGTAAACACAGTTGTTTCGCCTGTTTCCAGTAAATTTTAGACCAAAAATATCCCTTAATTTTCTAAGAGAATGAAAGCATGTTTGACTGATTTTGGAACTCAAAAGATTATTTCTTTTAAGAAATAATTAAGATAATTTTAATGAAATGTCTTATCACATGAGTTGGACATTTAAATAATTTATTAATAGAAACACTTTATTGGAATATGAAATGAGCTTATTAGGTATCAAGATTTCCTTTCATTTTCCCTATGATGTGAACATAAACTTTTGCACTCTCCTGCTTGATAGTGACATTTCTGAAAATTAAAACAAATTAAAACCCCAAAAAAACAACCAAAATATCAGGAGCTCCTGAGCCAGTCCTGACACTGCTGCATTATTTTAAGATGCAATTTGTAGGAAGTACTGGGAAGAGTTACTTCCAAGGCTTGATTAAATCTTTATATTTCTCAAGGATTTTGTCATAGATGGCATAAGACAGAGAGAACTGAAGGTAACTGAACTTTTATTAAAATTTTACATGATTGCATAATATTTATGGCATTTGCACCATATTGTCTTAAGATTAATGATGACTGCTTCAGAAACACTCGGACTGCTAAGGAAGAGAAACATAATGAAATGTAATACTTCCTTGTTTTCCCCAAGATATTCTCATTCTTTTCACTTTTATTTGCAGTAGAGTAATTGTTTTATTCTAAACTTGTAGATGATATTACATTGGGAGTGTCACAATGGAGAACTGGAACTAACATGTAATGATACAGACATAGCAGCACATTCACTTTTATCTTCATTTTTTAAACTTTTGAACAAAAGGATGCTGTTGCTAGAAATGATTCAACTACTCAAACTACAAGGATTTGAGTTTAGCAGAAGCTGTGGACCATTATTCAGCTAGCTAGAAGTACTGATGCCAACAAATTACTTCAAAGCTTAAAGGAATTACACTAGTTGAAAAGTAAGTTGAAAAATTCATTGTGTAGAATTTATTCCACAAATTTAGTTAGAGTAGTCTAGATTACTGATTGCAGACACCTTCCCCTGAGAATTGATCTCTTCCTACTGTGAATTGCTCATGAGCTGCTTTTCAGTTGATTAATTATAAATGTTGTGGGAACGGGGAAAGAACAGCTCCACACAACTTATATTTAGGCAACTAACTTAAGTGCCTGAGACAGCAGGCTAATCTACTAGGCTTCTTATATACTCAGTGGAAAAAAAAGTAGACTCTTCCTCAGGGAGAATTTAGATAAAATTTTTAAACCCCTACTCTGACTTGCAGTACTTTCATTTTTCTTTACAAATTCAAAGAATATTCTCAGCTGTTTCTGTCACCTGAAATGTATAATTTCCCTTAATACTCTGAATCTATAATTTTCTCTTAAAGAAATTAAAAGCGTACATTTGGTTTAAACACATTAAGGCAAAAATTTTCTCGAGCATAGCAAAAATAGTACACAGATATGTTCAACAAAACTGGCTCTTCCCTGGAAGTGTTTAAAAAGAAAGGGTAGAAGAGCCCTGCAACTAGTGTAGAATCATGGAATGGTTTGGGTTGAAAGGAACCTTGAAGATCAGCTAGTTCCAAACCCTTACCATGGGCAGGGACACCTTCCCCTAGATCAGGTTTTTCAGGGCCCCATTCAGCCTGGCCTTGAACACTTCCAGGGATAGGGTATCCATAATCTCTCTGGGCAACCTGTACAGTTACTCACACCCTCATAGTAAATATATTCTTCCTAATACCTAACCTAATCCTCTTTTTCAGTTTAAAATCTTTCACCCTTGTCCTGTACCAACAGGCCAAAGAGTTTGGGTCCATGTTTTTTTTTATATGCCCTCTTTAAGTACTGGAAGTACTGATAGAGGGATTAAACAGTACCTGCCCCAGTATAAACCTCTAAGAGACACCACTCACCACTCATCTCTCTCTGGACAATGAGCTGTTGACCTCTACTCTCTGGACAGGAACATCCAAATGATTCCTCATCCACTGAATAGCCCATGCATAAAAACCCATAGATTATGACTTAGAGAGAAGGATATGGTGGAGAATCATGTCAAAGGCCTTACAGAATTCCAGATAAATGCTCTTCCCTTGTCCACTGATGTAGTCACTCCATCATGGAAAGCCTCTGTGTTGGTCAGGCAGGACTTGCCCTTGATGAAGGCGTACTGGCTGTCCCAAATCACTCCCCTACCCTCCATGTGCCTTAGCACAGCTTCTAGGTGAATCTGTTCCATGATCTTCCCAGGCACAGAGATGAAGCTGACAGGTCAGTAGTTCTCAGGGTCCTTATTCCTACCCTTTTTAAAAATGGGTGCAATATTTGACTTTTTTCAGTCACCTGGGACTTCACTCATGTGATAAGTTTTTGAATATCATGGAAAGCGGCTTGGCAGCTTTGTCAACCAATGCCCTCAGGAGTTTGGGCTGTATCCCATCAGGTTCCATAGGTTTATTTTGTTCAGGCTCCTCAGGTAGTCATGAAGCTGATTGTTACTTTGAGTGTAAGGCTCTCCCATCCCCTATCTTACAGTACATCTACTCGAGAGGTGTGGGAAGAGAGGTTACTTGTGAAGACTGAGGCAAAAAAAAGGTGACATATCTCAGCCCTCTCCTCTTTTATTGTATTTATTTCTCATCAGGTGGGGTATGCTTTCTTTTGGCTAATATGCCTTAAATGCCTGTAGAAACCATTATTATTATTTGCATCCCTTGCCAAGTTGTGCTTCAGCCATGATTTTTAACCCCAACCCTACACAACAGAAGAGTGTCCATAAACTCTTCCCAGGATATGAATCCCTGCTTCCAATGCCTATGTAGTTTCCATATGTTAGAATAAAAATAATGGAATTTCAACAAAGCTAATGGTATGGATTACCATTATGGATGATAAATCAACTTTTATAACAACATTTTGTAAGATATGTCATGACCAAAAAAAAAACCATCTACTAGGTTGCTGGACTCACCATGTGTAAATGTGTTATCTCCACAGAAACCATGTGCTAAAATGACCTAGCTATACAGACAGTGGTCTAGATATGGGTAGCTGTGCTGCAATGACTCTTTATTTTGCTGTACACAACCTTGACTTTAGGCAGATTTCCTTTCTTAGTTTGAAGAACTGAAAAACTGGGTTAAAAAAAGGGTAGTTTGGAGCTGCCTCTTGCTTGTCCCAAAAGAAGTTTACCAAAGATATGGTTTATTTATTTTTCTCTCTAGCCACGTCAGCTGATCTCTTAGACTTAATATGTACAGTATCAGTGCTTGTAGTTGTGATTTCAAAACTGGTTTTCAATTAAGTTACCAGTACTGACTTACTAGATATACAAGTAAAAAACACCCAGATAAATCTTTATTTAAGCAAAATCTTAAAAATCCTTGTTTCATATTTTTGTTCAGATCTATAAAGGGTTGTAAAAGTTATTTTATAAAAGAGTTTGTAACCATTTCAGGAATCCAACTAGCAAAGTGAGTTTAAGGCCTAAGGATTTAATTATGTCCTCTCAGATCTGCAGAATACAAAGACTCTTAATTTACAATAATTAATTATTTTAGGTAGTCCAAGTCACACTGGTTGGAAAATCTGTGCAGAGGATTACATGCAATAAAACCAGAAACAACAAAAACATGAGAAAAGGCAAGAAGAATGAGGGAACTGTGGATCACTAAGGGCAGTGAAAGTGTATAAGATGCTTTGAACTAAAATTCAAAATAATCTTGAAAAAAAATGAAGTTACAGTCAGAAAATAATGATATTTATTAGGGAAAGGAGAGCTTTCAAACAGGAATAATCTGCTGCATAATTAAAGAGTGAAGAACTAATTCTTCAGAGAAAGATTTTGAGTTATAGCTGTTAGAAAGCTGAATATAGGTCAGAAATGCCATGCTGAAGGAAAGGAAACAAATATGTAGAACATGCCAACAGTTGTACAGCCTGTAAGCCATATGCATATCCTGAAGATAAGAATGGTTTGCATTTTTATCCAGGCTGAAACAGTCATGGCAGTTTTCCGCAGTTTTTTCCCTCTTCTCCATGGGCTCTAATGAAAGACCATTAACTTCATTGTCCTACCCAACTCCATTTCCTTTTCTGTCTTCTCTTCCTGTCTTCCATTTACTAGTTCCTTTATTATTTAGATGGGTTTCCATCTAAATAATACTGAAAGAAATAATGAAAGATTAAATAATGAAAAACTCCTGACATTTTGTCTAGTAGTCCTGGAAATCTGTTATCTTTCTCACTTATGTACTTCCAGCCTCTTGAATTGAAGAAGCAAAGTCCTGAAGGGACAGGTTTTTTGATCTAACAAATTACTTGAGATTCCTTTAAAGAAAGTGAGACTCCAACTCTTGATTAGTAGATACATGAGTTCTCAGGAGCCATGGGTTTTGATTTTGCCATAATTTGCCTTTATTAGGAATGAGAAGAAAACCACCTTTTAATTTTTAGAGGTAAGTCTCTTAAGCTTAAACACTGTGTTCCATTTGGGATGTGGATTTAGCTCTGAACAACTCATCTGAAACAGATATTTCTGTCTGTGCCCTGAGGCATTTATTGGTAAAACTAGCCATCTATTAACATTATCTTAGGACTCCACACAGGGAGAATAGATACTATAAATCCTAGTTGTATAAAAGCCCAGAAGCTATACGGTTTTACTGGACAGCAAATAGAATATCCCAAAAAATTCAAACCTGTTTATTTTACTCAGAATTAAAGAATATTCTGAGTGGAGCTTGGCTAGAAACATCTTTGGAGATGGCCATTTTGCCCACCTCACACTAATCAATTACACATCACATCTTGCTCTTGAGCCATTTTTCTTAAATACATAAAATTATTATTCATGGGCCATGCAAAAGAACAAGAACTTGTATTTCTAATTTCTAGGTCAATTACCATGGGAGATTAGATCTAACAATAAAAGAAATTAACAAATGTATCCATTCTATCACACTGCATTAGTAGCAATAGTCTGCAATTTAAATTTACATTACTCCTCAGAATTCATGTTTCTCAACTATTAGATAAAATTAAGATTGTACAAAACCCAGTTCTTCTGATCACTTCTGTTAGTTTTTCCTTACTGTTCTCAAAACAATTATTGCAGAACATCACAGATTTACTTCAGCATAGTTAAAAATTTTCTTGTTAAAAAAAAGATGTCTACCTACTCAGAACTTGTCAGTAAGAGGATATATGGTGTTCACACTTGGAGGATTTGAGATCCCCAAAATACTCTTTGATTTGTATTTCTTAAATTCTATTTTTGCTTTACATACTATCCATCATGCATACTTCATTCTGGCTAACATCATATGCAACAGGTATTTTTTCAGCAGTTACTGCTATATCATCATAGTTATTCTATTGTTATAGTTTATTGTACTGCATTTCCAACCAAATCATGCTTTAGCAAAGAAACAAAACATTACCACTTTTCACAACTACTCACACTTTATTTTAACTTTTAACCAATAAAAATCTGATTCAAATTATTCTGGAAATAAGGTTGGTTTATGCACAGTATTATAATTCTAGTACATTTTACTTATCCAATAAGATTTTTTAATCTGTCTTTCCAGTTTGCATTTCTGCAATACCATAACAGAGCGAAAAAGCCACATTGTGCTCAATTGAGAAAAAAAGTTTTATTACATTATGTCTTAAAAAAAAATCTTACACATTTGTGAAGTCTAAAATTTCATTTCTTAAATATAAAGCTGGAAGATGACAAAACTGTTCTGTACCTACTCTTATAGGTGTGTGAATAGGTACAGAATTCATACTTTATTTCTTAGAGGTTTATAAACTTCTAAGTAATTTGTAATTTTTGTAAATCAGAAAACATCTAGAAGAATAATTTTGTTATTAAACTATGGCAGTTAAAATAAATTTTAAAAGTCTTCACAGGATTCAAGTTTTCCACTTCATTTAAAAGACTTACAATGAAATTACTTGAAATCATAAACATTTGTATTTTTTTACCAAAGAACCAAACAACTTGTTATTCATGTGGGATGTATCTCTGGCATGAAGCTGTGCTGCTCCATTAACCTTTCATTTTCCTTGATCCTTATTGAGAGGCGAGGAAAGCAAGTGGAGATGTCTAAGGTAACTTGCAGTCACTGTTCAAGGCAAGAAAAAATACTACAGAAACTTATCCTGAACATCTATAGCGTCAATACCTCTTATTTGGATCCCATGGAAGCTTAATGTAATCCAAAGGACATCATCAAGTTAATATTCATAGTCATGAGGGAACATAAAACAGCTGAGTCCTCTTATCTTGGGACACTTTTAACTTGGGAAATGCCATTTCTTTCCAAATAAAATTAAAGCACCGGAATTCTTCAGTAATTAACTTCTCTAAAATGAACCAATTTTTCTTTTATTTTTTAGATTAGAATTATAGAATTATAGAACAGCCCAGGTTTGAAGGGACCTCAAAAGATCACCTAGTCCAACCTTTGATGGGAAAGGGAACCTAGATGACATTATCTCTTGCCCTATACAATCACATCTCGAAAATCTTCATTGATGTCGCTGGGAAGGGTATTCCAGTGAATGACCTTGCTGTAAAAATATCTCTTACATCAAGAGGGAAGTTCTTGATACTTCAATAAACACCTTGAAATAGGAAGAAATAACTAAAATTTTTCACTTTATGAAAGTCTCTAATCATTTATATGGAGAGTTAAAGAATCTGAATCCTTTGGAAGTTCTGCCAGACTTTTCAAGAAAGAAATTAGGGTAATGCTTCTGAAATGCAGCATGCTCCTTTTGATCTCAGTTCCCCATTATTTTGCCTTGCTAACAAAGGCACTGGTATCACTGGATGAAAAATAATCTTCAGGCTTGATTCTTAGGCAGTCATCTATTTATGACAATGGGCTTTATTGCCTCTACTCTTGAAGAGCAAGACCGAGACAGGATAAACTACCCATTAAGATGTCATGAACAGCCTGTGGACAAGGTCCTGACCAAGATGAGATTGCCAAACATGTTACTGGAGAAAAATCAATACATTAAATTCTACCAAAAAATTAAGCACTGCTCCTAGGAAATTGAATATGAACAAATCATTCAGTGTGATAAATTTAGCAGCAGTAAGACAGCTAGTTCAGATACTTGCAGGAAAAAGAGAACCACAGGAAAGCTGCTCATGATAGGTAGCAGTACCAATCATACAAAAGTTAAAATCATACAGATACACTGACAACAGGACATAGAAAGGAGGAAGAGAATTGCCATCAACTTAACAATGAGGAAGTATATTTATATTTTATGACAAAAGTGTATGCTTTCCACAAAGGAAGCCAAAGCAGTTTCAGGCAGGCTGTGGGACTGGTGCAAGAGTTTGTGTAACTATGAAGTAAATGTTGACTTAACATCAATAGCAGCTGAACAAGACTCAGAGTGGATTTGTTCCATCATTAGACTTATAAAATGAGGACCAGGAAATTGCTTGGGAAAATCCCTGTCAGGAAAAACTACACATTTATAAAAAAAGCAAGGGAGATACTGCGATTATTGCAATTCACAATCTTCATACATATTGAACACCATAATGCTGTCAGGGCGTTACTTGCCAAAAATAGACCTTGACAATATGTTCTATGTCTACCTGATCTGCCAAAGACATTACCTGAGGAAGAAGAAGGAAGTTTTAGAATGATGCCAAATACAATAAATCAGACATTCAGCTTAAGAAATTTAACAGAAAATACTGAGAATATGAAATAGAACTACACTGTGACTTCACAGGCTTCAATAGATCATTTGATCATTCATGGCTACGAATACTATAGACTGTGACGAAGACACCCAACATTAGCAAAAGAGCAGTGACAACCATTGAAATCCCTTATTATAGAGCAGGGAATAAAGTCCTTAAAGGCAACACACTGAGTAAGTAGTTCCATATAATAGCTAGTATAAGAAAGTGATGTCTCCTGTTGCCACATCTCTTCAATAGTCTCCTTGTCAAAGGACTCTGGAAACTTTGAAGGAGTGCTATCAGTTAGACGTCTGTAATAATACTGGTAATCTATCCTTTGACGATGATGTAGATTCAATAGGAGGAATGGGACCAGTATATGGAAAAGCAATGACAAAGCTGGGCAGCACAGCAATGATACATGGTATGGAGATCAGGACAAAAAAATAGCAGTGTAGTGACAATGAAGATTACTGACTCTGAAAAAGAAATAAATATCAAAAGGAAGAAAGTTGAATGGAGGGACTTATTCAAGTACTTTGGTGCTACTACCATGAAAGACAGGAAACTTGAAACAGAAATCCAAAGAATTGCCCTCATGCTAGCAGTGCTCACAGTCCAAAACACAACCTGGAAAGACAAGAACAACTTTAGTAGATCCAAGAGAAGAAAAAAAAGGAACTTCTTAGAAATATTGTGTTCTCAAGAGCATGAACAGTGTGAAACAGGTGAAACTCAAACAGCAGTAACAGAATGAAGAATTCAAGGCTTTGAATTCAGATGTCTCTGCAGAATTCAATAGGTACCATGTACAGTGCACAGAACTAACAGCTCTATTACAGGAAAGCAAGATCTGCAGTAATTGGATCCCATGAGCCTCTGCTAGCAGTGGTGTAAAGAGAGAAGCTGGAAAGGTTTGGCAGTGTGACTAATGCAAAAGTCATAGCAAACATAAATTTTCTGAGAAAAAGAATGAAAAGAGGAGGAGCTGTTTGTGGACAACCTGGTAAAAAACATCACTAGAAGTTTGACAGGCAAATCTTTAGCAGAACAACTTCTAGCAGTTAAAACCACCTGAAATGAAAGTTTATGATTATCACCTTACTATGACTGAGCCAGCCAGATGAGGGGAAAGGGATTATTGCAGTACAAAAATCTGTTATAAACTCCATCAATACAGAATTTTAGAAAGCCACATCACTGTCACTACATTTTATAAATAGATAAAATTTAATTTTTTGTTCTTTACTGACTTTCTTCCTTTTATTTGTTCAAGTGATATTTAATCATTTCCAGACCTGCTCTTCCTTCCCTAGGTAAAAGAGAAAAGAATATTTGCTCAATACATTTCTGTTAGTGGATTAAGGACAAATCTGGCAGCTCAACAGAGATGAAGTTGTCACAACCTCATGTCCCCAGGTTCATCAGTAGTGAGACTGAGCATATAATTCCTACGCACACCAGGAACAGGCACAAACATGTCTACACTACATTCCAACATACAATGGTCTGCACAAATCAAAACAGAGAGAGACACAGAGCACTTATACACAGACAGCACAGAAAGCAATGGCCCCATTCTGCTTCCCTCTCTGCTGAGCAGAAAGATCTGTTACTGAGAGTATGTATGTGAGCATAAGCACCCCCTCCCCACCCCCAGCTGGGCTTACACTCCCAGTCTGCCCAGTAGCTAGTGCCTGGACACACAAACTCCTGAGGCTACAGCCGTGCTCTAGCTGCTGGTACAAATGTCCTCACATATGCACACATACACAAAGAACCATTTGAAACTCCCCTGATCCCCAATAACCATCCCACAACCTGTCCCTATCTTTCTCATAGAGACCCCCTGACTCCTAGATCACCACACTGACTTGGTGGCTCATCTGGCTTGCTCTTTGCTGGCATTCACACACTCAATTTACACACTTGCTCCAGTGGTTGGCACCATGGACATCTGTGTCCTTGAGACCTGAGGTCCCACTCCAGTTTCTAGCACTGCCATCCATCCATCCACTGGGCTCTTGGCAGCTGCTTCTGCTTCCAACCTGTGGTCTGCCTTCAATCACAGTCCCAGATGCACAGAGGCACATGAGAGTTCCTCATCTGGGAAAGAACAGAAAGGAATTTAGTAACAAATAGGACAGTCTGTGGAGATCAGGTGCAGGACATGGATAAACAGGTTTAACAAACAACAAATTATTTACATGCAACAACCCCTACTTCCCTCTTTATTTTCCCACAGTTCTTCCTCCTCAAACCACCTTGATTCCTTGCTTTTCCCACCTTTAATTCCAGCCTTAGACTTCCTGAAATAAATCTTGTGCAATCCCCAAGCATTCTTCCCCTGCACCTCATAACATGTCCCATGCCTCTGGACAATACCCCCTGGGTACAAAAGTTGTTCTGATGTTTACCTCTGGTGATGGGTTTCATATCTGGACAATGAGACTGCAGGTGTCCTGTAACAGCCCTGGGAAGGGTCTTGACAGTGTGTTATCTCCTCTGAGACCTCAATTTGGATTCCTCCTCTCCTTGTTCTCCTGTCTGGGTCTGTGGAGATTGTCCCTTGATGGCTTGATGGATTTTGTGATGCTTCTGGGACAAGCAAGGCCAGGGCATTATCTGGGCTCCCCCACTGGTGTCTGTGCTTCTTTTTGGGCATACAGACCAGATTTATTGCACAGTTATAATTGGCTACTGTCATGTGGCATTACTTTTTCTTCTGCTGAGCAAGGTAAGAGGTTGTACTTGTTACTTCTACCTTTTATTTCAGTTTAACTTTTGCTGTACAACCATCTTCTGTGTAAGCATCCCAGAGCAGGTTGTTTCTCAACCTGCTGGAGACTGACATGGATTCACTTGGTGTTTTTTTCATGCCTTTTTTTCTGTATGTGTATCTAGCTCTAGTCTATCACTGCTGTATTCTTTCACTCTGTGCTCCTTTTGTATCAGGAGGACTAATATGAGCACCTTTTGTTAGTGCAAAACTTGTGATGTTAACAGATTCCAGGAAACATTGGAACTGTGAAAGCCTGTAACTCAGATCATTAGACAGAAATGCATCACCTCTGATGTTCCTGAGTTCCTCAAACTCAGCAACACCATCCTGATTGTACTTCTGTGGTTGAATTTCAGCTGGATTCAATGTGCTGTCATGAAAATCCTTGGACAACAGGAACCATTGCTTATGCAATCTCTGTTCCTAACTCACTATATAGATATTCGTATTCAGCTGGGTCCTGCAAAAAACCCAATGCACTTTAAAAATATTTAATTAGCACACCAACACAAGGAATATATATTTGAAATTCATGCAGAGTCTCCCTACCTGTGGTGCTTAATTTGAAATTTGAATGCTTTCATCTTTCTACTATGCTGCACCATTCACACAGAAGTCTTGGGGGAGTCCTCCCAAACTCCCTCCTAATTTACTTTAAATTCATTAGTCCCCTAAAAGATTATCTGGCATGTGAATCACAGAAAAGATATTATATCTTTTTTCTTGATTCTTTGGTGATTCCTACTGAGCAAAGAAAATATGAAGGTTAACTAATTCTCAACAAACGGTTGTCGTGAGTAACCTAAATGTGGAATATTATCAAATAGGAAAAAGAAAAAAAAGAAAAGTAAGAAATCAGAGTAATTTATTTGATTTGGGCTTTATTTCTTGCTTTGAATCTACAAAAATAAAATGAAAATAAGATGTGGCATGGACATTCTATGTAATTTATGTGCAATAATAAAGAACAGAATTGCATTATTTTCCCCCATAAAAGTGGAGTATTTAATGCATGGGGCACTCCCGTAAACACTGGAGATTCTCACCCAAGTCAGGTTCTGACCTTGCAATCTTCATTTATGTAAATGGTCTTTCAGTTTCACCAGAAAGTCAATGGGACTATTCTTGTCAGTAAATATTATTGCTGCATATAAGTATGGTACATCTTGTGGTATTTCTGCTTGGGTTGGATGAAGAGATAAAATTCTAATTAGTGAGAAATCCACCTGCTGGCTTTTTCCTCTCCTGGTTGTAAAAAAAAAGCAAGAAAAAGCAAAGTGGGTCGAAAGTTGAAAAGAGTTGGATATTGTAAAGATAAAGTAAAAAATCAATGACAAGCTGTACTAGAGATGTAAGCCATAAAGGAAAGGTTAGGTGGAAGATGGGAGTTCAACAGAGCCGTGGGAGACAAGAGCAATAATAGTTGCCGCAAAATGTGAAAATTGGTTCAGAGATAAAGCACAACTGTCCAAAATATAGCCAACATGTATGACTGAAAAAAAAAATTCTAGATACTTTTGAAAACATTTCAATTTTATGTATTCACCAAAAGAATACTCCCTAGTGGAACAAATACATTGATCCATATCCAAAACAACAGAACGGGTGCACAATCAGCCAAGTGCATAATGAGTATTGCTGTTTCCACAGCTTTATTTTCATCTGCTTGTGTGTGGTACTCTTGTAATAGTTTCTTGTTTTCTTTGTTTGACTTTTCTGAACTCTATAAAAATCTCTACAGGCTCTACCCGTATCCTCTTTATTTCACTTATTTTTATTTTCTCCAATGCAGATACAAAAGAACCAAAATTATAATTCATAAATAAAAGTTCTAAGAAAATTCAGGAGTTGCATTAAAAAATTCTCTTTTCAGATGTCCCGAATAAAGCATCCAGTATTTTGTTTTTCTTTGATGTGCTGCCAGTTGTTTATTAAACTACCACGATTAAGAGAAATATTTTCAGTATGAACAAGTACTGTGAATTCTAGCTGTGCTTCAATGCAAAGGATTTTAGCACTTTGTGCTGAAACGGCAATGGAGAAATTTGAAATGTTCAATGACCTGCAAGCTCCAATTCTATTTGCATTCTTTGCTGTTGTAGCATTATTTAGATAGTGTATGAAGTAAGGCATGTAAAAGTCTAGCTGTTTAACTGTCTATGCAAGCTTTTTATTTTCTCTGTGAAATTTCTTTATCTTGCCCAAAGTTGCTATTTAGTCTCCTATTTAAATATGCTTCTCATTATTTTAAGCAAATCTAAGGTTAGTGAGAATCAATCATGACATGGACTTGCTGGTAATTTGCAATTTCTAGAAGCCTAGTGACCCTCAGCTTATTCTAATTTTGAACTACTTTTAAAAATAACATTCTTAAACTCTCCTTTTATAAGCATCCCATTGGTTTAATGGGTTTCTAATGTCTGACATCAGCTGAAGAGCTGACTAAGGTTTCTGACTGTGAATAAATTTGGTTTTGCTTTTTGAGTAGAGCCAATTCTGTATTCTCTTCCCTAAAGTTTGACAGACAGGCAGACACACACACACAGAAGTGGTAGCTCCTAAAGTAAACTCACGTAATTGCAAATGATGAAATTAGTGGGGATTAGTTGGTTACTGATCTGAAATAAGATGCTCACCTGAAAAAGAGACCAGTCAATATCCTAACTCTGTTCACTTGAATTATAGAAGCAAAGATTAGCCCACCCTGTTGACTACACTAATATATTCTACCAGGCATTAGCAATGAAAACACTTGTAGTCAGTTGCTGGCAGTTGGATTAATTTACTAGACTGCAAAAATATGGCAATTTGTAAATCTCATTGTATTCAAAGACAAGAGAAACAGGGTCCTTTTCATATTGATGATACATGCATGCTGAATATAATATTGAAAGCTTAAACTTTATACTCCCTTACTAATTAAAAAATTATTACTCTGGCGGGAGCACATAGGTAATATTTGACCATTGTGAATACAAAATATGTAGGTGAAGTGGCAAAGAATCAATTTAGTTTGCAGAAATAACATGTGGGCTGTGAATTTCTTTCCTCTCTAATCAATATTTCACAGATACTGAAAGCTACCAGCATAAAAATTTTCCAAATTCTAAGTAAGATGATTCTTTGTATGTGTTCAAAAAAATCATTGAAAAATTATTGTAGAAAATTGACCTGAAGTATTTAAAGCTGAAAAAAATATTTTATAAGCATAATCTGGGACAGAAAGTGAGAGAGAGAGAAAGAACTTTCCATTCACATTTTTCATGGTATTCAAATTTCCAACTTTTCTCCCTGTGTTCTGGAAAATATGCATCAGAAAATTTTGCTCTGAGAATGTGCTGAAAGTAACTTTTCCTTCACTTCACATAAAAGCCTTCCCAGATCAAAAACTTCAGCCTGCTTGCTCCAGTGAGAGTGTTTTTGTTCACAACACTGCAATGACTTTGGGTAAGTGTTAGAAGCAGAAAAGCTGCAAACTTGTGTTTTATATGACTTGCATTTGCTCACAGCAGATGGAATTGCACAGAAACTTTTACAAGTTCCTGAATATGTTGTCTCCCACTGGAGCTCAGCCTATAGTATTCCATTCTCAGAGCTTAACTGCACCATAGAGTCCCAATGGCACTCTGTAAGTGAAAATGCACTTTCAGAGTGTTTCAGTGACCTCGATTGCACTAGGCAGGTGGGCCCATTTCAGATGTGCCAAACCAGCAGATCTCTTAAAGAGCTGAAGTGCCCATTCCAAGTCTGTGATTTAAGTAATTTTAATTAATCTCTACTCCAGAGCACTGCTGCTTACTTCTCTGCCTTGCTTACATATTTTTTACCTGCAGCTGCCAACATTTTAACTCAGCAAAAGCTAGACATTGATAGCTAAACCCATAACAAAATAAAAATTATTTGCAACATTTGAGGTCAAAATAACCACTAATGTAAACATGATTTCTGTCCGGCAGCATCCCACTCACACATACTCCACACCCATCTAAGTGATAGTATGCTAGACATTTTACTCCCAGACCATTGCTGCATTTATTGCATATAAACAATGCTCCTGTTGCTCATGCCTGTTCCATATGGTTTAAAACGGATCTCATAATTTCCTCATCTTTCTATTCCCTCCAGTGTGCCTGGAGTTCTGATTAGTAATTTACCACAGAGTTCTGTAACAGTGAATACTCTACTGCTGCTGTTAATTAAATCTGTGTGGGTAACTATTCACTCACTAGAGACAATCATTGCAGCAAGATATTGTCAGGCCTGAGGCTTTGCTCTAATAGAATCTGTACATATCCCAGAGGTGATATGTTCTGTATCTGGAGAGGAAGAAGTGAGCCAGATTTTCTAACATATCCAACCAGTGATTCACTGAATGAATGCAAAGGGGACAAGCTTCAAAAGACAATGTTCCTAAGACTGAAAGATGGGCAGAATCAGAGTAAAACAGTATGGATATTTTATCATTCTTGATATAATGTAATCTCATAACCTGAGATTTAGTCCATGTTTCTTTTAACTTTAATTTGGGACACATGACTGACATGGAGTGCTTTAAGTTGTTAAAATTAATCATTTAGAGAGATGTCATACACTGTGAATGGTATTGTTATATTAGGAGCATAGATGAGTTGAGGACACACATGGTAAAAGTGGTTTATAGCACAATACTGAAGAATTGCATAAAGGAGCTTTAAAGAAACTACTGACAATTTTCCATCAGTTAGTTTCAGTGGTGACCCATAAAACATTCCCCTGTCAGATAATGATAGCTTTTGCCATATTCAAGGGATTTTCAAACGTGTGTCAGGAGGTTATACACATCACAGGGAAACTGAACATTTTTAAAGGTTACCATTGTCTTCATTAGCCCCATCACATTAACAACAGGACTGTTGCCTCCAGCAGGCAATTGCTGCCTCGTGAACTCTGCACATGAATTGCTGCAGTATAGACATCTTCAACAAGATCCAGACTATTGTTAGGAGGCAATGCCTTAACTGGGTTACACAAATTGTTTAAGAATTATACAAAGCATAACATTTCTCCTTATTGAAAACTATAAAAACTATATATTATCATCTGGTCTACAAAGTGAGTGATTAAAAATTATCTTTCTTCATACAGATGTAATTATCTTTTTATATGCACATGGGGTTGTATAATAAATAATGAAACAAGAATTAGTATAATAGGTAAAGAAAATACCTGGTTAGTAGGCAGTGGAAACGCTTCTTTTTTTTTGTTTTTGTCTTTATCTTGTTTTGCTTTTCTCTTTTGTTTTTGCATGTATACATAATGACGGTACACAGAATACTCTATATGTTCAGAGAACTAGTTTCAGAAACATCAGTGTAGTCACAGCTAATAGTCTATTTTCCTTTTCCAATAGATAAAAGTGAACTGATTTGTTACATATACATGAAAAGGTATACATATCTACGGATAATAAAATATATATATAACTAATAATACATGCCTTATATAAAATATATCTGATAAATAGTTGCATATATCCAAAGAAGAGGACAACTAGATTATTAGGTATTATTATGAAGCCTAAAGACAAGAAGCTTCTGGGAAGCAGGCCATTGCCTAGAGCTGATATATCAAATGTCTACCATTTAAACCTTGAGTATTTAATCCAAATGGGTCATCTAAGCCTCAGCTGTAGCCACTGTAGTAAAAACCTCTGGAAGATTTGTCACACCTGTGTGGGTATTTTATGGTTGTGCTTATGTCTCTTTATACACCTGTCTGTCACTGAAGTGCTCAGCAGAGCCACCACACTGTTCCATGATAAAAAAGCATAAGCAATTGGCATGATTTCTCTTCTGAGCTCTTGACAGCTTCATAATTTTCTTATGTTCAGAGACTGGAAGAGCTTCAACAGGTTACAGTTTTGATCACTGGAGGGAACCAGAGGTGATTCACTGAGGAACTTTGATGTCAGCACGTATAGCACAAAGTGCCTCTGTGCCAAATAAAAATTGCCAAGGGGAAGTTGCTGTTGATGATGCAAATAAAACAAAGAATAAAAGGGTAACTTTGATGATTTACTAATTTGGGTTTAGCATAAGGATCATGAAAGATTGTTGCAGGTACTGGAATGGAGACAGCTTCTGCTCAAAGAGAGGAGCTCAGCACTTTCCACCATGATTTTTTTTTAATGCATGCATATTTCAGAAGCACATTGTGAAGAAACTCTGGTAGACACAGACCTTTCAGGAGACTTGGTCACATTGTTCCTCTCTCATGTGACTTGCGTGGATTCTGCTTATCTGGCACACAGAAGTCAACAAGCACAGTAAGAATAGTATTAAACAAACCTTGAAATGCCCGTGAATATATAATTGAGGATAAATTTGTGATGCACATACCTAAGAGAATATTTCCTGACTTATCCTATATTATTGCTTTTCTATGACATAGAATATATATTTTTCCTAGGGTGACGTTATGGTGTTTGTATCTCCAATCGTGTGTTCTGTTAACATTTGATATTATGTTCTGTGCTTTCAGAACTGACTCTGAAAGTGAAGGTTTGTTTTGCCTTGTTATCATCTGGTTCACCTCCCCCCATGGTCTGCTGTCTAGAAAAGGCTAGGGCTGGCTAGCTGGCTTTGCTTTGCTTGCTTGCTTGGCTTGCTTCTGCTTTTGCCTTTGCTTCCTAGTTAGGTTAGCTAAGCAGCCCAATTCTTTCCCTGGACTGTTGCTTTTTCCGTTCCTCTTCCGGAATACCATCCAACCTGCTCTGAACTGGGATCTGGGAAACACCAAGGAACACCAGGAGCCTGCATTTTGTGATCTGCAGCAGCCATCCCCAGTGCTGGAGAGCAATCCCCAGCGTCCAGACCCGGGCAACCACTCCCAGGAGAGACTTTCTGGATTTGTTCATCTCTTCAGAGTGGTGAAAGAGTTTTGTTGTCATCTGGTGTTGTTAATTGTTTTGGTGCTGGGGAGTGCTTTGTTCGTTGAATAAACAGGTTCTTTTCCACTTCTCTCTCAGAGGAAATTTTTCCCTGAACCAGGTGGGTGGGGAGGGGCCGTGGGGGTTTATTTCCTGGGGGCTCCTTTCAGAGGGTTTTCCCCAAATTTGCCCTAAACTAGGACAATATTAAATATAGCATGTAGACTTATTGTGTCCAGCTATACAAAATGAGACAGCAATGAATTCCAGAAACAAGTAGAAAATTAACTCAAGGGCCTTTTTGTTGCTAAGTGGTAATTAATAACTAAAACCAGCCATGGTTGCTTACATGGAAACAGTGTTGTTCTACAAAGTGCTCCTGGCTTTAACACATTGAAAAAATTAGTAGATGTTTCAGATGAAAATTTTATGGAAAAAGTATTCGATTTACAGTTCTCCTTTTAAGAAGTGCTCTCTGTAAATTTTTATTTGGTAGGGCAAGCACCCAGAATCCTTTCTAGTGGAACATACTGGAAGTATGGGAAACTCAAACCCTGAAGCTTTTGTGAATGATACTGAAAATGGTGTAAAGAGAGATTTCTTACCAAAAAAAAAAAAAAAAAAATTTTTTTAAAGCCAATTTAAGATACAAAGATTCATAGCTGTGTGTTTTACTTCTTCCTTTTTCCATCTCTGTCTAGCACATTAGGGAGCTTCACAGTTTTCCTTTCTGGATCAGATTAGTTTCTTTACTGTGATTAGCACTCAATTTGACTGTTTACAGTGAGCACAAAGGGGGAAAAAGCATAATTTAGTGAAATTGCTAAGAAATACTTGGTGGAATAGTTGTGCCTTGCAGAAGATGGGCAGAGCAAAAGGAGCTGCAGCTTGATGAGACCAATTTAAGAAATCATTGACAAAAATAAAAGTCAATTATAAAATTTTGCACTTAAGTTCATGAAGAGTAATCACAAAGAGAAATCAATAATTTCTTAGATGCTATAATTTTCTTCCAGTATAATGATCTCTACATGCTTCATATGTATATTATGATGTACAAACATGAAAAAAATGAGATTTTTCTCAGTCTGTCATGGGCAAGAAAAATCTGTTAATATTTATTTTTCTATAACTCTAATTTACAAAGCAAGGTGACAAACTGAGTAATGAGAGAAGGACGAAAAAGACTAACAGTATCACTTTTCATTTTAGCTAAGATGTTGAGCCAGCAAATTACATATATCTGCAGTACAACAGGTTATTTTTGCTGGCCTGCACTATTGCTGTTCCACCTTAGAAAATTATGACTTATATGTTTTAAAAGAAATTCAAGGATTAACAGCCATACATATTTAATAATGAGAGAATCAGAATTTCACTAAGTTCATGAAAAGTAAATAAATATGCCAACTTTTTTATTTCATCAACAATACCAGTAGTCATACCAGGTGTTCAGTTTTATAATTCCTTAGAAACCTGAACTCTTTATTTATCTCTAACAGGAGATATTCTTACAGATATTGAAGTCTAACCTCCTTGATTTTCCTATAAGCACTTAACTTTTGAGTGCTGAGTTTCATTCTGATTATTGCTCAGAATCTACTTATAGTATTTCATTTTGGTTTAGACAAATTACTTACTTGTGTCCTATTCTTGAAGCCTTCATTCAACTGAACTTTATATGAGTACTTGAGCAACAGTAGTGCATGAATGAGTTTATTAACTCCTTAGTCATAGTAATTATCAAGCTAGATCACAATTAACTTCCTTCAGGACCATCAATCACTTATCTACAGGACCTGAATCAAATGTTCCAATGAAAGGTACAAAGAAAAGGAAAGTAAATGGACATAAAATAATATGCTGTGGGAATCCAAGGCTTCCCTCTTGCTGCCCTGGAAGGCCTGGGACCCTGGCAGGGTGTCAGGAACGCCCCTGTACAGAGCTCCGAGAGACTCTGTCTCTGATCTCTGTCCATGGAAAAGAGTTTTCAATCTTACAGGATGAATTACAAGCTCTGAGTGTTTGATATAAGTAATAATTAAGTGTGGCACGGGTGCAAAAGTAAAATTTTAGGATTCTAGATTAGGGGTTCAAGGGGCACAAGATGGAGGAAATTGGGTGTGTCTTGTCCTTTTTCTCCTTCTTCATGCCCTCCATGTTTCACTGTAGTGTTGGCATTTTTCTGTTGGTTTAGGCTGGGGACACTGTTCAATGTAGATGATAGATATTGGCACATTATTGTAAATATAGCACAGGTAGTTTCTGGTATATAATGTTTGTACCATCCCACTGAGGGGCAGAGCCCCGCACACTGCCCTGCAGGACAGAGCTGCGGCAGGGCAGCAGAACATGTTATAGATAAGCAAGAATAAACCACCTTGAAAACAGCACAGACGAATTATGGCTTCTTCTTTGGCAATGGGGCAGAAAGACAGAGACTTTTTACAATCTCGGAATCATCAATACCACAGATTCAAACAATATGCCTCTAGATAGTTTTCTACAGGCTTTGTTGTACTCAGAAATCCCAAAACCTTTTTTTTTTTTTTTGACAAAACACACACACACACACACACACACAAACAAACACACACACACACTATATATATATGAAAGATCCTCTGGATAATCTCATCCTTTTTTGAAGAAGATACTATTAAATACTTTACAAACTTAATTTGCTTGGACATCAGCACAAGCAGCAAGAAACAGTTTTCACAGTGCTTTCAAGAATGGATTTCTTTCCTGTGTCATATCTGATTCGCTTAGTTAAGTGGTTAGAAAGATCCATAGAATTAAATCTTATGCAGTAACATCAATGTCGTTCCCATATAATTCCAGGCATTTTCTCTGTGATCTGTCAAACAGTGAGATAAAAGTCCCACTATTATGCTTTCTGATTATTTTGATTTGAGAACAAGAAAGAATAAGGGATTTCAATGCAATGACAGTAGACTCTTGGTTTTGGTGCATTCATACTTACCTTTAGGCAGGTGGCTGTGGTACCCAGTTTAGGACACTGCCTAACCACAGCTTTTGTGAAAGTTACTGAAGAGAAAGGAAGAGGAGAATCTCCAAAAGGTGGTCCAGATCTTGGATGGTCTGAGCTGCTCTCCAGAAGGGTCTGATTTTCCTTTTCTGAATACCAAGGCAGAAAGCCAAGGCAATAACCGTCACGATCACTTGCAAGAGTGAGGGATGGCCCAAACAGGAGCAGCCCAATAACACATTTTGTGGTAGTTTAATAGAGTCTTCTACAGTCCCTGGTTCAACATGTAGTAATAATCTGCAAGAAATGTCAAAAGTTTAATGTTATTTCTATCAGTCTGTCAACTAAACGCTGTTTTCAAGCTAATAAAATACGAAAAAGGGGAGAGGGATGGGACATGAACATCCCTTCTTACATTGTACAATTATCCATTTTTAGGAACTGTTAAGATATGTTAAATACGCTGACTCAAATAAGTAGAACACTGAAAAGAGGCAGGAAAAAAGGAATCCAAAGGCTTTCAAATCAAAATTAAAATAAAACCATTTTTGGTTTGTGATACTTGGTATTGCAAAAAAAAAAAATCTATATGAGTTTGAAAGCAAAATATGTACATTAACAAAATAAAGGGAAAGGTTATGTGAAAAAAAGGAAGCATGTGGGACATAGAACTAAGGTGCTGTGTACAACAAATGCTAACAGACATGAAAGTCTGTTGGGCTCAATGACCAGGTTGAAAGGAATGCATTATAGAATCAAAGAATCACAGAATGGTTTGAGTCAGCAGGAATCTGAAAAGTCATCTAGTTGCAGCCCTGTTGACATGAGCAGACATGCCTTCCACTAGGCCAGGTTGCTCAACAATCCATCCAATCTGTCCTTGAACTCCTCTAGGGATGGGGCATCCACAATTTCACTAGGTGATGTATTTCAGTGCTCATCACTCACAGTAAAGAATTTTTTCCTAATACTTCATCTAAACCTACCTTCCTTCAGATTGAGGCCATTACCTCTTGTCCCATCACTACATGCACTTGTCCAAAGTCCCTCTCCAGCTTTCTTGTAAGCTCTCTATAGAAGGCTGCAGGAAGACCTCCCTGGAGTCTTTTCTTCAGCCTGAACAACCCAACTCTCTCAGCCTGTCTTCATAGAAGGGATGATCCTCACCTCTCTCATCTTGTGGACCTTGTCCAACTCTCGTCAGCAGGTCCTTCCTGTGTTTGGAGCCCCAGAGCTGGGTGCAGCATTCTATGTGGGGGTCTCATGTGAGCAGAGCAGAGGAGGAGAATCATCTTCCTTGACTTGCTGGTCAAACTCATCTTGATTTTTTGCTGATTGTCCTGTTAAGGCAGCAGCAAAGCAAGAGTCAGAAAAGTTGACATTAGCCTTAAAATATTGTCAAAAATCCGCAGAATTACGGTAACATTTTCTGTGAGACACATTTTCACACATATAAAATTAAGAAATGCCTGAATTGAGATTTTGAATGTAATTTAAACTGCATTTAATGTACCTTTGTCTTATAGTTATTAATTGCACAGTAACATATGCCCTGATGTTGTCTACCTAAATTAGGCACTTACTGAAATACCTGAAACTCAAGAGTAGTTATTCAACATTCTGCTGATAGCCTGTCAGGAGGCAGATAAGTTTTACATCTGATTCTGCCACTGCAGGAGCTGAATGGTCCCTGGGGTGGTCTGTTTCATCCCACTGACCTCAGATCAAGTAGAAAGTAGAGGCACCTCAATTAAGTGCCTACAGCATGATGGGATGAATAATGGCAGGAACAGGACTGATTCAGTTCAGAGAGGCATCTGTCAGAATGAATGGTGCAGGTTTAATGAGCAGCTAATCAATATTTGGTATTCTCACTGCTGGTAAGTGAGCGAGCACATGTCATCTATGCTGAACACATCTAATTTTGCTATCCATGTAGAATAATTAATTTCCTCATTAGTAATTCTTTGGTGCTTCTCACTGAAGTATCTGAATTACTCATAAAATGAATTGGTGCATCTTCTTAATAGCTTGTACAAGATGACATACAGAGGCAAAGACTGTCAGGATCCACAATGCTCAGCACTGTAGCGTCCAAGAGTTATCTACCATGGCCACAGCAAAGCTCATACGGTTGAACTATGGTCAATTTGCATTCAATGGAAGACAGTGTTTTTTACTGGAGCTTGCCTGTGTCAGGACACCAAGGGGATTAGGAGGTCCAAGCTGAACAGATGGATAGTACAAAGACATGGACAGGTATGTCTGAAATCGGAGGTGGCTGCCTTAAAAGTTTAGCAAGATTTCTCTCTTAAACCTCTTTTGAGTAGTCATGTAGTCTGTTCTCTCAATCAGGTATTTAGCATGTTCACCTCAAGAACTTGCCCACCTTACACCTAGAGATAGGAAGCAAGGACTTCAGTGTTTCAAATCACCATATAGTTTATGCTTTAACAGCATATGCTGGAGATGCCTGGCAGTAGTCTAAAGAATTCTTAATGCAGGACTCGTATATTAAGAAGGAGGGAATTAGAAGAAATATTTGCCAAAAAGTCAACATAACTAGTCCCAGGGAAATGTCATTTTTGGATCTCAAAGGGCTCTAATTAGGCCTTTTGAATCCTGTCTTCACAGATTTGAATCCTTTGCAGAACATCTCCTTAAAGCCTTTTTGTGCTTGCGATCACCTCAGATATCTAAGCAAGGTCAGCAGGGTTGTCCTGCATTTCTCCTAAACTCTGCCAAGACAGCATTTCAGACACATTCTGCTGCCTGAGAGGGAAGTCACAGTCTCACTGACTGCTATTACCTGAAGACTAAGAGCATTCATGTGTGAAGCTATTCTGGGTCACCTGGCATGGTGTAACTGACTGTTCCGTGGCCAGTTATTCTTGCACCCCTTCCCTTCTGCTCCAGGAAGGAATAAAGTAGCTACCTTCTACACAAATTTTGCTTTATTATAAAGTGCATTTTCATCCCCTTGGGAGCCCTATTTTCTCAGACAGAAGCCCTCTGTTCACACAGTCCTGCCTGACTCCCATGCAAAATGTCACTGTTGCAGTGTTTTGGCTTACCTGCAACTATTTTTCCACTGCTTTCCAGGCTCTAACAAGAAACATCTCCCAAGAATGCTTCTCATGCTGGTTCCTAGTTTCAGTTTTTCACCTGCTCCCCATTCAAACACATTTGAGTTTTATATTTCCCACCTGACCAGATCTGATGTTTCCTCCTGCATTTTCTGGTTCTGAAGTTCTCCTTCTACATCACAGACCACTTACATCACTTCTGCCTGTTAGTACTTTCCCTCTCCAACCTTTGACTGTGAAAAGAGAAAAAAAAAACTAAATTAGGTCCATCTCTGAAAAGGATGGCTTATACCGTAACTGAAAGGAAATGCCTAATTATGAGAACTATTAAAATGAAAAGTTTTATCCTATGCATATCCAAATCAAGTAACATTCATACTTCAATGAATAAAATATGGGAGCAATCAGGTGCAATAAAATGTGGGAGAAACTGGGCTAAAAAATTCTCAGAGTGCACCATAACGTTTATCTTGTATGATCAGGGTTGCAGAAAGAGGATATAGAATTTGTGGCATAGAGCTATAGGGAAATTGTCTTCAAGGTTCAGTAAGTGGAATTACCTCCTTATTTCTTTTGAGATAGATATACTGAGTTCAATATTAGCTATATTGTGTAAGTCTTTGGGAAAAAAAGAAAACCTGCAAGACTGAGGTTTTGGTTAACATGAAAGGCTGCTTACATTGACTTATATAGAGCCATAAATTGCAAAGTATTTCATAAAGCACTTCACCTCAGCTCGTACAGCTGGAAAATTAGTAAACATAATCTCAAAAGACCATTATTGAATACATTCGGACCATGTAGAAAGAATTGTAGCAGAAACAGTAACATACTTTGGGAAGAACAGAGAGAAGCATGTGAATCATTACAAGCCCGTGTACTCTGATGATTGCACCAGCTCAATCCAGCTATTTTGTCTCGCATGTGAATCTGGCCAAATAGGGAACCATTTGAGCATAACCAATGGGAGATATAGTCATTTACTTCCTCCTGAGACTTTCCCAGGGTGCAAAGTTTCTTCTAAAAATAAATGGTTTACAAATTTTAAATGTATACATAACACAAAATTAATCTTTATCTGGCCACTAATGTAACTGACTTTTTGAATAAATACTTTTTTTCTTTTTAATTAGCATTATTTATGTGTAATGGACTTTTCTTGTTATAAAAGTTTGCCATATGCAGACAGAAAAAAAAAACCTGACAATTTTTTCCATATTAAAAAAGAAATGGGGTTATTGTTCTAACTACAATTCCAAAACAAATTCAATCAGTTGTGATTTTTGTTAAAGAAAAAAAATTCTAAAAGCACTACTGTGAGTTACTTAAAATGTTTAAGTTTAATAACTGTAGATAATAAAAATTAAACTGGCATTTTAAATGTAGGAAAAGTTATTTATTTTCCTACATTAAAATTTCAAAGCAGTTTTCAGTAGGATTTTAGTGTACCAAGGAATCATTTATCAAAATATGTATGTCTGTGTGTATTAAGCAGTGCTGCTTTATATTAATAATATTTTAATCACAGTAGTCTAGATCAATATTCTGCATATAGTGAGAGTGCTTTGTTCTCTTTCTTCTTCCCTTGCACACCACAATTCTTAAAGGCCCGAGAGAGTTAATTTGAAAGAGCTAATAATTTCACATGTGTAAACTGTTAATACTTGCCTATAGTGTTTCATTAGAGAAAACATTGTTATGCTGAATTATTACAGGAAATGGCTTAATATTATTTGACTACTTTTGTTCTTATCCAGTTAATGTATTATTTTAATTATTCAGGAGTTCTATATTTAATGAAGCACTATTACACAAATGATGTGTTTAATGAACAATGTCAGAATTCAGTGGATAGATTCTTAATGATTTACATGGTGTGCCTAACATACCAGAACAATATAAGAGATGAAAATGCCCAGTAAATATTATTCTTGGGGCATTCTGGTTTTGAGCCTTTTTGAACAGAAATTGAGGCTGCATTTAAAATAGCTTTCACAGCAATACAGAGCTCTAGATTTTTACCTGAGAAGTCTCTAAACCCCTCTTGCATTTTGAGTGATTTAAAGACTTGATTGTAAAGATTCAATCGATAGTTCTTCCAAGAGCTTATGATTCTGACACTTAGATAGGTTCATCCTGAAGCCAGAGATAAGACAATCAGCCAATTTGGAGTTAACAGCTCCTGACTGGCTTAAAAAAGGACAGTGAATTCTTTCCTTTATGCCCAGATCCCTGGCAGGTCTGCTCACAGGCAGAGAAAGAATTGGACCACAGTGCTCCTAAGGCAGAAATGCATAACTGTCACCTTTTCAAAGAGGAAATGAAGGTGATATGTGCTATCCTAAAGGGATGTCAAGTCAGGCTTGGACTGGGGTGCCACTCCTTTGTCATCTAATATGGGAAAGCATTCACACTTCATGTGTGTGCTACATAAAGTCAGAACACCATGGACTAATAGCTTCCAATAGTTTACAAAGCATGTTCACTGCAATTTCAAAAACAGCAACCAAAACCACTGCTATTTACTAAAGCTCCTGCAGACCCTTTTTTTACCCTATTCCTGTTCACTAATCACATTTTTGGTAGGACTAATTTATAAATATTAATTTCTTAATAACTATTTCTGTAGTAAAATTTTCAGGACTGTTCAATAAATTCTCAATTTAGTTTATGTTTTTCTAAATTTCTTGTCTCTTTTCAGCATTCCTTTCCCTTTCTCTCCCCCTCCCTCTTTCCTTTATAATTCTTACCCATCCAAGTGCTTCTCACTTGCTTCAGTGCTTTATCATAGACTCACTGTGGTTGGAAAAATCTCCATGGTAATCAAGCCCAACCAACCTTTGACAGTACCACCAGTTGTTAACAAAACCATAGCACTGTTCAGTTGTTTCTTGAACACTTCTAGGGAAGGTGACTCCACAACCTCCCTGGTCTGCTTCCACCTTTTCAATGAAGAAATTCTTCCCAATGTCCAGCCTGAGCCTCCTGGGTAGCAGCCTGAGGCAATTTCCTCTTGCACTGTCACCAGGTACCTGAGGGAAGACACTGATCCCCACCTGGGTACAGCCTCCTTTTAGGCAGATGTAGAGAGCAATAAGGTCTCCCTTGAGCCTGCTTTTCTCCAGGATAAACAACTCTAGCTCCCTCAGACACTCCTCATCAGACTTCACTATATGGAATTTAATCTAATCTAATTTAATCTAATCTATACATTTTTGCTCCCAAAGTATTTTTTGTGCTAGTACTACCTACTGTCACTTCTTCTTGATGTCCTTGGATGGGATCAGAGAACGAATTCTGTCACTCTTTAAATACAGCAGCTGACATTCTCAGACAATGAAAATATGTGGATGCTGGTCTCCAAAGAGAGTAAAATGACAGCTTTGTGTATGCAATGCCTAAAATACTTTTTGAAAGTATTTTCTGGCTTGTTGTTAAGAAAATAGTAAAAAGGAAGGTATATATAAATGCAAATTTCCTGGATATATTTTTGAAAGTAAAAGGTGTCCTGTCTGGGTTAAATATGATGTAGGAGAACTAGCACATCTTAAAATTGATTCAGTTTAAAAGAAGTGTGTCTATGTGTTTGTAAACATACAAATATAGAAATACTACAGAAGCTAATCATTGTTTAACAAAAAGTGCCATGCTCCCTCCTGGAAGGTGTTCAATCCCGGCTGGCTCTAGCTCCGGAGGGAGCGAGCAGGTTCCCCGAGCCCTCCGCTGGGCCAACTCTGAGGGGCTTTGGAGAGCTCGGGATGAGTTCTTGGTGCCTGGGCGAAAGGCGGGCGAAAACCACACACGGACAGAGATGACACGAAGCGTCCTTCTTCGGGGGCAGCAAATCCTTTTATTCTCCCTCAGGGCGAGGGGGAAGACTAACGAGGATTCCAACGTACAACGCGATGCCGACCGAAGAAGGCCACGCAGAGCAAGCTAACAAGGGGTTATATAGGGCAGGGGGGTGGGGAAAACCTGGACCAATGGGAAAGAGTTGTGGGTGGCTCCCTGGGGAGGGGTCTGGAGAAGGGGGCCAATGGAATAGGAGAATGGGAGGGGCCCTGGGCCTTCACCCAATCACCCAATGCCCTGGATAGAAGTTTCTGGATGTCAGGGTGGGGCGCCGGATGACTGGTAGGGCTCCTGGGAGGGGATAAGGGAGTGGTTTGGTGGGGTGACTGGGAGTGGCTAGGTGACGGACATGGGTGGAAAGGTGGGAAGGGATGGGCAGCACCAACTGGGAAGAGAGGAGGGGATACATGGAACATACCAACTTACAATTTTAAACGAAAACAGAAAAACTGACCCGTACAACCGAAACGTAACTGGAACATAAAATAACACACCTCCAAAAAAAGCTTCAGGAGATACTTAATGAGATACAATTTTTAAAAATCTCAGATAATGCCCTAACTACTTTGAGCGTTAGCTTGCTAAGGAATTATGTCTGAGAACATAAAATAAAAAATTAATACTTCTACTTCAGTTAAAGCAATAACACAATTATTCTTTTTTTGAGATAGAAAATGTGCAGAACCAGCAGTGCTCCAAAGTGTGCCCAAGTAGAAGCACATTAAGAAGACATTAGCAGTGTGGAGTCCAGAGCAGCATGCCAAGCATGGCAGGCTCAGGGTTTGTGCTCAGGTGAGCTCAGCTCTGCTCAGACAGCAAAGGGCACATGATGAATCCTGAGAGTTTAAAAGGAAACTGTTCTAAGCTTGAAGGTGAATCCAAAAAGGATGACAGAAAATAACAGATATATCAATAGCTTTCCAAAACAGCTTCTCATAGATTCCAACAAACAAGGTTTATTTACATGAGGGTATTTAAACATACATATTTATCAAATTTCTGTGGGATACATTTTTGTTCTTCCAGACTGAATAATATTTCTTTCAGTGCAAGAGTCACAGACGTCAAGCAGTTAGTGGCCTGAAGACTGGTTGCTGTCTTATCTGTGTTTGTTCTAAAGTTTAATGGAAATTTATGCTACAGAGTGCCTTTTGTTAGTAGCTTCAAAGGCATTCGAAACATCTTTACAGAAAAAGTAAGTTGATTACTTGCAAACAGTGCTTAATGGAACCAGTGTGAACAAAGATGATTCTCAACACATGAGGAGTTGTGTTCCTCTGAAAAGAATAGTGTTGCTTGAGAATGGAGATGACAGCACAAAGAAAAAGCAAGAAAGATAAAGACTTGCAAACTTGTGACATATTTATTAGAGAGGGCAAGGTAAAAGAAATATAGTCTGCACTGGGGGCAGTAGCAGAGGAAATCTATGATGGCATATTTTTCTGAAGGGTGTGGGTAGAGGGTAGGGAGAACAGGGAGGGCATTTTTGCCCTGAATTTCTGAGAAATTCATGTCACCTTCATATCTGAGTTTTACTCCTGCAGTAGAGAGCTCTGTTATACTGGGAGATTAGAGATGTCACTGATGTTTTTCATTTCTGAGCTGTAGATTTTTGTTCTGCTATCTTGGGCACAGGACACACAAAAAAACCCTAAGAAACCTCTGTAGGCCCAAGACCTTGAACTCGAGTATAGATTTTATTGAACAAACACCAAACTTATTCTCTTGAGAGACCAGATCTGATAATATGGCATCAACCCACACCCCATTTGGCAAAAATTCTTAAAGCAAATGCATCTACTGTGAAGGTATTTGTATTTCTTGTGACATATTACATATCACTTAGATAGTCTGCTGCTCCTTTTGCACAGAAAGCAGATCAGTGGAGGAGACCTGGTGTGGAAGGTAAGGCTCTTTCATCCAGATGCTCTGCCACAAGAATGTAATTGCCCTACCATGGTGCCAGGACTGGGGTGTCTGCAGAGTGATGTGCTCCAACACATAGATTAATCAGTGTCAGGTTATTTTTTCTTGCCCATAAGCTCAGCTGTGAAGATTCACAGAAAATCTGTGTATCACAGCCTTCTTCCAAAAGACACCACTGGAAAATGAGCTTGATGTGTTCATGATGGCCTCTGTTTCTAAGAGATACATGACTGCATTTGGTACCACTTTGAATCTCTTAGGCACTGAAGACATCATCACATCCAGGTATATCAGTAATCCCTGGCCAGCTGAGGACTGCAGAAAGCACAAACAGTTTATGCCAGGATTTGCCTGCAATATAGGGTGAAGGCTAAGTCTCAGTAGCAGAGGAACGAGACTCCATAACTCTTCAGAGATTGCTTTCTGAGACCAGTGAATAGCACAGGAGCACTGGTGTGAGCTGATTACATCCAGGTCTATCCCTAGTTAAATGACTCTCATGGGAGAGTCATTAGGTGGTCTTGTTCAAGCACCAGATCATCTTGCTATTAGTCCTGTGTTTGCAGTGAAGGACTGATTCAAACTTGGGCTATTTTCAAATTAGGGCCACTTGGTTCCAAACCATTGAATCAATTCACCTACTTCATCTCTGAGTGTTGGTGATGTAGCACATTGAAAACATGATTAATTAATGTGGGAAATCTCAGTGGAAGGGAAGAAAAGGAGAAGTTGGAGTGGAGTCTTTATCCTGGGCTTCTCTAGAGGAGGGATTCAAAGCCCTTGGCGTTTCCATGTTGATGATTAGACACAGTCCCAATCTGAATGGAGAGGCTGCACAATCATTAGCACCCAATGCCTGCTAAGTGCTTTCAGATATCTGTGCTCAGGGCTACATTGGTGACTGTACAGCATGAAGGTAACACTAGGCTGTGAATCCTAGTTTTGCAGACCCTTACTTCTCAGGGTATTTCTTCAGCAGTGATTTAAGTCTGGCAAAAGGACTGTGTTTTCCTTATACCCTTCTCTTCCCAGTGTCTAGTTTTGGACAGCCACACCATATGCAAGGCATTGTGACTGAGAGAGACTCTGACTATTCAGCATACAGTACCACAGTTTACAAAACTCCTAAAAGCATGAAGTACCAAGCAAGGGGATATGGGTGCACTTATGGGAATTTATTTGTAGAAGGGTAAGTAAAACTGATTTGATTGAGAGGTGGGCATAGCCAAACTGCCAACATTTATGTCCCCCAAAAAACCTTGATGTGACTAAACTTGCATAGATTCAGGCTGAATTCAATTTAGACATGTATACTGCATTGAAACATGGGCACTAGAAACAGGCTTCTCTGTTCTTACATCTGCAAGGGCTCTGCCAGAGATGCTCTGAAATTTCAGGACTCTGTCTGCTTTAAGCTTTAGCTAACAGAATGGTGACTTTTGCCAGAAGCATCTGCTTAGTAAGTACAATAATTGGTTTCCAGTGCTGTTCCAGGGGTAGAATGAATTTCTAGCAGAGTGCCCAGATGACTATATTACAGGCAGGGTCCTGGAACAGATAGATTTTTATCATGGAAAAGGTCTGCATGAAGCTAGAATTTTCAGAGTCATGAGGTCAAAGGTGAAAAATTAAGTGTCATCTTAAAATTCAAATAGAGATGGGAATTGAATTGTTTTAAGTAATCCCTGTATTATTTATTTTATATGTTTTTATTCAACAGTTTTGAAATAAAAAATATAGAGAGCATAGGTAGCTCTTATTGCAACCAGAAGTATGTGTCTCTGAGTGTGCAAATATGTATGCACATAGCAGGGAAAAAGATATTGATTTGCCATGTTCAAGTACATTTCTGAATTTTCCCAAAACTGGTGATATAAATAGTGATTACATTCTATTGCTGAAATATCTCAGTTCTGTGGCACATAGATTTTCTGTGATCATGAATTCTCTTTTTACCATTCCTTATTTCAGACTGATGGACTTGGCACTGCAACATTTACTGTAACAAATGGGAGGAGATGGGCATCTGTAAAGTGTGGTCTCATTTACTCTTCACTTTACTCAGGATGCATCTAGAGAAGGTAATACATTTTACACTCTGTTCTGGTGGTGAATGGTGATGCTCTGGATACTTTCTGATAAGAATAAAAATAAATCAAAAGTTTTATTTGTATCCTCTTAAAGTTTATTCTGGCAAAACTCAACTCTAAAAGGGAAGAAACTCTACTTTTAGCAAAAATTACCTTTTGTTTGATTTTATTTTAATCACAGGGATAGAAAGTTTTGTATTGACATGACATGAGTGAGATAGGATCTATCTGAGGTCTTCATAATCTGGGGTTTCGTCTTAATAATATTGATCGGGTTTTTGTGTTAAAATTAGCACTGGGCAATTTTCTAGGCAAAACCAAACAGTTATTATTTCCTAAAAACTTGCAGTTGTCTGTTCATTTCAGCCCTAGAAACAGCAGAATATAAATGGCAAAGCATGAAGCTTATTGTCAATATGCAGCTAATAAGACATCATAATTATTAGTTCAGATGTATACAATGGGATTTACATATTTCTGTAAGTTTGTCATGCTTCCTTGGCAACTGCTTGTTTTAATTACTTCCTTATAGGCCATATAAAAAAAAATGGAATGCTAAAGTGATTTTACTGTATATCTCCAGGGAGGCCAAGCAAAATATGTTCCTTGAAATAACATCTTTGAAATAATTTCATATTGGTTTGCAGCACTGGCTACTGTTAGGCAGCAGTTTCAGTATAAGAAAACTATCAGATAGAAATACCTCAAACTAACTTACTAGGGTTTGATTTTATTGCTTATCATAACACTACATGGCAGATGTTCAAGAGAAGAATGTACTGAGCTTGTCTCTGTGAAGGCATCTGCAAAACTCCATCTTTTATAACTCTTCTGTGTGTGAAGAAACTGATTAGTTCCAGCTCTTGTATCCAAAATCAGAGGCAAAGGTTTTGTGACTGTTGAGTTTCTTGCTGCTTTGTGGATGGAAGTGCTCATGTCTAGATTGATATCATAAGCATGGAAGATGATTTTGAGGTGGCTGAATTCAGTTCCCTGCTCTCACAGCCTCCTTATACCCTAAGGAGTCCTTCTGAGTGCCAGGCTATCAGTGCATGCTCTGGCTTAGTGCCAGCACCTTGCTGGGGCAAGATGCACATATACATCTCCTGTCAGCCTCTTGCTTTCATCACAAAGGCAAGTTGACTGAAAAGGATTTTTAATGTACTGAGGCTGACATACCCAGAATGAAGCACTCATTCACACTTCAAAAAACCAAAAAATAAAATGCCTGTGCAGTTTAATCCTCTATATTTTAATAGTCTTTAAGAATAAGAGAGTCAGCAAATAAATAGTACTGCTATCTAAATGTCTCGGTCAGTTGGCCCTGATGCACATAAATTCTGCATCCATAATTACAGGTTTATTTCTTGTTGCTTCTTTGCTGTTCACATCACAGCACCTGGTATTTTTCAAAGCACTAATAAAGAACTTATCTTCATAACCCAAAATGAAGTGGTCAGCATCAGCTCTGCCTCATTTGCAAGGAACACAGAGGAATGATAAACAACATTCACTTAAGATTCTAGACTATTGTAGCTCAGTTGTTCAGATGGTTCCAGCCAATATGAAGTGCACCCACATGCATACAACAACTCCGAGGATGTTGAAAAAGAACTCAGAATTACAATTTGCACACATTTAGATTAAGATATGTGTTTAAAACACTGTAGCTATTCCTGGGTAATTCTACCACAGGAAAAAAGTCATAATTAGCTGGTGAGTACTGAAAGCATTTGCCTTGTGTTAAGAAGGAAATCTGGCAGCAATAGGCTTCTTCGCATGATTTAGCCCTGAAACAGATAGGCTGGCTACTGAAAGTGAGAGAATTGTCAGGAATGAGATCTCTGTAAGTGGTGAGAGTGAGAGGGAGAAAAGATGCACATATCCAGCATTTGTGGTCTATTCATGACCAACATAACATGACCTCACACACCTATCACTGCCAGCAACTGGAATAGGCCCAATATATGCCAAACTTTGCTGTAAAGTTTAAACAACTTTCTGTGTAGTGTAGATAAACTGAGACTTCTTGAAAGGCTCATTACTTGGTTAACATGGCCTATATTTAATGTGAATGGTGAAAATCAGATGTTCATCACTTGTTTTACGTCACCATTGGTTTCTCAAAGAAAGTAAACAAACTTCATGACCAGAAAGTTAATGTACAAAACCGTTTTTCCTCATGTCACTCTCTGAGTAGACTGAAAAAATTCTTTCAAAGATCTGCAGCTTCTTTTAGTCTGAGCCAGGCACACATAATGAAAAATGTACTTCTAAAGATTAAGATATAGAGAAAAATACCATAAAATCACTGAAAAAGAAACCACAAAATTTAGACAAATTTGTGAAGAGCAACAATGTTTTTAATAGCTTTTGCTTTCTGGAGAAGAGTACTTAAGCACATTGTCTTTGATAGAATCTCCTGGGTTTATTGCCTTATTTGTGTGAATATTTTCTATGAACAGTGATGCAGAAACACTGACTTCATTAATGATACATGCAGTTAATTTCTTGGCAAAATATTTCTGAAGGAACCCATTGCGAGGAATTAGTTTTATGCAAAACAAATCTTCTCCTTATACCAAGGAGAAAAAATGCATCATAGCCAGAAATAACAACTCTTGTGCTAACCTCTGATTCTACTGACTGTGGCTGACTGGCCCCTTCAGTCTTAAAGAAAACGTCTTCTAACTGAGAATTATTCCAAATACCATCCAGTTTAAAAACAGGAGCCAAAAACAAGGAAATTATGTAGATTGCATGCCATCAAAACAGCAGCACAAAAACTGGCTTAGCTTCAGTTCTTGCAGCTTAGATTTAATTCATAACATTAACTATATTTACTAGATATTATTAGAGTTGACAACAGTGTGTGAATGTAAGAAAGCCTCACAATGAATGTGGTACAGGTTCAGGGGTTTAGTGGCCAGATAACTTGAAAACTTACCTAATAAGAAAAGGTCTTGCTAGGTTATACACATAATCCAAATCAATAGTTTACTTGTGCTTTCGGGAATAACTGTGACACAATAATTTTTCTGTTTGTGGTTTTCCATCTCCAGAATATTTACCACAACCTTATTTTCTGGTTTCACATTAAATAGGGTATTGTTGCTCCTATATTTCTTCATTCAGATGGATTTGCATCAGTGAATTCTCAAAATTTCTTGTGAAAAATGTGTGTGTCATACTTATCACTGAAAAGCTGTGCTTAGGTCCTTTACACATAAGGCTGTGTGAAGGGCCATCCCTCAGTCATAAAGGTATAAGTAGAACCTCTGAATGGTCCTACCACCCAACATGCAATGGGTCTTTCATGTATTTTAATACAATACTTTGTCCATGAATATTAAAACTACAAGAGAATAGAAACCATCACTGTAAAAAGAATTGGCCAAGAATAGATTTTCTTTTTAATCTCTTATTGCTGCCTGAAAGTTACTGAAAGCCTTCCTCTAAAACACAATTCTCTATGAAAAGCTGTACCTTCAATGAGGCAAAGAGAATTAAATAATATCTGAATTTCAGTGCTTGTCACCACGGATATAAATTTACAAGATCAGTCAAATAAATGAGACATAGTAATAAATGGGCCCTCCAACCTATATCAGGAACTGCAGCTTACAATGTCTTTAATTACTCATCAGGTTCTAATTTCAAGTGCTCTATGCCTTTGCTTGAAAAGTTGTTCCTGGCTCAAATTTTTATCATTATTGACTTTGAGGCTTGCATAAGTCTTTTCCCAATGATTTGTGCTAAAGCTGCTCCCATGTAAAGTTTCAGTTTATGGAAGATTGTGCCTGTTTGATATTCTGATTCTTTTCCCTTTGAAGTTCAGCAAAAGTCCTGCAATTAATGCCAGGGAGAATAGGATCCAAGGATAAATGAGAGTGTTGGGGGAGTAACTAAAAAATTACTTCTACAGCCTTTGTCAGAGAAATAGTTCTGCATTGGTTTTTGGCCTCCAGCCTTTTTAAGCTCATCACAGAGTCTCACATGCACATCAAAAAAACATGCTCTGTATCATTCCTAAAAGACATGTCCTTGAGCTTTACTCATAAATTATGAATAAAACTGGAGATTATAGGATTACTGAAAAAAAAAATGTGATAGGGGTAAATCAGTACCTAAAGGGGAGAACGTGGTTGACTGTGCTGAAGGAAACTACAGGTCTTCTATTGTAATGAAATTCCTTAAGTACTTGAGTTAGGCCAAATTATATTTAATGCATTAATTTAAAGCTTTGAGAATGTACTAGTGGTAGTTGCATACATTTAGAAAAATAATTCAATGTACTAAGTGTAAGAATATAATGAATGAAATTTATTGTCCTGAGAACTGGAGACGCAGACAGGTGCGAAAAAAAAATATTATTCAGTAGAAGCAAAAGCTGTGAAATTTCCTCTGCTTTCAATAGCTGATTAGATGGAACAGCAGGGGAAAAGAAAGAATTGGATGTATTAGTGGACTGTAAGATATTTTGAAAAATAAGATTGTGAAAAAGTCCAGTGTTCAATGTTAATATCCCTTGAAATGCTAGATTTTCTCAGCTAGGAGAAAATTGAAGCCAAAACACATGCCTTCTTCCCTCTCCAGCTGTGTTGCTTGCAGAGGTAATGACCCCAATCCTGTTCCCAGCTGCTAATCACTTTCTCCTTCAGATCATGATGTGTCTTTTAACTTGTTTTAGCCAAATGAGCTAGGTTGCCTTAAAAAGTTTCAACTGAAGATGTAAATGAGCTCTCTCAGCTTATTTAACCAGAAATAAAATACAATAATCACTTAACTGGCTTGCTGGCATAATCTAAGTGATAATCTATCAGGATATCTATGACAAAAGGTAGAGCAGAAAATGCAATGTTAGCCTCTGGTTATCAATAGTAACTTTTTACAGTTGCCTTAAAAATGGAGCACTCTGCACTGGGTGTGATAAGAGATGGAAGATAAGATATAACAACAGCCAAAAACTGCAATGTGCCAAAATACAACTGTCTTGCATTTGAGAATTAGTTTTGGTGAAATTGGAAAGTATAGATGAAATATTGGAAGACCTGAAGAGCACATTTTGTGGCGACTCATAAGAAACACAGAAGTCATCAAATCATACAACTTCTAGTCTAATATAAATTCCCAGAAAAAGATTTTACCAAGGAATCAAACCTATCTCTAAGTATGCAGAAGATAACAAGCAGATAAATAACAGACATCACTGAATTGTAACAGTAAATCATGTCAAACCTGCCCAATTTCCTTCTATGACAGAACTGCAAGAACTGTGAAAAGAGGAAAAGCAATAGATGTCATATAATGACTTTTGTAAGGCATTTGATTTTATCTCTTGTGACAATCTCATAAGCAAACTTTGGAGTCATAGTCCAGATGAAAGCTACCAGGTGGGTGTTAGACAGCTTTGCTAACAGTACTCACGGAGTCCTTGGCAATATTTCACTGTCAGAAAAGAAGGAAGGGTCAGGTGTGAATATACAGGGTTCTGTCATGGGTCTCGTTCTGTTCAATGTTTTTATTAACAAAATGAACTGAAATTGAATTGAAATGGAAAAGATGCTTATTAAATTTGCAGGTGTCATGAAACTCAGGGACATCACAAGGATGGAGGCAGGATTAAAGTTCTAAATTATCTTGACAAATGAGAGAAATGGCCTAAAAATTGGATGAAATACAAGGTACAGCACTTAGGCAGAAATAATCTGCAAGATGAAACCAATATGGGAACATCTGACTCACAAATATATTTCAAAAGAAGCCTGGGAGATACAGGCCAAAAGCAAGGTAAAGATTTTATGCTAATATCTGTATGTTGCATGAACTTTGAAATGTGTACCAGTTGGAGAGATTATAGTGGCAAACAAAGAGAATGATGACTACTGAAAAAAATTATCCAAGAGAAAAGATTGAATGAATGGGATTATCTATTTAAACTGCAGCAAAGATATACAAGGAAAATGATAACTGTTTTCAGGTAGTTTAAGTAATGTTGAAAAGAGAAAATATTTGCACCTTTTGTGAACACTGTCTTCAGATGAACCAAGAAAGGCTGAGTTAAACATAGAGGAGAAAAAAAATCTAATGATCAACAATATTAAAGCACAGGAATCTTTGTGCAGGAAGGCTGTGAAGTTCCTCTCACATCTTAAACATTTCACCTTCCAGGACTGGTACATACAGATGACTTTGCTATGTGGCAGGTCTTGATAGTGCCACAATTTTTAAGTGATAAAATGATTACATAGCACAATAAAGAAACATTCTTGGCATTTTTATTTCATAAGAATGTTTCTTTATGAAAAATGAGGTCCTTCAGTAAAACCTAACATGCAGTTTCATATATGGAAACATTTCACTACAGAAATAGGTGGAGGCACAAGGAACTCCCGACATCAGTTTATTAATAGTACTGTAATCTGAAAAAACAAAATGTCAATATGGAGGCTTAAGTTAGTGAAATGAAAATGATCTAATTGCAACCAAATATATTAGACAAGGACTTCTTCTGGAACCTTTGGAGATTCTCATGAGTCAAAATTAGTGCCACTGTCTACAATTTTGGAAACAGAAACAAGACAGTATTTTCATACACAAGAAACACTACTGAAAATACTTGAAACAAGAAGAATTCAGCTTTGCTAAAAGTTTGAATATATAATCAAATAATTTTTGATTTATTATCTTTCATACCTTTATTGATGTCAGACTGGACCTACTGTAAAAATCTCTTGGTAAGTAATAACAATCTGACTAAATATCAAAGGTTTTTTCAGTTGATGATATAAATTGAAATGCCATTACTGCCTGAACCTCCATAGACTTATATCTGGCTAAGTAGCAAGCAGTACAAGAGGCACGATGTGGTAAAAATGTCATGAGATGACAGTATAAAAGGGTGAGAAGAGGTAGTGAAAATTTTACTATGTAAAAATTTTATTTTTCTCCTTAGTAACTATTGTTATGTGGATTTGTTTCTAAGCGAGGCTAAATGAAAAAGGCAATTAATTAACAATTAATCATTAATAACATTATCAGTAGTTTGACATTTGTGCATACGTTCATTTTATTCTCTTAAATAGTAAGAAATCTTAAAAGATGTATCAGTGTGTACATTTGCTTGAGTATTCCCTGACCTTAGATAGGAATCTCTGACTCTTCCATCAATGGTAAATCAGCTGCTTCAGACTTCTCCCCTTCGTCTCAGGGATCTAGGGTTTGTGGAGGTTGGTCTTCCTGGTTAAAAATGGAGGCTATTGTTTACTGTTCATAATGCTGATATTATTTAAGTTGTAGTTGAGGGGAAACAAGAAACATATTAATTTTGCTCATTCCACCACTGTGAATACTATTTCTAGATTTTATCTGAGGAGCTGGTAATATCTGTAGCAGACATCTGTTGGGATGGACATATAGACTGGCTGTCCCACAGGCATTCTGTTGTCTGAAATGTAGCCAGGAAAATGCTAAAATGTATCTTAGTGAACAAGACATTCCAGGTTTCCTTGAATTGTGAAATTATCATGTTTCCTTCAGAAAATTTGGCAAGCTTTCCATTATGTTTCTGTCTTTCAGTTCAGTAATTTTGATTTTTTCTTTCTTTTAAACAATCAAATTCTTTTAAAATACTTTGGATAAAAATTCAGATCCTTGTGTGGCATATGAGTAAATGTGTTAATAAATCATTAAAAATCAAGCAAACAAGCAAACCCCAAAGACAACCCATGAAACCTTAGCTCATCCTCAGATGCTTTCTAGGAAACTGAGGTTTATGGAGTTTGTGGGAGGTTAATATGAGATTTATTAGATCAAATTAGAGACAACTCAGTGAAGAAAGATCCCATCAAACAGATTTACCCAGCAGTCTTTCTTCCCATGCCTCCTCCAATTTATTGATAATATAGTATATTTTCCAAATCACTAGACACCTGTTTCAAATGTAAGCTTTGCAAATAATATGTAAATTGTTGCATTGTCAGTTAGACTGTACACAGATGAATGGCACATGCAGGGCAATAGTTGATATAATAAAATGCTTTATTTAGAGGACATTTTGCCCAATTTCCTGAGAGGAAAGGCAGCTTCTTCAAGCATGATTTTTATTTCCAATTTTGCATTTATTAGGGATGAAAGCAATATTTTAAACACAGGGTAAATTATAGTTACACTTCTAAACAAGGCATAATAATTGTTAGATTGCAAATGTTCTGTCTCATGGCATAAATGAAACAATTTGGCTGATAAATAATTACCCTTCTTTGAATTGTGTATGCAAAACTTTGTTAAACATATTTTCAATACCAAGAAAAAATGATAATGAGTATTGCAAATAGATCAGGGAGACTGCAAACAGAAGAATACAGATAAGCTCTTTGAGAATAAAATCCCCCATTTTAGTGTAAAGTGCAACTATAGCATTTCATAATCAGAGAAATAAACCCCTCTCATTTCTGCAGAAAAAAAAACCTAGCTTTTGAAAAGTCTTCTATCCTCTGAACTGAGCAGAAGATTCCCCTGGAATTCACATAGAATTCAGCTAACTCAATATACTGAAAAATCCTAGAATTATTTTCCAACAGTTTAAGAAGACAGACATGCACACACTAAGCTGAAAATCTTCATAGTTGCTAGTGAGAAACCTATTTAACCTCCACTCACAAAAATTACTTCCTTAGTGGTTTTTTTTCTTATTTGGTTGACTTTACTATATAACAACATTTTTACAGTAACACAAGTAATGAGAGTTTGTTTGAAAAATAGTTTCAATCTTACCAGTCATTGTGGTCTCTTGGGGAAAAAGAGTGGTATGGCAATATGGGCCTCAATCAAAGGGCATGGGTTCCACACTCTCAGTGCCATTACGCTCAGACAGAAAAACAGGCTGTTTAGTCAATTGCTCTGACTTTTGAAGCTTTTAGAATTTATCCTCTCAAAATGAAAATTGTCATTAAAATCCACCCAGATACTATCTGCAATGAATAATTGACACTGTGCTGATGCCTAAAGCCTCACTAGACCTGACATATTGTCTTACAGACAATGGAAGGAAGGAGCCTGTGAAGACATCTGGAAGCCAACACGGGAACTCAAGCTGTGCCTCACATCTCTGATGTCTGTGTGGGGGATTGAGAGCAGGAACAAAGGACACTTCATGCCAGACTCAGGCTGTCCAGCCTTCCTTATGCTGTGGTTACCTACCTAACTGAGAAAAGAAATCAATCACTCTTCCACCATAGTATGATGCCAGAAGTTCCCCATAAGCCTTCGTTCAGGGTTCTCATCATCTTCAGGAGGCTGGATCCCTCTAACCACACCTAAATTACATGGTGTTTTGAATGGCACAGTTGGAGCAAGGTTGCTGGGTTGGGACAAGGAGACTGCTGGGAGAAGAGGTCTCATTTGGACAGAATGAAAAAGAGCTCTGTGCATATTTCTGGGAAAATGTGTCTGGAAAATAAAGAGATAGTCTTAGGCATGGAAATTGAAATATGATATCTCATTCCCTTTCACTAACTTGCTCTTTCCTTTTTTTACTGAGACATTGAACTAAGTAAGTTTCAGATTTTATTTTCCTTCCAGCATTTGCAAACCTGAGAAAGTCTCATAAACCAGTATTAGTGCTCTAATATGAAGATCAGCACTAGAATTCACCTGGATTTCCCTGTCAATATCCCTACTACATAAAAATTAATGTTAGTTAGTTAGCTAATTTGTTACTCTGACAATAAGATGAACATTAATTTTGGGTTTTTATTGGCCTAAGAAACATGCAACATTTATTTATATTCAACCATGGAGCATTGCTGTGTATATTGTTTGATGGTCTTTTTAATTGTACTGTGGTTGTTAATCTTCAGTTTTTAGTGATTTTGGTCTATGAATCATTTGTTTCTTCTTTTATTTAAACTTTGATGTGCAGATTTGCTCTGATGGCAATTATACTTTTTGAATAATCATGATTTATCAATGAGATTGCCTTTGTTCAGAAAGCCAATACAAGATTTGTTGCTCATGTCGTCCCAATCACCACTTTAAATATCTGTCGTGCCACACCCAAACACTACATTTACAGATAGCTTCTTACAGATCCATTGATTAAGGAATTCAGTTTACCAGGTCTCAGTTTTGCTTTCAAAAAATAATGTACTTTCCAATGCACCTCAAGAAATGGCATTGAAATATGTATTGTTTTGGCTGATTTAGCAGCATTTCTAGAATCTGTTTGCAGATTCTTTGTCATGCTGTTGTAGCCATGGGCCTATACTCAGCAGCTTACTGTGTTATTTTCTCAGTGAATCTTAGGCTTAGTCTGTCATAGCAAGGATTTGCCTATTTCACCCTTTCTAAAATAGAGTTCTCCCAATTGAAATGAAGTTTATATATATGTGTAAAAAGGATTATATTGGTGAAAAATATTGTCCTGTAGTGCAAGTTTTAACAGGAATGTTTTGATGGCAAAAAATAATTTCCAAATATATCATAGATATTGCAACACAACTTTCCAAAACAAAGCAGCTTTTAGATTGAGGTGTATATGGTGTTATCAACATACTGATCAAATTAGTGCCTCCATCATCTGCTTGTTACACATGCTTCTGAACACATTTCTGCATTGGGCTTCTTTCTTTGTTTTTGTATAACAACAGTAATGCTATTAATAACATCATGCTGTTTAAAAGGCTAAGACTCCACTCTACAGCTCCCTAATACCTTTTGTTCTGTGTCATTCCAGGGTCATTCAGTTGGCTGCATTTGCTCTGAAAAACTTGGACCAGACTATTTTTTCAAGATATTGATCAAAGTATGAGTAATTTTAAGCATGTGTGTGAAATGTGAGTAAGTGTAAAAAATATCAGAAAAATCTAATATGGTCACACAATTGCTTTCACTACTAACACTTTTTACTAGATTAAAAGGACTTTTTGAACCTTTCCTGGGTGCACTTTGTTAGAGAGATATTATTTTCCAAGGTAATAATAAAAGTTAAAAAAAAATTGAAAGATTTTTCAAAAGCAAGAAAGAGCAGTAATGGAGAAAAGAATGAACTTTCATCAAATGAGTTATGTATAAAGAATGCTAGGGGTAGGAAGATTAAGAGACTGAATCCTTATAAATGAATGAGTTCCTATAAAAACATTTAAAAGCTCACAAACATCTCAGCCTTTCCTCAGGGCCCTTAAGTAAATAAACCAACCCTGTAATGTCTCATAATATAACATAATGTAACATAACATAACAAACATATAACCTAACATAACAACATAACAAACATAACATAACATAACATAACATAATATAATAACATAACGTAACGTAACGTAACGTAACGTAACGTAACGTAACGTAACAACATAACATAACATAACATAACATAACATAGCATGACATATATCTGAAAAACACAAACCAGCTGCCATTAGAAATGATTGGTGATAGGAGATAAAAATGAAGGCATTTTACTGGGAATAAAGGTAGAAACTTCCATACTTAAATAACAACTGAATTGTATTCCAGATGATATTATCTAGTTTACCCTGAAGTAATGTGCTTCATTTGGAAATCACTTGGTAAAAATGAAGTCCTCCCTTATGCAGGGAGTCAGACAAAATTCTCAATGGTGTCCTTTCTAGAATAAAGATCGATGAAATTTCCATTGACAATTTCATTGTGATTTGAGGGCATCAACACATAGCCATATGAAGGCACATTAAAATAATGTAAAAGTGTCAATGCAAATGTAAAGCAGAGAAGCAGAATGCTCCTCTTTTGGCCTGAAGTGATACACGGGTGAAATGCAGACCATGGTTAATTCCTAAGGCAGCCATGAGTAGGAATAGATCTTGACTTCTCACAGAGATTGCATAGAATCCTTTTGTTATCAGTAAAAACACTATTTGTTGTCCTCCAGTGAAGCTGAGTTTTAAAAATTGCTTAATTTTCCTTGTCAAGTCTTACTGCCATCATGTAATGACAGGGTAAATTCAATACTTATATCTGTGAATTTCTGCTCATTTACCTTTCAGAAATGAGAAAAATTTTGATTTCTTTCAGCTAGATTCTTAAGAGCCAGTTGATAACTTTGGACTTGTTCACTTTGAAGACATGCAATGAAGAATGCAATGATTCTTTAATATTTTCACTCTTCAATTTCTGATTTATACTTTTGATTTTTTCTTCTTCTAGTGGGTTACATAGTTACGAGAATTTTAAAAAGTCCGGTTGTTCACAAATAATACTGTTCAGGATTTCATCATTAGTTCTAAGTAAGATTGGGAGAAAGACTTCTATTGTAATTATCTGTGGAAATAAAAAATTGCTTGGGTAATAAATTTCACCAACAACCCAGTTAACAACAACTTCACTTCTAAAACACCTCAGCTTAAAATTTGACCCTTGGAAAATTCATCAGGTTCTTAAGAGAAGTGGAAAGTGTGACAAGAGAACATGCAATGTTTTCCAACACCTTGAATCTATACTTTACTTAAAAATTAATTTTAATTTTACAGTTTAGTGAAACCTCTGTCAGAGAATGGCCTCAGTCTCCATTTGCATTGTTCTTTAAACCATAAGATATTTAAGTTAGTGTAATTTTACTTTTTTAACTGTTTGCATTTGGGTAGTGTTAATAAATTATAATTTCACAAATACCTTCTAATACCATGCATTTACTTCTGATTCTGAATAGAAATTAATGTAGAATTAATAAGAAAATGTTTAAATGTAAAATCAAGCTGGTTTTAATATGAAGGCAACAAAGCTTAACACTTTTGCATGATGCCCATGTACTGTAGGTGTTTCCTAAAAATGGTTAAATATTCACAGCAAAAACTTTAAATCTTGCCTAGATTCTAAAAATTTAAGTGTTAAACCTCACTTACAGTTCACCTTCTTTTGCTGATTCCTATTACAGTAAACAGCATTTTCATGCATCTCAGTAATTTTCAAAGGTCATTTTATTGGCTCAAAATACATGTATTACAGAAATAGATTATGTAATTCATTTACATTCCTTCTGTAGTTAATAAGAGTTCTCATTTACTTACACTTCCCTTGAAATGCATATGTATAACATAGCAAATGATTAGACCAAGATCTTCAATTAAGCCTGTATGAAATATGTCTCACAGCCAATCTATTAGGACTTTTGGGACAGATTGTTGAATGGTGGCAGAGGAAAGAATAACGTGACAGCTATAACACTGAGAACAACAAAAAATTTTTCATTAAATTTTCTTTTTTCTGACATAGGTGCAATATCATAAGATTCTTTGCATTTTCCAGCTACTGCTTCATGGTAGAATTAATCCTGTCTTTAAAGCATTCCACATTAAGTCTTTTGGCTTATTAACTATTAAAGTAGGCATTAGAAAGATAGCAATTTTTTGAGGAGAAGTATATATATATATATATCTTAGGAATCTAAGAATATTTTTCAGAAAAGTAACACTTTTATTTAAAGCTCTGATATAAAATGCCAAGAGCAGTATCAATAAGAAAACAGTAGTTAACATTTCTCTTCTTTGTTTTGTAAACTTTCCCCTGGTAGAGGGCTTGACTTTTTATCTTCCAACTGGTTTTTATATTCTCTATTATTATAAAATTTCACTAGAAAAACACTATGGACTTGTCAGTTGTCATTTATTAATGTAGTAAAGTAACAGGAGATAAAGTCCCTACTGGTTATAGTAGATTAAAGAAGATCCATGAGGAACATTGTTTTCTTCCTTCTGCATGACAGTGAAGATATTTTGTATTTTGTATAAATATTCTTTAAGAATCAGGTTTTACTTAAACTCTTCAACATTGGATTAATCAAAGCTCTTAGGAAGAGATTAAATTTCAATTTTTCATTAGTCCGTTGTTGTCCAGAGGTAAATATAAGCATATGCTCAAGTGCTGTACTGTGCTGGAATTCTACTTGCTGGATTTCATGTTGCTAAGTGGAAGAAATCACATGAGATTTGTGGATATAGTTGACATGTTCAGATTGCAATAGACATTTTTTTATGAGAACTTGAGCTGGAATATTGTTTCCTTTGCTTTGTGACACTTTTCAAACTGTTGGAGGATTTCTTGTTGTTGGCATTCTTTATTTGTGTTGTAGTTCTACCGGCTACAAAAGGCACTTTGACTCCTTTTGTGTCTTTTCCTTAAACAGGATTTTGAAAGCACTGGAATAGAAAATGCAAAATAAGCCAGAGATTTCAGTAAATTCTATCTGGGCTCTGTGCTTTGGGCTTTTTCATTCTATACTGAAAAAAAAAAAAAAATGGAAATGGGAGAAAATGAAAATAAAAAGAATGAAACAGATTTGCACAAAGAAAGACACTTCCTAATGTGTTATAGCTGAATATTTTTTTAGAGTGCCCACTGGGGAAGTTCACAAACTAGCAACATAACAAGTCCAGCTTGGACTTATTCATATTTAATGGGACTAACTTCAGAAGAGTTGATGAAGCGTTTATGTAAACCCCTCAGGCAGCTCATAATTGGCTATGTTAAATGAATCTGAATATATTTTGAAGAGACAATAAATACTCAATGCCTTGAAAGTAGCTGGGTGAAGTTGTGAAAAATCACAAGGGTATTTTTAGAAGTTTGTGTTGCTGCAGTATGATTACTCTAAAACCTTAGCATAATTATAATGAAAATCCCAGATATGAACAGGGGAACTCATTTAGTTGAGCTCCAAGCTGTGGGGAAGTGAGCTGAGACCTAAAGAGAAACTTACAGGCATTGGCTATATGTTGCTTCCTGAACTTGAGAAATGTTTTTTACTTAGAAAATAGAATTAAAATAACAATTAGCAAGGGAGGAGGGACCAGAATTTAGGACTTCTCCCTGTTGATACATACCATCAGTGTGCTAGGTGCAGTGCATTGGGGAACCACAAGGATAACTTTAATATTAAAAATATTTATAAATAAATTCTGGAGATTTAAACTTCACAGTACTGTGAAGCACCAGGGACAAAGAAAGAATGATCTGGTAATTTGAGAATAGGCAATAAAATATTTTATTATAATTATCTGGTCTAACCTAACGATTGCAATTGGTCAAACATCTTTTGATGGTTTCCTTCCTTTTCCATGTCTTTTAAAATTTTTGCTCTTGTTTATGACCACTCCCTTCAATTAAGAGTTAGGTTGTGATTTAGCAAATCAGCACAATAATTCTACAAATATACTAGAGTTTTCCACGCAGCAAGCAAAATTAAGGAAAAGCTGATTAGAAGTGTTTATCAAAGTATTTAAGGTTTTGTTACCTGCTGTATAGCCCTGTTCATGTACTAAACCATAATTTTTATCCAGCACTTAGAAGAGAAAAGAAAAAAGTGGACTGCTTGTACAGTTTAGTAAGTCGTTTGAGCCGCTGCACAACTGTTATTCTCTGATTAATGTAACTGCTGAAGCAGGGTACATATAGATGATTACGAGCTTTGTGCATTGCATAACTATCAGGCTTTTCACTGTGAATAAAATCTTAAAATGATTTATGAATAAAACTCAACAGGAATAGCAGAAGCTTAGATCATGACTTGAGCCTGCTACTCCTTAAGGGTTCTGTCATTGATTTAGAGAGGTGTTAATGGAAGGTGTAAACTCACCATCCATTTCTGGGAGACTCCTCTTGATCTCACTGGACTGCCAGGCCTGAGCTCAGTGACAGGGGTTTCGTGTCTAATAACTATCTGCCCTTTCAGTTCAGTTCAATGAGGGACCCCTTAAGATAATTTATATTTTTTCCTCTATGTGTTAACCTCCATGACTTCAGACTGGGCTCAGTAAAGGGATTTAAGTGATAAAGTAACTGTTAAACAGAAATAAGAAAAATAAACTGCTATATTAAAAAATAATTCAATCTCACCTGCTTTCCAAATGCACCCTTGCCTGAAGTGCAGTGGTGGTTTGCTTTTTGTGTTTGGTTGGTTTGGGGTTTTTTTTACCTTAGTTCCACAAGCTTCTAAAAATCTGCCCTCAGTCTTAATCGTGGTGGACAGGTCAGTGCCAATCACTGCAGTTATTGAGGATTTGTGAGTTCATGTACCTTTACTACCATAAAGGTTCAATTTAGTCAGTTTTCTTGGATCAGATTGCCCCCACTACCTTCCTTCTCAAAGATGACTGAAGAGCTGCCAGCTCAATTTTAGAAGTAACTTAGCAATTAAAGCACAAATTAGTAAACAAAGGTCCTGAATTTAAGTTCTGCCTCAGCCTGGAGTGATCAAAACACATCATATTCACCTCCATGCATGTGTCATTCTCTCATTACTTCAAGATAGTTTGTTACTCAGCTCTTCTGTGAAATCTGTTCGCATTCAAAGTGGAATCAAGGTACTGACAGGTCCAGGAAGATTCTGCAGGAGTGAGAGTGGGAGTAGGGCACAGGCTGGATCACAGAGGATCAAAGATGGCTTGTATGCATTTATTTCAGAGCACCCTTAAACAGAACACGTACCACAGTATGCTCTTGGACTATCCTGCTTCCTTAGCTCTGCTGCTTCCCTTGGTACCCTAATGAGTCCTGAGGTGCCCTGTGCATCTTGAGCAAGTTATAGCAGCAGGAATGGACACTGCAGATTAAGAGCATTAGAGCAGTAACGTGGAAAAAAGGGCAACAAACACATTGATGTCAAATTAACTGGCCTGACAGATGGAGCGCTGAATGTGATACAGCCTGACTTTTAGCAAAGCTTGCAACACACCTCCAAGTGACATTTTCATAAACAAAGTGGACAGGTATGTTTTGTGTAAAAGCATTGCTAGGTGAACACACACTGTGGTGGAAAACTGCTTCTGCAGGAAGTGTCACTTGTTTACTCCTCACTACAAAGATAATTCAAGAGAAATCTTGCAGAAGTCTTTTCTGGATCTGAATTTATCTGATGTTTTCATTAGTGGATCAGGTGATGGAGTAAGGAATATAGCACATTCTGCTGATACGTCAGGTTTAGAATAGCTGTTTTGTGGAGAGAGATGAGAATTTAAAACCATCTTAATAAACTGAAGGTATGATTTGATAGAAAGACGATAAGATTCAAGACAAAGAAATGAAATATTATGAATTAAGAGGTGAATTAGAAAATAGAGATAAACAGACTAAGCAACAATACTGCAAAAATGGATCTGGATGTCGCAGTCTGCCAGAAAAAAATGATATATTTTGAAAATTGAAAGGAAACATTTTAATATGTCTTAGCAAGAATAGGGTATTCAAGATATATGTGGTTCTAGACTGATAAACATTTTTAAAGTGTTTTTCTTGGGGAGGGGAGGAAACATATTTAGAGAAATATATAAATTGGAAAGAACAGAGAAGGTAACAAATATAATAAGATATTTCAAGATGAGTTGAAAAAATTTATTTGTCCTTAAAAAAGAACACTAAAGAGAAATGTTAACCCACCATGTGAAAGAGATACTGGAAGAGAATTACATACATTTCGGAGAGAATTATTTAGGCTAAATATTGATAGAAATTTAAAGTATGGAACTGAATATTAAAAAAATATGGAATGTCATTCACTGGAAGTTAACAAAACCAAAGCAGGTAAGAGGTTTATTGTGGCTAGTGGGCATGCACACACCTGCCCCAGATTAGAGGTCAAGACTGCCTCTACACGTATGTCATTATACTGTTAGATGTTAAATAAATTATTGTTTATAAGGTCACTTGAAATTGTAATTTAGATAGCTTAATGTAGTCTTGCATACTGAAAGTCTACAACTTTCTACAGCAAAAAAGGTTTCTTTGGTGAAGAGCAATCATATCCTTATCACCAGAATACAAGTAGAGGGAAAAGGATGAGTTCTATTAACTGTTTTGAGTATTTAGCTTTGCAGAAATGTAGGCAGAGAAAATTTATGCCTCAGTAGTTGGTTCAGCATAAACACATTACTGACATATAGTTTATGGTGCTGATTTTTAAGGAAAAGAGGGTCTGTTTAATTGGGCAATACACATAAAATACAGTAATAGCTGTGGTTGGAAGTTTTGGACTGGATACTAGCATTACTTTGGAATCAGCTATTTTGATTAACAGTCTGTAACATTAAATTGCAATAAGAACACCACCATGGTGAAGAAGCTGTAAAGTTGGTGCATATTAAAGGGAACCCTTTGTCTAGCCAGTAAGGAAAGAGATACAAGAAAACATTAAAAAATTTTATTTGAAAATTAATGCAAAATTAAAGTATAAATCAAAAAACCCAGAGGTTTAACAAGCAAATTAGAAGCACAGTACTTCCGAGCATGGTATTTTTTGAGGTTTTGAGGCCGGGATGTCTTCTTAATTGGGCCAAATAAAGAAGGTTTGAACATGAAACCAGACAGTAAGCTTCTGACAGATTTTGCTTTGTGAAAGTGTTTTATTTCAATATTATCTATAGATTAACATAGTGTATTTGTCAGATTTTGCTGAAGTGAGCCTCCAGCTTCCTGCAATCATTTCAGACTGCAGGGCAGAGTCAAACACAGCACATGCCAGGCATGTTGAACAGACCTCACTTTATCTAACCTAATAATCAACTCAGACATTTCAGTGAAACATCACATGCTTCTCTTTATGGCCCTTGCTGCAGAGAAAGATTACATCCACTTATGTAGTTTAAAACAAATCAACATCAAAGTGCTTTATTGATTTATAAATGACACACAAATAACTGACAATCAGTGAACTATAAGCTGAGGATCAGTATCAGTAATACAACAGCTAGACCCAAATTATGAATCAGAAATGTTAATTAACATGCACAATTATTTGAATATGCTTCTGTAACTAATGCTGAATGGTTCTAGTGCATATGCATTTACATCCATACATCCATTCACATCACAGGCGTCATTGCAGGCGCGCTGCTCTTCCTATCCCCTCCTGGCATGCTATGTGGGTAACCCCTTGCAGCCCCTGGAAAGATGAAGGTGCCATTTTTCACAGCCCTTCTCTGTGCTCATCACAAGTAGAAAGCCTCATCAAGAATTGACCTGGTAGCAATATAGTATATGCACTGCCAGGACAAGTTCCTTATCTAGGCAGTAAGGCAGTAAGTAAAGTAAAGAGCAATAAGCCTTTCTGAGTCAGTCCAGCTAGGGCTGGATAAAATCTAATAAATTTTCCAGGCTGTTTCTCTGCTAGTACTGAAACACTCCCCAGGGTACACTGCTATATTTTCCAGACTTAGTCCAGTATACTTTTATGTGCATCAGGCAATGTACCTTCTTGCCCATATTTTGTTTATTTTTTATGTCTGGTTTGTATTCAAGTACCAGTATGAAATGAAGACAATATCTCTTTTCTGAAAGTTCCTGGTAAATCTTACTATTCTCAGGTGTCCCTTTGATATGAATATGAAACACAATCCAATAGTGAAATGAATGCCATGAATAACATTTTACCTAATGTGCAACCTTGGTGTAAGGTGAAGGCAGTTCCTGCTGGCAATAGGCTGTGGGTACAGGGGCAGCATCTGAACAAACATGGAGAGAGCACCTCTAACAATTATATATTTCCCAGGATGATACGTACAAAACCCATTCTAGTACTAGCATTAAAAAATATCTACTTGAAAGAAAAACTGAGAGACAAACACAGAACTAAAATAGTGGTTGACAAGTAGAAATAAAAACATTGAAGAAATTGTGCTCCTGATTGCATGGTATGGCTCTTCTAACTGGATGTAAAATGCAGATAGCTGCCCAGACAGAACCCTTCTGTGTACTCAGAGCCTCCTCCTGGCACTGATTTACATGCAGTAAAACACAGACTTTAGCTTTTTGTGCCTCATTGGCTGTTGCTGCACGATAAAATGATCCTAACTTGCACAAGGATAGTTTCAAATCAGAACCTGCTCCAGGTGAAGTTCCTAGAAAATCAGCTTTGGATTTTGAAGGCTGCAGGGTAAGTTTGGAAAAAGTTGAAAGACTTAAGTGTACTCAATTTTGGCAAAGTATATGCTAATCTCTGATGAGACTTGATGCTGCTTGAGCTTTATGATCCACTACAGAAATCAAACCATTACAAATGAAGAGTCCTACAAACCACCTACTTATTTTTCTGAAAAATGTATGCTTATCCTATTATGTTTTTTTAATTCATGAGTAGTGATTTCAGTTTACCTATTAAAAAATCAGCAAGGTGCCACTGCAAGTTATGAGCTGATTCAGATATAAATGCTGGGGTTTTTCTGTGAAATGAATATTCTCTGAGTATTTGCCTCGGGATTATATTACTAAAGAGTGAAATTAAATGAAAAGCCAATGTAAGTCTTTGTTTCACTTTTACTTTTTTTTCTTTTTCTCTAAGGAAAAAGGCTTAAAGAAATCAAGCAGTTTGTTTTCAAAACGGACATAATCCATTTATTCAAAAAAACAAAACAAAACAAAGCAAAATCCAAATTAATTTGATTCTCAAATTCTTCTCTCTTCCCTCAGCTCTGAAATGCTTCATCAAACCCCAGAGGAAGGCACAAAGGGCAGTACTGCAATAAATTTTTTCTTGGTCTTTATCGATAAAACCAAATTCTAATAGAACTGGAAGTGGAGCTGTCCATTTAGACTCAGAATCACAGCATCACAGGATGGGTAAGGTTGCAACAGTGGGTTGTCACCTGTTCCAGCCTCCCCGCTCAAACAGGGTCAGCCTATAGCACATTGCACAGGATTGCATCCAGATGGTGTGGTTCTTGAATGTCTCTGGTTACACACCCTCTCTGGACGACCTGTTCCAGTAAAGTTCTTCCTCATATTCAGATGGAACTTCCTGTGCATCAGTCTCTGCCCATTGTCCTATTTCTGCCTCTTGTCTCATTGCTTAGCATCACAAAAAACTGGCTCCGTCCTTTTGGATGTGATTTTACAGAATCACAGAATCATTTAGTTTGGAAAAAACCCCTGAGATCATTGAGTCACACCTTTGAAACTTCACCACTTTGTCAATGACACCATAGCACTAAGTGCCATGTCCAGCTGTTTCTTGAACACTTCTGGGGTGGTGACTCCCTCACCACCCCGGCAGCCCATCCCAATGCTTAACCACCCTTTCAGTGAAAAAATTCTTCCTGATATCCAACCTGAACCTCTCCTGTTGCAGCTTGAGGACATTTCCTTTTGTCCTTGCACCAGCTGCCTGAGAAGAGACTGACCCCCACCTGGCTATGCCCTCCTTTCAGGCAGGTGTAGAGAGTAATAAGGTCTCCCCTGAGAGAGGAGGGGACCTCTCCTCATCTTCTCCAGGTTGAGCACACCCAGCTCCCTCAGACACTCCTCAAAGACTTCCCCTCAGGACCTTTCCCCAGCTCCATGCCCTTCTCAGGACACATTCAAACACCTCTATGTCTTTCTTGTCATGAGAGGCCCAGAACTGGACACAATTCAAGTACAGAGGGACAATCACTTCCATTGTTTTGTTGGCCACATTATTTCTGATCCAAGCCAGGAAGCCGTTGGCCTTCTTGGCCACCTGGACACACTCATGTTCAGCTGCTGTAAACCAGCACTCCTGGTCGTTTTCCATTGGGCAGCTTTCCATCTACTCTGTTCTCAGCCTTTAGTGCTGCAGGGGCTTGTTGTGATCCAAGTGCAGGACCTGGCATTTGAGCTTGTTGAACCTCATACTGTTGACCTGAGCCATGAATCCAGCCTTTCCAGATCCTTCTGTAGAGCCTTCTTACCCTCAGCAGATCAACTCTGTCACCCAACTTGTTGTTATTTGCAAACTGACTGAGTGTGCACTCAAACCCCTCATCCACATCATCAGTAAAGATATTGAACAGGACTGGTCCTTTGGTGAGCCCCACTAATGATAGCCTCTCTTCAGATACTCAGATTTATAAGGTTCCCTCTAAGTCATTCCTTCTCAAGGCTTTTTTTTTTTTTTTTTTTTTTCCTTGTAAAAATAGATGCTCCAGTCTCTTAATTATCTTTGGTACCCTCTGCTGGACCCACTCCAGGATCTCTTTGTCTCTACTGCACTGAGGACCCCAGAACTGGACACAGAACTTCAGATGTGGCCTCACCAGGGCTGAATAGAGGGGCAAAATCATTTCTCTCAACCTCTGGCAGTGCTATTCCTAATACACCCCAGGACACTTTCTTGGTCTGGTCTTATGGGCCACAAGGACACACTGCTGGCTCCTGCAGCTTGTTGTCCACCAAAACCCCCAGCTCCTTCTCTGCAGAGCCACTTTCTGACAAGCCAGCCCCCAGCCTCTACTGGGGCTACCCCTCCCCAGTTTGCCATTGTTAAATTTCAGACAGTTCTCTGCCCATCTCTCCAATGTGTTGAGGTCCCTCTGAAGGGCTGCACAGCACTCCAGGGTATCAGCCACTCCTCCCAGGTTTGCACCCTCAGCAAACTCACTGCAGAGGCATCTGCCCCTGTGTCCAAGCAATTGATGAATAAGTTAAACAACTCTGGGCCCAGTACTGAACCTTGGGGGACACCAAGAGTGTCTCAGACTAGACCCTGTGTGATTGATTAGTACCCTCTGGGATCCTACTTCTTGAATATTTTATACTTGTTCAGCCTGTGTAATTTAAGGCAACATGGGTGGAATGAATCAAGCCTCTAAATCAGGGATTCAAAAAAGGGATTGAAGAGATCAATTTTATGCCTTATGTAAAATCCCCAGCAGCTTAGAAATGCAATAGTAAGACTCTGCTTTTCAACACCAAACTTCTACACTGATTTGTATTGTATTTGGAGGAATAAAATGGAAGTAAAGTTAAGTTCAATAAATGTGAGCTAAATTAAGCATGAAATGTTCTGCAACAGGACACTGATATTGAAAATAATTTAAAATATCCAAAACTGGAAACCAAAATTATAGAATAAATATTAATAATACTGTAGTATAAAAACAAAGAAAATCTGTTTCCATTAATTAAAACATCTTTTCTTATTATTACTTATTATGTAAAGATTGTATGATTGATACCAGTAGACTTCTTTCTGTCTTTCTCTGTTCTGAAAACCAGTGCAGTTCTGCAGCTACACAGAGTCAGACCACAGGTTTGTCTAGTCCAATAGCTGGCCTGTAGCAGTAGCAACCAGAAAAATCTTATAGAGAGATTAAGGGAAAATGGAAAATATTATAAAGCAATTTTCCTTTTATATCCTATCAGTGTCTGACAATCATGAGGATTAAGAACTTCTGAGCTGCAGGTTAGGCACCAGACTCATTTTTAATAGCTGCTGACGGACTTTTCCCCATATACCAGACTAATCCCTTTTTCAATTCAACAAAGAATTTTGTGACATTCTTTTGTCTGAATTGAGCCTGTTATAAAATAATTTCACTGGTTATGACCAGTTTTCTGTAGCAAAGGAAGTAGTGAATAATCATACCCTATTCCTCTCTCTTACACACACGTGAAAGAGTGATGTTCTGTCTCAATTTTCTCTAATCCAATAAGGACATCTAATTTATTCAGTCACTCCTATATGGAAATACATTTTGAGTCACTGTTCTTGGTCACTGTTTAGTTTCTCTCTATACCTCTTAAGATGGGAGGGTAATAGTTTCCAAGGACGAGAATTGGGCTTTCCTAGGGAAGATGGTGTATGTGTTTACAAATTAGGTGTTTAGTCACATCTTGTCACCTGAGTTCCTCTTTAATTCATGGACACATATTAGCATCTCTAGAATTGTATCACTTGGACATTTTTAAGTAAGGTGACTTTTTGCATTTATTTTGCCCTTTTCTTGCCTGAATTTGGCAAACGTTGAACAAAGTAATTTACATCCTAGAGCATTCTTGCAACTGACGTGATGAATAAATTCTAGTCTGGTTTCGTTAATAGTGGTTTTGTTAATAGTATCTACATTTACCTTGTCTTTTAACAGTTACCAAATGTTGAGCGGTTTCCAGCAGAAGAAGTAACAAAGGTGTTCTAATTCTATAATTTATTCTTGTTGAGATTTTGTTTGGTTCACCTGAAAACCAAACAACAAATGAGCACAGTGTCAGATATAATTACATATCTGTAGCTGAAAATTGAAAGTAAGATTTCTTTCTAGTATCCACCAGAAAAACCTTATCCAAATCACTAAATGCATTCTGTATTATTTTATGAGAACAATCCTGACAATTTTTTGTGACAATTTTTGTATGTATACATAAGAATATTTTATTTCTGTACTAAATTTCATATCAGTAATTATTTGTTTTTGTCAAGTATTTGGGAGTTCTAAAAGTATCTAGTTTAGACTTGGGCTTGCTATAATTATATATCTCAAAAAATAGCAGCAACAAGCAAGAAATTCTAGAAGCAAGACAAGCAAGAATACAAGATGTATTCTCTCTTATATTGTCACATCAATATTCATATAAAATCCTTGTCAGAAAAATGTTATTTCTTTCCTTTTAGAGATAGTTTTAAGGAATTCCCATGGATTGCTGACCAGCTTGTCTGCAGCCTCATTTTTTTTTTTTTTTTTTTTTTTTTACAGAGCATTAGAGCAGCATCTAAGGGACAATTTCTGGAAGCATGAGAGGGCTTGATGGTTTATACCTTTCAAACTTAAGACTGTGCTTATGTAGACACATTTCTTTTTCCTCTGAATTGATTTAAGAAGCAGGAACTGAAAAGTAAGGCTTTTAAATCATGTTCTGTCTCAGTGGTCTTTGGATACTAAAGGACTCCATAACCTTGTTCCAGTCCATGATCATCTAATCTAGTCCTCTGAACTAAAGTCTGTGTGTTTGCAGCTGGATTTTATAAAGAAGGGATATTTTGAAGAAGATAAATATTTCTGAGTTCACATATGATTTGGCTTGAGGGAATAGAATCTTGCACGAAAACAGCATGTGGAATTTTGAAATACTTTGATACTAATTTGAACTATAATCAAACTTTTAATGCATTACTTTTTTGGTCTTTGCAGAAATGATCTTTACAAGTAAATACAATTTTATATGCAGAAAGGATTAGGGATAAAACAGTCTAGACCAGAAACAGACAACTAACATAATTTTGTTGTCATTATTATTGTTTTAAAGGGAAAATATTAGAATGACACTGAATGTTTCTGAAACAAATGAAGGACAAAAATGAAATACAAATTAATTATGATGTATAAATGGAAAGAAAGTTTCTGTGTATATAGATGTTTTAATATGACATTTTAGTTTTAGGGTCAATGTAACCACAGTGGGCTGAAAGGAGATTTTTACTTTTACAGCATTTTTTCTAACAAAGCATTTTCTGATCAGGCTTCCAAATTAAAGTAAAACAATCAAGAAAGAAAATTAAAGAAACTCAAAGGGACTATTATATTTTTTATGAAATGAGACAAAAGTCATTAATTTGAGAATTTACAATTATTCAGATACAGTTTTCCTTTTCTGTAAGAGACTGGACACAAGCATAGCCAGTTCTCAGAGAACATTGGGAGGTTCCATGAGTGAAAGAACTTAGAGCATGCTGTACCTTTCAAGGCAAATGAAAAGCATTTCACATCTTTAGGTATGAACTGGAGCTTATTCATTTCCAATCTTCAAGGCATGTTATGAAGTGAAAAAATTGAAATATACCCAAAAAAGACAGTGCCAAGATCAATAGTGAGTGAGATGTTAAAAAAGAAACTTCCAAAAGGATTGTCTTTTAAGACAAAATTAGAATATGTGTAGTTTTAACGGACTGTGAAATGTTCTGTATAGGTTAAACCTATATTATTAAATTCTGGTCATTTATGAAAATAATGCAAAATAACCCTTCCCTCTTTTATTGCAGGAATCCTTGATTTTACACTCTAAAGTTTTTTCCCATTATCACATAAATGTTCTATCAGACATCCACCTGTAAGCATTTATGAGCTTTCCCTGCCCTCTTTGGTCACTCATTTGGAATTGTTGATGCAGAATGCTCATCTAATTTTGGAATTGAGGTAGAGTGCCCATTTTGGCAGCAGTAACTGGACAAAATCCTCACTCATTGTCAACATGACTTTTCAAGGTTTCTGAAGATATTTTCAAATTTTTTGTGATTTTGACCATGAACTGAAGTCGATTAGATTTTATTATCTTGGCAGAACTTCAAAATGCTTCAAATATATCACTAGCCATGAGCAGTTTCTCATGCATTGCAGGGAACACAAATATCTTAGTCTGTTTTCTATTATCTTCTCAACTATCTGAATAGAAATATGCTTTTACCACTCTTATCTCGTGCTAAATATGGCAGCACTGTTTGTCTTAAGCATCTCTTAAGCATTTCTTAATACCAAGTTCCCAGAAATCTATAATGTAAAGATTCAGTTACTGAGAAATTGAGTCTTTGCACTGAATTGGAAAAATGCAAGTTAAAGTGTTGTTTGTGTTGTTGTGGATACTACGAATAAAGACAGCTACCTTTAGAAAATAAATAATAAATAATGGAATGGTCTACAGGAAAATAACCTACTACATAGTGACTACACAATTTACAGATGAGTATTGAGTTATCTGGAAGTAAAGGACCGGAGAATAGAAAATTCTGTTTCTAAGTGTGAAACCCATAGTTTGATTTTCTATTGTTTGTTTATTCGTGTATTTTTTTTTCCTTCAGTTTGGTGTTGGATTGCTTTTTTGTTTTGTAGAACACTATTAAATGGGTTGATATGAAATACGTCAGCTATGCATTGGCCACCTCTGAGACTCTTTCACAACACATGGTCTGGCATTATAAAAATGTCTTTAGTGTTGGGCTCATAAAACTTCTGACAGAAAACCTCCACTTGATTCTTTTGAAGTCAATATATATTGACATGTACATATATCTCCTAGCTTTGTGCTATTACATGGAATATGGTACCTCATACCTGGATAACAGAGAAAATAGATACATATCATATTAATGGTCTGAATTCAAGAAAAAAGAATTGTACATTACAAGACTTAAGACAGTACTATCACATGCAGATATATTAACAGACATATTAGACATAATAATGGAATTTCAAAACTTTTCACACGTCCTTGCATCTTGTATAATTATTGTAAGAAACTGGAATTTCTGTAGCAGTCTACTGGGAGACAAGAAAACAAAAAAATCAGAACTGTAGCAAACAGTCTGAAAAGCACTGTTAAAAAAAAAAGAAAGAAAATATTGATCGATACTGAACTGCTTTAATGTGGATACAATATGAAAAGTGATGCTAAAGAGATTTGCTGCACAGGTGTCCAGATTAGTTAGATATCTAGAGTTCCTCTACCATCAACACAGAGGAAGAAACACTATAAGACTCCAGCCTATCATACCTAGATTAGAAATTTATTTTAAGAAGGGATGAAGTCAATTGTATACTTGATCTGATTGACCACAAGGAAATTTGCTTAGCTGCAGGCACCTACATGGCAGATGTCCATGTTTAGTTACTTGAATGCCATTGGATTTTTAATTTTTTTTTTGTTTGTTTTTTTTTTTTTTTTTACAAATTTAATATGTTCTAAAATAAAATATTTTATTTGTTCAGGTTCTTTTTCATAATTTATTTCTCAATCTTCCAGTCTGTTGAAAATATCTCTATTATAACTAAATTTCTAGCTGACAGTTTCCCATATTTCAAGCATATCTATCCAGATTTTTAAACAGCTTAAGTTCATGCTTTTTCCTTGACTACAGCAAGATGGGGATGTAGAGGAGGTAGAAAGAGTGCAACCCATACTTCCTAGATCCCTCATAAATTGTTCAGGTGATTAACTACTAGCAGTGTTACACCCACTTCATTTCAGGTCTGAATTTACCTAGCTTTGGGTTTTTTTCCTTTGAAAAATTTTATTTCCTGTTTCACAGTACAGTTCTACTGCAAAACTCTTGATATGCAGTACTTGTAGTAATTATATATTATTTCTGAAGATTTCATTGAATCTTAGTCTTGAAGCAGGATGCTCTAGCTACAGTGGTAGCTAGAATTTAAAATTCTCACATTTAACATAGGTTTTCTTATTTTTCTGTTAGCAATTGAAATAATATTATTATTCCATTTTATCACTGTAAAATATTTCTCATTATAATAAAAATTGGAGATTATAGAGGATAAATAAAAAACAGGTGATATTTATATTTTTGATCTGTCAGAAACGCTAATGATAAAATTTTAATGCTTTGGGATTCAGAAATTGAATTCCTGTCTGGATAACTAAGCATTTTAATAAAGCTGCAAGAAACATGAAATAATTTAAAGAATTTAAAGTATTTACTTAGATTTTTCTTTTCTAATTCCTGTATATTTAGTAGAACTTTAATTCTGTCTCTGTACCCTTTATTGAAACAATATCCTATGCAACTGATCAAATCTTGTAAGACTCCCCTATACAGAAATGCCATTTAGTTGGCTTAGACTAAACACCTAAAGTGTTTAAGGTGAACATAAATCACCCACTGGTAGACGTAACTGTTGATCAGCATAGAGAAAACTCATTAATTTTCACATCACTGATGTGCCAATCTGTGTCACATTGCTTTCTGGAAGATCAAGGCAGTAGGGAGCTTCACATTACTAATTCTTCATCATTTAAATCATAGATGTGAACATAATGAAAACTATTATCTCTAACACTTAAAAGTAGAAAACAGATGTAGGACTAAAACCAGTGCATTTTTTGTGCTATTTCCCTGATTTGTTCTCACCTCATGTCTGCATCTGGTTTCAAACTAGTTCTACATATTTATTACACTCAAGCTTTAAGTTTTTCTTTTTAAATTATTCATCCTTTCATTTATAGTTGGGCTCCTCTTCCATCCCATAATGCTCATATGGAATTACACCAGTGTGAAATTTGAGCTAAACAGCAGTCTTAGAGATGCTTTAGCTCCTTTACAAGAGTGCTGTGTATGGAAAGGTTATACTGGAACTGTGCACATGTGGTAATCTGTAGAAGAACTATATCTCACCAGAAGAAACTCAAACTGTTAATGCTGCATTGTACACCACAGCTAAATAGCTAAATAGGTCATTCATTCCCAGCTCTCCTTCATCATCCTTCACTGCTCATCATGTGAAGGATGAACATCACTTCACATGATCCTTCATCAGTCTTTCATCATCCTTCCTGTTTAAAACTTTCCTGTGAGTGAAGCCTGTTTTCATGTACTTAGATAAATAAAAAATTAATTCTTACTGGCTATTTGTTAAAATACTGAGGGAAAGATACATGGTTTCAGTAATTCTCTTCTTGAATTTTAAGTCTTCTAGTGCTAATTCTGATGATATTCAAGGGGAGTTTTTTTTTTTTTTTCTGACAGAGACAATTTATAATGGATAATTTACATAATTACATGATAAATCAGATCAGGGTATGCTTTTATTGTGTTAAGCAAAACTGTATCAGCTACATTATAAGGGAAGAAGAGTGGTTGTGCTACCTAGCTAGATTCATTTAACATGCATTTTAATAAAAGTAAGTTGTGTTTATTCTTTTTCATGTGTGCAAACCACATTAACCCTAAAGATAAAGCACTGATAGTAAATTGCTGCCAGGAAATCTTTGTAGCAATTCAGACCACTAGGTCTGCCAGGTGATAGGTGATAACAAACCTTCTTTTTGTGTCATTTGCTAACACTGCAAAGTAAAAAACAAAAACAAAAACAAAAACAAAAAACCACACCCACTTTTATACCCAACAAACAAAGTAAAAAAAAAAGTTAAGCCCATTCAAATAGAATAAAATTTCAGCGGAATTTTATATATGGCTTTTGACATTTTTCTGGCTGGTAATAGTTCTATTCTAAGAGAGGGAAATCTTCCTTGAAGATAGGGAGAAAAGGAAGAGACTAACAAATTCACTGGACATATTGTTGCAAAGGTACCACTATTTTTTTGTTGTGGAGAAATATATATAATATATATGTTTTAACATTTTAAAATACAGATGGATTCAAGAAGTCTACTCTGGACCTGAAGGTGAAGATGCATCATTGAGTTTGTTTGTTTATGGAATGAAACATGAAGCCTTATGCTGAAACTGTCAGTGTACCATGAATCACTGGTGCATAGGATAATGCATTATTTTTATATGCTTCTCCCTGAATAAAAATGACAATAAATAAGGAGAACAACTTAGAAAAATATGGAAGATAAAAGCCAAAGCTGAAACTTTTCACTACAATTCTGGAGGTCAGCAGCTTTTCAAAATATTCAGATTTGAAAGACATTAACAAAAGCACAGTCTTATGGTAGTAGATTGTTTGAATATTTTGGTCAGAATTCCTTTGGATTGACACAGTCTTTCAATTATGTGCTCAATTATTCAATCATAATGCATGAAGAATGCTGTTTCTCAGTCACAAATCAGCTCAGTGATTTTTAATCCATGTAAACCAGGCTGCTGAAGAGGAGCAATGAGCTAGACTGCTAGCATGCACAACTGGGTAACATTTTTTTCTACTGGAGGATTCTTCTATGAAATGGTAACAATGAAGCTATTGCAGAAAATAGAAATATCATATTGCATTTTTCACTCTCCCATGGGATTTAGTCCATTGCTGTTTCTGTGATGGTCTCTATTTCAACTGTGTAAGTGATAGTCTTGTCATATTTATACTTCCCCTGTTGTACCTTTGCTGTAATCTTACAAGTGAGTAACTCAGTATATCAAGTCCATTTGAGGTAACCTCTGAGCTTTCTAATTGTACAGTGTTCCATTGTTGGTACTCAGTGCCTCACTTGGTAGTTTTCCTCCACGGATTTGAAATACACAATGCAGAAATTACATGTTATTTCTAAATATATCTTCTATTTAGCTGTAATCTTCTGAGTTAATATGATTATTATTATTATTGTGAGTGAAAACAAAATGCTCCCCTAATCCTCATAAACTAAGAAACAATGTTTTTTTCACGGTGTGTTTTTAACCTAATAGCAATGTGCTGTAGGTGGCACAACTTTTAGAGCATTTTGTGTAATTCAAGTAGTGCCTCTGTGACCTGTTGAGTGGCAGTTTCACTGCAGAAAATGCCTTTAGCTCTTTTTGATTTTCTTTTAAGAACAGCTCCCTTTTCCAATATTAACATGTTTACAAGGCCACGGCTCTTTACCTTTAAGCTGCGGTAAATTGAGATACTCACAGATGAACATAAGGAAAATATTAATTAATGTCAAAATTAGGTGTGAGAAACTCCAGTCTCTCAGATTTCTGTCTGATCCATGACAGCAGGTGTCCCTTTGGAGCACCACAATTCTGTCAAGGACTTTATAACAGATGCCAGGAGTTTGTTGTTTTTCAGAAGAGCATTATGGAACAAGTGTGAGAGACTGAAATGTTATGGTTAATGGCTTAAACGCTGCTATGAAGAACTTTTGACTATTATGGAAAAAATATATAAAGAAGCTGTGATCACCTAAGCCCGCACTTACCTGAATATACACCCTGACCAGAACTTTGGACTGTGAGTTAATCTGCCTAAGGGGTTTTGAGAAAAGATAAAGCTGATGTTAAATCCCATTTTCTCTGGTCTAGGGAGAAGTAAACAGGCTGAGGGAGAGGAATGTATCCACAAGGAAAGCCAAACCCAGGAGCTGTCCTGAAAATCATCTCTGGCAGTGTTCAGGCTGGGGAAAGCCACAGCCCACAGGCTCATCTGCTGAGGCCAGGTTTGTACACACTGCTCCCCAACCAAGGAGAGAGTTTTGGGTGTGTGGCATAACCTCCAGTCCCAGGCAGTGACCACCCACCCTCCCTTGCACAAACAGGCTCAGGTGTAAACCCCCCACCCCAGGAAGGCCACATCCATGGGACAGACACGTGTTAGGCAGCTGAGGAGGTGTCACAAAAAATCAGAGACCCTCAAACCACCCCGAGACTGATTCCTCACACCTTCCACCTGGCTGAGGATGGCTGCACATGATGCAAAGTCATGCAACAGATCCAGAGTCTGTTGAAAGTGACTGTGTCAAACTTGCCCTCCCAGGGGAAGTACCTGGGCATTCCCATGTGTCCAAACATATATTAACCCATTAGACTTTATGCTTTGCAGGACTCTCACCACCAAGAAGACCAGAAGAACAGGACAACAAACAGGATGCCATGGGGATCCATGCAGTGGCGATATTTTCTACTTAATCTGTTACTCTGTTACTCTCTTTCTCTTGGTCACACCCCATTTTTTTCTATTTTTTTCTCTCTGTCATCTCACATTTACTGTTAAATAAAAGCCATACTATTGCCATTGACAAATGGTCTCCTTTGCACCTTAATTTGGGCAGAGGTATTTCTCTAATAATTTTAATAAGTCTCTTTTTTTTTAAGAAATCTATGCAGCAGTGGGGGAAGGTGTTGGAAAACTCTTTTGATTTCAGTGCAATGGTGTTTGATCTCTATATCTGATGAATATTCAGAATATTCTTGTGCCAGGAATTGCTTCCTTATTTACCTACATCAGTGATTAATATGCCCTAACAGATATTTTAGTTTTGAGAACAAGCATTGAGAAGGGAAGTATATTATGACCTGATCACATCTTTGAGACATTCTCAAGGAGAAGAGATTAATTAGAAAATCGAAAACCACATCCAAATAAGTCCATGGAAATAATTAGCATAAATGCATGTATTCAGGAAATGTAATCAATATGTAATACAAATGTTATGCATATGTATTATTTTTAGAGAATATAACTTGTTCTGTTAGGTTGATGAGTATGCATTGCTTTATGAGCAATCCCCATGCTTCCAGCACTGTTAATAACACAATGTTGGCTTTCTAACATAGCAAACTGGTTGGAGATTTATTTTGTATTTTTTCAGTGACAAGAGGAGAAAGGAGACATTGAAATGTGTGAGATATTTGAGAACTAAGTATTAGGCTGACAAGTGTGTTACAGGGCAGTGAAGCAGTGCTCAGTGTTATTGCAGTGGCTGTATGGACTGCCTTCATGATCATTGGGTGAATTGCTTTTCTAGCAGTTGCTGTCAGTGGAGATCAAAGAGTTTGGGACAAATGGCATTTTCAGAAGAGACAGGTAATTGAATAGGCTTAGCAGTGTGATAGGATTGGAGAGTTCCTAAAAATATGTGTCCTATTATATTCACATTGTAAATTTTAATAAGATCTCTCCTTGCAGCTGGGAACAGGAGTAAAATTAAAACAAAGATTTTTCTTAGGTAGTCTGTATGCATTAAATATTTAGCTCATGCTCACTTGATTTAACTGAGCATTAAAAAATAAGTCTTTTGATAATGAGAGCAAGATATTGCTACTCACAGTGAGTAGACAAGAAAGGATCTGCAGATGAACATTGCTGTTTGTTCATCTGTTATGTAACTAAGAATATTTCTGAAACTTTGAAAAGGAGATGGCCTACAAGGCTTCAAAAATAATGCATGCAGGAATTGAAAATCTCCATTAACACAATGGTGGGTATTTGGATCATCATAACAATCATTGTGACTATAGCAATGAAACTGGTTGTTATTATAACACATTTTTAGTTTCAAGCCTTTGTAATTTTTGCCATTATGTTGAAAGCTCAAGACAGCCTAACCCAACATGAGAAAGATTTCAAATCTGTGTTTAGCCTTTCAAGGTTGTGTTTGAGTGATTTACTAGAATGTTTAACTTTCAAAGAGAGTGCCCATTAAGAGCATTAGTAGGGGAGTGCATTGATTTATCAGGTCAAATCCTAGGCTTAAATAAACTCAGGGAAAAAAGAAGTTAAATAATTCAAATAGCAATCAAAATGTGAAAAACCTACACTTTAATACTTTTAAAGTGTAAATCACCACTTTTCATATCTGATCACTTTTGTCAATTTAAGAGAACTTAAACATCACTCACTTTGGAGTTGATATCCACAGGATCAATTCATCAGCAGATTAAGAACAGCAGCCAGGAGCATGCTTTGGTGATAGCTTTCAAATGAAATTATTGCTCAAATAGACATGGGAAGCAAAATAAGACCTCTTAAAGCTGGCAGATGAATAGGCAAGTTCACAGTTATTAAGTAGATTAATCAACTTTCTTAGTAAAACTGTAGTTTATAAAAAATTAACTTCTGAAAGAAGGTAATTTAAAAGAAATTTCACATATTTTAGTATTGCTTGTAAAGTGATGGGACAGAATTTTGTTTTTTCCAGCATTAGAAGTTTGATCTAAACACATCCAAAGGAAGCCTGCAGTCTTAATTTCTACCTCCATATTGATTGATGTAATTTCCTCCCCTTTATTCCATATCATAAGTTGGGATTTGTGTTGTTTACATTCCCCAATTTGTGATAAAACTTATTCTTTCACACTTTAACATCTATCATTTAATTTTTGCTGATACATATTTCAATCTCTCCCTTAGCCTAAATCTCATTATATTCCTCTTTTCAGGGTGTGGATGGTCCTACTTGTTCTACTTGCTGGATGGTCGTACTTGTCCCCTTACCAGCCATGAAAGACTTTACATTGAAAGGCACCTTACCCTATCCTTGTGACCACATCCCTCCCTCTCCACATTCCTGCAGGGCTTCACCATCTGTGGTTCCACCAAATTCAGTGCAGCTGCACTCTGCTATTCTGTTTCAATGACATTACCTGCCTTCACTTCATCACCTGTATTTCCCCCTAACTGGTTTAGTTTTTTTTTTTTTAATTATTATTATTCTCAAAACTCCTGTGAAATACTTCTTCTCATCTTCTGTCTGTAATTAGAATAAAGATTTACTAGCCAGGAACTGTTTCTAATAACATGCATGCACAGTGCCCAATTCAATAAAGTTCTTATTGCTGTGAGAGCCTCTCTGCTTTATGCGTATGAACTTGAATGACCCATTTTGTAAAGGCACACCAGATTACAGAGAAAAACCACATAAAAATATGGAGTGGCCAGCACCTGTGCTATCATCCAGTACAAATAACCAGGTAAGCTCTCATGGCTGAGCTGCCTGCTGGTGGTACTTGGCAGGTCACCAGAACAAGCCTTGACCTCACTGCTGGATCTACTGCAGTTTCTTATCAGCTCAGCTGACACCACAACCCATAAAGATGCTGTAAAACAAGTAAAACATAACATATCCAATAATTAATTCTCCCTGGACTGGAACTATATTGTTTGGATAAGGATAATTCCTGAAATGATACTGTAGTATAAGTTGAATTTCATGCCACTTGCTGTCTGATGCAGAAAGGAGGCATCTACAGACAAGGTCTTTCTATAAGTTTGGTTCTCTGTCACTATGAAGACATCCCTTCTCCTTAAGTCTAATTAGGGGAAGGGAAAGGACCTGAATGTTCCTGCTGCTTTAGGAATGAAAGAAAACACAAAAAGAGATCTTTTTGATGCTTTTTGACCCTACTTTGCAGCTGAGCTTTTTTGCATTTGAACTTGAGATTTGCTTTTCCCTACTGGGTGCCGCAACACCTCTTCCACAGATGCCCTTGAAGAGAAAAACAAAAAAAAAATATCCCTATATCTGAATACTTATCTTAAGCAAAAATTCTCAAGGTGCTGCTAAGGAACTGGATATTAAAATAGGTATCTCAGGCTATTTCTGCTTAGAGATGGTATTCACAGGTCCTTGCAACCATTTCCCCTCCACTCACTTGTGTTTAAGAGATCTCCTTAATTCTTTTGAGTTTAATGCATTTTAGAATCTTCTTGGTAAAACAAAGCTAAAAATGGAATTTGCTAGCTAATAGAAGTCCCTTAACTATTATTAGTATCTTGGCAGTCTCTCTAGGTTGTGAATCTGTTGGGACTAATTTACTGAAACCCTATTATTGAGCTATTAATCACATCAGACTTTCAGCCATGTCTGTCAAGTGCTCAAAATAACTGTAACATTATTCTTTTTCACACACAATGTCTCCAACTTTCCAACTGTCAGATAAGAAAGAAAAAAATGATGTGGCACTCCTTTGGAATTCAAATGTAATACCATATTCATTCCCAATCTAGTACATTTAAGACATTGTGAACCTAATTCTCTGTGGGAGTATATTAGTGCAGCTTCACTTATCCCAACGGCAGGCTCTGCTGATTGGCATCAGCTGAGAAACTCTGCAAGGTACACACGAGTAACAAGCACAAGCCTTGAGAAAAGTAGGACCCTTTCACCTCTTTGCCTTCATTTGTGAGCTCCAGGTTAGGGGTGCTTGCTACTCTAACACTGACTCTTTTTTCAATGAGATTTTTAACACCTTTCCTAGCCTAGGAGATTCTCTCTTTTCTTCTAAGGTGGAGGAAAATTGTTCAGAAAACCCTTCAGAACAGGAAAATTTCAGCTCAAGTCTGCAAATGGTAGGGATACGTTCAATGTTTATTATATCCAGAATTAAGTTAGTTATCCTCAAAGTTAGGAACATGTTAATTGACAAATAGTAATATCGTTTTCACTATCAAAAGATTTTCCTCTCTTTGACTTTTTCATTACTGATGTTATCTGTCCCACAAAATATTTTTGCTTTTGTCATTTACACAAACTCTATGACAAAGAACTACAACCCTTTCAACAAACAACAAAATTACTTCACCTCCAACCTACTAGTTTTATTTCCCCATAGCTCACAGTCATCTTTAATTCGTGTGGTTTCTTTTTCTACTTCAGTCCACCCATATTCAACACAGCACTGGGTAACACACTGTCCTCATGATATCTAATCCCTTAGGCTGATCTGTCTGTTCATTTTGTGTATGAGGGTGCAAAAGACTGGAGTAGAATCTCCAGGCTTGCATGCTGTTGGTGCTGTCTGTGCAAGCTCGTTATTATGTGGTACTTTCCTGGCCTCACTCATTAAATACTCAGGAGCTAGCACAGAGCAATGCCTCAGAACTTTTACTACTCATTGAAGTGAAATCAAAGACTCTCCTATTCTTTTTGGAAAAACTTGCCTCTTCCTCTATTACCTTTTATTTACCACAAGGCAGAAGATAGATTTGTACATTTTAGTTCTTCAGACTTTATCTCAACTCAGATTATTACATGCCAAGATTTTTTTATAACATGAGGCAGCTCTACTTCTACTCTGTTAAAACTCATTTTTCTCATAAGTTATACAAAAGATAAATTTTTTTAAATGTTTATGCTAGCAGAAGCAGCCATTTTTAGTCCTGAAGTTACCTGGTGCCTTAGGTTGTGTCTGAACTGACCCCATCTTTCTAAGCCAAATACAACCTCAGCAGCAGCTACCTAGTTGTGATACACACTTTGATAGATCTTTCTGACTGGCAGACAGCTCCTGTCTGGGTCATCCGTACCCATCATCAAATGTACATCACATGCTACCACTGTCCATGATTATATGGCAAGAGAGCATTCCTTTGTTATGCTTTCCCTGGCAATTCAGGGCTACAAATCACATTTGTATGGTGATGCTCACTGGAAAGTTTCTGTATCGGTGAAGATACACGCAGCTGTGCCTACACATTACCTGCTGGTGAAGAACTCTGCACGACTCTGCAGGTGCAAATATAGAGTAAATAACACATTAGTGTAAACCCACTTGGCTTGTCCTTTCTGCCGACAGGAAGAGGGAAGAGCGTTTATATTAATACACATAAACTTCCAGCAAGTTTAAGTGTATTAATATACATGCAATCATACACACAATGCATCATACACACAAGTCTCAACTCTACAGGCTGGACTTCCACTGCTATAAACACCATTACACACTGCAGTTTTCTCATTCAGATCCTACTTTCCCTCCAATAGTCAACCACTGCTTTCTTTTCTCTCCCTCTTTTCATTCAACCAATGGTTTTTTCACTTTTTTTCAGCCTCCTGGTTCGCTCCATCTTGTGCTAAGTCCTGTGATACAGGGACTCTCATTTTCTGGGGTCAGATTCATCCTGGAGAATTGATTTTTTTAGCCTAAAAATAGTGTTAATCTTCTGTGTTACAGCTTTCTCCCCTTTTATTCCTCCCCCTTCTCTCCTCTTTAATAAGCACTTACCATCTCCTTCTGGGAAGTATTTTGTGTTGTCAATAAAGACTTCCTTGTCTGACTACAGCATTCTGCTCTTCTTCTTTTTCAGGGAATTGACCATGCTGCCATTACAAAAAACTTCAACAAGGTGAAGGTGCTTTTTTTTTTTTTTTTTTTTTTTTTTTTTTTTTTTTTTCCCTTTTTGTAGAAACAATACAAAAATCCATGAATTAAGAGACACCCTTGGAAAATTCACAGTAACAAGATCCTGCTAATATAGATCGGCCAAGTGTGTAGGTATATGAGCAAGTCCTGCTGTGCCAGTCAACTGCTTGTTGCTTTCAGTCTGCGGAATTGGGACTTAAACACAAGACATTCTGTGCTGCTGGCCCCTGGCCTCATGCCTTTCTGAAGATACAGATGCCTTGTTCTTCAGTTGCACAAAAGTGTGAGCCAACACACATTCATTCGGGACAACTGGGAGGTTTGGGCTCGAGCATGAACTTGAAAGCAAGGTAACATGACAGCAGAAGACACCCAAGGAGGGAAATTTCTTACATGACATATGTGCTGCCATTGTCTTCAGTTAATCTTGATGGGAGTGATAGTGTAACTAATTCAACTGTGAAAATGGTAAGACTTCACAACTTTTGTATGCCTTCCCAAATACTGGAAAATAGATGAAAAGTCAAGCCAATACAAATGAATTATAGGGTAGGTGAGCATGATATTCCTGTTCAATCAGAAAATTGCATACCTGTCAAATGTTGTGACATGACAACCCTCATTTGTATATAACAGTAAAATCATCTTTTAAGCGATGAACTTCTGAAATTTTGGAAATGAAAAATATTGAACATATGAACAAAAAATGCAAAAAAACCCTTTTCAATATTTTGACTGGTCATCTTCACCTTTATTAAGTTTATATTGAATATAGAATTTTGGATTAGAACGCTTCCTGTATTAAAATTCTGTTATTGAGAAACTGCACAGTAGCCTTTAGCATCAATGAATAAAATTTTTGTATCTTATAAGAAAAGGGCAGCTTGACTGATAAGAGAGAAAAAATATTATTTATTCTATGTTAAAATTTATAAAATGTTGGTTATTTAATTTTTTGTTTTTCACTTCTACAACTTAGTGTATGTAATATATAACTGTATAATGTCTACAAATGAATTGGTGGTTTGTTAGTAATCCTCAACAGATACAATATACATGCAGTGCTTCTGGAGGAAAGTCCACTGAAACCATCCCATTAAAATTTTTCTCTTACATTTGTCTAATTTTTATTAAACAAATAAAAAGACCTCTGTCATTCTCAATGCTCCTAGCTTTTATCTAAATAGCTAAGTACATTGTTCATATTTTCTGTTTCCTTTGTACCTGGTAATCTGATTTTTAAAAATACAGCATATTTTAATTAAAGAAATGTGTGCATACATGCAAGAGAAGATAATAATAACTGCATTACAGTAGAAACTTGTTAATTTGCATTAATGATAGGGAGAGCTATGGTGAATTACAGAATTTTGCAAATTAACATCAAAGTGAATAAATAATGAAAACCAGAGGGTAGTCAATCCACAAAAGTTTCATTAATTCCTTTTACGGGTTGTTATTTGGCTATAATTATCTGCATTTTTTGTTTTTCTTTTATTAAGAGCTAGTGGAGTATCTGAAGTGTTATTATGCTAAAAATTATTTCTGCTCCACAATGTTTGCAGTCAAGAGGACACCTGCAGAAAAACAAGTGACCATTCTAGAAAATACACAGGTGAGCCTGACCTGTTATTCTTCCTCATCATCATCCGTATCCATTGCTGAGATCTTCCAGCATCCAGCAATGAGCATGATAGTGTTCATATGCATACTGGAACACAACCTACAGAAAGAAAGACTTTAAAGTAGACACTGGAAGAAATTGAAGGCAGTTTTGGACTGTTCATACATAAGTGAAATGCAGATTAGTGAGGTTTTTTTATGTATGATGCAATTAAAATGAAACTTATCACAGTATAGTTTCCTTTAAATTTAAAATAATTCAAAGGTGAATATGAATGTACCTTTTAGACTTTTGCAAATAGGTCCTGATACCTTAAAACTGTTGAGGATTTTGTTTTAACTACCAAAGGACATATTTCATGCTAGTTTTTTACAGAATCATAGAATGGGTAAGGCCACCCAGTCCGACCTCCCTGCTCAAGCAGAATCATCCTAGAGCACGTTGCTCAAGATTGTGTCCGTATGGCACGTAATAGGTTAAACAATACTGGGCTCAATACTGAACCTTGGGGAACACCACTAGTTACAGGTCTTCAACTTGTACCACTGATAACAACCCTCTGAACTCTGCCAGTTCTCAATCCACCTCACTATCCACTCATTCAGCTCACTCTCCCTGAGCTCACCTATGAGGATCTCATGGAAAACCTTGTTGAAATCCTTTCTGAAATCCAGGTAGGCAACACCCACTGCTCTCCCCCCAAGTCTCCAGCCAGTTGTCCCATCATGAAAAGTAATCAGGCTGGTTAAGCATGACTTCCCTTCGGTGAATGCATACTGACTACTGATCACCATCTTGTCTTCTACATGATTAAAATGATCTCCAGAACATTCTCTTCCAGGTGAGGCTGACTGGCCTGTTCCTCCTTCTCTCCCTTTTTGAATACTGGGGTGACATTTACTTTCTTCCAGCCCCCTGGCCTCTCTCCTGACTGCCATGATCTTACAAAGATGAGAGTGCCATAACAATGGTGTGTGCCAGTTCCCTTGGCACTCTTTGGCAAATCCCACCAGAGCCCATGGACTTGTGGATGTCAAATTTGACCAAATGGTCCGTAGCCTGAACCTCCTCAAACAATGGAAAGTCATCCTTCCTCCAGACCTCTGTGGTCTTTTGGGTCAGGGACTCCTGAGGGCTGGTGTTGTCAATGAAGACTGAAAGAAAGAAGGTGTTCAGCTTTCTTTGAAAGTTCTGCTGCAGTTTCCTGTTCCATTCAATGGTGGGTCCACATTTTCCTTAGTATTACTTTTGTTATTAATTTAAATTACATTGAAATTGATTTATATTAAAATTAATTGGAAAAGTTCTTCTTGTTGTCCGTGACATCCTTAGTCATATTTAGTTCCAAATGGGCCTTGGCCTTTCTCATTTCATTTCTGTATACTCTGATAACTTCCCTATATTCATCCCAAATATCACGTCCCCTAGACCTCATGTATCTCCTGCTAATGTGTGCGTTTTCATAGGAGTTTCTTGTTCATCCGTGCAGGTCTCTTGCCTTTTTTGCTAAATTTCTCATTCATTCTCTAAGGCATATTCCCATATGATTATTCCAAGAAGATTCCTGAAGAGGGCAAAGTTGTTCTGAAGGTCAGGTTTGTAACCTTTTCATTGCTTGGCTTCTTGCAGATACCAAACTCCTTGATCTTGTGGTTGTTGTAGTCAAGGCTTCCCCCAGTGCTCACATCACATCTCCAGACTTTCTCTGTTTGTCACCATAAGGTCCAACAGCACACATCTTTCTGCACTGGCTCCTCTATTACCTGTTATTGTCTTTTAAAGTACAAGAATTGTGGAGAGAAAAAAGTATTAGGATTTATTTTGTTTTTACCAGAATGTAAAAATTTGGGCAGTAATGCTACAAAAAATTCCATCTTATACTGCTTCAGTTACATTAGCAGTACACTTGATATTGTTTGCCCCAGAAATGATTGGTGCACTGTTGTCTGTGTGATGTGTCTAAACTAGAAGTGATTGTGGCTTTTTTCACTTTCGGTGTAAATTTTGACCCAGAAACTGTGCTGGGGCACAGCAGGTCACAGAAGTACAGATGGTGTTGGCCACACTGTCATGCAAATGGCTTTGTAAGCTGCCTTACCTTGCTTTCAGCTTGCCAAATGCTCAGGCCACCTCCAACCTCCGACTGCCAAGGGTTTCAGCAAATCTTCTGCCTGACCATGGATTGTCAGGACAGAACCTAATTGAAAAAGAAGCATGGAGAATGTGAGGAAGGCGCAGACATCACTTACGGTGAACCCGTGTTCTGCTGAATTATCTGGTTCTGGGTTTGTTCCCAGGCAATCCCAGGTCAAGTACTTTGCATACATGTTAGATAAGACATAGGCTCTCCTGAGCAAGATATGTCCTTCTGAGAAAAAAAAATAAAAAAATCATGGAATAGTTCAAGGCATAGTTCGCTTGGGATTTCTGTTCTGATGACAAGAGCACTGGTAACACTGTTTCTATAGAAACATCTTACCTAGTTACTGCACAGCTACAAAGGATTGCTTACCTCTGTAATTGATGTTGGGCTTTTTTGTGGGTTGTTCCAGAAAAAACATGGACCATGCTCATGATAAATGTCCTCAAGGTGTTCACACCTGTGTTACCTAAATGCTAGCTCCTATTTCAGCCAACTTGATCACATTTGAATAAACTGCAGCGGTCACGGTAGTATAAACTTTTGCTACAGTGCTGTTGGGTCCTTCACTGATTGGCATCACACTGGTTACTTCAGGCATTTTGTTTGGATTTGGACACGTCTGTCCTAACCTGGGCGGCAGATGAACTTTTCCAGCAACTCTGTGACCACGTCCTCCCAGAGGTAAAGGTTCAGTTGATACAATTTTTCTTGGTTTGTTTGGATGGCAGTGTGTTTCTTCTTAATTGCCATAAATGGTGTGCACCAGGACTGCCAGTTGATGAACGGTGAATCTGTGAGACTGTGTGCTCCTGCAGCTTCTGCTCTGCCATCCGCTACACAGGATGGTTCCACCCTGATCACCCTGATGCATTAATTCATACAAGCAAGGGAACACTGTGGAGTTGGAAAAGAGATTATTAAAAAAAAAAAAACAAAACAAACAACAGTTTCACATCTAAGTAACTGCAATATTAATTCATTTCTGACAGTATGGGCAGATAATATATCTGACTTTGCAGTATGCTGGAACATTCTGGATTATTTGTCCAAGTCTGCAGCAGCTGTTGAGAAAATGTGCCTGTGAAGGAACAGTACCTGCACTAATATTTGATTTATCTGAAAATGGATCACTTGAACAGCACAGATCATGAAAATGAGATAGCACAGAACTAAGTGCTTGGGAAGATGGGAAATAGGTGCAGTGCAGGAACAGATATTAGGTATACAGGGGGCTATTCAGAGTCCAGGTGTAGAAGAATGAAGGCAAAGTATGATGGGATTTATTATAGTTGGATTTGGTCCAAGGACAATTCTCTGGTAAGATGTTAATTTTACAGAAGATTTCATGAGTCTCAGTCTCCTGTTAAACAAAATAGCAGTTAGAAAATAGAGCAGATGCAGTAAACCATTAAAAATGGAGGCTCATTTGATATGGATTTTTCTTGTTACTTTAGTGTCCCACTTAATAAAAAACCTAATGTGGAAAACACTATAACTATGTCACTCATCATAAAACTGCTTTAAACAATGAGAATGTAGAGACATAGCAGGATGAGCGTAGGTGCTAAAATAACATACACAGTAATTCTGCTCTCTCACCCAAGAGCTGAAGAAAATGAAGTGATAGTAAGACTACAATGGCTGCAATCACTTTTATTTTATTCATGCTCCACTGAAGTTTGATGCACATGCTCCTGCCCGTACTACACATTTGTGTTAGATAACTGGCAGTATTTTAGTAATGGGAATAGATACGTGTGAATGCAGGATTAAAACTTCCTTTCTTCTCTCAGTGCTATTTATATTTCAAACCTTCTCGTGTCTACTCATGCCATAGCAAAATGTAGCTCGCATTTTAGTAATCGTGTTTTTCATAGTCATCCTACTTGTTTTCTCAGTATACTTCCATAAGTTTTTGTCTTTGATATTTTGTATCAATGTGTTTATCACAACACTTAATCTCAGTTCTTTTCAGTTGAATATCTGACATGGAGCTGTTGCCTCTCTTCACATCTTTTCACTTCATTCTTCCCTTTCTATTATTTGTTTATTTACCTTATTCTTCTTTCCAGTTTTTTTTTCAGTCCCCTTTCCTTTTCTTCCTTCCTCTCAGCTCGTTGTCTATACTTCTCCTTTTTCCTGCTGAACACTCTTTTTCTCTCTTGACTCCTCTCCTTTCTTTTCCTGTTAGCTGCTCAGCCAGACATTTCTCATTTGTGTTTTCTTTCCTTCCCACTCCACAATTTTTTGATTTTGTACCTATAGAAATATTCTCAAGTGTACCAAGACGGAGGGGAACTCATAAAAGTTCCCCTCCGTCTTGGTACAGGAAAGCATGTCCCCAGGACATGTCCTCCGTCCCCAGGAAAGCATGGCAGTTTACAGGCAAAGATGGTCCATTTGGTGGCTAAATGACATTGTCTAACATATCATTGAAATCACTGCAGCTTCCTTTCTGGGAATGAGGTCTGGGTCTAACATTAGCCCAGCTGGTGGGACCATGGTGCTGATGACACCTGGGTTGTGGGTTTGACACCCTTATTGACCATTCACTTTAGAGCTGGACTTGATTCTTGTGGAACTCTTCCAACTCAGAATAAACCGTGAAATCTGTGTGGTGAGGTGGATGGCTTTATCTGCGATGAGGGGCACAAGGTTACTCTTTCTGTAAGCTCCATGAGAAAGTGGATACATTTGATTTTTTTTTCTTCTTAAACTGACCACAATACCTCTGAATTTTCTTCTTAGATGCTTTCCTTCCAGCAGTTCAGTGTTGTGAACAAATGCGATATCTGTCCGTGTTTTGTCAATGTGTCATTCTGGAAACTGGTGGATAGAAATGGTCTGGTATGTGGTATCATGCTCATTGTTTTATTAATAAACTTTTCTGAAAGATTTTCATAGAGCTGGCATGTAGTACCTACTATATAATAATGATGTCATACAGCATGGCATTTCAGGAGCTGGTAAAACAGCTAAGTATGGCCCAATTAGTGCAGTAACTGTGTAGCAGCAGAATCAATGTAGAAATCTCTGATGGAATTCCTGTAAGGGTAAGAAAGGGCAAGTAAGCAGGCATAACATATTGCTATTAATCAGTAAACATTATGATGCTGGTATAACATCGCCTCAAGTAGCCCTAGTACAACATATGCTGCATAAGTAGCATATGTCACAAATTTTGAGGTCTTATATAACATGCACTATCTGTACAAAAAAATTAATAAATCACTTCTATGTGAAAAATATATCCATAGTTTAGCATTTTCTCCGTTCTTGTTAGGAAACTTTAAATACTAGTATTGTATTTTACTGGGTTGACAGTCAACAGTGCTGCCCAAAAACGCAGTATAAGGTTGAAAACAGATCCCATATCACGTTGTGGAGGAAATACTTTCCTGCATGTATTAGTCTTACATTGTAGAGTAGTGTATTTGGGTGGCAGCAAGAGACACTACAGACAGTGAGTAAATGGAGGCTGCAATGATGGTGAGAATATCTAATACATTCTCTTCACACTAGATGCTAAAATTTTACTTCTGGAAAAATACTGTTATTAACATTGTGCCTGAAAGGAGTGCGCTTAGCTTATAAAAATGAAATCTGGATAATGCCTTTCAAGTCAGCTTTCCTTTACTGTAGAACTTATTCACTGTCTAAGAAAAAAAAATGAATGAGATGGTGTCAGTGTTTACATTGTGACTGTTTAGTTGTTTGTAGTTATAAACTTAATTGTTTTTGTTTTGGGTTGATTTTCATATTAAGATCCTGATGATGTAATTAGCTATAGATATTTAAGGTGCTCATATTCTTTGTGACTTTTTTTTTAAATTATGGTCTTACAAAAGTCTGATAGGACTATAGCATATGAAAACTGTATCTTGGAGAAATAAAAATCCACTGGATCTTATTAGATAAAACTGGTATGGGGACATTACTTCTTTATATACAACATTACTGATATATGTACTGGAATGTATGTATTCAAGGAGAATATTTAGATTTTGCAAATATGTTTGGAAAAAAATAGAAGGAGAATTAAAAGCATGAAATTAGCTGGGAAGCCTCCTGCCCCTTCCATTCTGTAGTGAATGTTAGAGAGTTTAGAAGCTTAATTTATTCACTAAAATGAAGGTGATAAGCACATGAGCTTGCTTTTTAATTTCTTCCCAAAAAGACAATAAATTTTACTTTGTCTGACTGTAGGATAAAACTGTCAAGATGAATAGTTACCATGCAAAAATATGTCTGTCCATAGCCTGAGCAAAACATCAAAAAGAATCTGATCATAATTTATAAACTTGCTCGTGGCCAGTAAATTTCTGACAACAGAGAACTTTTGAATCTAGTTTAAGAATGCAAAATGTAGATTTTTCTCCAGGTGAAAGAAATCCAGACAAAAAGTTAGTTTTAAAAGTTAAAATAATTTAATCCTGTTCTCTTGCTAGGGCACAAAAATCACTTCTAGCTGACTTTACTTTACTAGCACACATTGCAGTTATGTTTACCAATAGTTCTGTCTGCTGAGATTTATTCATTCCCCTGGAGGTAGGTTTGAATAAGTAAGTGGTGGATATCACTATGCTTATAGTAACGCATGGGTACTCTGAAGAATATAAGGTCGTATGAGAGAGACCTTCAATTCTCTAGTAGAATCATTTAAACTGGGAGTGAAAGCAGAGGCTCAGCTGTAGCAGACAGAAGAGTTCAGCCAGAGATGCCTGGACCTGACCAAGGGCTCCATTCTCCTTTGGGATCTCCAATGGAGAACTGAACACCCTGTATGGGCAACAGACCAGCAGCAGAAAACTGCTTCTGACAATCTGGGATGCTCACTGGATGAGCAGCAGAGCAGTGGATGTTATACTGAACTGAAGAGAGACTTTGAGCCATTTTCTGACTAGGCAGCTCTTATTTGGAATTTCTTCAGAACATTGCTATTCATATCAAGATGTGTTTTCTCCTTTTTAATTTTTTAAATTTTTTCTTTTATTTAGGCAAAAATATATTTGATATTTATAGGACAGTGAACGATTTGACACAGACTTCCTAAATGCTTCTGGAGAAGAAAGAAATTTTAGGAAGTATGATCATGTGTTAATGGTCTGAGCCACAGCTATACTTATTTGTAAAAACTGGACTCTTTAACCAAAGAATTGCATAAAAATAATTGTCCTAATTCTTCCTGCTACCATTATTAATCACATATTACAGACAAGATAAAATATGGCTTTGGAACAATGTGATTCATTTTTAAAATAAGGCTATACAAAATCAATGGGGTATGTACTAAATGAACTAAAGACAGGCTAAGTTACGTGGGTCAAAGACTATGGCCAAAGGAAAACCTTCTCAACCAAATGAAAATTTTCTTCCTTATGGGTTAACGCAGGTTATTTGTCCTGGCCCAATGCCACTCATTCTCCTTATCAATGTCCTAGAGAAAAAGTGAAATATTTAAAACTGCCAAATCTTCCAGCTACGGGTTTTCAAAACAAAAATGGTCAAGGGCATCTGTGCAAGTGCTGTACATTCAAACAATGCATACTTTAACACACGCAAATTCAAAGTCTTTGATCTTGGTACAAAGAAAACTCACTGCTGTGAAATATACTTATACTTCTTTCCATACATTATTTTGTAAATATTCTGGAAAATTTGAGATTTTTCAAACACTTAAGAAAGATAAAATCAGTACATTGTTGTTCTGCACCCATCTCCCCTACCTTATTAAGTCACGAAAAGCACGCAGATTTCAAGCAATATCTTTTGGATAGGACAAGAGGAGCTGTTCTTAGAGAAAGTTAGTAGGAAGCAAACACAAACCTTATGGATCAGGAGGGATTTTGTCATACTCATTAATCTTGATTTTTCCATCTAATTGAGCATGTCCTTTTTGCCCTTTTTTTCCTGAAATGCAAGAATTTTTTGTGTCTGAAGGGGACCAGTTTCTATCTAAATAAGTGTTTGAAAACCAGCTTCCACAAATCCATCACCTTCAGAAGAAGTGTTACAATTAAGTTATAGAATGCTGAAATCATGTTCTTCCCTGCAATAGAGACAGAAAAGAACAAGGTTCTGCCACCTGCATCAAGAAACTAACTCCAACAATTCATTTGACACCTTCTGTGAGGTTTTGAACTTTCAGCTGTCAAAGACTTCCATGAGTTATTTCACAGCATCCTGATGTGAAGAGAGCTTCAGCATGGAAAGCATTATTTGTGGTGTACTTAGCTAAAGAGCACAGGCTGAATTTTATTAAGTAGTTTCTTTCTGCTTAAGGAATCAGTCAGTATCTTCCCATATGATTCTGTAGAATTGAGATCCAATGAATAAAATATTCCACTTCATCATAAAATATGATGTTTATTAAATGCACATTTAAAAAAATTTACTGGATACACCCAGAGCTTGCAGTGTTATTAGGTAGGACTGGATTAATCTGCCTGATTCTTAGTAGAGTTTATTTGTAAAACATGACTTATTACGCTGGTGTAGGATATGCTATACTGGCACTGCATCCCACACTTTTATAGTGATGATTACAGCTTTCAGCAGTCAAGCGACAAACTCCATGAAAGTACTCTGAAATTGCATTTTTGAAATTCCATCCCTGCCTACAACTATAAGCTCTGAAGAACTGAAATTTTAATAAAATAACTCAGGAGTATTTAATTTTCCTCTACTCTGGATCTGCCACTTTATTACACCTATTCTGTAGGCTATTAAATGTTCAGTCCTGTAAAGCCTGCACTTGATCTTCAGAATGTGCAGAGATGCCAAGGTATGACTGAAGAAAGCATGGAAAAGCAGAGGTGCAAAATGCTATTGACTTTTGTGTTAGTTACAACTTCAAATGAGAATGCACAATCCTATTCTCTCTGTATCCACAGTAACAGGAGGCAGAGATGAAGGAATAGAGTTGATTTAATTGTACAGACATAAATAAAATTTTCAGGCCAAGTAAAAAGAAGCCATTGCATAAACACTAGACCATTTTCTAGTACATCCAGCCACCTAGAGAAGGAGCTCATCATCACATTATGACATAAAATCAATATCTTGCAAAAGTCAGAAATAAGATCATGAAAGAGCAATGTGTTGTATCTACAAAGGTTGCATATATCCAGTTTGGTATTTAGGATATCAGACTTAGGGAAGGGAAAAAAAAGCCAAAAATCTTTCTTATTTAGAAGTGTGCAACAGTATGAGACAAAATAGGCATTTAACGGGCCTCTGTTTATGTTTTTATTGAGATTAATTTGGATGGGTTTGAAGGTGTCTCTGCAATAATCACTCCAATGAAGTGCTTAGAAAAATCATGTTTTAGCAATATTTCTGTTATGACAATAATTGGTAAAAAGAAGCAGCAAAACTGAAGAACTCTTGTGGATATTGAGGGAGCAATATTTATTACGTCTTACTAACATTTTCTAGGGTACTACTTGCACAACCCTTGTTCAGTAGAAGGACAGAGGATGATGAGCTTCCTTATACTGGGGAAAAAATCCTACTGATTATTTATTTTTATTAACTTTTGGAAGATTTATATCATTATAAATTAAAATGGTAAAGAAATATTGATGCAACAGGAAAATTACTACTTTATTCCATAGGATTGATATAATAAAATCCTAATTAAATCAAGTAATTGTACAGTGTAGAGGATCTTTTTTTATACAGATTTTTACTACATATGTCAATCCTTTATTAATTATATGAATGTAACCTATCTCCATTCAATTCATCTGCACTGGAGTATCTCAAGGTGAAATTTGGCCATGCAGGACAGGTTGACATGGGAATTAGTTCATTTTTTAGCACTGGGTTTTGTAAACAGACCCAATCCCATTACTTTCTTCCAAATGGAACCTGCTTCAGTGGTCATCCTACCCATGAGGCACTGCTATGCAGTCACAGAATCTTCTGAGTTGGAAGGGACCCACAAGGATAATTGAGTCCAGCCCTTAAGTGACCTGTACGGGGACTGAACCCATGGCATTGGCATTATTAGCACCATGCTTGACCAACTGAGCTAATAACCCCCCCCTCCTGCATATATAACTAACCACCTCACATAACATAACAATGCAAAGAAAAAAATTAGCTCTTCCTTCCTTTTATTTTTCTCCCAAAACCTTAATTTTCAGAGTTAGAGTGAAATAAGAACTTTTAAAAGCAGAGAATTGTACCTGAGTAACAGTTTCAAGGCAGCTCATTTGGATCCTAGTCTGAGCTGATGGACCAAAGATTCGAACGCGTTCCAAATGAACGTCATAATCACTGAAATATTGGCTATTCATAGCTCTGTTTCTCACTCTGGTTTGATAAATTCCTTCCTGAGCCTGAGAAACCTTTACTGTCAAAATTCCTTCTGCACAGGAGTTAGCATTTAGTATGAAAACTTCCTGATAAGTGCAAGTACATACACAAAGTTAGGGGGATGGCCTCAGTTCCAAATCTAGGAGCTATTGTATTATTTTCTTACTGCATTATATGATTATCATTATTGCTGTTGTTGTTATTGTTATTATTATTAATACTTAAGGATTACTTTAATAACTCTGTGTTGATTGGGACCATTAACTCTGAATTTAGCTTTATAATGAAAGTGGGAGAAAATTTAATGCCTTCTTTAAATATTAATTTATGGTAGAATATGTATGTGTTATGCATGTCTAATGTAATAAAGGTAACCATGAGGCAGAGTACATGGTTACCTATATATGTTATTCGTAACAAGAGCATTGTGGTAGTGATTTCAAGCAAATGGAGATGTTTGTATGAAAGACACAAAAAGAAAAGGTGAAACTGTGGCTTTTACTGAAACTGCAACCAAATATGTTATTTAAGACGTAAAATAAAAGGAAAAAGAAAAACAGAAGACAAAAAAAAAAAAAGAAAAAAAAGCGTGTTACAGGGGCAGAGTTGGAGGCATCCACTTTGTATCACAATCTGTTGTTGTTGTAAGTGTTGTAATTCAGCTGCAAGTCGTCAACTGAGAATTCCCCTGGGAGAGAATGTCTCCTGTTGCTCCACTCAGTCTCAGCAGAAAACAGGTGTGTGTGTACTGAAAACACTGCTACAATATACATATTTCCATCCAGTCTGGTATCTATTCAGAGATATGGTTGAACCAAATCTAAAATAAACACACAAGTGATCTTAAAGCTGCAGTGTGAATTTGTGTATGTCATCTTATGCTGAAGAGTTATGTATAAGCAACACAGTTGGAGGGGACAAAGAATAGATACAATTCCTAAATCTCCATGGGGTATACCGATTTCTTCATACACCATTCCAATATATCTTTATTAAAGTAATTTAAATCTATGCTGATGCCTGTCCTCCCAGCAACACATATTTCAAGGAATGTTTTTGTCCAGCTGAATTCTTTCTATTAACTTCCTTTGACTACTGATATCACTAAGAATTTCCAAATCAGTTCCTGAAAATTGGGATCCAACTGATAAGATGAAAATGAGATGAAAAAGGTGATAATTGAGATAGGAAGCTATGAAGTCAGAAAGCTTTTCTAACAAGAAGTTAAACCCCACTGTTACCAGACTGGTGATCTGGTGGTGGTGGACAATACACTGATTTCACAATAGCTCTGCAATTGAAGCTGGATGCAGCAAGGTTAGACCCTGCTGTACTACACTGCACCCATGCATCTCTGCTCTGCTTACCACTCCACTGTGTCCCTGCCTACCTCACACATTACTCACCACAGTCTCAAGGAAAAGCTGTCCTGGGACAGCTTTGGTTTTGGAGCAGAGGTGATGTAGCTTTGACAAAAGCTGTATATAATTTATTCCTAATTTCTTCTTGGTCTTGGGTTTTAACATATTTTCCATTTAAATCTTGACTAGTAGATTTTGTAGTTACCTCTGAATTACTATATGATAATGAAAGGCTTGCAGAAAGAGCCTCTAATACCAGTAATGAGAGACCTACAAAATGTTCACCCAAGCTGAAACTGTCTTTTGCTGAAAAGGCTGGTGAAAGACTCACCTCCTTCATGCTTCCTGCACTTGGATGATGTCAGTGAGAGATGAGTGCTTCCACTGAAATATGCTATTCCCAGGTGCATGACACAGAGTTCTCTTCATCTCAAAACTGCAATGTATAAGGCAGGGGAGAAGGGGAAAGTACAATCTGCATAGCTCTCCTGAAACAAAATGTACAAAATCTGCAAATTTATGGCTTCCAATATTTGGCAGAAGGGAGGTGGCACATTAATCTTTATCATCTTGCAAAATACCTTTAAAATCTGTAAACAATGCCTTGCCTTTCCTTTAACATTTGTGCTTATTTTATAGGTGTAACCACTGAATGTGATTTACAGTTTGCAAGTCATTAGTCTTTTATCTTAATTTTAAAGAAAAGTATCAGAAGAAAACTAAAGCCCTGTGCTGAAAAGCAGAAGACAGCCACAAGACATCCACAATTTTGTGAGAATGGCATGCTGATAGTGAGACCATATAATTTTATGTCTCGCTCATGTAGAGTCTTACCTAGTGCCAATAACAGTATAATATTGGATTAGAGAGACATCATCACTGATCCTGAGTAGTAGTACCTTTTTTTTGTCCTTACTTTATTAGTGATATGCTCTTGAAAAGTTGGTTATTGATGTTTGCCACTGAAAGCTCTGATTTCAGGATGTCCCCTTGGACTGTGACAACAGGTAAGGATGTCAGACTTCTGGATGACAGAAATCTCTCCAGACTTTTCAAGTTAACTTATTCTCACATCTCTCAGACTCACAAATATATGCATAAAATAAAATGTGCACAGATCTAAACAAGTTCTTGTTGTGAGGAGTTGTGGTGGGTTTGCGCAGGAGTATTTAACCTTTATGAAAAAACCAAAATGTCTAGGCCTATACACAACACTGCAGTAATATCTTCAAACATCTCATTATTAGGAAACATATCAATTATCCATCTGGAGATTAACTGGTGTTGTATTTCAGCTGTGAAATGTACAGCTGAAATAAGTAGAACCATATTTTTAAAGCGATTACATGTCATTTTAAAAAACCCAAAATCAGTCAAGAGACAAGAAGATTTGATAAAATTCATATACACATATGCATGAATTTCATGTATATATATATAAACAAACAAATAGACACAGAGTATTTTTGAACTCTGAAATAAATGTTCTGAAATCAGGTAAACATCTCCAATATATCTGACAGGTGTTTGAAGGAACCACAGTTGAATTGTAAGGCACCTGACTACTGATACTTGAAAACAAAATGAATTCAACTGTTGCAATTTTACACAAGTTCAATGGAAGTTTAAGAGGCTGCTTTTTATTGTTGGTGTGTTTTAATTAATTCAACATTTCTAGATTGTTTGTATGCAGATACTACCATAAGTAACACATAAGAAAATAAGATACCACCCAAATAAGTGTAAATCCACCTTCATAAAACTAATACAATTTCCTGTCATTCTTGCTATAAAAAAACAGTGTGGTTAATCATGTGAAAATATTGGTGCTTTCTCCTAGGAAATGTGACAAGAACCTTGATTGCATAGAAATTAGATAGGGAAAAATGCCATTTCTTCAGTGTCAGACTAACTGCTTCTGTGAGAAATATTGGATGCAGAATATGTTTTTTTTTTTTTTTGTTTGCTGTAAGGATGCTTTTCCCATAGTTTGCTTTATTTTTTTTTCCAACTGAGGAAGACATTGAACTATGGAAACAGTAAACATAGTTTTCAGTCTGTCTTTATCTCTCTGATTCCTCTGTGTTGCCCTCCATCCTAATTACTATGCACTAATGTGCAGGAATAATTTTTGGAAAATTCAACTGGCAGTGAATTTAAGACAGACTATGGTTTCTAGCTGTATTTGTCATGATTCTGTGTAGCCCTCTTTTGAGGATTTCCTTGAGATCTACAGTAGAGGCCAAGCTCAGTTCAGAACATGATAATTTTGAGTGTTTACAGCAGAAAACCTATAGTAGTCTGCCCAGTCTAAGACCTCCAGGTGTGCAAATGACTCCTATGATATACAGCCAGAATTGTTTGCAAATACTTGCATTTGGTGTCAGGAACTGGTAGCAGAACACAACACATTGGGGCTTTATGGGCTGCTTCTTGAGAGAGAGGACCAAAGGAGTATGGGGAATGACTGGTTAGAGAAGGCAGTTGTAAGATGTTTTCTCCCTTGTCTCTCTAAAGGACTGGAAGCCAAAAAAGGGAAAATGAATAGTGAGAGAATCTGGGTTGGAATCAGATACCCAGAAACAGACAGGAGATGACTAATGAGGTTAGTGCTGGACTCTAAGAAGACTGGGACTGGCTAGAATATAGGAGAAAGAACCATTGAAAAGGGATAGGAAAACAAAGATGCATGGCATGTAAAATTGGTGAAGAGCTAAAGCATGTGGGGAAGCAAAATGGCCAGAGAAATGGACTGAGCCAAGGAATTGGGAAGGAAAGGTGAGAAAAAACTATGGATTGGGAGTGAGGCTAATTTCAAAGTGGGACTAATTTCAGCAGAAGGAAAGCAAAGAAATGTAGAAATAAGAAATAAGACTGGCTAAAATGATTGACAAAAGACTGATTGCAAGTGGGATGGTTGGAGGGACTGTAAGAAATGAGAGGAAGTCAGGCTAGGACTGGAATTGGAGACTAAACCAATAAAAGATAATATTTTCTGGGAAAATGTGCTTGATTTGTCACAAGAAGCCTGTGAGAGCATGCTCATGGAACAGTGAAGTGAGCTGGCAGACCTTGAGGGGAATAAAAGAGAATCTGAACTAAGAAATGTGTCAGGAGGATCACACAGGACACCAAACATAAGTGGAGTCCATGGCTTGGAGTGATTTAGTTCTCTGTCTGTCAGCTACTCTTTGTGAAATCTGCTGACAGGTATCCCATAGCTGATCAATATAGGACCTTACAGAGGTCTATACTCCTTATTCTTTTAGAACAGATGTCAAAAATGGGTATGGATGAGCCATACTTCAATTCAAAATTGTACATAGAATATGCAGGTGAGAAGGAAATTAATTTTAATTTTGTAAAAAACATATTACAAAGGTATTTTTCTTTTAGATATAAGTTAATTTAAATTTATGTTAAAATAATTTGTGAATAGTGCAAACTTTAGCATGTAAAATTAAACGAATGTCATAATGCATCACATTGCTAGTCATGCTGAACCAAATTCCTTTTTAGCAAGTTGTTTTTTGTGAGAAGGAATGCTGGGTATCCAAAAGGCTGGTCTCTGTGGAAGCTCAGTAGCCCAGAAAAGTAAGTGTCCAGAAAGTCAAGGCAGCTGGACTGTCCAAAGATAACCAGTTTGAGGAAATGGGCAATATGGGCATTTACCAGCTGGGCAGCCTGTGAAGGAAAGGAGACAGGTACCAGGAGACTTTCCAAGTAGGAAACACAGGTGTTCTGCCAAGGTATGGGCAAGAGCTTTGAGGAGTAGATTGCATTGTAAGTGATACCATGGCAGAAAGCTTAATGATTTGGCTGCCACTCTTGGATTAGTCATTTCTATTGAAAGCTGTGACCAGCCTTTGGGATTTGTTTGTAATTGTATCACTGGGGGCCTGATGACAGGCCTAAATGACAGTCCTGTCATTTACTCTAACATTTGCCAGAACTGTGGCAAGAGCAGAATGCTTAAGACAATGTAGTTCTTGGCAATGTTACAGTTTCCTTGGCAAGCTAAACCAGAATTTTGTTAGCCAGAAAATATGATTAGTTTGATAGAAAAGTGGAGAAATAATGTGAAGAAAGAAAACAAATCAGGAAGGAAGGGTAATAATGGGAACCCAGTTACAACAGGTGGCATTATGCAAAAATCAGCTAAATCGCATCAAATGTTTTATTTTGCTGGCCTAGTCGACCCAGGATGCCTGATATGGTGAGGAATGCTCAAATACAGATATGCCCAACCCTAAAATCATAGGAAATGGTGGTCTGGAAAAGTAGAAATGAAATTGAGACATCAGCACCCCCTTGATCACTGTCCAATTAGCACTGCCTAACCAGTGACATTCCACTCTCATAAACATCAATAAGTCTATCACTTTTTGGGAATATTACAATAAGTGTACCTTCTAGAGTTATCTCAGTTTATTCCAGTATTGTGTCTATATAGTCTATGTGGTGTTCTGACAAGAAATCCAAAAGTCTGTTTATTGCACATCTTTGAATTTCAGCAATCTATTTTGCATGTTTGGGGTTTTTTTTCCCATATCCTTCTTTTGCCTATCTGATACAAAATTTCATGTAACAGGCTGAACCAGCCCTGAAATTGTGAGCTGCTATTTGTTATTTTGAACTACTTATCACACAGTCTTTTGCACATTCTATCTGTAGAAGGAGAATGAACTTTATAAGTGCATCACCTCCAAAAATTGTGATGTGGGCAAGTGATGAAGGGCTGTTACAATTCACTGAGCATCTTTCATTCCTTCTGCAGACTCATGTAAGTCATCTCCTTCCCTGTCACTCCTCCAAAATGTCCCAGTCCCACAGATAATTATTAGACCAGATGCCCTTTCCAGCACTTGATAAAAATAAAACATGGCAAACCAAACCCCCAGATCCCTATTGGAATCATTAGGGAGAAGAAATAGCTCACCTGAGATGGTTTTTGTTACTACTGGTTAACTTCCATACTATGGGACATCAAATCTGAAAGTTCAAAATTAACAACATACTGTTTTGAATATTCTGACCAAATATGACTGAATGATTAACCCTGAAAAAACACTGTCTAGCATGAAACAGAATAACAAATATCTTTTCTTCTTCCTTCTAACCTTTCTAGCTGTGATTTTTGTCACTTAGCTAAGGTGGTATGTTTCTGAGGCTTTTAGCAGCCTCATTCATCTTTGTCCATAGCGGCTTCCAGATAATGTTTTCTGCTTTAATGATTAGATTTTCCATTTCAGTGCTGTGTGTCTGCTTGTGTACTTGTCCCTTCTGTGCATGCCTTGTCAATGTAATTAAACATTACAAATGCCCATTGCAATGTACACTGGAGGAGAATACTCCCAGCAGCACTGCCAGATGCGATCCTCCGGCTCATATCACTGTAGTTAATGCACAGACCTTTCAGCAACTGCCACAAGTGAGTGTGTCCCTCCTCTCATCCACCAGGCTGTATCCAAATGTTTTGTTTCCTTTGGCCAGCTTTAATGCTCTTCTCACATGGGTCTTGTTTTGCAGGAGCAAGATCTAACGGGTTCTGTAGCCTTTCTGTCTCACAGCAGATAATATGTCCAGAAACAGCCCTCAATAAAAGGCAGTTGGAAACCCATGGAAATGAATGAGACAGCACCCAGACAGCAGGGAGACTGAGATGACAAGAAGGTGGGGAAAAGAAATGGTTACTTGTGTTGGATTAGACATAATTTTTCTCTCTTTGCTGATTTAAAACTTCTCTTGGATGATGATTAAATTTTCATAGTGTGGTAATTTTGTTCCCTTTTGGAAGACTGAAGCAGCTTCAGTAGCTTTTAAGGAGATCCTACATATGCCCCAGGCTGCCCATGAACATTAAAGATTTCTTCCCCACCCACACCCACCCCATGACAGAATAGCTGACCTAAGCTCTTCACACAGAGAGAGGACACAAAACTATTCCTCATCATCTACTGCTGGTAGCTGCAATACTTTTGGATGTTGAAATAAGATTGCAATTGGTGCATTTGAGAGATGAACTTGCATTTAAACTCAGTGAACAATTTCTGGGGTTTAATTCTCTTGCTATAAATGCTGCTTATCTGAAACAATAATGTTTAAGTGATGAGACAGAAAATAATTAATCAAGTACCCCACTCAGTAGTGGCATCCTGGACTTCAAAACAACTGTAAAGAGAAAGCAGCTCTTGTAACTAATGCTTTTATGTAGTTTTAGAAAAAATATTGCTTGCATGGAGAATAGAGCAAAGCACAAAATATAAAAGTTCTCCTGTTGCAGTTCTTGGGTCAAACTTGAGAAAAGATAGGACTGGGTATTTTAATCTTTCTAATTTATGATCTATCTGTTCATTTTACTGCATTCAGTTGTCAAAGAGAGTGTGTTTTTCCTGCTACAGAAGATTGCAAAGTGTTACTCTGTGGATTTGCTCTGGGTAAGAAGGTTTTCCCTGTGAGAAGACAGTGTGGCAGATTCTGACCAGTGTGTACTGGTTAGTGGTTCTCTTCTGATACGAGTAGCTTTCTTTCCAAGAAGAAGGGGTTGTCATTTTGAGAAGAAGGGGTTGTCATTTTCCTAAAAACAGATAAAAATTTCACTACAGGTGTCAGTTGCTTGTGAAAGATAACTTTACATCTGCAAACACTTAGGAAGGGATTTGCCTAAGTTCAACCTGAAGAAGAGCAATGACACTCCTTTTGAGTTCAAAAGCTCTACCTGCATAACGCCTCATACCATTGAAATAACATAGTGAGTAAGTCCTGAGTAAGTAAGGGGTCTCTTCATGAAAAGGCCCTCTCTGTCCTTTCAGAGTATGCACCTCAGTCAGTCAGTCAGTCAGTCCTCACTCACTCACTCACTCACTCACTCACTCACTCACTCTTTAGCAGGAATAATTTAGAAGTGAGACCTGTAGATAAAAAAGCTTTCCCCTCCACCCTCTACACTTGGTAGTGTAGTGCTTCTGCACTACCATTTCATACTTTCACCAGGTTCCACCAGCTTCTTTTACCAGTACAGACATGGATGTTAAGAGATAATTCACACTTTTGAACCAATGTTTCTTTATCTAGGGTCTAGGAGTTCATGTGGGCTTCCCTCTCAGCCTATCTGGTCATTTACACTTTTCTTACAAGCTGTGACTCCAAAAAATAAATTCAGTGTCAGATGAGGGGTAGTCCCTATTTCAGGATGGCTCCATGTTTCTGTAAGGATGCCTGAGCTTGCTTTAGCTCTATTTACACCAGCTTGAAGGTTACAGCATCTGTGAGGGTTTAGAGTGAAATACACTGCCCTTGCTTGTGGCATAATATGCTTGCCCCTAGGGGATGAGCTGAGTGGGAAATGGATGCACCAAGGCTGCGAGGGCCTCTGCGTTGGACAACGTTCATGGAGAAGGTATGGCTCCATGCTGGCCCATCTGTGAACCTGGAGCATCCTGAAGGCAGAGTGTGTATGAGTGAAACTGCCCCAGAAAGTGCAATTTTCCAGTCCAACTAAGCTTCAACTTGCCTTCTTAAACTTTAGTTTGCTTGTGAATTAGTGAGTTCCAATAAGCTGTTTCTAAACATGATATTTTCCTTGTGCTGTTGCATGAAAAACTCCTTCATCCTATGCAGGAGAGTGGCAAAGATCACCAACCAATAAAATAGAAGTAATTCATTTAATCAATTAAAGAATCTATTTACCTTTTTTTTTTCCCAGAAAGGTCTTGCAAGGATAACTCAGGGGAAAGAGGGCAGGGGAAAAGAGATATTTACTGATGAGATTTGTATTTACCTCCTGGGGTAAATGTTCTTTGAAATAATTTAAAGCAGCAAAATAAGCCTTCTAAGCATCTAAGCAAACTAGCAAGCCTTTTTTATCAGTAACATTTACATAATGAATCACAGTCTGTGTCACAAGTCAGGAGAGAGCAAGATCCTGCTGTATACTGTTTGCTGTCTCTCTCTTGCCCAGTATTCATTCTACAACAGTTTGCGCTTGTGTTTTGTTAAAATAAAATGTTGGGCACACTAAAATATGACCAATTAAAATAATTTTGTTAAAAATATGGGAAAAGCAAATTTTATTTCTATTAAAAATTCTGTTAATGGATAGAAAGAAAAGCATATCTTGACATAGTTTGGAGGATTTAGCAAACCAATTTCCAATATTTAGATGTGCTTTATACTCTCTGTTTTAATAAAATCTGCCAATATTTAGGACATTGCAACAGTGAATGCTTCTGGCAAAGATATAATTTAAATTCAGAAGAGTTTACGTGCATGTGCATTTAAGCAGTTGTGGTGCAATTTTCAACCAGCTCTGCAGATATGATGAAGGTTTATGCTACCCCTTTCTGTTTCTGGCATTTTTAGGTAATTTCTTTCCTGTTTTCTGTAATTTGATTTTTCTCCATTTCTGTTTTCCTCTATCCATCCATCTTTTCATCCCAGCTTATCTTTAATGTCAGCTGAAGACCAGCATGAAAAGATCTGATTATATTAGAATAAATTTGTCTGATTTTTATTATGATGACAGATGTGAAGCTTATTTCTCTCTTGGGGATAATGATTAAATGTCTCCTTGCTTTTGCATTGAAGAAAAAGTATCTGAAGTTGAACAGGAATGCTGAATGTTTGCCCATGGGTCTATTTATCTTGACAATTTAACTCACAACTGCACAAATTATCAGTATATAATATAAATATTTTCTGTATTTTTTTACATTTGATTTTGTAAACATATGAAATTTAATACAAAATAGAAGCAGTCTTCCTTGTTTAATCATAAAGTTGCTTTTGATATTTCTCTCTGAAGAGATAATTTTTCACACAACTAATTGTTACTGTAGTGTATGACAGATTGCCTTTTGACATTTTGTAACAGCAAACGCATAAAGGCAAAACAAGTACATTTTTGCAGGTTTTCTAACCACAAATAGCACATACCTCATGATCTCTGAACAGACTTAAAGTATCACCCATCAGCAGCTAACATGCTGGGATAAATCTAGGAGCAGAGAGTACTAGGCAGGCACACTTATGCTGCGCTGGTTTAACCTAGAATCCAGGTCTTTTTTTTCTTTTCCCAGAAGCTCATGTTAGAGTTCAGTGCTGGTGAGGTGATACAGGGTGTTGGTATGAGCTGTGAATAAGCATAGCTAAAGGAATTTTATAATGAAAACTTCTCATGCCTCCTCAGGCATGCCTCATGGTCTGAGGGTGCACTTGCTCCTGCAGCAGTTCCTGAGCTGATAACAGAGAAATTTTCCATTTTGTGCTGTCCTGAGAGAAGATAAAAGAGACAGATAGTTGTTTTTATTTTTTTATATTAAGCCATGTTTCTAAATTTTCCTCCTGTAGCTTAAATGACATTTAAGTGACTTCAACAGAATTTGACTAACACCACATACACGTCATACCTTTTTCACAGAGTACTTATACGGGAAATTTTATGAAAACTATTGCTTTTCTAGTTAATCCGCATATTATCTCATAGCTTAGAGAAGTGACAATCATGATGGCAATAAAACAAAAAGGATATACAGTTTTCCATCACAGATAAATGATATAGAAATGACTTAAATGTTTTATGTTTGTAATATTGAGATCAATAACACTCCTTGGAATTTAGAGACCTGTTACTTTATTGTATTAAATTATTTTTTTATCATAGCCTCCTTGAGTTTTACAGGATGCAAGATATTGTGAGTAATTTCAGTCTTCTGTCTGTATTAGGAAGATACCCAAGACTATCAAAATAAACACTGATATTTTATTCAACACAAAAAGGAAGTTCATTGATATGCAGTCTGAGACAATATAAATCTTCATGTTTTTTGGAACATGAAGGTGGTGTATGTTGAATACTTCCATAGGAAGTATTTTAATCTATCTATGATTCAAGGATATTTTGAGAGGAACACAACAAAATCGTAATTCTGTCAGACTGTCCTCTAGACTTGATGTGCCTCAAAACTGGGCAGCCTTGGGTGTGTCAGTCAGAGGGGGCAATCAACCTTTGGCAGTTCAGGTCTCTGTGTGTCACCAATGTGCTCATTGCCATGATACCTGCTCCAGCCAAGGGAAACAATTGGTTAATCAGAAAACTTGGACTGATGCAAAGTTACCCAAAAATTTTGAAGATCCAAAAGCAGAAAGGCTGAAATGTAGCATGCGCAAGTGAAAGCCATGATAGGTGCATAAGAGGTAATTGACCAAAATAGTAGAGCTGGTACTATTCATGTTTTTCAGCTTTCCTTTATATTATGTTGTGTGTGTATATTTGCACTTAAAACCAATTGTGGTATGAAACTACCTTTATTATTTTTAGTTTACTATTAGCATAACTACTACATTAAAATTCTTTCCAAGTTATGCTGGCAGCAGGTGCTGTGGTGCGGCCAGGTGTGTTGACTCTGCATCTCTGCATTGGCACCACAGAGGAGTCTTCTCATGCAGAACTTACACCTGGCTTAATTTCTTGCAACCTACCATTTTTCATGGAAAAATGTAGAGTCTGTCCTCAATGGGCCATGGGATGCCCCTGGCAGGGGATCCCTGGCTGTTGAGGCAGGTGTTTTGTAGTCATGGTCCATTCCACACCCATTATGGAGTTTGCAGGTGGAGAGGCACCACTCAGGCATGCTGAGCTGAGCACTCAGCCTGGTGTAGTGACCTCGCAGCAGGCAATGCTGCTTGGCAGGCACTGGAACCAGGTTGGAGGTTTCTGAGCTGGTGGTGTACAGGAGCATGCACTGTCCACACAGTGTGTGAGGTGTGGTGCCCTCCAGATGGCAAATCTTGCTGTGCCATCTGGGGCACTGCCATGCCTCACTGGATGCTCAAACTGCTATACAATATTTGTGGCTGGGGAATGTGGTGTTGCAGTGTCCTCAGGGTGCATCAACTATTCAGTGTAAATGCAGCTACAGGCAACTGTAGTGCAGGTATGTCCCCTGAGAACACCATAAACTTTATTGATGATTTAGCTGCATATCCTTAAAGAAGGAGTCAACGTTATACAGCACTGGATTAAGCTGGCTTGGCAGATGGGTGTTTTTAAAAATCCAGGACTTGGTTTTATATACCAGTATTTATTGTTACATTGGGTTTCTTTGCTGCCAAATGCTCCTGTGACCTGATCACTGCTTTACATCTATTTACATTCTGTTAGAGAGCTGTAGTCTTATGGTGAATAAAGAGCAATAGGCAGGCTATTTGGTGGCACAATAAATTTTGCTGGTAAGCTGTGAGACTGTATTTCCTGCTTGTTTGGCCAGAGTGGCGCTTGTTTCCATGGTCTATAGGATCTATCTCTTCTGTTTTGCAAAGACAATATATATTAAGAATGTATTCAAAGCAGTTCTCAGAAAATGTATGGGAAAGAAAAGGAGGAAAAGAAAAGAAAGAAGGAAACCTGAAAATCTACCTCCGACAGCCTATAACTCAGTGATAACATTCCAGAGTCATAGACAAAGTTAATAGAACTGGAAATTATATTAGCCATGCCTATATATTTCTGTCACTTTCTGTCCATTTTTATTTTATAGGCATGTTATACTGCTTACTGAGATTATGATTGTGATGTTCTATCGTTATTACTTTGTGGCCTAACCTTTCAAGTCTGAGCCTTCACGGACTAAACAATAAATTTTGCTATAACAACCTCACTTAATTCCCCTATAAAACTGATGCTTCCTGACGCTTGTTCACTGATCTGTACTATAAATATAGCATCCATAAATTTTAGAATTCAGTCTCATTTGGTCCATACAAAACAATAATAAAAGCCTCTAAAACAGGAAGCAGTAAGATGAGATTATTCAATAGTAACTGAGTCTAATTCTGTTCCCCAAATGAAAAAGTATAATTCAAAAATGCCTTGAAAGGCAGCATTTCCCAAAATTACATTTGCAACGTGACTGATTGCTAAATTCCCTCTTTAGCTGGTACGTAAGGACTAAAGTGTTACTGGGAGAACATATGGATGAGGGAAGGGTAATGAGGAACAAGACCTCTGTCAGTACATGTGTGAGCTGTGGAGCTGTGTGTGAAGCAGCAAACAATTAGTTACCCTCCTCTCTGAGGAAGCAGGGAGAGACAGGCATGTCTTCCTCCACTGACAGTGAATGCAGTCCTGCCATAGGGATCCGTAGTCAGTGAATGCCCCTGCCTAGCATGAAGCAAGGAGGAGAAAAAGAAAAGCTGTTTTTCTGAAAAAGAATCTTTCTAGGTCTTACCAGATTTTCTCATACACTGGACATAAATAACAGTCAAAGATCAAATTTCATTTTGTAATAGTCTGTTGGTCTCCAGATTCCAGATGTGCACTTCTAATACCATTATGACAAAGCACAGGTTAATCAGAACCTGATTAAGACGATGCAAACATGATGATTGGCACTGTGACAATACAAATGTTTTTTGGATTTCTTCAGCTTTTTACCTTACACTTACTTTAATTTGCCTCCACCTGAGACATTCAGGTAGTGACTTTTCCACCAGATTCCTGGTGGGATTTATGTAGTTTTTCCCCCTTCCTTTATTTTGTTTTTCTTGGGCTGTCTTGAACCATACTCTCTGTAGAGTTAGATTGTAATTTTGTACAATCAGTGGCTTGAATAGAGATGACTTAAAAATAAAGATGTGGAAAGGGAGAAATCAATAGCCAATGATTAATGAATCATTGGGAGATGATGTATAAAATTATACATAGAGAGAAAACTGAGAACAATTGAGACAACTTTGACAGTTGGTTGTCCTCCTGTCTTCATGTTCAGCCATCCCAGGTTTGTCAATGATATGGCTGATGGATCTATTTTTCCAGAATATATTTCTAATTAATAATTTCAACTCTTGCAAGAAGTTCTAGATAAAAAGGGCTGGATGGCAAGAGCCAGTTTCAGCAGGAAAAATTATCTTCGTTCTTTCAGCTCCTATGTTGGCTGTTGCATATATTTGTAAAATATTCTTCATTTAGCCTTTCTAAACCTGTAAGAGATCTTATTATTTTTAAACATAATATTAGTCACAATTTGATTAAATTAAGAGAAGTCCAAGAAGGCAAATGTATCTTTATTCAAATAGAACTGAATCTTGTCCTATAAATATGTGAGTGCCTGCATGATGTCATTTTATGAAATTATGTTGAAAATGTGAATCCCAGAGAGCTGTTAATAGTCTTACTAAAAAAATGCAACCTTAAGGATTCAGGAAGTCAAATCAGCTAAAATTAGGCACACCTCAGACCTGGTTTACATCAATTTTCTTTGTAATTTATTCTGGCTGCTCAAATATCATGGAAGTGAAAGGCAAAAATATAGATGGGTGAACTGACAGATGGATATGAAAAATCAGAAAATTAGTTTAAATTTCAGGACTTGAATAAATTAAGCATGACAAGCATAACACAGGAACCCATTATTTATTTAGTTAATTTAGCTTTGTTTTTATTATAAAAAATTGTCAGTAGATATTGGAAATCTCATTTATTGCAGAATAAAAGAACCTGAAGTTGGCAACTGATGATGCCAAACCCAGAACTGCAAGAAAACACACATTCTGCTGGCAGGATTAGGGTGAGATGCAGAAAAATATGGTCATGATTTAAGAAAGTTTTGCACAATTTTGCTAATAAACTGACAAAATAGATTTTAACTGATAATGTTCCCTCCCCTCCCATTATTATTAGATTATACGTAGATAATATCAACAATAAAATTAAGCCATTTTGAACTGATAATTTTCATGCTGTTTGGTTAGATACTGGATAACATTTGGACATTTTTGTATTATTCAGGGATAATGCATTATTAAATGTAAGCCAAAACATGAACTTCTGGAGATTTTGTATATTATTTCACAGTGGAGTGTTGTGCATATCAGAATTTAGGAGAGGACTTACATGTAATGATTTGTCCCTTTTTTCCTAAAGAAATACATAGATAAACATTTATTCCAAAATAGGAACTTAGTTATTTTGTTCTTGGACTGTATACTTTGATATACTGGCATAAAAAAAAAAATTTATAGCCTGTTTTGGCTGACAGGATAATCAAGTGATTATATTCATATAATATATGAATATATTCGATGATAAAACAATCTTACTAGCTTACCAATCACTGATGAGGTAAGTAAATACACAAATAATTTTCACATCTTAGTTATCTAGTTAACTATAGTGTAGAGAGAAAGACTAGCATCTGTCCTGGATATGTTTCATTTTTGTCGTCTTTTTTCTCCCTCCTGATTTGAACCTCACCTGACTTCTTAAGTATTTTGCTCTTTTTATCCATGGATATTATAACCCCCACAATAAAAACTGAAAAAATATTATAGAAATATCTCTAGTATGAAAGTAAATCCCAGAAGAAAACAGATGCAGGGTAAATATCTTTTGGTGAGCTATTTTTAAAGAGCTTAGACAATTAGCAGTAAAAATTTAGGCACCAAAATCTTTTAACTCATGCAGGCCAAACTTACACTGCAATAACTTAGCCCATACAATTGTGTTGATTTTAAACCAAATTTGAAGCACATAATTGGTTGTTTTCCTTTTTTATAATTGTCATCAGAGGTGGAGAATGATATATTTTTCTTAATGGCAAGCTAATAAAATACCAGACAGGCCCACATATTGAGATTGCCATTAAAATACTCAACAGTTGCACTGAACAGGATATATTTTGTAAACTAGTATTTGTTGGATAAGTGTGGGTTCTTCATTAATCAGCATGAATGTTCTTTTCAAAAGTTAAAAAAAAATACTGATCATTCAAAATGAAGATTAAAAATAATTTTATATATATATAGGATTTGGCCTAAATACACTGACAGTCAGGCTTCAAGTTCTGTACAAACTTGAGAGTAGAACATAGTTTATGAAAGTTCCTATTTATGTCCTGTCATTTGTTGGATCACATTTTACTGATCTAAAGACTGCTTTCCTTTTTGATCTGCTGCAAATCTTTACAAGACTTCATAATTTGACAAGTCACTTTGTAGCACTACAAAAGGAATGGCTTTTTTTAAATAGCTCAACAGCTGACAAAAAGTTGTAAGGCAAACTTAGGTCAATGAGGGGAGAGTACAAACAAATCCAAATATATCCAGGAAGAAACCTGAAAAGAGAAGTTAAATGATTCTTGCTACTGGGAATTCACCTGCCAAATTTTAGCCATGAGCAAGTTTGGCATGTGGGATTAGTTGGTTTTCTAGACTACTTCTCTAGCAACTGGAAAAAGAGCAGCACTTCTGGTAAATATTTAATTCCAACTTGCTTAAAAGACCTCACCTGTAATGAATATTTAATCAGCTTCTAAAGCTTAAAATAAAAAAAATACTAACTTGACAAAAAGCATTCTGGGAAATACTAATAATGTTGAGTAAATAGAACGAATTGATTATTTCCACTGTCATGAAAAACAGTAAAAAGTGTTTTTATAAATGCATCAACAACAAAAGGAGAGCCGAGGAAAATCTTAATTACTTCATTGGGTGCAACGTGAGAAATATTGTCACCAAGGATGTAGAAAAGTCTGGGGTATTTAATGGCTTCTTTGCCTCAGTCTTTGATAGTAAGAGTGGTTATCCTCAAGGCAGCTGGCCCCTGGGCTGGTAGTCAGGGACAGGGAGCAGAACAGACTCCCTGCAATCCAGGAGGAAGCAGATGTCACCTGCTGTGACAGCTAGCTGCTCAGAAATCTATGGAACTGGAGGGGATTTGTCCAAGGTCACTGAGGGGGCTGGCAGAAGAGTTCGCCAAGATGATCTCTTTCATTTATCGTCTGTCCTGGCTAAACAAGGAGATCTCAGATGTCTGGAGCTTGCCCAATGTGACACCCATACACAAAAAGGCCTGGAAGGAACTACAAGCATGTTCGTCTTAATTTTTAGAGTCATAGAACAGTGCAGGTTAAGAATGACCTTGAAGGATTGTCTTGTCCAACTTTTTGTTGGAAAGGAAGCCTAGATCACAGAATCAGGATCACAAAATCATGGAATATTCTGTTGGAAGGAATCCACTTTAGGACCTTGTCCAACTGCATCTTGAAAAGCTCCTGTGGTGAACACTCTACAACGTACCAGTGGATGAACGTTCTCATTGTAAAAAGTTTCTTTCTTCTTGTTATGGTCCAGTTATTAAAATTATTGAGGAGTTCTTCAGCCCAAATTAAGGTGTAAATGAGACCATATGCCAGTGACAATAGTATGGATTTTATTTGATAGTAACTATGAGGGAAAGAAAAGCGGAGAGGAAGAAATAGGGAAAGAATAGCCTGGGGGATGTGAGGATGCAGAGAGTGAAGTGGAGGTGGAGACAGACTAGGTAGAAAATATCACCACTCCATAGATCCTGATGGCATCTTGTTGAGCCTCATCTTCTGGTCTTGTTGATGTTGAAGATCCCCAAAGAAGAACAGAATCTGATGGGTTAATATATGCTCAGGCCAGGTGGCAATGTCCAGGTACATCTTCCCTGGGCAGGAGTGGGAGACTCTGCATCTTACAACAGACTCAATCTGTTACATCATGTGCAGTCCTGTGGTGCAAGGCCTCTGGGGAGCAATTTGGGACATCTTTGATGGATTATGACATCCCCTCAGCTGCCTCTCATGTGAATGTCCCATGGACGTGGCCTGTGGAGTTGGGGATTCCACAGCTGGGACAGTTTGTGAAAGGGAGGATGGGTGTTTAATACCCCTGACCAGAGGTCACACCTGAAACCTCCTCTACCTCGTCCTCGTTCCAGGGGACAGGTCTGTGTAGACCTGGCTTCTGTGGGCTGTGGTCTCACCACCCCAAACCCAGCCAGATGTGACTTTTAGCGTGGATCCTGGGTTTGGTTCTCTTCTGGATGCATTTCCCTCAGCCTTGTTTGCTTTTTCCTAGGTCTTAGGATTGAAGAATGGTTTTCCATTTATCTAATCAGTAGTTTGACTTTCTGTCCAAAGTTCTAGTCAGTCATCCTTTAGAGAGGGATGGTCTTTATACATTTATAACTTTATATCAATGCTTGATGCATGGGCTATTTCAGTCTCGGACACTTTTATGAAGTTGAAACTCTTCACAGTGAAACTGGCACCCATTGGCCCTCAACTTCTCAATGTGGCTCCTTGAGAAGTGAGAGGATAACCTTTGTCCTCTTCTAGTACTGGAATAATTAATAAATAGAAAAATTAATAAATACTTAATAAAATGAGGATATTCCTGAGCTACCGATCTTCTCTTTCAGCAGCCTTGCAGGCAGAAGTGTTAATTCTTCTTCAGGATTGTTTTCAGACAAACCAAAATATCTTTGAAAAATATCCAATTTCTTTCAGTGTGAGGTGTGCTGTTTTATTCTCTGGTATAAGTTCATAACGTAGATGACTAGGTCACTACTGTTCATCAGTGCCTACATGATCATCTGGTGGTGGGATGGAATATGTGAATTTTATAATAATAATTTTAAACTTTATAGAAGAGGCATCAAAATTCTCTTGAGAATGAAAAAAAAAGGGGCAATGACTGAAATTTGAAATTTATTTTCCTTAGCTTTTTCTCAATGACTGGAACATTTATATCATATTGTCAAATGTGCAAACTTCAATTACCAGCTTCTGTGAGTTGAAAACATCTTTTTACTTGTAAGAAAAAAAAAAAGTGATTTTTACACAGAAGCACTCTTTGTTTACTGCTCAAGAAACAGCGTGAAATATTATTTGTTAGATTTCATTAAGTTCTCCTAATTATAATGGAAGACTAAAGTTGGCCTAGAAGAAGGCTGGAGAGGTACTTTTTACAAGTTCTTGTAGTGACAGGACAAGAGGGAATGGTCTTAAGCTAAAGTGTAGGTTTAGATTATATATTAGAAAGAAATTCTTTACTATGAGGGTGGAAAGGCACTGGAAAAGGTTGACTAGAAAAACTGTGGATTCCCCATCCCTGGAAGTATTCAAAGTTGGATGGGGCCCTGAGCAACTTGGTTTAGTGGAAGGTGTCCCTGCCTACAGCAGGGGGGTTGGAACTAAAGTATCTTTGAAGTCCCTTCCAAGTCAAGTCAGTCAAGTCACGAATGTCTTGCAGATGTGAACATGTTCATTCCTGTGTCAATGTCTGGAATAAACCATCACTATGCATCAGTCCACCATCTCCTTCTGTAAGTATATCTCAGGCTACCCAGAGATATCCCAGTCTTGCAATAATTGAAATGTGATGATGGTATTTTACATCATGTACAACAAGCAATAATTAGTCCTAATTAATTGATTGATATAGTCATCTCTGTTCATATATTTCACATATTGGGGAAGGTAAGGCTGCATTAAGATACAAAAATTGTCATAATGTACACACACCATGCACTTTTCTAACTTTCAGGGCAATTGATTCACAGTAAGATGGCAATATTTGGTTTGGTATAACTTTCCCTGAGCAAAAAGTTCACACCTCCAAAAAATCCCCATTAAATTCAAGAAATCCTGCTGATTAGCTAAATATAAAAAAATCTTTTCAAATAAGCAAAGGCAAATTTGTGTTTTCATCAGCAATTTTAATTACCAGCTGAGCTTTGTATGTTGTGAGCAGTATTTAGCTACAGTAACAGCTTAACTGAATGATACACAGTGAGAAATGTTTGTACTGGGTCTTACCAGTACAAACTTTTGGTAAGACCAAAAAAGTAGAAGAAAGATGGCCCTGGCAAATTCATGGAATGATTTTCACTAAGATTTCCATTGTTCTTTTACTTTCCCTTGAACTCTGCAAAATAAGAAAAGTCTGAATAATCATCATACATTCTTAATCAAATTATGATTAAATCTATTGGGATAGTTTTTAAGACTAGGTTTAAGTTGGTGTCTCGGGGATAGGTAGCCATAATAACCTGTCTAGCATTTAGTATTTTCTGTAGTATTGATAACATATTGCTACAGTTAACTGTTAGTCTTGATTTTAAGGCTACAGACTTCAAAAGGCCAGACTGCCTGAGGACAAAGAAAAAATCTCTTTCATTTGAAAATGAATGTTCATATCTCGAAAAGACTAAAATGCATTTATCCAGGTTATTAAAGAGGAAATTCAGACTGGATTTAAGACTGCTGACTTAAAGTTAATAATACAGATTTGTGTTCCAAAAGACTTTAAATGCAGATATCAGCCCTTTGATGGGGTATTGCTATTGTTAATTTTTGTCCTGCATGATGTCATTTGCTCAGTAACCTGATTCAACAAGTGTGTAATAAGGTCAATTGGCCTGACTAAAAAATTTAAGAGACACCAATAGCGATTACATTCTAAACCAAAGTAAAAAGAAAATGACCTTCAACATTTTGCTAGTGAAATTGCCTGTCTGATAACCATGGAATTAAAAATATAAACATGAAACCACTCTTGTCTCAGTACACTAATAATAAACTGCTTGCTTCATGTCTTTTCTTCTATGGATTTGTGTCAGCATAATACTCTAAACCATAAAGATATACTTACAAAGCAGTACAGTTTGGCATGGCACTTCAGTGCATAAAACTAAAAAGCACTTTGCTACATTCTCAATTTTTTTTCTCAAACACACATGAGAAAGTAAAACAAAACACTTAATCACTTTGCCTTTGTAGGTGATTAGTACTCTGAAATTTTTCTCTTTGTTATGCATTATCAAAATAAACACTATTTAGTGTGATAATATTAAATGAAATATTGGTGCATATGAAGTCGAGAGTTGATACAGCAGATAGTGAAAGTTGTATTACACCAATAAATCTCTCTATTCTGAAAATTGCTACTCAATATTTCTGGTAATAATAGAATGCTATTATGATGCATCCCATACCTCACGTTATCATATTTGTTTTATCATATTTGTTATCATTTTATCATATATGTTACCATATTAAAGTATTAACATCTGAAGTTCACATTTTGAAAACTTTTATTCTGAAAATTAAATTCACAAATCATTTTCAGCCCACAGGACAGCAATACCACTTTTTGGCTTTTACTTTACCTTCTCAAAGAACTGACATTTTGTGAGTCAGTATGAACATTTTAGGTCAATGCTGCTAGAGTTGCTGCCTTGAAAATGATATCTTATTACTTTTTTTAAAAAAGATTTTTTCAATAAAAATAGAAAGATTCTGTTAAAATAAGATACAGAAGCATAACATTTCCAGCCTTTTACCATTTTGATCAGATGCCAGGATGGTTGGAACTCATTAGGGAAAAAAAATATGAAATGCTGATATCTACAGACTAAAGAGCTACAGAAGGTGGACATATATCTAGGAACATTTTCTTTTTTAATATTCAAGATTTCAATTAGGGAAAGTAATGTTCCTGCTGAAAAAAAAAAGAAAGTAAACAAGATGAACTTAATAAACTTATTGGAGCAATATTGCAAGTAAGCAGCAGGAATAATGAGCAAAAAGAGAAGCAAAAAGTGTCCCAAGGGACTAAATTAGAGCCAAAAAAGGTGTAATCTCATTTTCAGTTATTTGCAGGTCTCATTTGAATGAGTTGTCAAGAGTGATGGTATAGTATGAGTATAAGTCCTCAGACATAACTATATCCATAAACAGAGTGAAGAGATGGCTGAGAATGCCCATGTTTTTAAAGAATCTCTATTTTTAGAACTTTGCTGATCCCTGATATTCTTCTACAGTTAGCCAGCTCTCAAGCAGTCTGAGAGCAAGCCCTGAGTCACAGGAGGGTGATGGGAACTGAACTCTTTTTGGTTGCTGCAGTGTATCTGGCACCCTCTCCCAAGATGGCGCTGGCCACGCTACAGGGATCCGATTTTCCCGCTTTAACCCTTCTCTTCCGCCCACGTTTTCCTGCCAGCCCCACCCCTCCACCCAATGGCCCTGCACCATCCTGCAGTGAGGCCAGCCCCTATAGGGGGGAAGGAAAGGTTGGATTAATCCCTCAGTCCTTCTTCTGGCCCACCCTCTGATGGGAGGGAGGGATCGTCGGAGGGGCCCCTCCGTTAGATGACCTCCTTTTGTAAGAGATCTTTCCTCTTTGCCGTGATGGGGGCCCGCTTTGAAGGGAGTAGAGCTGGAAACCCAGACCAAGGCTCCACTGTTTTCTTTCCCCTGAAACGGTGGCGCCCAGGTTCACCCCTTTAGCCCATCTCCTAAATGTACCTTGCCCAAAGTTCCCTTATTATTTCAATACAAGTTTTCTCCATTACTTGTGATAATTTAGAAATAACTTCTTGGATTAAGTTATATCTTATAGAAGGAAAGATCATCCTGTCCAATTACTGCCCACAATGCTATGTCAACTTGGCAATCAAATAATCAAATTGGAGAAACCACATCGCTGTTCGCTGCCTGCTTCTGCTCTGCTAGAATTTGAAAACCACAAGCATCGCGTCATGAATCCTGCTTTCATCCTTGATACAGAATGTGTTTATGATAATTTTTTACCCTTTATCTTAAATTGTAATGTGGAAAAGATTTTTGCCCCATTCATTGTAACTATGATTGGTGTATCGCTTTCTGGTGTCTCTTGACTTACGTTTCCTCAGTAATTTGTAACGTTGCTAATTTGTTTTTACCTCAGAACTCCCTTTCCTTTATGTAAATTCAAAAGAGTGAGTTGTGGGATTTGTAATTTTCTCTTCTTCCCCCCCTCCCCCTGTGGTCCTTTGTCACGACCCTGCGTTCCCTTTTCCTTCCCCCTCGCCACGTGGTCTGTCCCTGCTCCCTCCCCCACCTTTCCCGTCGCCGCTCCTGCCTCCCTGGGGTCTCTGGGGTTTCCCTGCCCCTGCCTCCCGTCCTAGTCCCATTGGCAACAGCTCATGTTCCCCCCAGCCCCCGGCACAGGGTATAACCAACCCCTGCTCAGTGCCCCGGGGTCTCAGGAACACACTTCTGCAATAAACACGTGTTTGCACCCGAGCCCCGTGTCACCATTTAGTCTGTTCCCACGCTAGAACTGAGCCTCGCAGAGCCGAAGGGGAAAGCGGCCTCACCTCTCCCCTCCTCCCACCGTTCTCCCGCAGGCACCCGCCCGGAGCTGGTCTCGCACGGCAATAGGTTGCAACAGACTTGCAACGGACTTCTTTCAGCAGATCTCTTTGTGATTGTCATTAGGATTTCATCACAAGTCCTTCTTAATTTTGTTCGCTGAATCCTTCATAGTTTTTAACACAACAGGAGAGGTGTGTCTCACACCTCTCCTGTTGTGTTAAAAACTCTGGGAGAATATGGAAGGATTTATCTTGTAGGTCTTCAGGAAAGCACTCTCCTTTGCAGTTAATGAATAATTTGTGTAGAAAAAGAAAGGGGGGAAAAAAAGATGACGTTCTTGTAACAAGTCATGTGAAAATACCTAAAGAGAGCCCAGAGGGATCAGCATCAAGCTCCCCAAAGGATCAGGAGCTATAAGCCATTGCCATGACTTATCTAAAAAATATAGGTATAAGGTTAGAACAATACACCTTTTATTTCCTTTTTAGCACAGGAAATCATACTTTGCAGAAAATAATATAGGTCAGTAAGTCAACAAAACATCACACCATAAAATAGGGTTTGTCATCTGTGCAATTGGTCACGACATTTCAAGGTTCTGTTCACATGACAATATTCATCATTAGGTAAACCAGCCTCCTTTACTTATTAATTCTGATACTTAAAGGTGGTTTTGTTTTTATATTTAATATATTACATTAGTGTCCTGTAATTATAGTGAGCAATTAATGTACTTCTGTATAGATTTTCACTTTTAAACAGGCAAGGATTATTTTACCTTAACAACAATGCATAGGGGGGATTTGTCTCACCAATCTTTGAACAATAAAAGTCAGAATAGAAATGTTTTCTTTTTATTCAGTCCTTTACTGAATACTGAATTTACCAAAGGAGAAGATATCTGAAACTATTAATCTGAATCATGGAATAAATTAATTATAGAATTAAATTTTTCAGTTGAAACTTAAATATATAATTATTACATTCTGCATTTTTTTCAAGCACTTCCTTTAGTGTTGGGATATTTCTTCTAAACAAATAGCAATTGAAGAGGAAGACCAGTTTCTTTAAGACATAACTTCTAAATCAGGAAATATTAGCAGATTATTGTTCTGAATGCCAATAAACTTAAGAGTCAAAATATTTTTTCATCACTAGCTTTGCTGGATGTAGACCACATGCAACAGTGATTAACCTCAATTTTTGCAAAGCTGGTCAGTACTTCTGCAGATGTTGGCAAACACACAGTTGAGACTTGAACAAAAATAGAACACTGGAAAGAAATAAATTATTTCCCAACTAGTACAAAAGAAGTTAATTCATAAAAAACATCAGAAATTTTTGATTCTAAACTTCTGAATTTCTAGCTTAGAAGATCTTTTTCCTTCTACCACTTTTATATTGGTAATATTACTGTATTAATTATCTAATTTCAAGTTAAATGTAATTATATACTATCTAAAAATATCAGGTAGCTTAATGGAAATGTTGTTTTTTTTTAATTTCACTGATGGAAATTAGATGTTTAACTGCATTTAAGAATCTGAATAAATTATGTAAATTTACAGTCATCATATAAACAATCATATGTGTACTGAGAGTCAGTGAACAATGTTACACGTAAAATACAGTCTGAATATCTCTTGTCTCATAGAAAGGCTTGGCAAGATATATTCTAGTTTTAAAATACCTGATAAACTTGCTACACAACTTATTTACAACCATATTGCACAGAACACTAGAAAAATGTATTTCGAAATAATCTAGACTTTTGTGAGATGGATGCAAGAATTACTGAAATATATTTGTTCTCTGGTTGAAGATTAAATAGTGCATTACAGTGATGGTGCAAATTAGGAAAATAATTCAACAGCTACATCATAGACCCGAGACTTTGCACTAATTGTGACTGCTCAGGTAGTTCATCCAACATTACAACAGATTTTCCAACTGAAATGGATTCAGTGTAAGGACATATCCTTTTAAAAAATTTATGGATTAATGCAAACCCTTTATATTTGCCATATATTTGCCAATAAGGCTAATTTTCAAAAATAGCCAAAAATTGAAAAGGAGAACTCAAAATTTGATATTCTGATCTTTTTTTAATAAAGATTTTGGTGTTCCTCTGTGACTTAGCTAACACAAATTAAGATTCCATACAGGAGTACATAGAAACAGACATTAAATGCCATTAAGGAGCCTTTTAGAAAAACTACTGGTTTCAGCAGCCTTACTGAGTGGAAATTAAATGCTAAAAATATTTTCAAATACACATGCAGTATTCAGCAAGATGATGTTACAACTCTGAGCCTTTTAATTTCTTTACTGACATTGTTTAAAAGGTGAAATGGGTAGAGTCACCCCACTGGATTCAAGGATAGTAAATCATGTTTACAAATTTTAACACACAATGTGCTCACTTGAATATACAGAATGAGTTGTTGGACATCTGTGCTGTATTCCAAAGATTAATTTCACTATCCACTATGGTAAGTGAAGTCACTCTGTAAAGTTGCCACTACCAGCACTATCAAGTCTGTTAAATTTATCATTAGTTTTGAATTATTTGGGTCCTGTTTTAAACCAAAATTTTTAAGATATTTTCACATGGGCATGTTTTCATTTCATTGTGAGATTTCATTCTTATAAGGATTAGTTTCCTGTTTAATCTCTCAGCATCACATGCAATATATTAGTTGTGATTAATTGTCTATGAGCTTCCAAGATTACACTATATGAGGTCATTCTAAAAAGGTGCTGGAAACTGACTTTTTTCCCCTTTGTTCTGTCAGCCTTTATGTCATTTTTAGAAATTTACCTTGCAAAAGAGTCCCATCATTTTTGTGCAAAAACGTGTGATATCCTTTGCCACATATACACAATAATCCATGGTAATCATAGAATGATCAAAGTGTGCTGGCACTTCTGTTAACAACAGAAAGCAAATGATATTTGAAGTTTATAAAGGCAAAAATCTCTTAAAATTATTAGTTTTACTTTTTAAGGGTGTTATTTTTCTAAAGACTTCTGACTACTTTTTGGAGAAGATTTACTCATGTGGGTTTTTTTATCACTTTATTTCAAGAAAAGCCACCATCTGCATTCCTTTAAAAGCAGCAACCTAAGACGCACTGGTGGAGCTGAGCTGTTCTAAGTCAAGAGCAGCTGTTTAAAGTATTCAGACATGTTGAATTCTTTAAAAGCTTGCTGCTTCAGATTTATGCCTTACAATAGATATTAGACAAGCCATTAAATAAAATCAATCAATTTTTAACTGTAAATTTAGAGCACCATCCTATGTGTACTTGTTATTTATTTATTTATTTTGCAATAAGGTGCATTGTAATGAAATGTGAAATTGATGGCTAGACACTTTTCTTTTCTTTGCAGATTCTAAAATGCAATTGCCAAAAGCTCTTGCTGACTAGTCCCAGCACCTTCCTATCCTGTGTTTACAAAGGATTACTGGTTTGAGGGAGCCTGTTTCTCTCCGTTAATCATACAGTATTGGCCTGTGCCATCTAGGAGCCCCCATAATTGACTTGATCAAGAGAATCAGGTTCTGTACAAATAACAACAGGGATGCAATAACATAGCTCAGGCAAGGGCAAGGGGTTGTGAATAAGTACATCTCCTAATCCAGTGGGCTGGGACTCCACAAGAATTCTTACAGCTTTTGCCACAACTTTGCTAAATTTCACAATAGTCTGGTCCAAGTTTACGCTACTATCTCATTCCACTAATGGTCATGGCAGTTAAATCCCTCGGTGAGGGAAGAGATTGCACACACTGAGGGCCTTCACAAAATATTTCTCAGTATCTTAGAACTTCAATCTTCAGTCATTTTGTTCCATTTATAAAACTATTTTTATATTTATGTGTTTCTTTTATGTAATGTCTATATCACATTTTGTTTATATACTGTATTCTATATTAATATTTTCCAGCAATTTTCTTCTTAATTGAATGTTTGGTATTTTTTTGGGAAACAGACTGAACTTGAATTTTTCTTGGTTAGACATCTCTGAGGATTAACAATCAGGAGTACTTAATGTAAGTCCCTTGAGTTAAATCCTTGTCATCATTCATGGAAAGGTAGTACTTTTCTTATACCAGCTATTATTGCTGAGAATAAAACAAAATGTCAGAACCATGAGTTCTGCTTCAGAGCTGAAATAGAAATTTGTATGAAACCGTGCATTGTGACTGAATAAGATTAAAGAAATCTTTTTTGTTGAAGTTCTATTGCCAGCAACTGTTGCTCTCCAGTTCTGTTAAAATATAGAGCAATAATACTCATAACCAAAACCAAGGCTCAAATACTGCTTGAATCTTCCAGGAGAGACATAGGGTCCACATGCTATTTTATAACTTCACTGAAACAGATTGAAAATCTTCAGTATGTTACACCTACACCAGACAGTGATAGTGTGACAATCAAAACCTGTCCTCAGACAGGGAAGCGTAGATCGGTGCCACCTGATAAATAAATGTATTACTTCCAATTCTATTACAGAAGCAGTGAAAATGTGTCACTTTAGCTTAACATTGATTCATTGAATGCCTAAGAGGAACACTGGCAGATTGCTTTAATTAACAGATGTACTAAGGCTGCTGATGTTTTTCAAAGTGAAATTTCCTTGCCTCTTGCTGCAACCTATCAGGCTGTCATTCTCAGGTGACAGAATGACAAGATATCAGACCAACTGCTATAAGAGCTTTTCATTCTCAGTACTGTGTCTAAATATCTGTGTTAACAATATGTTCTTCTTCACAACCATATTTTAGTCTTTAAAGAAAAGAAGGCCGCAACTTCCCGTCAAAAAAAGTCAACAGTTGGATCTCTTGACTTTTCCCACAAAATGAAGTAGGCTGATTATAATATTCTTTTGCTCAATCATCTATTTAATTTAAACAATAAACTGCTTACATGTATGTATTACATGTATGCCGGCCTGTTTCCTGATTTCCACTCACCTGACCTTGTAAAAAACAAAGGCATGCATGATATCATCCAATGTAACATAGACATCCATCTTAAACTCAAATTGTAGCAAGAGTTCCTTTAATACTTTATCTTTATATGTAATTCAAGTATTCACAAAAAAAAAAAATCTTCAGTTCACTGAAGTGCTTACATCAGGCAGCTAGAAATCCTTCTGCAGGACTTAAAAAGTTACCTTGGTACTAATGCTGAAACACTCAACCCTTCAGTAGCTCATCTCTGTTCTGAAATTTGAGAGGCTGGACTTAAATTTTAGGTTCAGTTCCAATTTTGTTCAGAAGCATGATTTAACAAATCCTGATTTGTTTTGTATATCTGTGTGTGTGTGTGCGTATATGTATCTGGGAGAATGGAAGCTCTGTCTCCTCAGCTTATAAACCATTTCAAAGGATGAGGTAATAATATCTCCTTCAGGCCAGCTGTCATGAGATCATTGTCATTTTGAGGAAAAAACAGGATAGAGAATTACAAGTTTTGTTTCTTGTGACACACTTATTGTTGAGGTTCGAAGAGTTGTCCTCAGATATGTGTAGACAGGGTACTGTTCATACAGAGCTGTGTCCCAGACCATGTCATGCCTGAGAAGAATGCCCTGGAGCAGAATGAGTGAAACTTTAAACAAGCATCCTATTTCATTCTGCATGTTAGAACTGTTTACAAGCCCAAGGTCTTGAAAACGATCATTGCAGATCTTCATGTTCTTCTGTCTCTCTCCCCATCTATCTATTTATCTAGCAAAGACTTGAAGTGTGCAAACAAATATGATTGCTGATGAGGGCACAGCTTACAGGAGCAGTATGCTGAGCAATCAGTGAACAAGAGGGAAATCTAGTCCATTAGTCACAGTAATTTGGATATTGGTCATCAAATACTTGCCTTAAGTAGGTTAAATTTGAGAGGTGGTATATATGGCCATAGATATATTCAATTAAATTTCTCTTTATGGTGTTGATGAAAAGCCATGGCTGAAAATAATTTGTTACTGGGAAAATTCTCTGTATACAAATGAAATGTTTTGTTTTGGTAAACAGCCAAGAATACAAACAAAATTGTTTGTATTGTCCCATAGGCTTTGAGCCACTCCAGTTACACCACACAGGAAGGTGACCATGAAACTTAGAGGTAATTCCTGGCAGCTTTCCTGAATTCTATTAACTTTAATAAGGAAAATGACTGCAGCAAAAGAACAGGTATAGAAACATGTCTGAATGGAAACCAAGTGTTAAAGAATTCAATGTTGCACCAATAAACACAGATGCTGGAAGCTATGTATTTGATTTGTGTTGTTATTACCTCTCCAATGACTGATGTATCATTGAATTACATAGAAATATGTATTCAATGGGAAAAATGCATAATAGCAACATAAAATGGGTTGGTTTTCTTTCTTGCTAATGAAAGACTTGTCATAACTAGTGTTTAAAAAAAATCAAATAAAAGTTGTGGAAGCAACAGTAATTTCCTGGAAAATTAAAGTTGTATGCACATAAACATAAGTAATTCCTGAGAAAGCCAGACTCTTAATAACAGAAATAGTATTTTCAATAAGAAAATGGATCTGAAGACCATTTACCTGCTTTATTGACCAATGTTGAAGTATAGATGAGAAATTAAAACAATAATAAATTGAAAGATTTTTAGCCGAGTACCAACACATAAGACATTCACCAGATTGAATTTTCTTCAGGTGGCTTATTTTAAGTAATTTTTTCTCATTACACTAAAGTTAACATATTTTATGATACTCTGAAAAAGGACATCTAAGAAATATTTTAAAAGACAGAAAACTGAGGCTTCTTTTTACCTTGAATATTTTCACAGGTAATTATCAAGGAATTATTATGATCAAATTATTTTTTATATTTTTTTTTCAAATGTTTTTTGTCTTCAGATTATGAAATACAATATTTAATCTAACTATATGTTAATCTGTTTTAACATATTTTGCGTGATAGAAAAAAACATAGTTTGGGGAAAATGCCATTCAACTTAAAATGAGGTGAAAAGTAAGACATTTGGGTGCAAATATTTTTTTTTTGTTAATGATAAAATTTAAATACAGAATTTGTATTTTTGGAAAGAATTCAAGAAAGAAAGGAAAAGAAGTAAAAGAGGAAGAAGGAGAAACTTGGAGGAAAGAAAATAAAATAACACAAGACTTAACTCTTTACTCCAAGACTGCAGTGTGGATAACATTTCTCTTCACTTAGGATCCTAGAGGGTGTGTGATTTGTGTCAGGACCTTAAAGTCAATGGCAAGTGGTATGTCTGGATTCCTGGTTTGTCCTTAGTATTACACGCAGTTAAATAAACCTTGACCTCTTTCTTGGCCTCATTTATTTGAATAATTAATAAGCTAACCAAAAAAAGAAAAATATTTCTGTAGTTTAATTTTATTAATTACTCCACAATGCAAGATAAAAAATTTATCTAGTTGACAGTCAAAATAAAGAAAAAATATATTTGGTTTCTATTTATGAGTTAATCTTATCTTGCACTTGATCACAGTGTTCGACTCCTTCATTAAGGCACCAAAGTGCCTCTCAGAGTAAAACAGATCAATGACTCAAGGTCCCATACTGGGAGAGACCTGACCCCAAACACTTTCATTTGGTATCCTGCTGAAATCTTTACGATTTTTCTTTGCCTTTTCTTTTTCATTCACTTAATTACTGGCTTGTTTCTGCATTATTTATTTTTCTAGCTTATGTGAACATGTGAAATAGGTCCTGTCTCATTGCAGCATTAAAAAAGAATGTTTTCTTAGAAAGAACTCAATAAAGACAGAAGTGTCATAACTACATATTCTTGTTAGTAAAAGACAGAAAGTTCTTTGTGTTCTTTCACTAATAACTGGTTTGTATCTCATAGGTATTGAGTTTGGATTCATATTATTTGCTTTTCTGGATGAAATCATTATTTATTTTAATGAGTAATCATCCTGGAAGGTCTCATCTACTCATATTTACATACATTACATCATGCCCCAATTTGAACAATTTCACCTACTCCCCTTATTTGTATAGGAATTAGAAGCCTTCCAGCTTTGATTTTAAGGACTTTCTATAATTGTATTCCTACCTAATTTCAGAAGCTTGTTTAATATTTTCCTATTCACTTGCAGTTATCTGGTCCCAGACTTTCCCCTAAAGTCACTGTGTACTTATTATGCATGAAATTCTTGGGAGGCAAATGTGTCTTAAAACTGTCACCTTATAGATTTAAAGAATTTATGTCTGAATCCTTAAAAGAGTTAGGGGCTTACGCCTTTTCCTTCAAGACCTATTCAAATATCTTCAAAGAATACTTCTATTAATGCTGCTCAATAGTGAGTAAACTATAACTGATGTGGGATCTCATTCCCAGATATTCTTCAGAACAATGCTTTCATCACAGACCAGTCAACACACATTTTCATGTGATTTTCAAGAGTTTTTTTTTTTTAAAAAAACATGGATAGTATAATTTTGCCTTTCTGGTGAGAACACTGCAGGAGGGCATTGGGAAATTTCAGTATATGTTCTGCCAGCACGGTTACACTGCAGTGAGGCACAGGAGTTAAGTATAAACTAGCTGTAAGCTATTTTAGATATAGAAGGAAATAAGCCTTAATAATAAACCATCCTATGATTAAAGGGATACAAGCATTGCTTGTGTACAGTTAGTTCCTCATGTTCCCAGATACAGATCAGAAAATCGTTGAGGATATATGATAAAATTTTGGTTCAATACTACTTCTATTGTGTTCAGTTCATCAAATTATTGCTTTAATATGTAGTAACCAAATGTCTTAAGAACAGAAAGTTGAAAAAATATATATATATCTAAAAGAGTATATTATATTTCCAAAGAAAATGTGGAAAGAACTCTCCAAGTTTCTTAAAGGCACATAGAGAGTAAATCCAAGTGTCATTTTGCTGAAATCAGCACCTGTTGTCATAATGTATGTAAATGACACACACATCCTAGCTGGCCATTGCAATCTGTGAACACCTGTCAGAGACTGAAATGGTTAATGGCTTAAACATTTTAAGATCACCAAAATACTTCTGTCTACTGTAGCAAAATGCAAAGAAACAGCTGCTCATCTATTGAAGCCCACCCTCCCTGTCTATGCCTATTAATTTGGACCTCAGAAGGACGCTGAGATAAGATAAGGTGGTTCTATTGTTCAGCTATCCCAGGTTAAAGAGAAGAAAGTACCCACAAGTGTCAGAGATTGAACTGCTTACCTTGAACACTGCAGTAAACCCCAGGTGCTTTAGGAGACTGGTGCTAATGGACTAAGCAATTGGTTGGGTGCTTTACTAGTGATGCGTGCAGTGGCCTCCCAGGTGCAGAAGGCTGTGCCCACCTGAAGAGACAAACTGGTATTCCAGATAAGGGAGATGGCTGATAAAAGGCATGATAAGACATCATCCCGTGGTACTGGGGCCATTTCCACCTAGACTCTGTACAACAGAAACCCAAAGAAAGAGGAATTTTGTGGACTCTTCTCCCAGTCCCATCCCACCCCACTTCATGGTAGTCTGCAACCACTGACAAGACCAGAAGAAGCTCATTGGGATGTCATCAGAATCTATGGAATGGTGATATCTTTTTTTCTACTTAATCTGTTTCTCTTTCACTCTCTTTCTTTCCTCTCCCCCTACCCTAGCCCCTTTCCCCATCTCTCTCTCCCCCCTCCTCATTTACTTATATGCTATTGACTTCAGCATATAGTCTCATTTGCATCTAAAAACAGCCACAGAAATATCTCTAATAATTTTAATAATTGGATCTTAACAACACCATCCTTATTTCAGATCTCTCTTCCTCTGCTGACAAAGATAATCTTAGTCCTTTGTGCTATTTTGCAATAGAGCATGGGTGCACACGATTTACTTCACTTGTTAAAATATATGCAAAGGAGTAATGAAAGCATCTAAACTAAATGAGAATATCCATAGTATCAGGTCATATGATTAGTAAAAAGAAGTTTTTTAAAAAGGATAAAGCCGTAAAGTTCTGTATTTGAGGATATTCACTGAATCTCTAAAATATTGACTATTCCCATATAAATTGATCATGCCTTAACCTTTTCCCCTATTTTTCCTTTTCCCTCACTCATGTTGTTCAATACACAGAAGAAACGGTGAATATTTTCATCCAAAAATATCAACTCTTCTCTGAAGAGATGAAAACAACCCTACCATCTCATAAGAGTGCTTTGTTTACTTTTACTCTTATTTTTAATCACTAATAGTTTTAAATTACATGGAGATATCCAATTATGAATAGCAATAGACATAATGGCATCCCTTGGCCTTTACAGAAAGTCTCCGAAGTTGTCCTCCTTTTGTAAACAACAAAAAACAGAAAATAATAGAGGAGATGATTCATTATTCCATAAAGTTCACAGGGGCAAAAATTTCAGCCCTTTCTGTATCCCTAAATATACAAATAAAAGTGAATTGAACACAGGGGAGGAACTTCATTACATTTCCTAATAACAGCATATTTGAGAGCCCATTAAGAGCAATACCCAAATAATCTCCCCTGTCAAGATGTCATTTCAGAGAAAAGACAGAGGAATGAAAAAGAATAAAGCTTTTGTAAAGATGGACTTTTTTTATTGTTATGACTCCTTTTTATTAACGCGTGTTAATGCTGTCCAAGAGGACATTATCCACCAGTTCTTATACTTAAAGAACCATGACCACTCCTAAATACATTTCCACGGCCATAATATAATGGGCTTTGATTCTACATGTACATACACCAGTACTTATTTTTCATCAAATGTAAAAATTTTTGCTTTCAAAACATAGGGGCAGACATGGATTCTGCTCAGAAATCTAGGTTTAGATGTACAGAGGGCATGAAGCAGGATGCAAGCTTAGGCAGGCATCTCTGTACAGCCTCTTCTTAACTGCTACTAACTCTGTAGCAGCCTTTGGGTATTTTATTGTTATCATACTCAACTGTTCTGTGATTATCTCATATGTAAGTCTCAACTAAATGCAGAAATTCTGATTCTGTCACATATCTTTCACAAGAGATAGTGACAAAGAGATCTTGTCAGTGATCAGATGCTGCAGAAAAATTCAGTGTTATATTTTCTTTCAGGGCGTGGCAACAGTGAAAGGAGGAATCCTTTCTTGGATTGGAGTTTCCAACCAACTCTCCTTCCTGTATCTCAGTAGTTCAGTAGTTTGGTACTCTAACACAGATCTTGTGATTATTTACTCATTTAGGCACTGTGAGCATTAGATTGGTCTGGTAGATGCTCTAGTTCCCTCCCATTAAAGTTTTATCAGTGCATCTAAATATTTATTGGGTATGAGCAAACCTCTCTATCCTGCAGGTTGGGACCCTAATTTGGAATGAGACACACCTGTGTTCTAGTTTGTGGGGATGGTTTATACATTAAACTGCCTTCCCCTGTCACTCTCACAGCCATCAGTTTTTCTGTCTACCTCCCCTACCATGATGCATTATGTTTATGAATGGTACAAATTTTGACAAATGCATTTGTGTACCACATATACTTTTAAAATATCAAGAATTGCTTGTGAAACTTAATGCTGCAATGTTGGTATTGACCAGATGTTTCTAAAATTCACTGCATTGGAGGGTATTCCAGGAATAAAATACTTTCATTATTGTTGGGATTGTTGTAGTCTGCATTTCAGGGAAGATAAGTTGTATTCAACCTTGACTTGTCCTTATAATTTGTTCTTACCTTATTTATTCTAAAAACTGACTGTGTGCATTTTATAGTATTTTCAAATTAACAGTAAGTTCAAGCAAACAACATTTAAATTACCAACATTGGTTGTTTTCATATAATGAAAGAAAGCCTAATACAATTCCTCTGAGTGATATAATTGATAAGGTCTTGAGGATACATTTGGTAACAGTCTATGGGGACAAATTGCTGTGTAGATTTATAGAACTTTAATCATAGACAGAAATTCAAATATTACTCCCAGGAGTCATAACTTATTTCATTCAAGACTATGAGAAGGTGACAGAGTTGGGTCAAACTTATTGCAGATTTGCTCAGAATCCTCACGGGAAACTAAAGAAATAATGGTTTCTATAGCAACTAAATGCATTACCATTATGTTTATTAATTACACATACAAACAGCAGAAACTGCAGGGAAAAAGCCCATGATGAGTCAGGACCTCACACTATGACCAAGAAGCTATTACTGTAATGGGAATTGTGAGTTGCTTTGTTCTGTCTTAGTCATTATGAAACAATAGCAGTAAAGCAGAAGCAGCTAATCAGATACCTGCTGTCTGCATGTGTGATTTTATGCCACACCTGGAGGATTAGATAAAGTTACTGTAACATATGAATGCTGAGTTGTTTTGTTTGGTTTGTTTTCCCCTCTGTCCCCCCTTAATTACTTTCCTGTTAGGTAGATTTCATCATAATATTTGGGACCATGGAAGCGCCTTATCCATCCGTAGGGCATAATTTGGTTCTATAGGACTCAGCCTTTATCTTGGGTATTTTGCTATTTTTAATAGGAACTATTGACAATTAAACCCCTGACATATTAACACTATACAATAAATAGTAACTTCCAGTACCTGGCCTTGTAGGTCTACTCTTGTATCAGTGATATTAAATACTTTCTGCAGTACATCACATTTACTATTTACTGTTTTCTCTAACCTATTACTTTTATAATTTTGTCTCTATTACAGAACAAGCAATCAATTTTTCTGGTAACATCAAATCTTTGTATATCTGATCTACTTTCTACTTGTATAATCATTATGTTCTCTTACAAGCCTTTTCCCATCCAACCTTTCTCTATCCTTTTTTTTTAAATGTCTCTTAAATTACAAGAAAAAACTTTCAGGAAATGCTAGAGATGCAGCTATTATGAAAGAGAAATAACATTTTTTTATTTTCTTTGCTGCTTTTTAATTTTTTGGGAGATTGGGATAAAGAAAATGCTTGCTACTTTAAAGATCTTAATGATAGATTTCAGCACAGCCAAACAGCATGACCAGAATTAAATGACAGCTGACACTAGAGATAATAATTGCAGCAAAGAAAGCCAAACTGCAGCATGCCTAAGAACTGAATGACCTGATGCTGCTAGTAGTGGCTTTCTGAAGGAAGAAAGATGAGTTACAGCAGGGCGAATTCTAATAGGAGTAGGAGCTCTGCCAAAGTGAGTTCTGTGTTAAGCTTCTCCTCTGCCCTCCTGATTTGGAGCTGTTCTCTTTGACAGACTGCATGCAGATGCACTTGATACAATTTCTCAGCGCTGGGGTTGTGGCAGGCTGGTCCCTTACCCCTTACCTGTTCCATCCTTGGTAATTGTCTTCACCAGGATCCTTACCAGCTAGGCTGTCAGCAGCCATTTGCAGGAGAAATTCAGGGCTGGCTGGGGAGCATTTACAGCTCATTTGAAGACAGATGTAAGCTCATGCTGACCATAAATCAAGTTCACCTTCCAAACCAGGGCAAATCTGTAGCCACAGTTAGCATTGTGCCAAAGCCAAGGTAATATGTCCTGCTTGCTGTGCTTTATATTGTGCCAGCCTGCTGATCTGGGGGATGGAGCACAAACATAACCAATACAAGACTGTTTAGAGGCACATATTTGAGTCCAGGTACTACTTTAAAATCATCTAAAGGGACCAGAATGGAGGTGAAAATTTTTCTTGGTACACCTCCAAGTTTTGAACTGTTGCTGTTGCTAACTAAACTGTCATGCAACTAGAGCCCATCACATTTGCTACAGCTGTGTGGGCGTTAAGAGTCAAAGAAAAAGCTCTGACAGAGCCTCATGATATTATTGCCAGCTTTTGAGGAAAGCTAATAAAAACAACAGCTGGGGCTGGCAAACAAAGAAAATCTAAAATCTAGTATGGAAAAACATTGGAAAAATTTTGCTTTGGTTTTTTCCCCAATTTTTTTTTTCCAAAGACTCATTGCAGCCTGCTTCTGGTAGAGAAAATCCTAAGCATTACAGCATTTAGAGTGGCAGCTATGGGTGGATGATAAGTTCCACTATGTACCAGTTAGTTCTTTACCAGTTGCTGTCAATGAACTTCAAACAGCCTTCAGCTTAGCCAAGCACACCATATTTTACCTTGAATAATGATGCACTAGAAAAGCATAGAAATAAGTTGCAAAATTACATATACCTGTTGAAAACTCATACACTTGGCTACCTCATCAGCTCATAATTTTTATGTAAGAAACTTTTCTGTACAAGAACTCTATGGAAACAAGATGAAAAAAAAACCCTGTCTCTCATTGTGCTCACAGCCTGACTTCAGACAAGTGTGGATTGCTTGCCTCAGAAAAATGTGCATTAGTTTGCAGAGAATGTCTTAAAAACTACACAGAAGAGCAGAGAATAAATAATAAATGATAATAGCATATAACTCATAGATCTTTAGATCTCAAAATGCTTTATGTAGCTATCTTCATGACAAAGAGACACTGGGACAAAGAGAGGCGGATAAATTTACTCTGTATCACACAGCAGATCATTAGCAAGACCAGGAATAGTAGCATGTATCCTGAGACCAAATCCACTGCTCTATCATCAGGACCCATTGTGCCTTCCATTGTTGGCAGATAATGAATGTGAGGGAGATAAAGAACTGACAGTCCTAAGCTACAGTTAGTCAAATATAGCCCAGTTGTTTTGCATCTGAGGTCTAGAGAAAAGCATGCTTAATAAATTCCAAGATTTTCTAATTCATCCTTCATTTGTTTAGTGAAACCAAACCAACAAAAATAAAACTGGTATTCAGAGCTTGGTTGTTAAGTTTTCAAATTTCTTTCAAAAAGCATAGCCTCTTTGAACAAATCAAACTCACTGGAGAAATTTGTGCCAATAAATATGTGTAAACAAATATGACTTAGTGACAAACATGACTTCAGCTAATCAGGATCTATCAGGCCGGCATTATTGAATTTAAGAGTTGTTGCTTTTCCCATAAGTCTGGATTTTTTTTTTTTTTACTATTTTAGAAGACATCTATTTTTTAAAAAATGCATTTTTCTCAAGGAGGCTACATTAGAGATGACAGCTAAATTTGCTTTTCATGGCAGAAGTAACCCAGTGGCTCCAAAGAATATTATACTGGTAGATGTTGCATAAATGAATCAAAAAAATACACAGGACAGTGGAAAAATTCTGGATATTTTCAGCACTGTTCACATAAGACTTATGTAGAAGTGCTAATACAGCCATTGTCCCCACAGAATCTTATTAAAACCACCCTAGAGATATAAAGAAGCAGACTGTGACCATGAGTAGATAACTAGCTCTAATAGTAATGGGAAATGTCACTAAATGTCATTAGAGCCTGACATAACCTAAATGATGGCAGTATGTTTAGTATAATGGAAGGATATAATGAGGATATGGCATTTCCTTTAAGGACAGTAGTATATTCAGACCAGTAAATTAATTCAGTAGTAATGGCCAGCTGAGTAGGAAAGTAACTGGTTGTGCTGCCAAAACCTCTTTCGATTCATAGCAAACCTACAAACACAAAACCTTTAAAGGAAAAAAAAAAGCAATCACCTTTATGAGGTGCAACAAGAGGCTGAAGCACAGATGGTGAGAAAAGCATTCTAATAAAGCCTGTTTCTTTCACAGTTTCCCAACAGGACATAAATAAAGTTCCTAGCAAACAGAGTGAATTTTAATTACTTCAGAAAAGCCAAACCCCCCCAGTAATTATATAAATCCTATGGAATCTGTGTTATACCAGAAATTCATTTGTCCTGCTGAGTTCACTGTCTGAATAGGGAAATCAAGACAACCAAGCGGGGTCTAAAGACTAGCTGTAGCCCACTTATGTTTCAAGTGACAGAAGTGAAAGATGCCTTTGCCATTAGAAAATTTATAGTTTGCTGTGAACTTATTTTTTGCTTTAGTGGTTGGTTTGTTTTGTACATTTAAAAACTGTGATAAAGGGGGAATTGTTTCTGAATAAAGAAAAGTGAAAAAAATAATTACACTAAAAACTAAACAGAATGAAAATGTAAAGAATAATTTAGTAGTGCGGGGGAGTTTTAATAATTATGCTGTTTGCTCCTAATCATCAAATTATAAATAAATGGATTTGCAAATGTCCTTAGAATTGCTTAGTATTTATCAGGGATAACAACCGAAAGAAATCACAAGTATTCACAATTCCTTATCTTAAATTTACTTTTCAATAGTCATGCTGATATTAGAAACAATAGAAACTGTTTTATCAAACTGCAGGTGTGAGATGGTGGGTCAAATGTGTTCTTTGAGCAACTCTGTTGAAATCACTGACTCACACTAGGAACAACTTCAGCTTTATATGCTCAGCCTTTGGAGGGACAGACAAAGATCTCTGTGGGCAAATGCACCATAGACCAGGACTAAAACCATTTAATCTATGCTTCTAGGGAGACAGCAATTGAAAATTGTGGGGAAATTGGAAAGGTGTCAGGTTTTTGTTAGATGATAGTGTTGAAAATCTTGATCTCCATGTTAAAAAGCTGAAGTCAGACAACAAAATTTAAAAATTTAAGAAAAATAAAAATTAGTTTTTCAAATTCCTCATCTATTTTCATATTCTAGGCTGTACAGCTACTAGGCAGAATACAGTTGCAGCATATTCCTGCCCGTCACCGAGGTCTGTAAAACTTCAAGTGATTTTCATAAGAGTGGGAACAAGCACCAGGTCAGCAGCTAAAACCATTTCTAAGAGAAACACTATGATTTCCTTTCAGCCTTGAAAAGTATTTGGCAACTGAGATTGTGAAGCTTATGTGGTGCTTTTGTACACAGAATGTTATTTTATCCCCTCATTCTGAAAAATAAATGATAGTTATAACTTATTCCATTAAAATGTATATAGAGTAGGAAGGAAAACCTATTGCCTTTTGGTATTTGTTCTCCCAAATTAGAATAAACCCTAGCTTCTTTTAAGTTGCTAAGAAAGGATGTTGGGGATAGATGGTTGATGTTCTGGAAAAGATAGGGTTCTGCTATAATGTTTTTCAGGGGATGATGAGATGGCAAGCAACACACAAAATTCATAGCAGTAGATGCTTAGCAGTAAATGTGTGGCTCTGGAGATTCAGGGATCATCTCTATTGTTTCCTAGGCAGGAAACACTGGAAAAGTATCTCACTTCCAAAACATACATTTACCCAGGTCTGAATAAAAACAGAAGATATTGCCTAAACTGGGTGACCTTGAACCTATGGTAACCAGAATATGGACATGAAAACTGCAACATCTTTTGTTTGCCATGATTTTGTCACGTGCCTAGATTGCTACACATACAGACAAGTTTTATCCTTGGTCAGTCCCCACTTTGAGAGTCTGTAATTACAAAGATGCCAGAGAAAAACAGCAGATTTAATCCAACAGTTCTTCTTCATATTTTCTGCAGTCTTTGCTGAAGGTGTTGTGGTAAATATATCTTTCTAGGGGTAGAATTAAAAAAGAATGATTTCACTGAACAAAAGAAAAGAAAGCAAGAATTCAGCAACTTTGCTGTAGCACACAAGGAAAGCTCATTCAATGAGATTTTCTCTGGAGGTCATAGTATCTAATTGTTGTTTGTACATTCCTTGTTACCACAGCTTTGGAAGTAACCTTCTAAAATCCAGTAATTCAGAACCCTCTCCATCTACTGGACACAATAGTTATTGTCATCCTGAGATAAAGGATAAAAGAGAGACCTAGCTTTGTTATGATCAATTTAGGTACCTTAGGATATGAAATATTAAAATTATCATTTGGTTTTGGTGGGATATCTAAAAACCTGGCAGAAGAAAAAGTTATCTTAAAGCAGAATGCCTTGATTCTCTCAGCTGCAGGGATAGTATGGTGTCACTTTACAGGGTCATCCAATCTACAAAGTTAGGCTTGGATTTTATTTGACTAAATATGGAGTTTATTAACAGTAGTTTCCCAAAGGCATCAAACTTTCTGATACTGAAGATAAGCACTGTCAGCTCAGGTGCATCTCTCTGAATATTGACAGTTACCCAGGCTAAAGACTGAAGCTCCACATAAGAGATGGGCTACCAGTGTCACAGATTAGGGTCTCTCTGGGTATATTAAAGCAAATTAAATTAGGTACCATGTGAAGCTTTTGAACAGATGAGATGATATCTAGTACTTTTAGATACCTGCAGCATTAGATAGTGTAAGCAATCCAGTTCTTGTCTAGAGTCTAGCATAGTTTAAGGTGATAGAGTCCCAGTGTAGGTAGGGTTAGTCAGAGTAAACTGGGTAGAAACAACATTCAGCATTATGAGTATCATGAAGCTGAGTTATAAATCATTATAAAGATTGCATATGCTAACTTTCTACAGAATAAACTATTTTCAGGAGCTCTAAAATAGATATTTAGAACATAATATAGTATTGTAGACTGAAAGACAAAGACAAAAAAATAACATAGTTTGTCACCCAGGGCATAGCTACTTTTGTATAAAAAAATAGTCCTTATTATTGTTTTAGTGTTTTTTTCTCTTAAACTGAGACAGCTAGGTCTGGCTATTCATCTACTTTTAAAAATATGGGTTTCAGACTAGTTTTACTTAATTACTAGTATGTTAAGTGCTAAAGAAAAAGAGATTTGTAAATGACTATTACTTTCCTTTTGTTGTGTTACTGACTCATGTCTGATTACAAAGTGCATTTATTACAGAGGTTTGAAAGGTCAAGAAAAATTTTTTGCTTTACAAAAACAAATCACTAGGCAAGACTAAATTTAGATACATAGAAAATAAAACCAGCTGCTAACATTACCTTCTAACAAAGAGAAGTCTTTTCATCATTATATCTACTCTCATGTTTTCCTTAATTATACTTGTTGACTAAAAAGGTCAACACTTATCCAGTCTTACTACAGATTGATATTAGAAATGACGGCACTTTCCTGCATTTAGCAAAAGAAATATTCAGGCATAAGTAAAGATGCCACTAATTTACAAAAATGTTGAAATTTTAAACAGAGACCATTACATAGACTTACAGGAATGCATATACCTTTACACATTAAGATTAGTTTCATAACACAGTACTTACCCAGCTTAATTTGCTCTTCATCGATGAGTTTACCTATTTGCATGTTCCTCCTATCATTATACAACAAATGAACTCAAAAGCATTGTGGTCTAGAGGAGGTTTCCTTAAAAATTCACCATTTAATATTATTGGTGTCTTTTTCCCAAAGTGTGATTATTTACTTTTACACGAATCACTGCTATGTCTATCTTTTCTGCTTGCATTTTTGTTATAGCCATTTACAAATTACACTTTATTTAGAAATGGTTATTTGATATGCAAGAAGTTTTTGTATTTTATTTTTCATTACAGAAATGTTTGAGCAGAAAATTGTTTCCTTCCCACTTGATAGAATTGAAGACCAATGGCCAAGTTTCCTCCTGTAGAACTTTGAGAGGAGGCAGGATGTTAACTGATGTTTGCAAACACGACTGTGAGAAATCCATGTATATTGCTATCTGTTTTCAAACCAGCAGATTATTCACATATTTAATGTGTGAGTAGTTACAGATAATTCCATAAAAATTCCCACCTGCCTAGAAACAACTGTGTACATAAGAGCTTTACTGATAGTAATGAGGAATCAAGTTGTATCACATCATCTCCCATCCATCTTAAGAGAAGAAATATGGATATCTCTTGCCTGCACCATTGCATGTTCCTTTTTTTTTTTTAACAGTCCACCCAGGGATCTCATTATTCAGAAAAATCTCCACTCTTTCCTATTTCAGCATTTTTTGGAATGTGATTATTTTACTCCTGTATTTTTCAGTAGCATTGAGAGAAAAGAAAATCTCAGAAGGGACTAGGTATTTTTCTGCACCTTATTTTCTGCACGCACTATTTTATGGCATTCTTAGCCACCAACCCTATCAAAGAACAATAAGTCACAGAAATGTAGCATAGTCAGTGAAATGTTATGAGAATTTTCAACATTTTGAGTGACAGGAGCCACGATCTTGAAGTTTTGTTTCCTTAGTGTTTGGGTCTTTTTTTTTTTTTTTTGTACAGGGAATAATAAGTGGACTTAATGGACCATTCATGGTATGAATGAATTTCAATGCTGTTTCAAGTCATATACATGCTGAAGTGTTCCACTAAATTGGCAATGACTTAATTTTGAGTTATTTAAAAATATTTTTAGGGTAAAAACAAAGAAAGAAGCCTGGATCTTTGCACAGTGCAGTACCAAATTTCAGTAGTGCAATTTACACTCCAGAGGAGTAGATGTTTCTGAGATTACCTGCGATAATTTTGTCTCTTCTCTTTTGTAAAGCTTGTTGCTTCTCTCTAGTTCTTTCTTTTCTAGTATCATTTGCAAGCTATTTTGAGGCCTTGATATCAGTAGGATCAACTTCACTTAACAGTGATATCTCTAAGATCAAAATAAAATCCAACTCAGACTTCTCTACTTCCCCCACAAGTATTAATCAAAACAACTGTGATATGAAAAATGTTGTGCTGTTTTTTGCTTTTTCTCCTCTACAGCTGCATATAGTTACAACAACTTGTTAGTGGACCTTAGGGATCTGAATACTGCATACCAGAGCTGGTTTATGCCAATTATTATGTTGAGGGATGAAACTGCCTTGTATCATTTCATTTGTGGCTATGAACAGCAGGTGAATATTATACTTTCTGCTTTCCAATTATAAATCACACAGACTGAAATCCCGAGTAAGGGCTGTAAAAGCAGTGGATTGTAAGGAGACGACTGTTTCTTTTGAAAAGGAGTCTGAAATTAGAGTTTATTTATGTGGTTTTTATCCCCACCTCCCTGTCATAGTTAGCTTTTAAAACCAAAATTGAAAAATTATTGGATAAAGGAATGGAAAGCAAATAAAACATCTAACTCCTAAGACTGTATTTGGGACGACAAACCATAAATAGGTCCAGCACTGATACATTCAAGTGATTGAGTAATATGAGGTTCACTTTGGGTTTTCTATAGATGGGCTTTCAAGAAAAATGTGAAAGGATATGGTAATGGTAACAGGACTCCTTTCCAATCCAGTATCTGGCATAGACTAAGTCTATCTTTAAATATTTATAATTTTGAGATCCTCCTTGAAGTGCATCTACAAAGACCTGTGTGACACTTGAGTCTGCAGTCTAGATTTATGTGAATGGACAAAGGCTAAGATTCTTTACAGACTAAATAGAAAGTGTTTGGTGGTAATAGGATGTAACTAACAACATCAAAAGGACTGGATTAGGGTTACTGAAGGAAAATCTTCAGAATCAGAATATTTTTTTTTTAAATAGGTATTCTGCTAGCCATATTTGTAGTCTAGTTTTGGGTTCCCCAATGTAAGACAGACTGTACTTTACTGAAATGAGTTCCCCACATACCACAAGGGAGTCGTGGGATAGAATGCACAGTGTAGAAGCTAAAGCCCACTTATTTAGGTAAACCAGAGCAATAAAATTATGAAAGTGGACATAGTGCTATCTACAGTTACTTAAAGGAAGTCTGTAGAGGAGATGAGGAGTCTTGCATATGCACAGAGAAAGGACAAAAAAAAGCTAAGTTCACCAGTTGCAAAAAAAAGAAATTCTGTAAATATTAAAAAAAAAAAAAGAAGAAGATCGCCATCCAGGGTCCAAACATAGTTGCACAGAGATTCTGCATTCTTAGACACATTCAAATGACTGGGTAAAGTCTGGCTATGCGATCTAAGTTGCCCTTTGAGTTTGGGAGCAGAGGGGAGGAAAGGCTGGATTCGAGACCTCCAGAAGTGTTTTCTAACCTAAATCACTCTGTTAGCTCTAATTCTCACTCTGTTAGTTTATGATTCTATTTTTCAAGTTCATGGTTTGTGTTTCTCCCATTTTTGAAATTTGCGGGAGGGATTGGGAAGGGGTAACTTATTCTAGCCATGAGCACATATGGTAATTTCTCCTAATGATATAGTAACTTATTCTTCTTGTCTATGCAGTTTTGTCTAGTAAGGGTTATGAAAATTGTCACTGAGTGGGCATAAGTCACATCATATTAGTTACCTTATGTGTACACGTCTCATAGGAAACTATTTTTAGAGGTTTTTTTAATCCTATTGACAAGGACCAATTTGAATTTATCTCTGTTCCACCAACAAGTAGGAGAAAAGAAAGAACAATATTCAGCTCTTTCCTAGTTTTTCAGAGTTATAACAATCTGAAGTGTGCATAAGAGTCACATACTAATGAAGTCCCAAGATAGATCTACCAACTAAGGCATACAGTAGCAGAATGCTGTGCTTCATTATGTCTCATATTTATCTGGGGTGCATTATGCAGGTTCAAAAAGAGACGTGCAGAATTTTGAAGCAAGTAGCATAAAGGCTGTTTGTCTTCCACTTTGTCTAGCCTTTTGTTTACACAATAATAAATATGCAGAACAGTTCAAAGGTCAAAATTGGGAAAAAAATCTCTGTAGAGGATTTGATGCCATTAAAAAAACAAACAAACATAGGAAGCATTTAATAGAATTGTGAAATTTTTGAGTCTTATCAGCTCACAGAATTTTTAACAAACTTGCTTAAAGCAGTGAAATTACACATCACAAAATGTGGGACTTTTTTACAAGAGGGAATTAGTAATACATTGTAAAGGTTTTATCAAAGTTTTGGAACTACGTAATTGATACCACCTGGTGTTTCAGAAAAGACTGATCTGATTTGGGATGAACTATGAAAATCACGGGTCAGTATTAAGGAAACATTTTTCTAGGTTAGCAAAACCACAAATATAAGATTCTGAACTTTTCAGCTCACTACGTGAAGTCTTGTGCATGTAATTATGTATTTGCTTGATTTAAAAGCTCTTTGTACATTGGAATATCAGAAAATTACACTTCTAATTTCTTTTTATGTACAGTCACACTCCTTTATCAAACTTTTTCTTTTATATTCATCTATTTTAAGTCAGGAAATATATTTGGTCTATCTGTTTTCCCTCTCTATAAGTCTGGAAATTTCAATTGTTATGCAGCATGAAGCTCTAATTTTTTTATTTTTTTTTTAAAGGAGATAAAATGTTTACAGTGATTCCACTGGCTGGACTCCACATTGCTTGTGCAAAGGCTATCTGGTTTCTCAGCAACTATGATTCAATGATTCTAGTTCCAGATGTAATAACTTTTGCTGCTCTGTTTTTAAATTCATAATTAGATTACAAAACTTATGCAGGTTATTACCAAAAATCTGTGAATAAGTGCCCTGAAGAAATGCCAGGAAGGAATCTCAAGTGAATTAGGAAATGGCCCTTTGTCATGTTCTGGTAAGCCATTGCCAACAACCAGTTCTACCCTCACTCTCCACTGCAGTTAGTGACTTTTGGTTCATCAGCACGTGAATGAGAGCAAGATGAATAAAGTTACACGTAACATGGGGAAAAATCTGTGCCTTTTTAGTAGTGTTACCAGTTAACTACACTGTATCACTGTAGTCAGAGCTTGGGAAATTGACAAAGAAGTTAAGTTTTGGGTTCACCTCCAACATTGCATGTATTATGTCTCTAGAGTTTGCAAAAACTATCAGATCAGAAAGGCCATATTTTGGAATCTCTTTGTATGAGTCTGACTACACATAGCAAAAAATAAGCCCTCAGGATCACAGTCACTTCTAGAGAAGCCCCAAGTGCCTTGTAGTTTAATACTGTCCCATTCGAACTAGATGAGCTTACCCATCACTAGACAGATATAAGAGTCATCTGCTTTTGATAATGTCAGTTGGGATTTTCCAGTCACGCGTCTCACTAGAAATGTGTGTAGCTCAGCTCACAAAGTGCGAGGAGAACGGATCCTTTTCAGAGAAACTTACAAGGCCCAGGGGATGAGACTAGTGTGGTAGAGTCTTGATTCCGACAAATCTGACAAGTCTAATTCCCTAGACATGCCAAAGAGCTGGAAAGCAGACAGCAGTGAGCAGATCCAGGATTGTAACTGGGAACGGCAAAAGGCAAGTGCCAGGTGTTTTCTAGACATAGCGCTCACTTTTACTGTTCTTGTCATCAAATTTATGTCTGCTAGCTTTTGAAGAAAATACTGAGTGCGATTACGGCACTAAAGATATTAAAAAGCTGGGAGGGAAATGTGTTGCCAAAATAAGTATGTAAAATGTGGACAAAATGTAAAATTTTCCATTGAAAACATAATAGTACAATTCAGGGAAACTGCTTTCTAGTCACCCAGGTACAAAACTAAGTAAAGTTTGATGCAACACTCATTGATGTTATTTTATAAAAGCCACTGGAAAGTGAGAATCAAATAGGGCATAAACAGTCCTTTTATGACAGCAAAGACATTGTGAGTAACAAAGAAAAACGAAAAGGACAGTGGTTCTTTTTTTTTTTTTTACCGATATTTTTTGTTTGCTTTTCTTTTTCTATTTCATTTTGGTTTTGTGCTTTATTTTTAACTCATCATACTTATTTCTAAGTGTTCAAATATATTAATACATATTAAAGCCTCACATTAGTATAAAGCTAATTTTTGATTTTGTATCTAGTCTTTTTTTTAGGGGGAGAGGGTGAAATGGGAGAAAGATTTAATTAAATGCATGTTGTCAAGATTCAAATGAGTTGCAATTGATTTCTGGTCAAGAAAATTTTATATTCTCTATAATAACTATGAGAAAAAATATTATTGTATTTGCTGACACATTTTTAACATGTTTGAGGGAAAAAAATTCTCACATCTCAGCTGAAGAGCCTAATCCTTGATACACCTATGCTTCAGTGACTTAGCTAATGGTGAATAGCAGGGAAAATTCTCAATGTCCCCAAACATAACTGCTAAACAAATATGTATCTACAAGCTTTTTATCACACCTCCCTTGAAAATGGAACAAACAGTTCTGGAGCTCAATAAAGCTGCTTCACTGCTCCACTGCTCTTATCCAAGATATAACCTCTATTCTTGAGTAGACACCAAAAATCTTTAAACATTTGCAGGGACAAAATAGCATTTTTAATAGGAGAACTTCTTTATATTTTGTTGCAGTTTTTTCCTGTGTATATTATGATATATGTTGCAATATATAAAGATAACAAGTACCACGTCTTGACTACGGACAACTACAAGAATTGTCAGTATTTGCGCTGTTTTATTGTCAATGACAAATATGATTTTAACAGTAAGTTCCTTTGCAAGTCTGGAATGTCTGACTAACATTTGAGTAGCTTCTTCCATTGAATTACACTATCATTAATCATTTCCACTAACTCAATAAAAACAGTGTCAATAAGATAAAACACTTTTTCTATTAAATTAATGAAGGTTGTTGGTTACTAATAGGCTATGACTGCATTAGGGAAATGTTTAAAGTAACATGATAGATTAACAAGGAAATATTTAATAAAGATTTCATGAATTTTTAATTCATTCCAAAGCCTATGAGAAATGAAGGAAATTCCTATTATGAAGATAGTCCCTGCATAAACTTGCTGAATATCTTCCATTTACACTGTGTAAACTAGGACATATGACTAGCCCTTTCTTGATTTTCTGTTTTCTTGTTTATAAAATGTGAGGAATTGCACACATCCTTTGTTCAGTGCTATAAGATTTCCCAATAGAAATCCTGAACATGAGCCATAGATTATTCACATGTATAGAGGTTTTATCTTTCTGTGAGAAAAGATTCTCTAAACCCACCTCAAATAATGATTGTTTTTATAGCCTTAGGCAACTCACTTATGGCCTTTCAGAAGCTGCATAAATTTAAATTTTCCATTGGTTTTAGTTAATGAAAAATCTGAGTAGCAGTATCTCTGCAATTCATGCTGTTCACCTTAAGCTGAGCCTTAAGCTCAGTTTCTTCACCTGTAAAAGTAGCTGCAACAATACTTGTCTCTGCCCACAGTGACTCCAGAATTAGTGACCTCATGGCCAGAAATGAATTTGACTATGAGAATGAATTAAAACAAATAAGCTTATCTGTTTATTAGAAGGCAGAATAGTAACTTCCCGAGGATGTTTGGACACTGCAAGGTAGTATAGCTAATGTAAGATGAGAGCAGAGTAATATAGTTAATTGTCTGAAGAAGAGTTTTACCTTTCCTTTTGTGCCTACATATGTCTAGTGTATCAGTCAAGTCAATGAGGAGGTGCTGAAGGGACACCAATTCCAGCCCTAGAACACTGAATGCATTTAACATTGGACAGGGACTAATACCAGCCATGATGGAGTAATTAAGATCTCTCTGGCATTACACCTTGAGAGAAACTCTCATCCATGCAACCCTCATCCACTCTTTACCCGAGTTTGATTTCAGTTTTGCTGTATGTGATAAATCCTGATTTAATGTGGTATGAAGTTCACAGTGGTGCTAAACAGAATTACCTTCTTATTGGGGAGAAATTAAAACATGTATAATTTTGCAATGTGTAGCTCAAATTTTTTGTCCATCTCTGGCTTCAATCTACCTATGGCACACAAAGCACCCCACGTTTTGATGACATAGCATGTACCTATGAAAACATAGATATACAAAATATTCTTTGTAATTTTCTTTAAATTAATACATCATAGTATGTTTTGCACATAAATACTACAAAAAAATCAATAAAATACTTTACAGTTTTTCACTTATGGTCCTCCCTAAAAGTGGGGAGATTGTGAAATAAACATATCCCAACTTTGTATTTTTTCAGGATTTTGGGGAAGCAAGGGGTTTTTTGACTACTTTTGTTTAAACAGAAAACCAAAAGAAAGTAATTAAGTTTTTACAAAAGCTCAGTCTAGTATTGGAGATTGATTTCCTTTATGATTTTGAACCCTGAAAAACCTCATAAAGAAATGTTATTATTTCTTAATAATTCTTAATATTTCTTAAGAAGCACCAAATCTGAAGAGTGTTTTAGCCTAATAGGAGGTAGAATGTTAAAGAAGGAAAGAGCACTGATTTTAATGACACATAATAGAATGTTACTCTTATACAGAAGACAATTCTACTGTTTTGGAAGCTTATTATAATTCAAAATGCAAAAGATGCAAAGCATCTATTGAATTGTATTGCTTCTGTCGTAGTTATTGCCAGTAAAATATTAATTGTTCTGATGGTTTATAATTGTTTTAGAAGACTGACTCTCTGGTCTCACAAACACTATGACTTTTGATGGAAAATTATATCCTAGGTCTTCATTTGCTGAATAAAGAGATGGACAGACAGGGCATTAAAGAGTGTAAAATTGTCATATAATGCCTTTGTAGTAATCTGAATTCTATTTTAAAATCAATGTTTTTATTTGGCCAAGCACTGTTTTATAAGATGCATGTTCATAAAAGTCCTCATACTAAAAACTTCTAAAAATAATCAGAAAATAATTATAATATTTCTCAACAATTGAATCCATCTTTGTTTTGTTTTTTGTTTTGTTTAATTTTTTTTCTTAACATATAGGCATATATTAAAAAGTTTTTAACATTCTTAAGAATTTTCAAGTCCCTCATACACTATATGAAGTGCATAAATTTTCCCAGGCTTTATTCTCATTAGTGATATCACAATGGAAAAATACCCCTTTAGTGTTAAATATTTGTTTTGATATACTCACAATGATTTCTGTTTTTATTAAACAAATTACAAGTGATGAGCAGTATTAAGGGTATAAATTTATCCATAATAATTAATTTTCCATTAAAATAATCATGCTAAAGAATCGATGTGTGTGCATTACTATCAAGTAATATTCATTCCACATGCTTTGCAAAAGATTCACTGGAGTCTTAGCAAAATACGTCCTTTAACAGCATTATGAAGATCTACAAGTTTTTTAAGAATTCCTAATAATCTGCTGTTTTCAACATTTATCAAGGCTTCAGCAACTGCTACTTCTCTTTTGGTACTTTTGCACCACTCTACTACTTTTGTCTTAGTAGAATTTGCCAATTAAAGATGGACAGCTGTAAATGGTGTTCCAAAAAGGAATACCTTCTTTCTAAAATTTAAATAACCTGGAGACCTCAGTTAGAAAAAGAGATCAGTACTTAAACATGTATGCTCCTTTGTTTAGTGCCACTTTGAGAGCTTTAAAAAGTCTCGACAACACTTAAAGGCAGAATGATCTTGAATGTTTTACAACACAACTGATACTTAATTAGCCTCAAATCTGTGCTAGAAATATATGTTTGTATACCCAGAGCACTACTCCATCCAAGAGTGAGCATATTAGGGTTTATATTGCCGTTTCATTTCTCAGTGATACATCTTATGGAATGCTGTGTTTGGGGCAGGGGGAAAGCAATCAGCTGGAAAGGACTCTGGTGAGAGGACAGTACAAAAAATGTAATTCAAGGACAGCAACTAAAAATGTTAAGAAGACACTTTGCTATTGCTGCTTTTTGAAACTCTATTATTGAGATTTTAACATTCATATTTGTATGCACATGTCAACATCTGTTTCTAGATATTTTCAAACTGTTGATGACTTATGTAGATGTCTACCTTCATGCCACAGAGATGCAAGTACCAGACAAGTGGGAATACATATTATCTGCCTGCCCTAAAATTTCACACAGTAGCATGTTGATAGGTACAAAATTGTAATAGATAAAACTTCCGCTTCCAAAATACAAGGAGCTTTTAGTATTTAAAAATACCCCAAAAACAGACAGTAGAATACACTCTTTGAAATCCAGTTTTTCAGCTTAAGAAACTGGAGCTGTCTTAGTTGTGAGCTGTCTTAGTTGTTTGATATGTACTGGGAGAAAAATATTGTGGGTTTCATCCCTGACTTTTACCACTAAAATCATAATTTAAAGCAGTTACATAGTTCTCAGAAGGTGCTGGGTATCCTCTCACGCCTTAGGATAGATTCCACTAATGTTACCTCTGTGAAAAAAATGGTTTGTACTGCGTGAATCTGATTCAGTAATCAGATTTGGGGGTTTAATCCTACTAGGATGGTTTTATTTTCTGAGGCTCTTACGGTCATCACATGTGCTAGCAATATGTAAAGAAGGACCTAGGAAGAAGAAAGAGGAAATATTTGAGATGTGGAATTTCATTTTAAAGTAGCATTAGTGTAATTAAAATAATAAACACTTAATTTATATAAAGATGTGTAAAGTAGCTGTAGGTAACAATGGAATGTTATTCCAAAATTAAAACAAGTCTGCATTATGCTCATGAATATTTATTTCTTCCAACAAACTGAATTGGACATTTTTGCATCACTGACTTTGTCAGCTGTTGTCAAATCTCTGAGTGTGTGGCAAGGCAGGACATCAGAAAAAAAAAAAAAAGCTTTTTTTTTTCACCTGACAAAATTAACTTTTCTTTATATTCTACAAGCTGCTAGGGTCTTATCAAGAGATTGTAAAATGACAAATAATAATAATAATTTGCATCAAAATAGTAGATAGGAGTCCTTATCGTCTGTTCCTCCAACCCAAAATGTCAAACTAAGATTATTTTTTTCCCAAAGAATTGCAGAATCAATTAGTTTAAGACCTCTGAGATCATTGAGTCCAACCTATGACCTAACACCACCTTGTCTACCTAGACCATAGCACTGAGTGCCATGTGCAGTCTTAAACTCTTCCAGGGACAATAACTCTACTGTCTCCCAGGGCAGTCCATTCCAATGTTTAATTACCCTTCCTGTGAAAAAATTCTTCCTGATGTCTAACCTAAATCTCCCCTGGCACAGCTTTCAGACTGTGTCCTCTTGTCCTGTAATTTGTTGCCTGGGGGAAGAAACCGACCCCCACTTGGCTACAACCTCCTTTCAGGCAGTTGTAGTGAGTGATAAGGTCTCCCCTGAGCCTCCTTTTCTCCAGACTAAAGATTTCTCCTTTAAACCTTAGATTTTATTGCATCGAGCTTGTCATATACAAAATCATTCCTCCAGAATATGCTCTGTCTTATTTCAGCTGAGTAAAATAGCTTTTTTCCCCCTGTTAAATTACCTAGGACTATTTATTATCTCCAGCAAGGACTCAATATATGATCTTAATTATAAAATACTCTTAGATAAAAGCTGTCAAGCTCTCAATAAATGGATGCAACTCCCAGTGTCTCTGATTAGCAAAGTAAATATAATTAAAATTACTATAGTCCCTAAATTTAATTACCTATTCATGAACATTCCTTTATTTCTTTCAGCATAATTAAAAAAAGAAAAGCCCACAACTTTAATACATCTTTTAAAGATCCTCTGACTATATAAAATACCAGATCAGGTATAAAAGCATCAACTTTACCTCTTAAAAGTAAACTACTTAAATCAGACTTTTGCTGAATTCCAGACTCAATAAAAATATATATATAGACAGAATTCATCAAAGCTCTACTTAGAGCTGGAGCTAGGGAGACAGTGAAGACTAATTTAAAGTACTGATGGAGAAGTTATTCACCCATTTCATTTATCCTTGAAGTTTCCTAATAGATTTTTGGCCTTGGCTGATTAACAGAATTGGAGAACAAACAAAAGAACCTTGTGCAATTACTGTGACTGCAAGAGGAAGATCTAAATGTAACCTAATGCAGCAAGATTAAGTAGATAGTGTTTGAGGCACTTTGTAGGAGAACATAGATGTCTGTTTCTTTGCAAATACCTGATAAAAGAATCACTGTGATGTTTCACAAATGGCCTTTCTAGAAGAAATACCCCATTCAGCACTTTCCATTGACTATGGACTATGGAATATGTCTTGGGGTCAGAATCTGGCTTTCACTTCCCATCTTTCTGTGAGTTAATTTCTCAGGGATCTTAATTTGGCAAAACTATTTTCCTAGTCTCAGCTAATGCTCCTGGTCTCCCTCACCACACAATCTTTCCTTATTGGGGTGCATCTAAAGAGTTGTACACACTGAAATTTAGACACATACATTAAAGAACTTACATGCTATAAAATTTCAAAACACAGAGATTTTGAAATTTCTGATGCTATGCAAATGTCAAATAATGTTCACCATATTTTTAGGTGGACAGAAGAGAAGTAAAATGTCTTTTTTTGCATCATGAATTAAAAGAAAATAAACTATAAATACTGGGCTATCTATTAACAGCTCCTTCTGTTTGCTTTGTGTGTCAGTCTGCCTGTCTTATCATCTTACCTGCTCCCTGAACAGGAAGATAAAAATATCAGTAATATCATCCAAGGAGGCATATGTTTTCTGAGATGAAAAGTTCCTGCAGTACTTGACTCCTCTTCTGAGTTTAACCTTGTAGGTGGGACCCACTTAAGGATTTTTGAAGGCAGTCTACAAGATGTTTATGTTGTTCTGTTTTTCAGACTTCTTTGTGATAGTTCCCTGAATAATCCTCTTTGCACCATACCTTACAGCAGCACACAGAACTCTCCATCTGTTAGCCTGTCACTCTGACTATACAGATATCTGATCTTTTCAGAATCCTTCAGTGAAAATACATTTCAGGTGGCAGCAGGCATTTTGTCATGGTAAAGCTATTCAGCACGTAAACATTATTAGGATGTCTGATCTAGCAGCATGAAGTCACTTCCTTTGTATCTGAGACAGTGGTTTACATCTTTCTTTGCAGTATACATCGCAGATAGTCCTTGACTTAAGCTTGACCTAAGCTTGACCTAAGCTTGATAGGGCTTAGATGAGAATTGCCATGTTCAGCACTAAAAGTCAATTCAGTTATCATCGAGTGAATAAAATTGTCTCAGTGCCTGGTGGCATTTTCCAGACTATGCCTGTGATATTTGGAGATTTTGAATACCTATGACCCTTAAACCTTGGTGGGACTGTAACACAGGTATTTCTCTGTATCTTCCAAGCAAGAGATAAACTAGTACTCATCCTTAAGGTACTTCTAATTGAGTTGACACCACAAACTGTAACAGGTCAGTACCCACGTTTTATACAATGCTTCAGTGCTTGGATGCACATCCAAGATACCAAAGCTCTGTGACAAATCTCTCTTGGCTGCGACTCTCAAGTTGATATGGATATCAGTAGCTTCCAGTATGTAAGAGACATATGTGCTGTGAGCAGCTAATACCACCACTCACAAATCCTTTAATGGGACACCATTCCACAGCGCCTCATTGTGCTCTAGCTCCCCAACAGCAAAATGATGAAGCAGAATTTTGTTAATTTATGTGTGGTGAGGATGCATCACATAAGCTTTGCAGTGTGGAGGTATTTAGGCAATGCTAATGAAATCTCTCTGGCAAACCTAAGTTACTTGCTTGAATATTTTTGTCACTGATGGTTGAGTCTGAAATACCTTTGTTTACAGATACATTTTTCCATCTAGAAGACAAGCTATTGACATAGAGGTAGGTTATTGCCATTCTCAGTATTATGTCCCTGAATTTTGAGGCACTTGGAAAAAAGTGTCTCTTTCTCTCTCTCTAAATGTTATTTAGAATTTCTTGGTTTTGTCTCATCCCATGGAGTGTTTCCATGTAAAAAAGGCGCTTCCAGGAATTTCATTAAGATATTGGGAAGTCCAGTGTGCTGATGCTGAACTCTATTCCCAGAACTATCAGCAATCTGTCAGTGGTAAGGTTTCCTGGAATAACATCAGACCCCTTGCCTGTTATAGGGATGGTGTTAGTCTTTCTCTAGCAAATTGTACTTAAGTGTAGTTTGGTCTGAGAGAGACAATTGTTTAGAAACCCCAGAGGCATAGGCACATTACTAAATCTTAGATAGCTAGGCTGATCCTGAAGTTGGGACTGCTGAATAATAAGACTTTCTGGTACATCTGCAAATTTGCACAGTGGTGGAATTTGAGTACAGAGAAGGGTGAAATGAGAATAAAGGGAGAGCTACATCTCTCGCAGCTGACAGATGATAAAAAATTTGAAATTTGTATTTTTCCATATATTTTTCTATGCATGAATTGATGATAAATAAAGCAAGTAAAAAAAACTCAAGGTTTTGTATCTTTTATTTTATTGCAAATTTGAATGAGTAGCTCAACCTGAAGTCTTTTGTGGAATAAAATTTGCAATAAAAAGAATCTGTGAAGAAAAAAAGAATAATTTCTGAAGAATTTAAAGACATATTCATGAATATGAAATAATAAATGTGAAACAAAATATTTTGACAGTGAAGTTAAATATTTTAACACCAGTGATATGAACATGAAAGTTGCAAGACTTCTTTTTTGACACTAATTTTGTCATTGATATGATACCTTTCTGCAAAATTATTTGATTACAAAAAAGCATTTTATGCAGGATTTCTTTTCTTCTGCTGTGTATGACTTAATATAAGAAAGTCTGAAAATAATCATAAAACCTACTGTCTTTGCCCTGTTAATTCCTAGAAAAATCATTGCTCATGTATGTTAAGTCCTAAACTGTTTCAACCTTGAGAATGCTAGGGAAGCTTCTTCAGAAAAGCAAAAATCAAGAATAACTGAGGAAGCGACAGTAGAAGAAAGAAAAGGTGTATCCATGCTTCAGTAGCTTGAGGGCCTCATTTCTCTATCTTATTCTCAACCTTTTCACATATTTGCTCTCTTTGGCAATAAGCTGTCAAAGAAAAGATTTTCATCTAAGTAATAGTCTTGAATGTTACCAATTGATCCAGATTTATATTGAAGAACTGAGTGTCTTTTCACACTCTCTACTTAGAATAGTTTTTAATTAGCACTTAGTGGGCATAATAGCAGAACAAAGGCTAAAATAAAAGTAATCATTTTGATTTTTCTCTTTTATGTTATAGCAAATGAACATTTCTTGAGAGATCTTTGTCTCTAAACATTAAGCACTGTGATTTATGCCAAGTAGAAGCCAGTCTGAAGGATAAGAGATCTGTTACCTCTGTGATTGCTTTTGTTTTGCACAACGCAATTAAATAGATGCATGCCAAAATACAGATGATGTGCAATGAGAACACTAATTGTACTGGTTGCATTTATTTTCATTCTTTTGCAGTACAAATTAATTTTTGAATGTAGATTCCTTACACCTTTAACTGTGGTGATGACTCTTACATGACAGAGTATAATCATGCAGAATAAACACAGTCTGTGCACTAGTTGGCTTCACTTTTTTTCTCCTTACAACATCTAAAAGAAGTGACATTTTGACTGCTTAAGTATACCCTCATATTCCCAGTTTTCTATTACTAGTGACAGTCTGTAGGAGTGAAGCATTACCCACTTCAGAGGAAGATCAAGTTAAGAATCACTTAAGCAAGATGAATGTACACTAGTGCATGTGACCAGATAAGGTGAATCCAAGGCTGCTGAAGAAATTGCTTGATACCATTGTGAGCCTAACTTTTCATCATTTTCAAGCATTTAAGATGGTTGGAAAGGTTCCTGATGAACAAACAAAGGCTGACATCAAGCTTAGTCTAAAGATAATAAAATAGATATCTGATATCAAGCAGCCTACCTTCAGTCTCTAAGAATGATAACCAAATCTTCCCAGAAGCTGTGGCCAAACTACTGACAGACCATAAAAATGGGAACAGCCAGCATGACATACCTGCCCAACCTGATTGCCTTCTTACATGAGGTGACCAGCTGTACAGATGAGGGGCAGCACTGGATGAGATTTACCATGAATTTAGCAAGACTTTTGGCACAGTCCCCCATAGTATTGGTACAGTTAAATTGGAGAGACAAAGCTCTGGGATTACTCATGTCTTGCTTTGTTGTCTATCTTTCCAGCAGAAAGAAAGGAATCTACTCTTTCAATTGGAGTAGTTGAAGTCATCTTTGAGTACCAGGGCAGAGAACATGAGGGTACTCTTATTTGTAGTGGGCCTTGTCCACTTCTTCTTTCTGATCACTCAGCCTGATGCCCACTCCAGTGTAACTCTCTTTAATTGGTACCAAAAACTCTCAGTTGGCTCATCATCCCTCTGCAGGCAGAAGAATTAATGCTATGAGTCTACATTTCTATATATGATAGTACACAATCTGCTCCTTTTCAACTTTAGGTTGTGCAACTCTTCTTCTCATACTGATATGTGATGAGAATTTAATGCCCATTCTCTTTTTTGTCTACATGTCAAAGCTTTCTTTGTTAATTCTATTTCTAAATCTTGCTTACTGCAATGGTTAATATCTGTCATCTGGCTTTATCTTAGAACTTAAATGTTACAAACCTTCCTTGACAATGATATAACTAGTCAATGGAAGACAGAACTGCTGCAGGCCCTCAGGAGACCTGTATTTATGTGTGTTTGACCATCCCAAGCAGCTCACTAGGGTCTTCCACCACTTAGTTACCATATGTGTCTTGGAATCCTTATGTCAGTCAGAATGCAGGTGTTTCATGTAAAAGTATCTGTAAACTAAAGAGAAGCTTCTGCAGTTCTGAGTCTCCTTTGAAGTGTCATAGAGCAAGAATCTCAGGCCCAGCTAGCTATAGCTAATTTTTAAAACCTCCTGACTGATTACTTGAAATAAACGTATATTTGTTCATTCCAGTTTAATCTATTGTTGTTAGATTTTTGCTGGGAGATTATAATTATTTAAATGTTCTCATGTCTGGATTGCTGAAGTGAAAAAACTAATGCTCCAAGAAGTGAACATATCTGGTACCTTGGTAGCAATATAATCTAATTCCATGGTAATTTTAAATTCTAGTTCCAATCAGAACATCTTTATGTTTCTGTATAAATGGGATTCACCTTACACAGAAGTATTCAACTTCAGAACATGTGAATACTTTTTCAGGTTGCTAGCGCTTAAATTACAATTGTGCTGAAAATAGTAGTCCAGTTGGTTTCCATGACAAACAATCTCATAACATGGTAGAATGAATAATTCCTGTGAATCTGTTTAAATGTCCATCTATCTATCTATAGATATATATGTACAGATATAAAATCCCAAGCCAGAACTCAACAGTGTCATAGAGAAAGCAGAAGAATAAAAATGGAGAAAATGTAAAATCATTATTAGAAATATAAAAAATAAGTAATGAAATCAGAAGCAGTTTAAGTTCCTTCACTCTTAAAGCTGAAGTCATGTTGCTGCTATGCCAATGTTCCTATGCCACATTGGTAAATTCATGCAATATTTAGCAGTCATTTACTGCTCACCCTCTTGTATATGCCACAGGTTGCCCAAACTGGATCTTCCTTACACACTGAATTAGTTTTGTTTTCAAAGAAAACCAGGATTGATGTAGAATGTGCAATATTATACTATTTTTTTCTATGCGCTAATGTTCTCAAAAATGTCCTGGCGATGTGTTCATGCAGGCCAGAAAACCAATCATATGCAGGGTTGCACAAAATGAAAAGTGACAAGAAGGTCAAAAGATCTGATTCTCCCTCTCTATTCTGCCCTTGTGAGACTCCACCTGGAGTATTGCATCCCAGTCCCTGGCTCCCAGGATAAGAAAAATGACCTCTTGGAGCCAGTCCAGAGCAGGGCCACAAAGATGATCTGAAGCACCTCTCCCATAAAGACAAGTTGAGAGAGTTCAGGTTGTTCAGCCTGGAGAAGAGAAGACTCTGCAATGCTTTTTTAAACTCTGGTCCAAGAATTATGAGCCAGACACAGTTAAGGGGGTTTTACCTTGCTTGATAAAGTTCCTTAGGTGCACAACCTGTCAAGGTGGAAAACACTGGAGAATGCACGCGGCGCGTGATGCGTATACAATATCTATTAACTTTGCAAATTTTTGTATCTGACAGAGATTCTCCAAAGAGAAGCCTAATAGAAAAAAGAATGTGTCTCTATTCTGGCAACTTCTAGAGTCTGCTCCCCTCAGATGAGACTTGTATCCTGCTTACAAAATATGGCCTGGGAAGCTGGTTTCAACCTTGGTTTCTTGGGGGAGCCAAGATAGCGTAGGGCTTCAGGCCTTCAACTAGGAAACTTGTAGAATATCTAGTCCTTCTGCCTAGGAAAATACCAGAACTAAGTAACAGTATCAGGCTACAAATATGTAAACTAAGAATTTAAGGAATATATATAAGGCATATAAAGGAAAAAGCAAAAAAATCACCACGGCATCACTGGAGGGATCATAGAGCAGCCTTCCAGTAGTTGAAGGGTGCCTACAAGAGGCACCCTTCAGCCTACCCTAGCTGATGATGGGCATATTTTGCAATTTTGCAAGGGCATATAATGAGAGGACAAGGTGGACAAGGATATAATGAGGACAAGGCTTTAAACTGAAGGAGGGTAAGCTTAGATTAGATATTGGGAAAACCTTCTTCACTGTGCAGCCTATGAGACAATGCTGGAACAGGTTGCCCAGAGTAGCTGTGGAGTCCCCATCCCTGGAATTGTGCAAGGCCAGGGTGGGTGGGGGCCTGAGTGACCTGGTCTAGTGAAAGTTCCCTGCCCATGGCAGCGATGTTCGAGCTAGATGATCTTTGAGGTCCCTTCCAACACAACCCAAACATTCCATGATTCTATACTCTTTTGTGAGCAGTGCTATGTGCTTGAGCACTTGGGTTTAACAAGTTTAATGAGCTGCAAGGGGACAATATGATAGGAACTCATTGATTGATATCCCGGAGTCTGCAAATGATATTCTAGTTCTAATAAAATCCAATGATATGCATCACTCTTTGTATTTTTTCCAAAGTGATTTATGTCTTTAAAAGAATACCTTTGGGTTTAAAGAGACTCTGAGCATAACAGTCTTCATGCAGCATATTTACCTGAGTGCTGAAATTTAAGCATGTATCTGAGAACTATGTTGAAGCAAAGTATGCTTTTAAATTTAATTTCATTAAAGTTTTAGTACTGTAGAAGAAGAATGAAGCAGCAACAAATTAGGCTTAAATGACAAACACATGTCTCTGCAATTATGAAAGGATAAAATATATGGGAGTTTTATGATTGCAAGTAATTGGGAATATGATTTTAATATGATTACAACTAATTTAGTGCTTTCCAAATTGTGAAATAATAGAAGATTATCAGACAAATTAATCTGAAATATTCCAGTTCCTTTAGTTTTTGTAATAAATGAGATAATTTAAATCCTTAATTGAACATGTAAGAAACTTATTTTATTTGACCTTCATTAGATTTGACAAAGGTGTATCAGTCATGGGGTACAAAAAAATTATGTATCCCAGAATTATAATTCTACCGATCTTATAAAAGTTTTAAAAAATACCAAAAAAACATTGGTTAAATATTCTGGTAACATAGCTCTTGACAAATTCTAGTCTGCTGTTCTATCTGTTCCTGACGTAAAATACATGAGATAGCAGTGGAATTTAAAGAATCTAACCATAAAGGCTTAAAAAAAGCCCTGTACCTGGATTATATGATATAAAATCTTGAGGCAATAGAGGACTATACTAGAGATTATAGGTTTTGCATAGTTTATTGACCAGTTTGATGGAAGGCAATTTGTATTATTGCTATTTGTATTGCTGGTTTAATAAATAAATTAGTAACAGTGTTAATATCTTAATGTTAGCATATTTTAAACAAATAGTTTAATTTTATTACTTTAGTAATTATAACTTTTGTTATTATTGCATTTTCATAATATAGCAAGTCATGGTTTCAATGGTTTAAGTCATCTGATTCTTGAAGCTGTTATTTTCAAGCTCTATTAGGTTCTTTCTGTTTACCATTTCTATTATAAAACATTCCTGATGAGAAACTCATATTCATTCATGTAGTTCTTTCTCATAACTGTTTGCAGTTATCATATACCTCTGATGTGATAATGCTTTAAATATGCAAGGTTTGTTTAAAGCTAAAAGTTAGCGCAGATCATTATAGTCAGCTTTAACTCGTGTATGGTCTGAAGGTCATAAAATCAAGAAAGAGATACAAAATAGGGTGATGATAGGAAATGCCTAAATTGCTTTAGTAAGTTTCTTTTAATTTTAATGTCAAAATATGCTGTAATATCCATCATCCTTTTTATATTCATAGATAACATCCAAAGGAGGAAAATATTGCTACACTTATCCATAGCCCTTTCCTCTTTAGCTGATTAAATGATGTATTTTTTAAAGTAAGTAAAATAAATGAAAAGCAGTTTTCAAAATAAAATTTGAATCAAGGGGCCATTATGGGAAGGTTTGACATCTGGGTTGGTTTTGCAAAATTGGAGAAAAAAGAGCAAACAAAAATTTTCAGATGTTACAGAAAAGTATGTTCTATTTTACAGTGAGTTGCAGTATTGAAATGGGTGATTTCACTAACTTTTCTTGAGCCTTATGAAATAAATGAGCATTCAGTTGTGAGATGCTGAGAAGATGCCAAACTGGAATCAGAGGAAAAAGAAATAGTAGAAAAGGTGATGTAAAGGCAGAAAGGGGAGATACTAAAAAACTTCAAGTTTTTTCCTTGAAGAAGATTACATGGAAAGGTACAATGAACCTGATGTGGTGAGACAGGGGGCTGGGACAGCACCTGGAGTACTGAACAACTCCTTTTTATTTGAGCTGCTAAATATTGGGAACAAAGTGGAGGATATTTTGCTAATTAAGAGAAGATGAATGAAACTTTGTTTTCAAATCAAAGAGAAAAATGTTGGTCTTAAAACTATTGTGAAATGGAAAGCAAAAGGTTTAGATAGTCACAATGTTCAAGAACTGAAAATATTTTCTGAGATTTCAGGTCAGTATTTTCAGAATCTTAGAGTTCAATACTATTACAAAAATAAGACACATAGACTGTGTCTATGTTTAATATGCTAGTGATGCTTAGTTTGTCATAACAAAGACTGAAGAAACCTATATCTGAATGGGCCAACTTAGTTAATATAGTCAATGGATTTTGGGATGATACATCCCTTAATGAAGCTGACATTTAAAGATATTTGATGAATCATAAACCACACAAATTAATATTTTCTTCATGAACTACAGAGAGACCAAAGAGTAGCCATTTGGAATGACTAAGGGATTAATGGATTCAGAGTAGCTTTTAAAATTAATCACGCATCTCAGTAAAATGCTAAAACAAATCTAAATATGGGATACTGACTTTAAAAATGCATTTATTTATAGTGTATTTAATAAATGAGAAAACTAAAATAATTCAGTTACCAAGCATATATTTGGTAATACATACCAAAATCCCTTTGATAAAAAAATAACTGAAAAGATTTACATCCACATAATGAAAGGAAGAATAAAGAATTTAGAAGTCCCTAAAATTATAAATACCTAAATAAAAAAAAGAAAAACCACTCAAAAGCTTATGATACCCCAAAAAGTTTATTTTCCCATAAATTTATTGCTTTTCATTATTTCTATATGTTTTAATAGGATAGCATGGCCCTAAGGAAACAGCTTACCATTTAATACACTTAACATGGCAAGCTCTGGTTACACTGTATTTGTCACTACCTTTTTTAATTTAGCCTAGATATCAAATGGAAAGAACATAACAGAAGAACATTTTTGAAAACAGATATTGAATAACACATTATTTTGCAATGCTGACCTATAACGTAACTGAATAGCCCTCTGCTTAGCTGTAATCATACCACAGTTCCCAGAAAAAGAAGCATAACATTGCAAAAGCATAATATTTCAGTGAGCACTTGAAAAGAATGACATGTGAAATACATTTGCATCATCTAGAGAATAAATACGCTTAAATGGAAGAAGTTAAAGAGTTAACTAAACACTTAGTCTAAGGTATGGTTATCAATCTTCTCTCCACTGACTCTACTATCATCTGCCTGGCCTGATAACGGTAGATTGATAGATATCATGAGTGAGTGAGTAGTAAGTAGAAAAAATAGGGAAGATGAATCTGTCTTGAAATGGCAGGGCTAAGTGGCTAGGATTATTAATGAAATAAATAATCCCAAATGAAGTAACTATCATTAGATATTAGTTTCTGATTTTTTGCCTCCATATAATTTAGAAAATGTATCTGTAATTCTAAAATATCTTGTTCATGTGCTTTCTCAAACTGGTCAGAATTAGAAATGTAAGATACTCAAAATTTCAGCAATTACAAGTGGATTTAATCCAGACTACTGTTTTTAGCAAGACAGGGAGAGAGTGCTAAAATCATGGGTTTATTAGTGCCCTGTGGAATATTTGCTTAAGGATTGTTACCAGTAAGAGAATTAGACTGAAATGTTCTGTAAATTAAGAATTTATATTTCCTTTATCAAATGCAGATAACAACTTCATACCTATTTGCTGAACAGAATAAAAAATAAACCAAGGGAAAGATCCTGTTCACTTGTTAACACCTCTCTGTGAAAACTGAGAGAATATTTTTTGGTTGAAATGCACTTAAATCATTAATAAGGACTCATATCTTGCACTATGTCCCTTATAGTCTAAGGACGCCATTTACTGGGTTAGTGAGATCTGACTGCCTGGATCAAGGTGATTCATTTTGTGACACTCACTGGCTGAACCGAAAGGGGAAGTAACCTGAGCTGCTCTTAAAAAAAGATGTATTCATGAGAGCACTTTTTTCTTCCATTTCACAAAAGGTCTCATTGCAGTCTTCAACAAGCTCTATCCAAATGTTATCATACTCATATGAGTGAAGCTGCCTTTAGTGAAAAAGACGAGAGGCACAGAAAAATCTTACATCAAATGCTGTGATATTTGCCTTGCTACTTTCACAGTATACAATGCTTGTCCATGACATTATTGAGGGCCCATGACTGGATTCTATCTTGCAGCACTTCTTCCTTTTAAAAACCATATTGCAATAATTTCCTCCGCATCTCAAATCTTCAACAAATATCTGTCTTCTAAAGCCTAGAGATGCACAGCAAAAAATACACAGAAAATATATTGTATGACAACTCATGATTATCTGTAAACTATGTCTGCATTCTCTACCCTGTAGAATTACTGAATATCAGTCCTTTATTCCAGTGCCAGCACTGCAAAAAAGGAACTGACCTATTAAAGTCAATAGAGTCTAACATGGTAAGAGATGATGTGACAGGAATATCATATCCTTGATCATTGTCTGCCTCCTTCACAAAAGAAAGACCATTTTAAGTTTTAATCTAAATTCATTAATGCCCCTGGATTTTGGATGCTGTACACAGAGTCAGCTCAAGTGTATTAATAATTAGTGATCTTCCAGTGGGACACACCTCTTGTATTGTATCCATGAAAAAATGTTGCTGAGAGCACTGATTATGTTTCATTCCCCTCCTATCAACTTAATGTTATTTATTGGCATCAATTGTAATGGTACTATTGTTCTCAAAATATCATGTCCTTTTCCATCCAATGTATCTTATTTTCTTACTTATGAAGATGTTCCTTTCTAGCAAATCTTTGCTATTATATTGTTTACAGTTCTGTACAGGCACATTTCTGTCCCTGCTTTTGAGCAGTTTCACTTGTAGCTGAGATTAACAAGAGCACTCAACATCTTCAGCACAAACTCTTTGCCTTGCAGGATTGATCCTTTTGTTGTTTCCTTGCGGGAGTGATCCTTTTGTTTCCTTTCTTTTTCATTCTGTCATTTCTGTACTTCTATAGAACAGAGAAGGGTCAACTCCTCCTTCATGTCCTTTTTACTACTCTTTCATTTGCAGAGGAAAGAAAGTTTTCCAAAGAGAGAAAAATATCTGTATAATGCTGGAGCAATCTCTCCTATTGCATATGACCCAGGTTCCCTGCTCCACAGGTTCCATGGCATTTTGAATTTTGAAGTACCATTCTGAAAAGTGTCCTGGAGATCAATGCAGACCAGTTGCAATTATTGAGCAGAAAATGTGCTAGTCTGAGTTGGGAAGGGACTGTATATTTTTGACAGACAGCATACCAAAACTTTGCTTTTGGCCTTCTGTGATTATAGGCATGTGCTTGCATACCTACTCACTTCTGAGCGATGGATCAAAGAGCCTTCTGATTTCTTTCACTTATGAAATTTTTGAATATTCACATTTCAGAAAAAAAATTCCGATTAGAGACAGAGATTTGATGTCATTTATTGGCAAAGCAAATAGGCTCATACAACAGGATTTTGAGGGGGAAAAGATCCCCCCACCTCCAAAAAACTTACAAAATTCTGAAATGTGATCAAGGATTAATAAGTTGCAACATTATATGTAAAATGGGATTTCATGTCTTTCATGTTCTATATTCAACATATCTCATCTTTTATGTAGAAAATCTTGATGAAGCCTGAGGTTTTCTTCATTTCTCTCTAGGAAAATTTATCTTTGGTTTGTAAAGAAAGCATGCTCCATAAAGGCAATAAAAAATTGAATTATTTTGTTGTGTACTCAAACAAGTGAATATATTATGCTTTCACTGAATCTCCAAAATGTTCTCAGCAGTTTTATCATCCATATAAAATGCCTGGTGCTACACATTGTATGGAAAATTTCCATATGGAGGAGTACTAAGTGAAAGATTATGAGTGTTTTAGCAATCCTGGTTCTGGAAGGCAGATTCGAAGAAATGGGATTTTGCATTACAGGAAACAGGTACAACATTTTGAAACTGAATCAACTGCATACTAATCAGGACTTGCTCAAATAAATCGTACCAGGCTTATGTCATACATCTACAAACTTCTCCATATCATTGTATGCATTGTGCTGTTAAACTATTGGATCAATTTTTAGAGTAGAAGGGTGTCAGGCCAATGTCTTGGTACATATTTGAATTGCTTACTAATTTCTTACAAAGGTAAAAAAGAACCCAAGGTTATATGGTACTTGTACAGTCTCTTTACTAGCTATTCAGATGCTTGTATTTACTTTTATTGGAGAAGTACTTCTTTATGTATAGTAGCTCAAGCTAAATGAGTGGATTGTCAGTGTCAACTGTTTTTCTTTGCTGTTTTAAATACTTTCATGTAGCTAAGCATCTGAGTGACACATAAAATTTATTTTAAAATCTAGAGTGATTGCACAGTTAGATATTTACACAATGTTCTGCTGCTCTGCATATTTATCTTTGACCTTCTGCAGTTACCAAGTACATAATTCTCCATCTCACTTAGAATGAAACAGCCAGGTGGAAAGATGGTAAGTATAAGTCACATTCATGACCTAGCTGTGGACCCTGTGAGGGACAGAATGGCCTTTCTTTGTGGAAGCATTCTCATTTCTGATTTGAAGTTAGTACTTATCCCAAAAATCATAAAAGTGTAGCCTTGCTGCTTATAGTCAAAGCATAACAGAAGGCCATAGATATATTAGGGACTAAATATTTTTTTAAAATCCCCTCCAGCTTTTGAAGATATTCTTTCAAAGAATAAGGGTATTCATGTTTATTTTTAAATTTCTCTAGGATCGGTCAAGTGCAAAATATAATTGTACTTCTGGTAAGTATACACAGCAGTGAAGGAACTCACAGGTTATTGAAGTAAAGCTCATCACTCATCATTTGCCTTCTCTGGTCCCTTTTAATTCAGTTACCCTGCCTCACACACAGCAAAACATTTGGCAGTGTATGTTTAAGAGTCTTAGAGATGGGAATGTTCTCAGAGCAGAGGATATTGAGCATTATTTCTTTTATTTCTTCATCATAAAAGTGTGTGACAATTTCTCATGGGTGGCCAGACCTCATATTTTTATCATCACCTTGAAAATCAACTGGCAATTCATGCAGATTGTAAATCACAGGTATACTATAATGAAAAAATGCTGGTCCCCCAAATCCAAACCCACATCAGTATCATACAATTTTGTAATAGGGGGAAGTTTTTCCATTTTAGCACGTAGATGGACGTTTGGAAGTTTGAAAGCATGTTTGCTGTTGTTTTCAACAAATATATTTCTATAGACACAGTATAAATTAAGATCTCTGTGCTAACTGTTAAGGAGAAAAAGTCTTATTCCTTTCCAAAGTCATCAAAGAATCACAAAATGGTTTAGGCTAGGACCTCTGAAGATCATTTGGTCCAAGCAGGGCCACCTAAAGAGCTTTCTCCAGACCAATAGTCAGATGGCTTTTTAATATCTCTAAGGATGGAGACCCCACAATCTCTCTGGGCAGCCTGTGCCAGTGCTCAGTCACCTCTCAGTGAGAAGGTGTCTCCTGGTGTTCGGAGGAAACTTCTGTGTTTCAGTTTGTGCCCATTGCCTCTGGTCCTGTCACTGAGCACTGCTGAGGAGAGCCTGGCTCTGTCCTCTCTGCACACTCTCATCAGGTGTTTAAATACCTCGACATGATTACCCTGAGCCTTCTTCTCTTTACCAGGTTGAAAAGTCCCTGAGCTCTCAGCTTTTTCTCACAGGGACGTCCCTTCAACATCTTTGTGGGCCTTCATTGGACCCTCTCCAGTACTTCCATGTCCAGAACTGGACACACCAGTCCTGGTGTGGCCTCACCAGTGCTGAGGTGAAGGGAAGGATCACACAATACTTTGCCAAATGAAATCCAGGATACCATTTACCTTCTTTGCAGCAAGAGCACATTGCTGGCTAATGTTCAACCAGGTGTCCATCAAGACCTGCGGGTCTTTTTCTGCCAAGCTGCTTTCCAGCTCAGTGTTGTGCTCTTGTTTCTCTCCAGTTCCATCACAGAGCAAGAATGTCTGTGTTTTGATACTCACAATAAAATTTATCACAGATTTACAATAAAGTACAATAGTTACAGAAGGTATTTCTCATAAGCTCTTACAAGTTGCAAGTTCCTGAACTTAAATACAAAAATCCGTTTAAAACACATCTAATGGATGGAAAAAGCTTAGCAGTTGAATTTTACTAGAAAATTGTACAAGATCATCCAAATCTTGTATTTGTCCACAAGTTCTACCCAGCAATAGTAATAATATTTGTTACACCATTAGGTAAATTTTTTCCTTTCAGGAAGTTCAAGGATGTATAAAAATTAATAATTTTACATTGAAAAGGTAGTTGAAACTTCTCTTAGATTTTGATGGATGTTCTACTGAAAAAGAGATTTTGTTTTATCAATACCCATACGAGCATCCTTTATACTTATGGGATTTCCATCCTGAAGCTTACTGTGAATTGCTGAATATCACCCATTTTGCATAGTAAACATGATATAAAAGATTTTACTTCTCCTCTTTGTAAAGATGTGCTGGTATTCCCAAACTGATAATTTTTAATGCTTTGCTGAGCTATTTTGAACCAGCTCTCTAAGCTGAAGGATGGTGAGGACACCAGAGTTGACCTTATACTAAAATTTTGTAATGAGGAAAGTAGTGGTTTCTTACTACATCTGTCCAATTGTATCAAATGTCTCGTTGTTGGTTTAGACTGTAAACATTTGTGGACATTAACATATTCACATATTTATTAGGTCTGAAATGGGACTTTTGAGAACTACAATAATAGTAGTAATAATAGAACTGATAATTCTCATGTCTATGACATTAAATGGTATCTGTGATGATAAAGAGGATTAAATTTCCCACTAAAATTATGCAATTATACTGAAGAGAGACAAGAGGATTTCTGTAGTCTGACAACAATGAATAAAACTTCAAAATATGAAAAAATTGTGATTGGAGGTCAAAAAAAGCCTTTGACAACATTCTAGGGAATTAAGTGTTTTCCATTTTTTAATAACAGATCGTGGTATGGTGATTTCTGTAGATATAAAAAATTAAATTTATCATAACTCTTTTTTCCAGTTTTGTATCCCAACAAACACATTATTTTTAATGTTCTATTGGTTGAGATAATGTGCAGTAAGTTAAATTGACTGTATAAAAAGTGATGTTTATATCTTATGTAAGAGAAGTGGGAAACATCCAAAATTATTTCAGCGTGTTTGCCACAAGAGGATTTTTAAAACATGGAAAATGTGTGAAAAAATGAAAGAGTAAGTACAATGTAATAAATGTTATATTCCTTATGTGTTCTTTTAAAAAGTATCAGAAAAAAATTAGTATACTCGTGCAATGCATCATTTAGTGTTTGGATTTTTAAAATACATTTCAATAGTCTTTTTACAGGATCTTGTGAATGCTGATAACAATGGAATACATATCAAGATGTTTAACCAAAGGAAATCCTAAAATGATGTTAGAATTTATCTATCTTTGTTATTACTGTTACTGTCTAATTGTGCTGTGTCAAATTACCTGAAGAATATTTAATAAATAGGACTTAGTTTGCTGGATGCTTTATAAACACTGAGAAACTTGGCATTTTCCATACTCTAGTTGGAAGGCAAAGAAACTGATATGTAGGTCAGTGATCTTTGCTGGGGAAGTGGGAGAATTCTGAGCTTCTGAAACATAAAGCACAAAACTCCTGTGAGTCACAATCAATCCATTCAGTTAAAGACAGTCTGCAATTAAAGAAAAATGAGTTGACATGTGTGTTCATTCATATCATAAAGATATGAAATTATTTCCATTCCTTTAAGGGAGAGGTAAACAGAATAGGACTGAGCAGGTTATGAGGACAATTGCTGTAGTCCTGGCTGCAGTCCAGGCACCACTTAAAGCATAAGAACTATTTTATCATGTGTTCTGAGGAGAAATTGTAGGGTAAACATTTTGGGTTTAAATACAGAAAAGGACTGGAGCATCAACCCAAGGCCTCACTGCTCATCAGCTAGTCCAGGCTGAGGTTTCCCAGCTAATATGCATTCCCACACACACACCCCACCACCCACCTGGTCTGGGAAAGGCACAGGCACTCATTTTTCCCAGCAGCTGGCACCTAGAACACAGACTGTATCCTCAGGTCTTACTTCAGCCATTGGCACTGATCCCCTCATCTGCTTACTCTTTTTCCCCCCCAGTAGCTAGTTTTGGATCTGCACTGTTCTCCACTCACAGGTGGAGATTAACGAACCCACTCATTCCAGTCATTGACACTGAGACCCCATTTGCTCCCACAGGGACACCCCCATCCTCATCTGGCTCCAGGATCTGGCAGCAATTTTCACTTGCACACTTGGAGGTCCCACTGGTAGCTGGCTCCAAGTCTTTGCAACATGCACATACAGAGGATAGAGTGGATTATGCTGACAAATATTACAGAAAAAGATTTAAAAAGAAGATAGGACAGTGATCAGGTACAGCACTCAGTCAGATAACCACACTGACTGGCTCTGTTCTGCACAGAACTGTACCTTTTGTACCTTTATGTCTACCCTCCTTTTTGTTCTTCCTGGCTCCTTCTTTTCCCTGTGCATTCCATATAGATTTGTACAGCTCTATATAGATTCCCATACACATCCTAGTCTGGGATTCTCCTGGTTTACAGTATTACTAGTTACAAAGTTCAGGCTTAGTTCCTGAAAGTTGCACCCTTAATTTCTTGAAAATTCATCAGAGCTGTGGCTCTCTATGTCCTCCTTGTTTATGGCTTTCTATTTTACTTCTCTCTTGCTACACTGGAAAATGTCCTTGACCAAGTACTTTAAAAGAGCAGACTCTTTCCTTCCACAGACTCTTGCTGAAAAGTTCTATGAAAGGAACTACTTGGCTGCTGGGTCCCACCAGGACTCAGGATTGAGATTCACCAAATGAGCTTGTACCTCTCTTGGCCAAAATCAAGAGGTTTCCCAAAACACTTCCATGTCCCTTGAGGGTCTGAAACTTCATACGTAGTCGACAAACATGCTATGTTTGCATGCACCTCTGTGGACCATTTTCCAAAATTTGAGGTATTTTTAAAATCTGGTTAATAACATGGAACAAAACAATACAGTAATAGCCAGATGATATAAAAAGACACTAAGGTGAGCCAGAAATTATAGTAACAGTGTATATGACAAATTGAAGATGTAATATAAAAACATACAAATTCCAGCTGGCCCTTTCTCAGTAGATTCAAGGAGTCTTGCTGCCTTTTCCCTAAGGCTCATATTCAGATGTCTATCCTATCTTTTCAATGAAGGTGCTGCAGATTGAAACAAGGAGGAAGATGATTGCTTCTAGCACAGAGGTATCCCAAACCATACATCAATATTACCACAAGCACAAATTAACACAGATTTCATTACTGCTTTGCATATATTGACAGAATGAATATTGCCATCCATTTGCTTCTTCAGTTTGGTGCTTTATATTTTTTGACAGGCAGGAGGGAAAAACAGAGAGAGTTGGAATAAAAATTAGATTACAATTTACATTTTCTTAAACACTTTCCCTCTTGAAGCACGGTATTAAAACTGCCACAGTGTGGAACTACCGTGCAAGGTATTGTTGATGGCATTGTTAATAATTTTGGTTTAAAGTAGGTTCTACAAGAGGTAGCAAGTATCATGTGCAACTTGCCGCTGCCTGACGTCAAAAAATAATATTTTTTTTGCTAAGAAATATTAATATGTATGAACTGCCTTGTGGTAATGCATTTCTTACTGTGAAGAGCTGTTATGTTATCACGATTGAATTCTCTTCCAGGTGTAGGTAAGTTTAAAACCATGGAAATAATTGTTATGTCATCTTCTAATCTTCACTCAAGTCTCTATAATTACATTGCCTGCTGCCTGAAATGAGCCAAAAATGTCAGTTTTTAGTTTCAAGCTTATTTTCACAAATCTGCAATTTTTGAATAAAATATTTATGACTCAAATATTGAAATTGTATAGCTCCTTCACTCTGAAATGCATAAGTCCTTCACGCTAAAGTGCAAAACAGGTAACTGGACAGTCTCCCATTACTTTGTTAAAAGTGTAAATTATGGGTGTTGCCCATCTTCAGTGCCCATTTTATACCATCACATTTCTATTTGATCAAATTGAAGGACTTTAAATAAGAGAGTTTTATGTTTGCTCTCTTCTGTTTACAAAAGAAAGGGACTGGGTTATAGTAACAGGGGAGTTTCCAATGTGTCAGAGCTTGTCTTAGATAACAGCTGATGCTGGAGGGTTCAACAGGCCCTTTCTTCTTCCTTTTCACACTAAGTATAAAGCTGTAGTTTCAGGCTTGCACTTAATGAAACAAACATTCAGCTCAGTTTCAGAGGGCTAAAATATCTAGAGCTGATTTTCATGGAAGGATCATATTTAGTCACAATTAGAAATGTGTGCTATGGCTTCCAACCAGTGGAAACTGCAAGGGAACATATAGGATGAAGTGAATCTAATAAAAATAAACACACTTCCTAGAGAGATATTGACTTCTAACAGCATAAGGCGACATGAATATTTGTAAGGGTTTGAGAGAGAATGGGAAAATATGGCAGATCTAATTTGGTTGGTGTATGATTTGCAGAACCAGACGAAGAACCAGTTTCCATTTAAAATAAATAAATCACTGTTACATTGTCAGGAATTACATTTGCAGCCAGACACACTACCTAACTTGGTGGCTTTAGCATTGGCTAAGCATTTTCCGTACATTTGGTTATCAGAAGGGCATGATTTGTAGACTGTGTTCAACTATTAAACATGTATCCTCCCCCAAAAAAGGCTGCAACAAGAAAACCTTGAAACATATACTAGATGCTGTATCTGCAGCATATACAATCATGCTTCCAGGTTTTTATTGCATGCAGCAGGACCTTGTTGCAAATTTGCTCATGTAACAAAATTAACAAATCCAGTCCCTGACATGTGCATTATGTAGTACATTAAAAACTTCAGTATGCCATCTGGTACTGCTAAGATAAAATAAGTTTTATACAAAAGACAGATAGGGATTTTAAAAATTAATGCAGCTAAAAATGAGGAATGTTATTCCTCATAATTGCTCAAAAGTGCAAAAATTATGTCTACCAAAAACATAAAAATCTTTCCTGAATATAAGAAGTATCCTAATATTCTAGGCTCTCTCACTTATATTCACTGTGCTATGTCAGTTGTATTTGGCACAGGTCAAATATTTTGCATGGATGTACTCCTTCAGCTTTTGTTATTGGTCCATTACACTTCAGCTCTCACAAGTAAAGAATAGTGCCCATTCTTCAGTTAGTGCCTCTATGTCTCAAGTCACATTTAGTTCTCTGATAACAGGGTTCCCTTGCTTTACATTTGCATATACACAATATCATAGGAAGACCAACCCTTATCAGACCTGGAGAGCTGGTGAAAGTGCTTCTCACCCTCAGGCACCACATCCCATCATGAGACTTCCTAGATGTTCATGCATTTTTTTGCAGAGCACTGTCAGAAGCCACAGAATGCAGCACCCAGGCACGTTGGAAATTACCTCCTCTGTTGAGAATAAGAATAAATAAAACTCTGGGGACATAGTGAAAACCTAGACTTATGAAAAAACTGATTCCATAGTCTGGGTGATTCATGTCTGTTTGCTCGTTCTGGACATTTCTCTTCTGTTTTACAAGTGCATTAATTGCTTCTGCAAAAGGCAGCTGAACACTCATCCTAAAATCTATTCCATAAGGAGACTGCTGCTACCTTCAGACCTGTCAGGCATGGTGGGTATTGCTATGACACTTCACCTAGGTACTGCAGGTTTGTATTGCAATTGTTTGCCAAGAGACAGGATAACAAGTACAAAATGAAGGGTCTCTCCTGGGAATCTGAGACATCTGAGATGTGTAAGAGAATTTACTTACAGGTCAAATCTGGGTTACAATTTGCCATAGTCCATGGTGCTTGAGAGTGACTAAGGGCTTTTGTGTTTCTGGACACACAAGATATTGCTTGGTGCAGTTTGCAGAGTTTTCCTAACTGTGTATTCAAAAATGACAGTCAAACTCTTTTGTAGGGGCTATTTTGGGGATAATTTTAAGAGGAAGAGAAGTACATGAGATTTGTAGTCACAAAGTGAAATAAAGGGCAGATACACAGCTACTTTAATATTAATTAGGCCAGCTCTCTCTTATAGCTCTGCTGCTTGGCTTAGGAATTACAGTAATAGATGTCAGTGCAGCAGCACACCACAGCAGTGTCACTTGTGCCCAAGAAGCAATCCTGTAAGGTACTAAATAAGTGCCTGCCATTTTAAAAGAAATGGCAATTGGAAATGAAAATAAAATGTATACCATAAAGATCAAGTTGAAGAACATTTTAAAGTGCTGTTTTATACAGAAGAAACCATAGAGAAAGCCACGGGTCAAAATCAATCAGTTTTAAAAAGATTGCTACTGGCATATTTGAGGGATTACATAACCACAAGTCATTAAATTCAGAAAATTATTATGATGTATTTTTGGTGGCTACATGCCACAAATTCTCAAGCATTTCAAAGCTGAAATACAAGGGAAACATCATGTTTTATTACTTCCAGTGATCCACACCTTTAAACCATCAATTTGAGCATTAGAGAGGCTACTGAGAATTGGTTTCAGAAGACAAATATAGGTCACTGCAATCTGCTGCTACAAAGGCAAATGCCAGGATGTATTTCTGCTCTTATTATGCTTCTTGTTTGAGAAACTCATACCTCTGATATAAGGCAAAAATTGCTAGTCCTGCAGAATTTGCAGAAGTGCCTTTTTAGCTTAAACCAATAGTTCAGTTGGTCTAGTTTGCTATTCTGAAAAATAAGTAACATCCAATGCTTTTGAGAAAGGTCAAGATAATTCTGTAATGCACAACTGACTAGAGGGAAACTATATTCCTGACCTTGGGCAGCCTAGTGTTTGACTTAGGCCCTAAGGCATAAATATCTTCATGCTTTTTATTTTTTACTTGTGGTTTTTTTTGGGGTTTTTTTGTTTGGTTTTTTTTTTTTTTTTCAGCAGTGGGCAGTTTTTTCACATTTATACTTTTCAAATGCATTTTTTAATAAAGAATTTTTTGCCTCCTAATTTTTTTTCCTGGGCACTGATTGATATTTAATTTCAATCTTTTTCCATTCTAGATTCTATTTACAGAGAAGAGAAGAGAAGAGAAGAGAAGAGAAGAGAAGAGAAGAGAAGAGAAGAGAAGAGAAGAGAAGAGAAGAGAAGAGAAGAGAAGAGAAGAGAACCTTAAACTTTTGAGCATAACAAAAATATATGTATCTTCATGTAATCTCAATTTCCCATGCAGGCTGGAATATGAAGACATGCAATGTCCTTTTTTAATACTATCATCTTCTGTGATACTAATTTAAGTTTCTCTTTCAGATTTCATAGTGTGATCTGGCAGACAGATTGGAGCAGGCAATATCCAGATCCCAGAGCTGCCAAAACACTCTTCAGTTGTGTGAAAGAAGCCACTTTTCAGGCAAAGTCAGCCCATCGCAGGAAACACATTGAGCAAGATAGTGCAAGTTCCAGCTTGAACAAAATTATATTCCTTTTTTTATGTTGGTGACGATATTTTGTCTTAATTTAGGTTTTTGCTTATTATTTAATTCACCCCATGACTACCAGATTAAGGGCAAGATGAACCTTTGTAACACTGCACAGAAGCAGGGAGACTAACACAGGGACCACAAAGAAGCTTTTAATCCAGTCATCCTCACATTGCACTCAAGGAAGTCCCAGACTCTACAGAGGCTTTACCTGTAGAAAAAGGCATATCCAGACTATATATAAAAAGGGAGGCAGAGATTTTGTCTGTATTCATCCCAGGCAGGGCTCCAGAATGAGAGAAGATCCTTGAAAAGGATCCTTGAAGATCCTTGTCCTTCCCCTGTCCCTCGCCATTGTTCCTCAGCTGACACAGAGCTCTGCTAAATGGCACATGGAAAAACTATGTGAAGTGGAAAGAGTCTAAATCTGCAATAGTTTAGGGAAAGTACTGGGGAAACAGGAAATATGTTTTGCTGGATTTTCAAGCGTTATTTTCACAGAGACATTTGTGTAACAAATGGCTTTGTGGAAGAAAACTTATTTCCCAAGTCACAGAAACAAAGATTTTAGTACTTATCTGTGTTTAAAATGTGCTTCAGGAGGGCTGACATAGAAGATTAAAGACAGACACAAATTACAAATAGTAATTTTTTAACACGTTGTGGTGGTTTGGGCTGGTGTAGAGTTGATTTTCTCTATAGTAGCTAGTACAGGGGTGTGTTTTGGATTTGTGCTGGAAATGGTGTTGATAATACAGGGATGTTTCAGCTAATTCTGAGAACTGCCTACAGAGAATCAAGGCCTTTTATGCTGCTTTTATGTCCTGACCCACCAGCAAGGAGGCTGGGGATGCACAAGTATTTGGGAGGGGAAAGAGCCAGGACAGCTGACCCAGACAATATTCCAGACCATGTGGTGTCATGCCCAGAGCTGGGGGAAGGAGAGGGAAGTGGAGGATGTTCCTAAGCAGCCATCGTGCATGGTGGAGCCCTGCTTTCCTGGAGACGGCTGAACACCTGCCTGCCCATTGGAAGGGGTGAACTAATTCCCACTTTTGCTTTGGTTGCATGCACAGCTTTGCTTTACCTATTAAACTGTCTTTATTTCAACCCAAACTTTCCTCACTACTTTACCCTTCTAATTGCCTCCCCCATTACACTGCGGGGAAGAAAGTGAGTGGCTGTGTGAGGCTTCATTTCTGACAGGGGTTATGAGGGTCATAAGTTTGGCAGTAAGATAATGAGAATACTGAGGAAAGTTTTAAACCTGTGAGTTTAAAAATCTCATTGAAGAAACTTGAAGAAACCTTTTTCAAACTGTGTGTAAATTCAGTTACCATCCATGTCTGTAAGCCAGAGAGTTCACTGGAGAAGTGAATGGAAATATTTGAAAAATAGTGATGTATATAAAACTAATATTATTAGGTTTTTTTTTTCTACTAAACTGATATATAGCTTGTCTGATATTGTACATTTGTATATGTGAACAATTTGCACTAGGAGTATTTGATTGAGCTGCATTCCCAGTGGTTTACTTCTTAAAATAAGAAAGGGAAACCTTTTTCCTTAATTACTTTGTCCCTAAATTCTGTGAAATGGTTATGATATAAAAACAAAGAGAATTATCTGCTCAAAACCAAAATCAAACAAACAAACAAGTCCATCTAATCCACAAAAAAAAAAAAAAATCAGATTTTTCCTTACTATATGTTGATGGACAAAGTTACTCAAAAAATAAGCAGTCTGAAATGAAGAGAATTTTATTTTGAAGACTTAGAGTATTTCACATTCTTTTGATCAAAGGGAAAAAAGGTCATTTTTGATTCTAAAGGACTGGTGACAGAAATTAGAGGAAACATATGCTTCTTCTCCTCAGAAAATTATAGCTTCTTTCAAAAGCATTAGAGTAAAATAGAAAACAGGTAATTCTGTACACAGTGTTCCCACTAAATTTTATATTATATAGGAGCAAATGAGATGAACTCCTGGATAAATTCAAATAGATGGAGAGATATTTTAGCCAATGATTGGATGACCTTTATTGAACTTTGTTCAATAAATCTTGCTAAGGGGTCTTTTCATTTTCTCTGCAATACCACAAAAAATATGAACCTACTTAAATAAAAGCTACCACTTAAATAAGCTGTATGTCTTTTGTAAAAAAGAGTTGGAAACACATCCATTTTATATTTGACACTTAGTTTCACATGTACATAAATGTAGTAATAGCTCATCATGAACATCCCATGGGAACACATTTGCTTTTGAATTCTATGCATGTATTATATATATATGTATGTATATGTATACAAGAAAACACTTGTAAACAATTTTTTTGGGGTAGGGGGAGGGAAGTTGTGGTAAAATAAATGTGCCCTATGTACAGATTTGGGTAGTTTGTCAGTCTACATCTAATTAACAAAAGAAGCAGAGGCTGCATGATTCCAAGACAGAGAAATGACATTAAAATACTCATTCTGTATTATCCTCATAGAACAGCTGCATTGTCACACAACAGCATCTTAAGCCAATAATTTATGTAGGCCATCTGAAGAAAAGAAGGGTGTAAAGATCAAAATGGTGAATGAAAGTATCACGGCAAGATATACAGGTCTTACAGCACAAACTTCTGTGACAGAGAAAGCCATTTCAGACCCCCTTATACAAGTTTAAACATGATCAAAGTAGTTATTGAGACCAAGACATGGCTTATATCAACTATTTCTTGTCTTTTTATCAAATTAGCAATTTATAGCTTACTACCCTGGCAGGTAGGTTTATATTATTGTAAAATCAACAACAATGATGCAGCCCCTCAAAACCAATCCAAACAAAACCAAACAGATGAAAAAAAAAACACAAAGAAATTTACTTATACTACGTGATTAGCAAATCTGTAAATTTTCACTTCTAGTTTGTTTTGAAAGTTCAGCTTCACTGAGTTATTTTAAGATCTTGTGTTCTCATTGCATTTCTTCTAGTATTGTGCAAAATTTGCACTATATCACAAGGAGTCAAAAAATGTAAGGGCATAGAGCTGCTGTTATGTGCAATGATTATTACTATTTCTGTACTTTCTCAACCAGGCAAGGAATATTAGGATTAACTTTACAGGTTGTTGGTATTCAATTAGAGAAAGCAGAGTTGGGTTTGAATTAGGCAGTATGTGTTTTATATTTCTTCACTATGTAAAACTTGTTGGTTTGTAAAAATTAATTTTATTTTAATAATTAGCTGCCACATATTTTCAAAGCTAAATAAGTTCTTATCTTAATGTGGAACATAATGTACAGTGCAGAAACAGGATATATAAATGCATATATACTTTTATTTTATTCTAGGTTAATAGATAGATCATCTTAACATGTCTCTTGAACAAATACAAATCAAAGTCTACAATCTTCATGATTTTTTTTCATGGTTAGCCAAATGAATCTTCACATAGAATATGCAGATTTTTCTTGTAGACCTGCACATAAATTAGTTCAATTTCTATTGAAGTATTGCTTCATCAATCAGTAACACCCCAGGGGCTAGTTATTACTGTTACAGAAATTCATCTTTAAAGAACAGTAATGTTTCATCATTATGTTTGTGTCATGATTACTCTGACAGGTTAATTTCAAAGATAAGTTATTGAACATGCAGGAGTATTTGTCAAACAGACAAATGAAAACATTGTGTATATTCATTTTCTGAAACAAGAAGGCAGAACTATTGAAGAGTAGACAAGGACTGAAGTTGAAAACATTTGCTACATTCTGTGTCGGGAATGTCTTAACACTCAACAATGGAAAGAAATAAAAAGTAAAAGGGAGTCTTCCAAAATTCTGTGGGATTCTCATGGCCCAGATAATACTTGCGCTGTTCTGGCTTCCTGAGTTATAGAAGTACTGCCAAAACCAGAACACAGCTACTTTTTGCTTTTGAAGCATTCAGAAATACATTTTTCTTTCACACTTGTCACATAAGTAGAATGGTCTTTAAACCCTTTACCTAGAGGATTTCTACATAAAATCGTATGAATATAACACCCAACATGTCATTGTACTGTACTGCCAGCAAGCTCAGTTAAATACAGTGATGCTGTGAGGCAGACATCAGGATGGGAGGAAATAAATACCCAGGGACATTGTTGAGTCAGCCCCAGAGGTATTTAGAAGACATGTAGATATGGCCCTTGGGTACATGATTTAGTGGTGGACTTGGCAGTGTTGGGTTAACATCATGGACTCAATGATCTTAAAGGTCTTTTCTAGCCTAAATGGTTCCATGGTTCTATTCTATGATTATCCAGTTTCCAAGAATTCAGAAAATACCCTCTGAATATGTCAGCTCAAAACTACTTATAAGAGCAAATTTTCTATGAAGTGCCAAAAAGTTATGCCATAAAAATCAGATATTGTCCCAGACATGTCGTAATGGAAGCATCTAAACTCTTGAACTGGATTTGAAAAAAATCTGGCCAATATTTATAACTGCTTATGTATGAAAGATTGCATAGGAAAAAGAATGAAAATTACTGAAAATAAGTAACTCCTCCCCATAAACTTATGAGAGTACCTATTTATGTCTTTAATACTACTATCTAACTTGTAATTCATCAGACTTGGGATTCCATATGATTTAGCACTGAATTAACTTTTCAGTTATAACATGTAACATATCTGTTAAACTTCCAAGCTAGTTACCTACTACAAATGAAGCACAAAAAAAGGCCCCAAGAAAGATGTTATTAGGAACTGTTCTTAGCATAGTGTTGTAAGTTTTCTTGTTACTGAACAGCTTTCAAAATGAATAGGTCTGTAAATCTTAAGGAACATGTTTGTAATCACTAGGAACTGTAAGTACCTAAAACAGAACTGCTACATGCATTCCCAAATAAAGCATTACATTTTTCAAATCAACTTGCTTGCCTTTGTGGTTTAGAATATATTAATGTGTCTTGGTATCTTAATTAAAATGAGTCTGTCTAGAAGCTTGAGGTTGCACATGACAAAAAAGATGACAGAAAATATTTGTGTATAGAAAATAAAAATAGAATATTAAATGCAGGCTACATCTATCTCCCAGCAGTTACAGCTTTAGCTTTTATTCCCTCATCCTGAAATCCTGATTCCACTGACTGTAGTGAAGCCTATTTCACCCAGCTGGTGCCTCTGAAGCAGTTACTGATTTAAAATATACAAACACACATTCACTAAACACACCTGGAAACTTTTTTTTTTCCCTAAGACTGTGTCAATAAACATCTCTTTTGACAGGATTTTGGAAAGTGTTTGTGCATGACTGCATGCTTCAAATTCAGGATTGTTTCTTGGTTGGATACTCAGGGCAATTTTGTGAAAGAAAACAGAGGAAGGCTTAGCAGAGCTGGATAAGCTCCAGAAAATCCATTTGATGTGTAGGACCTTTTTTTCTTTATTATTTTCAAAGTTTTAACTTCTGTCAGTCTTTATATTACTGCATTTTCAATTGCCCCTCCCACAGACAATATGAAATATAACGATTCTGACATTTTGATCTGATGTTTGATTCACGCTACTTGTTTTAGACTAGATCAAACAGGACTATCTATCCAGCTGCCAGGACAGCAAGATCTGTTTGTTTCTACACCTACACAGGTTGTCCTTTCAGTCACCCATGACTCTTGCAAAGGGAGGAGTAGAGGCTGCTCCTGTGAACTACAAATTAATTTGCAAAAATTCACTTTTTTTACCAAGAATATGACATGTGATAAAATGACCACAAGCCCTTTAAAATGTTTTGTTTTTTTTTTTTTTCAAAATAATCAAGCATGATATAACACTGTCTTGTATTCTGTTCCACCAGTGCTGTGATGAGGACAGGAAAACATTTATCAGTGTCATATCTTTCTTCACAAAAAAGGACAGAGGAAAAATAAATGCTCCACTTGTGAAACAAGGCCTTAAGCAGGACAGTATATTGATACAGGAGGTATTTTATGCTCTGTGACCACCACTTACTTTCTCCATGTGCTGTAATCAGCAAAAGGTGTAACAAAACATTTTGTTCCTGCTTGGAAGAGCATATAAGTGGCCCATATGGCACATTACTGCAACATGCCCTGAATAGTCTTACATGAGGTAGCAGATACTTTTATGGTGCAAGTGGTGTGTCCATTTCTTTATTCTTTATTATTACTTGTGTCCATAACAGGACACCTAATAAGGAACTGGGTCCTCTTATCCCTATCATTATCCCTATAATGAGAAAATAGTCCTACCCTGTAACAGAAAGGTCAGGATTTAACAATATAGCTGTTGCAATAATTTTGCCCTAATTCCATGGTAACAAGATAGTCAACTGCTTTTTGTGTTTGCTGCACCATCACAGAAAGCAAGATGATTGACTTTAGCCGAGAATAATTGGAAGATGAGTGTTTCTTTTTTCAAGTAATGTGGTACAGTCCTTTCTTATTTGGATCAACATTCCATTTAAAATAGATTTTTCTGTAGCATTTGCAGGTCAGTGAGCAAAAGCTTTTCTCCTTGAAATGGAGGAGCAACTTCCCAATTCCTGTGATGTATATAGATCTACATGGCAAAACAACTACTTTGGCAGCACAGAAAAATTGCATTTGAGGCAATTTATGGCAGAGAAAGAAAGGAAAAGTGAAGTGGTCTAAATTCAGGAAAACCAATGGAAAAGTTTGGAAGGATACTAATGTGAGTTGTATGGTGATTGTCTGAATATAATATTGCTATCTAAAATTGTTTAAACATTATAAGGCTTTTGACCTGTATAGGGCAATGTTTAATGATATTTTGCACAGAATTAATTCAGTGAAAGTCTGCACACATGCAGAAGGTTAAGTAGACAGTAGACTACATAGCAACCTCTTTGCAAGCAGAACCACTCCCTTTAATGCCATGGGTTCTCCCAAGTTGTTTGTAAAGCTCTAATCAGGCTTATAAAAAGATGAGGCTTTAGGTCAACAGCAGCACATTCTCTGAGAGAGGAGAATAAAGGTGATGTCATTTGTCAGGCACTGGGGGAACTGCAGAAAATCAGACACACTTCTGTTAGCTCATGAATATTATAAATACTAAAAAAGATCCGATCTGAGCTGCTGCACATTAAAAGCAAAACAAATGGGAGACTACTGTTTAAGACACAGCAGGAAGTAGGATTTTTTTATTCTTTCTCTATGTGCCTCCAAACACATATATTTAAATTTAAAAAAAAAAACAGATTATGATAGTAAGTCTTACCTGCATCCTCCATACGGCAGCACACTCCATCCACAAACACAGAGGATGAAATGTACCAAGATGTGCTTCTTTGCCAACATTTCTTCCACCTTTCTTCTCATACACTTACTCCTTCAGCAATATAGCAGTGTTCTGACTATGCTAAAGACTTCTTGCCAACCTGCTTCCTTTTGTTCTCTTCATAGTAGAACAAGGAAACTCGTTCAATTTTGCAGCAGACGAAAAAATACATTCAGCCAGTATCTGGTTCACAAATAGCCTTTCTGTTTCCTCTTGTTCACCAGATAGAGCATCATCTTAAAAGCCCAACATGACCCAGCAAGGTGTACTCACAGGCCAGAAAGCCAAATGTACCCTCTGTGCATCAAAAGAAACATGACAGGAAAGTAAAAAGAGCTGATTCTCCCCCTCTGCTCATCTCTCATGAGACCCCACTTGGAGTACCATGTCCAGCTCTGGTGGCCCCAACAGAAGAAGCACTTGGATCTGCTGAAGTCCAGAGGAGGAGGAACATGATCAGAGGGCTGGAGCATCTCTCCTGTGAAAACAGGCTGAGAGAGCCAGTGCTGTTCAGCCTGGAGAAGGCTCTGGGCAGATTTTACAGCACCTTCCACAGTACCTGAAGTGGCCGTACAGGAAAGCCAGAGAGGGACTGGCTCAGCGCAAGGGACTGGCTCAGTACAAGGACTTTTAGTGATAAGACAAAAGGAAATGGCTTCAACCTGAGACAGATTATTATCTTTAGATGAGATATAAGGAAGAAATTCTTTACTGTGAGGGCAATGCAACACTGGAACAGGTTACCCAGAGAAGAAGTGTGCAAGGCCAGGCTGGACAGGACTTTGAACAAGCTGTGGAAGGTGTCAGAAACAGTGGTGCCTTGAAACCAGATGATCTTTAAAGTCCCAACTCAAACTTTACAATTTTTTTACATTTTCTTTTAAGAATGAGTTTAAAGGACTATTGTATTCATACAGTCATCAAATGGTTACTGTTACATAGTTGAATTTGTCCCACCCACTGAGGAAAATTAATTTATGCTGCCTTCTGACTGAGAACAGAAAACTCACAGGAAAATTCTAGGAAAGATAAAAGATTATCAAACATGCATATTTATTTATAGGAGTGAGGAGAAGGTGGATTCACTAAAATAGAGAAGGAAAGCCTCAGAAGAACAATGGCCTTATGCCAGTGTCATCTGTCAGAGTATTCAATGTTTTGATTCAGAAAATAATTTTAATTTCTATGCAATTATGACATCTGATTCATCATTTTTTTTCCCAAATGGTTGTGAGCTCAATTTTTATGCAATATAATGCTTAATATTAATCTTAATTTATTATGTGTAAAGTAGTCAATAATGCATATCATATAAATGTCTTCTCTGTGCTTCATTTAAGGAACTGCAGTGTGTGGAATAGATCATTACTTGAGGTAAACAGCAAGTCACCTTGATTTACACTAGCTGAAAATGTGGCTTGGTAACTATAAAGCAGAGACTTACATACTTCGATCAAATAAAAATAGAGGTGGATTTAAAGCACTTAAAAAACTTTCTATCTTAAATTTCAGCCAAACAGAAGCTCCAATATTTCAGTTAGTGTGAAACTAAACACAGGGAAAGATGCAGGTTATTAATCAGTAACGACATTTTGTCTTGGAAACTAGTGATTCACAGAAAGATTTAGGGGTCCTTGTAGCTAATCTGCATGAGCTTTTAGCACAATACTGCAGTGAAAGAGCCTAAGGAAATCCTTGTATAGACATATATATAGTGGATAATACAAAGAAAATAAAAGCAATTTACATTCCACAGACAAAAATGCTACTGGAATTCTTTCTCCCATTTCAGTATCCTTGCAGCAAGCAAGATGTGGTAAGATGGAACCCAGTTTAAACAAGAGGTACATGGAGAGCAAGCAGTGGACATAAACCCTGTGATGTAAAATTGAGGTTACTGATATCCAAGAAGTCCCATCATTACTCCATGTGTACTGTTGGGTGCTACTGTTCAAGGAAGAAGGTACTGGGGTATGACAGAGTAGCAGTCCTGGCAGTAGTGACCACAAAACACTGGAAATAAAGATCTTGAGGGATGGAAGAAAGAGATCAGTTAGAGCACAGATTCTGGACTTTAAAAGAATTATGGCTGTGCAAGGATCTCAAATACAAGAGAAAGTCACAATGACCCAATGAGCATGATTGGTTTTCAAACATGAGACGAGCCATCTAGCCACATATTGGAGCTAAATGCTTTAACATTTAATGGTATCAGTTCAGGTGCATCCTAGAGAAAAAGAAAAACAAAACTACTTTTTCTTGTGCAACTTGTTGCCTGATTTTGAAATCTAGAGCTACTGAAGAAAATAGTCTTTGCATTATATCTCTAGTTTCGTAGTTATAACAAGCTTCTAAAAAAAAACACACAAAAGAAAAAAAAAAGTGAAATAAAATATCCCTTCCTACAAAATAGTGTGAAACTTCATGTGAAACTAAAGTTTCATAATCTATTTTCATAACAGCCAGGAAGCATTTCAAAATAAAATATATGCATTAACAAAGAAAATTTTAATATTTTCAAGGCATATAAAATTATTGTGAAGTATATTCTGAAGGAAATTATGCAATATTTTAATAGTGTTTATTTCCTGAATGATTAGAAACTTTTTATTTTAATTTAAGAGTGAAGGCACTAAGTCCTTAGCAAAATTGGAAACATTCCTTCTTCCAATCTTGATATGAAGTTCTTAAAATCATGTACACTTTAAAGATTTTAATTTCTTCCTATGTTAAGTTTCTAGGATTCTCAGTTGTGTATTAAAACAATTCCAATAGAATGGATGATAATTTCTTCTTTCTATCCAAGGAGGTTGTATCAGTTTTTGAAAATATATTATGGGGGCAGTTAGATTGCAATGATTGTAGGAAACAAGCACAGAACTTTCATATTCAGAGCAGCAATGATGAAAAACAACACCAGCAAAGAATTGTTAAATTCACAGTTTGTTAAACTACTGCTTTTTCTTTAATCCAGTTCAGAATAATATTTTCACTGAAATTTTTGTGTAAGAATAATTGTTTTCTGGTAATGTTTGTTTATTATTTCAATAAGCTTTTAACTCACTTTTCTTTCAAAAATTAGACATTCAAGATTTAAGAAACTTTTTTTGCTTTTTCATCCTTGTAATAATGAAGAAACAACAAAGGAAGTCAGATCTGGATTCAGAATAATAAAAAAAGGCTCTCAAACACAGGCAAATTCAGTCAATCAATATACCACACAGTATTTATGGAAAAAAACAGTAACAATTTAAATATTTTTCCAACATCTAATCACAAAGAGGCTTTCAAATATTTTCTCCAAGTTACTTGAGCTTCTTTCAGAACAGACAGAGTCCATGACCATCCCTCGCTCAGGGAATTAGGATACTATTCTCTTAGTGTTATCATTCAGATAGGTTACCAAACACAAAAACCTGTCTGGGCAGCTGGAATGTCAGTGAAAGGACCACTCTCAGTCAGAATGAATGCAGCCTTTGATCTAGAGGAAGGTGCCCCTGCCCAGGGCAGGGGGATTGGAACTAAATGATCTTTAAGGTCCCCTCCAATCCAAATTGTTCTATGATTCTACAATCTTGGACTTCTGTGCCAACAGTTGTGAACTTCTAAAATATATTAGGAATTGCTTGTTCTTTAATAATTTATTCTTTTGATGACAAGCTATTACTGTGGAACATTCAAAGTGAGTTTTAACTGACAGGAGCAAAACTTAAAACAAATTCATCTTTCTGTTTGACCTCAACATAATGCTTAAACAATGAGAGATGACAGAGTGTGAGTAATGAAGCTATAATTCACACCTTGTGCATGAGTAGGTACAACAGTGGAGCCTGAGTGTTGTTAAATTCACAAAGTGTAAAATATTATGCTATAACTCAGCAACAAGTCAACTCTTAATTTAAACAAATAAATAGAATTGGAACAAGATAAAAAAACACCAAGCTGCAAAACTGATAATGCAGCTTGGTAATTATGTGTAATATTACATCAAAAAAGAAGCGTTTCTAGGTATTCTTTACTCATATGGAAAAGATAAACAACATTTTCCTGTAGGTTTTCAGAGGATTCAGAAGTGCTTATCTACAAGCTGCCAGACCTGGGGAGCTCTGAGTGACATGTGCTGTGCTTGTGCTCAGCTGCTGTCAGGTGCATGGATAAATATTCCAGCAGCAGCTGGGGCAGAGGCAACCCCAACCCCAGGAGAGCTAAAACGTTTGTGCAGAGATAGGAAAACAACAAGGGGGAGATTTTAAAATTCTTAGTTCTGAAAATATAAGTGATATGTGATGTAGGTAATACAGGGGTGTACCTTACAATGACCTTCTTCAGTTTTTATATATAGCACCCAAGTTACTGACTGCTGCTTGAAACTCAGCAGTCAGTGTCCATGGATCTTTTCAAAAGATAATTTAACTATTTGTGAATTTGGCCTTCAGCACAAAGGGGGGATAAAAACCCCATGTTTGTCTGGGGTTTTTAACATATCTTCACAGTTTGTTAAACTACTGCTTTTTCTTTAATCCAGTTCAGAATAATATTTTCACTGAAAGTTTTGTGTAAGAATAATTGCTTTCTGGTAATGTTTGTTTATTATTTCAATAAGCTTTTAACTCACTTTTCTTTCAAAAATTAGACATCAAGATTTAAGAAACTTTTTTTGCTTTTTCATCCTTGTAATAATGAAGAAACAACAAAGGAAGTCAGATCTGGATTCAGAATAATAAAAAAAGGCTCTCAAACACAGGCAAATTCAGTCAATCAATTAGCCAGTCAGGATGTTATTTTCTCCAACTGGAATGAAAGCATCTAGGAGTAACTAGTCTGGACCTGACACAGATTCTGTCATTGTCTTTTTCACTCTCTATAAAGTTCATATTTAGGGAGTTTTGATTTAGCATTTAATAAAAGTTTCTGTGAGGAATTAAAATATTTATTTTGTACTTAGATGCTGAAGTTATTATCTCTTATTTCCTTTCCTGGGTACCCCAGCTAAATCTAGTGTCAGTCACTAAATCTAGTGTCAAATCTAGTGTCAAATCTAGTGTCAAAGTTGTTTTTCATTGTCACCTTCAAAAAAATCATAGATTCTGAGGTATTAACTTAATTTATTTTTTTATCTTCATTGCATGTGAGTTTGACTTTTCACAAAAAGCAGACTTTTCAACTACCCCAAAGTATTAATCTAAAAATTAAAATGCATTTAAAGATATTGAATTTCTGCAAAAATCTTCACTGAAGGACAAGATTTGCATCAAACGTGTTACAGCTATAGGAAAATCAAAGTTCAAAAGCAACACTGATAGCACTCTCAGGAGTCTTAATTAAATAGATTGAATGTGAAAATTCTAGATTGAGCTAGAATTCAATAGATTGAATGTGAAAATTATTAATATTTCAATAAATTTGTATGCTAAAATTTTAAGTGTTCCATCTAGTTCTGAGCAGTGAAAGAACTAAATGGAAAGGTTTTGACGATGGGTGGAGAGTGATTCTGTTTTTCACAGAAAGCAAGTTCAGAAAAAATGTATTTCCAAAAGAAAAATAATTGAATATTATTATGCATACAGAAGAATTATGGTCTGTGCTTCTTCTTCAACGTAAATAAGCAAATTGTTATATATAAATAATAATAAACCACTAACAAATACTGAATATGTTATTTGGTAAGCAGCTAAGCTGTTAAAAAAGTGGAAATGATATTTTAATCTCTCTATTCTTACTTATATATTAGAACACATTGCTCATAACTAACATACTTAGGAGATACATTCATTGTTTATCAAACTTTATAAAATAATCATTAGAGTATGTTGTTTAAAATGTGGCTAATACTATTTTTATACCCACAATATAAAATAGGTAACACACTCAAAAGTTCAACGAAAACACAAATTGCAGGTTTCATCATAACCTGTGGGTAGTTGGTTTGGCAAAAATGACCTAGAGATAATTATCTAGCCTCCTTCCTCTTTTGTAAAGTATTTTTAGAAACAAATACCTCAATTTAAAAAGGCAACCTGTGGTTCTAACACTTCAGCTGCTAAAATAATTTTATGCAATATTATCAGTTAAAATCTGCATAATTGAGCACTTAGAACAAGTGTTACAAGACAAAAGCTGGAAACTTCAGTCATTTCTTCAGAAAAACATGAAAATAAATAGGCATGGAAATTAAGTACTTCCTATTGCACCAAGAACACAATATAGTGGAAGACAAATCAGGTAAGAAGCAAAATGCTAAGTCTTCAGTCTAACAGTAACTAACAACCTCTGATCTGAAATGAGAGCACAAAAAAGAAAACTTGAAAAAAAAAAAAAAGGAGCAAGTTTGCTCTATTCTTAAACTGCAGTACAACATTGGGAATAAACTCTTTGAATTGTCAGAATTACCTTAGTGTTTCTTGTCATTTACATTAAGAAGAACGACTGGATCTTGGGGTACCGAGAAGAGAATGCAACACTGAAAAGTATATGACACATCAATTACTTTATTTTTTAATATTTAGTATAAATTTTAGAACCATGGAATCATTTAGGTTGGAAAAGACTGTTGAGTTCAACCATTAACCCAGCACTGTCTAGTCCAGTACTAAACCATGTCCAGTGCCACATCTACATAACTTTTAAATATCTCCATGGATGGTGAATCAATCACTTGTTTGGGCAGCCTGTTTCAGTGTTTGACAACCCTTTTATAATGAAGAAATTCTTTCCTAATATCCAATTTAATTCTCTCTTGATTCAGCTTAAGGCCATCTCCTCTTGTCCTGTCACTTCTTACTCGGGAGAACTAACCAACCCCCACCTCACAACAACCTTCTTTCAGACAGTTGGAGAGAACAACAAGATCACCCTTGAGGCTCCTTTTCTCCAGGCTAAACAGCCTCAGCTCCCTCAGCTGCTCCTCATAAATCTTGTTCTCCAGGTCCTTCGCCAGCTTTTTTGCCCTTCCCTGGCTGAACTTGCCCTTGTCTTTAGACATTAAAATTGGATTTTAAACCTAAATATTTAAATAATGTATTTGCTTTCTCTTTTATTTTGTTTCCTCCCAGTCTCTATTTCTAGTCTTTTAAAGTAAATTTCCTAAATTTCATGTTTTGTCTTTCACAAAACATCAGCATAGGGATAGTAAACACAATTTTCCTGATTTATTAGAGATGCTTTAAAGTTATGAAATGTATGTATTAGTGCATCCCTTTTAATTTATAGAATTATGGACAAATCCAATGGCTATCATAAGTGTCTATATCTTTGTATCCAGAGAAACATTAATCAGGGCTGGTTTGTAGTACAATACATCAATATGTAGACTCCACCAATTAGTAATTAGCAATTTCCAATATTTTATGACCATCCACATCTCAATGAACAAAAGAGCAGCTTTCCAGCAAGGACAACAGGATTGGTATATGAAAGCAACACAGAGGATTGCACAGACTCACAAAAGTTGCTGTGGGAATTAGTAGACTTTCCCTAGACAACAGGAACCATTTTTATCTGATGATAATTCTAGAGAAAATATGACAAGTCCATAAATACAACAGATTAGATAAATAATTGACAATTATTAGAATGTCACCGTGGTGACAAATTTTAGAAAATATTAATTTAGCAGGATTTAAAGATGAAGATTAAATTATCTGTAGATACTTATAGTCTTTTTCTTCTTGAAGTATTATTGGTTTTGCATATATTGGGTTTTACAAAAAGATGCTCTGTTCTGATTTTTTTTTCAATTTTATTAAAACTTTTGTTCTTTGATATTTTTTTAATGGCTCCATGAAATGGATATGTCATGGTGATCATTATGAAATTACTCTGCTTAATAGTTTTAACATAGAACTCTAATATCTAGTTAGAAGTATTAGATGCATTCATTGTTTGTAACTAACACTGTCAATTATTTTCACTCCAATCAGTGATTTCTGATGGTCTTATTTGCCACAAGGGTGCACTGCTGGCTTGTGCCCATCTCGTTGTCCACCAGGACTCCTAGGCTCTCCACCAAGCTGCTTTCCAGCCTCTGGAAATCCACATGTGAATTGGTGCATGGGGTTATTCCTACCAAGTACAGGAGATTCATGCATCTTGTCCACAAAAGAAAGAAACATAATTACACAGCTTTTTAATGTATAACCTATAGGCTGTTCATTTAAGTACATTTTTGATATTTAAGAAAAGGAATTTAATTTCTACAGAGAGAAACAGAAACTATTTTTAAGAACTCAAAATTCCACTTTTCTTGAGCTTTATGAGGTTCCTGTTTTTCAATTTCTCTAACCTGTGAGGTTCCTCTGGCTGGCATATCCATCTATTCTATCTGTCCCTCCTTCCAGTTATGTTTGCAAAGCTCCTGAGTGTAAATTGTCCTTTTATCCTTATAATTGATTAAGACATTAAACAGTACTTGCCCCTAGGGCACACCAATGGTGACTGCTTTCCAGACAAAGTTCATGCTTCTAACTACAGCCCTTTAAGCCCAGCAGTGCAGCCAGTTTTCAATTTGCCTCACTGTCCACTTGTCTAGCCTGTATTTTATCAGTTTGTCAATGGGAATATTGAAGTAGACAGTGATGAAAGCCTTGCTAAAGTCAAGATAAATATCTCCTTATCCACCAAGTCAGTCATTTCATTATAAAAGGCTATCAGTTTGGTAAGGCAGCATTTTGCTTTGAGGAAGTCTATGCTGTTGCTCAACTTCCAGTCACTTTCTTGTCCTTCTCAAACCTGAGTTTTGTCAGGATATCCTTGTTCATCTGCAGGCCTCCTGTCTCCTTGGCTTTATTTTCTGCTCAAGGCGCTGAGCCATTGTTGCATAATGTGATATTGGAATGGATGAGGTGATCCTTCCTGTCTCCAGGATGATCTCCCACGGATTCCTGCAAGAAGAACCTTGACCAAGCCAAAGTCTGTTGCCCTGTGGTCCAGAATTGTGATTCTACTGTTTGCCTTGTTCCTTTCTCTCAGGATCCTGGATCCCACTATCTCACAATCACAGCAGCCAAAGCCGCCTTCAAACCTTTACATTCCTCAAAAGATCACTTTTGTATGCAAATATAATATCCAACAGAACACCTACCCTATATCCATATCCAAATCCAGCCTGTAGCTCTTCACTGCAGTACTCCAGCTGTGTGAGCTATCCCAACACATCTCTGTCATCCTACCTATCTGTCCTGAACCTTTATGCGCACCTCTAGTTCCTAACTGTGTATCCAGCACCTCTTCATTTGTGTGCATAGGCTTGCAGTGGAACTCCTTCCCTGTATTCTTGTCTGTAAGGCATTTCATCACCTTTCTTCCCTTGCTTGAAAATCTGGTTCTCTATTTCTTCACTTTGTGAGTTTCAGCTCCCTCACCGCATCACCCTTGTGTTAAAGGTTTTCTAACTAGATTGGCCAGTCTCTTGGCATTGCTTTTCTTAAACACATGGCATATGCAAACGTAATAGTAGTGGCCATAAATGACACAATTATTGTATTCTAGAGAACATTCAATTTATTCCTGATCTTTTCCTAATCCTTCCCAAGACCTTAGCCTAATCTGAGTAGCAGATAAATAGTAAATATCAGATGAGAATGCAAAACAAATGAAACTAAATGTCTCTGTTGACCTAAACTGAGTCAGGTATTATCAATTTTTAGTTTTTCCAGTAGAACTTATTTTAATAACAGATGTAAGAGAAGATCCTGAGGTTACATTACAGTCATATATAGAGTTTTTTATAGTTTTTTGTTTTGTTTTGGAATATTAATTACCAGTTTCTCTCCTCCTCAAAATGATCGCAAGTATTAGCCAGCCAGGTTTCAAGTATTATTGCTAAATATGTCTAAATGTTATTTTTTTCCTCCTGGTCTGGCAGTGGACTTAAAACAAATATGGTTTAAACTTCCCCATATGAAAACATCATAATACAAAACTCCCCATATTTAAATCAAGACAAATTCTACCTTCCTTCAAATTAGGGAAGGCTGCATACTTTATGCCTTTTGTCATTCAGAGAAAAATACAACTTGTAATGCAGGTCTCTAGTCCCACCTCCAGTCCAAAGCACGGTTAGATATAGTTTCTCAGATTTTTATCCAGTCTAATCTTGACAACCTCCAAGGACAGAGATTGCAGAGTCTTCCTGGAACACCTCTTCCAGTGATTTGCTGTCCTCATGACAAAAAGGTTTCTCCTGTACTTGTGTGGATGCTCTTGTTTCAGCCTATATAATTTTCTCTTCTCACCACTGTGAAGGGCCTGGCTCCATTTGCTTTATAATTTCTTCAGTCTTACCAGGGCTGCTGCTAAGATCTGCCCAAAGATGGTTTCTCTCCCCACTGATGAACACTGGCTCTCCTGCACACTGTCCAGGGGAAATACTCCAGGCCCTGACCATTGTGGTTTCTTTGTGCTGAATGCACTCAACTTTATTAATAGTGTTCTTCTGCTGGGGGCCAAAACTGTGAACTGTATCATTCCAATAATGTATTTCAGCTAAATAATAGATATTCTATTAAAGGACTGGCCACAGTGCTTTCAATTACAATTGCAAATATTTTCAACTACAATTTTTCTTCATCTATTTCAAAGATAAAGCAGAATAAAGCATCTTAAGCTGCTGCAACTGAAGAAGAATGCCTCATAAGAAACAAGGGTACCAGGTAATGAAAAAACCAACATTAGAGGAAAAATGAAATAATGAAACGTTTCCTGTATAAAACAGTAGAAAACGTACAAAATAAAAACACAAGAAAATAAAATACATCAACTGACATTCAACAAGAATTTCAAATCTCTGTTTTAAGAAATCCTTAAGGAAAATATCTGTGAAGGTAATAAGGAAATAGCAGTGCCTTGTGTTTTAACTGTTCTGTACTCTTCCTACTGCAGCAGTTTTAAATTACCATAGCAAATTTAGCCTGACTTGATGTTGGTTTGTCCTTCTGAATTGAAGGAGAAAACCCAGTATTGTAGCTGTTCTGAAAAACATTGCCTTCTTTTTCAAGACAAGTGCTTGTCTGTATCCAAGGGTGAAGGCATCTAACACAGCATGTAGTGACAGGACAAGAGGGAATGGCCTCAAATGGAAAGAGGACAGATTTAGATTAGATATTAGAAAAAAATATTTACTGGGAGGGTGGTTGCCCAGAGAAACTGGAGATTCTTTGCAGTTCAAGGCCAAGTTGGATGGAACCCTGAACAACCTGGTCTAGTGAGAAGAGTTCCTGTCTATGGCAGAGGGTTCGGAACTAAACGATCTTTAAGGTCCTTTCCAACACAAATCATTCTGTGATTCTATGAAGTCTTCTCTTGTTTTAAATAACTTCTGGAAGAAGTCAGATCATTGCAAGATTGTGAAAAAAGAGTGATTTACTGTGCTGGTTGCTAATTAAAAATGTATTATCAGTGCCAAATAACATAATTTCTATGCATGAAAATGTGTGATATTAAAAACTACTTTAAAAATGCTTTCCTTCTGTCATGTGCCCTGATTGTTTCTTAGGTGGCCTTTAAGGACTGTTGACAAATTTGAGAACTGTAGGTAGCATCCAAAAAAGGGGTCACCTCAATAATAATTACTTGAGAGAATACAGATTTCTACATCAGATGTCTAATTTTGTTATATACCTAAAATCTTACTCAAATGACACCATAAGCAATAGCATATGCTAGATTTTGTAGTCTGTTAAATAATACACTACTTTTAGCAATAAATATATACTTTTTCAAGTCATGATAATTAGTGTTTGGAAGACTGTAAAATATTGAAGTTTGTTTAATTAGCAAACAACCAAAAACATCTCACATACCAAGGATAACTCATGAAAATATAAGTGCTTTTTTATTTTGACAATTAGATTTCTACTATTTTTTATATTTCATAACATGAAACAGACTGTAATCCTTTTTATTGAAATAATTGTTTAATAATTTGAGCTCTCACTAAAAGATTGTCATATTTAAACTTTGTTGAGACATGAAAGTAATTGTTAAATTTTAGTGTGTATTACAGAATATGTAGATTACTGGAATGAGAAAGGTTATGCTATATTTCAAACAATAATTTTGCCAGTATTTATTTAGGTATTGATTTCTGATATGAATCTTGTCATTTACATTAGAAAGGGAAGACTGAGCTGGGCTCTTTCTCTTTTCCCCCCAGAGTTTGTCCTTAGGAGTCACTTACTTAATCAGAGTAGAGTATAAAGATGAAAAAGTCTCCTGGACAGAGCTGTTTTATCTGTGGCTAAGACTTATCCCATCATTAAGCTCTTCAGCTGCTTTTCCCTCCTGTTTCTTCTCAAGAAGAAAGTACAGACATAGGAGTGGGAAACTCAGGGCACTAGAGAGAGGTCAGCAAGAAGGACTCAGTCTTCCCTTTGAAAAATTAAGGTCTCTTCTGGCTGTGAGCACTGCAACTGGGGTCCATGCTTTTGTAATCTCAGAGATTGTTACAGTGTACATTACATGGACTATACTTGCAGCCTGTTTGGAAAACAGACTTGGGCCAAAATGTAGGCACTAACTCACTACAGGAGAGATTCAAAGATCAGCTGGTGACAAGGTGGAGATAAAAGTCAGGTCCTTAGACAAAAAGGAAGCTAAGAACAAGAAATACTTATTTTAAAGCTCTAGCAAATAGAAGAAATAGTCAATACAGAGAAAATAACAGATTGTTTATAAGAACTAAATCAGAAATCCTTATAAATATTTTACTATAAAATGATATGGCTTGTAACCTATATCTAATATATATAGCATATATTAGGGAATCAAAGTACCATCAACTGAACTGGGAAAATACACAACTATGATCAGGCTGTTTGTAATCACTTCTTGTGCTTGTATCTTCACCATCTACTACTAGTCATTTGATCAGTGGCAGGAGAGTGAGCTGACAAGATAATTGCTCTTGTCTATGATAGCTAAACAATGACCTTCTGGACCTGACAATGGTGAGGAGAAGTTAAGTACATGCCTCTAGACCTGCTTGTTTTGCTCTAAAACTTTACTTCAGGGCTCTTAAATTAGATGAGATTATATTTAAGCCATAATTTTGTGGGTTTTTTCAGACTATTCAGTAACTTTTTACTCAATTCCAGGATACATGCTTGTCATCTGGAGCTGTGTCTGCCTCTGTGAGAGAAAAAAGCTTAAAAAAAATATTGAGTTCTTGAAGGCATGTATTATAGGATACAAAAAAGTCTTGCTTTAAGGTTAATTATTCCTACTTTATTTCCAAGAAGAAGTAAATCACAAATCTGTTGTACATTGATCTATGAAAGGCACAGCAGTATGAAATTTAGTTGAAAGTTTTAAATTGTATGAAATTCTTTTAAACTTTTTGAGATGTGCATGTATAAAAAAAACAGAGAAATCAAATGAACACAATTATTTAGAGTATTGTTGCTGAGTGTCTTGGCAATGCTGTTTATTTTTTGGAAGTATATGTATTATGTTCTGTCAGTTAATACTTTAAGAAGAAAGGACTTTTTACCAATAAAAGAGCCTGAATTGCATTTGACAAATTGTCTCCAGTCAGATATCCTTTATAGGAGATAATTGGAAGAAGTCATTTTAAGTCCCACTAGCTCTATCAAACAGGGCTACTTACAAAAATATCCTTACCCTGTAGCTGAAGCAATGAACAGTAGGATATATGTGGCAGTTTGAGCTAAGATGAAGTGGGCTTCTACTTCAACTATAACACAAGTGGGAATAGTAGGTACAAGCTCTTGTACTATGTGCCAAAGGTAAAGTAACTAGAAGAACTATGCTAAATACTGATAAAACATATCCACAGTACAAAAATAAGCAAGCAGGAGGAGGCTTGTTATGGCAAAAATAATAGTAGAAAGAAGAAAATGTGTTCTTCTTTTTCTCATCTAATTATTTCTGTTTAAAGTAAAGAGGTTATCAGAACACACCCAATTGATGTTCAGATTTTAAACTTTAGGAGCTTTAACTTAGGCATGTAACTTATGGATAAATTTTAGGATATAATAGAAAATATCATCTTTAATTCCCTGAATAACCAGAAGAGACAGATGCCTTTGAAGACCTTTACCAAGACAGTCTTTCTGCCTAAGTATTCAACCATACAAGCACAAACCTTTTGCTATAAATTTTCAAAGGCATCTTCTTCTCTCCAGTGACTATTGACATTTTATTCGAGTTCATTGCTTTTCTTCACTATCATCTACATTTTAGGCATAAGAGCATTGACAGAGCCATGCAGGTTAGTCAAGAAAACTCACCATGCATTGTTAGTGGAACTAGAGCAAATACATTGGTGCAGAGGCATACAATTTGTACCCATCTCAGGAATTAGCAAAATTACATGCTTATTAACTATATGGTATTATTAACTTCAAAAACTTTGGACCTAAATATGTCAGACTCAACTGAAACATGACAATAAACTTGTTCAGTGCTCTTTTGTGATGCTCCAAACACATACATGGCTATTGTTATTATATTCCTAGGTACTATCCAGAGAGGTAATAATCTTTCTCTCATGGCTTAAGAGCTTCAAGGAAAGAAATTATGAAACAACTAATCAAATTAATTTATTCCCTAGAACAGCACAAGAAGAAGGCATTATTGCACACAAAATTACAAGATTCAGGGTTGCAGACATTTTCTCGGCATATTGGACTCATCTCCTTGGATTGAATGTGCAAATAAGACTTTTCTGATAATGTTTTTGTTTGATTTTAAACACATGGCATATGACAAAGACTAGGTTTTACTCTTCTCATGAAACATAGAGATGTATATTCAAACTGACCTAAAGGCATCCCTAACTAGGATATTTTCTGGTGTACCTATCATATGAGAAAAGAATTCTCTGAAAGAGTTTATGTTATTGAGACAGAATGCCTTCTCATTCAAAGATGTTTTAGTGAGACAGACGTTTTTGAACAGAAATTAGAAGTGAGAGAACATTAATTATTTTCAGAACATAAATTAATAAGGAGAGTAATGAGCTGTACAGGCTGAAGTGAATTTTTGAGTATGGGTACAGCCTGCTCTGTGAATAAATGCTGGGCTTAGCCTCAAATTGCATCAGGTCAACACAACTTATAAACACTACATTTATTACTAAAATTTCAGGTAGTTGTGCAATTTACGGAAAAAATACACAGGAGAAAACTTATTCATAGAATTACGTGGCTTATGTAGTTTTTCTACCTTGTGAAAAATGTTTCAGGAGGGTTAATTCTTCAACTTTAGCTTTTGCTTGAAACATTTTCTGCAGTTTTGTCTACATGGTATTTAAAACAACTTTTAAGCAAGCACCTAGTTGGCAATTATTTATTCATTCTGAAACAGTTGCTTAAAACAGTTTAAATATATTTAAACTGTTAATTACTAGTATCACTTTCATTACACCTTCCATGTTAGTGGTGAGAAAGATAGTATAAATATTTTAGAAATGGACTGTATAATAAATCAAAGGTAGCTATTAAGGAACAGTTGTTTAAATCCATGAAGATGTTTTCTCCAGTGGTGCCATCTCTTTTGAAGTTTGGAGAGGAATTCTGTGTTTGGAAAATTAATGTGGTGAATTCTTTGGGTAGAAAGAGATCTGTCTGGCTTAGATGCCTGTCACCAAATTTCAAGTGCTTAGGACTTGGTTAACAACCTAGGCCGTTATGTTGTTAACAACAGGTTAAGTATTTCTCAAATACTTAACACCTTCTCAAGCTTTCCCCTTCCTTGTCTGCTGACTGCCTTCAACATTTTAGAAACTAGGATTTCTTTCTGGGATGTAAGACTATGTTCTGTAGGTCAGACATTCCTCTGTTGGTCAGAGGAGATTGAAATTGCATTCACAAGACAATTTATTTGCCTGAATGTCTACCCTTCTTAGTCCCTTTTTGCTGTGGGTGTGTTGTAGGACTGAATCTTACACTAATGAAAAAAAAAAAAAAAAAACCCCACAAAAAATCCCCAAGACATCAAACCCCCAAGCCAAAACAATTAAAAACTCAAACCCACTTTTCCAACAACCAGATGACCACCACAAAACCATGTGCACCTCTTTTAATATGTAATTTCTGTAGCATCCCATGAACTGTCCCGCCTTGGTAATTTCCAAGTCCTCGGCCCTGACAATGCAGTAACAACTCACCATAGAGTCAGTCCTCCTGGGGGGAAAAGCAGACTCCCAAACTGACTTCTGTGTCAACTTCCCCTGCTTTCTCCTTTCCCTGTCCCCTCACTGGATTGGTATCCCTGGTGGCCACCCCCCTTTCCCTGGAGACCAAACCCCTCTGCCCAGCCCTTAGCTCTGCCCCCCACCACCCCTTCCCCTCCTTAAACTGTCTCCTCCGCGTGGTCATCCTCTTTTACCTCGCTGGGTTCATACTTCACTGAAATAAAACCCTGCAAAAAGAGCCTTTCTTGCCTCTATCACTGAGCCAGCTGCAGTGAGTGTTGAGTGAGGATCTGACTGCATTGCCTAAAGGTTATCTCAACTTACTTTTCTACAGGAGAGGCTTGGTGGGGACAGATTATAGGCAGCAGCACCCACTACTACAACACCCACAATTTTGGATTACATCTCAAAAAGCATGATATTGGTGCATAATGTATTTATTTTTTCCACTACTGTTATGTCTTGAGGTAATACTACTAGCATAGTGACATGTAGACTTAGTGGGGGTTATTACAAGAAATTGAGCATCCTACTCTAAAACCTTCAGATTTGGTTTCAGTTATAGGAAATCCTCATGGTAGCCTTCCAGGAAACTTTCAAGAGCAGTTAAGAATGTTCTAGGGCTGATGGAATTGAAGAGTAAACTTTTCACTACTCCTAATGAAAGCACAAATAAGCCAACACAGACTCTGTAAAATCCCAGCCTGAATTAATAGCTCAGGCTCCTTTTGAGACAATCTTAATCTGAAAGAAAATGTACATTCACTGTGAAGAACCAGAAGAGAGAATATATTTTTCTTACCTTATTTTCCTTTTGTGAAGCCAATGGTTTTCTTCTGCCACGTGCCAACCTCACAAACTTAACTTCTTTCTCACTTTAGCACCCTCAACTCTCTCATAATTTTCACCAAGTGTATGTAGACTTGACAATTTTCTCTCCATCTGAGATGTCTGACAAGATATCATTTCATGTGTTATAAAAGTGGGGGTGCAGTTTATCACACATCTATGTGAAGGCTAAACATAAATAGGGGAGGAAATAATTTAAGAAAGGTCTATTCAGTATCAGCTCTAAGTACTGTGAATTTGTTTTTTATTCCCACACAGAACCCAGAAGATTAGTTTGGTCCTCTATGGATTGACATAACTGCCTAACAAAATACATATGCTAACTGCATTGAAAAATATATAACTATATATAAAATATATATATAATATATAACTATATTAAAATATATGCTGTTTTCTTTCTAAACAATACCAACTTCTTCTCACCTTAGTTTTTGATTCCTGTGAAAGGATTTGCACACTAGACAGAGGTAGCCCTTTCGTGGTCACTTGTAACTGATTTATGTAGGAAATTAATGAAATAATCAGGTAATATTTTATGCAAAAATATATATGTTACAGAAAGACGAAACTTAAAGTAGATTTCTTTCTTTGTTTGTGGGCTGTATAATAGCTGTATAAAAACTGAAAAGCAAGATTATTATTCACTCTGATTTTCTCACCATTATTTTGCCTACTTGAAAGTTTTAACTTCTAGTACATAGCCCTGTTTGTTGTTCATATTGTACCTATGTGCCACTCCTGACATCTATGAAGTAGATAGCTGACAACAAATCTGGAAACAGTAGTGTTGGTTTTAACTTGTGGGGGAAAGGAAAGGAGAAAAAAGAAATTTTAATATGACAACTATGACTCCTCCTACTCTATCAACTAATATCATCTCTACCACACAAAATTATTAAGGGTACTATGCAGAGTAATATAATCTGCAAAAAAATAGTCTTGTGGCAGTATTGCCTGGTATTGAACAGATAAATAGCTGCCCAACCCTTGAAAAAAAAGGCACTTCAAACTTTTGTTTACCGAAGTAAATCAGTTTTAAAGTTCCAGATGTCTAGATTTGCTGAAGAAAGGAAAAAGAACAGGATGAATTTGTAGAAGAGAATGTGAGAAGCAGCCAGCACAGAAATGGCTTCTCCTGAACATTGTGCTGTCTCTAGTCATATGGTTTCAGAGGAAATAGCTTCCTTCCACATGATGTGTTTAGGGATAACAAAAAATGCAGGCCCTCAATTTTTTGTAAAACCTATCCCTGACCTCTTGAAGTTTTACTGTGCTTGTTGGAATGCAATCAAGAGAAGAAAAAAATTAATGTGTTCCCATGCCAGTTCCATTGTGCAAGAAATGTTGTTTATCACAGGTTTCCTGTGATAAAAGCATGGATCAGGAATATGTACCAGTGGAATGCAAGCTATCCCTTGCTACTGTATATTTTTTGTAAAGCCTCAGCACATTGATTAATAGCTAAACCTATTTCCAGTTCATTGAAACCAGAACTCTATGCTTGAGAAATACCCTCAATGTTAACTCTACATGAGCCCATCAAAAGAGAGGTGACTGGCAAAGTTGCCCTGGCATAGCTTTTACCCATCAAAGTTCAAATGCTCCTTTGCCTGCAGTCAGGCACTGCACTGACTTCTCTGACTGCTGCTTGTCTCCAGTGTAGCCATGATATTTGAATGGATGATACTAAAGCAAAAGTCAGATGCTAGACAAATAAACAAAACAGTTTTCTGCAAAGTCCTTAGTCACTAGCAGGGGTTAAACCATGGCATCCTGTCTATTGAATATTGCTGCCTTATGGTTTTAAATACAATTTGCTTGTCTTGTGGTCATAAATAAATTCAGTTACATGACCTTTTGCTTTTTTTTTTTTTTTCCCTGAAGTCCTTTATTTAAAGAATCTAATTATGAGACTCTGACAGTTCTTTAGCAGAAGAGTCTATCAAATATGATACACCATGATTTGCCAGAATCAAGGAGGAACTTGAATTTGACTTTTCAACCTTTCAAATACCAGTCTCATAATATCACAATGGTTTCTACAACATTATTCTTAAATATTATATAATGAATACTCTGGATTTAGTATGTTTAAAGTCATAACATTTTTCTACATTTCTAATTTCCTACCAGTAAAAAGTTTATCATCTGTTAAAATTCAAGTCAATGTGTCGTATCTGCTAACTATTATTTCTTTGCTTACAATTCCATACTTCAAATTTATGTTTTCTATTACCTGAATTTAGAAATAATGAGATTTAAACTGCAGTATGTACTTTCATCCCTGAAAGTTGTATTTCATAAAAATATTTCATAGCAATTATTGCATATAGGCCTACAATTCCTGCATGCATTGTTCCAAAATCATTTGCTAGAGCAGTTCTTAATTTCAACAGGTTTCATTCTTTTTCTCCCTCTTCTATATTCAGTTGGGGAAAAAAGGTTGCAGTACTGGCTTACCTTTTTTTTGTTTCAGTCCTAATATTTGTCACACACAAATGGCTTTTCTTCCAGTGTAATGCATTAGAGAAAGATTCCATCTGCAATGTGAAGTTAATCTAATTATGAAGACTAAATCTGTAGTGTGCAAACTAACAAAGGTCCTTGTTGCTTTTGCATATATCTTATGCTTTCTATTTTAACAGACACTTCTGTCAGAGACTGAACACACTTTTGAATCATTTTTGTAAGCTCAGAATTGGATTTCAGTACTTTTATCTTGTGGCATGAAGACTCCAAGCAGGTTATCTGCTACCACACGAATTTTTCAGAATTATGTTCAAGTTTTTAAATCATATATTAGAGCAGACTCCTCAGTCTCACAGCTAACTTGTTTTCTATCATTGTCACTTTCACCTGAGGGTATCCTTTTATGGTGATCCCTGACAATATTGGTTACATATATAGAAACAAAGCATTTAGCAAGTATGCATTAGAATTTGAGACAATTTCAACATTGTGAATACTGATAGTAAGTTTAGATGAAGATTTAGAGAGTGTATAGTAGAGGTCCCTAGTAATTACAGAGCGACCTCAAGAACTTGTTTACAAGAATCAGTTAGAAACGTCCTTTATCTGATGCCTGAAATGTGGATTTCAGTCTTTATCTGAAAGATTTCTAGATATGCTATTTCTTATCTTGTACTAGACTATATCCTCAGGCGGAACATAATGAGAAATGTGAGCCAGGGTTTACAATCAAATTTACTGAGTTCTTATAATAACAAAAAATAAGGTAATAAATACTAGCATCCAGAAAGAAAACAAAGATCTGAATTTGTGAGGGAAGTTAAGAGCACTCTTTGTATTCACCATCAGTTCTATATTTGGAGGAGTCATCTTTAAAAATTTCTATTGCTCCATGTATGGATTTAATTCTCATGTAAACCAGAACACTTGTGGGGAAATGTAATTTGAGTGTTAGCCATGGTATGCAGGCAGAAATGGGTGATTGAAAGCGCTCCCTGATATCCTAGCATAAATTCTTATTATTTCAGGTGAGACTTTATGTTTATTTCAGAAAGCTAACAAAACTCATGCAAATAAGTAATTCTGAAGTAAAACTAAAATCTTCAAGAAAGAATAGCACTTCCATGTGACCATCTAAAATATCCAGTTACCCAAGTTAGTCAGATGATGCAAAGTCTTCTAAACATATTGAACTCCACACTCATACTAGATCATATTTATACTGAGACAGGCCTGCAGAAGGCAAAGTGTTAGCACCCATTCTATTTACAGATTTAACACCGTGGCATAATCACATGAATATGAAACATCAAATTATGCATGCATTTTTGAGAAGGACTTTAAACTTCTGTGAGATCCAGTAATATCTATCTCTGTCCATCTATCTATCTATCTGGTTTTTCACCTTTTGCAAAATTGCCTTTTAAATCAAGTGGAAAATGCTCAAAGGAAATGGGGAGTGATTCCAAATCATAGACATTTTCATTGGCTTAACATTAACTTTCTTACCCTTCATTTACCCTAAGAAAATATAAGTCAAACTCAGGAAATTGAACTGCTTCATTAGAAGTAAGTGGCTGATATTCCAGTTCTACAATTCAAGATCCAACAACTTGAAGAAATGGACTGGTAGGAAAATCATGGAGTTCAACAAGAGGAATTACAAAGTCCTGCATCTCAAGAATAATGATCCCTCTAACAGGTGCAGGCTGAGGAAGCCTGTCAGGGAAGTTGCTCTGCAGGAAAGGACCAGGGATTTGGATGGAAAACCAGCTGACAAGTCAGCAATATGCTCCTGTAGCAAAGATCAGCTGCTGCCTGTTAGGCTACAATAGGTTACCAGAAGTTTGAGGGAGCTGATCCTTCCTCTCAGCTCAGTCCTGGTAAGAAAAATCTGGGGTGGTACATCCACTTTGGGCTCTGAGTTCAAGAAATACATGGATGCATTGAAGTGAGTCCAGTGAAAGGCCATGAAGGTCTCTGCATGTCACACCTCTCATATAGGGAGTGGCTGAGAGAGCTGAAGGAGATAAGGCTCTAGGACAATTTTAAACATGTATATAAAAACTTGAAGGGCGGACTAAAAATTAAAGAGCCAGAGTCCTCTCAGTAGCGCTCAGTGAAAGAACAGCAGGTATTAGACACAAAACTAAATACAAAATAAATCCACTTTTTGAGTATGAGTGTGACCAAACCCTGGAATAAGTTGCCCAAGGAAGTGGTGGGTCTTTAGTTTTGGAAATGTTCAAGACCAGATCAACACAAAAAGCTGCTCTAGCTAACCTTGTTCTGAGGAAGGATATTGGAATACATGATCTCCAGGGCTCCTTCCCACCCTCAACTACCCTGTGATTCTTTGATTTTAAGGTTCTTAAGTCTGGTATTTCACTAAAGTTTTACTGAAGTTTTAATGCATTATTCACTCTTCCTGTACTTATTTTTCTGATAGTTTCTGTCCTGTGAATGGTTCACTGAATGAGTTTACTCTGATCTCAGAACAGATGAATGTAAGTCTTAAAATGAGATCTGCAGCAGAAGTCTGTGAGTAGTAGTTATTGATGATGAGCTATTAATCTGCTTTTTAAATTTCTTAATTCACTTCTTAAAAACATTCCTATGACAGCAATATATTGTTAATAACAGAGGAAGTGAACAACCCTGTTCCCAAAGTAAATGAATATTCATACTCTATAAAATTCTCCAAATTCTAGTCATGCCCAAACTTTGTACGGTTTTCCTAAATGGAAAGCCTTTGCTTTGTATGAAATCTTTTTCCACCAATGGAGGAAAGAATGAGTCAATTAATTCTTTAGTACTTCATCATGTTGTGGTATGTAGAAAGGAGTCTTAATGAAAAAGAAGGTATATATCTGTATGTGTACATTCAAACCAATAAAACGAAAAAACCCAACAAAATAGACAATTCACCTTAAATATCTTGTATATCTTTCAAGAGACACTGTGAAGAATATTTTTAAGGTATGCTGCCCCTTGTTAGGAAACATTAATGTTTCCAGGGAAGATACAGATTCTCCATGAAGGAAATTAGAAATTATTAGAATTTGGTTTCCTCTATATTTTTTCCCTCCACAGGAGAAGAGTAAAGATAAATAAAATGTTATTTTGAATCCACTGAAGAGACTTTGTAGCATTTCCTCTTTTAACCTTCCTGATCTCCTGTACTATGATCTGTGTTGAAGCTGATGAAAGGAACATTTCTTAAATTTTCTTTAATAACCACTTATTTAAAGTGAGCTTCTCACAAATATTTTACAGATACAGATCTGTCATATTCAAATTTAAAGGTAAAAGGTTATTGCATTAATCCAGTCTAAGACTTTGTACAAAAAGAAATCCAGTGAACTCAATCAAGACACTACACTGCATAACATCTGCATTAAATGCATGAATTAAATATGTGACACCAATGGCATTATAAGATTAGGATGAATATGTAAGCAGAGGCATCCATGGTTGTTTAAAGTTTTATACAGTATAAATTGCAAGGTCATATCCAAAGTGAAGAAATCAAAGAGAAAAAAAACATGAACACTTCTTTTTTTTTCAGTTTGTGTCTATATTTTATTAATATTTACTCAGATTTTTTTTATCTTTCCCTTGCTAAAAGAAAGTCTCTGTATTTCTTTTTACAAAATGGAAGAGGATATGATACCTATCTAAAATGTCAAAGTGATTTATATAGTAAGTTGTGAGTTACACAACAAGTTTTGAAAATTACAAGTGCCATTCCTAAACATGCAGGTTTCATACAATATTTTATATCATATCATATCATATCATATCATATCATATCATATCATATCATATCATATCATAATCATATCATATCATATCATATCATATCATATGTATTTCATATAATATTTGTATAAAACAGAAGTGAATCCCTTGAGAGAAATTATTTGCATATTTGAAGAAATATTTGATTATACATTATCTGAAAAGCACTATTTAAAAGCACATGATAGCTTTTAAATATCTTTTAAATATATTGGTAATCTTGAATCAAAGATATTAAGCTTTTAGTGTTAAATCTCCATATGATTACCTAGAATTAATTTATGCCTATGATTGAGAAAGTTTGAGTTCTATTTTTAAGGCAGACAGAGGGAAACAATCCTTTCCCATTACTCATCTAAAACTGTACAGGCCTTCTGTAATAATATATATATTAAGACTTAGACTAGCTAAACTGGAAACCAGTTACACATATTTAACAGATGTCAAAATGGAGAAGTGACTTACAGAAACTGAGCAATAAGTCTATGCTAAAACAGGATATTGGCCTCCAGGATGAATTCAAAGCCCCATTTCAAACATATCTCAGAAGTATTTTACAAATCTGATCTCTTTTATGACCAATTGTCTCACATGTATTCAAGCTATCTGAAATTTCTTACATTCATTATATGAAAGTATAAGGTAGTGAGATCATTGTTTGGTTTACTTTCCATCTAAACAAAGAAAATTGTTGCCTTTATAAAGGACAACCAGGGACCTGGTTCAGGAACGGCACGGCAGCCTGGTCCCGGCCGGGCTGCTCGGGCTAATCAACAGACGCATACACCAATATGGCAGACGGTTGAAAAGCGTTTATTATCCTATCTCGTGGGTTTAAATAGTTTTGGGGGTTTTTGCTGCGTCAGAGGGGGGTTGGGGGTCTTAGGGGTTAGTTGGGTAGTGGAAATTTACCAGGGCAGGTGTGGCTGCATTCTTCTGAGGCTCCTGGGTTGATAGATAGCATGGGGGAGAGAGAGAGGGGGATGGGTCTATCTTTCCGTCACACCCCGTAATCTTCTGCTCGCCTGTCCCTTACCTACCACATCTCCCCCCTCCTTATCACATACAAAATGAGGTAGTCGTAGGTATAGGCACTGGAGTGAGGTACAAACTTGCAACTTGTTAAGGAAAGGGTGGTTTAGTAGATCTGGGTAGATTTTTCAAGGCAGGTGCTGAAGGCTTTAGCTACTGACTGTGTTTGCAGTTTTTGGTTTATAGCATTTGTTGGTGGCCTATGAACAGAATGTTTGCTCTTTCCAGACGGGCCTGAACAAACGAGACTAGTTTGTTCAGCAGGCATGGTCCTATGGTAATAGCCAAAAGCATTATTGCCAGTGGACCTACCAGGGCGGAAATTAAAGTGGTGAGCCAAGGTGATTGATTGAACCAGGATTCAAACCAGCTCTGCTGGGTGTCCCTGTCTCTCTTTCTCTGAGCCAGTCTGTCTCGGAGTTCTGCCATGGAGTCTTTAACGACTCCCGTATGATCTGCATAAAAGCAGCATTCCTCCTTCAAAGCTGCACACAATCCCCCCTGCTGCATAAACAAAAGGTCCAGTCCCCGCCTATTTTGCAAAACTACTTCTGAAAGCGAAGAGACTGATTTCTCTAGGTAGGAGATGGATTTCTCGATCCTCTGCAGGTCCTCGTCGATGGTCATTTGCAGCTGAGAGAGTCCGTGTTGCTGGGTTGCGATGGCTGAGACACCTGTGGCTGTGCCAGCTGCTCCCAGGCCAAGCAGCATCACGATAGTTATACCTGTGATGATTTCCCTTTTGTGGAGTCTGTTAGGTTCTTCGAGAAGATGGTATATCTCTTCGTCTGAGTGGTACAAGACCCTGGGGACAATCAGAACTTGAACACAGAAATCGATAGAGTTATTAAACTTGGCAAGGAACATATAAGGATTCACTCTGGGTTTCTGGCAAACTTACATCTCAAATGCGGATGGGACTACTTACTTATTGGTCTTCTGTGGGGAGTGTCCTACTTGCACTGGTGGGGGGTACTGGCTGTGGAGTAACTGAAGGGGGTATCTAAAGCATTGCTTTCGTAGAAAAGGGGGTTTAATATCATAGCAAAACTAATAGGGGTTAGTCAGGTTTGATTTGGTTTAATTTAGGGTTAGTAAGGTAGCTTCTAAACAGGCTGGCTATGTGGAACACGAAGGATGGGGTATTTATTATGGTGACTTTTTTGAGCACCTTGTTACTTGATAGATGCTGCACGACCCACCTAAATAGCTGATGAGGGTAGTGGCCTGGGCCAGCTTGCCCCCCTGGCCACAAGCCTCTAACAGCAAAATTGCATGAAGAAAGACACTGTGCATGTTTGGATCTCACCACCGTGGGATTCTCAGGTGTTGTCTGGCAGTTTGGTGGTCTGTCATCTCTTTCTGGAGCAGGGGTGTGTGTGTCACTGGGATGGTTCACAAGCGTGTCCTGCAAACAGAACTCACAGCCTCTCATTAGTTTTGTTTTGAGGGTCAGGTTCGGTTGGTAGCAGTGAGTGTGCAGCAGTGGCTCTCATAGTCTCACTACGTGGGGGTCCTGACTGCCACAGAGGCAGCACGTCCCCCACACTCCCGGGGGCTTTCTCCCCACTTTCATGGCCAGGGCTACCCCGGGGTCCCATATCGGGGCGTCTCTTGCTGACTCTGCGGCACGGGCGCCGCTTGCGGTGGGAGGAGGTTGAGTTCGCCCGCGCGCTCCCCCCCCCTTCCCCTCCCCGTGTGTCCGGGGGCTGGGATCCGCATTCCTTGGCGAAACGCCCTTTTCTCCCGCAGCCCCAAGGGGTATTGTGACCGCTTTTCGGTGCGGCTTAGAACTCTATTTGGTTTTGTTTCAGACTGTGCTGGTTCCGTATCTTTTGTTTTGGGGTCCCGGTCAGCCTCCGCCGGCTCCTCCGAGCCGGCAGAGTTGTTGCCAGGCTCCGCGGCGGAAGTCAAATGCCAGGGCACTTCCGGGGCTCCGCGCCGTTTTGTTTGGCCCCGGGCTCGCTCCTCCCCGTGGGGGTGGCGCCGCTCCCGCCCCCCCGGCTCGCCGCGCCCCCTGCGGGGGGTGGTTTTTCCCTTATATGGTGGCGGCGCCTGGCGCGGTTGCTGATTGGCTCTGTGCCCCGAGCCGCTCTCCGCCCCTTTCTCCCGCGCGCGCGCGCCCCTGAAATTGCGCGGTTTTTGAGTTTTCGCGCCAAGACTACTAGTGCTCCGCCCCCCTCCGCGGCATCCGGCGCCATTTTCAAAGCGGCCGCATGGCCGGGCAGCCGGGGACTCCCCCCGAGCCGCGGCCCCTGCGACTCCGGCCTCTCCCGCCGGCTCTCGCCAAAAGCGCCCCGCGCGCGGCTGCGCTTCCGACAGCGGATCTCTGATCGGCGGCGGCGGCGGGACGGATTGGGAAGCGGCGGCTTCTCGGGGTTTTTCTGCGGCGGGGGTTTTCCGGGGGTTTTCCGCGGCGGGGGTGTCTTGGGGGGCCGCCGCGGCGGGGTTCGGCGCCGCTCCGCTCGGCGCGCTGGCGGGGAAGCGGCGCGGAGCCGCGGGCGGGTCCGGGTTCTGGCGGGAGCGGGGCCGCGCCGCTCGGAACGCGCCGCCCCGGGCTCCGGCGGCAGCGGTTCTCTGTGCCGGGCTGGGCTCCGCTCCGCGGCGGGGCCGGGCTGCGCTCTGATCCGGGGGAGGGGGTGCCGCGCTGAGCCCCCCCGGGTCTCCGCTCCCCGGTGGACCCTCTTCAGGGACGGTCTGCGCTTTCGCCCCCGTCCCGAGCTCGGGTTTAACTAATAAACACGTACGCGCTGTATTCTGCGTCTCTTGTTTTTCTATTGCCCTGCGCGGGGCTTTTTCTACTTTGCCCCGTGCCTTAGGGCTCTCGCCACTGCCTGAGGATTTCGTTTCCCCGGCCAGCGTGGCTGTACACTGTTCCCATATTCCCGGATGCATGGCATCCACTGAGCATTCGGTTGCTCCAAGCTTAGGCAGCCTTGCTATAGCAAGATAAAAGTCCCTGAGCTTAAACGCGATACTCCATTGCTTCATACTCACGGCCCATGCGACGCTGCCCATGACGCTCGCGGGCCCCGGGGACGTCTCCCCTCCGCCTAGATACGGTCTGACCGTTCCGGCCGCTGCTTCTGTCCAGGTGTATCCCGTCCACCGGGGGGTTTTTCCTTTTTTTTTCTTCTTTTTTCCCGGGTTTCGGCACCAGTATGTTGCCTTTATAAAGGATAACCAGGGACCTGGTTCAGATGGCAGCACGGCAGCCTGGTCCCGGCCGGGCTGCTCGGGCTAATCAACAGACGCATACATCAATATGGCAGACGGTTGAAAAGCGTTTATTATCCTATCTCGTGGGTTTAAATAGTTTTGGGGGTTTTTGCTGCGTCAGAGGGGGGTTGGGGGTCTTAGGGGTTAGTTGGGTAGTGGAAATTTACCAGGGCAGGTGTGGCTGCATTCTTCTGAGGCTCCTGGGGTCGATAGATAGCGTGGGGGAGAGAGAGAGGGGGATGGGTCTATCTTTCCGTCACACCCCGTAATCTTCCGCTCGCCTGTCCCTTACCTACCACATAATATATACAAATTCAGCTCAAAATTCTCCATAAAACTGTATGAAGGATCATAACTCAAGCATTTTGATCTCTACATACATAGAGAAACCCGCCTTTGTAAAATTAAAGAGAATTGCAGAAGTACACCGATGTTCACTGTATAAGCTTCAACTAATTTAACAAATTCTATTCTATTTCTTGTTAACTATAAATATTGGCTTGTAGGAAAATAGACTCCAATGGATGAAGATTTGTTTTTGTAATTTTAAAATTTAAACATGATTAAAAAAGAAATGAAATAACACTGGTACATAGGTTATACATAAAGAAAAATGAGTCTGTTGATTATATATGTTAGAAGAGAATAATATTTTCCTACTCATAAGACAGTACATTATTTAAATTAGCATTACTTTATTGTAATATTTGCCACTTCCTCATGTATGTTTGAAAAAAATTTCATTTCTAATATTACAGATTGTTTCCTAGGTCGCTCTACATGTAATCTCTGAAATGTCCCTTCTCACCTTTTCCAGTTTTGCCTGATCTACAGGGTCTACAGTCCAGCAGATTTTTTTCCTGGAACTCAGCTGATCTCCACGCATCTTCTCGGGGTCCAAATTTACCATGTTATACTGCAGGTTTTAGAACTATTTCCTCTGGACTACTTTTTAGAACAAATTGAATTTGTGTATTAGTCTTCAGTTAAGACAATTTTGGAAGAGTGTATTCTTCTACATCTAAAATATAATTAAACATATACCTTCACAACTTATTTGTTTTTGTCAGCTAAATTTTTTGAACTACCATGTAGAACTCGATCGTATGATTAGACCTTATCTAGTGGAAGGGCAGTTGAAGCAAAATTATATTTATGGTCCCCTCCAGCTCAAACCCTTCTGTGATTCTATGATTTTCTTGCTTAATTAATATTTTACATTTCTTTCTTCAGATGAACTCCTTTACAAATTCTTCATATGGAATCTGAAGAAGCATTTTTGAAGGAGGAAATAACTAAAAGAACCCTGCTTGTCTAACTTTAGCAGCTGTCTTGGGAGAGTTACTTCTACTCCCTCTCACCCCTTTTCATCGTTTGCTTTTTTCTTGAGCTCTACTGTCCTAGAAATCTGGAGCATTAGCAGAAGAACATAGTGAGTAAAATACCTGTTTAATCTGTGCAGACAAGAATAAGTGTTGTGCACAGGCTGCAGAAGCTGAGTCAAATCAGAGTTCAAGCTTGAATAGAGAGAATATTCTGGTGTGAAAAACCTGAGTTATAAAGGTAAATTTCATTTCCCCCACACATGTCATTCTTTATCAAAGCTTACAAGTTAGAGTGTCCCTTGATACAAAGAGACATTCGGAGAAGTTCTTCTTGTGAAACAGCTGCTTTTGAACAAATTCTTCATAGTGAAAGTAGTATTTTGAATACCTAGCTACTAAATGTCAAGTCTTTCTGAGAAAATGAAAGGATCATAATTCTTCGCAAAAGTCATTTCAGTTCTCCCTATGGATAGAAGAGTATGAAAAGTTGCTTCTGGAAACTAGATTATCTAATTTGTCTGGAAACAGGTAAGAATGGCAAAAGTAGTATCACCCAATTTGATAAGAAAAACCATATCAAAAGGTTTAAAAGAAGCATATTTCTCTTAAAAATTCCAAGCTACAAAAACAACCATGGACACAGGAAACAAACAAGGTTTTTAAAGCATCTCTATCTATGAATCACAAGACATTGCAGAACACAAACTTCCATTGAGAGCAAAGTAAGTTTTTTTATCCGTGTATTTTATCCTAATTTCTAGAACTAATTCAGAACTACTAGATATCCTCTGAAGTCTTCTCAGGGCAGGGCAAATAGGTAGCTCTCTTTCTATCAGTACGTGAAAATTGTTCCTCTAAACAAGTGGCATCATCATCTGCTAGTTTTTCTTAATCCAGTGTGCTTCCCTTCTATTTTAATGACCAATTACTTCCTTAAAAAAACAAACAAACAAAAAAAAAGTCTCTTAGTGTTTTAAGGTTCAGAGTATTTTAAAATATTTAGTCAAAAGTTAGAATTTTAATGTTGCTTTAGAAGGAAAGTTAAATGAGACTCAGATTGAGTCTGCTCTTTGGTATCTCTGGCATCAGGAGTGTATGAAGCTCGGAGAGGTCAAAAATATCCAGTTAGTTCTAAATGGGTAAGTAGGTCTAAGGTAACAAATCCACAAAAGGTTTGTGCAGGAGCTATTGCTAGATGGAGCATAAATGCACTCAAAATGCATGAGTTAATCATTCTAAGAGAAGGTCAGAGGCGATTGGCATATGTCTTATCTATTTAAATGTATAGATCGCTTCCATTTTTGCTGCTCTGGGTATAAATTTTGTTCCTATAATGTAAGGAAGCAGGCAAAGGAGTAGCAATTATATTTCCCTTCTATAAATAAAATAAAATTTTAATAAAACTGAACACTGTCATAAAATTGAGGTTCAGATAACCTGCATAATTGGTATAACCTAATTCTTATGAGTTGTACTTAGAAAGTGGGTAGGTGTTTGCAGTGTTAGCTATTTACAATAAGTGTGGTTTAGTGATCAAAAGTTAGTAATTATTACCTATTTTAATAAATCTAATAATGGAATTAGAACTCTTAGATCTCATTTTCCATAAATTTCCTCAGTGTATGAAAAGGAAGGGAATGGTTGAGCTCAAATTTCTCCAGGAGTGATTTCTGTCTTTTCCAGAGTTGTACCTGACATAAAAGTAAGAAAAAAAATTTGCTTTTAAACAGTGTCATGTATATAATGTTCATTAAGACAGTTTTCTCCCAATAAACTTGCAATTACTTCTAAATAATACATGAGAAATAAACAAAAGTGGAGTTTTCCAAAGGAATTTTGAAACAGATATGACTATTGAATTAAATATAGGAAAGAATTAGTTAAAAGAGGGGAGGTTCACATTAGATGTTAGGAAGAAATTCTTTATTTGTTAGAGTCATAAGGCACTGGAACAGGCTGCCCACAGTAGTTAGGGATACCCCATCCCTGGAAGTGTTCAAGGAGAGGTTGGATGGAGCTCTGAGCAACTTGGTCTAGGGGGAAGTGTCACTGCCTATGGCAAAGGGCTGGAACTAGGTAACTTCCAATCCAAACCATGGATTTTGGTGATTCTATGATGTTCAGTAGTATTTGATTTACTTTCTGAATGTACATGCTAGGATGCCATTTGCCATCTTTAAACAATATGCATCATAACTTAGTTCAAGATTTTAAAAGCTCCTTGGTTTTCAGTTATCCACTTTTTCCAAGATACAGCAAGCATCTTCTACTAAAAAACAGGTAATTTTTCAGCACCATAAAAAATATGTATTTATTTTCACAATACTTTTGAAATCTCTCATATATGTCATCTCTAGTACCATTATGACTTCAGTTAATTCAAAATTTATATATTTTGCTCCTGAAAAGTGTTAGGGCAATGAGCAGAGAGGAATAAATTGCACTTGTCTCTATTTTACTGTGAAGCATGGGAGCAGTCCTCCAAAAACAGATCAAAAGCCTGTATTATCCTAACCTAGATAAATACCATAGCTACTATATCTATCTATGGATTCAGGCGATCCATATGCCTTTATCCTTCCACAGAAGACACAAACATACTTCCACAACTTTTTCATGTATATTGACTGTTTATTCAAACACACGTTTGATAATTAAGAAGTCCAGATTTAATTCCTACAGAGAGATGATGGAGTATCTTTAAGAATAGAGCACATAATTCTTTATGGCTTTTGCCTATAGCTCCTTTTGCCTCAATTCTACCTCCTTCAAATGTTGTGAGAACAATTACAATAAATATAATAAGTTACTTGGGTGCTGTGATGAGGGTGCCTTATGTACAGCATACTAAAATGAATAGGTTAAGATTAAAGATTCCACTACTTCCTAATATTATAATTATAAAGCCTTTAAATAAAACACAACTCAGTGCTTTTTGTGTGACCTAAAATCTCTGGCTTTGTGTGTAACCTAAAAGACACTTACCTGTGGATATCATTAGGAACCCATTGAATAAAATGCAAATAAGAAACCAATCAGTGCTGTAAATATGAATGTATATTCCTCTGCCATTCTTTATTTGAAGAATTTAATGTTTCTCCTCTAGCAGCCAGAAACTATTGTCTCTGTTATGCTGATAGCTTCTAAATCCTCAGCAAGTGAAATCATCTGTTCTCTAAATCCATATGATAATACACTGTGGTAATTATGGCCTATAAGTAACTGTACTTTCACTGTGGCAGCAGAGACTGGGGCAGATCCAGGCAATTTTATGTTTTGCATTTAAAAAAAAAAATTTATGCATTTATTTTTAAACCCTCAGAATATCAACAGCTGTGCTTTTGTTACCTATAAGGCTGGAAAAAAAAAAATTGCATGTCAGAAGAAGTTCCACTGCCTGGGCTTTCAATAATGCTGTTTTGAAATCAAAGACAACCGCTGCAAATGTAGTGCATCTCACTCCCTTATTCTTGCTGAGCTGTAATATAACACTGCATAAAATCTTTATGTCACAGTGGATCATACAGAACTATGATTTCCAGCTTTCAAGACTTTTCTTTCTTGAGAGATAGCTATAAAACACATTTGTTCTGAAAAAGAAGGTGGCTGCAGGAAGGACATCTTTTCTATAATTTGAGCAAAAATGCAGGGTGCAAAATCTACTGGCAGACTATGTGTATCGTACTGGGGATTTCCAAGTTCAAAGTTAGTGCCTCATTAGTGGCCTGATTTTCTAGATATTTAGGAAGTAACTGGTTGTAGTGGATTTTCTTGGGTTGGTGCAATTTTCTTCATAGCAGCTCATGATTATGTGTTTTGTATTTGTAACTGAAGCAGTGTGGATAACAAACAAATGCTTTTACGGAACAGTGCACAGCATCAAGGTTTTCTCTGTTTCATACTCTACACGTTCCACCCTCTCTCCCTGTGAGTGGTCTTGGGATGCAAGACCAAGCAAAAGCTTGGAGGGGGCACAGAATTGTACATATTTTTAATATAGGATAGTTAGACACAACAACATACTGGATCCTGGCCAACAAATTTGTTTTTATGTGGGCTAAAGGGGAGAAATCCAGACCAGGAATGAATGCCACACATACAGAATGAAAACTGCATCATACATACCAGAGACCAGAGAGGATTTAGCAGGAAAAGAGATGAGAACAGAGTAATCATACACAATGATTTTGCAAAAAGGGCTAGTACCATTCACAGAGGGATAAATGAGGGAAGTAAGGTGATGCTTGGATTTAGCATGTGTGACACTACTGTTGGAATCATGTATACAGCTGTACAGTTCCCATTGTTAAAAAGAAAGGGAAAATGTCATTATTAAAAAAGAATTTTATTATTGCAAGAGAATATCTTGCAATACAACAACAAAATCCGGTAACTCTGTTGCATAAGCATTCTCACAAGAAAGAATAGCCATGTGCTACAAGAGATTTTTATCTAGCCAAGATACATAGAAAGGAATATAGCATTAAGTAGGAAAAAAAAAGTCAGATGAATTCAAGGAAAACTCAGAACAGTTACTTGTTGGAACACATCACAGAGGAACAAGCATAATTTTCATATCTTGATGTCTTCAGATCAAAACTGGATTTCTCTCCAGAAGATGTACTTCCATCAAGCATGTATTACTTGTTTAAGACAGGAGTAAGTGAAATTTTATATCCTGTGACCTAGTTGCATTTCCCATTGCAAAATAAAATAATTGTCCTGCTGGATATAGACTAAGAGAAGACTGTCACATCAGTTCTGAATAACAAAACTATTTTTGCTTTTTGTATTGCAAAGCTACTTGTCAACCTCTCCAAAATTATTTTCAGTGTCATCTCTGAAACTTGCAGTAGAGTCTATTTGAGATAGTATCACAATTTTTTCTTTTCTATTTGTATGTATGAAAAAGATTTTTTTTAAAGAAACTGCTCCATCAATGTTGGCTTTTACTGACCTGTGTGGTACATTTAGACTGCCTTCTTTGGTCGGTTTGACCATAACTACATCAGCATGAAGTGATCTTAGCTTTCAGATTTAGCTAAATGTCACCATTTTTTCTACTATAATGACTGGTGCTGGTAAGGCTCAGGAGCCATAGATGAAGTCCTATTAAATTCCTTGCTTTTGTCTCTTGTCCTAATATATGTGCATCTTTTAAATGATATGATAATTCACTGTAGCTTAGTTTTAGTTTTTTAAGTTCTTTCATGCTGAATTGAAAAAGTCTGTTTGAAAATTGCCTGCTAGAAATTAGTGCATTTCTAATACTTAAGCAAAAACTGTGCCTTAATGACAAAATCTTCTATGTTAGTCATTTCACTGTCATAACAATTACAGGTGGAATTAAAATTTGGATAAACAGATTTCCGTTGGTACAGCATCAGGTACCTGGAGTATCTGTTGCTACAAAGGCCATGCATCTTTGGTTAAGTCTGCCAGTCATGACACTAAATGCATATGCTTATGTACATTAATCATTCATTGTGCTTTCATTCATAATTTCTTTTAATGTGTTCTGGCTCAGCCTGGCTAGGTGTTGTGTTTTAGATTTTTGACCAGACCAAGACAGTGTAGGTAGCACACCAGTGTTTTAGTTCTTGCTGAATAAAGGATCTATAAGTTTTTCATTCTGCCACGAGTAGTCTGGAGATAGGCTGGGAGGGAATGTAGCTGGGACAGCTCGTCCAAGCTGACCAGAAGAATAATCCATACCATGACATAATGTGTAAAAGCCTGGGGTGGGATGTTGGGATTGCAAGGGGTAATTTTTTCAAAGTAGCTATTACTCAGAGACTGGCTGGGATGGTGGTGGGAGATGATCTTTTACATCATCTGGGTTTTATTCCTCCTTTACTTATTAAGCTGTCCTTACCTTGACCTATGAATTTTTCTCTCATCTGCTTTCCTCCTGCTACAGGGGCAAATGAGCAAGGAAGTGAGGTGTGTAGGTGGCAGTAAAGGTAACACACCACATAAGTCATGCAGGAAAACTCAGAACAGACCATCGAAGAGTCTGGCAGTTTGAACCCTCTTGAGAAAAGGAGTGCTCTCAGTGCCTTAGTAATTGCATCTCCAAAAGGCGAGGGCTCCTGGAGTTGGGGTGATCCTGTTAAGGGAAGGGGAATTAGTCAGGTCTTAACCCACTGTAATGCCCCAAGATTTAAATTTTAGGGGTTTACCTGTACTCTGGGTTAAACACACAAGAGAAATACTGATCAGGTGTTCTCAAGAGGTCTAAATTACTTTACTGGCAAAATAATCAAGCAACTCTGGTAAAAGGTTTAGTATAACATCAAGTCAACATAAAACACTTATCACAGCATTACTTTGACCCATTCAACTTACCAAACTTTAAATCTGTTCAATGTTAATTTAGAAAACTTCAAACACACTTGATGTGCTGTTACCCAAAATGTTCCAAGAAAAGGGAATTAGAAGAAAGACAGAAAAGATGTAGAAAACCACACATATAGATAGCTACTACTTCCTTGGTTCCAGCAGTGTCCAAACAGAAAGTCCAAGCAGAGGGCTTAGCAAGGCACATGCTTACCCCTTACCCAGCCTTAAAACCCTCTGGGCCTCCATGGGCCTTTCCTCCAGGTGGGACTTCTGGTTATTTGGCCACTCAGGAGCTGGGTTAGGTGAGAATGGGACATTGCCTCTGGTGTGCCAATCCTGGAGATTGGCAGCTCTGCCAGGCTGAGGTGCAGACTTCTAGGCTGGGGAGGTGAGGTGGGTGCCAGAGCAATGGCTGACCTGTTCCCTTCCACGCACACATGCATCCCAAAATGGCTTGAGACATCAATTTTTTCCAATCTCTGACGCCCAGTTACCTCCATGACAGGAAAAAGGCAACTACAGCACCACATATTGTTACCTAGAAGCAGCCAAAAAGCCAGGTAAAGAACTCACTAGGGAACAATTATCACTTTTATGTCTCTGTGGAAAACTCAATAGAAGTATAAATGTGATTCTGAATTGGCAATAATCTGTCAAACAGGTGTGTTGGAACAATATAATTTTAGGTAAAATACTAGTATTTTGCACCAATGTTAAAAAAAGTGCTCAGAGTGGAGGTTTATCTAAAATTTCTCATTAACTCCATTGACTTCCAACTAGAATGAACCTGATTGTAATGGAAACCCAAGGACCTAATTCATATAAAGACATCAAAATTACAAACACCTAGAGCTTGATAAATAAATCCCATGCAAAATTTAAACCTATCTGTCTTCATTACCTCACACAAAATTACCAGAACCTGTGTGACTCTTGGGTGTCCAAAATCAAGTGAGATTAATCTCACCATTTCTAAAGAAAGAGCACAGAAATATTCTTTCATATCACAGTGATATGGTACAAACCCCAAAATGTTTCTGACTATCAATATAAAATGGGGAAAAAAAAATACAGCTTCCATGTTATATGTACTACATATAGACATACACACTGCCTGGTACAGAGAAAGGTTAAAGAACACCAGGCCAGCAAGACTTTTTGACATTTTGAGCAGAGACTCAAAATATTCCTGTTGATCTCTTTAATCTTTTGGTTTTGCCTGGAGGGTCTCTCTATTACCTAAAGATGAAAACTGAACATATACTAAATTGATGGATGCAGAAATGCAATGCTTAAGAATTCTGATTTTGTGCTGTGTCTAGTTAAAATTCACAGTTTAACACTATATTTAATTATAAAGAAAGAAAAAAGAGAATGTATGCCAAAAATCAGTTTGATATTAGTGAAATACTCAGTAGATCCTAATATGACTTCATTATCATAGTTTCTTAAAACTCAAATCACAGGAGGCTGAGATCAGTCATAAAAGCCAAACAGGGAAAGCAGTCTGGGTTAGTCTAATTTGAATTTACTCTCTAATGCAAAGGGTATCTAAAAAAAACCTTGTAATATCTGCTATTTTTAAAGTTTTGCTTTAAAATGAAAATGATCCTTAAACATTGCATCATCAGGTATTTTAAGAAACTGCTCATTATTCCAAAGGTTTTAATGCATAAACTTTAAAGATCCAATCCTGACAATAGCCATATTCTCTTAAATCATTCTGTTAATGATGTTCCCATTTTAACTAACAGCAATTTATGAGTAACCACCACTAGGTATGTCCATATCTGAATTGCCTAGTGAAAAATAAAACTTAAGTATACAAATTTGTATCATTGCATGCATCAGTAAAATGGGAATTAAGGTAGCAAATGTTATTTTTCACAAAAAAGTTGGTAAATACTTCAGTGTAATATGAAAGTATTCTTTACACAGACACTTTAGTTGTCACTGTCCTTAAACGGAGTAGTATGTCAAACTCTCAGCTGTCCCACAGGTATGAATGACCCCAAACTCCTACACTTCTGCAGAACTAATCTGTGGGTCTTATGACATACTCATAGAGATGTAATTACAACAGTTATGATGAAAGTTATTAACCATTATTTGATATCTTTGTAGGTATGTGGATGTGTGTTGCCTTCAAATGTCAGTGAACAATTCACATTTTTCTATGAATTCCACCCTGTAAACACCTTATGCCCTGCCTCCCATGTGTCTCATCCCATTTGTTTATGGCCCAGGGGTCCAAGATTTGGCACGGCCCAACTCAGTATCCTCAGTTTGTACCTCTGAAAAAAATTGTTAAGTTTTGAAAAAGACTAATAAGAAAGTTTATACAGTGGCATCACACAAGGGAAGAAAGGCAAAGATAGAAAGAGAGCATTGAATAGAGATCATTAGCTTTTCAAGGACTAAAGAAGAAAAACATCACCATGGAAGGTGATCATCACCACATTTATAAAGGAAATGTGGAGAACTGAATAACAAAATGCAGCTCAGCAACTGGAGTATCTGCAATGGAGGATGACAGTTTTGATTCCTGACTCAAGCTTACCTAACTAGCAATGACATTTAACACTTTTGGGACAAGGAACATGATACTGCTTATACTAGCCACTCCTTCGTTCCTGGCTATCTTTTGTGTGAACTAGCTAATAGAGATGCTTTCCATTTTCAAAATGCATGTGTTCTTCCTGCAGGGTATCCTTATACATGGCTAAAAAAAGCACCTGAAGAAAGTGAACTTGATAATAAGGGCTAACAAAGTACCTTTTTAAGGTATTTAATTATAAAAAGTTATATGAGTCCTTTAATAAAACTTTACACATCTGTAATATAGACATCTTCACTAGACAAACCTAAGATAATTGTTTCATTTTTAGTCAAGGAAGAAAAATAAACAATTTCAGGGTACAATTCAACTGGCCTATTTTAAACATCAATCTTAGGTGAAATCAATACTGCCTTAGAAGTCCATCCTTTTCTCACTATTGACAAAAATGGGGACCCAAAAGTAGATGTACCCTTTGAAGACATGTTTTGGGTTAGATGGCCTCCACTCAGTATATGTGAATCTGTATGGTTTGTTAAAATCAGCACATGATTAGTTCAGCTCTCTGTGAGGATAGAGAGAGATTCAGTGTGAATCTCCGACAGATAATCTTCATTTTAATAGATATTTCCTTATCTTAATGCTTCTTTAAACAACTGAGTAATAAGCTCAGTAGTTGGAGAAACACATCTTTTTACCTATTCGTACCTCAGGATATTGCATATTTTCAATTAATCCATACCAAGAAGGCATGCTGTATTTTTTAGTTCTGGTGGTCTCCTTCATTTTATCTTATCATCCTTCCATTTGATGACAGCACCTAATTTTTCATGCTTTGCTTCCTTACTTACCATCCCTTTACTGTTACTGGAGTACTGAGCACCATGATCTCAACATTAACCAGATAAGGGGATGAATCATGTAGCAGGTTTTCTGATCAAGTAGCTATTCACTGAAGGCAATCATAATCTGGCTAAATATGTAGTGTATCACTGAGACCTTGAATAAATATGCACTGCAACACTATAAATCTTACCCTCATGTTTAGACATACTCAAGAGTTTCCCTGATCACTTAACTCTGACTCTGGTAAACAACATATGGTAACTGTGATAGAGTATATTTTCTATAATTGAATCCTTTAATGTTATTTCCTAGGGGATCAGATATTTCAGGTCAAGTTTGGAGGTCACACACACACACAATGCTGTAAATTGCACCCTCAGATCGATGTAAAGAATAGGTCTAAGAAGTAAAATACCGTAGAATTTGGCCACATGGTTATTGTCCTCTGATTATTTTAAGTATGTGATGTAAAATAGTGAAGTTACCGTGCAGGATGTGGACTGCTTTGATGTCATTATCCTGGGAAATGTCTTCAGAAGAGGTTTTTGCAGTGAAGCTATTGTTTCTAGCTCATGACCTTTCTTGATGGCTCAATGGACAGGCTAGAGGGAAAAGAACAGGGTTACACTGACCATGCATGGTTTTCCCCTGTTTCTACCTTTTCTTCTGCTGTACAGTGAGAAAGGCTTAGTGTTTCAAGTCTTAACTTCACAAACTTAACTACTTTGTTTGCCAAAACATTTTATGAAAATTTAATCTAATTTTTTTTCTTTTTTGAGTGTGCTCAGACTGTTTAGGCTGAAGGCAGTATAACTTGAGCCTGGCCTCATCCTGAATAATATCCTATGTAGTGTTATGTGAAAAGCCTCTGGTCATAAAAAAGAACACAGCAAATTATAGACCACACCATAAAATCTGGTTGGGTTTCACAGGTGATAAAAGTGGAGTTACATAAGAGACCTGGAACTGCAAACTGCACAGATACCTGGAGGAAGGCATCAGGGACCTTTTGTGCAGTACAGTCCGGCAAGGTCAACAGCAGATAGGTAACCATGTGAATTATGTGAGAATAACAAGGTATCTACTTGACCAAGACTTTCTGTGGGACCCTTTGGGGCAGCCTAGTAAGGAAAAGTAACCAAAGTCTGTCATTCACATGCACGTGAAATCTTCCAACATTTTCTCTGGAAAAGAGGTTGCTTTCACTACAAAAAAAAACACTCAGATGAACAGATTAGGCATCCTGTGAATACATTATTCAGTGGTATCACTGTGCCATGTCCATTCCAGGCCTAAAGGCATCCTCATCACTTTCTGACACAGACTTCTGTAAATGATGGCTAATGGCAGTGCTTTGTTAGCACTAGTCTTAATACTAGCACCTAACTTTTCTACTGTAGTGAATGCTGTTTTCCCACCTAGCAACTCTGTGACCCTGTTTTTTTGCTATCCCACAATCACAGAATCACTGAGGTTGTCAGGAATCTCAGGAGATCATCCAGGCAAACCCCCCTGGTCAGAGCAGGGTTACCTAGAGCCAGCTCTTCAGGGTCTCACTGTTCTCCCTTCCACTCATTATTGCCTTATTTTTTTAGTGAGGATGCTGTGGAGGATGATTTGAAAAACCTTGCTAAGTTCAAAACAATCTGCATAGACTGCTCTTCACTTGTCCACCAAGCCTCTTCAGCACAGAAGGCTTCCATCCTTTCCAGCATCGGCTATCAGGTTTGTCAGGCAGGATTTCCTGTTCAGAAATCCATGCTGACAACTTCAAACTGCTTCCAGTACTGTAAGTGGTTTGCAGGGTTATATGCTCCTTCACTTTCTTAGTGATCAAAGTCAACTGGCTTGTAGTTTATATATTCCTCCTTATTGCTTTCTTCCAGCCTTGGGGAGCTTCCTCAGTCTTCCAAGACAAGAGAGTGTCTTTGCAATGGTATTGATCATCTCCATTTGCACTTATGGATTAATTCCTTCAGGTCCCATGGACTTCCATCTGTGAAATTTGTTTAAATGTTTTCTTTCTCAATCATTCTCTGTTGAAAGTAATGCTTCATTTCTCCCATTTCTCCAAAAAGTGTCTTCTTTTTATTTTTTTTCTTCATGTACGCTGTAAAAGATTCTTTTATTAAAAATTTGATACTGTAAATAAAAGCAAGGATGGACCTTTCTCATTTCTTTGCTGAAATTTATTGTTTTTCCTCAGAAACAATAAATTCCACCTGCATTCAGCCATCGGAAAATCCTAGACAGAAATGGAAGAGAATACTGAACTGACATTAAGGAACAACATGATTACAAAGCTTGCCTCCTCTTTCATCTCTTTTGCAGCTTTTGGCTCTCTGCTTTATACTTCAGTTGACTTAAATGTTTTTAAATAACTGCTTGATAATTTGGTCAAGGCCCACAGCCTTTGATGTAGCTTTTTTTCCTGAAATTTCAATTTAGGGTACTGACATTCAGATCCACTTTTTTCAGTCCTCAATATATGTATATATACACACACATATATATATATATATAAGCATTTAACAGCATAGGGAGTATTCATTTGCTAGATAGGTGTATATTTTTTGTTGTTTTGTTTGTTGGGGTTTTTTTCAGTAAAATAGCTAAGCTACAAACACTAAAATTTAGATTGAAAGAGAAGTCATCAAGTGCTTTGTCTCCTTGAGCTTAGGTCATTCTGATCTTGAATTCATTTGGCTAAATGATCTAACTCATTTTATAAGAATGTCCTACAGATGCTGCAATATAGTTTACTGCTTCACAATAAAATGAAATAAAAAATTAATGCTTTTTGATTCATTATCTTCTGAGAGCAGTTTTCATGAGGCTAAGATGAAAATTCTTCCTTTTCTATTCTGTCTGAAGAAAATTTGGAGCTGGAACATATAAAAGCTTTTGTACTCTATTTGACTGCTTTTGAATGTTTTCTTTCAGAAAAATGTGTTCAGAGACCAAAGTTCTTCTTTTAAACACCTTGAAATATTGTGAACTGTTTCAAGATACAAAATAACAATGACTATAGAGCTAAAATTTAATATAACACATTGCATAAGATAGTAAGTTTTCCTTTGAAGCAAAATTCATCACCAATTCTGGAATAACTACATTGAGAGATATGAAGTGGGAAAGTATAAAGGAAGAAAACAGCAAGATCAGCTAAAGTGTTTCACTTTACTGATGTTTTAAAATTTTAGTAGCTCTTCCAACAAATCAAAACTTACTGTTAAACATCTGCATTATATTTTGATATCCTACCATGATTTAATTACAAAAGAGGTATAAACTCCTGCAGGAGTGCTGCTTGTAACTGCTAATGAGCAAGAGGCAATAAACTATCCTTTATAAATCAATATGTGGGAAATTAAATATGAGTGCTTGGACTTGGTTGGCCCCATATCTAATGGAACTATGAAAGACATGATTAATTAGAAAGGTGTTTTAGAAAGGTTAATTAGTTTACTTTTTAAATTATCTGCTGAGATAATGTGTTGGCTAAGAAAAATTCCTGCATCACAAATTAGCCAATGATTTTTCTGAAGATTCAGTATAAACATATTTTGGGCAGCAGGTAAATCTGTTTATTATATGGCAATGTTTTTCATTGGTGACATTTATTACATCTCTTGTCTTTAGTTATCATTGTAGGGTTAATCTAAACAATAAGAATTTCAGGTTTGCATTATCATTTTTAATTCTCTTAGAAGCCATTCAGCTTAGGTTTTTTAGGGTTTTTTGCGGGTTTTTTTTGTCTTTTTTTTTTTTTTAATATAGTTTTTTAGGGAAATCATATACCTTGACTAATATCTCAATTGGCTGGCAACAATTTAACCAGAGGAAACAAATGAAAAAAAGATGTAAATAATTAAAATACTATAAAAACATTGATTAGCTTGAGAGGAGTTTTCTTAGCTCAAATAAAGATAATTTTCATGAATTTTAAAAAAAGTACTAAGGTTGATGTGAGGAGCAATGTATCCTAAACATAAGGAGAAGTGTGGGAGAAAGAAAATGAGTGTGTATGCATGAAGGAGATGTCATCACTGTCAAAATCTGAGAATACTAAAGATGAAATTATATTTCATTATACACTAGCTCTACTTTCAAGGGCTAGTGAAAACCCTTGGAAACAAAGATAAGCAGTTCCTGTTTGTAAGACAAAAAATCTAGGGAGTTTATGCAAGGAGAGGGATCAAGCAGTGTCCTCAGTAGAAACAGACAAATTTACAACTCTGGAAGTCAAGGAAAGCCTGTACAGTAGATGATTTGCAATGCTGGTAAGAATTTAATCTGCAGCCACTTGGACAGAAGGAAGAAACAATAAGATTTATTCCAACTTTGGGTGAACAATTCTATTAAGTACTCATAGTCAAAGCTAATATTTCTGTTATAAATTTAAGCAATAGTAAGTTAGTGCTGTTGTCTGCAGAAGAAAAATAATTAACAAAATGATCCAAAGAATTAGAAATACTCAGATGGCTATGCCATATGTCAATTACTGAATGAGGGTTTATGAACATTCACAAGATTTTAGGAAAACATCAGAGCACTAAAGTGACCTTTAAATATGCATATAAATATGTGGATATAAATCTAATTTTCATTGAACAATGGCATGAATCTTGGATTTGATTCATTGCAACTCACTAAAGAAATAAGCAAAAATTAGCTACAGACACATACATAAAACAATGCATCTTATTTATTATTTATGGTTTCTGAGAAATGTATTGATCACTAACTAAATAGATAAGAAACGAATAAATCTGCAGAGCAGAATGACAGAAGTAGAGGGTCATCATAAAGTGAACTGTGCAGCAGTTTCCTATTTTTTAGGGCTGATTCAAATATTCAAAAGATTTGATTTAGACAAAAAAGTGTAAGTCCATTGTGTCATTGTAAACTAGGCTGTTCCTAGCAAGGGCTTGCCACACAAGGATTTTCTTTCTTACACTGAAATAAGATCTTAACCCAATTCTTCTATACCTTCTTTATAACAGTTGTTGGAAACATTGATTTATTTTTTTGGTTTTTTCTCTTGTATTTACCATCAACACAATTTAACAATGCCATTTCCTTAATCAGAGACTACTTTTAAAAATTTTGTATTTTCTGTTATATCTTTGATTTCTCACTATCTTTCAGTTTCCAGTATTCACTTCAGAGTATGTTATATCCATTCACCACTGTCTCTACATTTTCAATTTTCCTTTCATCTTCTTGCAGTCTAGGACCAAAGCTCTCAAATTCAATCACCATAGCAATATATGCTGTTTAAATTGCATTCCACCATTTACTAATACTCACAAAGGCTTGGTATGGGATTTTTCTTTTTATTCCTTTTTTTTTTTTCAATTTAGAGCCTAGAGCCTAAAATTATTGGATAAATCCAGTATGAGGATCATCTTTCAGTGAGGGGATACTAAAGAAATGCATTTCTTTTAGTGGCAAGTTAGAAATCAAGATTCAAAGTTATCTAAAAATTAAGATTTAGGTTTTGGAGTATATCTGTCATGCTTGTCTCTTTCGTCATGACATTAATGAGAAAAGTGGAAAAATTACAAAATAAATGTAAGCAGAAGCATCAGCAGTTCAAGCAATATTTTAGATGTTGATTTAATAAATATTACTGGCATCTGGGTTTTTTGGTTATGTAAATAATTCTACATAAGTGTTGTGGTTTAACCCTAACCAGCCACTAGGGCCCACACAGCTACTTACTCACTTCCCACCAGCAGGATCAGGGAGAGAATCTGAAGTGTAAAAAAAATTGTGAGTTTAGATGAAGACATTGTAATTGGGAAAGCGAAAGCCATGCAAATAAAACAAAACAAGAAATTAATCTGCTTCCCATGGGCATGCAGATGTTCAGCTGTCCCCAGGAGAGCAGGGCCCCATCACAAGTAATAGTGATTTGGGGAGACAAACACCATATCTCCAAATGTCCCCCTCTTCCTCCTTCTTCCTTCCATTTTAAATGCTGAGCATGCTGTCACATGGTCTGGAATATCCCTCTGGTTATTTTGGGTCTGTGTGCTGGCTGTGTCTCCTCTTAACCTGCCATCTACCCCGAATTCCCTTGCCAGTGTGGCTGTACAAAAATCAGGAAAGTCCTGTGTAAGCCCTGCTCAGCAATAACAAAAACATCTCTGTCATCAGTCCTGGGCTCACCACAAATCCAAAACACGGCCTCATACCAGCCTCTGTGAAGGAAACTGATTACTGCAGCCAAAACCAGCACAAGGCAAATATCTACCTACTTATGAAAAATATGGCTGTGAGAAAAGAGCTGACAAAGGAGTTGGAAGCCCAAAACCATCCACCCAACCATCTGGGGTGTTGATACCAAAGAATGGAAAAGATCAGAGAATTGAGATTTAATAACAAAAAAAAATATGTACGAAAAGCAATCTGAAGCCTGCCAGCTGACTTTTCAGTGAAGGTAGTGTTCACACGGTTTTGTCTGCACAAAATTGGATAATAAAATATGTCTAAAAAATGAGGGATACTCAAGAGGACTGAGGGGACTATTAGACTTCACAATTCCCTAAAAACTTCCCTGCTAAGTGATTCTATATCATAATCATTCTTGAAATTCAAGTTACAATACAATATGGTAGTTTGAACTGAACATTTTGTCTCTCATGATCTAGAACTCTGTTTTGTAGTGGTTTTCTGCAATCCAGAGGGTTTGAAAATGTTCAATTAAAAAATAAAGGAACTTTGTAAATAAAAAAGAAAAGTGAGAATTTTCATCTCTATTATTTACACTTCCTCCAATGTAAATTATTGGGAAAAATCCATATGACAGAACAAATTGTTTTAAGGCCATTAGATTTTTTTTTACTTTTTTTGTTTATGATTTTACCAAAAATGTTCCCAAATTATGTAAACAACAGGACAGCTTTTTTATTTAAGCACGTAATTTATATCCATTAGAATTTCTTTATTGCTAGATTGAGTGTTTGGGGGTTTTATTTGTTTGTTTTGAGATGATTTGGCTTTTAACTACAATCCTGTGCTGTATGGAAAACCTGTTCCTTATCCTCTTCTCCCAACTCATAATGAGATCACAGGTGAATATTCCTTCAGCTTCAAAAAGGAAATATTTCTTATCTAAGGAACTAGTTTCTAGTGCTCATACATTGACATTGCATACTGCCCACTGGGCACAATTCAGGCTAAATATTCATGCAAATAATTTTTTCAACATGGGATGAAAATAACAGTGACCTTTTCCATTTTGAAAGGTTAATGAAGGAATTCCAGTGTCCCTTCAATGGCTGACTTTAAGGGAAACATATGGTAAACATGAGTTAGGGTACACATAAATCTGAGTTATGGTAAACATATGTGGTAAACTTTTATTTTTTGGTTCACTGGATCCCATGTGTTGAGTTTGGTCTGCTATCAGTGAGATAGGCAAAAGAAAATAGTCCCTGAAAAATCAGGCAATTGCTCCATTATACTTCATTATAAGCTAAAAATGTGTTTTGTCCTGACTTCAAACTGCAATGCTCATTAATGGGTTTACTGTGGCCTTACCGGTAAGATGGTGTAATAGCTGGAGTGATGCCAAATGATAACTAGAAGGACTCATAACTCTTATTACCTTTCATATGCAAGTGTTCCCTGTTTAAGGGTTACAAGAACACAGGACAATGATGTCTTAAAAAAAGTCTTCTTTTTCAGTTTTCTTACATCCAATTCCCTTGTTCTGATTATTGAAAGAAGATTATACAGGAGAAGCATATCTGTGAGTTAAAGACTTGACTTCCATTTATGATGACTCATAGAAATGTCTTTATGGATTTCTTGATTAATATGAATAGAGTAATTGTAATCTGAATATTAGATGTTCCTTATGAAGAAATACATGACTTTAAATTATTTTCAAGCTAAATAAACAGAAATTAATGTAATAATGTAATACAGCCATTTAATATAAGCTATTTTGGGAGTACTGCAGGGCAAATATTAATAAATGTAGTGCCTAGGCATCACATTATGCAGTACATAAAACTGAGCAGGTAGACGCCAACTTTACTTATTTGGGCCCATAGAATCTTACATTTTTATTTAACAAGTAGTTTTCACTTGAGCCTCTCCAGAGAAAAGAAATTTCTTTACCTGTTCAAATTAAAATCTGGGAAATCTGGCAAAAAATATAAATTTAAATTTTTTGAAAGGGTTATGGCAAAAAAATACGATGCCAAAACATTCAGTGTACAGTGCAAGAAGAGTGATAAGACACAGAGCAGAAATTACCTCAAAGATATTCTTTATGATGTATCTATTTTGTCAGGGAATTGAACTCATGACTCAAGTTTTGGAAAGTGCTGGACTTGCCTACTGAGTCACAGAAAAATCTCATTTACTGTCAGTAGTAGTAATTTTTAACTCAGCTGGGAAAGCTTTCAGACAAATAGCCTTCATCTTGAAAGATTAAACTGATACTATTAAATGAAAAAATCAATGACAACTAGTTAAATAAAAAAAAGAATCTCTCAAATGAAGATAAATAATTGGCTGAATTTGTCCCTTGTGTATCTCTGTTTCTTTCATTAGAAACATACCAGGACTAGATTTGTCTCTGTATGCGGCAGAACATGGAAGACAAATAAAAAAAAAGTACCGTAAAATACAAAATTACAATAATACAAAATGACAAGCAGTCACCTAGGGAAGAATTGAGGTTAAAACTTGCTTCATAATTTCAGATTGCTAAAACAGATCTGATTTATCACTATTTTATTCTGAAAAAAACATGAAGCAAGCGTTCAACAACACGGTTTTTATGTTGTATCATAAATTCTTGGAGTTTCAAGTCAAGGAAAATTAGAAGGAAATCCTAATTTAGCTTTAAATAGCACAGAAGATCTGAAACAATAAAGACCATTCTAATAGTGAGCACAGTCACCTGAGTTCAAGTTTATTAGAGGAAAAAACCCCAAAACTTATATATGTATATATATATATATATATATATATATGTGTGTGTGTGTGTGTGTGTGTGTGTGTGTGTGTGTGTGTGTATTTATATACCAAAAAAAAAAAACATATTCAAAAAAAAAAGAAAGGGAAAGGCAACAGCTAGCAGAGTAAACTGCTTACAGGAGGCAGACAGATTGAATAGGTATGAGAAAGAGCATATAATGGACTTGTATCTCAAAATATATTATATAATAAAATGGAATAAAGATTCAACCTCTTATAAATCTTCAAGCAATGTTGTGCTTCACAAATCCTTTAGTAGTCTCAGAGTCAAAAAATGTGAATAAATGTGATCTAGTCCATACATCATAGTGTGAAAGCTTTATATAAGGTTGCTTGCCACATTCTGAGAGACATAAAATTGTTTTGGGATAAGAGATATATCCTATTATGTATTAATGATTCTTTAAAATAGACAAAAATACAAATAAGTGGCAATTTTTCAATTGAGGATAACATGGTGGAAATTCTTATCATCAGGGACATGAACGTGATAAGTAAACTCTTCCATATAGTCATAAAATAGCAAGGAAAAGGTGGTGATTATTGAGGTAGTAAAATTTTTATATTATAAATAATTACTGAAGATTGTTAACTTGAAGCAAACTGTGAAGAACTAAAAAAGAATTTAATCTCACTATCTGATCAAACAAATCTAGAAGAAAATTCCTATCAGCTAACATAAAGTATTATACAGAAGAGAAAAAAACCACCCTAATTGTTACTGTCAGTCAGAAAAATCAAAGCTGAAGTGAGTAATTCTTAAAGGATGGGGTTTGAGTGCTATTTATTAGCCACAGAGACAAACAAAAAGCTGGGAATTGTTAGGCACAGAATAGGAAGCAAACTGGAAAATATGATTATGTTGCCATGTAAAAGGATGGTGTGTTCATATACTGGATGAATTTCAGTGTAAAATTCCAGTTGTCCAGTCTCCAAAGAGATACAGTGGAATTAGAAAAGAGACAGAAGAGGATGATGGGCTGAAGAAGAGATTACCAGCTCTTCAGCTTGGAACAGAACTGTGGGTACAGTCTGTAGATTGCTGAGTTCACTACTTTTCACAGCTTACAAACTGAAAAATATCCAGTGAAGTTGTCACATGGTGGTCTACAGTAAATGAAAAAATATTTTTTCACACACTTTATTTATGATATGAAATTCCAGATGAAATATGTCAAAAGGCTCTTATGCAGAACTACTAAAATAAATGTCCATCTGTGTCTTGTCTTGATAAAAGAGTCACAGAGTCCCTAAGGACAATGGCGATTTGGGAGACCACCGCAGGGAAGGTTCAACACATACATCTGCTGTGTCTAAGACTTCAGGGCCCAGAACCCTTCAGTCTGACTCTAGGCCTCTGAGTTGGCTTAAGTGCCTTTAGATGTTCCTGTACAAGAAAGAAAAAGGAAAATTTTGTACTGAATTCTGCAAGGCAGAAATTGCTTAGGTCATACTTTCACAATGTAAAATAATTGGTGAATATAACACCTTCATAGGTTTTATGCTATGCCTACCTTCTCTCACAATATTCTGCTACTCATTTCTACCCCCATAGTGAGGCAGATATCAGCTGAGCTCTACACAGACACATTTAGTTTGGGGTTAGAAATGAAATCAAGTTAGTGATTCATGCCAAGAGAGCCTTATCCTTCTTTTTTTTCTTCCTTGAAAGTTGCAGCAATTCTGCAGCCTTGTTCACAATTCATCCCATGAAAGGCTACTGCCAGAGCAGGTGAGAGGGAAGGAAGTCAGTTACAGCACAGTGCTGGAAAGAGATAGGTTGGAAATATCTTTGATCAGTACTGGCATCCACTTCTTTACAGTATAAAACCATAGCCTCCAACACCTCAGCTGGATAAGATGAATCATTAATTCAAAGCTTTTACAAAGTATTCACCATATTCAGATGTAGCATTCATTCAAGCTAGACTTCAAAGATGTGTGGTCTGACCCCTTATAGGTGCTCTCCTGTAAGTGTTTAACTGATAAAATTGAAGTTAAAGGGGTCTGTAATTATATTCTTGGAGTTGGCTGTTCCTGTGATTTAATGGTTTTGATCTACAGATAACACATGGAAGCATTACAATGCAGCACAGAAAAGTGTTATTCATATGGAAAAGACCAGACTGTGTCTCATTTGTAAGAGGTATCAGATGTACCATTGCTAGTATTGTTCTTTTGATGATTGTAGACAATCTGTGTCAAATGGAAACCATGGCATGGTACAAGTCTCTGGACTTTATTTTTCATTTAAAAATTTTCATATTTGTTTTTTTTTCTGAATACTAGGTGGTTAGGGTGAAAATTATTCTCCAGACACCCTTTGGGCTTATATGAAGTTTTATGCAAGATTGTTTTCTTATTTATGTCTACATTCTGTGAACACAGGATTTTCAAGAACTGAGTTCTATTTATCTGTAAATTATAAGAATTCAGATACCCAAATACCCAAGCATAAGCCTTATGAAAATCTGTGTCTGTATGATCTTGTCATTAAAGAAAATAGTCCAATTATGAACAATTACCTATTAGGCAAAGTCAGTTGATAGTCAGCTATTGTCACAATTTATGTAACTTCCTTTTCTTTTAGGAAAAAAAAATAGCTTTATTCTATTCCTGTTCAACATGATTCTCTCCCTACATTGTGTCACCTTATGTTTGGTTCCACTGCAGACTGATGTGATAATATCGGGCATAAGCCAATGGTAAGTGATGAGCAAGAGAGGTAAAAGCTCTCTCTCATGTTGAGATCGACCTCTATTATTCAGTACTGAAAAACTTCATCTGATCATACTTGTCTGCTTGTTCTGACATCTCTATGAATTTAATATAAACATAACAATATGCACCTGAATTTTAATTCAAAGTTGAAATTCACATTTAGATATTCATAGGAGCTGTATTTTTTAAAAGCTGGTAATTATTAATGATTGATTCACATAAGATAGTTTGAATTTTAGAGTTTTGAACTCTTATGGTTAATTTTTATACCACTTTCTGTACTGCTATAAATTGATGAAGTAGTTTCCCCACTTGTTTTCAAGACATACATATTCTAAAATGGATCTGATAGACTTCATTTTCCCCTCAGTAGGATTTTATATTGGCAACTAAAAAAGTATTTGTAGCAACATCGTCCTTAAATTAAAAATTTTAAATAAGTTATATACATTCAGAAATCAACCAATGAATGATTTAAAAAGAGAACAGATTTTACAGCTTGTTGATGTAATTGGATATTCAGACCAGCCTCCAGGATGCTGAGTGCCTGGTACTGTTCATTTTTTTTTTGTGCTGGGGAGTGCTTTGACTGTTAAATAAACAGGTTTTTTCCACTTCTCTCTGAGGAAATTATTCCCAAACAGATTGGGGGGAGGAGTCATGTGGGTTTGCTTACTGGGTGGACAATTTTTGGAGTTTTTTTCCCCAAATTTGTCCTAAACCAGGACAGTGCTTTTATTTTATTCAAAAATTAAGCTTTCAAGACCTAATGAACTATTTAAATATGCCACTACTAAAGGATACTTGAGTATAGAGGTACTTAAAATTTAGGAATGTTTTAATTTTTTTGCTGTAAAAATTTCTAAGCACCTCACAAAGATTTCTAGATTTCAGAAAAGAAGAGAAAGTTAATGTCTCCTGCACTGCAAGGGAAAGCAGATAACTGATAGCTCCAATGTACATTGAACCAGAAGACCAGATAGATTTTATTAATCTGAAAGAAAAAAAGTATATTTCAATGCTGTCAAACATATAGTTTTATGGTAATTAAGAGCCATCTTTTATGATTACTGGAATATGAGCTAGAGCTGCAATGATTTTATATGTTTGGCAGCAGTGTAGAATGTTTCATCTGTAGTACTGTGTTTAGAAAGGTCACTACAAATGTTAACCTTCCTGACCTTTAAAAACTCAGACCTCTGCCAAACATTAAGAAATGTTCAGTGACCAATTTATTCTTGAAGAATTTCAATATACTGAATGTGGTCTTGCAAGGTTAACTTATCTAACAAAACACTTGCATAAATATGAAAGGTAGTTGATCTATTAGATTAGGACTTCTAGGGTAAAGAAACATTGGCACATGATGTTGAATTCTTGTTTTAGAATTGAAATTATAACTTCACAGAAATAATGTAAACTTGGACTGCTGTGTCTCCCTAGGGTTTCAGTGACAGGGACACTAATGTAAAAGATAATCAGATAATAAATAGGTACTAAAACCAGACTTTTCTCCATGTTGTGGCCCTGTGCTCTGTTCTTTTTCATTCTTCTCACAGCAGAAACCATTGATGAACTGAAATCTCAACACAAGTATTATATAGCAATTGCAATACACAGCTGAATCAGAACACAAAGATGATTACTATTACTGGTCTCTATATGCCAACTATCATGATGCTGAGCATCCACAGTCAGGGGAAAGAATATGTAGGTTGAGCAAATTCAAGACTCTTGCTCTCTTCAAAGTTCATTTTGTTTGTTGCTCTGTTTCTGTACTGTATATCGGACTCAGCCACACATACACTTCCCTCATACTGCTCGGCCTAGCTCAGATTGCCTTTGTGTTGAGTTTTCTTTCCAACAGCTGTGGTTACTCCCTGTAATTTTCCCTGAGCTTCAGGAACCCATCTTCTGTGAACTATCTTCCATTGCTGGGGTGTGTGGGTGTTCACAGTAACTCACAGTCCAGCTCCTTTTCATTGCTCTTTGTTGCACAGCAAAGAATGCAAACATCAGCAAAAAACATAACCATGAATGTAATGGGCTCTAGGACTTTCTTCAGACCAAGAAAATGGCCTTTATACCAGTGATTTCAAACAAATAGAAACAATTTTTGAAAAAGAAGCCAAACCATATTTTTGTTCACTTCAATTTTACTGATTTTCATTTTCCTGTTTTGGGGGAATTAGGAGGTTTTGCGTTTGGGTTTGTTTATGTTGTCTTTCATGTTTTGGGTTGACCAAAGATAGACCTACTGAAATGCAATAGAATTGATTGTGCTTACAAAAGGATAAAACTTCATTCATAAAAAACATTTCTTTATGTAGTGAGGTAAGTAAAGTACCCAGAAAATGAAGATTGGAACTTTAACCTATAGTAGTGTGGAAGACTGTATGACTTTAGAGATAAAAATCTTACCAAAACTGAAGTCATTATGAAGAGTCTTTGGGCCATTTAAAGACTTCTAATTTGAAAATGCAATAAGACATTTTGTGATCTGTGATCTACAGTTAAGTGTTATATAATTTTAGTGTTACTCATTACAGATGGATTACATCTCTAGTCAGAAAATATCTGTACGATCACATTGTGGAAGAGATCTTCATTTTGCACAAATTGGAGACTCCATTGTTATTACCAATGATTCTAGCCCAAAGGATAAGCTTTGATAAAAGAGCAAGTAGTCAGCAGCAAAAGATGAACAGACAAATGTAGGCTTCAAGGGATTAGTACAAGAAAACTACAGGTACTCACCTGAAGGCTTCAAAACTATCCTGTGTAAGTTGCTGAAAGGTTGTGAATCATATTGCATTAAAAATATTCTCAGTACACCTTTGATCATTTATACAGTACATTCAATACAGATGAATAATTTAAATGCTGAGCCTGTAAAAGGCACAACATTCTGCAGTATTTTTTTCTTATACTGTCTTTAAGTAGTGCAAGAACACACCTCTACACACCTTTTTGTTCAGGTAAAAAACTCAAACTTAAGGCTAGCCTTGTATCCATGCCTCATTATGACTTGCAGTACCAACCCTGCTACAGTTCCAGCACTCCTCTATACCTGTAAACAAACTGGATATATTTAGATCCCAGGCACCAGATGGGATTCACCTGAGACTGTGGAAAGAGTTGGAAAATATAATTGTGAGAATGTTGCTTATTATGGATGGAGCACTTGGATATTTAGAAGAGGTCTGGCAGTTGGAAATAAGTATCTATCTTAGAAATGGATGATAAGGAACTACAAGTTGATACATTTCATTTCACTCCCTGGAAAGACCAAGAAGCCCATCCTCTTGGAACCCACTTCCAAGTAAATAAGAAGATAATCAGGAGTAACCATCAAGGATGGTTGACTGGCTGGGTGGATTAAGAATGAGTGGTGGCCCCCAAGGATTTTCACACCATCTCCCTCTATGCCATTATTTCAAAGCTGGATGTATGCACTGGATGAGCTGACCGGTTTGTAAGTTGAAAGCTGGAGGCACTGCCAGGCTCAAGCAGATGTAATCAAAGGTTGGGTGTTCATCTGGTTACCTGGAAAGAATACTGTACTTGAAGAATTAGAGCCAAGAACCACAATACTCAACATCTTTAAAGGTGGTCTGGGTGATCACACACAATACTTCTGGAGAAAATTTGCAGATGAATCTAATGTAAAGGGTGTTTGACCCTTCAGTTCAGGGAGACCTTGATAAATTTGAGGATTAGTCTAAATGAAATCTAAGTTCAGTCAGAGAAAGCACCATACGTCTTGAGTCAAAATCTGCTGCGTCTGTGTACAGACTTTAGTGATATCCTGACTCCATATGGGGAAATACACAATGTGCTCTACATATTTTCTTCCATCCCTTCCCCATCCTAAGGTGATTTTACTTTTACAGGAATCTTGCATTTTAACAACAATACTTTCTGTACATATCTGCAGATTCAGAGATGAGATCTTCTTGATGGTCAGGGTACATATTTACCAGTGAAACTAGGTGCAGCTCTGGTGGTTTACTAATGTAACACTGGATAGATTGCTGCAATGTCTGCTCTCTTATTGCTATACCTGTGCAGACCAGATATTTCTCTGCACCATAACAGGTTTTGCCTAGATTGCCTGCAAATTATGTGAACAATGCAACCAGCAAACACATTGAATAGGGCTTATCATAACCTGTGTTTGTTCTCTTCCAACATCTTATCTCATCTAGGTGAGGGCAGAAACTCTCAGAGAAAAAATGCATTACAGCAAGTACCCTTGTTTGATTGATCTGTGTGGCTTGGATAAGAAAAAAAAGGTGCTTTTCTTGGCTGTGGATGCACATTTATGTATCATGTTGAACTTCTTGTCAGTCAGTACTGCCAAGTCCCTCTCCTCAGAGCTGCTCTCAATCAATTCTCGAACTGGTCCATATTTGTGCTTGGGATTGTTCTGAGATGCAAGACTTGTTCTTGGCTTGTTGATCAAAGATTCTCGAGGGCTGATCTTGTCAGTGATGACCAATGGAAAGAAGGTGGTTGGTAACCCTGTCTTCCTATGTCCTCTGTTACCAGGGTCTCCTTTCCATTTAGTAACAGGCCCACATTTTCCTTAGTTTTGCTTTTGTTATAAATGACAATGAAGAAGGTCTTCTTGTTTTCCTTTACATTCTTGGCCAGATTTAATTCCAGATGGGCTTTTACTTTCTTGTTTTATTTCTACTTACATGTGATGATTACTGTAAATTCTGAATTTGAATGAGAAAAATTAACATCTGAGAAGTTGTTTACATATGCACTGAATGCATATGGCTTTCACCAGACAGGTATTTGAAACCCAAAAATTTATCACATTGTGCTATTTTTCCAGTTATTTACAAAAACTAAAAATTTGTTTAGACAGGTGATTAAGGTAGAGGTATATGCTATAATACCTTTTGGTTAGTGTTTCGAACTAGAAAATATTCTGCCATACCTATATGGTCCATAACCTTTTCCTGTTGGGTAGTAGCGTCATAGAGTCCATCTGTACAGGAATAAATGGAAAGACAATCACCAAAACCCACTGAGACTATGATACAAATCATAAGTTAGCTGAAATGTTGTGTTCAGTCTTACAAACGTGTAATGATAAATAAGATGATCAGTACTTTCAAAATGAGGCTTGAATGACCTTTATATTTCTGGATTAAATTGATTCATTTGGTACCATTATGCTCTGGCTTTCCCTTACAGTTGAGCAGCCTTGTTACAGCTTCTATTTAAGTAGGTCACAATGTATTTAAAGAAAAATCTAGATTTTGAAACATTGGTAAGTAATGGGATTTTCAGGAATGCTAAGCTTCTGACACAAGTGAGTTGACAAATCAGCAATTAAAAAAACTCAACTTATTACTGTCTACATGTGGATGTAATAATAGACTCATATTTTTAGACAGCATTTTAGGCTCCTATATTTCAAAAACTTGGTCTTAATGATGCTATTGAAATGCTATTATTGGATTACAGCCTAGATCATGTTCACCTTGAAAGAACCACTGAAAACTTATGGAAAGCATAATTACCACAGAAACCAGTATTATGACTTCAAGGGGATAATTATAAAGAGCAGATAAACTCCTGAGAACCAAGATCCTATTTTCATGTAAATGTTACTACTTATATTGAGTGAAGGGAAATTGACCTGGAAAAACTGTGGAAAGACAAAATTGTTTTTAATAGGTTGTCTCTCAGAGTATGCTGTGACCTGTCTTATGATCTTTAGCTCCTTTGTTCTTTTCCTGAGGGTTCTATAAAAGAAAAAGCCCCAGTATTTATTTTGGGAAACTGAAACCAGTAGCTTTTATTTTTTTTTTTTTCCTCCTGTCACAGCAAGCACAGCCCTCATGTACAGATCAGGGATTTTATTTATTCAACAAGTTATATTATCCTTCAAGAGTTAAAATTTTTTCTTGACTGAATACTGATTTTGTTCCTAGAGTATCACACCAGTGACTCTAACATGGCTGCCAGGTCAATGAGATAAAATGCACTGACCTCAAAAAGACACTTGAGTTATTGGAACAAAGAAAATCCTCTGATTGTTCAGAATTCAGGCCCCAGACTGGATTTGCAAGAGAAGAGCTGAGTGTTTTCTGTTGCTGTGCTGCACTGAGCAAGGGGAAAGGTTTGGAATGACTTCCATGCAGTCTCAGTCTGAGCTGAGAGAAACAAAGACTGGTGGGTCAGGCAGTCAGCCTTATGGATTCCATAGCATTAGCAAAAAATAAGAGCACTGTTTCATCCCATGAGTTGTGCCTCTGATACCTCTGGAATGCTGAGGTAATACTTTTTTTAGGGACATGCTTGTCTCAGTAGAAAGTCCTTTGATATTTATTTTTTATATATTTTTTCCCCAGTGTTGGTAGAACTCAGCTACCATCAGTGAGGAAGAAGAGATAGCTCCTATACTCAGAACATTTTCTTTACTTATCCCAACTTCAGGTAATATGAATATAGAGAACAGTCAGAAAAAATGTTTCCAGAACCTCTGCATTTCTGACGAAAGAATTGAGTTGGATATGCTTATTTATGCTTTTTTAATTGAATGGATTTTTTAAAAATTACGTTCTTGAGTGAATTTGACCTAAATTTAAAACAATTTCTTCTGACATCTTAAATCCACCAATAAATATATTCAAAACTTTCAATTTTCATTTTATTTATGCATTTTATATATAGAGGAATATTTATATGTAATGAAAGAATGCTAATATTTTTTCTAGAATAATTTTTTTATGTATTTTGTGTTTTTTGAGTTTCTATCTATACAAATCTAATTTACAACTGCCTGAGGCAAAATGCTACAATATCAGGGGTTGTCAGAATTTCGTTTGCCTCTTTTCTTTTTTGTTTAGGATTTTCTTTCATTTTTTACTGCTTGTGTTGTTTCAGCTGTTAAACTGATTTATGGAGGCAGTGCAGTAAATCACTGAATTACTCTGAGAAATTATCCTATTTTACATTCCTTAAGACTCCATTTCGAAAAGTAAATTCAAAAACATTTTACTTTCCAAACTGAGTGACTGGTTGACAGCCTGTTCTGCTGAGCTTGAAGTCTTTTAAACAGCTCACAGGTGAGGATACATTTATTGCAATAGAAAATGCTTAGGAAAACAGAAAAAGAAACAACAGGGCAAACTGTGCATTGCTAAAAGTCTGTAATAACAGCTGTGGTTACCCATCTTCTTTTCATTAGTCTTAACTATGATTTCCAATTATCCAAAGTACATAGCAGAGGCAAATCAAAACCAAAAAGAAAACAATGCAAACATATAAGGACTACTGTAAAAAACCTGGTCTCTAGAGCTTCAGTATTTGAAGCAATTATCTTTGTAATATTTCACGGTTACCTAACTACATAAAATGAGTGAGTAAACTACTTCGATTTGCAGCTGCTGTCTGTATCAGACAAAATGTACTTGGAAACAAGAAGACACTGTTTTTTTTTGTTGTTTGGGATTTTAAAGAATTAAATATGCAAATACTCTTAAGTTTGAAGCAGGCACTGACAACTCCTGGATGCTTAATTCCATTGAACTGAGTGTTTGAGCATCAAGAAAGCATACTCCTAATTTCCTAGACATTAACTACTACAAAAACATGATTGATATTGTCAGAACAACAGGTTTAGGTTATTTTCCTGACTAATCTGTGGTGCTCATGGCTGAACCACAGGCTACCACAGGCAGCTCTGGTCAAATAATTGCAATTTTTTTAACCAACTTTAAATTTTCTCCAACTCTTCTCTGTTTTTCTCTGCCACAATCTCATCCCAATAAACAGCCCTTTCAGTTTACCACCATTACCACCTTGGTCCTAGTTTTGTTTGCTACATCCTTATCTATGCTGTTATTTCTGATATTCTGATACCCATTCTGTTACTTCTGACACCAGTTCTAGAATTTCTGGTATAGTTTCATAAGTCCTCCTGGCCTTACACAGTATTATTGCTGTGGTTACTTAAGAGTTGATAGCTTGAAAAGCCAAACTACTCAAAACATCCCCAATACTACTTTGGTTATTCTCTGACAGAGTTGTATAAAGAGTATGGCTAGAGTAAACACTTTGCAGAACCAGGTGGGTAAAGGCACTGCCTTCAGTGTCTAATTTTTATGCGTAAATTATGCATTTGAGGAATTCCACAAGAGGAAGTATAGCAGTCTGTGCAGTTTTCTACAGACACTGAAAATAATAAACACCAAATAAAATATAAGTAGTACTCAATCATAATTTGTTTCAAGCTATTTTATCCCATGTTTTTTTCTTAATTCCATGCCATATATTTTGCCGAGGTCCAACCTGAAGGGGGAATCCTACTAGGCAAAAGAGTAATCTACAGTGCACCATATGCCTATTTACTGAGAAAACAAACAAACAAACAAAACCTCACAGAATCACAAAATATTCAGAAATGGAATTGTCCCACAAAGAACATCAAGTTCAACCCTTAAATAAATGGTCCCTACCAGCTACCTTGTTGTTGTTATAAATTTCACTGTAAAATTGTTTCAACAGCCTGTTTGTTTCAAGTGACCTGGTAGGATCAATCTGCTCCAGAACAAAACTCTGTTAAAAATAGTTTAGCTTCATCAGCCTTTTCTCAATAAAGTTTCTTATATTTATTTGAAATCTTTCCTGCCTCCTAATCTGTATAACTTTCTGCATAAACTAAAATAGTTTACTAGTTTATCCATAGCTTATACAGCAGCCAAAAGTGTTAATGTGCACTACTTGACTGAATTAAAAGAATGAAATTATAGCATTTTTGAGTTAGCAAGTTCCAGCATATTTATTTTCAAATCAAAATTGAAAGAAAAGCCCAACCAAAAATCAAACTGGTCCATAGGTATGCTTGTTAGACAAAAAAGCCCATGGGAGAGAAAATTCCTAGAATGTACTGTGATGATGGTAGATAAGATAGATTACACAGGTGCTAAGATCTGATGAAAATACCTTTGGACACCCTACATCAAACTATCAAAGGTGTTTCGTGACACTCATTTCTTTTAGTCTTCAAAAGCTAAAACTTCTAGCTACTGCATGCAATCATTCCTACAAGCATCAGCCAGAGTTTTAGGGTGTTCTCTTTCCCTATTTTTTTTTTTTTTAGCATACCCTCCTACTTGCTGGCTTTTGCAATCACCTCTTGAAAACAGCTTCCTGGCTGTGACCACCCTGGACATTAAAAGGGCAGGTGCCTTACTAAATAATTTTTGTCTTCAACTTTTGCAATAAAGCAATGCTTCTATAATAAAATAGTGGTTTCTGGGGGCAAAATACATATAAATAGTCAGAAAAAAATTGGAGAAGAATTTTACTAATTTTCTCCAGTTTTGGATGAGGTGGTGGACCCTTGACCTGGGCAGTTACAGTCAGCTGGAGTTTTGCTGCTGTCTAATTTATTTCACAAAACTTTGCTGAGCATGATAGTTTGTACTTGGATGAGCAATATCTGCCAGAAATACGTGTAGACTTCACATGAAGACTTTAAAATATGGCATTATGTGTAGCTGTGTGTTCTAGTCTCCGAATAAACTGATAAAGGTACCTCAGTATTACTGAGCACTGAGTACTCCTATTCCAACAATTCTCAAATTAACTTTTGACGTGGCTGTTCGCTTGTCACAAGTCTCACATTTTCAATAAATTGAATAAATCTACAAGCTAGTTGTAGAAATAAAGTTTTGAAGAATTACCTGTAGAATCTAGAGACTGCTCTCAATAATAATATAATTGTCAGCAGAGTTCCTTATTGAGTAATGTTTAAAGCATTTTTGGAAATATATCAGAGGCCAAAAAACTCTCAGAAAAAAAAGTATGAAAAAGAAATTCTGAGAAAAAAACCTGGAGATAATGAAAGTTGCTATTTATAAGTCCCATTTTTTAAAAAGAAAACAGGGAGAAAAAAAGTAGGCTGCAAAAGATACTGTAGCATTACATATTAATAAACATTAATGAAGAACATTTTACTCGATTAATGAAATTTAAATTTATTGTATAGATCAAAGTTTCTAGTACTATTTATCACATATATACTAACAAAGACATTTTACGTGTGTTTAGATAAGACCTAAATAAATAATTGAACCTTTGAGTTCTTCATATTATAAGGAAATTAACCAAGTTTCCATTTTCCATTGATCATAATGCAGTTAGACTAATTTGCAAAGCATTCTACTACTACACAATATTGTATAAAATACCTAATAGAAAATATGTTCAAACAGGAATATCTATTCTGAGTACTAAAGCACAGCATTTAAAGTTTCAAATATGTATAAGAGACTAAATTTGCTCAAAGCTTTCTCTGAGCATCTGAACATATTAGTGATTTATTTTGCCCTTGAAAAGACAAAACTGTGATTTGATTGAAATGGTGTCTCTTTCTTTAAGGAAAGAAAATTATAATGGAACAGAATATTAACCACATTTTACCCAACAGTTGTTAGCTTCATTGGTATTTTGCCTATCACCAATTTTTGAGACTTCAAAGAGATGACAAATTATAATACATTGATTCCAGTTGTTGTCATTTATAACTGACACATTGCGAAGGTAGAATTAATCATTTGATTGATTGAGATTTGTTTTAACAATGGGATTTCAACCTGGGTTGTCTCTGTTTACCTTGGAATAATTTTGGTTTACCTTATAAACTGTTTTTCATGCCAGCAGAAATAATTTATGATTTGACATCGACTCTCCTCCACTTTTATCTATATTTGTTTTCTGCTATTGACTTTATTTTCTTTGTTTTCCTAATCTTAATCATGTGAAACTGAGCATAATATCAGTGTGGAATAGAGTGACATACCCATTCAAATCAAGGCTTTCTTTAAAGAATTTTTACTTCCCAGAAGTTCAGTTCTTTCTTTCTATTTGTCTTTCTGTCTTTCAATGCCTGGTGTGTCAACTATTTCCAGCAGCTATTCCATAGCCATGTTATATAAAGGAACATATAAAGTAAGGGTCTCTGTTTTCTCAGGGAAAACAGAGACCCTTATGTTTTGGCTTTGTCCAAAAAGGAAGAGTAATTGACTTCTAAAAGCTTTCCTCTGTTAGGACCTTATCTTGTGGATGCTTTAAAATCATTATTATAAATAATAATTTGGCTGCCTAGGCTGAGCTCAAATGAAAATCCTTGCTAGCATTCCCTTAGTATTCTGAAGAATTCTGAGTATTATTTTTAAGGAGCTTGTAAATGAAAGAGTTCCCTGCTATGCTTCACTACTGTAAATGGGGTGATTTGGCATTGAATGTCTGTGATATAAGTTCAGACATGATCAGGTAATTAACTCCAAATAATTAACTCTGAAGAATTTTGGAAGTTCTTCCACAATAATTAGCTTCAGTGTGCTTGAAGAAAAATAGGAAACCTAAGTGGAACTTGGGGAAATGTAGCTACAGTTCCAGTAGCAGCAAATATTGTGTGGGGATTACACATACGAGTAACAGCCAGACTTCCCCCTTAGGATTTGTCCATTGGTCTGTAAGAATCACAGGCAATTCATTAACATAGCTTCAGAATTAGAAACAGCTCACCAGTTTCTTATTCAGAAGGTGTTGCACAGATAGAGGTATTTCCAGGGCTATTGGGTTTTTTTTTTCATGGCAATTTGACTTCCCAAAGCAATCAAATCAGAGCATTATAGCTGAAAAGTCAACCAACTTCTACCTCTTAAAAAACAAAAATAAATACCTGACTTGAAAAGGAAGAGGAAAAAACCCAACCAATCAACCAACCAAGAAAGCCAAACCCTGAAACACCAAAAGAAATTATAAATGTTTTATTAGTGAAGATATTCAATAGCCAGTTTTGGAGCCTTTCCTTATTATCATTCAGTTGCTATGCTGGAGAATAAGAACATGAGGTTTTATTCTAAACAGGTTAAGAAGAAGGAGATTACTTGGTCTATTTAAAAATCAGCTGATATCCTATGCCAAAGCTTACCCAGTAGAATTCTGTAATATAACACGGGTGAGCTGGATTTGGAAAGAGTCCACAGGCCTCTGGCAATAGGCCAGAGCTTGAATGTAAAGTGAAGATTGTTCTACTGGGGAGGGCAGAAGGGGAGTAGAATAGACTGCTTTGCTTGGTTATATATAAAATCAATTAGCTGCCAATTCTGTACATCTGTATTTGATATTCTGGCTACAAATAAAAGCTTTGTTTATAAGATGTAGGATTGTCATTTGAGTTCAAACAACTTTTAATAGTTTCATTTAAGTCAGTATTGATTCAGAACAGTTATCTATTAAATACTGAGAATTAGTACTAATATATATTTTGGTGAGGAGACAATAGAGTAAAACAGAGGATCTAAAACCAAAATGATGAAAATCTCTTATTAAACTAAGAATCATGGAATCATAAATTGATAGAATCATAGAATATGTATTGGAAGGATCCTAAAATAGAAATAAATGAATTCAAAAATACAAAGAAATGAGAGCCATGAAGGGGAAAAAAATTAGGGAAAAGATTTTAAGAATATTTTTTGCCCTTGCCATATAATCCAGCAGCCTTTTTGTATGTGGTACAATGAAAACCAGTATGGCATCTTAGAAAATGTGCTGGGACATTTTAAAGCAAAATGCCATTTCTACTAAGAAATGTTTTCAGCGGGAGCAAAAACAAACAAACAAACAAACAAACAAAAAACCCCCCCACAATCCAGATGAAGGGACTGCTTTGCAAAATTGTTACAGAAAATAAGAAGGCTCAGAGATGTAAAAACCCTTTGGCAATAAAGGGTTTCCATGGCATGTAGATGCAACTGTTGTTACAAACTCATGACAAAAATGCATCACACACAGACTTGCAGGTATGATTGCACAGCACTTTGTCGTAGCCCTCCAGAGAATGCCAGAAACCTTTCCTTCTATATCAGTGTAAGAAATATCCTGTTATTCTATGACAGGAGTAAATGATATGCACATAATTTCCAAACAGCTTTTCATTTTCCAGCCCTCATGGTGCAGGACAAAAAAGGTAATCTGTTCTGCTGACAATAATAGTGCAGTTTAAGAAACTTTCTGAAACAGACACCTACAAAATTCCCTTTCTACTAAATGGGAGTTCTTTCTAAACTATTTTTTTTAAACAAAGCTAATCTGCTATCTCTGCAATATGTAACCATGCCACCCAGCTATCACATTAATACATTAATTTTTACTCCCTGGCTTAGAAAGATTTGTTTATAAAACAGTAAAGAGTTCTGAAGTGTCTTAGTGTTTAGTTCCAAGGAGTCTGCTTTCCATATAGCATAAACTTTACCACCCACATAGACACCTTCTACCTGGTTGTATAATATATGCTTATAGGAACTGGACAGGTGTACTAATTGAGACACTTTGTAAGTGTTCTTACAAAGGATCTCTGATGAAATGGTATCAGCTATCAGTTGCAGAGGTAGCAAATCAGACAAGTAATGCTCAATCGCCACAGCAAGTAGTCCAGAATAATGATGTTAAATGCAATAACAGCTTGTGATTTCTACTCCCATTTCCAATCTCAAATACCTTGAAGAAGTCATGGGTGTTTTCCATTATCAATGTTGTGTGCTAACTTTGCAAGCTAGATTAGGCACCATATATTTTGAAGGATTTGAGTTCCAGTACTAACACAAATGAGAGGGCTGAAAATTTCATCTTTTTGAGAAACTGATTGTCAATTAACATTGTATTTATTAGAAGTCTGTGTTTTGACATCTGCTCAGTTTGCAAATAATAAGAAATGTTACAAGGACTCTCCCACAAACCATGCTTTAATATTCAAGTCTACAAAAATGGGAAGGTCTCACTTCAGTCTTAAATATTTTCAGTTTCCACAACGAATATTACTCCTTTTTCTATTGTTTTATTTTCCACTATTTTGCCATCAAATACCTTTACGAACTTTTTTCCTAAAAAGCTGCAGCATCCCTTTTGACTGCAGCAGAACACTTAATTGGGCCTTTACCTTTTTCACTGCACTTGATGCTCACCCTTATCCTATATGATGTTTTAGTCAGATAGAACAAGGTCTATCAGCAAAATAAGAAGTGTTATCTATAGGAATGATTATATCACAAAGAACAGAGCATTTTGGGGTTCTATTGTCAGCTCAAGTATGGGACTTGCATTTGGACAATTAATTTAATTTTTTCCTTCATTAAGTGCGAATAACTTTACAAACAGCATCCTGTATGCCACAGCTACAGACCTAATACATTTTTACTCTGCCTCCTTTTTCTGTGTGTACTACCTGGTACATGAAGGCTTATGAAAAATTCAAATCTTTGTGGCTCCACTGGGATAGGATAAGCTGTCCCTTGATCAGATTTTCTCAAGTTAATTCTCTGTAAGACAATATCTTCCCTACAAGACTGTGTGTTCAGAGGGAACAGAGTAGTCAGACAGCTTCTTCAGTGGAAGCTAAGAGCAAAAGTTTTCTGAACAAAGATCTATATCCACAATAGTATTATCTAAAATCTTGTTAGCCTTCTCCAGAGACCTGTGCAACCTTTCCAGCTTCACTTACTACTGGGCTCCGAGAGCGCCCTGAGTCTGGCTCCTTGCTTAAGTGGTTATGCAATTTACAGCCAGTTTAGCTGCACAATTCCTCTTGACCCTTTAACATGCCAGTCTGGTGAACTCAGCAGAGGATCACAAGCAGAGAACATAAATTAATAGCTGTTGATTATTCCTGGAGTTTTGGTAGAGGACTATTTATCCCAAGCCATATTTTTACTTTTGTCTTTGCTTCCTAATAGCCTTCTTGACATTTTAATCAAACAAAGAGCATCCTAGTGATTAGGCTGTGCACGAAACAACTACATTTCTGCCTTTATTAAAATTCCCAAATCTATTTTTTCTTATAATCACAGCATGTTACTAAGGGGAGCAAAATATTCTCTGCTTATGGAAACATTTGGCCAACATTGGGCCTGAAAGTCCTATTTTTATTGTGATGGGAAAAAAATCACTAAAAACTCAATTAAGATATTTGTATACAAGCCTAATTTTTAAAAGCTATGATTAAATAACTTGAATAATTCAGACTAAACAAAAAAAATACATTAGGATACAATTCAGCTATACTCAATGTCAGGGCTTAAAAAATCCCAATGTATCTGCTTTTAGTAATTTTTATTACTAAAAAGAGGGTTGTTAAACAAGTAGCCTATGAGAAAACACAGGTGGAATGGAAAATGCATCCACATGGGATATTTGTCATATTCTCCAGCAACCAGATAGCAAATTAGTTTATAAGTCTGGCCTCTTTCTTATATTATACTATTAAGATCTCCATATTTTGTTGCTTTAGTAGGCATTCTGTAGAATTGGTATCCTGTTAGGATCTGTACTCATGTAAAGAAGGAACATGAATAAAAATTTGTGTGGAAATTTCTTGGATTTTAATGTCACAGCCTATCTGTACTGTACATTTTCCAAGTATTGTTATATTTTCTTCCAGTATGCAGGATTTAATATACAACATACTCTAAAAAATAAAAGAAAAAGGATTTGTCCAAAATTAGCAAGTATAAGGCACTAAATTTGATATCTCTTGTCCCTTGTAGGCATTCCCAAAAACTTCTAAAAACCCAAAATATGTATAGAAGTATATTTATTGAGAAATTTTGAATATTATTTCACTAAATGCATTTTTCTATGTTTATAAAGAAATATTAAATTAAGCAAGTTTACTAGCAAACATCCAAATAAAAGTATATAGCACACATCTCATGTAAGCTGTGTCAAGAGACCTCTGCAGACCCAACTGGTATTTTTTACATTAAATGTGGCAAAAGGACGGCTAAATTTTTCTGCTATTACAGAGATGAGCACAGGTGCACAAAAGATGCGGGTGCTATGGAGGCGGCAATTTGGGCATACTGTCAGTCTGTAACTGGAAAAGGCATGTCTAGAACAGGCAGGCTGGCTGGGCTGGAGTTTATCCATGTAAGCTGTGTGCAATGGCTGCACCAATCCATGCTTCATTATAACTCTCCTGCTACTACCAAATATTTTATATATATATATATATATATTTTTTTTTTTTTTTTTTACTTTAGAAAGCACAACAGGGGATAGCTCTCTGTGGGGTCATCTGTAGCCCACTGTTTGACTCTCTAATAGGTCACCACAGTGAAGCTCTTCTCTGTCCAGGGCTTCTGACAGAGTCCTTCCAGCAACCATTGCTCCGGTTATGCTCCTTTGTAAAGTTCTTACCATGCGCCTTTCCTTTGTTTTCTAATACAACAGTGGTTCTTACAATCTCAACACAGCTCCAGGATCTCACACCTATGAAAGTGCTACTCTCCATTCCCTGAAAGCAATGATAATATCTCAGAAATTCTTCTGAATATTGACCTCTGAGAGGGGAAGGAAGCTCTCCAATTTAATTTAAGTAATAAAATGCAATTTTCTAAAGTCCTGGGTGTTTTCTGGGTTTGTTCTTTTGGATTTAGTTGTTTGAGGTTTGGTAGTTATTTTTTTGGTTGGTTAGTTGGTTGGTTTTTTGTTTGTTTGTTTTCCATAAGCTTAAATCCAAAGAGACATATGTCTTTAAGTCTGGTTTCTGAGATCAATCATTTTCTTCCAAAATGCTCCTGTTTTCAAAGTTGGTTAGGATCAGATGCTTCTGAAAATAGACCTGTGCTGACCAATTATTGCTGTTATATAAGCTTCAGTACTTCTTTAAAGACTGAGCCTGTCAAGAATTTAATTTGACAAGCTGAATCATACCAGATCATATATGATGGATTTCAAACTAAATTGCATCTGACCATCTGTACACAGCAGAAGAGCACATCTTTATGGAATTCCTCGTGTATTCACTTTTTCTTTTTGCAAATATATTATTTTGTACTGTACTTCAAGAGATTTATTTTGACAGAGATATGGCTTCTCTGTTATGGCTTTTAAAGTGCAGAATGGCTGAACTATAAAAAACTCTTTCTTAACAGCAAAAATTTGTGGTAGATTATAAAGAATCAAAACAAGCCTTTATTTGCTATCTTGTCCTGTTGGAAAAGGATTTTTAAGCACTATCTTTACCCTTAGTCTGTACTGCAGCAGTAGACCAAATTATAAAATAGTTTGCTCAAATCCACAAACTCAAGTAATATTTTTTACAAACAGAATTTCTTTAGTGATTCTCCCTTAGGTATAAAATATATCTAGTTTATAGTCTTTTCCCCCAGTAAGATGATTTAGTTTCCATGACTGCATAATATCCAGTAAAAGCTTAGGTGAACTTTAATTTCAAACAAAGGAGGGCTTGAAGTTCCATGTAAAATTCAGAGGGACAGAGATTGGGATTGTCTGGCAGCATTTCTAAATGTCACAACAACAATGACAGGTTTATTCATATGTTCTAGGAATTAGTGTGTTTTAGGATCTGACTAATCCTGTACTAGACCCTTCTCTTTAGTCTCTCACATGGTTGTACGGGAGATATGGAACAACTATTGAAAAAACCTTTGGATCAAAGAGCCAGAAAATGATTTTCTAACATTTGACTGAATCACTCCGACTTCATTTAAACACACTTTTTCCATAACTTCTTGTTCTCCTGATACTAATTAAATTTAAAATTATTTTCCTCAAATTAATGAGCTTCTAAAAGAGCTTGCACACATTTTAATGTGCATGCAGATATGTTCTAAAGATATGCAAATAACTGCTAAATATTTTCTGGACCTATCAAAAATAACTCTCTAATGTACATTTATCTGAAAATGCACAAATTCCTACTTTTAAAAATGAAGAGAACAGATTTCCCTGTCTGTAGGAGCACCTTTCTTTTTGATACAGTCCTTCCTACCCATTAGGGACTGATCCATAACTATATTACTGTCTGCTGTGACACCTAAACTGTTCTTTATACTCCTTTCTCCGTTGTACCTTCTCCAATTTTCTTTACATACAAATGAACATCCATGAACTTTTCCTGAGCTCTTAAAATTTCCCCAATTATTGTTTCACCCTGTTTCCCAATCATGAAATTTGGAGTGGCTGATACTTCTACAGTTTGGGAGAGAACTGAAAATTACATGGAAAATTATCTGCAAATTCCCTCTAGTATCAATAGAGAGAAAGAGGCATTTTAGAGAGTTTTAGGCCATAAAATAATTTCTCTGTTGTTTTATTAGACATAAGAAGGCTTGTTTTGGTACTCCAGCAGGTTATTGGATTCTCTGCAGATCAGCAGGGTTTAAGGTAAAATTCTATGCATGGCAAATTTTAATACCAGTGATAGGATTATGCAACAAATACCAGTTAAATTGCTTGATCTTTCTCGTGGCCTTTGACCCTGCCTTTAAAGCTATCTGTTGTGCCATATTTTGGCAGTTTGTTTGCATGGCAACAATATTGAATTGGACAGTAGAACTACTCAGTGAACAAGCCATGAATGCCATCTATCTGGGCTTCTGTAAGGTCTTTGACATGGCCTCCAGCAACACCCTTCTCTCTAAACTGGAGAAATATGGATTTGACAAGTGGACTGTTCCATGGTCGAGGAATTGGTTGAATGTGCCCATCAAAAGAGTAGTGGTCAATGGCTCAGTGTCCAGAGGGAGACAGTGATGATGCTGTCCCTCAGGGGTCTGGTACTGTTTCATATCTTCATCAATGACATAGTGGGATCCAAGTGCACCCTTGGCAGGGTTGCAGATGACCCCAAGCTGAGCAGTGCAGCTGACACACATGATGGATGGGATGCCATAGAGAGGCATGGATGCCATACAGAGGAACATGGACTCATGTGACAAGTGGGCGCATGGAAAGGTCCTGAAGTTCAGTAAGGCCAAATGCAAAGTGCTGCACCTGGGTCAGGGCAATCCCCTAGTATCAATCCAGGCTGAGGGATGAATGAATTGAGGGCCTGCAGAAGAAGGACTTGGGCATGCTGGCGAATAGAAAGCTCAACACAAACTGATTGTGTGCGCCAGAAAGCTGGACCAGCATCCTGGATCACACCTAAAGAAACATGGCCACCAGGCTAGGGGAGGTGATTTTCTCCTTCTCCTTTGCTCCTGAGCAATTCCATCTGGAGTACTGCATCCAGCTCTGGTGTCCTCAGCACAGGAAAGACCTACTGGAGCAAGTCCAGCATAGGGTCGCAAAAATGATCACAGGGCTGCAGGACCTCTGCTGTGAGGCCAGGCCAAGGGAGCTGCATTTGTTCAGCTTGGAGGAAGGAAGGCTCCAGGGAAATCTTATCAACTCCCTTCAATAATTTTAGAGGTTTTAAACTAAAGGAGGGTAAATTCAGACTACATATCAGGAAGACAGTTTACAATTGGGGTGGTGAAACTCTAGAACAGGTTGCCCTGTTGATAAATTCCCTATCCCTGGGGATCCAAGGTTAAGTTGGATGGAGCTCTGGGAAATCTGATCTAGTTGAAGATGTCACTGCTCATTGCAGGAGTTGAATTAAATGACCTTTAAAGGTCTCTCCTAAACCAAACTCTTCTATGATTTTATGACTATGAACTAACAAGTTTCTGAGATTCACCTGTTTAAAAAAAGCAGGGGCGGGGAGTAAATGAAAGGGTAATCACCGATAACTAATGGCCTTTCTGAACACTAATTCTACTCTGATAAGAAATTACTATGATGCCTAGCCAGACACAAAATTCCACCTTTAGCCATTTTGTTAGCAGAACTCAACCATTTCAAGTTTTCCATATATGAAGTACAGCTCCCTGCTAACTTAAACTCCTTGGTACTCAGGGGGTTAAAAGCTCTTAGTGTTATTACTACTATAGAAAAGGAAGCATAAAACGAGTGTCTTTCTGAGATCTGCATTTGAAGGATTTAGTTCTCTGCTTTTGGTCATATTTGCATGCCTTATGTAACCAAAAATTCTTTAGATTTCCTGTAAGAAAAAAAAAAAATCACTGTAACATACAGTAAAAGAAAAAATAAATTTATATTGAAAAAGTAATATATAAAGAAAAGAAAGGTGAGATAAACCACGGATTTTTACCTGGTCTATATTTTTCTGTCAATTGAGTTAAGGATCTAATTGTAGGTCATGCAAAGCCATAAAATTTAGGAGAAAATAAGCCCTTCTATGCTTCTACAAGGCTTCTAGACTTATGCACAGAAAACTCTTAAAGCACTTTAGAGTCTACCTCTATCAAGTCTTAGGAAAACCAGGATGACAGCTTGCACGCTTCAGGCTCTGGAGTTAGGTATTTGAGGCAGGAAAATCTCCTCAAAGTCTCAAGAAGGTTCTGTTTTTGAGAGGGAAATAAATTTGAAGATAAGCCTACACTGTTTTTTCAAACAACTAATTATGAGTCAATCTTGTCCTTTAAGGAAAAGAATAACATGGTGTTTAATGCACCCTCCCCAAAGAGTCGTGAAGCAAGACTCATGTTTGACTCATTTTCTCTGGTATAGCTTAACCCCAGAAATTCTACCTCTCCAGGCAGTATCACAATCTCTAGGACTGCTAGTTACCAGCTGTGTGGAAGGGAAAGCAGGAAGAGAGATACTTCAGACCTTATCTCAGAAGTGTTTCAGTGTACATAAAACTATAAAATAACTGAGGGAGAGGGAGAGGGAGAGGGAGAGGGAGAGGGAGAGGGAGAGGGAGAGGGAGAGGGAGAGGGAGAGGGGGGAGAGGGAGGAGAGGAGAGGAGAGGAGAGGAGAGGAGAGGAGAGGAGAGGAGAGGAGAGGAGAGGAGAGGAGAGGAGAGGAGAGGAGAGGAGAGGAGAGGAGAGGAGAGGAGAGGAGAGGAGAGGAGAGGAGAGGAGAGGAGAGGAGAGGAGAGGAGAGGAGAGGAGAGGAGAGGAGAGGAGAGGAGAGGAGAGGAGAGGAGAGGAGAGGAGAGGAGAGGAGAGGAGAGGAGAGGAGAGGAGAGGAGAGGAGAGGAGAGGAGAGGAGAGGAGAGGAGAGGAGAGGAGAGGAGAGGAGAGGAGAGGAGAGGAGAGGAGAGGAGAGGAGAGGAGAGGAGAGGAGAGGAGAGGAGAGGAGAGGAGAGGAGAGGAGAGGAGAGGAGAGGAGAGGAGAGGAGAGGAGAGGAGAGGAGAGGAGAGGAGAGGAGAGGAGAGGAGAGGAGAGGAGAGGAGAGGAGAGGAGAGGAGAGGAGAGGAGAGGAGAGGAGAGGAGAGGAGAGGAGAGGAGAGGAGAGGAGAGGAGAGGAGAGGAGAGGAGAGGAGAGGAGAGGAGAGGAGAGGAGAGGAGAGGAGAGGAGAGGAGAGGAGAGGAGAGGAGAGGAGAGGAGAGGAGAGGAGAGGAGAGGAGAGGAGAGGAGAGGAGAGGAGAGGAGAGGAGAGGAGAGGAGAGGAGAGGAGAGGAGAGGAGAGGAGAGGAGAGGAGAGGAGAGGAGAGGAGAGAGGAGAGGAGAGGAGAGGAGAGGAGAGGAGAGGAGAGGAGAGGAGAGGAGAGGAGAGGAGAGGAGAGGAGAGGAGAGGAGAGGAGAGGAGAGGAGAGGAGAGGAGAGGAGAGGAGAGGAGAGGAGAGGAGAGGAGAGGAGAGGAGAGGAGAGGAGAGGAGAGGAGAGGAGAGGAGAGGAGAGGATATGGCACTATGAAATGGAATCAGGTGAATAATAAATTTCTTACAGATGATGAAAGTACCTTTTTATGAGTTCATTGAACAGCAGTACTAAAATTGCAGAGGGAAAGAAATACAGCATCTTCTGACAAGTGAGATTATAAAGAAGCAGCTGCCGACCTTTGTATCAAAGATATTTTTTGTGTAGTATACCAGATATACTTTCTAATTCTGCTATTTTCCACAAATATGAATCTCCTATTATTTAGTACAGTGGAAAAATACATGCCTATATGCTCTACAGTGGCATATCTATGACGAAGAATTGAATCAGAACACCAGCAACCAAAGTAGAAGTGTGACTCACAATATGGTATGTGTTTACACCTCATGAGACACTTTGATGTAGGGGTCCCCAGTGTATCAGTTTTTGAAACACAAGACAGTATTTTTGCATAGCAGTATGACATTCAGATATATCAGCTTTTAGGGGCACTTCTGTGCACTGCCTGGTAGACCCACACTAAACCAAAATTATCTTTGGCATAACTGATTAATTGTACTATATTTAGTGTTTATCTCAGTTATGCCAATGAAGGGAGAAGCAAGTCTTGCTGCTACAGGACACAGAAAAATCCAGTATTTTTAAGAAGAAATAGCCCTAAAGAGTTTTCCAAATCTACACATGAAGGAAAAAGGGAAATAATATTATTTTTAAAAGTTTCAGAAAGAACAGATCTCTACTGTTTTTGTTTTCTGTTTTTGTTATGTCTCCTAGACCAACCCATAATACTGACCCCAAATTTTCTCAGGCAAAGATTCTGATGCTTTGCATCACTGCCCCTAAGCAGCACCTTTATGTCCCTGGTGCCCCCTGGGCATTTAAACTCATCTTGCACTCCTCGCCCCAAAGCGCCCTTCACAGTGTTCTGCTCTGTCACCTGGGAAGGAGTCGGAGCTGTGCCATGGCTGTGTCTGACTTTCCTGCGTGCTGATTGATCTGACAGCTGCAGGTTCCACTTGCTCAGTCACTTGCTTCCAATGGGGATTGACAATAGCCAAGTTTTGCCTGCCTTTCTCTCAAGTTAAACCTCTCTTATCCCCTTACAAAATGTATTCACCTCTGTTTAAAATTTAAATGGAAATCACAAGTTAGACTGACAGATGGGCAATGTGGTCATGTGACATGTGACATGTGACATGTGACATATATATCCTATATAACCCAGGAAAAAAGAGAAAAAGAGAGTCAAGAAGTAATTTGGCAGTTGGCAATTTCTCTTTTTTATGACTTTCATCATTTCACTGTCTCTTATGGCTCAAATAGTGATTCTAGATGCTGGAGTCCCAGAGAATTCCTAATCTGGGCTACTTTTGTATTACAAGATTGTTCTTTTAAGCAGACAAATTGAATTAAGTTCTTTACAAAGAAAAAGGAGAGAAACAGAAGGTCATGTACTGTAAGACTATATAGGGCTTGCAAAAATGCTTAAACATGTTTGGAAAATTTTTAAAGAGATTACAGCTTGTTGATCAAATTTGATAAAAGCTCTGATCTGTTTGATTTGTTGACTATAAGCAGTGCCTGGGGATATCTTTATGTAATAGTCCATTTCAGGTTGTGGAAATTCAGTTTATCAGATCTTCTGGAAAATAGATTTTAAATAATCAGTTTTGAGGACCAGACAACTCTCTCTTTTGTACTGTGTAAGTGTCACTTAGTGTTGGCTTTTAGTCCATCCTTTTTCTGGCAACCTTTTCAGTGATACAAAGAGATTAAAAACCTGTCAAAGCAGGAAACAAAAAAGTTTGTTCTTTTTAAGAAAAAAAATTTTGAAAGTCATTTCATGTCCTAATATAAAATTCTTATTTCGGCTTCTTTTTCCTCTTTGAAATTTACATCAAACCAATCAAAATATGTATCAGACAATGAAGAAAAAAAAATATTAACCAGAAAAATTTCCCAGCCCATCTGCAAAACACAATGCACTGATTAAGACATGCCATTATGGTGTCTCCTTTTATTTTGTATATGAGATGTTACAAAGTACAGAACTGAAATGCAGTTTATATGTTGCATTGTTAGATATTTTTTATATTCATAAATATTTTGATGCAATGAAAGAATTATTAGAAAAATATTATATCTAGAACCAGTTTCCACTGCTAAAATCAGTGAATTAGGTTACCCTGGATCACTCGGAAATAGTCTGAAATATCTTTAATAGTGTTATAGTGCCAAAACCTATTGAAATTCTGTGTGTGTTTTGTAGTTAACCTCTCTTGAAAGTATGAAAACTAATCTCATTTCCTTTTGTTCTAATCCAGTGCAGAGATATCACCCTTCTCACTTAGATTACCAACTTCTTTATCAATATCTATTCAATGTTTTCCCATAAAGCTATCTTATACATGGCCAAACTTATTTAACAATTTAAAAAGCCTTCCCTAGGGTCATTCAATGGTTGAAGACTGGACTTTTGACTGACGGTTTCTTTGTGTAGCTAAGTAGTTACACTTACTCACCAACATGAAATTCTATTACCCATTCAACGCTGGCTTTTCAGGGACAGCCAGTCCACTGTTTCTAGTATCAAACAAATAATTGCATCTGGAATTACCTGATGGGGTGTGGTTGGGAACCTCCTCTTGCACAGCTCAGGTTTTCTATGGCCATCTCTAAGACATGATTTCATAGCATCATAGAAGCATTTAGGTTGGAAAAGACCTTTAACTCTGTCTCAGTCTCACAGTGTTTCCAAAGAGGCTGCGTGCTTATTCCTGATAGGCAGTTTACACTATATAGAATAAATATACACATATTTATACATCAGTCCACACAAAGAATAGAAACACAGAGCACTCACAGAGAACAATGGCTCATCCTACTTCCATCTTTTTTCTGAGCAGGAAGTCTGTTAGAGGGAAAATTTGCAAGATTCAAAGCAGCTAATGGGCTCATCTACCCAGCAGGACCAGTTGCAGTTTTGGATCCCAGCCTTCTCAGATGCCAGCCCAACCACACACCCCCTTAATCCTGAGCCACTCCCTGCTGGCTCATTCAGCTTGATCTTCACTAGTGACCCCACACTCGCTTGCACACCTGCATTCACTCCAGTTGACACCACAGACCCATAAGCACATGTGGTCATGGAGTGGAGAGCCCCTTCCTAGAACACAACTTAAGGAATTTAACAGAGACATGACAGAGGGCAGTGATCAGGATCAGGGCATGACCAGAAAGTGTACTGACCAGCTCCTGCTTACCTGCAAATGTACTCTTCTATTCCCTTACATCCTCTATTTCCCATACTCGTTTCTTCTCAAATCACATAAATACTTCTCTTTTCCCCACCTTTGTTTCCTCCTTGAAACACATCTTAATAAATTCTGTGTAATCCCAATATGTTCTTTATATACTCTGTCAGATACCACTCAGCAGGAAGTTCCTTTAGTTTTAAAGGTGATACAGGGATCTGGGCCTAACAATTCATTGTGAAGGGATTCATACATGAACAATGGGGCTGAGGCTCTGCTAGGGCTATCCTGAGAGTGAGACAGACAAGATGCTTACTCCTTGGAAGTTGTAATTTGGATTCCATGTCTGGCATTGTGCCAGCGTTCCACACTCAGCCTATGCAGATAAACTTGATGGGTTGATAGCTCCCTGGCAACAGGCCTGGGAGCAGACTCAGAACATTCTCTGCATCCCAGGTTTTGAAATCCAGAACCTCTGTCTGACACTGTTCATTAGAGCACCCTGCAAAATACCCCGAAATCTTGGTTTCCTTCATTGGCCAGATTAGGCACCTAATGTGGGAGATATGGTCCCATCCAATCCTTGCACTTGTGTTGCCTGGTGGACAGGAAAATAGATTAGAGAAAACAACCAAACAAAACCCCAAAAGGTTATGTCTGAACTACCTCCTTTTGTAAGGCAAAATAATTATACAGGGGAGATATTTCCATCTCCTTGCCATGCACATCCTATTCCTCATCTAGAAAGTTCCTACGTACTTTTCATCAAATAATGCTTCTCCTCTGTTAGCATATGCCAGGTCTAGTTACGTTACTTCCAATTTGGCAGGTGAGGAGATTAGTAGAGTAATAAGAGAGGACACTTCTAGAATTTTACAAGCACTCCTTCCTTCTACTCTTGTGGCTCCTAAAATCCAAATGGCATATGATAGTATATATATTAAGGTGTTTGTTGTGGAATAGAGAGAGAAAACATAGCCCTAATGTCTTCCATGCAGCCAAAGCAAGATTTAGGTATTTTTTTCAGCCTAAGGATTTAATTCCATTCTGATAAAGTCCACCACCCCCATACCCTCTACCTGCTCACCCTCTCACCCTGAGATATAGGCAGGTACTGAGGTTTCCACTTCACGTGACCTTTTGTATCTTTCAAGGGTTTGTGTTTTGGGTTTTTTAGATCTTGTTGACAGAGAAGTCTGGACTAGGAGAGTTTACCTGTATATACAAGGGCATGAAAATGGGAAAATGGTGTCACCCTTTTCTATCACAAATATGGAAAGTAGATAAGTTCATTCTTTTCCCTTTTGTTGAAGATGCCACTCTCTTAATCACCTATTCAAACAGATAAAATAGCAATTTAAGGAAAGATTTCCCACCCCTCCCACAAAAAAAAAAAAAAAAAAAAAAGGGATATATTTAATATATTTAATATAATCACTGTTAACCCTTCTTTCTTTAGTTTAACTTTCCTGCTCAAGTATCTAAAAGTGTAACTTCATAAAAAGAAAAGACTGCCGGATTACAAAATGGTATGTTCTTGTAAACATCCAATTTAATCTCATTTCCCTAAGGAGCTGGAACAGAAATCCATGCTATAGAAGTTGCAATTGCAACACTGTTTTAATGTGGATAGGAGTTGCTTGAGACCAGGACAAAAGACCACCTATAAAATCTGCGCATTGGACAGACAGAATCAACATATTTGATTAATTATCTCATTTTCTGACTTTTAAACACAAATTTGACTCCTGATGCCTAGTTTTGGAAGTCTGGAATGCAGACATATACCTCTGAGCCAGTTGTCTAGACTCCTTTTATTATGAATGTTGAGAAGTGGGAACTTTTAGAGTGTAATTAATATGACCCAGTTTAAATGTCTTCCTTGTGATAAGAGGAATAATAACTCAGAATTGCCTTTTTTATGTTGACTATAAAAAGACTTCAGAGGCATAGCTCAGTGTTGGTGTTTGCCTGGTAGATGTACAATATAAGTCAGATGAAACTTCTCCTGAATATCTGTTTAATCAAACCATTTTCCACACATGTACCACGTAGGTACTTCTTTCTTTAAGAATTCAAACCATTATTTTTTAAAAAAAGCAGATCTGATCCAAGTGAAGATGGGATCTTTTCTCTACTTGTTATGCTGGAATGCATGAAGCAATTTTGATATAAAATAAACTAGCTTTTCAGCAATTCATACAGAAGTGCTATTTAAAATATGCTAGCCAGGATGAAGCTGCAGGGAAGTTTAATTAGGTGTCTCTTAGACTAGGAAGTTTGATGAGGTTTAAAAAAGAATAAATTGAATGGTAAGTGGAGATTTAAACTCTCAAAAGTTACAGTTTGCAAGTAGGTCTAGCTAGAATGTCATCCCTATATGGCATAGTAACTTTAAAAAACTGGAACAGAAAGTCTGTGAAGAAGCAAATGCCAGAAAGCTGAGGACTTGACAAGACATTGGGCATTGCATTGGACACGTGTGCAAATCCCAGATTATCTTCCTGGGAATCTGCCATTTTGTACTCTTCAGACTAAGACAATATTTGGAACAGCGAAGCTCAAAATGAAAACACCAGAAAATAAACGCTAAGTTTCTTGGTTTTATTTAAATGAAGATAAATAAGCAAGCAAATACTTTCTTATGTAAGTCTAGAGAGTCTGGAACTATAATCCTAAAACTGAATACCTCCATTCCTATCTATTATTTATCGTTATTAACACTATAATATTTTCTTTTGAGTGAAGTATTTTGTTGCTGAGCAACACATGCAAAAACACCCCAACTATGAACAATACATCCATGCTTCCATGCATATCAAGGTCACACAGAAGGCATCATATTATTTTGAAAAGGTGTGCATGCTCTGCTTGTACGTGATTCTGTTTTAAGGCTTCATGTACCCAGAACTGGGCTGGCAAAGAACTTCAACAATTGCATTTGCTTGGCAGCTGCTCTTTGGAACAACTCTTGGAACATCTTTTAGAAAATCCTGTATTTAAGTCCAGTCTCCTCTTTGCTTATGTTTCTTAAATATCAGGTGTTGCTATCACGCTAGCGTGGTAGTGTGGAGGAAGGGATTTAGAAAGGCCTTGGGATTTGGAAGCTGAGGAAAAGATACATTTAGGTATGAGGGAAAGATACATTTATGTATGCCCCATTGTTTCGGGAAAGTTTCGCTTCAGCACCTTTCTGTAAACCCCCTTCTCCCCACCCCTGAGCAGTTCCCATTGGACCTGACCCCTGGGGTGGTTCTGATGAGCCCATGCTGAACACTGTCTTTATTGTTTAGACCTTATCTCTTAATTTTGCTGTATAAAACTGTATCTGGGCTATAGCCCAGCGTCTTTTGTCCCTGCAACTGTTCAGGCAATACAATCTTTCTGGACTGCATACAACTGACCTCTCTTTGTCTCTTTATCTCGACTCCTTGCGGCGACCGAGGCGCACAGCCGCTCGGACCGTGCAGACCCAGCCGCTGTCTGGTAAGCCCAGTGCAGCGGGACCGCGGCAAACCCCGGTCCCCTGAGGGGACAGCTAGCCGAAGGGGTCCCGGGGGGCCGGGGAGGAACGGGGGACGGCTGCAAGTGACCCCCGAAAGCCGCAAGTGGCGCACCACCGTGGGGCATTGCACCGGTCTGAGCGAACACGCCACGGCCGCCGCGGGCAGTGCACCGGTTGAGAGCTTTTCCGGACACTGCGATCGGTGTCGCCGCGAGCGACAGAGCGGCGAGCGGTGCGAAAAAATCGCCACGCAGGCTGTCAGCTCCGCGGGGAGAAGCTCTCGGACCGCGCTGGTGGTGTGGGCACTCGCCCTTCCACACAAGCCCGGCAGGACTGCCGCTGCGGGGACAGGCACCGATTTCTGTCCGGCGCTGTGCCCGTGGATGCGAACGGGACCTTCCAAACACCCGGAAGACTGTTTGCGGAGTCGGGAACCGTTGCTGCAGTGTGTTTTCTGAAGAACGGCGGTGGGTAAGTCTCGGTACTGGCGGGAAGGGTCCAGCCAGGAGACTGGAGTCAGGCTCCCGTGTGCCCAAGGGGGGACACGTCAGCGCGCAGGCGTGTCGGGAGCTCCGCCGGGTCTTTAGAACTTTGGGGTTTTTACTGTAGCAGCTGGGTGAGACTTTGCTGTGCAGCCAGCGATGGGTGTTACGCTGACTACACAGCAGAAAGAGATTTATAAACAAGTTCAAGAACCCCTGCAGAGAGCAGGTGCAAAACTTCCTGAGAGTCTGGTGAAAAAGTTTGTTAAATGGGTATCTGTAAGTTTTTCGGAGGTAACAGAGCAAGATGTGAATGAAAGACAGTTTTGGAAGCGTGTGGGTGCAGTGTTGAGTGAAAGGACAAAGGCAGGAGATCCCTCAGTGAAAGAAGGTTTTATGAGAATCTTTTTGTTCGTTTATGACTTTGTGAAAGAGAGTGCAGACACTCGGGACGCCCGGGGAAGAGAAAAGGGTCACATCGCGTCCCCTGCAACCCCCCACGTCCCCGGCTTTGAAAAAACTAACCGCGCAGATGTAGATTCAGTTCCTGACCCTTCTCCATCTCCTGATTCCGCTCCCGCAGCTCAAAATCCTTGCTTTGCACCCCCCAACCCCCTCGTGCAGCCACCACAAGATGGAGGCGGCATCGGGACATTCCCTTCTCCATCCCAGAATTCCTTGCTCCCCGTGCCAGCCCAGAACACACCCCCAGCCCTCGTGTCCCTCCCTTTGCCCGTCCCCAATCCCAATCCCTCCTCCCTTGCGGCGATTCAGCCCACAGTCCAGCCCTCAGCTCCTCCCCTCGCAGCTCCGTCACCACCCCCTGCCCCCGCCCCTGCCCTGCTCCACACGGTCCCTCCAGCTGCGGCCACTCCCACACAAGCCGCCCCCCCTCTCGCTCCTGGTTCCCTCGGCAACGGCAGAGCCGGAGCTGCCGGCTCCGGGACTGTCGGCTCCGGGAAACAGAAACTGGTCACAGACACCGATCCTCTGTTCATGGCCCCAGTTGTTTATAATGCGAGAGGACAAAACCCTAAATGGGAACCCCTTTCATACGACAGTATCAGGGAACTCTGCAAAACAAAACGTGAATTTGGAGAAAGGAGTGAATTTTTTAAGAGCATTTTAAAAGCTACTCTAAGTTCCAAAACTTTTGTCCCTGCTGATTTGAAACGTCTTTTCAGCTGTTTGCTCCCTCAATCTGAATTTAGATTGTGGGAAAGAACTTGGAGAAGGCTTGCAGGAGACCTCCTTCCAGAAATTTTGCAGAGTTCAACCCATTCCACAGATATAGAGGATGAGGAAATCACCTTAGAACATCTAGTGGGTGAGGGTGATTGGAGCCAAGCTGAGAAGCAAGCAGCAGGCATTCCCAGACCAGTGTTAGACCTGTCCAGGGATGCAGCAGAACGTGCATTTTTTAACATGCCTTCTAAAGAACCTGTCATTTCTTATATCGATTTGAAGCAGTCTGTTGCAGAGCCATTCATGGATTTTGTGGATCGAGTGAGAGCTTCAGTCGAGAAAAGGGTGCAGAATCCAGAGCTCCAAGATCAGCTCACACTAGAAATTGTCACCACAAATGCAAATGAAGCCTGTCAGCGAGTCATCCTGGCCCTTCCAGCATCGCCTCCACCCACACTCGATCAGCTCATTGAGGAGTGCACGAGAAAAGCTACACTAATGACAAGGGACTCAGTAATGAAACCACGGGGGAAAGTGATTGCAGAGGCAATGGTAACCCCAAAAACACCAAGGGCTGCCAAGCCTCCTGCACCCAAACGCCGATGCTATTTCTGTAACCAGGAGGGACATCTCATAGGCCAGTGCCCTCTGAGGGGGAAAACGGGGGCGGGGGAGGTCTCCAATCAGCAAAAAAACTGATTGGGGAGCGCGGTCCTATCCCGCGTGATGACACAAATGGGGTGGGCCAAGGTGTTGTGGCCAGAGCTGCTGTTCACCACATTGTACCTAGTGTCAGCAGCCAAGCTTACACCACTGATAAGACCGAACCTTACCGATTGAGACTCACTAAACCTGTTCATTTTTCTAATCAGGACTGGCATTTCATCACAGCCACAGCAGAGCTCCTGCCCCGCATTCGGGACTGCGAAACTCGCAGACGGAATGATCTACTAAACTGCAAGTACCTTGTCATTGGGGACACAAAGTACACTCCTAAGGAGATAGAAATCCCTCCTGGCATTGTTACACTCGATCCCAGGACCTTCTATCTCATGGCACGCTGTGTCCACCCTCCTCTCTTCCTGGCGGAGGGACAGATCATTGCGCAGGCCATTCCAGTGCCCCGTCTTTTGTGTGATGATCATGCCCTCTCAGTCTTTTACACCGAGACGCTGGGAGAGGAGAAACCCCTTGTGTGGTGTGGCCTCCAGAGCGAGGGCCATTCTGTACTCCTTCAAGGGATGATGGACACCGGGGCAGATGTGACAGTCATTCCTCCTCAAAAATGGCCAAAGCAATGGGAGTTGGAAAATGTAGGCCACCCAGTTATAGGTGTGGGAGGTCCAAAAGTAGCACAACAGTCCAAAAATGTGGTCCAAATCAAGGGACCGAATGGGCAATCAGCATCTCTACGCCCATTTGTTCTGGATTCAAAATTCACCCTCTGGGGAAGAGATGCCATGTCCCAATGGGGGGCGAAGTTAGAACTACCAAGCCCCCAGGATTTTTAGGTGGGGCCACTTAGGAGCGCCCTACCCAAAAACTTAAGTGGCTCACAGATACTCCCGTCTGGGTAGACCAGTGGCCGCTGTCTACAGAAAAGACAAGAGCGCTCTCTCAAATTGTGAAAGAGGAATTGGCAAAAGGACATATAGTAGAAACCCAGAGCCCTTGGAATTCTCCGGTGTTTGTTATCAAGAAACCGGGGAAAGACAAGTGGCGGCTCCTCCACGATCTGAGAAAAATTAATAACGTCATTGAGGACATGGGATCTCTTCAACCAGGAATGCCTTCCCCATCTATGCTTCCCCAAAATTGGAAATTGGCAGTGCTTGATATCAAAGACTGCTTCTTCCAAATTCCCCTACACCCAGATGATGCACCATGCTTTGCCTTTTCCGAGCCCTCTCTTAACAGAGCGGCTCCCATGAAACGCTACCATTGGACAGTTCTTCCTCAGGGTCTCAAATGCTCTCCCACCATCTGCCAGTGGTATGTGGCCAGAGTTCTGTCCCCAGTCCGTGCCAAGTGGAAGGATTGCATTTTGTATCATTACATGGATGATGTCCTTGTTTGTGCCAACAGTGACAACGTACTTGCAAAGGCATTGGAGGACACTATCTCAGCCTTGTCGGCGGCTGGATTTGAGTTGCAAAAGGAAAAGGTGCAGCACCTGCCGCCTTGGAAGTATCTGGGCCTTGAAATTGGTAACAGAACCATCACACCCCAGAAACCAATGATAAATGATGATCCAAAAACATTAAGAGACCTCCACCAGCTTTGTGGGTCTCTAAATTGGGTCAGACCCTGGCTGGGGCTCACCACGGGAGAGTTGTCCCCCATCTTCAATTTATTAAAAGGGGGGGAAGAGTTAGACTCCCCGAGGGCCCTGACCCAGGAGGCCAGGGCTGCTTTGGAGAAAATTCAGTCCACCCTAGCAGACAGACAGGCCCACAGGTGTCGTGAGGGCTTGCCTTTCCGATTCATCATCCTTGGTAAGTTGCCACACCTCCATGGGTTGATCTTTCAATGGGACACAGACCATCGGGATCCCCTCTTAATTATAGAGTGGGTGTTCCTTGGTCATCAGTTGTCCAAAAGTATCACCAAGCCACAAGAGTTGATGGCCCAGCTGATCATGAGGGCCAGAGCTCGCTTGCAGGTGTTGGCAGGGTGTGACTTCGCATGCATTCATCTCCCTATCAAAATATCCACAGGGAGACTCTCTAAGGAAATACTCGAGCACCTGTTTCAGACCAATGAAAACTTGCAATTCTCCCTAGACAGTTTCACTGGACAAATTCTCATCAACCATCCAGGCCACAGATTGTTTGAAACAGAGTTTCACTTGATCCCAAAAAGTATCCAGAGCAGTGAACCACTGAAAGCACTGACAGTTTTCACAGACGCGTCGGGAGGGTCCCACAAATCTGTGATCACATGGAAAGACCCCCAGACTCAGCAGTGGGAAGCTGATGTAAAGGTTGTGGAGGGCTCCCCACAGGTTGCTGAGCTGGACGCTGTTGTCAGGGCCTTTGAAAAGTTTTCAGAACCAATTAATATAGTTACAGATTCAGCATATGTAGCAGGTGTGGTGTCCAGGGCAGAACATGCAGTGCTCAAAGAGGTTTCCAACCCAGTGATATTCAGTTTGCTCTCAAAACTAATCTTTCTAGTTTCACACCGAGAGCAGCCTTTTTTCGTAATGCATGTGAGATCACACACAGATCTTCCAGGTTTTATAGCTGAAGGTAATCGTAGAGCAGATGCACTGGCTGCTCCTCTGCAGCTGGCTGGCCAACCAAACATCCTCGAACAGGCCAAGGTAAGCCATCAATTGTTTCATCAAAATGCCCCGGGATTGGTCCGCCAATTCCAACTGCGGCGTGACCAAGCCAATGCAATTGTGGCTGCTTGCCCCCAGTGTCAGGAGTCCACTTTACCAACTGTAAGTTCAGGAATAAATCCCAGGGGACTCCGCAGTTGTGAAGTGTGGCAAACTGACATCACACATATACAGGAGTTCGGGAGGTTCCAACATGTACATGTTTCAGTAGATACTTTCTCCGGAGCAGTCTTTGCCTCAGCCCACACTGGACAAAAAACTGCAGATGCCAAAAAACATCTTATGCAGGCATTTGCAGCCTTAGGGGTCCCCACAACCATCAAGACAGATAATGGCCCAGCCTATATTTCCAGAGCGTTTGGTGAGTTTTTACAAGAGTGGGGAGTGAACCATCGGACAGGAATTGCACACTCCCCCACCGGCCAGGCTGTGATAGAAAGAACACATCAGACCTTAAAAAAGGTCCTCCTTCGCCAGCGGGGAGATATCCAGGTCCTATCTCCGCAGATGAGGCTCTGCAAAGCCCTTTTCACCATTAACTTCTTAAATTGTTCTTTTGATAGGCCTGAACCCCCAGTCCTGCGTCATTTTAAACAACATCAACAGCTCAGACCCGAAGAGAGACCTCCAGTGTTAATTAGGGATCCAGACTCTGGAGAAATCCAGGGTCCACACCAGCTTATCACTTGGGGACGGGGGTATGCGTGCGTATCCACACCCTCTGGACTCAGGTGGATTCCTAAGAAATGGGTCAGACCATATACTGCCGAACGGAGAGTGAGTCCACCACAAAGTAACCCCCCTGATGCTCAGGGGAATCCCACAGAAAACGCAGTTGCGTCAGACACAAAACGCCGCAAGGAAGGAGGAGACCCCTAATCCCTGTTTTCCTTTATACTGGCAGAGCAAATTGTACCTTTTTCAGAGTTAGTTTACCTTGTTATATGATTTTATCTTTCTTTCAGACTAGCAGAATGTCAATTTCCACATTCCTGCTCATCGTTTGGTTCCAGACAATGGCCATCTACCCGTGCACGGTGGACGCGTGGATTGTTCCACAGCCCAAGAAAAATGTGTGGGTCACACTCGCCCAAGCCTTGAAACAAGATCACATGTGTTTGTCTACTGCCTCAGCAGAAAATCCGATGTCCACATGTTTAGTAGGGGTTCCAAGTAAGGGGGATGAGTTTCCAATCAGTCTGGTCCGCTTGCAAAAGCAGGTGAATGAAAATAAAATACCTGGAGTAGGGAAAATACCAGTGCAAAACCCCCTCATTTTGTGGCAAAAGTGGATCCTAGACTTGCCCTCTGCTGAGGGAGAGCCCCAGGAATTAGAACTCCTGGGCTCTGCAAAAGCTGAATATTGCATTCAATTTGATTTTTCCCCAACCAAAGAAGTAAAACTATATGAGCAAGTCAAACAGTACAAGGTGGAATTCAGGGCGGGTCAATGGTGCACAGCTGTCTATAAGCTGAAATCTGCATCCACCACTGATTTCCGTCCCCGCAAGCTGGACAAAGGAGTGTTTCTTATCTGTGGGGACAGAGCATACCCAGGAATCCCCTCTCGTCTTATTGGAGGTCCATGCACTTTCGGGCATCTGACCCTTGCTTCCCCCAACATGACCCAAATTCCAATCGGGCGAGCAAAAGGTGAGAAAAAAATTACTAAGCGAAGTGCAAGTCAATTTGATGAACATTGTGATGCAGAAATTTACCATTGGGCAAAATCCAAAAGAGTTGCTGTCTCTGTGTTTTTACCATGGGTTGCGGCAGCAAAAGCATTGAGTGAATTAGGCAATCTAGAATGCTGGGTGACGAAGCAGGCAAATTTAACATCAACAGCCCTGAGTGACCTCCTAGAAGACGAGGAAATAACCAGAAAGGCTACCCTCCAAAATCGGGCAGCTATTGATTTCCTGCTGTTGGCACATGGTCATGGATGTAAAGAGTTTGATGGTTTGTGTTGTTTTGATCTGTCATCTAAAGGCCAGAGTGTCCACTCGTCCATTCAGGAAATGAGAAGCCTCATTGGGAGTGTGAAGCAAGAAAATGAGGATTGGTTTAAAGATCTGTTCAAAGACTGGGACCTTTCTGGGTGGGCAGTGTCTCTTTTAAAAGACATCTTTTACTTTCTAGTTGCACTGTTTTTAGTTTTGTTAGCATTTGGGATTCTTAAGCGAATAATCTCCAAGGTCATCACCTCGAAGCCTAAGGCTTCCGCACCTGTTCTCATTGCTGCTGCCGTCACGGAGAGCGATTGGTGGGAAGACGACAAGCAGAAAGACACCGCAGTTTAAAAGCCGCAGTTTTACCTTCTCCCAAAGCACCGTTCATCTTATTAAGTAAAAAAGAGGGAGATGTTGCTATCACGCTAGCGTGGTAGTGTGGAGGAAGGGATTTAGAAAGGCCTTGGGATTTGGAAGCTGAGGAAAAGATACATTTAGGTATGAGGGAAAGATACATTTATGTATGCCCCATTGTTTCGGGAAAGTTTCGCTTCAGCACCTTTCTGTAAACCCCCTTCTCCCCACCCCTGAGCAGTTCCCATTGGACCTGACCCCTGGGGTGGTTCTGATGAGCCCATGCTGAACACTGTCTTTATTGTTTAGACCTTATCTCTTAATTTTGCTGTATAAAACTGTATCTGGGCTATAGCCCAGCGTCTTTTGTCCCTGCAACTGTTCAGGCAATACAATCTTTCTGGACTGCATACAACTGACCTCTCTTTGTCTCTTTATCTCGACTCCTTGCGGCGACCGAGGCGCACAGCCGCTCGGACCGTGCAGACCCAGCCGCTGTCTGGTAAGCCCAGTGCAGCGGGACCGCGGCAAACCCCGGTCCCCTGAGGGGACAGCTAGCCGAAGGGGTCCCGGGGGGCCGGGGAGGAACGGGGGACGGCTGCAAGTGACCCCCGAAAGCCGCATCAGGCTTCTGAAGTCTGCTTCTGTAGAGTACTTAATTTAATGGAGTATGAATTCTCCTGAAGCGTTAAGGATTTAAGCTGCAATTATCACAGGCTGAATGCTGTTTTTCAAAATCCATTTTCCAATTGGCTGGTTGGAATTTCGATAGTGATATTACCATATTTATGCCTAAGTCCCCCATGGAGCACTTATGTCACTGCTAGCCATTTCTTTATCATTTCTAGTTAATGCAACAAGGTTCTGTACACATATTAGATATTAAAAATTCACACATTTTGGAGCATATTTTCCAAAAGCCAAGGCTACAGGACCCACAGAAGTGTCATAATGCTTTCCTTTGCTTTTATTCCAAAACCTACCTCATATTCTGGGAGAGATATAACCACTTAGATGCTGGCAGACACTACCAGTTCAGCTATCCACCTTGCCCTTTCTCACTGCCCCATGATTTCTTTGTTTCAAATGTTATATCCTCTACAGAGGGGCCACCATTCCAATGGTTTTCAAGATGAATCATGGAGACTATAGAAGAAATTATCACACCAATATCTGTCAAAACATATATAAAAGGACTATGCAGAAAGGCCAACTTCCAGAGCACTCTTTACCTTGTCCTTGGAATCAGGTAGTGAAATGGAAACATTTCTATTAGATGTTAAATGGATGCCAACGGAGCAGATACATCTGTCAGAGTAGTACCAGCTCACAATAATGTGATAGTTGACTAAAAGATTATTTGAACTTGAAATCTGCTGTATCATGCACCTGACCAAAGGAGATGAAGATCCATTACAGCCAATACCAGGTTTTCATGTTCAATAAAGATATCAGACCATACTCTTACACAAAAGAAACTATAAGCTCCAACTTTACATTTAGAAAAAATCACTTCCTTATTAATAGCCATTAACTATAACTTAATTTGCATCTATTAAAGTAGGTACATTTGAATCAAGCTGCACATTTGTTTCAGATATGAAATTCTAAGATTTTCTTTTTAATCCTTTTGACAGCTGCAGTATTTATTATCCAAATAATGAACAGCACTTACCTCTGAGGAGTTGAGATTTTGTTGTGATTTCAGAAAATAATTAGATTTAATTAGATTCTAACTATAGTGGGGTTTTCTTTGTGAGTAAAGTACCTGACAATGTGTTAACTGTCTGACAATGTATCCAGCTCTTAATAACTTCTGCAAGTAGTTTGTCAGCATCTCAAAGGGCCCAGTGTTTGGCCAGACACCTTTGAAGTGTTTCTGCTATATGACCAATAATTGCCAAACATGAAGAAAATTTACACATGGAGATGCAAACCACACTAATCTGCTATCAGATAGGAAGATTAGGGATAGAAATCCTTCCAATGTCACAGGGTGTTCTTGCTGATGGTGAATATTTCAGTTTAAAAGGCAATTCTATGTGTATTATCTCTGGGATGCTTTTGCAATTTGTAAAGTCTTTCTTCTTTTGAAAGATGAAAATCCACTACATCTATGAAAATCTCCATTTTCCAGGGTGGAAGATGACAATATTGTTCCAATATACTTAGGACATGGAAATTCTGATTAGCACCTATTTTTTTTTCTTTTTTGTAAATAATGTGAAAATTACTACACATTTTCTTTCTCTACATACCTTCTAAATATCACTTGGGGGATAAAAATTTGTGGAGGAAATCTTTGTATTCAGTCTTGTGTAATCTGTGCAGACAGTATGATGCGGCAGCAGATATTTATAAATAAATAAAATGTTTCAGACATTCTATAGCAAGAACTTGATGACCTGATCAATTCCAGTTTTGGTAATATTCTTCTGCTTACTTAAATAAAACCTTTCACGTTCAATCTCAAAAGAAGAAAAAATCATACTGTAGGCATATGTGAAAAGACTCCTGTCTGCACAAACTTTAGTATATATCTCTACATTCATATCCATGACTATGACAATTCACTAAAAGATGAAAAGAAATAATGAATGTGATAGCTTTGTGAGAGAGAAATTAGGCTATTTCAGCCCATTTGCTGGTAAGACAAGGAAAAGAATTAAATCTCGTTAGTCTGGCACAGAACATTCTCTTAACTTGTTTTGTAAGAAAGCAAAAACAATTCATAATTGAATATTATCAAGACATCTGCATCTATCAGTATTTATTTTTAGAAATATGTGTCTGTGTTTCTTCTCAAGTTCCTTTTTTTTGAAACATTTTTACTCTTCACTCATTCACTGGTCTTTCTTGATTGCCCTTCTTAATGCACCACATTGTCCTTAAAACTGGAAAGAATTGTGGTTTCTTTCCCTTCATTTGAGAAAATCACATACAGTTCTCATAAGACACAGAAAACTTCAGTAATGGCTGATTTGTGTAACTTTTCATTTAGGAGAAAATTCCTATGAGTCTTTCAACTCCAGTTCTAAAATCACTGTATAGTGTCTGGGGAGGCTTTTTATATTGCTGTCTGTCTTTCATAGCTTTGAATTCATTCTACACATCATCTGTTTTCATGAGGCAGTTATTTCTACATATAATAATAATATTAATAATTACAATCTGTCAAAGTCCAATATGTGGAATCTTGCTTTTAAGAAGGAATATCTGAAATTATTTTAAGCTTTTTTTTGAAGACATCTTTATATTTAGCATGTAAGATTCTTTTGTCAGCTGCTCTTCTTTTCCTTTATATTGAAGTCAATAAAATAAATTTACTAGGAAGAAATTTCATTACAGTATCAATATCCGTTTACAAATAAGTCTCATTTGTAAACTGGCTGGTGCTACTGACATACAAATGTGAAAATATTTTTCTGATCAGCTTGGAAAGATCTCTCAGAAAGATCTCTCAGAAAGATTTCTCAATGTATATTCTGCGTTCTGAAAATCTGATGCAGTAAAGATCTGATTTTAGCTTCAGCTTGCATGTGGCCTGGAAGGAGTAACATATAAGTAAGTAACTTATATGGGCACTCAATAGTTAGAATCCAAAAGTTATTATATTCCTGAAATATTAACTGTTAAATAGAAAAATATTTATTATCTTCCTCTCAGAAGATAAGAGAGTGTTTGAATGTGATACATGGGATGATTTAGGCACACAGCCTAATCTTAATTCATCTTATTTCAGTCTCAAAATATTTGTACAAAGTGTTTTTGCCTTATTCTAAACAATCTTATTTTGGTATAAAGTTGTGAAAAATTTAAAATAAAAATTACAAGAATATTTTAGAAACTGAGGAAAAAGTTTAGACAGCATGGAAAAATATTTGATTTCTAGTTTAAGTAAGAATTTCCCTTTAACAAAAATTTAGAATTTTTTTTATTTAGTTTTGATACTATGGAAAAACTCTGATTTTTTTCCCAAATAAATAAAAATCCATGTCTTTCTAACCAAATTCTAAAAAAAAAAAAAAATCTGTAAAAAAAATTAAAAGGTGTCAGTCCTATAAAAGCTAGAGAACAGAGGAGCAATTTAGGCAATGGGGTCTGTTTTCAGCTCCCTGCTTTGTCCAATAAATATGAAGAGTCCAGTACTGATTGTCTTATGATACTGATCAGAATCTAACTGGAAATTTCAGATCTCCTTTAGTAATATTATTTCAAGCAAGTAGAGTATTGTTTTAATTCTCCAGAGCATCTTGCAGTCTTTCAGTAGACTGGAAAACAAAAACAAAAACAAAATCAATCCAAATTCAGTAGTGCTTTTGCCTTGAGACTTTTATGTTTTAGAGTATTTTATTTTTATTAGTCAGCACATACTGGCATCAACCAAAACAGAAGAAAATATTTTTTCAATATCCATATTGTGAAACCTTCAACTCTTTTGCCACCCAGTAATCAGTACAGTCATGATCATCCTAAGTCCTGTTCCTTGCAACAAAACCCCATGTTTTCTCTGCAAAATCATCAAACAAGTAGGAAGAAGGCTTTGAAGCGTTTACCTGGTTACTGTTGCTTAGGAAACAAGCAGCTCAGTATTAACAGATATTCATCACAGAAGGACCACATTAACTAGTGAAAGACAAGGTGGCCTCATATGCATTTTCAACAAAATCAACACTTGGATCATTCACTAAGTGGAATCCTTTGGGGTGCTATTGCCACTCAATGAAAACTTCAGGAATAATAGAGTAGTTAGTGCTGTTATACTACCCAATAATGCTGTGAAAAATGATACAGTGAGTTACTTAACTGATTTCAATTTTAATAAAAACAATGGCACTTGAAATACATAGTTTAGGTGCAAGGAGCATTTTTTCCCAGTTATTTTGAGCTAGCTGGCACTACTTGTGTAGTCTCTGAAAAACAGGTAAATTTTTTTCAGTGTAAGCAAAACTGTAGATAATTGCTTTTCTAAGCTGGTTCCAGTACACTCTTCCTACTTTAAAAGAATATTTATATAAGTAGCATATTTTTGTTTGATAGATTAATTTCAGTGAATGCAAGATAATTGTTTACTTTTGGTTGTTGGCGTGTGAGATCATGTTCAGATCTGCTCTTTGCTCATGTTAAAAGCTGTAATAAAACCTGATAATAGAGACTTGCTATATGAGTAAGGCTATTATGAAGGCTGCTTTAGAAGTGCCAGATTAGACTAAAATCTTAAGGAAAAAAAAGATTGAAAATATACAAAGATAAACGATGAAGCTATTGATGTCTATGATAACTTTTACAAATTATATGCAGTGTTGGGCGTCATGGTCACGAGAATTGCATTATTTTAACTCCATAGGTGTTAAGCACCATTTTCAGGGGTCCTTATCATATGAGTGAACAGTGCCACAGACAATCTAAGAGACTGATATCCTCTTACCAATCTCCCCTGAGAAGCCAAGAAGTTTTTATAGAAAAATGTTTTTTTCAAAGCTCAAAAGTGCTACTGTTTCCTTTTCCTTGTTGTTCACTGAAGGTGACTTAATTCCTGCTTTCTCTTACTCCTGTTGGAGCTGCTTGGTTTGCCATTTTGCCCATGTTCTATCTACCCACTAGGACACAAAGTGATTGTTAAGACACATGCTCTCTGAATTTTAATTTTCTACCCCCCTTCATCTTATTTGCTTCATTTTTTACTTTTTTATTCTTTATCCCTCTTTTTTTTTAATACAGAAAAAAAAAATGAAACAAATAAAAAACTCCAAAACCCCCCACCCCCCAAAAAAAATCCAACCAACCAAATAAAAAACAAACCTATGAAAAAAAACCAAGAAAAACCTGCAAACCCCAAACCAGTAGAAATCTGGGGGGATTAACTGGTTTGTTTCTATAAATATATCTCGAAAAATACATTATCAGATGCATGATGTAGTACTAAACAAAACCCCCGGCTACTCAAACATCTATTTCTAAGTGGCTAGAGTAACATATAATGTTTTTTGTTCCTATTAAATAATACTGGATGAAAATTTCTAAAACAATGTGCTCTGTAGGAGACACTCAACAGAAAGGAAATGAAACAAATGGTTACAACCTGTCAAACATGAAAATAGCTAATTTTAACAAAGAATGTCTAACAACCATATTTCTGTACTATTTACTTTAACCACCTATCTTTACATTAATATAGGCATGTATATAATTTGAGGAACAGGTGACTGTTTACCTTTACTAAATCTTTTGTGATTCCTTAATGAAATCAACCTAATTAAGAAACATTATTGGATATGAGACATTTATGCTACCTGATGAAGCATAATTTACTGATTTAAACTGCAAAATATGAAACTGTCATAGACCACTTTGAGCAATACTACCTGCACTTCTGTTCTTGTCTTAAAATAATGGTCATATTTGCTTAGAGACAGTACAGCTATGCTTCCTAATTTAGAATATCTTGTTACTTGATGGTGTCTTTCCTCTGCAGGTTGCAAGGGGTTGAAATAAATCAAGGAGAAATTAGAGGCTCATTTTCACAAGGGAATTATTGTGCTCTAAGGTGGACTATGAATGCACAGTGCACCATCAGTTCTATTTCTTACTCTCAAGATGGAGGATCTGACACATATTTGTAACAGAAGTCCTTAAAGCACTCTGAATGTTGTACGTAACTCTGGGATTCCTATCCCATCAGTAGCTTGCACAAATATTCCAGTGAGATGGTTACATGTCTTTCAGTAAGACTATGCTGTCACTTGCAAATGAGGAACTCAATCACCTTTTCTAACTAATATTACCCTAATGAAAGCAAATGTGAAACTGGGGTTTGGGGTAAACTATAAAATCATGCCACAACACAGGTCCATTATAAGTACTGCAGTACTGGTCTTCTACCATGATTGCTTGACCTTCTGTACACCAAAATGGATGATTCTTGTGCTTTGAAGAGCTTTTGCAGAATATCAACCGGATGTTCTAAGCCTCTTTTTTCTTCACAGAAGTTTCCAATTATATGCTTTCCAGCCTATCCCTGAGTAAGCTGAAATCTTCTTTCCTAAAGTCCATGTTTGCTTTACTCATATTCATCTTGCTCATTTCTTATAGGAACTTAAACTCCCCTATCTTGGGAGTATTTTTTTCCTGCTGTTTGTTTGTCAAATTTGCTGTTTACTTTACGAACCTTTAAAAGGAAGATTCAGTCCTTCCTTAATCATGTACTGAAAGTTCAATAACCTTCCCCTGACAGCTTACAGATCATTATCTTGTGTCAAAAAATAAACTTTGGTGCTCTCCAGGCATCTGCATTGCTTGTGCTCTCCAGTATTGTCCTTCTAGCATATGTCAGGATGATAAAGCCGTCTGTGAGAGTCATGACCTGTTAATAGCAAAGCTTCCTGTAGCAAAGTGTACCACAATGTCACACAGTCCATGCTGCAATATCCCCTGATCCTTACCCACAAGCTCTCAGAGGCTTGTTAGCCACTCCAAAGAACAGGTCAGTTCACTTAATCTGTTGCTTTGTATAGAGAATGACTCATCTTCCTCATCTTCCTGGACAGACCATCCTAATGAGGAAGTGTGTCAAAATCATACACTCCAACAGATTGATGCATGGACCCAACTGCAGAACTCTTAAAGGGATGAGCAGTTTTCCATTCAAGTCACGTGATCTAGACAAATAGGATCCTATATTTCATTTCTATACTGGTGAGCATAAGATAAACTTTTGATATTATGCAACAGTAAACCAGATTATGTTCTGTTATTTTTGCTCAGTTTTGTGACATTTCTATAAGTTTCAACTCTTCAGAGCATAGTTACTTGTACATGTATGTGAAAGAACCTCACACTGGGACTGAGAAAATTCACCAGTTCAATTAGATTGGTGTCTTAGAAGACATGTAAAATAATACAATAATATTAGTGTCATGGTTTAACCCCAGCTAGCAACCAAGAACCATGCAGATGCTCACTCACTTTCCTTTCCCCTTCCTCCCAGGAACTAGGAGAATAATTGGGGGAAAAAAGAAAATAAACTCTTGGATTGAAACAAAAACAGTTTAATAAAAGGAAAAAAAAGTAGCAATCAGAATATTAACAACAACAACAAAAAAATCAATAACAAACAACAACAATAATAATGATAATAAGGTCAGTGTGAAATAAAACACAAGAAAAAAAGGGATTAACTGTACCATTTCTCACCACCCTCTGACCAAAGCCAAGCCTATCCTCAGGCTGCAGTTGGCTTCCCTTCAGTGTAATTCATCCAGTTTTTATACTGAACACGATGTTCTATTATATGGAGTATCCTTTTGTGCAGTTCAGATCAGCTGTTCTGGCCATGCTCCCTCCCAGCTTTTAGTGCAGCTCCTCATTGCAGAGCATGGGGAACTGAAAAGTCTTTGAACTAGAGTCAGAACCACTAAACAGTAACCAAAACACCAATGTGTTATCAACATTAGTCTCATTGAACCCAAACCATGGCACTATACCAGATTTTCAGGAATTAACTCTATCCCAGATTAAACCAGAGCAATTAGGTAGTTATGTTAAAGAAGAATATGACTGTCTTTAGAATAAATATCAAGTGCATTTTTTCCTCTTCATTTGATTCCACAGAGAACACTCATTTTTTCTGTCAGAATTATGGCTAATCCTTTTTTTCTGCATAAACAAAGCCAGAGCACAGATACTAAAAAAGGGAAGAGACCTGGCATATAAGACCTCACTGCTGATATTTGAAGCCCTGAGGAGACAATATCTCCTGTAAACCAGTTTTTCTCTTTGCCAGCCTTTCTTTGCCAGTACTCTAAACTGTCAGTTTTGACTCTGAAAGAGATCTGCAGTAGGCTTCTTTCTCCAATAGTACTACTATTAATAGTTAACTGTAATATTATATTCTCTTTCTCCAGAAGTAGAGAGGGCAACACTTACTCTTAATACCTATTACAGAACTAGGGAAGGATCTCCTCTAGAAATTGAGATTTTCTCATTTCTCATTCTTCTTTTTTTTTTATGAGTATGTAAAAGGCATGGTTCCTGTACCACTTCAGAGAGGGTCAGTGTGATTTGAACAAGAGCAAAGCTACAGCAAAGTGTTTAGAAATGCTTGCATAAGACAAATGATTAATGCACTCTAGCACAGGGAAAAAAAAGGAACTAAGGCTGTAATAATTTATATCAGTTTGCTGAGAATATTTTTAGTGCTTAAATACGTTTCTGTTTCAAGATTAATTGAATTATGATTACACTAATCTATTCCATTCCGGCCTTTCCTGTGAGTCCATGGCCATTTAAGGGAAAATTAACATGTTTGTTTAAAACTACCACATTAGGAGTGTAAAAGTTTATGTGCAAGTTTTCTCTTTCTCATGCAGCAAAGAATAGATAATTGTTGATAAAATTTTGACAAGAGTTAATGAAATTTTTATGAGTTTCTAATTTGAAGTATATTAATGTGTCACAGTGGAAGTGCTCTTTAAATATTAAAATTCTGAAAATGTATTCAAAAGCGTATGGTACATCTAAAAATAATTTTATCATCCAAAGTTAACGAGGAAGTTGTGTGCTATGGCACTCTAATTGTAATGTGTACTGTACTTTTCAGCCCTACAAGAGACTTAGGCCCAGCCAGCTATCATAGGAGACAACTCCCAGTAAAAACCATCTGCAAATCATGGCTTTTGAAGGGAAAGCCACAGGGAACAGCAGCACAGAGCATTAAGCAAAAGCATGGTAATACTGAGCCACTATTGTGGTGGTTTCCTGAGAGCTTGCAGAACTTGTGTCTTTTCCTTTTTTGATTTAACAAGATAACTTATTCTCCTGCCAGCAAAAAGAGAAAATTTCCAAGTGCATTGGACAACAGGGGAAAGGTCTTCTAGTTGATTAGTGGGAAATGCTGAATCTCCTGTGAGCAGTACTGAAGTTACAATTTATAGAAAATAAGAAAAATTTTTAAAGCTTCAATAAGAGTGTATCAGAAGGCAGATTCTTCTTTTCCATCCTCACAAGACTGGCAGTTATTATTCACATCTCTTTCAAACTTCTTGCTGCTTCTGCATTGTGCTGTAAAAAATATGCCTCATCAGAAAGGATTTGCAAATTGAGTCAACTCTATATGGGATTAAGACCAGTTTGCGCACAGCTCAGCAAGGTTATTTATACATATAAGGTCTCTGTTGAAGAAATTTTTACAGAGGCAAACAGAATAGGACAAAGGTGCAAATGCAATTTGCAAACTATGAACCTATGAGTATGTTTAGGAACAATCCATTCTTACAATTTTTATTGGGAAAAAAGTGGAGGACTTATATTCTTTCTCATAGTGCTTTGGGAAGTTTGATTCTATCTAAGCAGAAAATATATTCTAGGCATACAGCCAAGACACAGAATGGCAGAAGAGACAACCAAGGGGAAAATGAAGGGAGACTGTCAGAGTGCAGAGTCCAAGAGAGGGGAATTTAATTAGGTAGCGAGCCATTATGTAAACATTTAGATGGAATTGGTGAATATTCAGAATTTAGTTTCCCATCAAAAAGTGAATAGGAAGTGACAGTTAGACTACCAACAGCTGCTGAACGGGCAGCTAGAGATATGGAAAAAGTATCTAGATAGAGAAGATAAGCATTAAATTAGAAGTTAAAAAACAATAACTGGTATGGGAACTATAATTGGTTTCTTAATATGTTTTTACTGCTTTTCAGCTGGGAGCTGTTTTCCTTGGTGGAAAGAGATGGAGAAACTAGCATTCTCAATAATGTTCTTTATTAAAGAAAAAATGTACAATGTGTGTGGAAGAGACATTACAAAACTTTTGATCAGACACAGAAAAGAATAAGTTTATTCCAATTTATCAATCGTGATAAGCAAACAGTTGAAGTAAAGTAGATATTTAACTGCTTTTGCTAGCAAATGTTAGTACAAATTCAGCACTTTTAAAGATATTTGGCTTTTAAGCAATTGGAGCATGGATTCATTGCCACTTCCTACACATGCCAACATACCATTTTTTTACAACAGAAAACACTTCTATCAAATGCATCTATGCCAGTGAGAAATTCTTCACCTAAAATCTGCAATTAAACCCTAAATTTTCTAAAATGCATATTCTATGAATTAAAAATAGTAAAAATACTAATGAGCATTAAAATGAATGTACGGTATCAATCAGAGAAGAATTATCTGATCTTGCAGCACATTGATTTATTTATGGGGAAGAATGAGAAAAATCTCCCTGCCTTCTCACAGGTTTTTTTTCTCAGTGACCCCACATGTCTCATAATTTCATGGAAAGACAACACATTATTTCCTTCCCATTTATATTTCTCCTGTCTGATATTGTAGTTTTTTAAATATACCTTGTATTGTTATTTACCTTGGTACCCAGATGCAGGATGTCTTCTTATTCTGGGATTCTTGCAAATAAATCACTGTTTCAAGAATGCATGCTGCATGGCCAGGTTTAACTGAAGCACCTAACATTTTTCTGTTATGGAACGTCTCAATAACATTTCTATGCAGGACAAAGCTGAGTAAATTGATTTCCAGAATTAAAGGAGTAGATTATTGCTCCTCTATAGATGGCCTTCCATAATAAGACCATCAAAAAAATCTCAAGGGACAGAACATCTATTAGACCAAGTAGGATTTGAATAGACAAAAAATATATAATATCTAAAAATATGGCAATTTTTATATGATTAATGTTGCTTCAGTTTTCTAGTCTTTCTCACAAACTATGAGGAAACTTAACAATATAAAAAAGTCCTCAAAGTAAACGTCCACCTTGTATTGATGTGGGGCCAATTCTCCCCAGGTGTAGAACTTACCATTTTGCTTTGTTGAACTTCTCAAAATTACTCTGTCCAGTTCTCCAGCTGGTCTAGATTCTTTTGAATGGTAGCAGGAACTTCAAATGAGTCAGCCATAATCCCTATTCTCCATCTGGTATCATCTGTAAACTTGATGAGGGTGCAGGTGTCCAACCAGCCAGTTCATAGCTGAGCATGTAAAACATTATTGGCCCTGATATCAACCCCTGGGTGCACCGTGAGTGACTGACCTCCTACTGCACTCTGTGTTGATCATAATCCCTTGAGGCTGACAGTTCAGCCAGTTTTCAATCCACCTCACTGTCAATTTATCCTGCCCAACACAAATATGTCTCTTTTTTTTTTTCCAAGTCATAGTAGGAACAAGGGGAACTGAAATATAAAAGAATTTAAACATCTTTATATATATGCTGTATGACACTCCAATTTTTAAAATTTTATTCCACTGCCCAATATCCTTGTTGTTTCCCACCTCACCCCTTCCCTTGTTATATCTGTAGAACAATGATGATTTCCACCATGCTGTCCTCTTTACATTGAATTTTGCAACCAGTTTTTCTTAGGTTGTAGAGGGAATATGTATCTCTGTCTAAGAACCTTTTTGATTCTTTGGCCTATAATTATTCAATAAGGGAGTTCTTTTGCTACTTTAAATCAAGATATATAAAGACTGTTTGTGGTATACATTGTGAATTACACATGTCAAAATGTGTATCATGAGGAAGAACTGTGATTTAAATTATCCTGGTTTTGAGACTATAATTTAGTGATTTCTGCCAGAAGGTCATGAGGCATTTAGCATCTTGAATAAATAATGCAGCATATTTCCTTTAAAACACACTGATCTATGTAAACAAATATTTCACTACCAGGAAGAATAAGTACAAACCTGCTCTGTTCCTTAGATAATCAGATATCTTTCTATCAGAAAGAAAATTATCTGAATAACCACAAAATCCTATTGTGGATCCTTTCATAGTTTACACTTGTCATCCCATCCTAAATATTATTTTTTTTTCTTTCCTCTTCTCCTTATTCCTTGGCAAATATTCACTTCCTACTCACTACACTGACATACAGACATGAAGGCATTTTCACATTCCTAAGCAAAACCCCTTAGAGGTTTTCTTCATGTGCTTATGAGTAAAACATGAAATAAAAACCAGCCAGATGGAATACTTTGATTCTGTTAATTTCATTTCTGATCAATTAAAAAAGTATAGCAGGCTGAGGGATAACGGAAATTTTTATCTACCATCTAAAAAAGAAAAAAAAAAAAGAGGGGAAAAAAAGAGGGTGAATTTTCATTATGCTTGCAGTTTTGGATAGATTTTAAACAAATATGTTAGCCTTACTTAAGACAGTTTCCTGGGAGAATGTTAAAAGGCCTATTTCAATCACTGGGATCGCTTGTGATTCTGCAGCACTGGGAAATGTCACAGAACAAGTGCATAGGACTGAAAGCATAGGGAGGTGCTCAATAAGGTTTATGCAGGAATCAATAACTACAAACGCCAGGAATGTATGTGCTGTTAATACTACAGTACATTAATTACTTCTAACAATTGGATAAGGAATGAAAACAAAAGGCATACAGAGTAGGAATAGATTTAAACTCGTGGATCTAAACAACTAAGGAAAAAAAAAAAAAAGAACTTCAGTTGTGCAGGTGCTAAAGTTTAATGAGGCAGGGGCATGTACAAGAAGAACAAAAGACACCGAGGATTCTTGCAGAAGAAGATTTGCTTTTTACTCTACCGATTTTTGACCAATATTATATAATTATGTGTAGAGGAGAACCTGTAACAGGAACTGCAAAATCTTTTTAAGATCAGCTGACAAAATATCAGGGGACAAACTGAAAAAACCAAACTGTCAGAAGACAGACAGCTTTTATAAAAGCTACTGTTTTCAAACATATGTCTACCTAGAAGGGATATGTACAGCAAAAATTATAAATTAAATTGGCAATTAAAATGAATTGGTAATACCGGGGTGTAAAATTAATGTTGAAGGAACCAAGAAAAGTAGCTTATTTTAAGGCATTAAGAAAAGGAAATGGTAGAAATAGCAGAATTTTTTTTCTTTATTTTCCTTTTACTCACAGTTCTACTAAATTGTTGTTATATTAAGAAAAGAAGCAAGCACACAGAGATTTTGAAAGGTTTCTAGAAATGTATTTTGTGAATGACATTCCTTTCTCTTTGAAAATGGTGACCAGATAAACTTTTTTAGCAATTAGGCACTTATAGGATGACAAAGAATCATTTTCAGTGAAAGCTGGATGAAATATTTTTCTTGGACTTGGTTTTGAACAGGAATATTAGTGCCTTATGTTTACTTATTATTTGTCATTTTACTGAGATACACCAAATATGCCCCTGTCTTTACAATAATTGCAAATTATAATTGCAATAAAATTTCATCATTATTCAATTTTGCATGTATGTGTATAAATTTGCCTTTCCTTTCAAGTTTTATTCCCAAGACATAGATAATAAATGGAGCATTTACTTTCATAATTCGAAGCAATACCACAAAATCAATGAGGTGTTGGTTAATCTATAATGTTTGGTATACAATCAATCATGAGCAATATAAGAAAAGAATCTCACTATTTATGTTAAGTTTTTGAGAAGAAAACCAAGAGAAGCATAACAACATGTTACAGCATTTTTGAGAGAAAGAGGGCATGAATTGTGAAAGTTGAGCTACTCCAGGCTAGGCCTCAGATTGAGGCCTGGTGGGGCCCTCAAAGCCTCTGACGCAGTTAGAAATTCAGGGTTGTGGCGCAGGTAGAAAATAGTCTTAAAGTACTGTGGGGACCACGGGGGGTGAACTAGTATAGGTTTTATGGTGTACAGTGCAGGCCGTTTTAAGGAAAAGGTAAACAATGTTAGCCTACCAATCAGAGTGTCTTTGTTTCTGTAAACTATATAGAAGCTTATATAAACTACCGCCTGATTTTGAATAAACGGAGAACGTTGCATTAATCATATTGATTGGATGTGCGTTTGTCTTGTCCAGTTTCCCGTTTCCCTGAGGTTCCCTGGCTTTAACAACAGGATTAGAAATCATCAATAATTTCTTTGGTAAATGCTGTGTTGAAGAAAATGTCATTTTAAGGCTAAGGCATTTATTATTAAGGACAAATTTAAATAAGAACTGACCTATGAGAACTGACTGCAGTCTTGCTGAAATCACGTAAAGCTAAAAATCTGCCAGTGTTTTAACCCTCTTTATAGGATACACTATCTATATAAAAGAGCTGCATGGGTTGAAGTTTGTCTTTTTACTCTATCAGGTCTGTGCTAATTCTGTGGTAAAAAACACAATTTTCACTGAGGTTCTTATTTCAATTCCATCAGAAACAATAGCTATTTTCTGTTGTCTGAAGTTGTTCATGGTTGAGATATTAAAGAGATGTGAAATTCTACTCTTAATTTGACTCTCTTTCCAATGAGGTCAATCAGGATTGTGTATGAGTCACTTAAATGAGCCCTCATGTAGTGCTTTGGAAAATCATATAATTTCTCCATCATTCATGTAGTTAACTATGCCCTAAGGTATAATGAAGTAACATAGAGTTCAAGATAATCTAAATTCTGCTTAAGCTGAAGTAGCATCTTGTTTGTTTTCTAAATATATGAGAAGCCAGTTTACCATAGGAAAGAGAGGGGGAAAGATGGAGAGGACTGATGAAGAGGAAATAATATTCGTATCCAGATGGACTGAAAAGTGAAGCCGTAAGTTTCTTTCCAGTTAGCTCCGAGAAGGGATTTAGCATTAACTCTGAGAAAGAGTTTTGAAAGAAATTAGAATCTGTTGAGTTTGACTTTTTGACACACTCTCATGTAGTAGCTCCACTCTCCTTGCTTAAAAGATGCACAAAGGCAAGTTCACCAGAAGGTCAGTCAGGAAACCCAATATAGCACTCTACTTATGTAAAGAAATATGTCCTCAAATAGTTTAGAGTGACTATCACTTAATTATGAACTTGACGTAGAAAGTTGTGACTTTAATTGTAATAGATGCAATTTTTTTTATGGTGTAAGCGATATTTTACATGTAGTGTGTGTACTTGATTTATTGCCCTCTTGTTTCTCACATTGAATATCAAGTTGCATGGAGTATAGAATCATAGTATTATCTAATCATTTAGCTTAGAAAAGGCCTTTAAGATCATTGCATCCAACTTCTAACCCAGCACTGCCAAGTCTACCACTAAACCATGTTCCTAAGGGCCACATCTGCATGTCTTTTGAATACCTCCAGGGATAGTGACTCAACCACTTTCTACCCCGAACAGCCTGTTCCAGTTTTTCCTCACATCCAGTCTAAACCTCCTTTGTTGCAACTTAAAGTAATTGTCTTTTGTCATATTCTTTGTTACTTGGCAGAAGAGACTAACCACCACCTCGCTACAACCTCCTTTCAGGCAGGTGTAGTGAACAATAAGGGCCTCCTGAGCCTCTTTTCCTTCAGGTTAAACAATCCCAGCTCCTTCAGCTGTTCCTTATAAGACTTGGACTTAACACCCTTCACCAGCTCTTTGCCCTTCTCTGGACTAGCTCCAGCACCTCAATGTCTTTCTTGCAGTGCAGGATCCAGAACTGAGCACAGGATTTTAGGTGAGGCCTCACCAGTGCTGAGCACAGAGGACAATCACTGCCCTGGTCCTGCTGGCCACACTGTTTCTGATACGAAGATGCAAGTGGCTCTTTTGGACACCTGGGTGCACATTGCCTCCTGTTCAGTCTCCTGTCAACCACTACCCCTGGGTTTTTTGTCCTTGGCCCTCTGATCCAGTCTGCCCAGATCTCTTTGCAGAGCTTCCTTACAAAAAACAAAACCTCTGCCCAACTTGGCATCATCTGCCAACTGACTGAGGCAGCTCTCAATCCCCTCGTTCTGATCATCAGTAAAAGATCTTAACCAGGACTGACCCCAACAGTGTGCGCAGAGGAATGCCACTCTATAACATTACAATTCTGACTGGAAAAGTGAAAACATGTTGCTGCAAATCTGGCAAGGAATTGCTAGATTTTGAGTAAAAATAGTAAGGATATGAGCAATCTGAAAGACAGCATAGCAACATCACACTTCAGAAGGCAGTTGATTCGATTGGTCATGAACTTCTGTGAGTGCGACAACATTAAGATTTTTGTCAGACTAATAAACAAGCAAATAAAACCAAAGAAACATACAAAAACTCTACAACCAACCAAAGCATAAAGAATTGGCTTTCTCCTCACATCTACAGCACTCTATATTTTATTTCTCCTTATTTGGTAGAGACAGTTTCCCCCCTTCAAAACATATTTTATCTATCAGAAACCAAAATTTTAGTGAGATGAGTAGACAGCAGAGAATAGTTTACATTCTGCTCTTGCAACCCAAGATTTCTAGACCAGCTGGCCTTTGGGTTAGTTTTGCTTCTTGGGTTTGGCTATAAGAATATCAAAGTATTCTCTGCAGGTCAAATAATGACTGTACTCTAGTACAAGAATTACTCTGTCTTAGAAAAACTTCTGAGTCAACACACAGAGCATCAACAAGAGACCCGATATAAGGTTTTGTGATTTGCAAATATAAAACATTTTCAAGAAATTCTGCAGAGAAAAAAATAAAATGTGAGAAAAGCAAGTCAAATCCTCAGCCTTGAGAGGGCAATAGTGGAGATCTCTGAATGTGATCTGAATGTGCTTCCAGATTTGAACATAACTGCCCTCAGTGACAACTGAAGTTGAGCTTCTACAGTAGAAGTAAAAGTTGGGTTGCCTGAAGACAAGAATGTAGTAAATGTGGAATCTCTGCTTACTTATCTGAAATACTTCCCTTTACTACAATGGAGCTGTTCAATTATACAATTCAAATTGTATAATCTGCAGATCACACTGCAGACAATAAAGGGAAATAGCCTTTTTGTCTTGCAATAAAGACAAATCTGGAAAGAGGAGTTCTTGAAGTAATTTCCTTCTCTCATTCTGAACAGAAGCCTCAAATGATGACAAAGGAAATTTGAATATGGTAAGATTTAGTGAAAACTAGAGTCAGGATTTCACACTTGGCCTAAAATGAAGGTTTAAAGATTTTTTTTTAAATTTAGAAATTATCCACTATAAGTTGTTATTAATTGTGTTACAGATATTAAGTTTGCTTTTCCAACACTTTTATATAATATAAAATCTAAAAAGTCCTCAGATCATAATTAGAGCAATAGAAATTGAGTGAGATTAGAAGACTATTTCATTTATTTAACTTGAAATTACAACCTTAAACCTTGTGTTAAAAATATAAAAAACTACATAAAATATCCTGATGTTGGTATATTGTTAAGATTGACCATATTTGAGTTGTTTTAATGTTCTTTGGGAAGCAAGGGAAGAAGCATATAGCACATAGCATTTTAATATATGCTAGAAATGTTGTAAGTACACTGTGACATGAGGTAAATGTGCCTGAGTAAAATAAGCAGATTAAATTGTTTTGTTACTGAAGACTGTGTTTGACCAAAACTATATATATGTATATATATGTAGATCTTTTCCAAAAACTAGATGAGAGTTAGAATCAATACAAGAATAAGTCCAATTTTTAAAAAATCTTTCTTTATCCTATTTCACACTTTCAGTTTGCACCTCCTGTGTAACCAAACTTCCCTTTTAAAATCTGGCAGAATTTTGTGCCTTCAGTTCAATGTTGCCTCTTCAAGCATCAGAATCTGTACTACCTCCTCCTTTTCCTTTCCTCTCCTGGACTCCAACAGTGAGTGTTCAATGCCTTTTCATGACAGTGTTTTTCACTCTGAATTGTCATTGCTCTTTATTCTAATGACAACTTGGACAGTTTCAGACCTTCAGGTTGAAGGAAGATCACACAAATATATCTGATGTCATCCAGCAGAAAGGTAGCATGAATTTACAGGGAATTTTACACATGGTTTGTATTTGAATTTCACTAGTTAGAATTATTAGTCTCTTTTTCTTATTTTTCTTAATTTTCCTTTTTTTTTTTTTTTTTCTTTTTTTAAAGTTTTCTTTTGTGGTTTGGAGTTTTTGTTTGTTTGTTTCTTTGTTTTTGATTGGAAACAAAGCAATCAAGACTGAATTTGGGGCAGACTCACAAAAGCACATAACAAAACATTTTATTATTTCTGAGAAATGAAACTAAATTTATTTGGCTTGATTGAACACTTGATCAACTGTTCATTTTCGGTTTGGCTCACTACAGTCACAAATATTCCAGACATTTTGTTGGTACCAGAGGAGACTTAGGGCTTTTGCCTCTCAACTCTTAGGGCTTCCTACACTTGAATTATACTTCTTCAGAAAACTGCATTTAGTCTGGCTCATAAAGAAAGTAAATAAATTTTAAAAAACAGAGAAAAAATAGATTTAATAGAATAATGGAATAAGTTTCAAAATTAGACTGGCAAACTGGACTAGTACTGCCTGAAAAATTAGATGTTTAGATTTATTTCAAGTGCATTAAATCAAGTCTACTGATAATTTCAGGTTCAGATACTATTTTCCACTGACCACATACAATTCAAGATAACAGGGCAGAAATTAAACTAGGGAGGATGTATATTGAGGAACAGATCCACCTATCCAAAATAAGATTAATTCAAGAAAAAATGGATAGCATTTTGAGGGAACATAATATTGACATTGAGTAGAGTTAGGATGAGCTCAGTAATCTTAATTAGACTTCCTCAAAAGCATTTGCTTTAAAACTCTCCAGAAATCAAACTTATTTCCATCTTCAAGTGACAAAGATTTTGAATATTTATTTGCTGCAAATTTTATTTTTTCAGGTGCAATGTTCAGTACTCTGCTAACAGCTTAGATATTACTTAGGGTTTGAGCTATTAATTAATTTGAGCAATTAATTCAGAGCTAGTAATGTATTTGATGGATTTTACTCTCTTCAGTGCATGAATTTTCAATAAGCAGGCTGTGATTTTTCTCTAATTTATTCAGTATTCGAAATTATTACCTAATAAATATATATTGATAATTCTTGGATGGTAAATGGCTTGGAAGGAGATTATTTGAAAAGATGTATTTTTACCATGTGGTCTAGAAAAAAACCCATTTTCCATACAGGTCAATCTTCTTTTCTACCTAAAAAGCACTAATTCTTGTCAGGAGAAGAAAAGATATTGATTAAAATCTTTTTAGATGGTGCACACTCAGAGATTTCTGTTGTTCCCACTTTTTACCAAACTTTATCATATACATCAGCAAACAAACAAATTCTTGAAATTTTAATAGCAATTATGTTCCTTTTTGCTGTTAAATAGGTAGGGGAGAGTGAGAATTTAATGGAACCCACAAAGCTGACTGGAATGATAACATAATGTATCTCCACCATAACCAGCTCTTGGAAAGTAATCTAAAACATCTCTTGTCAATGCACTTTGCTGTATCCTTTCTGAACAAGAGACCACGAAAATTAAATAATTTTATAATGATGTGATATTAAAATCTCTCTATATATAGACTGAATATTTTACCTGTTTGAAGATGTTTTTAATTTAAACACTTTTTCATTTGAACATCAAGTAACTGAATACTTTTAACTATGAGGAGTTTTTCTGCTGACTTTTTCACATATAGAAACACAAAACAGTTTATTATGTAAAGTGATATTTTGTTTTGACAGTACCTTTTCCAGTTCCCTCATTGTCTGAAGTTTTCCCTCTGTGTTTGCAACACGACCTGTCTCTGTTGAGAAAAACCAGGACAGAATTATTCTTGTGTCTCAACAGAGAAAGGATCCCAGATCAGATGTCTCCTCCTGAGACCTCTAATCTAGTGCTCAATGCACACATGAAACAGTGAATTTTCTGCAAAATACAGTGGTCGTCTCTTTTCTTTTACCAAAAGCTTAGAGATGTGACACAGAAATCTAAATCTCTGTGGGGTGAATAAATCATTCACAGCTTGGAGGAGCTACTGCTGATAGAAAAATAAAATAAAGCGACAATGACACTTTCATCCATGCTTCAGAATGAGCAATTCTTGCTGATATTTGCTTTAAAAAAAAATAAATAAATCAGACCCCTCTTTTAAAATAAAATATTTTATATTTTAATATTTCTGAGATTTTTTTCTGCAAAATTATTGCCATAGCCAAGTACACATTTTGCTCAGAGTTCTGCTTACTGCTACTCTGATTAGAATTGCTTTCAATGAAGTTGAAAACTCATTAAAACTCATATTAAAACTCATGTTTTTATAAAAATCAAAAATTACATATTGTGAAACTAAACCTTAAAGTATCTAAGGCACTCAGTGAATTTGCCTTCTGATCTATATATGTTGAGTCTGTTCCTGTAAAAAATAGATTAAAGACATTTTTAAATTATATTATAATATTGAAAAATTCAAATATTAAATTGCATTTTGATATGCATGTTGATGCATAATATGTATTAAATTGAAAAAATTAAGAAAATTATTCAACAATTTCACCTGAATCTTTTCCATCATTCCTTCCTTAGATATGTGATCCAGTGAAGGAAGCAAGGAGATGTTTTTTTGTCATCTGACCATTTGAAAAAAAACAATGAAATTTGTTTACTGATCTACGGAGTCCTCATACTGTTATTCATAAAGGCTGCATTAATTTTTTTTAGTTTTCCTCCATGGGAAATTGGAGGAAACTTATCTGTACAGTCTTCAATATTTTTCTGCTTCCCTCTCAGCGCAGCTCTGCGGTAAAATCAACATGGCAGATAATCCCCCACTGTAAGAAAGCCCTTTAGATTCTGCAGATTAGTGTTCAATATCTTCAACCATTGCTCTGGGTAAGTAACATTTTACTCCCTTTTTACTCAAACTCTTGCAAAGCCTTTCCTGACTTGCCTCTGTGCTGCCCATCCAACAGTTACAGTGAGTTAAATTGAATGAGCGACTATTTTGAACAAAAGAGGAGTAAAACATTCAGGCCGTCCTTTTCTGATGACGGAAGCATATCTTTATGAAAGACCTGAATGGCATTTTTGCAAAATTCCATTATTCATTTCAGTGCAATAATACAATCACTGTACAGTATGAAGCCAGCTATCAATAGTTTAGCATACAGCTTTGATTAACTGTTTCTTTCTGCTTCCATTTTATACCTTAAAGAGGAGCTTTGCCTGTGGAGTTCACTGTGTCCAACTAATACACCAATTAGCTACTATGACGAGGTTTTGCATTATCAAAAATCAAAGCTTTCCATAGAGAATAATCTTCTTATTGTGGAAAGACGGTCAGAGAGGAAGTCAATGAAAGACCAAGATATGTATGCTCAATAGTAATCTCAATGTAGATAACACACATTAAATAAGAATTGGAAGAGTATAGTCTCTGGACAGAACAGCAGTATCTTTTGAAGCAAGCTACTGAAAAAAAAATCCACTCAAAATGTTTAAATCATTAATGCTAAACACTGCACACTGTGATCTCTTTCAAAAAAAGAGATTTTTACATCCCAGGATTTTGGTTGAGAAAGTGGTCTGAGTTATTAGAAAAAAATTTATAAGGTCTGTTAGATTTATCTCTTTACTTATATTTTATTAATAATTCTGTTCCTATAGTCTTTTTAAATGTAGTCACCCCAGTTTTTTAAATACTATCATGCTTAAGCAAAAAAAACAATTGCAGAAATTGCAGTTTGTGGGTGGATGATTGACCTTGTTTGGCTGTTAGAAGCCTGACTCTTTTACTCCCCCTCCTCAAAAGGATGGGGAAAGAAAATAAGGTTGAAAACATTATGCCTCAGGAGGAAAACAGAGAGATTGCTCGCTATTTACCACCACGGGCAAAATAGATCTACTTGGCAAAAATCAATTTAAGGTATTTTCAATTAAAATAGACTCAGATAGTGAGAAACAAAAAAACTAAAACACCTTCCTACCTTTCCCCCAGACTAATTCCTTTATTCCCAACTCCTCTATTTCCCTATGGAGAGGTGGCAAAATTGAGGGGTTGAGCTCAGTCCATAAAAGTTCTCTCTGCTTCTCATTTCTCCTTCTGCTTCTCCCCTGCACCAGTGTGGGTCCTTTCTATGGGCTACTGTCCTTCAGGATAAAGCTGCTTCATCTGGTCTCTCCATGTGATCTAAGAAATATCCACCTTTTCCAGGGTGTCTTCCTCCCTGGCCTGCAAGGATCCAAGGCTCCTGCAAAGGGTTCCCCCCCTCCTTCTTCACTGACCTTGGTGCCTCAAACTTTTTTCCTCCTCACTTTTCACAGCCTTCTGGGTTTTTTTATCCTTTCTTAATGTTTTCCTGGACATGCCATCAGCTTGGCTGATAGGTTAAGCCGTGTCCTGTGGAGGGTCTGATGCAGAGCTGTCTGGATCTGGTCATATCCCTCTGCTCAGAGAGGCCACCCATGAGGTTCCTTCCACTGCCAACACCCGGCACAGGCAGCCAATGCAGTGCACACAGGCACTAATGCTGCCTACTAACCTGCCCTTGCTCAAAGAGCAATACTGCAAAGCTGGTGCTCTGGCCAAGGAAGATTGGTATGAACCCCAAAGGCATTACAGAGCACACAAAATAAGCTTCTCTGACCAACCCTCTGACTCCTTCATCCTATGCTATATAGAAAAGATCTGGCACAAATTACCAGCATATGGAAAATCAGAGCTGTGTTCATGAGTTGCTGCTTTTAAATTGGAAGAAACCTTTCTCCATTCCATTTGGCAGACTTCCTCAGCTTTGTGATATTTATCTTCTGATGTAGGAAAAAAAAAAAAAAAAAAAAAAAGTGATTAACAGGAGAAGAATATGACAATCCAAATTATTGTGTGATCACACTAAAAAAATCAGAGCATTAGAGCCTGTAACATAGAGGGCTTGGGCTGCAATTTGTCCTGTGTCTCAGAGTGTGCCCCTATTAATGGGAATAAAATTAATGGGCTTAGTTACTCACATCTGTTTTCATGATCTCAAACCTGATCAGGTTAATATATAAATATTTTTGGTTTGGGTGCCTTCTCTATGCCTTTCATCCCTGCAAGTTTTGGAGTCGATTGAACATAAATGTTTCACATGCTGACTTTTGACTTAATGTATTCCAAACAGAAAAAAATATTTGGCAGATTATCCAAGTAATGGAATCTGCTTACCGTGAAAATTGAAATCAGACTCTGGCACATCACGTATCTAATGGTGAAATGAAGGAAAACTAATTGCTAGGAAAGGTGAGTGTGAAGATTTCCCATTGTTAACTCACTCACACAACTGGAGAAGAAGGGTTGCTTTACTTGCTTAAGAATTTCCCATGTTTGGTATACCCTGGACTTGAAAGCATTTTTGACAGTGATGAGGTGACACTTCTCAATAGAGTCTGGACAATTTACAAAATCATTGTCTTTCCATCATAGAAAATTGAGGTTAACTGTTATCATTCCTTCTATGTCTGTTTTCCCCTGGGCAGTTTGCAGTAAATTTCCTTTTCCAGCTCCTTAGTTTTTTGAAGCATTAGACTATTTTCTGGAATATGTGATGCTGGCTTATATGGACCAACAGAAGACTTTATTTTGAAGGGAGAAATACTTTTGATTACACTTGAAGCAGAAGCTTTTCTTGTAGTTTCCAACAGAATAAAATGTGTGATTTATTTCAGATAGTAGGTCGAGGACTCATACTTTACACATTCAAGACATAACCAGTTTTCATCATTTTCCTTGGTCTCCCAGATACTCTGATATATTTATTAATTTTCTATTATTTAATGTTTGTTCACAGTAAACTTAAGGCACCCATAATCTTTTTTATTCCATGAGAACACAAAATAGGGTCAAACATTATGTTAATATGGCAAAGATAAAAAAGTCACTGCTTTCTTTTTTTATCTTCAGGTTTCCAAAATATTAGCAACCTATTTTTCCAATGCCTTGACCTGTTTTGCACTTGCCCGAGTAGGATTAAAATTACCGGAGAAAATAATTTTATAGAGGTGTGTATACTCACACACTTAGGGACCTGTTTTGCATCTCTTTTATGTTAAAGTTTAATATTTAAACAATTTTTAGCTCAGACATTATTAAATTAATTTCTTAACTTTTCTAAAAATATATTTATCAAGTGAAACCAATAAAAATCCCTTCTCTTGTTACACTGACCTATGGATCAGTATACTCTAATAATTTACTTGTTCAACCTAAACAAAATTACTTCACTATATATACTCAGAAGGTTCCTACCAACATAGTTAGATCGGTTTCTAAATAGATTTGTTTTTTTAAACTGGTACCATTCTTTAATACACACACACACAAAGAATATCTGTGTGCTGTAGAAATTTCTGGAAAATATTATTAAGAAGTATGTTTTAGTCTGAATTATACAGATAACTCTATATATTTCTTTCGAATTTTACCCCTGGCTCACACAATGTGACAAAGTGGATATTTGTTCAGGTTAGAATTACATTTATGATTCTTTAATCATAAATGATTTATGATTTCAAGGGAAGGATTTTACTCCAAAATAAATCACTAAGGTACTTTTAAAGACAAGCAATTGGATTTGGCACAAGGTGTTTTAGAGAATGGTTAAAAACTAAATTACATGTGAAATTGCGAGTGAAATTAATTCACAGATGTCTAAAAAACAGAAGGCTGCCTAACATTTCCAAGTTTACTAACCACCTTGCCTAAGACATATGTTCTTTCTTGGAAAAAAAACCAAAACAAGTATGCCTGCCAGTCTGGGTTCAGCACATGGCTAGGGTTGCATTTGAAAACCTTTAATGAAGGTGAGAAGGAAAAGGTTAGGTACAGTCTCATGGTGCTCTCAGGACAACTCTGAAGAGTCTTCTTATCCCTGGCTACAACATAATAATTTGCATTTACACAGTAGAAAATTCATCCTCTCTTTGAAACAGGGGTGGGAGAGGGAGCCATGAAGTCTGTAGCTATCATTAGGGCTTGGCTTGATTCACCAGAGATTGACATTGTAACATTATATTATGTTATTTAGATGAAAACAATTTACAAATGAAAAGTTTTGATCCAAACAGAAAACTAATGATTAAAAAAAAATCAGAATTAATGAGACCATTCAGAAGCCAAAATACCACTAGTATCTGCTAAAACATTATGATGCTTGGGAAATACATACTTTTATAGCATGTTTTTCATGTTGCATTTATTAAGTGAATCAAAATCTTGTCTCTGTATGGATGAATTGCTTCTTCTCTTGCCTGAAATTGTTTGGGATTACTCAAGCTTTAGGAGATCTCTTTTTTTTTTTCTAATTTCCATGTACTTAAAACTAGGATGAACAGAAATAATGGCAGAGACCTATAATATTCACTGCATGCCCTTTCCCAGCTGACTGCTTACTTTGAAACCATTCCCAGCACTGCTGGCTATGCCCTTTAAGCAAACTCTGAAAAAGCAGATAATGCCTACACTTCCTGAAGAGCTACTTCCCTTTATGATTCTTTTATTCCAATAAAGATACAAGGTAAATACAAAACAAGGGGAAAACAGAAATATAGGGCTTTACTTTCCACCTCAGTACTTACAATTTCTCCTGGCTTATTTTTCAAAATACTTTTTTTGCTTTACCTGGAAATGATTATCCAGAAATAAAAGCTAAATAAACAGTAGTAGGTCACAGCAACTGTCAGAAGCCAGTCTCTTCTCCTTCAAAATAGCTGCTGTCCAGTGTTTGCTATTGAAGTCTACAGTGCCCGTGGTTTGCATGTTTGAGTGCCCCGCTGGCTCTCCAGAGCAGAGCAGCAGGTGGAGCAGAAGGAGAGTGTAACTTACATAAAGGCACAAGCCAAACAAAGCTGCTTGGTTTAATTTTAAGCTTACAAGAACTGAAAATGTTTTTTTAAAATATATAGGTTAAGTTTCTGGAAGTGTAAAGGATGTATTCCATTTTAACAACTGATAAAAAAGTTCACCACTTCAAAACAAGTTATTAGTAGTTTTGTTGTAAATTAAGTATTTATGAAACATATTAAATACAACACTGCTTACACTTGTCCTTTGAATAACAGACCTGGTCATTTGCATATCTGCAATGGATTTCCGTCCATTTGTAGCCTTAAAAACATCCACAGGGTTTAGAATATCTAACGATTTTTTATAAGATAGTTACTTAAAGGTTTTTGGCATTTTCAAGGAAATACACATGCAGAAAAAAACACTGTACCCTATTACAAAAATTACACAAATTCTGAACAGTAAATTATTTGTTCTTTGATTATGTATGGCAAATTTTCCACTATGTTTGTGTTAAATAACTCAGCTGTGCAAACACTTTCAGTATTTTTTTTTTAATTTCCAAGTGATGCAGGACTTCTTAACTAAGATGTATTTATTCTATTTTCACAAAATAAAGAGTCTGTAATTATTATTGAATAAAGTGTTGCATCTTTTTCCAAACTAACCTTTCATAATAAAAATTTTCTGTCTATGAAAATCACTCAGCTTTGTTTGTTATATCATTCTGTTCTTAAAAATGGCTAATGATGCAGTAGAACATAAGCAATAATAAGGATACTGGCTGGTATCATCATCTATATAAATTTAATCTGTTTAATATTTTTGGCTTATGCCAAGGAAAATGAAATTTTAGGGATTAGAGAGGTACAAAAATATGTGTATATGCAAATACACGTGGACTCACATGCCTCTTGTTCCATTGTCCCTAAAATCCATTTTGGTAAAATCCTGGATATGCTTGTGCACAATATAATCTTTTCATATTTTCGCAGCAATGACCCAGTGGTGTTTCCTCCTCCAAACCTTCCACTTTTAGTTAAAAATTTGAGTTTAGGTGTGGATTGCTACTTATCAGAGAGGTATTACTTCTGAGGTTTTGTTCTTCCCTCCAAAGGAGGAAAGTGTTATATACACGAAGAACCCATATGTGATCTTCCACCTGAGCAAAATTACTGCCCACAAAGTCTGAAAATACTAGCACACTGGCATCTTCAAGCTCTGTTCTTCCAGTCATGCTGCATAAGTTCGGGGTTTTAGCATTTTATACTGATAACACCACCACTAAATTTCTGAGCTCCTTATGCAAGATTGGACAGTTCCCATATAAACTTCTGTATAAACTAAACAAAAATAAATTTTAAAAAAGTCTCCATTATGAGTTATATGCCCATCTCAACAATTCACAATACTTAGATCAAGCCCAGAGAAACCTCATATAGACATTACTGAAGGCATTGGAGTATTCACTGTTGTAGTTAAGCTTCAGAACAAAATACTGAGTAAGACAGAGAAAAATAAAATGGTTTCAAATGGAGCTAAGGATAAGGGTAGGATTTAATACCTCAATGTCAAAACATTTTCATGCAAGTTACTACAATAACTGGGAAAGGAGTCTTTAAACCTAAGAAATGAATAGTTTATATTTTGAGGAAAACCCCAACATTTTAAGAAAGATACGTACAATCAAGATTCTGACTTCACCTTAGCCCTAGTTTCTTATGGTGTCACAAAATAACAACATTACAGACATTACAGTATCTTCTCATGTACTATGATTTTTATTTTTAATGGCATGTATTATTCCCTCATAATAAAGGCTGTAGTTAATTTCCCCAGCACAGGTTATGTGTAGAAATGCAGTGCTGTGGTGATGCTTCCCAAATTATTGTGTAGATACAAACACTTTAAAATGCTATCCTTTTAGTTTTTCAGTAATAAATATTTTCAACATACAAGAACAATTTCTTTCACATCATTAAAAGCAAAAGAACATTTTTATATTCAGACTACTTAGAAAATAACCTATGTGCAAGGAAATCCTCAAGGTCAGTTGATTGCATTAATTTTACGTCACAACACAAACTGCTTCAGAATTATTCATGCTCTTGTTTTTAAATGTTCTTTCTATGATCACAGACATTCAATATAATGAATGCCAATTGTTAGCTTTATTGTAGCCTATTTTCTAGGGAGGTTATTTATTAAGAGAATCATAATAATTTGAACTCTGTAAAAAAGTCCACAGATTTTACTATTTCATATGTAATGTAAATCAGAAAATAAATGGGCAGACAGCACAGAGGTTCTGTTTTGAACTCTCAGTTTTAAGTTTGTCCTAATTTGAGAACTTAGAGCTTATTTGAAAATATTGAAAAGGTTTGTTCTGTCCTCAAAGTTGAGTTGGCAATTTTAGGGAAGACCTTGTATGTTCTTCTAATCTTTTGTTTAGTAGTAAAGCAGCATAATACCACTGCATTTCAATACAAATCAAAATGTCAAAGTACTGTACAATGTAAAGCATTTCCATCTCTGTAAATGAAATGACATGAATGACATGTCTCCACTTAATCTTTTTCTTGTTTGTACTATTTGCTTGTACAGTGATCCACACAAACATGCATTTTCTCCAAGTTAAAACACCTGGTCTAATCCTCAAGCCATTTGTTCCAATTCCAGGTGTGTTTTTACTTACACAGTATTTGAAGAGCTACAGACACAGGCTAAGGAATACACAGGGAATAACTGTTTAACATTGGGTGGGTTTGCATTATCTTGCTGAACCATAAATTTTCAGACAAATGAAAATATTGTCTTAGGCAACTTGACTTTCAACTGTTCTATATCCTTGAAACCAGAATACACAGGAGTCATGTGTATGTGTGAATGTGTGTACTCATGTGATATCCATGGTAAGACTTTAGGCAAGTGAAAGCCAATACGTGAGTTTTGAGAGGAATACCTATTTATTTCCCTGCTGCTCTGGTTTCTGCTACTTTGTGTTTTTCATCATAGTATTCAGTCCCACAGAGCACAACATCACCTTGAACAGACTGCTGAGTTACTAGATAACAGCATGTGCCAATTTAAAATCAATCAGGTCTATGTCTTACCATGCTCCCTTCCCTTCTTTTACTGCTTCTCATGAGCAAAGGTCTAGTGAAATTATGGCAGCAGCAGGCAGGGAATGAGAAACAAGTTTCTTTAATGATGAAACAGAGACAGCAGTTTAAAATGGACCAAGAAGTTCCCCCTGAGGGTTTGAAATAAGAACACCAGCAATGGATGCAAATCCACAGACACATTAGCTGAACGTGAATGACCTTTTGGCATCCTACGAGGAAGTTCTCTCACAATAGGGACTCTTTTATTAGTGATACATCACTGTCAGAGAAGGAAAGTGTTCAAGATGACACTTCTGTAAGCCTCCTTATGTTCACAAAGCACAGCATTAGTCACTGTTATTTTCTGTTTAGTGGTGTGCCAGATATAATGACTGTTCCTCTTTACAAGTATTCCCACCTTCTCCTTGTATTATGGTTATCTGACTTTATTCCTCTTGTAGGCTTCATAGAAGAAATTATACTTGAAAGCACTGCAGCAGGCAGGCAGTCTGGATGGCCAAACAGGCAGGGAGATGCTTTCTCAGAGACACAGGGAGGAAGCTGTGTAGGAAAGCAGCAGAGGAATAACAGAAGAGAGGTAAAATGAAACTGCAAACTACCTTTTTTTTTGCAAAAATAAAAAGAAACAGAGTATTCATCCAAGATCTGGGGCATCTACATATGTCTACCTTCTTTGCTGCACATCTGCATTTAGCTCTTCCTTTTCCATACCGTGATTTCTCTAAAGTTAGATTAGAGCATGTTTGAGTGGGGAAGGGCAAAAAGAACTGGAAGATCTGAAAGAAGCAGGAAGATAAAGCTGGAGTTTACACCCAATTAAGCAGGCCTAGACTGGATGCAGATGTTTACAAAGGAAGCCCAGGTGAGCAGAAGGCTGGCTAGGTAATGTCCTTGAGGTTATTGTGCCTCCAGAGCCCAAATGTCTGTGTCTAACTTTCAGCTGTTAGCAAGAGGCTCAAACACTCCTATTTCCTTATGTATTGCAGCACACTAATGTCAATAACCTACTATTGTCACTGGCTTTTATGGCAATTATGTGAAGAAGTGAAAGAGTTAATTTTTTTTCAGTCCAGGGGTGGACAAAGTATATACATGATTGTGCTTGTTTTGGCTGGGGTAGGGTTAATTTTCTTCACAGTGGATGGTAGGGGGCTGTGTTTTCGATTTGTGCTGAACACAGTGTTGATAGTATACTGAGTTGGTTTTTGTTATTGCTGAGCAGGGCTTACACAGAGCAAAGGCCTGTCCTGATTTTTGTCTTGCCACGTTGGTGAGGAAGTTGATGAGGGGTGCATAGGAGGTTGGGAGGAGACACAGCCAGGACAGGTGACACAGACTGACCAAAGGGATATTCCAGACATGTGACATCATGCTCAGTATATAAAGTGGGAGGAAGAATGAGGAAGGGGGAGATGTTTGGAGGGATGGTGTATTGGCCTTGTGATGGAGCCCTGATCTCTTGGGGATGACTGAACACCTGCCTGCCTGTGGGAAGCAATGAGTCAGTTTCTTGTTTTGCTTTGCATCTGTGCATGATTTTTGCTTTCTCTGTTAAAATGTCTTTATCTCAACCCAAAACTTTCCTATCTTTTACCCTTCCAATTCTCTCCTGATGGTGGGGCAGTGAGCAGGAGCTTGGTTGCTGGCTGGGGTTAAATCAAAATAATTATGTATTATGATGGCATAGTCATAATACACCCTTTTTCTAAAATTTGTTCTTTACCAACAGAAGGAGAATGAATGTTATATTTAGTATTAGTATGCATTCATTGCACAGCAGAAATGTCCCCAAAATTTAGATATTGACCCCTTACAATCATGCATTTTCATGTTTTGTTCTGGTGTATTTTGTGGTAACACTTAATTTACATGTCCATGTCAAACCACCTCAGTGAAATTCTGGAACCATTTCTTCCATGAACCTGTGGGAGGGTTGACTTTGCAGCAGTACTGCCTTTACTCTGTAGGACCCATACAATTTTTATTTTCAAAGGTTGGAATATATATATAAGAATGCACAGGCTTGCAGGAGATTGAAAGAAAGGTTTAATCATATAACTGTGTCAAATGTCACTGACACCAAACTTTCTACAGCATATACTTCCCCTTATGTTCTGAAGAATGGTACAGAGATGAAATACTATTTCTGAAAAAAACATACACAAAAAATCCAGGAAAAGAGTTTTTCTGAATCAAAACAGTGTTGAAGTCAGAGGGATTTGTACTGTGCAGGTAAATGAGCCATGAAACCTAAGCAAGCAATGATGAGAAAACAAAATATTAACTTTTTGCTCATTAAGAGATCAAATATTCTGTTCAGTGAATGTAGGGATAGTTCTGTGAAAATTGCAGTTTATGTTCTGCAATTTAGTTCTGTATCATAACACATTTGCATACAGCAGCCAAATTGAGCCAGTACTAAGAAACTTAATTAAGACAATCAGTAGTTTTCTGATTGATATTGTACATACTGCATATTTTTATGTATAAATGGTGTTTGCAGCTGTCTGATACCCAGTTGTATGGCACCCTACCACTTAAAATAGATATTTTGGAGCTTCCACAAAGTAGGCAATGGTGTGAACCAAAGTTATTCCTGGAATTCTCCTCTCTTCTGCATATTCCTATATCCTACTCCTCCTGACAGCTGCAGGGTCTTGTGTTTCCATAAAATTTGACTTCTGAAGATATAGGCCAGAGTGATGAGATGGGGAAGAATAATAAAGAACTTGTTGGAATTACATCCTATCCTTTCAAAGACATGAAAGGTCCTCCAGACTTTCAACCATTACCCTGACAGCAATGAAACCAATGGGGAAAATCAATAGTGAGATGAACACAGATATAGAGAAGCAAAATTCCTGTGTGACTGTTTAAAGCTATTTCCTTACTAACAGTAGTATTTAAATCTCTATTCCTGTGAGTAAAGTAACTTTTAAAATCCCCAAATCACAGGATCTTTCTTATGCTGCAGTGGACAAAACTCCCCTCAGCACTTAAGGTGAGGCCACCCCAGTGCAAAGCAGAGTGGGACAATCCCCTCCCTTGCCCAGCTGGCAATGCTGTGCCTGATGCCCCCAGGACACAGGTGGCCCTCCTGGCTGCCAGGGCACTGCTGACTCATGTTCAACTTTCCATCATGGAGGAGCCCCAGGTCCCTTTCCATGGTGCTATTTTCCAATCTCTCATTTCCCAGTCTGAACATGCATCCAGGTTTGCCCCATCACTTTCCTTTGTTGAACTTCACATGGTTGGCAATTGCCCAGTCCTTTAATTTATAAAGGTCTCTCTACAGAACATCCCTGCCTACATAGGAAACAGATCTTCTTATTTTGCATCATCTGCCAACTTGCTTAGTATCCCTTTGAGTCCCATGTCCAAGTTGCTCATGAACATGTGGAAGAGGCAGCCATAAGAGTTCCAGCCCTTACACTGATATTTTAGGTCCTGTATTGGCAATAAATACTGTTGGGAGGAAAGGGTTAAAAGGGAAAGAATGACAAAGATGGTAAATTCACTCAAGTGGCCTTGCAACTGGGAATGTTAAAGCCCAGAAAACATCAGTGTGGGAAAACTCCACTTATTATGCCTAATGCTGTGTATCCTCTGCTTTCAGAAGTAGAATTCCTGAGTAGAGACAATGCCCTGTCGCTGACTTAAGCCACCTTTTCAGAGAGATTAAAAGCTCAGAGATCAAAAGCTAAAGTGTGGTGATAAACTGTGGTGTGTGGTGAGGTCTTTGGACAGACGGGGGCAGGCAGCAGAGCCTGCTAGGACATCCCAACTCTGACTGTGTGTCCCTGCTTCTGTGTCTCTGCAGCCCAGCATGGGCTGGGGATGTTCAGTCAGAGAGGTAATGAAATAAACCTACTCTTTGCATTTCAACTGTGGTTCTGTGGTCACCCTGGTAACCTGCATGTGTTCATTCACACAAATGCCAAGGCTCTGCAACTTGTTGGACCAGAAAGAAGAATTTAAAAAGGGGGTTTGACCTTTCTAAATGTGTTGTGACCACTGGACTATGTGAAATTAAAAGAAATGTACTGAAACCTCAGTGCTATTTTGGTGATGGCAGAATTTAGGTTCTAGGTAATAGAATAGTCCTCTAGCTCTACAACACATTCACCTGCAAGGCAGAATATAATTGTCTTCTCTCTAGTATTATGTCTCACCTTTTTAAATTTATCTTTAAATTTATCACCTAAATTTCCCTGATCAGAAATTGAATGCTTACAATTTATTATTCAATGACGTTTCTCTGTAAATGTTTTTGTTTATTTTTTTAATGCCTGCAAAAACAATAGGACTTCCATCCCATGTCTGTTTTTTTTCACCTAAACACTGAAAAAAAATATTGTATGACTAGTCTTCTTTTATTTCTGAATGATAATTTGCATCATACCTGCAAAATGTAACAGAGATAGTAGATCTAATGAACGTTAAAATCTGCATTGAGGTTATCCAATTTCAGTAAAATCAATTATTTCTATGCAAGTGTTAATCCTTCCTAGGGTAGTTACTTCTTTACCCATCTTGTCATCTTTAAAGTCCATTTAACTATGCAATTTTAGTACTTTATATTCTCAGAATCCTTGATGTGTCAGGTAGCACGTTTGCTCTGTTTCTTAGCTGTCATTTCACAGAGGAAAGTAGTAGTTTAATTAGTCATAGTTACTAATACCGTACTTCAGTAACCAAAATGGACAAAGGGTGTCTTTCAAGAGGTGGGAATTTGCTATTGAGAACTGCATCATAGCCAAATCATCAACGTGGTACTGATTCTCAGGCGGGTGTGCAGGTACCTGAAAGGCAGTCATTGGATCTGACACCTCCAGGGGTAGGAATTGCTGAGACTGGCAGGAGGTCACCAGGTCCAAGGTGCCTGAGGAAGAAAGCTGAACCAGTCTGCTGAGGGATTGCTAATTATTACGGAAATAACATCCTATATTGCTGTTTCTCTCTGCCCTCAAGGAAAAGTCAGCACCAGGGTCGTGTCAGAGATAAATAGCTATTAAGATCTGCCTGCAGAGGGATTCAGCATGTGGAGGTCAGTATCAAGCAGGTGATTTTGAGATGAGGTGATTTTTTATTTCCCTTCTGAGAAGGCCATCCAGCAAACTGATGCCTGAAGAGACACCGTTTCTCTTTGCAAACTCAGCATGAATGGTGGATTATTACAGAGGTAAGTAGACCCATTTCACTCACATCTAAGGACAGCTCACACCATTGAGAGGGAAAAATTATTTTCCCTCTTCTGGTAACTTAAACTATGATATTAAAAAAAAAAAAATCAGTACTTGAATTATAGAAAATCTGCAGTGCACAAGTGGAAAATAAGTCAATAAAATATCTTTCCTAACAAAATATGCAGTTTATTACAACTCTGGATACTATATTGCTTTTTTCATTAATAGAAAGAAGGTGGATCTTTCTGTTTCATGTCAGCATATTTCTATCTTTCAATAAATTGTATCTATAAATTATTTATACCATAACTTGTCAAAATAGAAATGTTCATGGAAGCAAGAAATGTGTGTATATATAAAGAGAATATACATATATTTGTACTATGAAAGCAAAAGAGGGGTAGCAGATGACCAAAAGGATATATAAGTCTTTTGCATAGCTAGTCAAAGAAAAAAGGAATAACAGAAACAATTAAAAATATTTTACATTGACATTAACTATAATTCTATAATAACTGTTTTTAAAATAAACATAATCCTGAAATTCTCTTAGTCTTCTGTAGAAAAATGTTAATTTCTTTTCAGAAAACTCTCATGAGATATTATTAAAATGAGGCATATAGTAGAGAACTATCAGTAAAAACAAATATGTATGGTAGTTCACTTGTCATAGAGAAATTGCATAAAATTGCTTAACTATTTCTGGTTAGCAGAAAATTCAGGTAAAAAATTATACCTGTTAGGCAGACCTTTTAGGTAAAACTAAAGAAGTTACAGAAAGGGCAAATAAAAATATTGTATGTGAAATAATATAAATTCTAAGTACATGTCTAGGCAAACAACAAATCAAATAGTGCTGTTGTTGACTTGCCTCTGAGCTATATTCTTGAGAAATACAACATTCTGGCACACGGACCAATATTTCTGTGCACAATCAGCCATATCCCACAAGGAATACACAGTATTTGATGTAAAGTCAGATACACTATTCTTCACAGTGGATGAATTTTCGTTTATGTCCACTGACTATTTCACCAAAATAAAATACCCCTGAAATAAAAATGTTGCAAGTATTTATCGACATCTTCGAAGGTCTCACTATAGACTTTTCTCCTCTTATTCTTTGTTCTATAGAAACGAATAGTTAAACTATGAACAATCAACATGACTCTATTTTAGCTAAGGAAAAATAATTAACTTGTAAAGCTGCACCCACAGGATTAAATCTAGAACTCATTTCTCAGATAGTTACTATTAATAATATATAGTTTTCATTTTATAATGAAAATCAAATGGAGATTTTACTCGAACAACAGAGTCTTGATTGCACAGCGAAACGTAAGAATAATTTACTGATACTTCTCTTTTCTCTGGTGTTGTTATAAGTACTGAAAACACAGCACTTTAATGTCAGCTTTCAACATTTGTGTCAGCAAATAACATCATGATTGGAGGACTGATTTTAAGGGGGAATGGATCAAATAATTTACTTGAACATATTGACACTCACAAATAATGTATCTTTTCTTTGTATTAAAATAGTTTTTTCAACACTGATGTTGTTTGCAATTTTTGTTAATATTCTATTTGTGCAATTTGGAGCCCATCTACTAATTGAAGGTAATTTCTTGCACAGCAAGAAGAACTTATGAATGTTTTGTGTCATAAACATTGCTGTAAACATAAATGCAGTAAATAGATCAAAGAAACTTAATGTGATTTTCTTGAAGAGTGAGAAAAAAGTACTGAAATTGGAAAAAAACCCAGATTCACCAAATGAATTTAAATTATAATAATTATGAAGGACTATCGTGCTGATTGTTGGAGAAATACTACAATGAAAGTGTAGAAAGTCATCATCTATCCTAAAAGACTCTTTGTGAAGTTTTCATTTTTTTATCTAGTGTAATAGTCTGAATTTTAATGCCAACAATATATATTATTCCAGTGGCATTATCAGTGAAACAATAATTTCTCATACACTGATTTTGGATATAGTAATTTATGTATTAGTACTGTGCTTGCAAGTGAAAACGAAGTGCGAAAGAGACTGCAAATGATGTTTGCAATGATAGACTTGAATTTCTCTATAAAATTGTTGAAATAAAGAAAAGACTACTACTGGGAGCTACTCTGATCCTTGGTCTAGCAGGACCTGCAGAACAACTGAAAAAGCCATTTTTGCTGAAAATAAAATGTTTATGGACATGAATCTCCATTTAGTTTTTCCCCAAGCTTTTGAGCTATGATTCCACTAATTAGTGTATTTTGTTGGTTTTTTTTCTCTATGCCATACTTACTGTCTGTTTTTGATGAAGCAGGTGTACATTAGTATTGATCCTGTCAATAAAGTATTTGTCAAACTACTTTTTGGTAGAATATTATTCAACCAGCTTTTTACCCACTCAAACAGCACTTGGCATTCCATTTTGACAAATGTGATTAAATTATAAGTCTTGTTACCTTTATTTAGCAAAATTTTTAAAAGCTCTTTTCTATTACTTGCTTTCTATTGTTTATAATTATTCTGAACTAGCATGTTCCTGGAATGTAATTCTTCAAATAAGAAATTAACCAAACCTTTCCAAGAAATAAACAGAGAATTTAATTCCTAGTATTACACCTTACTTAAATCTCCAATTATTTTTCATGTTTGTGTAAGAACAGGCTCAAAGTAAATAAAATTATTTCAAGGTTATGTAATTAATGTTAATTAAATTTTAAGTTTCATATGACTGATTCTAAAGAACCTTTATTCTTCAGAATTCTGCAGAGGGTTCACTTCAGTGTTACATGAATAAGAAGGCACTGGCTTAAAAACAGTGGATGTTGTATTTTAAGTACTGTCTTCCAAAATACACTTTTCAGAGTTCTGATGTCACTTTACTGGGGATACGATTTCACCTCTGCATTTTTTACTTTTTGGTATCAGAGGTTAGGAAGCCTTCCTTAGTAGTCAGACAAACCTCTTTGCATGGAGATTCAGCAGATCTGAACTTTGAACTACAGGAAAGATAGGCACAGCATAGAGATTGATACTTATTCCTAGACATCTGCAAAATGTGGTCCATCTTTGAAAATTTAGTGGTTTAATTATTACTTTCATTAATTTTTGTATCTCACTTGTTGTTTTTTAATTATTTAAATAAGAGTTCCTTGTATTTTAGAACACCACTCAACTTCCAGTGCATGTGTTGGTTATTTCCCTATTTTCAGATCCACAAATTTAAAAATTCACTATTTTAGGATATTTTTATTTATTTTTAAAGCAAAATTTATTTATGTCAGAAAGCACTGTACTGAACACATGCCAAAAGAAATCTGGACTGAACCTATAAGACAACAGTTGGGATCCTCTTCCTACAATTCTATGTAGAAATGCTAGAACAGAGATAAAGTTTTGACATGTAATTCAAGAGATGTTACTGCAACTTCATAACTTGATTTGACTCTGTACCTTTTTTGTGCATATGCATATGATTAGGATACAAAAGAAGGATGGACAACTTAAAATTCATGACATGAAATACTGCCTCTATGCACGGACAACAAGCAATTAAAAACCCTGCAACCTTCAATTTGCTGGTGATCAAATGCATCTCCAGAGACCAACAAGAGTGGAAGTCTACACAGTGAATGTGCTCTGACTGTGGATCACATACTTTCCAATATTTTTCTATTACCTTTGTTGAAAAGTTTTACCTATCCTTTCTTTTAAGCAGCACAGAGAGACTGCGCAATGTTTTAATCATTGAATGCATCCAGCTGACTTGAGAAGTATGTAACTGCTCTGGGGATCACCCTTGATTCTGGAGGTCTTGGCCCTCCATTACTGATCTATGAGTACCACATAGATCCCATGTGAGTACAAGTATATTTTTCAAAGTATGATATGATAGCATATAAAAGAAAACATACTAGCAAGTAGAGTTTCATAATAATAAGGAAATACTCCTCTCCTGGTTTAGCCTATGCTGTGTTATTGTACTGTGCATCTGTACCCAGGCAGTGGCCACAGGGACTGCAGGAGGTCTCTGTGAGGAGGGGCAGGGATGACTCTGGGCTGGACACAGCTGGATCCAGAGGGCTCCAACCCACTCACTGCAGGGCATGGCTGGGGCCTCAGCCAGGATGGAAGTGCTTCTGGAAAACAGTTAAGGAAAGGCAAAATACCCTTTCAAAACAGTTATGGTCTTACCATAACCCCTCTTTCCCGATCCATCTTGCATAGCTCAGGGACAGGGAAGCGGTAAAAGAGATGAGAAAAGAGTGAAGTTGAGACTTGGAATGTGTGTGTGTTTGTGTATGTGTGTTCGTGCATCTATGCACAGGTGTTTTAGTTTTTGTCACTATCCAAATCTATTTTAATTGACAGTAATGTAATTTTCCCCTAGTCCCTATTCATGGGGGTTTTTTTTGCCATGATGATAACTGTTGACTGATCTCCATGTCTTTATCTTGACCCATTCACTCCCCTCACTCTGCGAGAAGGATCACATGATTGTAGAGTCAGCTCTCTGATCTACAAGAAGTTACTCCACTGACTCAAGTTGGTTTGGTAACAAAAAGATAAATAAACTATTCTGATTTGGAATTAGAATAGGAGAGGGAGTTTAGGCTTTATTATTTTTGGTGACTAAATAAAAAATTTTAAGCCAGCTGGAAAAGATGCTTCTGCCCTGCTTAGAAGTCTTCAGTCCTTTAAGAGGGTCCTGTGGTCATAAAAATCAAGTTGTTTTGTTTCCAAGTGCTATTACTGCATAACTTGTACTGTGAGGTCAAGCATCTACAAAATAATTAGCTTAACTGATTTGTACTTCCAGCTGAGAGAATCTGCAGCAACAGGTGTCCCGGTTTTATTCTCTGTTTATACTTCTTTCCAAAATGAGAAGGCAATCATCCCCATTATTTAACAATAACTAAACACATTATTTGATGTATCTAGATCTTATAAAAAGGGTTTACCTTCTGAAAGGAAGTTTTTGTAGAGGAATCACTGTATGCAGCTTGAGGAAAATGTTTACTGAAATGCACAAAGGCCATTAGGAATTTTCACGACACTTCACTGCGAGTGGTTCTACTCTACTTGACTACCCACGTTTTTATTTTATGTAGCATAACCTGTTCAACAAAACCACATATAATCACCAAGTAGTCAGAAACTCCAAACATCAGTGGCAGACCTGATTCAGTGTGTCACATTGCTGAACCTACTAAATCACTGAGCTGTGCAACTGAGAGATTAAATCTCCCTCAACACTTCGATAGCATGTCCCTTCAGTGACAGCCACTATGAAGGGGCCAAGGATCCCACTGTGGCAGATGTAACAGGGAGCAACATCTCTGACATGAAGACTCAGGAGAAGACAAGACGACAGAGAAAAACAAAGGCTGAGGTCAGATCTAAATCTATTAAATTTTATTAGTCACAACATTCTTCATTTCTTTCCTACCTTGAGGGCTGTCCACCTTATTGTGGTTGGCAGGAAAACTACAGGCATTTTGTCTAAGCCAGGTTATTTATTTGGGATCTTAAATCTCTGTTAAAATAAAAATTCATATGATGATTGGAATGATTATGAGAGAATCTTAATTTTAATAAAATTTCACTAAACCCTTCACAGAAGCATAAACAGATTAATTAAAGATACTGACTTTAGAAATAAGACATAAAGCTAAGACATAGGTATTAGCCCTTCAGCAAAATGTAACCACTTCTTAAGGAACAAATATATCTCCCAGTAGTTTGTTGCTTTGGTCAATCATATTTTAATTACTTCAATTTATATCTAATTATGTTCCCTATTGTAGGAAGCTGTGAGAAAGAGAAAACAGCAGGAAATCTAAATATAAGAAAATGTTAATCAAGATAAATAATCTTAATAGCAAAGATTGACATAGTAAGATGCTTCTTAGAAGTCATCACAGAATACACATCATTCAGATGGGTGGTATTCCTCCAGTTATGTCTAAAGATTGTTTTGAGACTTAACAATATAAGGCTTCCAGAAAAATCTTGTACAGCAGCTGTAGCCCTGCTCCATAGACATCTAATGTGAACTCATCTGAACACTGCAGACCTCAGGACTATTTTTGACCTGAAGTCTGGCATCTGAGAAAAACAACAGAGAGATACATAGTGAAATACTGAAGCAAAGAGAATTTCAGATATAGTCGAAACTTAGTCTTTCCTTCTCCATTAACGTATTTCCTTTCAATCTTTAAAAGTGATCCTAAAGAACATCATGCTGCACTGTTTTGTGTTTTAAAACTGCAGCCTATGAAGAGTTTGCTTGCTTGCAAGCAGGTGTGTATTTCTACAGTGATTTTCTCTATTTTTTAGCTCTGTTTCTCATAGTATTTGGCTCTTCATATGCTTTTGTCAAGACTGTATCTTGCTCATGGCATTGCACCAAATTACCTGCTGTGTTTTTGAGAGAAAACAGAGAAGCAACAGTGAACTAGAGCTAATGTTGAGAATAATGGGTTCCATATTACTATTATAGTATTCAACTGCTCAAAACAGGGTAATTAAATGTTCAATCTTGTGGAATTAATTGAACAGAACAGATAATACATTGTTTAGGCATTCTGAAAAATCTTATAATATGATGTATTGCCATTGTCTTGTAGTTTCCTTTGAAAAACATCGTATATGCTGATAAATAACATTGTCTGTAATACTCTTAAAACCTGTTTTTAACCATTTACATTAGTAACTTTAGAAAACCAGAGATCTCACTAATGTATCAAGTATTTTAACCTACAGTTAAAAATTAGTCCAAGATACTAGCATTTACGCACACACTCTTTTGAAACAGAAAGGAAACACATTTAATAGGTACAGCTAAGTCACATACATTTTTAATAACATGGAAATCTTAACAGTCTAAGTCCAGATTTTGCAATTACAGAAAAAAAAATAGTATTGTGGAAAATATCACTAATAATACAATTGTTACACTCACTATTCTTAATATATACTGTTGTATTGTGTTTTAATATTTCTGTAAAAATTCTATAATGGTTTTCCCCTTCACCCCCCATTTTCTCCCAATGCTTCCACCCCGAGTTTTCCCGCCGTTCCCTCAGTGCCAATCTCCCTGACAATGCTCAGTCACTCTCCTCTCCCCTCCCTGGTACTTTGTCCATCACCCGGCTCCCCATCCCATTCTTCCAGAATGTTCTACCCTGGGCATTGAGAGATTGGATGAGGACCTGGGGTCCCTCCCTTAAGTTTCCCCTATTGGTTTTTGTATCTGTCTGTCCTTTCACCTTCCACTCCCCCAAATCCCCCCATTGGTCAATGGGCGTTCCCTTCCCCTGGTTACCGCCCCGGTATTTAAGATGTTGCGAAAGTCCTGAGGGTGGTTTTGGCTGTTGGATAGTCTGGAGTTCAGAGCTCCTTGGAGCCTGGATTAAACCTTGAACTGTTTCCCTAGCCTTGAGTCGGCTCCTTTATCACCTCCTCAGACGCTGCCGCTCCCCCACACAAGGCAGACAGCGTTAGCGCTCTGCCTGAGCCGCTCCCCGACTCCACTCGAGATCCAGGGGAGTGACCCCGCAGCTGAATGTGCCTCTGCCGGGCAGGGGAAGCCGGGGGCTTCTAAGTGGCATGGTAGCAATATACTCCTTTTTCTACTTTTACAGTCACTCTTCTAGTGTTTCTGAGTGGTTTCACCTTGGACATGTGAAGAAAGGCTTACGGCAAGCTGACCATTTCCCAAGCCTCTCATAGGGAAGATCATGATGTTGACAGTTTCTTCCTTTCTTTTTAATACAGGGCATTTTTATACATTAGAGCTGTTCTAAATATTTTTCTCTCATACTTACTGTTTCTCAGTTGTTGGTCTGCACCTCCATGTTACATCTATATTTGCTAGATATAGCCTGTCTTAATTATGTCAGATGCTTGTTCTTCATTCTCAAAATCAATTTTACATCATCCTCTATCTCAATTTTTTCTTCTGGTACTTACATCTCAGTGGTTTCTAGTGTCATCTATGTGTCTCAACTGTCCTCTTTAAGTTTTACTCCTCAGCACTGCATTCTGGATCCTCACTTTCAAGGCCTTTGTTGAAATACCATGCTTGCATTCTGCGCTACATCATTATTCTAGAGTTAAAAGTATCACATTCTACGCTGAATATATCATTCTATGCAGAACAATTTTCTTCTAAAGATATAAGCGCATGGTTGTACCTCAAAAATACATAATGAAAAATAAAACTGATCAGACCTGGTCATTATAAAATAGTCTTTATATCTAAAGAATTTGAAACATCATCCCCTGTAGGCCAGAGGATCTTTAGATAAAGCCTGGCAAGTCTCATCTCTGATCCTATGACCTGATGGCAACACTGGATTTTCTACAGGCTACAGGACTACATTAATAACTGCCAAGGATTTTTTCTCTCAGGAAATATTCCTGATATATTATTGGTGATGTCCTTGCCTTCGACCTGTCTGTCAAGTTTCTTTTTTTTTTTTTTTCTCTTAAATACCTTATATACACTCCTAGACTACACTGTTTGTTTTCTGAATACTAATAGTATCTCTTTCCCTTCTAACTCTATCTGAGGTGCATGAATGATGGCATGAAGAATTAACTTTTACCTAAATGGCTTCATCCTTGCACAGAGGTTTTTAACAAGTTCATTTTCTGACTGCAGTTCATCTTGAAAAAAATCTGCCTCCAATTTCTGAAAGGGTGAATTCTGGGGTAAAACTCTTGATTGTTCTCAAGCATTTAAGTGTTCAGATGAAAAGTGCAGAACTTGCTTTAGCTTCTTTCCAGAGAGACAATTATCAGTATGCTTAAGCCATAGTCCCAGTCAGCTCAACACTGATTGAAGAGGAGGACCCTGCTGAGTTAGCAGCACTTCTATATAAAGGGAAGATATGCACAGAGAATGTAAATCGTGTTGTGCCAAATCCAGAGCAAGGTGGCCAATCCCAGAGACTGTGAACTCATGGCCCCCCACTCTTGTCACTCATTCCTGTTACGAAGTTTCTCTTTTCACCCCTGATTTTTTATGTTGACACTTAAGGAGACATTTCCTCTGCCAAATTACAAAAATAAAGGAAAAAAGCGATAAAACAAGAGCAAATTCTTATGTGGTTACCTTCCAAGCATACTGGAAGAAGAGTACTGTAACATAAAACCAAGATGAGATTGAGGCTTAATCCTCTCAACAAAAAGATTTAGATGCTAATTCTTATTTAACAGTGCTGCAAGAGTATGACTATTCAAGATTTTGCCCTGGATAGATCCGTAATTTGGGTAAGTTCTGGGCTTCCTCTGGTTAAAACAAAAGCCTGTGAGAAATTTTGGGCAGTGCTAAATCAGTCTGCACCTGGTGACACACAGAGAATTTCACTAACTGTTTTATGACCTTTTTCTCCTTTCCATCTAAATATTTTCTTTTACAAAGAGGAAATAAAGACATTATTAATTTATAAATTCATTAGTTAAATGAGTATCCTTGAGGCTTGAAATTCTGTTTAGTAAGAACAAGTGACCTTGTTTACCATAGAGACTGTGTCCTGTAACATTGAAAACTTGTGGGGTTCATGGAAAAAATGCATTTGCTGACAGACTGGGGCCCTGTGGGAAAGGAATACATTAGCTTCAACTGTTTTTATTAAAAATAGGTTCTCTACAGAAAGAATGAACTCATCAAACTTTTCTTATCTATGGGTATCACTAAAAATGGTTCCATAGTTTTTATTTGGTTATATGTCTGAGATTTTTTAATGAAGGCAAACCTTATCCTGCAGGCATCCTGCATCCTGCAGTCCTTGTCTTCTCTGCAGGCATATAATCATACTGCTCATAATTCATTAAGTCAGCACATATGGTCATATCCACATTCAAAAAGATCTACTGACAGAAAGAGTGACACATCTAAAAGGACTGTGTATTCTCCTCAATATGGTGTTTGGAGAGGACATAAGAGTTAGTATTGCCATTATCAGATTTCTTGCTAAATAATTATGGAACTATGACATTAGAACTTTTGATAAAGAAAGAAAATTATTGTGAAAATTCAATCTAGGCAAAAAATAATGAAAGAAAATAAATGAGTTTCTGATGTTCATGAGATACAAAACAAAGATATGAAAATTAACTTTCCTGCCTACAAAGCAGAGTTTCCACTTACATTAATTCATATCCTATATTTATTTAGAAACTCCCAACCAAGTCACATTTCATGTTTTTACTCTATAAAACTCATATTCCTGTAGAATATAGGACCATTATGAGACTTCTTTATAAAGGCTACAATGATTACTCAAGCTAACAATGACAAAAATAATTATCATTAGATTGCTCAGTATCCCTTCCTGAAATTCCTAACAAGTTTTTAAACAGTTCCAAGAGACTGATTCTTGCAGCCAAATTGAGGTCAGAGCCAGAAATAATTGATGTTTCTTTGACAATGACAAATAAAAATTTTAAATTACAAGGGAGGATTTGAATTAATTTAAGAAGAAATTGGATGCCCTGGCAAGAGAGATCATTGTTGTGAGTCAAAACTAAACTGTCCTAAGAGAACCTGTTAAAAGCAAACAAAATGAACTTTGTTCTAATTTAAAAGCACCCAAATGAAATCAGCTATCAGAAGGAGTTGTATACCTTTTTAATTTTGTAGAGAATTGTGGGAAAAGCCCCCTGCATTACTTTTGCTTTTGCCATTATCTGTAGAACATAAAGTAAATAACTGCTTCTAGGTCTGGTCCATTTCACTCGTATGAGTTCCCAAATCCTTAGTCTGAAGCCAAGATCCCATTTTGCTTTTTCCCTTCCTTGAAACCATGAATTTAGAACCTAAATCCATTTGCAAATGTTTTAGAAAACTTCTTTGGAGTGCAGAAGTAACTACAGCCCCAAGAATAATGGGGGAGGTATATTCTAAACATTTTTGTTATTATTATTGTTTTGCATTATTTACCATGCTGAAAAGTACCTTTTTCTCATCTATGATGCGAGAAACATTGACGAATAGCTGGATGTATCTAACAGACATTGTTACCTCTCATTTCAGAGGGTGTATTTCAAGCTCTGATGGAGAGGGAAGGTTTGAAATTTTTCACTTTCAGAATATAATGGATTCCTAACGTGACAGTGTGATCAGATTCAGGTCCTTTACCTCTACCCAATGATTTTATTGTATATGAGAGTAGGTTAAGATCCATTAAGTCTAGATTTAGGAAAAGGATAAATTATTTTTGTCTGGATTGATTTCTTGCTTTAATTCTGGTTGTTAATTGTAAAACATTAGTGATTAGAGACTTCCAGCATGATGAGCATGGTGCCACATGCATACATGGTAGGAGTCCACACCTGTTCCAACGAGCCCCTGTTACCCAAAGGAGTAATAAATAGTTACAAACAATCTTCAATTTATTATTTATATAACAGTGTTTATTAAACTAAAGGGCAGAAGTGCATGGAGTTCACTTAGAAAATGCATCCACATAATTCATATTTATAGCATACCTTGTCAAAAGGTAAGAACTCCTTGGAAATTCAGTCATCCCTCTAAAAGCAGTGGCCAACAGCTTTGGTTTGACATGTTAAAAAATTCCATGGATAGTGCTGTGATCTGTCTGCTGGCAGAATGCTCGTTGGGGGCAGCTGGCCCTGCACACTCTGGACAGACTCTGCTGATCCTCCTTAGGCTGTGCCTGGTTTTGTTGATTTGTGCATTCAGAGTTCTCTTTTGCTCTTCCCTGAGTTAGACCGGTAATTAGCGGCCAGTTCCCAGTAATTCTTGCTTTTTCACACTGAGCAACTACAAGACTTGACCCTATCTACCTGGTAAAACTTTAAATCATAACAAGACATGCAATGGGAGAAAATTTGCTGCTGCATTGATTAAGGCAATTGCCCAAGGACATGAAGCAGTAAACTGGATGACCCAAGAGAAAATTCCAGAAGTTCTCCTGATTTTAAGTCTTGTGTTCACAGTGCCACAAGTTACCACTTGTAAAATCAGAAGACTGAAGCAGACTATCAATATACCCTTCAGTAGGAAGTAGGAAATGAAAGGCAGAACAGATCAGTGAATATTTTAAGAAGAAACTCAATGGCTATTTTACATCAAAAGTGAAAGAAAAAATTATCTTCCCATTCCTTTCTCAAGGAAAAAGAAAAGAAATATAGGAAAAATAAAAAAAAAAATTGCTCCTTACACATCATCTGCCAGTTTTATTGTATATTTAAAAGAAAGCTCACAAAAATTATATAAAAGAAATTTAAAGATGTCTAAAGACTATAAATAATTGAAAACACAAGGAAGTCTCATAAGTAATCCTTGTTGTCCTCTTTTACAATTCTGCTTTTCTTATGGAATTACATTTTAGAAAATCAAAATGGTGTCTTTAATTTATGAGACACATAAATGTTCCTGAAGTAGAGTCAAGAACCTAGAACCCATCACAAGGCAGTTGATTATGTGCCCTCATTTTTTTTCCTTCATGTACTCTGAATCTTAATTATGTTTTACGCAGTAATAAAGCAGCCACAGGACAAATAGGTGATCCACACTACTTTCCTCCTCCATCTTCAACTAGATCATTTTGAAATGTGATATACACAATGTCCTCATAATTTTAAAATGATGCAGAATATTCTCCCCTGATGGATATTGCTTTTTAAAGGTTCTAGGTCTAGGCAGGGAGTGAGCAGCTGCCAAATGCTGCCCTTTTCTCATTCAAATCATTCTGGACGTGTATGCTAATGACCAAGTGGAGCCATTTAAAGATTTTATTTTTTTCCAGGCCAAAGCTTGGCGATACTGAACTCTTAGCTGTCTCAAGTTTGATTGTTGCAAAGACTGTTCTGTACTAGGCTGCATCAGCCGAGGAAGTTTATGAATGTCCTGTTTTAAAGTACTTAAAAACATTTCAGACCTTATCATCAAAAAGAACCTGATAACAGAATACGCTTGTCCAGCATGTATTTTTCAGGAGCTTCCATTCACAGACTGAATTGCAATGAATTCAGTGTTCCCCAAAGGATGCTGAAAAATCTGCTCATGGACCTTGAGTACACTTAGGAATTGTTAAGACACAATACATGAGTACTATTAAAAGTACAGGATAATAGATGTGGCAGATTAGACATGTCCAAAGAGAAGAAAAACCTTTAAAATTGTCACCCACAGTCAGAATATTCTTGTTCATATTACTTACTGCTGTATAAAAATTCTGGCATTTAATCATTAAGTACAAGATTTTAAAGATGTGATAAATCTGTACCAGCAATTTGTACAGCACTTCAGCCAGAGTAATAACTTGGCAAAAACATCTGAGGAAAAGAAATAGACACAGGTCTCAATCCAAATGTTAATCACACTCTAATTATTGTTGCTCAGATTGACATAAGAATAATCATTAGATATTAAACTGCAGTCTTCTGTCTTAAAAATCTAATAAGAAATATATTTGATCAATATGCAGAGTCATTTTCCAGATTGACAGTACTATTTTCTCTTTTGTTTAATTGATAAGAAAAATATGTATCCTCATCAAAACAGCAACAACAAAGCAGTTTTATATTCTTAATTAACTTAGATTTGTCAGAAAATATGAAGGAAGAAAAACCACAACTGTTCTAAGGAAGGCAGTTGAGAAGAATTTGTTTTATTTAAGAAAGACGTTTGATTCTCATTAAAAACCTGCCAGAAAAAGGTCTTTAAATAGATAGATGCTGTTAGTGTTAGAAGTGTAACACTATTTTTAGTACCTATTTCATTTCGGTTTTCAACAGCCAGTTCCCAACATAATTTTCTTTCCCACTATTATGTTGAACACCCAGCAGGTATCAAACACTGCACTCCACACAGATTCAGATACTACACATGGAGGATGGGAGTAGCGAATTTGAGGTATGTATGAGCTCCTGCCCTAGTCAAAGGATACCAAAGCAAGTGTTTGTGGAATGCAGAAGAGCAATTCAACTGACTGGACATGAGAAGTGGGAGTCAATATATTTAAATGTTGATCTCTGTGCGCAGACACTACACTCAATGGAAGCTAGAAAACAATTCAGATCTTCAGAAAGAACATTAGGAGCTCTATACTGTTGCTTAAACAAAATCAATGCTCTTTGGGACAGATTACAAACTGAGGCAACATGAGACAGACAGGTATGGCACAGCACCTAGAGAAAACCAGGAAAACTGTCTTCTGTAGATTCAGGCCAGGAAGAATATTTCAAGAATCTCAATATCTTAATGTAATTAAGTGCTTGATTCTTATGTTACTAACTTATTAATAGTGTTGTTGCACTCTGATACTGCTGGGTAAAAAGCAAGGAAAAATAAAATTTATTGTAATCTTGTGATGTAATACTTGCGCAGAGAATCAGATCTCCAGTCATCTTCTGTGACTAACTATCACAATTCATCACTGTTGATACATTTAAAATGCACACAAAATATCTCCTAAACTGCTACATAGAAAAACTGTCCTATGCAACTATTTCTGCAGGAAGAGTTTCTGATGGCTGCAAGTATCTCACCTAGATGCAATTCAATCATGTCCATAGCAGGAATGACCTAGGCAAGTCCTTTGAAGACACCACACAGGATGTTAATCAACACAGGCATCCAAACTAGACAGAGAAGGAGATGCCAAACTGTCCAAAGCTTCCATCTGAAGGGCTTCAGTAACTTTTAGTCAAATATGTTATTGTGAAGGTTCGAACTTGAAACCTGGTTTGAAGTTGATCCATTGTCTCAGGCCTGTCCATTAATTAATTTATGCAGGTGATTGCCTACAATGTTCCCAGACAACCCAAAGAATTAATTTTTTTACGCGTACTGGTGTGCAGACCTGAAATGCTGCTGGCACACAGTTATAACCAAAGAACACGTACTCACAACTCATAGCTTAAGTCTCATTGCTCTTAGCAGTGTTTAAAAAAACTATAAAAGCATACATGATTAAAGCTATGTACGTTATAAAAATGGTTTATAGAGAAAGGATAGTCCCTTTGGTATCAACCATGATAACTGATATGGCAGAGCACACAAAGTGTGAAACAGCAACTATCTGAGTGCTTAGTGAAATGACAAAAAAAAAAAAACCAACAAACTTACAATAGAGCAGCGGAATTATGCCAAATTACTTTGGACTGTACTTCGGAAAAATGATACATAGGTAGCTACAGATATAATTCATTTAGGTACTTGTTGCTAAAAATTTTTGTTTAGTGGTGTTATTGGACAAACTGAGAGATAGGACTGAGCTCTGAAAATATTTATACAATCTTAATTTTCAATTTACAATTTGTAATTTATTCTACTCTAATTCAAATTGTGTGTCTTCTCTCTTAACTGACTTAGAAATCCCAAATAAAATTTGTTGCATTGCTCAACATAAAATAGATTTGCATAATGTTAACGATTGGAACTAAACTCATATGACTCACATAGTCATTAGCAGTTTGTGAAACATAAAAGCTCAAAGAAAACAAGGACTATCAATATTTTTAAGTCTATCAGATGTTCAGTTAGTGTCTACTTTTGCAAGTGTTTTTCTTAAACACTAATTATATGACATTTTCTAACTATAGGCTGCATATGTATACTACATGAGCACTGAAGAGGAGATTAATTTCTCTGAAGGCATAATAAGAACTTTGTTCTTGCCCCCATTGAATTCAATGGGAATTTTGCCATCAGCTTCAATGAAAGCAGGTTGAGGTTTTAGATAGTTGACACAGAACATATTTTACAGCCACCTGTGCAAATGCTACCACTGAGCCACCTTCTGTTGCTACTGTTCTACAGAATTTTTACTCTCCAATGGTATATTGCTTTCACCTATGAGCATTTATTAAACTCATCATCTGCACATTTTTAACCAGGAATCATGCTTTTTGCACTTAATCTCTGCTAGAATTAAGAAACTTGATTAAATTATCTATTTTGAATTTTTTAATGTTTGTATCTCAGACAGTGTATATGAAATGGATCACATTTATATGAAAATCTCAGGTAAGAAGAAAATCTCTGATGCTATAAAATATGGCTGTTAAAAAGGTGGGGATTGGGATTTTTTTGGAAATGAGGAAACATGTATTTTCTGGTTTTCCAAATTTACTTTACAATTGTACTAAGACTCCAAATATTAAGGTGAAGTTCATATATTTACAAAGGGATAGGAGCCATCCACATAGCTGTACCTTTCAGTTATTTGAACAAATGAGAAAAAATAATAAGTTTCAGTTTTTTAAATGTAGGCAGACTATTGTTTATTATTACTACAAAATTATTAGAGGAATGGGTTCTTGCTTGTCATTACATTTTAATGAAAGTTTTCAACTCTTCAGCCAGGATACTCTTTCCAGCATTTAATCCTTTACTTTTATTTGGACTGTCTGAATGTTCCTTTTTGCAACAATACCATCTGTTCTCTTGTAAAAGTTCTTATTTTAATGAAATGAGAATTGCAGAGTATTTGGAAATTACACAGCTCCAGTTTCTAATATGAAAGAGTTTTCATGAAGTTTTGATGCAAGGCCTTAGAGATCAACACCAGGGGTAGGGATAGGGCATGTAGGTTGTTGCTAATATTGAGTCATTTGGGTCTGCAGCCAATTATTAGAACAGAGAAAATAATTAAATATTTTTTAATACCGTATAGTGCTAAAATCTCAGACTTTAGAGAACCTTAAAAAAATCTTAATGAGAAAATATGTGGGATTTTAAGGTGGACTTTTTGGAATATTTAGTATGTATCACATTCTAGTAAAGAGGCTGTATTGTAGAACTGCATTACAAACACAAAACTCACTTCTACCCCACTCATGAGTACTTACTGTCTCTGTGAAGAAAGCATTCATCATATATACTGAAAAATAATGCTGATAATACTGAAATTACTGAGTTTTTGTTTAAAGACACCAAAAACTATTTAGCAGCTGCAAACAAAGGAGTAATGGACAATGAGTTGGTTCTCTGAAATCACAATGAAGTTGGTTTAAAAGTTGGTAATATGTGAATGTGGACATATGAGGCTATTATTTATCAGCTTTGTTATTTTATCTCACAGTAACAGCTAAAATATTTTGAAACTGTTGGACTAAACCATATAAACTGTACACAGTCAGTACTCAGTGCAATATTAAGGGGAATGGCAGTCAAAAATAGACAGCATAAACATTGATCAAGGATGCTAATAAATTATAATTAATTATCTGCAAATTGTATTTGCATCATGGAATGCTGAATGCATAATAATTTTCCCAAGAAAACAAATTCTCCTATGATTTTTCATTTCTTAGAGAGATGTTCCAGTGAAGTTAGTGTGGCTCTCTGCAATTTGATACAGAATCAGGACCACTAATTTCAATGACATCTGACACATGATCTTACCCCCATGTATGGATTATTTCTTGCTATTTTTTTTCATTCAGTACTGTGCCTTGCAATGGAAAAATAAAATCCAAATTAAAAAAAATAAACTCCAAAACATACCCAAACAAAGAACGGAAAAAATCCAAAAAACATCCAGTGTGACATCATCTGTATATTCTTCCATGTATAAATTGTGTACTTATTTACTGATGTGAGTAAAATGGTAAACTTTTAAAGCCCCTAAGTGACAAGCAGACACAAAATTGGAGGTGAGGGATGTAAGTGTTGTATACCTAACATTTAGTCCCTGAATTTCTGCTGGCTGCAGTTCTGAATTACACTCCTCACTATTTGTAGTGAGTAAAGAGTTAAAAAAATTTAAACAATCTACTAAGTGAAGGACCACTTCTGTAGTCAATTTAATGTTCTTAGTCATAGGCTGCAGGCTTCACAATGATTTAACCTCGGTCTTGGGATGTCTTGAAATTGTCATGTGCAACTGTGGGTTGGTTTCACCTGTGACTTCAAAGCATGGAAGTGTATGGCAAGGTTCAGGAGGGCTTTTTCCTGTAGTTTTGCACTTTTTCTGCAGTGGCTTATTTTGATGTAGCTTAATGCTGATTCTGCAATGGTCTAATTATACATGATATAGGTCTAAGGAAAGTAAGGAATTGCTGCATATTGAACATATGGGCTAAAAAGGAAAGAAAGGTCAATAAATCTTTTTAAGAACATGAAAATAGTTCCAAACAGACTGAATGGGTGGAAGAAATCTCCACCATCAATGTCAGGGAGCTTGTGGTAAAGAATAAGGGAACCTGGTGGCTTATCCCTGTATCCCCTTCTCATTCATTCTTCTAATACTTCTTGAAGACTAACCTTATAATCCTTACCACCCAGAGGGATAGTAAAAGTGTGAGCACAAAGGGCAGACAGTTTTTTGTACAAGAATTGTAAATATCCTGAAATAAAAGTTTTAAGAAACTTTAGATTAGAAGTATTATTGTTTGCTGTATTTTCGTTAGGCTATTAAAGCTTAAGATAATAAGAGATTCTTGAATCTATATACAAACTATATAATTTTTTGCTCTCAACATTATTTGAATGGAAAAAACATTATAGAACTATTAACAGACAACTATAAAGAAGAAGGTGATAAATCCCACTTCTGAGCAGTGAAATTGTGTGTTATTCAGTAAAATCAGGAGCTTTGTTACAATATGATTCCATATGTCTCTCTAAGAAGCAGACTTTGCCAGATTTAAACTCTATTTAATTATTGCATTTATTATTTTATTTCTTACAGATTATATTGTTAATGTGTACTCTCAATGGCTAGTTCTGAAATTGAGCAAGGGCTCCACACTGGACAATGACTATATCTGTTGCAATAGAACTTAGCAAAAATTTTACACAAGAGAACTGCTTCCCAGCCAAGGCCTGGCACAAGTTCAAACAATGTATCACCAATCAAGAACTGTGTTAACAAGGAAATATGAATAAGTTCAACCCGTTCTGGTAAGAAAGAGAGGGAAAAATATACATGAACTTTACCCTTCCATTTACCCTCGGGGCCACAGAATAATCCCTGGCCTTTTTTAGTTAAAAATACATATTTAGCCTGTGTCTTACCAACCATGCCTTCCCAACCATGCCTCCCAACTTTTCTTACCTTCTAAAAAACTGGGTGGTGAAATACTAGAGACTATAAAATTGTTATAATTCAGGAAAAGCTTTTAGCTTAAACTCTACTTTTTTTTTTTTTTTTTTTTTTTTCTTTTTTACTATGCTCTAATATTGGAGCCTTACATCCCAATCAAAGGAAAAGCTTCAGAGATGGGATTTTCATAGACTGTAGAGTCAATCAGGAGCAAAATAAATCCAGTCTTTCTTAGTTTTAGAACTAATTGTTTCACAGGGACAAAGCAGGATGACCTTCTTTAAAGCACTGTCAGTGATGATTTTGTACTGCTTTCTTCTTTTCATAAAATACCTCACTGGCTAACTCATTTCCCCAGAACAGGAGAGACCTAGGGTCAGTGCCAGTTTCTGTCTCAGGGAATACTAACTCTCATCTCTTATCTCCTTGGCAAATGCAATAATCAACAAGATAGTTTATTTACAACAGCAGGGAGTGCATCTCATCTTTTTGATTCTATACAGAAAAAATTATTTGGGATGGAGGAAAAACAAAGGACAAGAATAAAAAAAGAGAGTGAGAAATGTATCTTAAACATTCCCTGAGAAATGGAGGAAGTTGCCAATATCAAGATATACATAAAAGACAGTTAATCCATTTTATTCAGGACTATTTTTTATGAAACACAAAAAAGATCTTTAGAGCAAAGTTTGGAGGTAAGATGTCTCCTCACCAGTAGGTTTTTGATCTGATGAAACTTAAATTCCTTTTGCAGAGGTAGAGTTTCAGTAGTTGGAGCTGCAGACTGATAAATCCACACAAAGAAAGAAACCCAACACATGGCTCTTGGGGAGGGACAAGCCATAGGGCAGCATTTAGGTTTCATTCTGTCAAGGCACAGTGAGGTGAGGCTGGCCATGCCCTCAGCAATATGTGTAGTTCCATAAGGTCTGGACACAGAGGGCAGAGATGGTCCTGATCAGGCTGGAGATCACTGCAATGTGCATCCAAGGTCTGACCTGGGGAGAGGGTTGTAGGTAGGGTAGAGCAAGCTATGATGCATGTCCCAGCATCCCTGCAGGAGAAGAGCCCTGCTCAGGGAGCTGGAACAACACCCAAGCATTCCTACAGCATCACTGAGGCTGATGGCCCCAGGCTGGTAGGGGCTCTGGGTTAGGGATGGGGGTCCCAGGAGTGACTGGGAAGGAAGAGTGACTTTATGGGACTAAAGTCTAGGGCAGATTTCCATTAGGCCCTTCTCTCTGAGATCTGCTATGTCCTGTATGAGCAGTTTAATTTCTGAGCTAAAGCAGAAAAAGGAAAACAACACTTTGTTGAACAAAGAGGTATTAGGATAGCGTGCCTGGATTTAGCCATCAGAAATCCACCTCACTTCAGTGAAGGCTTCTATGTTCTCTTACAAGTAAGGGTAATTCCCTGAGGCAATTCTGAACATTTCCTCCCTGTCCTGCAATATCTATGGCTGTAAAACCTGAGCCATTTCTAAATCCTCTAGAATTATGCAGGAAGGTAACATTGTGAGAACTTAGACTGATTTACCACCTTCCCTGCACACTTATTTCTTCAGGGAACTACTGCTGAGGATAATATCAGACTAGCTTTCTATTGAGGAAATCCAACAAGAGATAACCCTTTGTAAACTAGCATGTATGAAATTTTACTAAGAAAAGGTAGGCAGTAACATGTTGTTATCACAAAGAAATTCTTTATCTTTAAGTAAAATATAATTGGGTATTCCTTTACATAGCTTTTTATATCATTGTTTAGCCCAGTTTTCCCTTTTTTAGAGGACATAAGATTCCCAGTTGAAAAAAATAAATGTCCTTATTTAAGGACAATACCTTATTTAAGATGCTACTACAAAGAGGACACTAATTTGTTTAATAAAATTCGGCATTTTCATTTTTATTATACAAAGGAATATTACAAAAATAATCTTGTTAATTACACATTTTTAGATAGGCTAATTTAAGCAAAAAGTGTCATCACAAGAGACAGGAATGAAAATCTGGGATCAGGAAGATGATCCTGCTGTCCTGCTGACATTTTGGAAGAGAGATTTCTCCACCTCTACCCTGTGAAATTAAGTATTCTTCTAGCATAGGCAACAGCCAGTTTCTGAAATGTACATTTCTTGTGTTGATCCATATAAAAATGGAGATCTGTGACACTTCAGCATTTCCAGCTAGTGATACCCCTGAGTAAATCAAAGCACTAAAAGTGTCTTTCTTTTATCTGTGTTGCTCAAGACACTCTAAAGTGTCATTCTGCAGTCAGAAAGACTGGAAGATCTCTTCTCTTGAGATCGTAGTAAAAAAGAATGACTTTACTGCTGTCCCCCCTTAACAGTGACTTTCTTTTCGTCTTTATTCTTCTTACACTGTTAGTTTTTTCAATTAGACTTTGTGTATGCATTGTGAATACACAGTCAGTATTATGGTTGCTAGAACATTCAATATGTAGAGATATGTTGGGGTAGAAGAAGTAAGGGTAAGATAATATTTTTTAACATTTCAATTAAAAATAAATTAGAAACTATTATGTATTAATAGACTGTGCAAGAACAATCTTACAGTGATTTTTCCTCTTTTGTTCTCTCAATAAATAACCGTTCTCTGGCTTGTACAGGGTGTCTATCATTCACAAGGTTGAAAACATTAGTTTCGGGGCTCACATGAGCACTCTCAGGCTTATATGTTAATGAAATCAGTTAACTAGCACAGGACACACAGAAAAACTCTAAATGGAGTTAGAAAATCTCAAGCCGTGTTTAATCAGAGTATTTAACTTCAGATGTGAGTTGGACTGTCTGAAACTTGAGACAAGAATTTTCTTATGCAATTTTTCATCTAGTCCTATGTGCCTGAAGGAGATAAGGGGGGAAAAAAGTAAAGTAGAAATATACTGATGGGGAATCTCTTCATCATTTCACTAAAAATGTAGAGCCTCATTAGCTGGCTGTTCTTTGCATTTTGTTGTCAAGCATGGAGAATTATTTTTCTTGTAGTTTTTTTTCACATACTCACATGAACCTGTATTAAACACTGTGCTTACTAAAAATAGAAATATGGAAGCAGATTAATCCATGTTATGGGCTGTACAGTTAAATCATTCATGCCTTAGCTTAAGAACTGTAAAAATGTGCAAAATTTTAGTGGATCTGCTGTTCAAGAATATCTGAAGTATACTGTAGCTGGTTAGCGGAGAAATTTGTTAACACAGAGGGAAGATCAGACTACATATTCAGTTTACATCCTTTGCATACAGAAGAGTGGTTCACTGAGCATAGAGATTATTTGCTTGCCAAATCTCCCTTTTCACTCTGCTACTCTGCTGCTTCTGGTTAAAGCTTGGAAACTCTAGAGTAATTTTGGTTTCTGTGGGTTGGAAATGAGTCACTATACAGAGGTTTAAGGGGGAATTTCCAAGTAGGCATTTCTAGTGAAGGGTGCACTGACTTAAAAATAATAGCTGAAATAGCTATGCAGTTTGTATTCATCTTCTCCTTAGTAATGGTTCTTAGTGAATTTCCAGTTCTCCTACACCAGTATGCTGAAGACAGGATATAGAAAAATACTGCCCATCTTTATTATTAGAATAATTTTCAGCAGTAGTTAGATTTCTAAGAATGAGGATGTTTCTGCAGTACATTGAAAATCATAAACTCTATATCTATTAGCCAGAGTGATTAGATGAGCTTCCAGTTTTCTTCTGACATAAATATTTTACATTTATAACAAATTTATGCCTTTCATTACCTATATAGAAAGGATTACAATTGTTCAAGTTTTATTACATGCAATGCTAAGTCCCAGAATTGATTGTTTGCAACTATAACTGCTTAGATAAATTTATGAATCACCATATAACAATATTCCAGATATTCAGACAGTGTGCAAAAAAATATAACAGAGGTGTTTTGACTAAGGACTGTTCTTACTTGCCTGAATTTCACAGAATAATCAATGAGAAGAGGAGAAAAGGTTTTGAGGAAATTCTAGACATTAATTTCTACTTGGAGAAGATGAATGAATTTTTCAATGGAAAAAGAGGTATAAAAAGATAAATACTGTGAGATGCTAATAAACTTGCATCTTCAAAACTGGTGTGGTGGATGATAGCAGGTTACCAGTTTCATGCCTTCATATTTTCTATGAAGAACCCTTTCATGGGCTCTGGCTTCCTGCCTGAGTAATGTAAGGAATATTTTTGCAATATGTATTTGCCATATTTAGCCTTGCTAAAAACTCTTTACACATAAAAGTGACCCAGACTTGAGAATAATGAACCACTCAGAACATAGCTGATCTCAAAGCAAAAAGTCATCAAAAGTCAGGCATTATTTTCCATAATTTCCATGGATTTTTCTGATAAATTTACTCAGAGCAGTCTCCTTATAAAAATCCCAGAGATTTATTTGGCAGTTGCAAGTTGTTTGAAAAAATAAAGGAAGAGAAGACAAAAGAAAAATGAAAAAAGGATGAAAAAAGGAAAGAAACTGGAAACTGGCTCTTTAATCTGGTGATTAGGGCATGGAATCATTGCTGCTGTGACCACCTCAATTTCTTAGATATAAAAGGATGTGACCTTTTTTTAACTTAATTTCTGAACTCTTCAAAAATTTGGTGTTAGTTTCTTAGCAAGGTAGATCAATCTGGGATATGGCTCAACCTGTGAATATATTATTATTATTATTATTATTATTATTATTATTATTATTATTATTATTATTATTACAATTATTATTATATATAGTGAATATATTGTTGTTGCCAAGTCCTTTAAATAAGCTGTGCAAAAGTTAAATCCCTAAAAATTTAAATGTTTAGACACCTCAGAATGGGATGAAAATATTCTTATCTCACTCACAGTTAAAAAAAAAAAAAAAACCAACAAAAAACCCCCCCAAAAACCCTCATATATATATATTTCTATTACAACTATATAAATAATTATTTGTTGAAGAATTTAAAAATTACAAATGGGGAATTTATGTCAGGGTCTGAAGAAAAGCCTTGAATATCTAGTATTGGAGGAATCGTTCAAGAACAGTTCATCCTTCTGAAAATAATTGCCTTCATAAAGTTAATTAGCTGCATAAGTGCTGGCTGCATGAGGTAGCACTGCCCAAGGGCAACTTAGCATTCATGAATGAGTGTAATTCATACACGTCCATCTCAGTGCCTTCTACCTTGTTGATGTTTTATGGCCTTGACTAGCCCCTTTCTTAGTGCTGAATCATTTGTCATGCCATCACTGTGAGGAATGTGAGTTTTATTGAGCATACCTAGGACTGCTATTTTCTGGAACCTTTCTAAAACAGTTCCAGAGAGGTCTGTTTGTAAATGTTTAACAAGTATTCAAGGTCTTTCATAGCTAGCCAAAAGTTTTTGCTTTTTAAAATAAGGACAGCCAGAGAAGAAAGATAGTATGCGTTCATACAAGAGCTCTGGAGCTGGAAAGGTCTGTCATGAAATAATAATCTATCAGACTCTTCCATATGGAAAAAATTCAGACACAGTAGTCAAATAAAATTATTTTGCCATAATCTATTATTTGACAAGAACTTGCTTTAGGTCATATAGAATGCAATACTAGCTTCTTTTGATATTAAGAAATTAAATTTTAATAAAAAAAATCTAAACTCAAAAAAACTTCTTTAAAATTAGACCCTACTTGAGTATCTTTTGTACTAAAGGCTGAATTTTCAATGGTTGAGGAGGCTAAATTACTTGTAAAAAGCACTGGTCACTAGGCATGGTGTTTGCAAACAGCCATAGAGTAGAACAGCCCCATGGAAAGTGTCCTGAAGCAAGAAGGTCAGGATTTCATGAGACAACATTAGCTGTTGAGTAGGAACATTAAGATTACAAACTTGATCTTCCAGACTCTGTCACTGGAAAAGAAACTGACACCTCCAGAAAATAGCTAATATCTAAAACTGGAGTACTTTACATTAGAGAAAGAGAAATGCAAAAAGGAAGGAGCAGTAACATGAGACTGCATGATAAATAATACAAAGCTACATACAAATTTTAAAAAATTAAATCAAGAAAGATATTAACATTTAAAATATATACAATATTTAAAATAAATATAAATAAAATATAGCAATTAAATAATAAATGATAATAAAAATTATTTTGTTTCTAAGGTGCTATTTGTGACTGATCATAGCAATAGAAAATTTTAGTTTTGGGGTTTTTACTAACTGTTTTATTCTGAAGTAACTTTAAAAGTTACTTCAGCTTTTAAAGGGTACATTCAATATTTGAGAACTCCTCCCTTTTCAAAGCTGTTTCATTAAGACTTTGCATTTATAAAAATATTGTCCTAAAAATGAAAAAAAAAAGTGAATTCTATATGAATATAGACTATATGAATAATAATTATAATAGCTTCTGCCTTTTCATAGTTTTTGCAGCACTTGACTGTGGCGTATAAATCCATGTTGATTCTGCAGCTTTATCTATGCTACCTTATAGCATGTGTGTAAAAGACTGGAAGACAGGTAGGATCTTTTAAACACTTGAATTTCAGAATTTGATGTGTTTTCCTGGAAGTTAATGCCTTCTAGATTACATTTAGATTGAAACCTGCTAGTCCTTTCTCTCAAGAGTTTAATGAAGTAATAAGTTTATCAGGACATTAGTTCACAATAAGGCTTTAAAGGTTTATGGACAATCAGTGAATAATTTTCAAAATGGCTGATGTCTATTGGCTTAGACAGATGGAGTCTTCCTCCGCCCAGACAGTAAACAAAATGTGTCAACTTCTTTTTAAATTTTCTTCTTAAGTATTAAGAAAACAAATATTTTTGGGAACAATAGTCCTCAATTCTGATAGAGTACATTTCAAAAATGTCAAGATAATGATCCATAGAAGCATGTATTTGTAGAAACTATGATTTGTGTAAACTCAAACAAGAGAACAATGCATATGAACCCTACTGTCACTTGATCAGGGCTAGACAGGGAGAGAACAACATGACTTTGGAAATGCAGTAACTCTGAAATTAATCCCTCTAAAAATAACCTAACACTTAATTTGAATATGATATCAACCTATTAGTGATCCTACAATAGACAGAATAATACAGAATGTTCTGACAGTCAAGATTAAATCTTTCTGGTCAATATGAGCAACAAATAAGTATCAGAAAGAGGTGCTCTTTTCTACAATAATCTAGTGTTCAGAAAATTTAGGAAGCAGTGTGACAAAGCAGGCTTCAAAGTTGAGAAGGCTCATGACTGATGAATCAGAAAAGTGCTCTAACTATTAAGTCATTGGCACAGAAATATTGACAGAGGAGGGCAAGATGCTCTTAATCCATCCTGTTAGCCTTTGTGTGGACAGTGCAAAATTAATGGGATTTGAGACACAGACAAAAACAGAAGGGGCTGTCAGAGTGCTGTAGAGACCAAACCAGAAAAACTGCAGGGCTCCAGCTCTGAAGTCCAGCAGTGCATGGCAGATGCTGTCTTTGAAAATGACTGTTACCTGGCTTATCTAATAGATCTTTTGAATTCCATTCTCAGGTGGCTAATTTATCTGACATAATCTTCAAATCACCATGTCACCTTTAAATTATTCTCTTGTACATGAGTGCTTAAAAGTAAGGCATGGTACCACCATCTTTAATACAGTTCTCTGTCTTGCTCCTACATCCAAAGTCAAGCACCCATTCCGACTTAACTTATAAAGAATCATCAAATGATTTGGGTTGGAAGGGACCTTAAAGATCATCTAGTTCCAATCCCTCTGCCATGAGGAGGGGCACCTTTCACTACATGAGGTTGCTCAGGGCCCCATCTCAACTGACCTCAAAAACTTCAAGGGATGGGGCATCCACAACCAATTCCAGTGCCTCAGTACCCTCTGAATAAAGAATTACTTCATAATATCTAATATAAATCTCCCCCCTTTTACTTTAAAACATTTGTTAAGCCACTATCTGCCCATATAAAAAGTCCCTTTCCCTCCCTTTTATATGTACCCTTCTGATACTGGATGGCTGCAAGGCCTTCCCCAAGTGTTCTCTTTGCCAGGCTAAACAACCCCAGCTCTCAGTCTGTCACACGGGAGATGTGCCCCAGCCCTCTGAACATCTCTGTGCCCTCCTCTGGACCTGCCCTAGCAGGTTCATATTTTTGTTCTGCTGAGAACCCCAGACCTAGACACAGCACTCCATGTGAGGTCTCACAAGAGCAAGCAGAGGTCAATTCACCTGCTGGCACAGGAGACATCACTCCTATTGATGTATCAAACTTACCTCAAACCCACAAAAATTGACAACTTTTGATTTAGCCCCTAGAACAAGTGTGAGGAACTGAAGGGAACTGCGGTTATCACAACTGAGAAATCATCTATGTCATTTGATATGTGGAAAAAAAGATTTTAATGCTTGACATCTTTGAAGATGCAATTCTTCTGCTTAAAACTTTTTACTTAAAAAGCCAACTTCTGATGCCCAGTCCTGATTAAAAGGATGAAAGAAGTATATATTGGTTAACTGACTGTACTCTCTTGTGTTGTATTTACAAAGAAGCAAGAATTGTGCTGGTGCAGAAGAGATCAATAAGAAGTCTGTTATCAATCTACAGGCAAACTTTGAAGTTAGAAAAAAGGAGAACTATATTGCTTTCAAACATCCTTGACAGTTTAACAAAGATGCAGCAAAGAGAGAAAGAGATGGGGAGGAGCTGTAATGACTGCCCTTGGTAGGAAAGAAAAGAAGAATGACTCAGGTGCTGAAGAGTTACAAGAATCTTAGTTTCATCCTTCAGAGGTTGAAAAGTTCAAGGCTATTAGCTATTTTCTTCTACTGACAAGGAACAAAAGAACAAAGCAAGAAACACAATATCTGTCCAAACAGACTTTCCATGTTTATTGGCCTAGCAGTTTTACTTTCATCTAAGAAAGCTTGAAATAATAGAGCAAGGATTTCAAGGCTAAAGATTGCATGTTTCATGCAATCTTTAGCCTTGAAAAAGAGCTTTGTTAAGCCTTCAAAGCAAAATCGCTTGATCTTTTAAACATGCAAGCTGCATAGCACAACACATTGCACTGTAATATAAGGTTGAAATACACATGTTTTTCTCAAAATCAATTTTCTCATGCAACGTTAAACAGTTCCCTCAAGAAGTGAATTTTGCAAGATGCAGAACTGTCTTTACTATGATGGTTTAATTAATTTCATTCCTTTAAAGAAAGAAGAAATCTAGTAACTACATGATTAAAATAAGGACATAGCTAGGTAGTTCACAAAGAAGTCTGAAGTATTTTACTGTTTCTTACATAGTGCCTCCATAAGGTATTATTAGATGTTCTGGCATTCCATATGTGGTCTATGGTCTCTTTGATGAAAACTGTTCTTCTGACCACCATACAATACTGATATTAGCAGCAATGCAAGTCTTTTCCTCTGGGAAATACTTTTTGTCCCACTGAAGAAGTTCCTGCATAATTTTAATCAAATATACAGCTTGTATTTTTTGTGTTCTCCCCTGGCTCGATATGAACATGTCTGAAAATGCAGGAAACTCAACATCTGTGTCAGTGTCCTTACTTAGAAAGAGAACACATATGACATCTGCATTTCATTATGAACACGAATTGTTAATTTAAATCCATAACCGTGGAAATTAGACCTTGACAGATGAGGTTGTGTTTCTAGTCTCCATGTTTGCAGAGGGGTAAGAATGCATGTCTGAGTGTGTGAGGTTGGATCCTTCAGGTTTACAGCACCATTTGGGGGAGCTGTTTCTCTGTGGTTCTTGCCTGTGAGCGATGAAGATCCATTTTGGCCACTGGTGTCAGTGATAAAGAATCAGCAGCACAGATGAGGTGAAAAGAGTCAGTGTGACCGAACTGATGGAACCGGACACAATAAGGCCTGACCCTGGGAACGTATATCCGATGATTTGGATAAACGGGCAATTTCAACAGAGGAAGAAGGAAGCACTCTTTCTGAGTAGCACTCAGCAAGAAAGTCAGAGTTGGAGTGGGAGCTTGATTGCTACTGCTCTAGGACCTTCTGAATGAGGAAACCTTCATCAGAAAGGAGATTAATGGACATGTGTGAGTCCAGAGCAACAGGAGGCCCTGAAGTGACATGTGTGTTTTGGGATGTTGCAGAGATACACTATGGAGCTGAGGAGAAAAGGATGAATTTGATGTGACAGACATGTAAATGAGGTACCTACTTTATACATGCATTTTTGCATTCTTTTTTCCCCTCTAAGTCTACAGTTATATCAGGAGAAGGCTTCAAATTGTAGGCTGAGAAGAAAAACTGCCTTTTTCTTTTTTTAGCCAAATTACTGAGACTAGGAAAAAACCCAAAACCATAAACCCACATCCAAAAGAAAAGCATCATAAACAAAACAAAACAAAACACAACACATCTTCCACAAATAAACAAAACAAAACAAACAAACCCCACCCCTCCTCTGAAAAATCCCAATCAAACAAATCCCAAGCAGAAGAATTTACACAAGTGAGACTGGAGCTGAGAGTAAACGCATCTAGGATAAATATAATTTAACCTGACAAAAAAATAGCAAGTCCTCTAAACATAAGCTGAATATGCAAGGATTCTGTTTTTATATTAAAAGAGGAAATTAAATTAATTTCTCTGTAGACGCTGATTAATACATCTTTTCTATCTCCTACTTTCTCTCCCAGTTTCTGCAAAACCACTGGGTCAGTACTCCTTTCTCATTGTTATTTCCTGTCTCTCATTAAGGCCTTTAAAGTTCCTGCTGCAGATACTGAGTGAGAATGCAAGTCATTAATTTACTACTGAATTATTGCAAAAGCACAGAAAAAAATCTTCCCTTCATTGCCCTTACATGAAAACAAAAGATATTCTGTTTGCTACCTGGGGTCATATGGAGAAGTGCTGTGACTTGTATTTTTAATGGTAAATATAATCAAAAACCCAAGCAACAAAACCTCTTTTCTCCTCACATTAGCTTAGAATCCAAGTTGCCTAATTGTCTTGTGCCACAGTGAATTACACAAAAAATGTTAGATCATGTGCCAAAATGAAGCACATGTTTTCTGTTGCAGTGTAATTGTACAACTACCCTGTGACCTAGAAGCAGTGTCTAAACTAAACTTAAACATTCTTACCTTCTTTGGAATCTATTTTACTTCACTTATAACTATATTTTGCAACATAATTTTTGTGTTCAGGACTTCAAATGTCCAGTTGCCTTTAATGTATGCTTATTTTTAAAGCAAATATGTTCTATTAAATTTTATAATCTACTGCCATTATCTGGCATGATTTTGTTTCTTGAAAATTATGTTATTTTCTTACAATGATAGCTTTAAATTTGCAGAAACTCCAATTAATTACATGAGAAAAGTTGGCCAAAGTTTGGTTTTTATTTACTCTTCTTTTTAGGCAGAATTTTAATTTCTATAATTCCCTAAATCTTTATTTCTTTAGAGCAGCTATCACAGGAAGTTAATCCGCAAACTGCACCAGCTTCTTCAGATGCATTTTAAAACACAGAGCTAGATAATGGTTCTTGCTGTTCATTCCTGTTTCTCTGTCAGGAGAATACAATGGCACTGCAAGGTGACTTCAGGACCAACCAATTCCTCCATCTCCAGTTTATTTAGGTGAAACAATCACTGTAGTCTTCCAAGGCACTTTTCAAGGAATTAAATAGAAAAACTGTATTCTGACACTGTATGATAGCTGAGTGAATATTTTTGTCAGCGGTATTCCCAGAACTACTGAAGAAATTGTAGCGCATTCCATGTTTCAGCTTAATTGAGTCTTGAAATAGAAAATGGTAACCTGAGTCTAAAAGAAAAAAAAGAAAGTGCAAACCACAGGGACCAATCTTCAGTAGTCTAAAGGAAGTGGAAGTTGGGAAAGAAGAAAAAATGAAAGAAACCTCATCTCTGCAATCCTTAGGCAGAAATCAGTAAAAAATTTGAGTGACCAAGCAATATAGGGCTGGACTGTGAATCTGTATATTTCTTCTCATATGACAGCTAAATTATTTATGAAGAATCATCTCCTGTGAATCCCCTTCTTTTTCTTTCCTGTTGTCTAAACAGGCAATACTGGATGGTTATTAATTCAACTAGTTATCACTTTCAGTTAAGAATTCCCTTCACAAATCTGACAGGGATGTCACTACTTTTCCAGACTCTCAAGTCAAATTCAAGACTCACTTGTTTTCGCGTTGCTTTGCATTTTTATCTCCTTGTAACAGATTGCACCATATAATTAGTGGAGATTTAACTTTTTTTTTGTTTTTTTTAATTTTTGGTAGGATGAAAGAACTAGCTTGGATCTTCCTATTGTTGAGGGAACATCACAATTGAAAAAGCAAAATGTTTTTCATGAAAAAAGGAGAATTTTTCATCAGATAAACACAATTCATAGAGTCCAGGCAGTTTATTTTTTTAGCAACATGTTGCAGTGAGCAGTGGTCTAGACTCTTGAGTAAATACAAATTTGGGCAAGAAGTTCAACTATTAAATGGGTTTTTGAGAAAATGAGAAGTACCCCAATTCAGCAAAGCTTTTTCACCATAGCGAGATACTTTAAGAATTCTTAATACTCCTCATGCCTTTCTCACCTCTTATCACCGGAATTGCTTTACCTGTTAATGTAATTCATGGCAATCAAGGAGATAAGGAGATTGGAAGATTTGGTGGAACACATCAGATATTTTGCTAGTAATGCTTAGTTTGCTTGTGCTCATGGCAGCTGCAATCAGTGAATGAACATAGGGATACAAGATGTAATATCAGCACAGAAAATTTTGCTTATTTCCAACTCTTGTTGTGGATGAAGGTCAGAGTCTACTGCCTGGAAGAGTGCATGGAGGAAGTCCCAAGAAGAGTCTGGGATGACCATGACCTCATTCCCACTGCAGTAACAAACCTCTGAAACTAAGTCTGCTGAAGGGGACATGGGACAAAAAGATCAGCATAACAGCATTTCCTTTTAGGTAAGCATCAGTTAAGACAATAGAAACTTGCAGGCTTCTCCTGCACACTTGTTAACATTCTTTTAATTACTCACTAAAGTGGTTATACAATATACTGATTATGGAATAAATACACTGCAATAGACATAGGAGCTTAGAACATGATAGAGGTTTCTTAGTTGAAGTCTTCACATGCCATAGAAACCTGTTTCCCTCTTCTCTATGTTTCATGTCAGAGCTGGCAGTAGAAGTTCAGGAAGGGTTCATGGCTGTCAGAAACTGGAAGATCTGATTTCTCATTTCTTGAAGTGAGTTCTCTAACTACTCAAAGTAATGAGAAACTCTCTCCCATACGCTTATATTATAAAATTAAATAGCTACAAATGATTTTACTTTCAGACCCAGTCCTATCATCTTCTGAAATATGTTCTTCCTTCTAAATCATGGTGGGTCTCAAGCTTAGGCAACTTTTCAGCCGAACAGGAAAAGGCCTCACAAAAGTTGGGCAATTCAGATCAAACAACTGTGGCACTGAGCAAGGAATGAAGCAACCACTGAAATCCATTTAGGACTTGGCTGCCCAAACTCATCATGAATAGTATGCAATGAAATTTTAAAGCTTTATAATGCCTAGCTACACTGTCCTGTCACATTTCCTACTGGTTCTCCTGAAAACAGTATTTACATATATCAGATATTGTGTTCCTCTTTTTAGGAATATGAAATTAAAAAATTATAAATTTCTGCTACATAATTTTTTTTACAGCGTTGATTCTCTTTTTTGTGGTTTCTTTTTTGGTTTTTTTTTGTTTGTTTGTTTGTTTGTTTTCTTTTCTTTGGTCTTTTTTTGTGGTACTGTCCCCCACGTCCATATTAATTTGGAAAGCTTTTTTCTTCTAGATATAGAAAATGGCCTAAGCAATATCCCAGAAGCCTATTTTAATTGAAGTGCAAAATTATTTTTCTAAGTCCATCCTACTGCTTTTATAACTTTGGCAGTAAAAAGAAGTTATTGTTAGAATATCCTTGTTGCATACCTACAGCTTATCAATGCTACTTGCAAGGACAAAACAAAAACATAAAGATAAAAGATGAAGCATCTTTCACATGTTAAAAAGACATCTGTCTAGTTCCTGAGTCTACTAGTATAGATTACTTATTCAGTTGCTGTTACTTGTAGCTGAATGAGGAACAATTCTACAAATTATCTCAAGTAATTTCTTCCCTTATATGAAATTAACATCAAAAAGTCACATAATGTAGTTATGAAGATTTGTTTGAGAATATTAGAATGACTGAAAAAAGCCTCCTGTGGCAGAATCTGCTGTAACAAATAGTAGGGCACATACAGTTTATGTGAAATACTTCCAGGTTATGAGAATTCAGACTTTTATTACCTTACCATATGACACACTTCTGCAAACTATGGGCTCCATATGAGCTCCAAACTATGGTCTCCAAACTCCCACACTGACAATCTATCTTTGTCCTGTTTCATGTGTCAGACTCCTTGTGATGGCCATAAAATATCCACAAATATTTACCCTGACATGGTTAATGAGGCTTAGTTGCATTTCCTTAACATGCTATTGAAAGACCATATGCTCCCGAATATTTTTGAATTTTCATTGCATGTAATACTCTATTTAAAGTATCAGAGAGAATTCTAAATAAGGCCTGAAAAAAACTGGCAAACCCATGGACTTGATCATAACTCTCACTGATGTTCTTCCAAAGGAAAGTTAAGCAGATTTTCCTTGGATATCTTAAAGCTTTCTGACTCCAAAGTTAGATGTATGGGGTGATGGAAAGAAAATACTCTTAATATTCCTTGCTGACTGAGTGATGGGTAGAAAAGGGAGGAAGGCAAAGAAGTGTTTGAAATCAAGACTCTTCACCTTCTGCTTTGAGGAAAATACAAATTATAGACAACTTCTTTAGAGGGATATGCTATAACTGAAAATGCAGTAGTAAATAGAATTGTTTGAAGTATCTGTGTTGCAGAATGAATTTTTCCTAAAGATACTAACTTTTCAAATGAAGGATAACATTTATTTACGCTAATAGAATTAAGTAAGATACTACTCTAAGTTTACAACAGTGAAGTGGAAAAGCATCTGCCATTATAATTATAACTGTATTTCTAGCAATACAGAAGTCTTCAACAGTGCATATTGACTCTACTGGTGGAAGGCATGAACAAGAGCTCCTACAAAGAGTTTGATTTATAAGTTACCCATATTTTAAAGAACTGCTAACCACACATTTAAAAGTGAAAATGCAGCAGAGAGCTGATGAGATAGGAGCAAATAAAAGTAGATCTTGAGCTGCTGATCATTTTAATAATTTCCTTTTCATACTTACAATAACTTCAAAATAATTGGAAAGCCTGTTACAGTATGAGTCCATCTCAAAAGATAGGCATTCCTGAAATGCTCTGCAGCAATCTATGCCTTTAATACATTCTGTGATATGAATTTTCACTTTCTAGAAGTCTGAACAGTGAACTTTCATCAAGAAACCAATTAAGCAAACAAGGAATACAAAACCAGATGGCAAACACAGGATAAGAGTGATTCTAAACTTGATTCAGCATCCTAGTGTTAGTAGAAATGACCTTAAAAATGTATTTTAGTATCTAGACATGAAACCAATTAAGAAAGAACCTACATATATCAGAGCACTGTGAAAATAAGATATGTAAACTGAACTAAGATTCTATTTTTCTAAATAGATTTTTATGGAAATTATATTCATAGCATTATTTCTGTGCAGTTAGATATATAATATGAGCTAAGTACAAAGTTCCAAATGGTGCCCAAGTTTTATAAAACCTATATTTAGTTCTAACATTAGCAAAGGAAAGGAAACAATCTCTTTCTAATAGGCCATATACAAGGCAAGAAGACTAAACTAAATACATTTTTTACTTAAAAACTACAGGGGAAATTATCAGTTTTAGTTTTCTCCCAATAAATATTTTAGCTTCCAGTTCATTTAGGGTGAACATATAGTAACAAAAAAAGTATTTTCAGTATAGATATGAGTCTGAAAAAGCAATAAACAAAAATATTTGGGTTTAATGGTAGTTCTCTTTTCTTTTTTTCTTGCTGAAATGACAGAAAAAAGAGTTCTTAGCTACATATGTTATTCCATATGAACGAAATTACTTCATATAAATTGTCAAAAGGAAACTGAAGTTCACTAAGTCTTGACTTTCCATGACAAGATAAACTGAGCTTTCCTCCTCTCCTTGTCTCTGAAAAGATAGCATTAAAAGTATTAAGAATAAGGTGGGACAGTCATTTTCACCCACAAATATCTGGATCTGAATTTGTCTCTTTGGAAACTTTCTTTAACATCACTAATCTGGAGGGGAAAAATAAAAACCACAAAAATAAAACAAAGCAAAGAAACCCCCACCAAACTGGTTTCTTTGCGTTGGGAAACAGTTCTCCACCTTCACTGGAGCAGAAACTAGATAATAATTTCCTCATATCCTAATGTCCTTTGAAATCAGCTGGGTGTTTATATACCCCCTGGATCTGACAGCAGATGACTTTGATTGATAGAGAATTTAAGATATGACAGGATAGAATTGGTCTTGAGCAGGTAGATAACCATCCAGATAGAGCTATCCAAAAAGTGATCAGGTCTTGTAGTAAACATGCTATCAAAGGATGGAGCCATTTCATTTGTATAGGACTATTAAAGTATTTTATAGATATTGGAATAGTTCCAGCAAAGAGAGTTCTTCTGCAAGAAACTTGAGACCCTGGTGTGTAAAAACTTCACTTGTGAGTTAAGGAATCAAAGTTCAAATCTTTGTCCTGAAGCAGGAAGAAAGTGAATTTGAGATAGTTTCTCATACCTCTTAAGCAGGTATCTTAATCAAAGGGACATGATGTATTCTAAAGAAGCATTGCCTCATGCTGTAGCTAATGGAGCTAATGCTTGCTGCAGCTCCATAAGCATTAAGTAGTGTCATCAATCCTTAGCTAAAGCAGATTTCAGTAGCTTCCTGACTATCATGTTATCTGACCTGTAGCTGGTTACCTCTTCCTGAACATTGCTATGTGTTCATAATATGCAACTGAGTAAAAATAGATTGTTTTCTTTCATATGCCCAGGAATATAGAATTGGAATGGCTGATTACCCATGGTCAGAAAGCATAGAACAAAAAATTCAATAATATATGGTATAGAAAGTTTCTATCTATGACCAAAATCATGGGACAAGAATAAAGCCTTTTCCATTGAAGGGCAAGTATCAGTTTAAAGATACAGTATTTGATCTCCAAGTTTTTATAATAAAAGTTCTCACAGATTTCCTAATATGATCCTAGAAAGCCTCATATGTGTAAGTTAGGATCTTGCAGTGCTACCACAGATGTGACATCCAAATATAAGGCAGGCACATGCCCAGATGAAAAGCAACCTGTCAAACACCGGTAGGAAAGCCAAAGAATTTGACAACCAGAAAGAAACTATGTCTTTGTCTTTTCACAAGAGCATATAAACTCCTGCATCACATAATTAAAACAGCATAGGATTTTGCAGCCCACAGCTCACAAGTTAGGTTTGCAGTTACTTGAAGTAGTTAAATATTGTGAGAGAAATACTAGCAGAGATGGCCAGAAAAGGAATTTTCTGTCAAAAATGAACTTTAAAAGTATTAATAGTCTTGTTAGTTGGCATTTGTTGTACTAGCAACTAAACTTTGATCATTTCACTTTTTTGTATTTTATACTACTACATCTTCATTTAGAAAGTGACAGGCAGTGATAGAAGCCTGAAATATATCTTTCATGATTTGGAGAACTGCAGACTTTTTTTTATGAAACATGCAAGTATTGTAAAAAAACATTCTGTCATTTACAAAACCATATCAGAATAAATCTGTATTGCTATTGTCAAGGTTTATTATTCTTTGTACCAACACAAAGTAAAGGAGTACACAGACAGTTTTATTATCAATAATTGAAAAGTGTCATTTAACACCTGAATTTCTTTAAGGTAATACTAATTAATATAAATGCAGAAGTAAAACCTTAAGACTGGGTTATTTCAATAGTTAACAAGATAGGTAAACTCTTGTAATTTTTTTTCTAACTCTTTTTGATATTTTTCCTCTGTCATCTTAAATGCTTACAGAAGTGAATCACAGAAATGACAATACCTTTCTATTTTTGTCTCAGACTGTAAAATAAAAATTTTAGATTTCATAATTTTTGATTCTATTTTTGGTTACTGATTTCAGAGATTAAAATAAGAAGTGAAACACCTGACAATAACTTATAACATTTTCATTAGAAAGAATAGCTTTCTTCATTTAAAAAAATACAGTAAACTTTATAAAGTATTTGTACTTCAAAATGCATATTTTATAATTATTGAACTCAAAAACATGAAATATCCACAGATGGGTTAGCAGGAGCACTATAAATGTTCAGTCTTTTTCTAGTTCATATAAAAAAATAAGTTAATACCTACAATATCCATTTTGTATTTGTGTATTTTGCCTGATGATCCTGCCCCTGAGATTTGTCAAACACTTATGCTAGCAAAAATAAGTAGCTATTTCTTGATAGCACTGGAGAAATAGGATTGAAATGAAGGGTTTTTCTTCATTATTTTCATTTAATTTTATGTATGACTTGCATATTAATCTCATCTATCACAAACTGAATTTAAATTGCATTAGTTCTTGATAATCTAAATACAGGATCAAAAATTTTGATTAGAGCACACTGTAATAGATTAAGAGTCAGACTAATGGAATTTAGATGCATGATCCAAGTGATTGGTAAAAAAGGTAGCGGTAATGAAACATTGGAAAAATCTACAAAATACTTGAGAGTGTACCCAAGGAATGAACTGGTGGATCTTCCTCTTCACACTGTAGTATTAATTATCTCTAAGAGTGGAGATCTGTTGGAGAAACACCTTACTGGATGTCTACAGGAAATGCAATAGAGCAGAGAGGAGAACAGCTGGGAGGCCTCTGAAGTGTGTGGAGGAAAACATCCTGACACAGGCGGTGTGGGAGCCCATCGGGAAAGGCTGGACTTGTTTGTTGCGGACAGGGAAGGACTCGTGGGGGATGTGATGGCTGGAGGCCATCCTGGGCATAGTGAGTATGAAACATACATTCTTTATTGCTCTTAATATGAAACTTTTAATCCCTCTACAACTTTGCAGCTAGGGCGTGTAATCCTAGCTTTTATTTCCAGAGCTCAGATGTGTCATTATTTAAACTCCTTGGTTTATCTATACCCATCATTCTGTAAAACTACCTGATTTGATTTGCAATTCTCTGCATTGCCAGAGCTTTTTTTATCAAACAATATTGTCTGAAAAACCTGGAAAACAAACCGTGTAATAATTAAGCATATAACTTTGTTAACATATAACTTTTCTCTCTGTCATACAGTTTCTCACTTTAGCTGAAATTTTTCAAGATAGCAATTTATTTTTGTCCAGTCTACACTCTTCCTTAAAAAAAATGTAGTCAGATGATGAATCATCATCAACAAAATTCCTTTGATTTCCTCACAAAAATAGGCATGAAAAAACTCACCTGCCATCTTTGTCAAGGAGTTAGGAGTTTAGTTCTGCTGAGAGCAATGTCTGATACATTTAAAAAAATAATTTAGGATTAAGTTGCAGGACTCATAAGCAATACCTTGGGAAGGTAGGTTTGTGGGTTTTTTGGGGGTTTTATTTTGTCTGTTTTTTTTTTTGTTTTTATGGAGGTTTTTGTTGTCTGTTTTTTTTGTTGGTTTTTGGTTTTTTTGTTGTTTGTTTGTTTTGTTTTTTTTTTTTTTTTAATAAACCAGGCTCTATATTGAGTACATTTCATTTTTTTCTAAAACCAATTCCTAGGAGAAAATACCAGCTAGATGTTCTTCCTTTTGCATTCACAGAAATACTGGTCATAGTATAGGAAAAAGCAAAAATGCACCTAAAATGTCTGTGCATCCAGTAATTATGTATTTCCAAACTGGACATTTCATTACATACAGAACACATTTAATGTTTTTATCACACCTTTGGTGTCATAGACTGTGTCTATGAGGAAACATAATTTTTAAAATAAAAATAAAGGAAAATGGATTTCTGGGGAGTTATCTATTACACTGCCATAAGTATATCTGTACTAACAGCATTTCAGCACTTTCTTCTACCTATAATGCTTTTGAAATATTTGAAATCTTGTAATACTGTAATATAAATGCAGTGCATTTTCAGTTCCTAGAGAAATGTTGAAAATGTAATTGCTTTTATATAACTGAAATTCAAGATTGAAAATATTTCAAAAGTACCACTGTAGGAAGAAAATATTAAAATACTGTAGGAGAAGAACTGGAAAGAGAAAAAATAAATCAAGTTTAGAAGGGCATGTTAGTCAATAAGCTGGCAGAGTCAAAAAGAGAGACTTCTCAAAGCATACTGAGGATGAAAAAAGTGTTAATTGGGTACAAGAGCATATTTATGAGGGAATACAAATAAATTTGAGCAAAACATGTAAATAACAGCAGAGCATTTGATATAGTAAATATTCCTGTGACCATGGTGGATCTTATATTGAATAGTAAATGTGAAGGCAACAAACATCAGTGAACCTTGGAAGACCAAAGACACCATGTGTTTGGTCTTTAGAGATTTTTATTATTCACTGTGCTCCAAAGTTCAGTATTTCACTAATAGATCTTCTCCATAAACTGGTGTAACGTACCAGATCCAGCTTTCTGTATGGAAAGAAATAGTTTATTTAAAAGAGCAATTAACTCATAGAACTGAGTAAGTAATGTCTCATTATAGCTTGATTCTAATAAATAACTTCAGTATTTTTGAAATGTTGGACAAACCTAGGCAATAACTGGTGGGGGGGGGGGGGGTTTGCTTTGTTTTCCAGAGACAGTCAAATAGGGCCATTTAGATTTATCATCTGTTTAATGTTAAAGAAGAATAGAGAGGTATATAGCCTTCCAATAGCTACTGACATGTAAAAAATCTGATTGGTCACCTAATTTTACTAGTTTTGGATTCTAATGTCTTGAAAAAATATTATACATCTTTTAATTCATGACTGATTACTTATACCCAATTTGAAACTCTTCTACCTGTCATAACAATTATTTTTATTACTGCTTTTCCATTTCTTAATGTTGAAGACAAATCATATATGTCCCAAGATCCATGAAACAGGCAGAAAACATCAACTTTATTCAGCTCCTCAAACTCTAACTGAACATGCTGCCCACACTAAGAAACACCCACTAGTTTCTTTAGCAGTACTTCCAACAGAAGCCCACAAAACTATAAAATATTTCATACAATGAAAATCTGTTCTAGTCACATCATGAATTAGAACTCAGAATCAAACTACAGTCATAGGTGGGCATCTGTTCAGTAATTATCCTTAATTCAATATTAGCAAACCCAATAAATATTAAACAATAAGTTACCCCACATCTTTTTGATCAGTACTGTTGATGCAAAATAAACATTTAAAGTGACTGATCTTGCTATAGGAGAGTTTTCTATGCTACTTTCTCTTCCTTTTTCTTTTCACACAAATTCAATTAAAATGCATTTGTCCATAATTGTGGTCTTAGGGTATTCCTGGTGCATCACAAATATATATATTTATTACTCAGAACTAAATTACATTTTGTTCCTGGCATAAATACTCAAGATTTTATTTTGATCCTACTATCCACTGTTCCATTTACTGGATTCAGGAAAAGGTAGATATTATCAAGAGAGTTGATGCAGAGACTGAACACTTTCAGCAATAACAAAGCAAGATAAAATGAAAACAGTTTTAAAACTCATGGATAAAAAAATAAATGCTACAGAAGGTGAGTGGGAAACTTTTACCAACATTTGTTTACCTTTAGTTAGTATTTGATGGTAGAATAGAGAATATTGGGTGAGACCAGCAGCAGAAAGTTTCACAATTTAATAAAAGGACAGTGGCTGGAGGCAGAGCCTGCAGGCAGAAAGTTCAGTGTGTGGCCCAAAGGTCAATAGGAATGAATAAGGAAAATTATCTAATATGGGAAGGAAACAACACTTCCCAGAGGGGATCCCAGGGAGGTTTGATTCCTGATTATCTCTGCTCCAGTCTTATTAACTAATTGCTTTCATTTGGTAAGTAAAAGTCAAAATACTCTTGCGCTAAGTTCATTGTCAGAGCAGAAAAGTTGACATACTTCCTAAGGTTTTTAAGCTCATTTAATTGATCTGGGAAATTTCTAATGGATCAATTACTGTGGTATTCTAAAACATTTTCAAATCATAATTGTTTAAAAATACACAGAATACTATGGCTTTACATCTTTGTAGCCTATTTAAAGTCACTTTAGAAAAAAGAATATTTTCTCAGTTTCACAGATGGGGACTTGGCATGATAAGTGCCTTTGTTCTTTACTTATATTACTCACTCAAAGACCAAGCTGAGAAAGAAATAAAATTCCTTGCTGTCCTCTGCTCCACTGCAGTACCTTATTTATCCAGAAAAAGGGAGGATAGGATAGAAAGAAGACATTGATGCAGATATCAGATATTTTGGAAATGTTCAACCATGGACAATGTGTTCCAGCTCTCCAAGCAGTCAGTATGAATGGTGCTATTGTGTCAGTTCAGTAGTCCTTCCTTCTTATCTTTGGAACTCATGGCAAGCTTGGCACACAGAATGAGGAGCACTTCTATGTGCTTCAGAGCCATAATAGGCACTATATAAAGCACTCCATGAAACAAACTATTAATTAATTAATTAATTTAAACATTGCCTTATTTTGCAAGTAACTTTGCTGTGGTTTGCAAGGTCTTGGGTCCCTCACTCCAAGAAGGACATTGGCTGGAAAATGTCCAGAGAAGGTCAGTGAAATAGGCAAAAAAGACTCTGGAGCACAGGTCTTGTGAGGAGCAGCTGAGGGAGCTGGAGGTGTTTAACCTGGAGAACAGGAGGCTCGGAGGACCTTCTTGTTCTTTACAACCACCTGAAAGGACGTTGTAGCCGGGTGGTCTCTTCTCCCAGGTAACTGGCGACAAGGTGAGAACATAGCCTTCATACTGTGTAGGGAAGGTTCAGGCTGGACATCAGGAGGAATTTCTTAATGTAGAAAGAGTGTTGTTAAACATTGTAAAGGACTTCCCAGGGAGCTAGTGTAGTCACCAATCATAGAGGTGTTAAAGAAATGACTGGCATCGAAATTAGTGCCATGGTCTAATTAACAAGTGGTGATCAAAGGTTGGACTCAATGATCTCAGAAGTCTCTTCCAAGATAAATAAATCTGTGATCCTTTAAGTAATTGAATAATAATAGTTCTCTGGTGTCAGAAAATGAAAAGGCATCAAGTTGCTGTGGTGATGGAATACAACATGGATACTCTGAAGGACACTTCCATGTCTAGAAATCGCTGCAATAGTAAGCTTCTTCCAATAATTCAGGAATTTCTAAATATTCAGAAGCAAACCCCATCAAGATTCAGAATTTTCCTCCTTAATTTTCTGTAATGATTTGGTAACACGAACATCTTCAATTCTTTTTAGCTATGATGTTCTATTTTGAGTTAAAATTTTGAGAGCCTTACAGTAGTTCTTTCTTTAAATTTAGACATTTTTAAACATATATATTTCTTATACCTGCTTGCAAGTTTTATTTCCTCTTCCTTTAATAAGGAAGAAATTCCCTTTTAACAGATCCTTAGAATGAAGGCAGGTTGATTTTAATCTTACTTATTTCTGCTTTCCCCTTGTTAAAGACATTCACATTCATCTCCTTCAAGTCAAGAAAGGACATTAGGATGCATTAGAACATTTCAAAAGGAAAATTCCATGGAAGGTCTATGAAATAAAAGTTTGCATTTGTATCATATAGTATGGCTGTATGATTATAAGCATTAAGACATCATTAGGTATTGTTGTAGTTTTATTTTTCCTACTATTGTTTTCCTCTACTCATTAAGCACATTGTCACTATGACAATGTCCTTAAGCATCTTTCAAAAGTGGTGAGGCAATCATTGAGAGTTAAAGAATAGAAAGAAAACATTCAGTGCTTGTAGTATTTTCTGCTGCTGAACAGGGCTTTAGTTTCTTTTTCTCCAGAAACCCTGTGCACCTGATAATAAATACAATGACACAAGAAACAAAAGGAAGAGATACAAGGATAACCAAAAGTGTTTTGATAAAATTTTCATGATACTTTTCTTAGGAGCCTAACACAAGTGCTATAATCTCAACTTTACCGAAGTTCCTTTTGTTTCAGGTTCCTTTTTGACTTTTTTTAGGTGACTACTCTGAGACAGTAAAGGTAAAGGGAAGCCACAGCCCACTGACAAAGTTCCCAGTCTAGGAATGCTTGGAGGCTAGGAGAATATATAGAAAATATATTCAAGTTTTTTGCCCTGTTTCTATAGTCTTTCCTGGGTATCTGTTTGCATTCACAATACCAGGCAGAACACTGGTGCAGAAATAGATTTGGTCCAAACTTCCAACCTGGTGTGGTTGCTTTTATATTCCCTTTCTCACAGCTTCCATAAAAAGTACTGGAGAAAAGAATAATACATCTTCTATGTCCCATCTCAAACAAAACCAGTACTTGAATAGAGAATTTAGAAGCTTCTTCCAGTTCAATGTTGAATAGACAAAACTCTTAAAGAGTAATTTGAGACAATCTATAAATATATATATATTCTATATAGAAATATATAGAAATAATGTTAGATATCATTACCAAGAGGAGAAATACCCTCACCATGAACCCAGAATTATCTTAAAAATCTATCAAAGCACAGTAACATGACATAACTTTACAAAGACTTCAAATTTGTACACGAGTGTACATGAGAACACTGCAGGTTAATTGCTAGAAATATAATCTTTAGGGCAAACTATAAATGACAACTTCAAGACAGTATTGGAATGTGTGGATGCAGTTTTGTTGGGCTTGCCTTTCCATGAGTCTTGTAACAGCACAGTGTTGAGCGTCATGAAGAGGGTAAGACACAGTACAGTTGTCTTATAGTAGACATTTAAAGTCCTTGAGGTGATTGGTCCTTGGCCGAGACATTTATAGTCTGCACACAGAAAATTAATACTTAAGAAAAGAAACAATAAAATTTTATTGAACTATATGCAGTTCAATTTCAGTCTATGCATAAATATAAGGACTTATGAATATTAGCATAAATATTATAGTGTTAAAAATACTTCTAAAAGAAAAAAACCTCTGCTTTTATCAGTGTTACTCTCACACCCATGTTTTTTTCCAATATACCAATATGCATAGCTTCTCTTTTATGTAGCTGTACGCAAATAAAGGTCATTATCAATATATCAACCTGGGTGAAAATGTCAAACCTATGCCTAATATAGATCCATAAACTCAGCAGCATAGGGAGATGTGAATATCTATGAGGGGTTTAAATGCAAAGGGGAAATTAGCTATTTAACAACAAACAAACATATGGTTGAAAGAAGCCATGCATTTGTGTAAGCATTCTGACAGTGTTGGATCAAATCCACCTTATCAATGTTTCTCACCATTTTAATGGCAATAGGAGAGCTCACAGACTAATTTACTTCATTCCTCGGAAGGTTTTATAATTTTAAAATTTAAAATCACTTAAAAATTTATCATTAAAAATTCCTAGAAAATGTCTGTTTAACCACTGTTAAACAGATTCCCAGCATTACACCTATTTTGCATAATCCCAGATAAGAAGAAGCTGGAGGGGTTCTCACTTTTATTGGCTGGAAAACAGGATATTCTTAAACTAAATAAAACTAAGTAGATGAACAAAAAAATATTTCTAATCTTTGGGAAAACAGAATGAACACCTGCTCCTATTTTGTTAATATGTTAAGCAACAGTTCCAGTTTTATGGATTTTATTTGGAAGCAATATATGAGGTCTTAGGAGAGCAGAAGTATTGTGGAGATTGGTACTATACTTTTGCTTTCAGAACTATTTCTTTTCATGACTGGTTATGTTGTTAACCTCCTGTCCTTAAAAATAATTGTGTTAGAGCATGAACATCTGAGCGAAGAGCAAAAGAGCTGTGCTGGTTTTGGCTGGTGTAGAGTTAATATTCTTCACAGTAGCTGGTGTGGGTTATGTTTTGGATTTGTGCTGAAAAATCTATTGATAATGCAGAGATATTTTCAATATTGCTGAGCAGTGCTTACACAGAGTCAAGGCTCTTTCTGATTTTCACATCACCCCACCACTGAGTAGGTTGGGAATTTGGAAGAATTTGGAAGGTGACAGTGGTACAGCTGACCCTAACTCTGCCAGGGGATATTCCATACCACATGCTGTCATGCTCAGCATATAAAGCTGGAGGAAGAAAAGGGGCAATGGGGAATGCTCACAGTGTAGCATTTGTCTTCCCGGGTCACCCAATGGAGACTTGTCTGCCTGTGGGACACAGTGAGTTAATTCCTTTGTTTGCTTTGCTTATTCAAGTAGCTTTTGGTTTACCTGTTAAACTATATTTACCTCAACCCAAAAGTTTGCTCACTTTTACCCTTCTGATTCTCTCTCACATCCCACCGGAGCAGGAAATCTGTGTGTGGTTTAGTTGCTGGCTGGGATTAAACTGCAACAGAGCACAACTCTGTAGCCTGCCAGAGACTGTTTTTGGGAAGGATTATGTGCGAAGGAAAGAAGAAGCAGCAGAAACAGAAAGAGGAAATGAGATTCAGATACAATAGACAAAACTATTCTCACTAAAGGTGAGCCAAACACCTGCAAAATTCAGCATTCTTCAAACCTCTGAGCAGCAGAAATATAACTTTTCCTGTCTGGACTCATTCTCTCAAGTAATTTTGGATTAGAACTCATTTGAAAAGATAAGAACTTGTTCTCATCACCAGTGAATCTCTATTTTAGAAAGAGCTTGTCAACAAGAGTTTACATTTGACCACAAAGACTGTTAGAAGCCCTGGCTGCTTTTCATTCTGCAACTCAGTGACCAATTCTAGACTGTCAGACAAAAGGAATGCTGGACTTCTCAACTTTAGAGCTGTACAACTCATGACAGAAAATAAACAATGAGAATTTAAGGATGAAAGTCAGTATGACACACTGCCAATTTTATCTCAATCAACATTTTAAGACAAGTATATTCAGATATAACTCTGTTGCTTCCTTGAGTCATGTTTTTTCATTTAATTAGTCACAGTGGTTGGGAATAGAATAGGTATATAGGAAACAGTTAGATATAAGCTTGTATCCCACATGCTCTCTCTAATGAGAGACAAAAGCGGGTGCTTTAGAAAAAAATGGAATTTGCAGAATGAGCATTGGTAATCCAATTTCTTAATCTTCAGATAGATTTCCTGAGATAAGATTATGTATTTAGTCTGACTAATCTTAAGAAATTGTTTTGAATCTGGCATATTTTACAGCATTCCTGACAATGAGTTACATAGTTATATTTTGTTCTGGATGAAAACACACTTTTTTATCCTAGTTAGATGTCCTAGTAATTTCATTTGATATTTTCTGGTTTATGTCTTGTTATAAAGGCTGAATAAATTTCTTTTTTTTCTTGGTCACTCATATGGCAAACACAAATTCAATTTTCTCTTCCACACAGTGTTGATTACAGGTGTGAGAAGCAGCTCCTCCTCACTCTCCATATGGGAATCTCTCTCAGCGAGTCTCCATGTTCCAGATCGAAGCTGGAGAGGGGCTGGGGATGACTGCTGGGCCAAATAACTGACCAATAAAACATTGGTTTTGCAAGCAGGGATAATACCAGCAGGTATATCTGGAGGCATCTGGAAAAAGAAAACTGAAAAAAAGCCCACAATCAAATAGAAAACCCAAACACCACTGAAAACTGATTAAAAAAAAATCCAACCCCCAGCAGTATCCTGAACCAATTCTGACAGATCCACTGTGCCCTTCAGCAAGCTCCTGTCCCTGACACTTTCTCTTAGAGGTTTTGTCCTCTTGGATGGTTTATTCATGAACCCAGAAGTGTCTCACTCGTGGCTCTGTATTCCCACCCTCAGAGCCAGCTGATATTTCTGAAATGAAGGAATGACTTTCAGTCCAAAAATTAGGCAATGCAAAATACCCCTTGGCTTACAAAAAATGAACAGATCTTGGTGACTGGACTGTAACTTTGCATTTAGTTATTGTGCACTTCACTAGTCATCTTGAAAGAAGAAAAAAAAAATCACTAAACAGTAAAAATCAGACTTCATTTATCTTAAAAGTATCAAGATTATGTGTTGACAAAGCACTCTAATCTTACTAAAAATGAGAATTAACAGAGGTAACTAGAAACAGGGGAATTTTGACCTTGAGTACAGACCAGGAAGACTATTTATTTTGGAACTGCTGAAAGCATTTCTTATCTTAGACTTCAGAGATATTCCACCTAGGGAGCTGGAGAGCAGTACAGGCACTGTGTTTTTATTCCTTGATGTATTGTATCCAATCACTTTTTATTTCACAGTTCATTATCAAGAAACACTAACTTCTGTAAGAATGTAATAGAGTTTCCATGGAAGCTTGCTTCCACTCAAAAGATAATTCAGATGAAGAATTACATGTATGATTTTTTATTCCCTGTCCATTTTGGCAGGAGATTTCAATGAAAATCAAAAAAAAAAAATGAAACAATCAGAGACTTAAAAGCAAAGGGAAGAGTCTGCTCATCTGTCAGAGACTGGTTTATCATCTGACTTTGCTGGTTAAATAGATAAGTTCCAACTGTTGAGTTAAAAAACTTATTTATAAAATGTTAATGTTGTTTGCTCATATGGAAATTACATTTAGCAACTGATATTCTGATTCCAGAATTTCTTGTGTGTAGTAGTACATAGCCCTAAGCTATTCTTATTAAAATCATTTGGATGAAATATGTTGTATCTTCAACTGAAATAAGTTTGGATCATAGGTTTTAAAGACCTAAGGAACTCTCCATGGTGATTAATTAAGAACAGAATTTTAGATTTTCTTCGTTTGAAGGGCCTATATCAGGCTGTGTAACAGTTCTAGGGTACATACAAGAGAGAAAAAGATAAGGAAATAAAATCAGATATTGTGTTGGTATCCAGAGAAATTAGCACAATGTAGAGTGCCAGAGCTTGACCATTGTTGCCAAGTGTCTAAAAGGTTTTTTTTAAATTATTGGCATAATAGAATTAGGAAAGTGATGGAGTAGTCCTCACCATTTTCCAAGGAGAAATATATTTATCTACAGATATAAATATAGATATATACTCCTTGAAAAAAATAAAGTGAGAATACCTAATATAGGACTGAACCTCTTCTACTCAGCCTTTTCATAAATGTACGGAGACACAACCTCTGAATTAAAAAATGGGTTTTGTTGTTTTCAAATTAAAATCCTGAGATAATTTTGTAGCAATACACAATCTATATCATTATTATTCAATGGAGATGTGAGGTACTAGCAGTATTCTTTTATTTACTAGTGTATTTAAAGATTCTCTGAGACTTCTCTTCAGTACAATCATTATGAAAACAGACTGGACAGTGGCAGAGTCAGAAAGTCAGGAAGCACCTCCTCATTTTAAACTGAGATAGCATGAGAGAGCAGGTGTTATTTTATGGGTATGCATTCTTAAATATTGGAATATGTAATGCATCATTTTAACAATGAGGGATATGCTTCTTTGTCTGCAGAGAAGAATATGTAGAAATAAAGTAACCAGTATGAGCATAATTTCTTTATTGTTTGCAGCATAATGACAAAAGAAGCAGCAGCTGCTGAATTGAGCCTTCCTTTATCCCCCAGTATGAGGAGAGGGAATGAGGAGAATGCAGATGTTGCCTTGAATTCTGTAAAAAAGCGAATGATAGCATCCAATACAGAAACAGAGTATCAGAAGAGAGCTTTCATGCAATTATTATCTTTGGTGCCCCTTCAAAAGTGCATGACAGATACTGTAGAAAAACAGCTGCAGAACTTCACTCTGGGATCAGATTGGTTATTTCAGCTAATAATGCAAATATAACTCAGCACACAGAAAGCTGCCTTGGGAAAGTAGAAACCTTCCAGGGTTAAACACCCTCTCTTCCAAAAGGGCCCAAGTTGAAATGCTGGGTTTGACACCAATTTTCTGTAGGACTTCAGGCTACTCATGTACTCCCTCTGCTCTGACTGTAATATCTGTGAAAAAGAGAGAATACTGACTCACCTACCTCAAAGGCAAACTAAAGATTAATTAGTTTGTGCTCGTATAGAGCTTTGAAAATGTCAAGGCTATATAACTACTGTTAAATAAATGGCAAAAAGTCAGATTGGACAAGTACAGAGCAGGACTGCAAGGGTTTATCACTGTATCTTAGCAATTATCTTTAACACTATCCAGAAAAGATTTCTTACAGTAGATATAGATAGTTAGAAGAAAAGTATAGAGCTGTTATATAGCAGCACTTCTTCAGAGAATGTAAAAGGAAATGAGAAAGCAAGCACAAATTTTAACTTTTCTGAACTTTTACATTCAGCAGGGCAATATGTCAGTGCTTTATCTCAATTGGTTAATCTTCTACTGAAGTTATATTCAAATACTACTGTAAAATACATCTGAAAAGGGCCTGTCCACTTAGATGGGAATAATAAAAAATATCCCTCTGACAGAGACTAGGGCCACAGGGCTGAATGTAGTTAATTTGCTTCCACTCTTCTTTTTACAATGAAGAACATCACCATTTTTAAGTCCTGAATTTTTCTGAAAAAACTGCAGTAATCAATGTCCTATGATGACAGTTGGAATGTGATGTATTTTATTCATAGAGGTGTGATTACTTAGAAACTGCACAAGAAGATCCAACTTCCTCCCCCGTCCCATCCCAAGTAGTGTACAAAATTTCCTAAGTATTCTCATTGACTCTCACAAAAATTCCCTTCAGTTTCCCATTGTTTTACCACCAGAAATCATGCTGTTCTTATTTTTCAGTTTCCACTGTCCATCTTTGCAGACATCAGATTATTTGAATTTGCTGGCACAGGATCACTAGGCATTCAAAAGTTGCTCTTTTCTGCCAATGCTTATTACCCACTTCTTAATATTCTGGTATTTAGAGATACACCAATAACTTTACTGGGGTTCTCAAGTAATTTCACCCTGCATCAGGAGAATCATGAACCAGATGGAGACAAATGGATCTTAAATTTATTGCGTTTATCTGGATTTCAATGTACAAGCACTTTTGTCCAAGACTAAACTTTACCATGGAAAGTTACAATGTAGCAGATATTTAAAGAAAAACAGTGAAACTGAAATTAGAAACTGAAGTTATTGCAAAAGTTACATTTGGAGTGCTGCTGGTAGGATTTTGTTTGAGAAAGCAACATGAGATTTGTAAAAGAATACAAGTTCTTCAAAAATAAAAATCAAGCCATACTTTTCCATTTAAAATTATTGGTTGTGCAGAACTATGACCTCTGTACAAGTAGGATGAATTATGAGCTGAATTAAGTGTAAGAGTGACTTCTGAGCGGCATCACATCTCACATAACTCAAAGTTCTTGTATTTTCAATTTTTCTGTACATAAACACACCCCTACACACAAACAAAGGCAGTATGTAGATTTAAAGTGTAAAAAAAGTGGAAAGCAGACAATTCCACATGATTAATTAGATTCATATTAGAGGGAACCTAATCCAAAATAAACTCATTTTTGCTAAATCTTCATTCTACCATTTGTTATAAACTCACTTGGTTTTTGCACACTGATATTAAAATTCTTCACATCTACAGGTTCTCAAAATAAAACCTTACCCAGGGCAAAAATCAGCAGCAACATATATAAGTCTGGCAGGAGAGCTGAATGATAGCATGGCAAAAATGTAGAAGTAATAACTCCATGGAGTAGAGCAGGGAGCATAACACACCCCCAACAAATGCGCCAGATTCCACACAGTCATCACTCCAAACACTACACCCACTGACACCCACCCCATGATTATCTTCTCAGGTTATATTCTTCCAAAGCATCCTGAATATTTGATTTATTTGAACTATTAATTTATCCATCCCACCTGTGTTCCCTTAGATATTTAATTGATTGCCCTTAATTGATCTGGCCATCTGTGATATCTTTGTCATTTAATTGATTGTTTTCATTGATCGAAACACCTTGCAGCTTCATTGTCACCTAGATGAATCAAAAGCCACTGGCTGATATAATTTATATCTCGTAATTCTTAGTGTTTATCTATGCACTTTCATCTCCTGAGGGAGATGGGGCAGAGGACAACAAACACCTAAAGTCTTATCATGTTCTAGCCTGTCTGGCCAGGAGTTGATTTCAGTGACACTTTCCAAAGCTACTCAGGCATCAGGGCACTCATTCTCTTCCTGGAACACAGGCTTTATTCAAATAAAACATATAAAATAAAATTAAAATAAAATAATTATGCGTAACAGGATTTGCAGCATGGTGGTAAATCTCCCTTCTATCCTGACCTGCAATGCAGGTGAATTGCATTGAGTTCTCTTTTACAAAACTTTAGCCTAGCAGTCAAGCACGACTGACAACGAAAGCATAATTTTGCTGATTTTAGCTCTCACAAAACAAAGCACCACTACAAATAGTGGGTGCCATAATGATGTTCTGAATAATGAATGGCATAAAGGATTCCTTTTTCACTTATTAAGCCTTTGGGCACAGAATTAAAGGCATAAGAGATTATATCTGATATAGTAAATTATATGTAAAAGTGAAATTTTATGTAAAGTTATGTAAAATATATGTAAAGTAGATGAAAATCTTGTTCTGGCTGGGACACTTAGATATAATCTATAAAATGTGACAGGTCTGGTGAAGGCAGACAAGAAATTTGTAGGAATTAGAAAAGGACTTGATGGTTTCCTTTAACAAGAAATTATTTTATGTACTTAACGCAGTCACCTGGATATGTCTGTCTATTGCCTAATTATAGCACTTCATAATCTAACAGTTAGAAAAATAATAGAGAGAGAGAAGAGAATAATAATATTTCACCTGCTCTGCTCCATGCTTGGAGCCTCAGATCAGTAGGACCTGCAGGTAAACAAACAGAGAAAGGACACAAGCAACGCAGAAAACAGAAAAGAAGAATTGAAATATGCTCACAGTAAAGGAAAGCAATCCCACCTCCTCCCCCCAAAAAAAAACCACAGGAAAGAAGGGAAAGTAGTGGGTGCAGACTTTAAGATGAGCCAGAAATGTAGTAGAGATCTCAAAAGCAAGGAAAATCATAAAAACAACAACAAAAAAGCAATTCTATACTCAGAGTAGCAAAGAGAGAGCAGATCACAACACACATAAAATTATCTTCCATCTGAATCTCGATTCACAAATTCTGTAGCACAACTCTGACACTGGCCAGGACTGGAAACTTCACTGGAAGGGGGAAAGCCAGAGGAGAAAAGAGTTATTACCTTCCTAACTGCTTGCTGTGCCTGCAAATTCTGTATCTTGATAAGAGTAATTTCTGGTTTTATATTTGTCCTCTTCATATACCATTACTGTCCTTGCAGGCAACCTGCATTCCACAGAATAATAACATACTTTTTGACAAAATTCTCTTTCCTTAAACTTTTTTTTTTTTTCTGGTGTGTTTGCCAGTATTTTCTAACTTGAAGATCCACAACTAAATCTTTCTAATATACCTATTTCAGAACACTTGCACTGCCTATTTTTCTCTCTAGAATTTTTACTTTTTTTCTGGTGCATAGCCAGACTGAAATGTGTTTTTCTTGACCACACAAACGTACCACCACCACAAGCATCCACAGCATGAAAAAGTATGCTTTCTGACAGTAACCTAACAAGTGCATAACAATACACATGTTCAAGAAAAACTGGTAGAACATATTAAAAAGGAAAATAAGATCAAACACCTAATAAATGAGACACTTAGTTTTCTGTGTAGTAAGATGGAAGAAAGACTCTACCTGAGCAATGTTCATCACAATGTGACATCATATTGTTTCTCTCTGAGAAAATAATAACATTTAACACAGAGGTAAGAACTAATTAATTAAAAATAATCTATTCAATTGATAAAACAAAAGCCTGTGTATATTTTTCATCCTGGATCTGTGCACTCATAAACAGCATAACCTGTTTATTATAGCTGCTTCAGTGTATTCCATCCTTTAATAAGATCTTTAACAACTCCTTCCAGTCTTTGGAGCGTGGTCCTTCAGCATGGGACTCCATTTCTGACTTGACTGTCAAGTGTCATGGGGACTTTCCTGTGAAGGCATGAGGAATAGGTGGTGGCAGATTAGATAACATTTCTGAAACTGTTCAAGATGGTTACTTTAGTTTCATTAGATTCTAAAAGCATAAACCAAACCAGTCAGTTTCTTCACAATTCCACTGAATGTACATCTCCCTGCAAGCTGCTACAGCTGCCTTCAAAATTCCCCTTTTTACTGGCAGTGTAACTTCTTTGATACATCCAGAACTGCTGCACCTAATAAGATTTGCTCTTACCAAAGATATATTGAGTTGTTGAGAAGCAAAGAGCTCCTCAAATGCCCAGTGGGTATAATCCCACAGTGCTTTGAGACCCACCTGTATATCCAAGCCTGGTCGTGATGGGTCTGCTACATAAGTGCTCTTCAAGAGCACCAGCCTGTGGTCCACTGCTATGAAGAAAGGGTCCACTGTGACTAAGAACACCTTATCTAAGGAAAAATGAATTTCAAAAGCTGTAGTAGGGTTTCCCAGTGACTGGAAAATACACTGCATCTAGGTCCATATCATAATGGCCTAAACTGAAATGTGGAACTGAGTCCTTTCCCTCTAAGACCTGAAACTTGTCTCAAGGTTGCCTGGACTCAGGCTTGCTTTAGGTTTGGCAGTTCTGATTTGGATGTGATACAAGCTCACACTCACATGCAATAGAAAATAGCTTATTGCAGCTACTGATGTGTACATTTCATTGTCATTCAACATCTGATATGCAGCAGATCTGGATGTGACTCCTGGCCAATGTAAAACACATTTCCCTCTGTCAATGAATTTTTAATTTGTAATTCTAGTACCTATCTGGCAATGTTCACAGAAAAAAGAAAACAAAACTCAGAAAAATTTATATTTTGTCATCTGTCTTTCTTGGTTATATTATTTTTTCTCAGACAGAGAAAAATAACAACTACAGCTGTTTGATACATAGACATTTGTTTACCTCTATTTCACACAGATTTAATCTCTTGCTTTTCTCACTCACATTGTTCTCTGTATCTCAATTCCTAGATTTCATCTTAATTTTTAAACACCATGAAATGTTATTTGGTGGTGAATTGGTTCTCATTATTTTAATTACAAATAGGTAGGTTAATGGCTATTGGAAAAAAAACACTTTAAGAGTAGGAAAAATAGTTAACATGGTCACGCTGCTACCAGTCTAGCAAAAACTAGCTTGTGTCATAAGAACAGTTGAATTTGAAGGAAAGCTTCTGAGAAGGCCAAGTTGGGAGGTCATTGTTTTCAGGGAAGAATTATCTTGGAGACAGACAGCAGGGCAAACCGCTCTAGATTAACCAACCCTCTGTACTCTGCCTGTTGTCTTCAGGGTCAATTTAGCTGACTCATATAAAATTCATCTGTTTTTTTCCTTCAGGGAGAAGATCAAGTATAGTGATAATTAAATCCACAACAAAGCTTTAAATTGTCTTTGTAACAAATAAAATGGTGATTCTGTCCTTCATTCTTATTCAGCAGTCCAGCATGCTGGGCTTAAATCCACATCTCCCAAAAGCAATTTTTTCTTCATTTTACGTGATCTGTCAAATTTCTTAACAAGACTTACATTTTTATGAGGAAACACAGTGATGTATTTAAATATGTCTTTTTTCTCATAACACTCCAATTTTCATAGCTATTGCTTAGAAACAGAATTTCAGCTAAGAAACAAGGATATATAAATTTCAAAATAAAAATATTTAAAAAAAACCCTCCTCTTTAGAGAAATACTATTTCAATTCATTTCTATTTTCTTTAACTTTACTCCAGTTATTCCATAATGTACATATCCCAGGTAGGTTTGCTAATCATCTTCATCACTTCTCTGCCTATATTGTGACTTAAACTGTCAAGATGTTAGAGCCACATACTTGATTAGCCTGTATTTCAAATAATACAGTTTTTTCTTTATCCTGCCCCTTAGGCTCTATAAGATGAAAACAGGAGTGAATATTACTTTATAGAAAGGAAATTTACATTTGAAGGCTGCAGTGGAAATGTTACACTGGAAGCCTTGGACTGATTTTATTGTTTCAAAGCTTTTCTGTGACTTTGATTGATTGAATTTACCCATGGCACTCCTATTGGTAATGATACTGTGATTATTTAAGCAGCAAGTAACTTAAGGAAAGGCTGAGCATGTTAACTTTGAATTTCCTAGCTTTCTGTATTTTGAATTTTTCACAGTTTTTATTCAAGAATAGTGCAGTTTACGTTGTGTGGTATTTACTGCAGCTGTCATTCACTTTTCTTGTTTGAATTTTGCAGCACATTTTTCTGGAAATGTGTAAACTCTTTCCATGGGTAAAGCCCCAAACAACTCACTCCACAAACTCTTGAAAGGGCTTTTGGTTGTTCATATACTCTGAGTTAGACACAGAAGACAAATGCCAACAAGATATTTTTAAGAGGTCAAAACAACAAAAAAGACTTTACTGGCAACTTTAGTAAATCAGAGAACTTTGGAAAAATGTTTAGAGTATCATTCAATCAACATGAAACCCTTCCAGAAACATTAACTTAAGACATTCAATTTAGTAAATTCTAAACCCTTTTAAGTTACTCAAAAATTCTGAGAAGAATGAAATAGAAGGAGAATGCAAGAAAGACAGAAAAGATAGAAAAGAACAGCTACAAACTCCCAGGATCCAACAGCATTCAACTGATAGAAAGTCCAAAAGGAGGTAGGATTAAGAAATGTATTTGCTCTTATTCAGCTTTAAATACTTCCTGGCCTTCCTGGCCTTTTCAGCCAGGTGGAACTTCCAGCCAAATTGACCTAATTGGTCATTTGGCCCATTAGGAGCCAAGTTAGAGGCTCCAGGGGCAGTGTGGACCTCTGATATGCCCATGATAGGCAGCCACTTCCAGGCAGGAATACTGGCTCTAGGGAGGCAGCATGAGTGGGGCAGTGCACTGCCTTGCCAGGTCAAGGCCAGGCCTGCCCCTTCACCCACATGCATGAACCCCAAAATGTCCCCAGAGATCAGTCCCTGCAGCCTCTCACACCCTGCTGGGTATGTGATGGGGCAGGCAGTTTTAATGGCACTGGCATCCTGGAGCAGACAGGCCTCCATGCGTCCATTCCCCAGAAGAAACCATCAGACAGCAGACAGCTACGGCTACTTGAGAGGAAATAGGATAAGGAGAGGTCTTGCAGTGTCTGAACAAACAGTTGAACAATCTGCAGTTTATAATACTGTATCTTGTCCTTTTATAGTGTCACACAAGTTACAGTAATTCCCCTCCTCAGAAATACCTCTCGTACATCCATGTGACATGCTCTCTGCTTCTTCTGGGGGATCCAGCAGGTGAACAGAAGGACAGGAACCTTTGGGTTACACCTTTCCTTTGGGCTAACTTCCTCAGTGTCCAGTGCATTTGCTTTGCCCTTGTCCTTCATTCTCTCCCTTTGCCTGTAAACTCTTATTTTCATAGTCATCCCAGTTCTTTCACACCATTAAAAGACAATAACCTTTTACTTCTGTGACACTACACTGGTTTTATTTCTATTTGTAGCACTCCTTTTATAACTGTCTTCACTTGCATCCCACACACAGACATCTCCTCTCTTGTGTTCAGCATAGTGAAAACAATAATTTCCTGTCAACCATTTTCAACTTGAATGCATTTTTTTCTGTGTAAAAAATAAAAGGTATATAAATATTTTCAATTTCATTTTAAAAATCTAAAGGACACAGTTATTTTTAACTGTGTCTGAAAAATACATTATGGTTGTGATGGAGGCCAGTTGATATTAATTTCTATATCATTGAAGAAGACCATAAGGAATGTGATCAAATATTTTTATGAAACTGCAAGATTTTAAACATGACTTTTACACTTGGTTTTTGTACCCCTTGCCTTTAAAACACTGACAACACATGGCCATGTGGGTGCACTGCCCATGTGGCCAAGAAGGCCAAGGGAGGTGGTGGGGTCACTGTGTCTGGAGATGTCTAAGACTGGACATGGCACCCAGTGCAGGGTCCAGTAGACAAGGTGCTGTTCATACTTATGGTGCAGTTGATGATCTCAGAGCTCTTTTCCAACCCAGTGGATTCCATGATACCCTGATTCTGTAGCACACAGGTGTCTCTGAGAGACTTCTGCTCCCTTTGGTTTTAGAAGGAGGCAGAAATATTTGCAGCTCCCCTACAAAGATGCTAGGTTTTATTTTAGTTTTATGGTTTGTGTTTTATCAGGTATTGCAGGAGCTTTTGGCAATTTAACTAGATAGAAGACATGCTATTGCACTATGAGAATATATGAAGTCCAAAGTAATTTAATATCAGAGGCTACAGAGATAAGTTGTTACAAGGCTATGGGACATGGCATTGAAGGAAAAGTATATTTTAAGGAGAATTAGAGCTTGGTAAGGAATTTTACTTACATTAATCATCCTGAAATTCAAATCTAAATTTATATTACCAGTTCAAAAGTTCTCTGGGTAAAGTTTAAATGCACAAAACAAAAATTAAATTGCTTACAAGGATACTTTAGGTTTTAGTTCACTGTTTGAAATAACAGAAAATAACAGAATGTAAAAAAATTTTAAAATACTCAGATTTTTATAGGACTATTGAGAAAAAAGATTAAATACAAAGTCATAATTATGGCAATAGAAAAACATTATCTTCTCATGGGAAAAATCCCCTTCCTGACTTTTTACTAACCATTTAAAAAATGGCCGTATCTTACCCAGGCTAACAGAAATAAAAACTTTTTTAAAAAGTAAATTTCTTGATGAATTAGCTGCTTTTAACGGCATAACTCTTTTATGTTTTATCCTGAAATTGGCTCTTCCAGAACAGGTGCATAATATGTGATGTCGTAAATCATGTAAAAAACATTCTATTGACCATGACAGTCCATTCTTTTACTGTCCTGTCTCAAAGGTACAGAAGAAGCATGGAGGGCTCCTTTTCCTCTCTATAGACAGATATGGGACATAGGCATCAAAGCCACATGAATGATCTATGTGAACATATCTTAGATGTGTAAAAAAATATACCTGGATAATTTAAGGTAAAACTCACCAAAACACAAATTTAGAAGTCTGTATGTGTTAAAGAAACAGAAGGCATTTGATGTTTCAATGGTAAAACATTTTCTGCAGAGGCTTCATGAGAAATCTTAGTGAGTTAACTGCTTTGTGGAGTGTTTAGCAGATACAATTCCAGAATTATGATTCTTCATTTTACATTTGACAACAGCTGATTACATATCATTAGCTTTAAATGCAGATGTGAAGATTTTCTAGATTTCAGATTTGGTGATACAAAGTCATAATGCCTCTTAACTTCAAAGTGAAACTTCAAGTATAAATTATGAGAGTACTCAGATCCTCTAGAGTCAATGTCTTTGGCATTTGAACATTATTTAGGTTCATTCTATGTAAATGAACATCATAAGCAGGATTTTTTTAATGTGCCTATTTAAATTAAAGCCTAGGATACAGAGCGGGACAATTTTCATTGATTTCCATGAAAGAAGTACTAAGTACCATCTGAAAGCAGAGTTTTAGAAAGTGTGAGAAAGCAAAATTAGTAATAATAGGAGATATAACACCATGATTAACCTTCATCTTAATCATGGCCTAATATCTAAACATATAATAAAAACTTATTAAACATATATTGTGTATTATATTCTGCGAAACAAGTGTTTCTTCTGTGTGTCTGAAAAGATAGTCAAACACCTCCAGTTTCTTATACATTCATAGCTCTGTGTGATGGACTGACAAAGCAAGCATGTTACACTATGGATTTTAGCTCTGAAACAGAAAGCCTGGTATCTTCACATGAAATTACTCCATGGCTCAGATTTTTACATCAGGTTTAAAATTACTGACTGAGAAGCCCTTCCAGAAAAATTAAAAAGTAAAAATTAAAAAAAAAAAAATTGAAATGACAAGTCAAATCTGCTACCACTGCTGAGACAGCAATAATTACACTTTTACATTGGATACGTGTATTTCTGCATATCAGGAGTACTTGAATTGCCATGTTTCAAATGCACATTATGTTAATTGCTATTATTCCCAATGGGATATTTTCAAAATGGCACATGCATCTACAACACTGTCTCTTCTGTCTCCTTCAAATAATACTAAAAATTTTCATATTTTACACTTTTTGTAACTATTTACCTGAACCACTCAAAAGAATCCTATACTTTTGGAGCTATTTAAAATAACATTTCACTGCTAATAATATCACAAAGATATTGCAAGCTGTGTCTGAAAGCTAGACCTCCTGCACAGCAGGTATTATGCTTGATTATGTAAAATTATTTTTCTTGCCAATAGGAGCTACATTAAAGTTTCCAGAATGATTTTGCTATGTATTAGAAAAGATGAAACATCTGGTTTCTTGCATTTCTGGGTTTCTTTTGCAGGAGAATTTTGATTTAAGTACTAAAGGAGAAAATTTATAACCAAAGTTTCAAATGCTTGACAAAAACCATTATTCTGTCCAAGTAAATGAGATACATCACATGAAATTGTATCTGGTTTAAGCATTTGAGACTTGATAAAAACTGGTGAAGAACAGTCCCCTGAAGCTTTACTATGTGTAGGTAGCCTGTGGGATGGTTTTAAAAAACGACAATTAAAAACTCACCACACGAGAAACAACTCGACACTACACTAACCAAAACCCATAAGCTCTGTTTGTGCTAAAACATATGCATGTGCTTTGTAACGTAAAGCATGAAAAATCAGCCTTTATACATTTGAGCAAAGAAAACTTAAACTGTACAACACAGACAGACTCACCTTCCCAGAGTACGTGAAAAAGTAGAGAGAAAAATACTGTTCACATCAGCAAGTATTTCAAATATAGGTATAGTCATTACATATTTTATGAGACATCACTGGCTATTTCAGAACACAACCAGAAAGAATTTAATTAAATTATGGCAAAAAATATCTATTTGCATGTAGACTTCTTAAGCATTTTCTTATGGTAGAAATTTGAGCAATCTGCAAGTGATTATAAAACATTATTTATTTATTTAGGTGATAAAAGCAGTAAACACACAAGTATCATTATCTTCCAGTGACAGTGAAAAGAATGCAAGATAATCTAAGAAACTATTTTGGTTTTATTTTCACTCTAGAGATCCTTCTAATCTTTGACTTAGTTTTCTGCTCTGCACCTGGTGAAATTGATAAGAGACATTGTTGAGCAGGCAGATAAATGCTGTATGAAAATAGAGTTCGAAAACACATTCAAATTTCCAAGATGTTTGTCTTACATGTACATTTAAAAGTTAATAAATAACCATTCCCTTGAGGACTTATGTGAGTCAACACTGTATTTAAGTAGATGCTTAAACTGTAACACTAGAATTGCAATAAATGCCTTTTGTCCACAAAAGAAAGTTTTGATGTCAGCAAAATTAGGTAAATAAAATATCATCTCAAAGATTTAACTGAAACAAAACAAGGAAACAAAGGAGTCCGGAGTAAAAAATTGTACATCTGTTGTAGGTTATATCCCTAATTCAAAGTCTGCCTGTGTGAAAATGTACCAAATATTAGGAGGAAAACAACATGCAGGGGATTGAAAAAAATGTATGGCCTCATGCCTCTGTTCAACAAGTGGGGTATGCAATGCTCAAACACTCAATTCAAATGCGTACCCATGGAATCCTCCTGGAGATTCTGATTCTGAGCTTTTCCTGGTTGCAAGGAGTATGGATTGTGCACGTGTCACGCCCAAGCTGACTGTCATGTGTCTACTTTCCAGCTGACCTGGATTGGTATACTGGAAGCAGAAGTGCACTGAGTCTTCTGGGTAAAATCCTCACCAGGAAAATATATCAGAGCCCCATTGTGATACTGCCACAAACCATGTTTTGGTATGAAGAAAAAAGAGAGGGGGAAAAAATCCCAAGGAAACAAAACATAATCAAAAAATTCCACTTCTTGGTGTCGTCCATGATAAGGGTAAGAAATCAACTGGAATAAATGACTGATAAAACATCCATGAGAGAAAAAGTCATTGGGGGCAGTAATTGCTGGGAAGTGGGAGTGCCAAACAGTGAGGTGGATGATTAAGGAGCTGAAAAATGAAAGAGCTCCATTCAGTAAGGAATATTTACTGATGATCCTTGTAGGTCCCTTCCAACTCAGAATATTCTGTGAATCTGTGAAAAGAGAAAGAGGAAATTAAGCCAACACTAAATAAAGCCCTTGCCTGATTCCAAGACATGTATACAATTTTAATTACCCACATGCTTTTGCAAGGAAGAAATTGTTTGTTTAGGTATTTTTCTAAGTAGGGTGCATGTAGAAGATATAAAGTGCATTGACATTCAGAGGATTTTCACTATTTAATTCAATCAATAGGACTTCATATATACCTCGATATTCATTAGCTTTACATAAACCACCACAAAGTCTTTGTTTGTCAATGTAGTAAAAATGTCCATATTTTGATGTTTTGTTTTGTTTTAGTCTTCCCCCTACCTGCTGAAAATAAGTATTTATTTATTTATTTATTTGAGTAATTCATCTGGGATATTGTCGAAAAAGTATTCTTGAGAAACTGCTTTTCATCCCAAATGCTCAATGATATGATAGAGCATTACATGATTTCATGATACTTAAAATTCATAGTCTTTTTAAGCCTTCTATGTGTGCTCTATATATGTAAAATGACTCCTGAAAACTTTTGATACTTCTAAAAAAACACCATAAACTCCCTAAAAATATTTACTATCAGATTTTCTTACTATTCCCTCTCTTGTAAATATATAATTTCTTTGTGTAAACCTGTATAGCAAACAGAATGTAAATTCCTGCAGTAATCTTGTTTTTATATAATATAATATTTTGTATTAGGTTAACTTTGGAGGGAAATGAAATAATTTATATTAAAAGAGATGTAATAGGAGAAGGATTCACTTTTGCTCTTGTGTTTAGGACATATGCTATTATATCACTGTCTTTCATGCACTAATCCTCTCTGGACTAGAAAAAACAATGTTTAACATTACACAGAGAATTTTGATTGAGCTTGGAGGGATTTTTGTTGTTGGGGTCTTTTTGATAGTTGTTGCTGTTATTGAATTGGTTTGCTGATGGTGTGCTCTGTAGCATCATGGACGTGCAAGCTGATTTTTCACCAGCCAGCTGTTAATAAAATTCTCTAGCATGAATAGACCTGTAGCAATGACTGTAGTCTGCAATAAAATATATCTCAATTTTTTCACAATGTTGAATGCAGAAAAGCATCATTTCCAAGGAAAAATGATTTTTTACAGTGTTTGTTTATTTAATGCATTTTCCAATGTGTATTTTTATAACCATTAAATTCAAGTCACCTTTTTCTTCTATTCAGAGCATGAAAGTGGGAGTCTCATGGCAAAATCTCTCACCATATTAAAAACCCCACATATCTTTATTCACTTTGTTTTGAAAATGCAACTATAGGTAGGTAGGCATGTCATTTTGAAATTCAATATTTCCATTTAAAAAGAAAAAATCTAGGATAAAATTACACTAACAAAGTGACAAGCTAAAATATGTAGCGTTACATTGCAAAGAAAGTCCTCCTGTCATATCTGGCAGAGAGACCTTGGCATCCATTCTGCTTTCGTCTGCATTTCTCATTCCATCATCAATGAAGCTTACAACTGCCACTGAAATAATAGAGTAGAAGCATTTGTAAATCTGAATTTATAGGTCAACTGCATCCAAAATATTTAAAAACTGAAAGACATTTATAAAACTTGTTCATATATGTTTTTCTACCCAGGAACATCTATGACCGATATCTGAGAAATTCTGTTGGTGATTTAACATTATAATACTAAACTGATAGAAGAACCTTATTTTTAAATAAAGTAAAAATATTTCTATGGTCTCAAAAGGAATAGATCCTGACCACACATTTAAAACAAATCCTTATGGAGGCAGTAGGAAAGATGAGCAACAATGCACACATGTGGTGACTCACCCAATCACTGGTAGCAAGCACAAGACCACAAGTGATCCCAAGGCTTCACTGGACTGCCAGGGACTTGGGGTGTCCAGATCATCTGCAAGGAACAGCCAATGGTGCAGCCAATGGCACCTTTTAAATGTAAGAGTTGAACTGCCCCTTGTGTCCCCCAGAGGTGGTGGGATCACAGAGAAGTGTACCCTACATCAATTTTGTGTGGGGCACACTGCCTGGGGTGCAGGTTTTGGGCACGAGCAGGCAGCCCATGCTGCCAACACCAGTCAAGGGGCAGGGTGTCAGGTTGTAGGTGCTCAGTCTCTCAATTCAATATTTCCACATCTAGTAATTATAAATTTTTCAAAAGTCAAGCACCAAACCCACTAAATACCTAACAAAAATGCTACACTATCCCAGCACACAGTATGAATTGCTAATATGTGAACTTTTAGGGTGATCTCATGCTATCCAGAGTCTTGTGATATAAATATGTATAGAAATATTATGGCCTTTGTTCAAGAAAGGACTTCAATCTATATCCTGAGCCGCATTGTGTTTTCCAAACTGTGATGAATCATGTTAAATTTAAGCCACTTGCTTAAATGCTCTGTTGAACAAGATTCTATACCAAAAAAATCCCACAATATTTAAATATTAACTAGTAAAACTCACTGGTCCTGAATGTCCATGCAAAGTCTTCAGCAGCTGGCAACCAGGGTTTTGATGCCAACTGGGTAGGAGAATAGAGTCCACTCACTATTTATCTGTTCTGTCCACCTTCTCTTGCCATGTCCTTTATTTAAGCATGAAATCTATTTATGCATCTTTTCAGAAGACTTTTTGCAATTATTGAAATTCAAATTCAAATAGCCTTAGTCTTTTCCAGACAGTACCAGACGGCCTTTTCTGAGAAATGTTGATGAAAATATAATAAGACTACAACATGGGGAATCCTTCAGCTTCCTGGATGACCCTCAGATGTTTGAGACCAAATCCTGGCAAAAGTAAAGACAACAGCCCAGACTGATCTTTTGCCAGGACAGCTATATTGAAGCTTGTGTGTCTTGGCAATGGAACTTGATCTTTGATAACATTTAGATATAAATTTCTGTTGACACCACTGTGAGATCTGGAAAAATGCCACTCACAAGCTGATATGGTTCTTTCATCTCAGGTCTAAACTGCAGGACACTGTTAGTCAACCTCCTTCTACCTCAAGTAATTTGGACTGGAGAGTCCCATGGGGTTCAATTCTGTAACTTATCCTGTTCCATAGACTTTTTCTCCATAGTGGGAGATCTGATGAAATTCTGAATTTGTATGTATTTTTCTTGACTCATATGGTGTTTTTTATTCAGGCTCTTTTCCGTCTGGCAGAGTTGAGGCCTGGATACTACCCAGTTGGCTGAAATTCAATCCAATTAAAGCCCCTATTGTAATAAGCAGTCAAGGGAAACATTTGCTGTTTCACTGGCAATGTACTAAACTTCTCAATCAGATCAGGGTTCATGTCCAATCAGTGTCAAAGTACCCCAGTGCTATGTGGGAGGCCTTGCTGAGTGAGTACATCTTCCACATTACTGCTTTGGCCCTGTGATCCATTCAGTCCTTATTTTTAATGCTTGTCATCCTTCTACTGGTGCCCTGATTCAATTCCTGGGAGTCCTTTTGCTGCCTTTACCAAGGACTGGATCAGGATTTGTCCAGAGACCTCCTTCTTTCAGTCTGATTTGTCTGATTCCTCCCGCATGAGTCTGGGGACAGAGACAAGTTCCACCTGGGCTGTGCAATGTTTGCAGTGTACTAAGGGATGCATGTAAAGTTCAAAATGCTAACCACACTCTAAAAGCTGAAGTTATCCTAAAAATATTATAAAAATTCCAGCCTTGAGTTCCTATCACATTGGAGGTGGTTCTCTCACAGAAAAAAATATCAGCCAAGATAGAAAAGCCAGGCACTCTCTGGAACTCACTTGAAACAGAAACATACTCACCTATGACCATATCTAGACATAGACAGATTTCCAAATGACTACTCTTTACTCTGGCTTTCTGATGGGGAACTGCAATATCCAAGGCATTTAGCCAATTGCTCTCTTCTTGCAGTGTTCTCACTTTGCTTGAAACTTCATAAACAGATGAGGGCATGGAACTTTGCCTGCTCAATATAAAATATTACTGGCAACATTTCAGACATAAAAAAGTGCACCTAACTACCACACACAATAAATATAATATTTGCCTTCAAGTATATTATTTTTTCAGGAGTTTTAAGATAACCTATAAAGAATTTGGATTGCACGAGTTATTGTACTAAGTTATGAAGATACTTTTACCCATTTCTTTAAAGGAAAATACCACTATCACTTTTTTAAACATTATTATTCCTTCCCCAATTCTCCTGTACATCATGCTATGACAGAAAAATTAATTCAGCTCACTAAACAAAAGGTATTTAGTGTGAATTGAGATGATGTAAAATACTGAAGTGTCTACATGAGACTGGCAGATATGATTGAAGACTTCTGAGAGGTGTATTTGTTTCTTGAAGGCTGAAGAACAAAATCACTACTGTGACATTGAAAACATATATGACAAAAATTGAAACACTTCAAAAATTAGGGAAAATGGATAGTTTATGCCTTCTGATGCCTTTTTTTTTAATTCTAACCATATTAAATTTTAAGGTGGAACAGTTAAAATGATGATGACTTGTTGAATAACAATCATCACACTTGTTTCAATAATGTTTTTAGGATAATAAGAATATTTCTTTACATCATACTATGGTATTATTGCCTTTTTCTATCTTTCCACCCCAAACTGTCCCTTAATCCTGTCAAACAGATAATCAGTGCTGGAATACCTGACACAGTTGTCCTGAATGTGAATTTGAAATTCTGACAACTCAAAGAGATTGAGATATTCAGTGCTGTCCTTAGAATAGAAGAGCAAGTTTTCTCAAAGTAGAGGAAAAAAGCAAAGAAGAAAGATCCACAGATCAGTGTTAGGTATATTTTGGACATATCAACATGTGACCCTTCCTTCTACTTGCATGTCCTGCAAAATTCCTGACATTACCTTTTCATGTTGCCCTGGTGCTTTGATTTGATTTTCTTTTTTTTTTTCCTTTAGGTGTAATTATTTTTTGAAGAATTCACCAATGGTCTAACCTAAAGATTTTTTAAGCTCCAAAATGGTGTTGCTTCCTAACCAAAAAAATACTTGAAATGGATTTATGCTGTGTGTTTGGTTGAGATCCCTTGCATAGAAACTATATATAGTTTTCCCATGTATGTGTATGATCAATGTACAAAAAATATTTAGTGGTGAGGTTATAATGGTGGTTTACAGAATGTTAATCTTTTGTGCTACATGAAGGCAAAAATTCTTCAACTAGGCAAAAATATGTTTTATCATATCTTTCTAAAAAAAAAAACAACAACCTGCCCTTTTCATTCCAATTTATGACTGTATTGGCAAGAAGATCAAAAACTGGAAAAGACATACATTCTACTTCTTCTTCTTCTTTATTCCAGGCAGTCAGGATGAAGAGATAGCTGCAGAGCTATCAAAATTTGTCAGTTTGATTTGTTTGAGTTTGGCTCAGTTTTCTGATTTTTTTTTTTTTTTTGTTATTGCTGGTTTTTTTTTTTCTTTTTATTCCTCACATGAAGTGGCCCTAAGCATCAGAGTGCAGTAGAAGAGATTTTTCTCCTCTCCTCTGAGGGAGCAGGAAATCTAGAGATACTAGTCTTGCTATCTCTTCAGTCTATCTTTTGACATGTGAATTAGAGATCTCTAGATTCATGCAATACTGTTTCAGCAGCAAAACCTAATTGATTATTATCCCCCACTACACAGTTAGAGTTCAAAGCAGGATGGCTTTAAATAGGCACAAAAGACTCGACAGAAATCTAATGCAGAGACACCTTTTGCTGCCAAGTTATATATCGGAAGAATAGGGTGCTGACAAAATATTGCAGCTGGCAACAACTCATAGGGAATACAGCTACAGTGTCTGAAGTGCACTAGTGACTATTTTTGTATTTTGTTATTGTTGTTTCTCATACTGTTAAAGTATGTTTCTGATACTGCTAAACATCCCCGCTGTTCTATCATGTGATCAGCTGTGCTGACAAACAATACTGCTGTAAGGCTGTGTTTTTTAAGCTGCCAACTTCAAGTGTGACTGCAGCTCATATTATGTAGTAAATGTAGAAATGTTCTTGGAAGCTCTAAAGGAGATTAACTGCTGCTTCCTTCTTCAGCACGTTAGTCAAAAGTAATCCTACAAATATGCCAGACAGGCTAACATCTAGATTCTGCTCTTGTGGATGAAGCATTGGTGATAGTGTTTCACTTGGTAAACTTGATAGCGTTTGCTGTCAGTTTCCTGTTTATTTCTCTCATAAACTTATTTCATATCTTATCTATTTCCATAACTAACTTTTATAACAACAAACTCACCTAAAAAAAGTGAAGAAATCACATCTACACCTTAAAGAATGTCACTGCAGTAATACATATAATATTCCTGAGAACAGATAGAAAGCAAGCAAAGACAGGCATGACTGTAGATAAAGGAGGCCCTAACAAGGAAGATGAGACTTGGATTCTTATCTCTGTTTCTAACACAGCTTCTCTATTTTCTCCAAAACCTGAATTTAAAAAAATTCAGAATATTACAAGCGTAATCCATGTCATTCAAAAGTAACCATCATGATTTTGCTTTCTCATCACGCACCTTGATTTTCCCCATGTGCCCTTTGCAAGAGCTTGCTCCAGGAGTCTCTACAAAGCCAACTGCAGTGGGAGTGACAGAACATGAGACTGAGTTCCAAACTATTTAGCAGTGTCCTGTGTCGGTACATCCTCACGGAAAACATCCATGTGATTATTCACAAGGTTTGGTGAAATGCAAGTTATGATATTTTTTTAAGATCTTGGGTATGTCTACATTTTGGAATTCAAGATATTATCTACTTATCTACAAGGAAATTCTGGGGAACCTCTGGTCCACTTGTCTTGCTTACAACCTCAGTAAAATACTCTTTTGTATCAGAAAGGAGCTGTTTCTGTATTGTTATGTTATCCTGTTACTCCCTCTTTGCTGACAGCCCTCAGCCCTTCCAGCTAGTAATTCTATTAAATATCCAACATTGAATGAGAATAAAAAAAAAACCTCAACCTTAAAAAGTTCTTTTATCAAGACAATAATTTCAAAGGCCCTAAATTTATTCACATTCTGTGAGCAAAATCTAGCTTATCTATGTAACTTTGGCCATCCCTGAAATTTTAGGACAGTCATCTTCAATTTCTCATGCCTTCACATTATTTAATCTCTTCCATTGTGACCAAATAGGTCTCAGAGGGGGGAGCATTCTGTTACCTAATTGCTCCTGCAAAATCTCCTTGGGAATGACATAATAAATTAAAAACTGAGGTATTGGTCCTATCATGTCTTGACAGTCAAAGACATGATAAATTAGTATCCATGAAGAATACTGACAATCTGAAAGACAGAACAAAGTCTTGATCTTTGAATCATCATGTATTTCATTCTTTTCATTCCATGGACCTGAAAAATTAAGAAGTGTTTACAATGGATGTAAGGTTGCTAATGAGTCAACATTCTATTTGTCAACTTATTTAAAATACGTTGGTCAACCTAAAAACTTAAATCATTGCACATCAGATGGATGTGCAATTAGAGCATTTTAGAGCCTCTATTATTTTTTTAATATCCATAAATGATTCACTGATTGCTTTTATATATTATATGCATGTATTTAATGATACTTAGCTTACTTTGGACTTTTTTTAAAGAAATGAGAAAGCATTGTAAGATGCCTTTAATTGAGTTCAAACTGGTTGACTGGACATAAAATTATGTCAAATGAAATTTTAGTGTACAGCTAAGTAAGTTTTTTTTTTGGCTGCTAACCAAGTTGGCTCAAATTGTAAAAAGTTAGACATCAAAACTCATGGAGGTGAAAATAAAAAGCAAATTAGCTGCTTTTGGAGTGTGAAATCACATTTTTAGCTGCTGTTTGTTCTGTACTTGTTGCTAATATTAGTACAATGAACTTATTAAAAGTATTTTAGATGAGAAAATAGATTTATGATCACAATAATAGCGTGATTTTAGATGTAGTGAAGTATAGGCTTCTTAAGAGTAAGTATATTAACATCTACATGTTAATATTGACATCTACATATAATATTGACATTGATATTGTTTCTTACACAGTAACCATTATAGTTTATGGAAGAGAGGAAGAAAATTTAACAATTACTGTTTCATCTAAGTACCCTATCATTAGGATGAATTTGCATTAGCACATAAAACAGCACTGTATCAGATTGTTCTGAAATAATATCTGCTGAAAATATTTTAAAATGTAACTGTTATAGTTAGTTCTCTGCTTTGTACGTTCAGTGGTGCTTTCACCTGCATAAATTAAGAGTGAGAAGTAAATGATAGAGTTAGGAAGACCTGAAACTGCAGAGGTAAGAGTGATTTTTCCTATCCTTGATCAAATAGTGCTTTCTTTCTATCATGTGAGAGAACAAGGAAGGTCACATCACTGCTAAAAAATAGTTCTTGTTTCCCCAGGGGGCACACTGTAACACTTAGAACAGTTTCCCATATTATCCACTTCTTTGGAGTATCCTGTCAAGTAGATAACCTGAATATTCTGCTATTCTTAAATAAAAAAAAAAAAAAAAAAAACCAACAAAAAACCAAACCAAAACAAAAAACCACCAAACAAAAAAAAACAAAAAAAACAAAACCCAAAAAACAAAGCACCAAAAATCTGTGGAAGTTTGTATTTTATTACAAATTGAAAATTTAAAAATATGAAAATAGTCTGAAAATAATGTTCTCTATACTGTGAAAGGATTATGGGCCTTGTTAAGTTGAACTGCTTTTAGTTGTTAGAAGGCTATTCAGTTTCTGGCTACATAACATTAAAACAAATATCAAATCAAATAAATAAAAAAGGAAGCACTTTGGTAGTGTAAGTTATTAGAATTCTCTTTCTTAGCATTAGAAAAATTTAAGCTTAGTGTCTAATTCAAATTAGTACAAATTCATTAAACAAAAAGGGAAAAGAGAGCTCAGATTTTGTTTCCCAGTAATAGGCAGTCTTGCCAGAACCTCCCCTGCATTGCTGTCTGTAGCCTGTTTCTCGTGAAGCCTCTGAGCAGGTTGGCTCTGCATTCCATGCACTTTGAACCTGTGCTCCAAACCATGCTAAGGTGACCTTGTCTGCCGCAGTGAAACATCTCTGTCCCCCTCAACTCACTGATCTTTGGGAGACCCCACCTTGGGAGAGGAGGTCACACACAGAGGATGGTTACAAAGGCATCCCAAGAGAATGCAGCATCATGTACTCTAAAGAACATTTTATAACTGAAATATAGATTTCATATTAAACAGAGAACAAATTCAGGCAGCCTCTGAGGAGAACTGAGATGTCAGACTTCAAATTTAAGGATCATTCTAGTTCAAAACTACTCCCAGGACTGGGCAGCTTTGGTAAAATATACGAGTAACACATGAAAACATTCTTTAAAATACATAGATGCATTTTTATTGTATTCTAGGAACTGTATTTGGAGTCTATTTCCCATGCATATTAGAAATTCTAGTTTTTCAGAAAGATACTTGAAAAAGCTGAAACTATATTTAGCTTAGGAAGTTGTTTTTTTTTATGATGGGTGTGGTCATTTTATTGTTGCAAGTCCATTTTATAAATCTTTTAAAAGGTTAAAATTTATGCATTTACAACAGCATAAAAGGAATTAGGTTTTATTAAAGTGCAATTTCATTCTTTAGAAGTATTTTAGAACATGCATTGTAACCCGTTTTATAACAATTAATATGCAAAAATGATACCGCAATTTCTGAAACCACAAAAGTGCATTTCTAAGCTGTAGCAATATTTGTAATTTTTCAAGTATTTATTGTAATAGCTCAACTCATGATACTGAAATATGTATTGTATTGCTCTTTCTTTTCTAACAACTCTATCATTTCAGAAGTTTAAAAACCAGTCATAAAACCTCTACTCCTGCTTTTCTTGAAGTATGTAAATTAAATTGAATTAAGGAAAGCAAAGCAAAGAAAAACTTATTAGAACTAGTCTGGCAGCCAAGATACAAAAGCTTTTTCTTAACTCAATCAATAGCCCTCACTGCTGGAGGACTGATGGAATAAAATGCTACCTGTAATTGTATATGTACAGGATTTGGCCTTGATATATGGTGTAGGTTGTAAATACAGTCTATAGTGGCAGGGTCAGTTTCTTAATTTTGGTCTTACTGTCTCTTATTTGGGAATTTAGACATTATCTAAATTTACATAATTAGTGCTTTTGGTCTACAGTCAACAAACATTTTTGATTTTTACTGATTATATTTCCTTATCTACAAAAAGCACATGGAAATCAATTTAGCTGGCAAGTAGAATCACAAATGTAGGAGGTAATAACTTTTTCCATGATTGGAAATCATTCACTTTTAGGATTTTTCCAATATTTTGATTTGTCTGCTTCCCAAGATGCTTATACCACATGTCATATACCATACAAGCTTTTTCCCCCCCCCTCCCACGTTTCTTATAGTTGTCTTAAATTTAATGCTAAATTCTGTGACATTTTTCTTATTTGATAACCTTAAAAAAAGAGACAATTATTAATTTTTTTTGTCTTGAATTTGGAATCCTAAAAATTAAAAATTAAAATTATCTTTCCCTTTTATTTATTTATTTTTTTTAACATGACATATTTACCAACCTGTCCTTTTTTTATCCTGAATTGATTATTCAACCTTGTTATGAAGAAATTCATGTTAAACTAAACTCTTATGTGCCTACAGTGAAATACAAAGGAAAGAGTTCCCATATTCAGAGAAACTAGAGAACATGACCATATCCATTCACACAGCTTTCTGTGATTGAAGTTACTGATTTTTCAAATTAAGTAATTGGTAATAAAATACAAATAATAAATATTTTACTAAAAACATAATTGGTTTCTACAGTAGTAATTTAAGGAAAAATATGAGTATCAAACTCTGAGATTGAATATCTTCAAAACCAGTTATACAACTTCAAACTCAGACTTGATTTTTCAAAGAAAAAATAATTATTCAAATTACAGATTTGAAAGTTTTTTAGAAAAAAATAAGAAACTCTTTCTGTTCTTAAGTTAAACTATTGATTTTATATGATAATATACAAAAAAGTAGCAAGCAGATATAAAGAGTTTCAATAGCAAAGGATTTACAAACTAGGTTATATTTTTTGCAAAATTTGAGTTGCAGTTGGGATCTAGACAACCCAATCCATTGTAATAGTTGGTGCTTTGGGACCAATGCTTCTCGTAAGCAAACATGTACCACATACATGAAAATCCACTTGGGACTTTAAAGTTGTTTGGCAAATTACCAATTCCACACAAAGAAATTTACTGCTTAGAATGTATTTCTTAATGTTCTTAAAATGTATACTTAGAATGTATTTCTAAGTAAAAGGGTACAGCAGTTCAGGCTGAAATTTATATAACAATACATCATTCTGTGTTGTCGCTACCATGTGGACTTAGTATTCTTAAAGTATAATAAGTCCATTGCTATGCTTTTGAAACCTAAGTGACCCAAAGAATTTTCACATTTAGGAAGTGATGGTCACATATACACCTGGTCATGGTCATACCATTGAAATACGATTGCAAACTTCAGTGTCAAATTTGGAGTGTGCTTAATCAGTTCTATTCTGTGCTACTTGCTTAAATTTTGACTCCAACAACACTTCAAATTTTCAGCTTCCTCTGTGTTTAATGTCAAAATCTTGCAATTCTTTTTTCTCCAAATATCAGAGAACCAGTGCAGGTAGTTTAATTGGTTTCTACTCTAAGTGTCACTCTAGCTAAAAATTTATTATGGTTTTCAAAGTAATAGACACACATTGCATAGTTAAATTTTATTGAATTACATTAAATTGGCATATTTACTGCCCTATAACTTAGCAAAACCCCACTTCACTTATTGGCAATGGCTCATTTATAAACACAGTAAGCAAAAAGTATGGCGGTGGATAAACCTTCAGAGAACAAGAAATCATTACACTATTTTCAAGGTCAGCTTCTGGCCACCCACTTATGGTTAAGTAACCCACCATGACAAAGGTTAGTCATCTCTTCAGTCTTATATGATGGACACGGGGCTTCTGGCTTCCAAGGTATTTTTCTATGATCCATAGGATGTTTTTCATAAGCATATTAGATTTCATGTTATAAGACATTAGGATGTTTGCACTTGAGACACTGTCAGAATGTTACTCTGAAACCTATTAGTTTGTTGCTCAGAAATTTTAATAAAAAAGAATCACTCACCGTAAAGCTTTGAAATGCCTGCAAAAATAAGAGAATATTTGACAGGAACCATGAATTTGAGGGTATTGTGACTTTGAGAAGTATTCTAATTTTTATGGAAAAAGACTCCTCAAGCCAAATGTCCCAGATTTTCTAGTGTGCAATTCTAAAAAAAAAACAGAGGCAAGAGCGAGATGAATTTGAATCCCAAAAGGGCCATCTATGGAGGCCCTAGCCAGACACACTCATCTGAGTGGGATTTCAGTATATATAGCTGCTATAAAACTGGATCATTAGGTAACTTTGTATGCATCCCAGCCTGGTATTTACTACTTCAGACATTTGAGAAGCTGCATGGATGGAATGCAGCCAGACATATATTTAAGCAGATTTATCTCCTTCCCATTTACAATGTGATTCTTCTTCTGGTATTCTTCAGGGAAAGGGAACAAAATACACAAGGAGGGAGATACAATTGTCCAAAATTAGCACAGAAAAGTAGGGAAATTACATTGGCAAATTATTCTGTCTTGACCGGTAGAGTGAAAATATATTCACACTTTTCCTTACAGCTGA